>NC_138052.1:94623462-95823462 GCF_964194185.1 Rhinolophus hipposideros
ATTGCAGATAGTATAAGGCCAAGGAGAAGGTGAACAATATTTCCAGCCTTTTCTAGCATCTGGCTACATTCATCGCTTAAAGCTAGTCCTCAAAGAAAGAGGAGGCAGAGTAAAAGAACTAAATTTGAGTACCTAAATTCAATACATATGCCAAGTGCTGTACTAAGAGCCCCTCTTTTCTATGTTTTAATCTCATCTGACTTAATACCGATACCCACATGAAACAGTGGTGCTCTCAGAAGTTGAAGAACTTTCTCAGGAACTCACAGCTCGTAAGTAACATATGAAGTGTGATCATAAACTATGGTGAATGTTTAAATTAAAAATAAACGTTTATTACAATAAAAGACACATTGCCATTAATTCCCCTCAAAATACTCCCCCTCGTTTCAAACACACTTATCCCATCGTTCTTGCTACTTTCTGAAGCAGTTCTGGAAGTCCTCTTTTGTGTCTTTAGTTGTGTTGTCGTGGCTGCCCCGATGACCTGAACTGATTCAAAACGTTTACCTTTCATGGTCATGTTAACTTTGGGGAAGGGCCAGCAGTCGCACGGTGTCAGATCCGGTGAATAAGGTGAATGAGGACACACTGTAATGTCTTTATTTGACAGAAGTTGCTGTACCAGAAGCGATGTATGACACGGAGCCTTTCCGTTATGATCACAAAATATGGTGAATGCTGCTGCCGAGTGCCATCCGACGGAAAGGCAGGGATCTTCAATATGGGCAGTGGCACGTAGACAGCGTGTGACAAGTGTCAACTTATTCGGTGTAGTCAGTTGGGTGTGAGCTACGGTTGAGAGAAGGTGTGTTTTAAAGCCTACCATAAATCATCCTCCATCGTAACAATGCTCTGTGTCACACATTGCTTCTGGTACGGCAAATTCTGTCAAATAAAAACATTACAGTGTGTCCTCATCCACCTTATTCCATCAGATCTGGCACCGTGACTTCTGGCTCTTCCCCAGAGTCAAAATGATTCAGGACATTGAGGCAGCCATGACAGTGCAACTAAGGGCACTCATGAAAAAGGACTTCCAGAACTGCTTCAGAAAGCGGCAAGGATGATGGGATAAATGTGTTCGAAGCGAGGGGGAGTATTTTGAGGGAGATTAATGGCAATGTGTCTTTTACTGTAATAATTTTTACATGTTGTTTAACCTATCTCGTAGCTAGCTAGTGTTCAGAGGTCTGTGCATACTACATACTCTTGGAAAGAAAAGTGCTATCAGGCAGCTGCAGGGGGCTGAGTATTTTTGTGAGGACAGGCCTCCAGGGCCAGAATTGCTGAGGGAACTGACGAGAAGGTGAGAAAGGCAGGCAGACCCCAAATGTACCACAAAAATGTTTCTTTTGCCTTTCCTAACAATGTCCTCTTGGGATATGGTTAGTCGAAAATAAGGGCTATGTACTGAGGTATTGATACTGTACTGATCTGCAATGGACACAAAATTCGTTTTATAAAACTTCTCTATTATAAGTTGCATTCAAATATTATTTAAGTTTACATATTTCAAAATAATGATCTCCTTCAAACGCAGCTATGTGTTTGAATATTAAAAAGTAGACCTTCTGCTTTTCTATCCTTTGAATGACACCATGAATCCCTCTTATCTGAGGGGGATTCAAGACCTTATAATTTGCTTTTCAAAAATTATCTTGACATAGACGACTTGTTTGTTTGTTACAAAGTTTTTGATAAAAAGACTTCTTACCCTATTCAGCTAATCTTTTGAGAAGATACAGAAGGAAATGAGAAAATCCCAGGTAGGTAAAGCCTTTGGCAGTATGGTCCATATTACAACATGGAGAGATGTCCTGATTTAAAGAGCAGGGGTTAGTATTTGAAATTAATCCTAGCCAACTATAGATTTGCTCATGAGAGCTAGTTCGGATAAGTGGGTTGGCATTTTTCTGTAGATATTTTGAGTAAGTGTCACATATTTGGCAAGATCAAAATGAATCTTTCTCAGAAATTCATGCAGGAGATTTACTAGTGTATATTTACCTTGGCTAGAGAGCCAAAGAAATGACATTCAGAGAGAGTGGTAAGAAAAAGTTTGTTTTACAAGGAGGGTAACATGACTGTAGTACTCTTTACTTTCTCACTTAATCATTTCCCTTCAACTCTCCAAAGAGAGCTGTTGCTGTCATTTTTTCCTTCCTATTACTATAATCACACTAACCATCTCATTCACCTTTATTCCCCAAACATGCACTGAAGTTCTACTGTGTATCAGGCATGAGTTATATTGGGGATTCCACAGCCATGCTTCTCAAAATGTGGTCTACAGATTGGTGCTGGTTTATGAATTCATTTGTTACCAGTCTGTGACAAGATAAGTGTTTAAAATTTTTAATAGCAATTAGGAGAGTAATTTGTTGATTGTAATACCCTGTTTCCCCAAAAAGAAGACCTAGCCGGAGAATCAGCTCTAATGTGCCTTTTGGAGCAAAAATTCATATAAACCCGGGTCTGATATTATAGTAAAATAAGACCGGGTCTTACATGAATTTTTGCTCTAAAAGGCACATTAGAACTGATTGTCCGGCGAGGTCTTCTTTTTGGGGAAACATGGTAATAAAATTTTTTGACTTATATTTAGTATGTCATTTTCTAATAATTCAGCTTCATTTATTTTATAAAAATATTGGTCTGTGAAGGACTGGAAGTAAAAGCCTGGGTCTTTAGCAGTGACAGTATAAGAAGCACTTTCCAGAGGACAGAAAGACAAGACCTCTGCTCTTGACCGGTCTTAGTTTAATCCTAGTGAATGTACAACAAGAAAAACTCCTTCCATCCTCAGACATACACATTTCTGAGCAATGATGTGAAGTTTAGGTTTTGTAAACACGTTTGGGGAATGATGATTTACAAAAAAGGTTGTAAGTTAATAGAGAAGGATGAGGTGGGAAGATAGTGTTACGTGGAAAGGACAATTTGCTACAGAAGAGGAGGGCAGCAGGTATAAGAAATCGCTGCAAGCCTGGGGTAAAGAAGTCAAGAGGTTAAGTCAAGGCTTACTGGAGGGAGGAAGACAGTGAGTCTAACCTGTGCCAGCCAGTCACGTCTTCAGTCACCTCTTAGCCTAGCCCGGCCCCTAGATGCACCCTATCCTCCAGCCATGCCGAACGGCTGCACTTCCTAAAGACATTATATTCTTGTGCTTCAGTGCTTAGTACACGCTGCTCCCCTCTGCAGAGAACAAGCATCCTACTCTCCTTACAGACCCAGGGCTACGTCAGCCTCCTCTCTGACTGTGGTCCCCAATGCACTCCAGGCAAAGCTATCTGATCCCTCCTCAGTGCACCTGCACACCTGTGTACACCTGCATCACGGTATTTATCAGAATGTACTGCACATTCAAGTTTGCAAGTCAAATTCCATTGGCATCACATAATTTCTCCTTCCTTCTCAGTGCTCAGCACATAACTGGCACTCAAATATGTGTTGAACCACACCGAGCATCAGAGAGCACGTCAGAGGGGTTGATTAGAAGTCTCTCTTTCAGGTTGAGCAACCAGAAAGCAAGGCTCACCGAAGAGTGTCTAGAAGCCAAACCAGGAGAGTTCCTCATCCAGGGTTCAGCAGGCTGTGGAAGGACCAACCTGGAGCTGGAGCTCAGCAAAAAACAAAAAGCAAACCAACCAACCCCTCAAAAAACCCATTCTCCCTAAGGAGAACAGCTGAGTCAGTCAGCTGAATTGCAGGTAAAAACACATTAGAACTTAAAAGCTCATTCTGCAGTAAGTTGAATTCATGACTTGGCAGGGTACTTGTAAATTATATATGGGCATGTGGTTCATTACCTAGTCTGAGAAATTTCAAGGTAAGTAGAATTTTCAGGCAAAGTGGCTGACTAAGCACATAATGATATATGCTAATGTCTACCCTGGTAGACCTGAGCAATATGAGGCGAAGCTTCAATACCAAGGTCACAGGCAGGAAGGAAAACTTCTCCCTTCTCATTCCTCCGGCTGGAAGCAGCTGCAATGACTAGCAGTAAACGAAGGGGGTTTCTATTTAGTGGTAGCCTGAGCATTTTCATGATAGGAAGGCCTTTCTTTGCTCTGCTTTCCTAGTTTTTTATTGTGGCTTTTTTTTTCTTCTTCTTCTTCTCTGTCTTTTAACACTCTGCCTTTATAATCTCTCTCCACTCACACTCTTTCCTCCTTGCTCACTTTCTGAAGTCATTTCCTTCTCTTACTTCTACCTTCATTAATTTTTAAATAGCCCTTCTGCCAAAGCCCTCTTTCTAGGCACCAGCATTGGTTATACAGAACATCCTGTCTTTTAGTACATTCTTAAGAACCAATTCTAATTCCTGGACATTTCTGCCCAAAATTTCCCAGTGATTTTCCCTGTGATATTTATCTTATTTATGAGGGGCAAGGTGAGAAAATATAAATGGTTTCCCTGAGAAACCAGGTTTCAGTATCCTTGAAACCTAATATGCCGCACTGTAATCAGTGGTGAGATCCCTGTGAAATAATACTCTAGCCCTGGCAAAGGTACAGAGCTTGGAGAACATACAATCAAAATTCAAACTGGCCTGGGAAACACAGGAGGTAAGTAATTTAGTAATGAGAAAAAGATCACTATTTGAAACAACACAGTCTTCTCACTAGCAAAGTCAAACGATGAAACAAACCTTTCTTTTTCTAGTAGGTCTATTATTCTACTGATATGTGCCGTTATGTGCCTGAAACTGGCTAGAAACAAGCTAGAATAGACATATCCAAGAGATTCTGAGAGACTCCCTTTGCATTTTTATTTGCCTCCCAGAACCCGTTAATTGAAGAAGACATAATACAAGGCACTTTCCCAAGGGCAGGTTCCTAAAAGGATCAGCCACTGTTTCGGATATGTTTTCTGGAGGGATATTGCCTTGAATTTTATTAAAACCCAGTCCTGAATTTTACCTAGTTTTTAAAACGCTACAGTATTGAGAGGAAAATCAACTTCCTCAAGTTATAACTCTCTTAATAAAAGCAAAGCCAAAGATGATTTTGGCTTTCCAATGGGACATATGTGTCATGCAAGGGATTCCTTTGCTATCATGCCAACAGCCACAATTACTTTCCAGAATGGTGAAAAAAAGCTTCAAATGTTTAAGCTGGAGTAAAAAACAATCAGTAAGACTCTGGCTTTATCAACGCCCTGAAACACGATACCTCAAAATTTGCAAAATAGAAAGCAACCCTGAACTTTAAAGCAAAGATAAATAGTTAACAATGTAATAGCAAGCATAATGCATTTGCAGAGCTATGATTTTTAAAGTGAGTTGGCATATATTATCTTATTTCATAACATTTATGGAAGGCATAGGGAGCAAGCATTATCCTTTAACAGATGTTAAGCACCTTGCACAAAGTCGGATAGCTTATAATAAGTGATTTCCATTCTTTAATAAAATCTCTCTACCTACTCAAGCTACTTCCCTAAAATCTCCTTTCCTAGGTCACCAGATTTCTTGAAAGAGTAAGCTATTCTTGATGACTTTCCTCATCTATTATCCATCATCTAATCTTGGCAAATTATAGTTTTATTTGTTTCCTCAAACATCTACTATTCTCAAAAAGATCACCAATGACTTATAAGGTACCATGGGATTCTGAGTAGTCTCAAATATTCCCTGAATGAATGAAATTTCCAGCAATTCCAAGGACTTGTTTTTGATCCTCATTCTTAATCCCTGTGAAACAATCTCTTCCCTCATTTTCCATGCCTTTACTTTCCCTCCTCTCTGTTACTCTCCAGTATTTGAAAAATTAAACTGCTCCACACCTACTCATCTTTCAAAATCCTATTCAAATGACAATACTGAAGTCTTCCACGCCTCCAGCAGAAGTTATTCTTTCTCTAAGGTTCCACAGCACTTGACACTACTAGGCAATTATCACACTGTATTGTGATTGTTATTATCTCTTTCTCTCTCCCTTATATATGAAAACTGGCTTATCATTTCATATCTCTTGGGTTTAGCAGATTACCTGCTAACAAACATCTGAATGAACCGCCAGTAAGCGGTAGCACTGTGGCTAGAACTTACTGCCTTTGCTCTTCACAGAGAAGATGGCTCAAAAGCAAAGGCTTACAGTTAAATTTCTCACCTTAGTCCATGAGAATTATCAGGCTAGATTCTCAGATTTAGTCCCTTTTTAAAAATCTTTCATTAAGCACTGACTGTCCATGAACCATCATTTCCAAACAGAACTGTCACCCATGGGATGGTTATGACTCTCCTGCGATTTGCCCATCCACTCTTTCTCCACCATGTGAGGACACAGAGAGAATGTGGCCATCTGCAAGTTAGGAACTGAGCCCCCACCAGGAACCAAATCAGCTAGCACCTTGAGCTTGGACTTTCCAGCCTCCAGAACTGCTGAGAATCAAATCTGTTTAAGCTACCCAGTGTATATTTTGTTTTAGCAGCTCTAGCAGACTAATACATGCTGCTTAAACACTTTCTGAAAAAAAATTTTTTTTTTCAGGTAACTCTAATTGTTAAAAAGTTCTTCCTTATTCGATTCCAAACCCTGCCCTCTGTATCTGAGAGCAAACAAAGAATGTAGGGGATATGACCACAATGGAAAAGAATAATTTTCAAGTGAAAAATAAACCTGTGACTTAAATACTACAGAAAAATTTTAAACTTAAAATCAATACTGCAAAAAAATTTTTAGTTCTCCAGAGAGGCATCATGGTATATTGTAGAAAACAGCAGTTTATAGAAAGACAAAAAAAGTTTAAATTGAGGTTCTGCCTTTATCTGAGTGATAACCTCATCAATCCTTAATTTCCTACCTATATAGTGAGGGTAATAATGCATAGAGTTGTTGTGATAATGTATCCAAGTACTTTGAAAAACTGAATGTAATTTCACTAACAATTGTCACCCCAATTAAAAAAAAAAAGTAAAATTGAAAAAGACGATAGGAATGTCAGATATTATTAAGCCATCCCCTTTCTTCTGTGGCTATATTTATAGTATTATTTATATCAGAGCTATTTATATTTAGTTCTCTAGACTTTATCTAAATTCAGGGGCAATAATTGCTCTCCATGATTCTGAATCAGTGGATCCACAATGTACTACACAAAACACTTCATCAAAAGCAACAGTGAGTATCTAAGAAGAGTTGTCTGAAAAACAAAAAGGAAACGATATCTTGCTTTAATTACATTAAATCACAAAAAATGTTTTGCCTATTTTAGGTGTAATACATATCTCAGTAGAAATACTTGCTGAAAAGAATCCTTGTTAACTAAGAAAGGTTGTCACTAAGTCAAAGAACTGCAGTGTTGGAAAAGGATTTGAGTCTTTCTGGAGATCACGTACTCTAATTCCTTATCTGATGCATACATAATTTCCCCCTGCAATATTCTTGATGGACAGGCATCCATCTGCTGCTTAAAATACTTTCTGGATAATGTGTGATGTTCTTTGCTACCTCCTAATTGTTCGCAATTGGGCTAAATAAACTCTGTCTCCTAAAACTGCTACTCTGGAGTCTTGCATTTCTTCTGAGAGCCACACAGAACACATTTAATTATTTTTCTTTAGAACAGTTCTTTAAACTTTAGAAGAGAACACTCAGGTCCATTGCCCAACTCTTCATCTTCAGGTGAAAACTCCTTAGTTCTCCAATTATTGTATGTATGGCACATTTCAAGTCCCTCTCCTCTGGACCAGCTCCATTTGTCGTGTGCCCCCCTCAATTGTACACTAAAGAAGTTCCTCATGTGTGTTCTTACAGTGGGACTATCACTTTGTTTGCTGTAAACAGTGTGTTTCTTTAGTCCAATCCACTGAAATCTTTATGGGTATTGGACTGTGAGAAAATATATGCTTTTCCTCTCAGCTTCAAAATTATCAGATCAAAAGCAAAAAAAAAAAAGAAAAATGCTGCTCTTAAAATCATGACAATTTGAGTTTAAGCATTTGAGCAATGGATGGAGGAGTCATATTACTAGACAAGATGGCCATTAAAACACCTTCCTATGATGCTAAAGCTCAGGAATTAGGGACAGGTCTATACATTCAGAAGTGAAGTCCTTCCCTCTTATAGCGATTTGTGGGTGCAGAGTGCTGACAAAGGAGGTCTGTGAGGCAAAAGTGAGGTCAAGCCTAGTAAGGACCTAGAGCTGCCAAACCTCAGCACCACTGCTGGCTAGCCCTTTATCAAATACAGTGGTGACGTAACTGGAATTTTCCATGAGAGTCTTACCACGTTCTGTTCCATTTTTCCAGAATTTACTATAATGTTTCACTGTAAACCATATACACGATCATGGAAAGAAATTGAGAAGGTCTGAAGAAGACTATAAGTATCTAACTATATGCCAAATTTCTTCCCAAAACGCAAAAGCAGGAATGCCTGTTTAAAAATCCTAAATACCACGATCAATAGAATATTATATTCATTTAATCCATTCAGGACAATAGTAACAACTTCTCAAGAGTCTATGCATGAGGATCCCGGAAAACAAACTACCAATCACGATCTACATGAAGTCCATGACTAGACAATCTGTGACCAACAGTGTACACTGGCTGTATGGGTGGTATAGTTTGGTTGCTTTCCCAGGACTTGAGTTGATAGGCAAAGACTATATTTTAGGAAATCATAAGCCTCAAACTCATTTTTAACATTTGGCCAACGCATCTATTAGGCAATACTGACATTCAAGGAAACTTCAACAGTCTACTATTCTTAATAAGGAAACCCAAGTGAATAGATGTCAAGCCAACTATTTTTGACTGGAAGTAAAGTCAAAGATCAAGGTGCTACGAGAAAGAATATAGGGGATCCAGGACCAAACTACGAAGAGGAAATGCAAGAACACAAGTGAAAGGTGCTTTCAGAAACCTCTGAGCCAAACTAGTTCTTTGTTTTGTTAACCTGCCACAAATTGGAATGTGATTAATTCCTAAAAAAAAGATAAACACCAGTATACATCAATGCTTATTAACTGAATCATTTCTTCAAAGAGGCAAAACAGAAGTATCATAGTTTCTCAGTAAGAAAACAGAATAATAGCATACAGGCATTGGTTATAATCTCAGAAAAATAAGTGGTATTACAGTAATATTAATGCTATTGCTAGTGTGAATAATATTAATAATTGTTTATAAAACAAATAAGTAACATTATTACTTACTTACTATGTGCCAGGCACTATACTAAGTATTTTACATGCAGTCTCATTGAATCCTAATAACAGCCCTCTGAGGAAATGCTGTGGATACTGAGTTTGAGTGCTCTGCCTAGGGTCACAAAATCCTATGAGACAGATACTATTTTTATCCCCATTTACAGATGAGGAAATTGAGGCAGTGGCTAAAGAGGTTGCTCAGGGACACAGAACTAGGAGTGTGGAACTGGGATTCCAATGCAGCAGCACACCTCTATAGGCCAGTACAGCTCTCAACCACTCTCTAGAGATCTATGGATCCAGGGAAACACAAATTAAAACGAGGTATCATTTGTTGTCCAAATTGGCTAATACTAAAAAGACCAACATAATCAATGTGCAAAATGAGTACTGTCAACCCTGTTGCTAGGAGAATATAACAGCGATTTCTTTTTGTAGTAAAAACTCTTTTTACAGGAACAGATACTCTAAAAGAAAGTCCAGAAAACAATTTATCCAACAAAGGTGGACAACAGTCAGGTAGTTTCTTAATAAACTATTAATTTTATTTTTCCTGAAGGTAGTAGCAAAACCTAGAATTCCCTTCCTCTTTTCTCTTAGTTCTCAAATGCCAGAAACGGCTACCAGAGGATGAGCATTCCACTGCTTCCATGCTAACATATTTTTATATGGCTGCTTTCCTTGTGATTTAATTGGCCCAGGTCAAACTTTTCCTGAAAGTCTGTTTCTTGACCCACTACTATCATCACTGAATTAGTTAATTTATCTTCCCTTCTAGTGGGCTGACAGAGGTTCTGCTTTCTACTGTTTTCCACATTTGTCCCTTAGCCTCTTTCTCAACAGGTTCAAGAACCAAGACTGAAGGTGAGAAGCTCAAACTTGCCCTTTCTTTTTTGTTCAAAAGGCATTAAAAAGACCCCTCCTTGTTTTCAGCAATACGTTATTTCCAATCCCAAAAGTAATCTCTCAATTCTCCAGTCTCTGGTTTACAGTCTACAGCATACATGCTAAGTAACAAAATAAATTACTTAGGGGAGAAATAAAATCCATGCCATAGCTTTTCGAACACTTCTGCCATCCCATTCTACTTATAGGCACCATTATGAAGAGAAACTTGGAAAGGCACGTGGAGCTGTAAAAAAGGCAGTTTACTAGACTTCACTACATAAACGTACTGCAAGTTTATCATGAATGGCAGTATGCAAAGGTGATAATGCCTTTCGATTTTTAAAACAAGCACAGCAGGTCAGGTTCCATTTGAAAAATTTCATTTGTATATCCAAAATGTCCTGCAACTTTTTTGCATTTATGTGCCAAAATTTACAACCCATTTGGTTTCTGATTGTGACAAAACAATTAAAATTTGCAGGGGTGAAATGGGCATTGGGAAAACACACAGGCAGCTCAGAAAACGGTGCTTCCCTAAACCTCCAGGGGAGGGGCCCTAAAGTGGTGACTGCGTTTTCATTGAGAGAGGAATTTAAGAATGTTCCATACTGTATGCATAGGATGTAAGAAGAGGTCCGCAGGAAAATGCCACATTGGAATGTACAAGATTGCATTTTTTTCATCCACATTAACTGGTTACAAATGAACATTCCGTTAACACACGAAGCTTTCTCACTACAACTAAGGAGAGAAGGTTGCACAAGCGGCACCCCAATAGGCCTGAAGCAGTGATTTCTGCCTATATCCTATGTATCTTACCGGGTCCCCAACCTAATCACAAAATTGCTGGACAGCTCCACCATGTCTACACGTTAACCGCACAAAGGCGAGCGAGCAAAGGCACCTTTGCCAAGAATCTCAGTGGGAAATCAAAACACCTCAAGGCACCTCGCGCACAAGTTTAGGGTCCTCATTTCGCTGGAAAGAAAACTGAGACGTTGAGGGAGAAGCAGCAACCGTCCGTCCGATGCCTCAAAAGGCCAAGGCGGAGTTCAGATGAGGGCGACCTGAGACTTCTCTCCTCACCCCCCCTCCTCTGCTCCAGCCCTGGAAGGAGCCACAAGTGAGGAAGAGAAGTTGTGGAAACAGGACGGGGTGGGATGGGGGAACCCGAGAGAGTTGAACACAAACGTCTGCATTTGTCCCACACAAGGTCACTCGCTCCAAGTCACTGTTCCCCGCTCTCTCCGGGGGCTTCCCGCCAACGGGTTTGCTGGGCTCCGAGCCCGGCCCACCGCGCCCCCTCTGCCCTTTCCTAGGGCCGCAGCCCCTTCCTGCCTCAAGGAGCGGACCGGAGCTGGGACCCAAGCTGGCCTCCCCGACCCCCGTTGCCGACGTCCGGCACTCCTCCAGCCCAATTCCGGGGCTCCTCCGCCGACACCCCCCAAGGCTCCAGGCAACGTCCCCTTCCTCCCTCAGGACGCCCCCTGCCCCGCCTCCAGCGCCGGGTCCCGTCGGGGGCCCGGGACGCCGTTCTTTCCTCCCTCCCGCAGCCTCCCTTCGAGTGCCCACCTGGCGCGGCCCCCGTCCCCAGCCCGTCTGCACTGCAAGCGGCCGCCTCCCAAGTCCTCCCGGCCCCGCCCCGCTCCCGGGCGGATACAGTTTGAAGCCCCTCAGGATCTCCCTGGCACGCTCGTCCTTGGCTGACATGATGCGGCGGCCGCCGCCCGCGGCTCTCCCACGCTGGCCCGGCGGAGCCTCGCAGACGGTGCCCCGGAGCCGAGGACTGAGCCGCAGCCCGGCCTGAAGACCTCGGGAGAGCAGCGGCAGCGGCCAGACCCGGACCGGCCTCTCCCTCCCCTCAGCTCCCGCTCCAGATCCCTTCTCCTTCCCCCTAGCCTCGGAGCGCCCGCCCCGAAGCCAATAGAAAGCCCGCCTCGGCGATTGGCATCCTGTTAAGCCAATAAAAGCATTCAGCGGCTTCGCAGGGGGGACGAAGAGCGTCAATGCGAAGGGCCCTCCCCGGGAAGTCCCGTAGGACAAATTTTTCATTCGGTGTTGTTGCCTAGACTTTGCCCCAGCGGAGGGTTGGCTTCAGCTCTTCAGAGGCTCGAGGGGCCGCTGGGCACACTAGGGCTCTGAGATGACGGCCGGTTGCAATGAGCGATGTGGCAGAGACTACATTTCCCAGCATTCCATGGGCGACCGCGGGAACCACAGATCCCAGGGCGCAACAGAGTCTCGAGGACTACAAATCCCAGCATTCCTGGCACCGTAGTCCTCTAACTTCGACTCCAGTGTGCCGCGCAGTGTGCGCAAATTCATACACCCTCCCTCAGGTTTGGTGGTTTCTGAATTTCGAGAGTTGAAACCAGGCGTGAAGACCCTCTTCACTCTCAGAGAAGATGACAGCCTACAGAGAGGTAACTTCTGTTTACATGGAACTCAGAAATCTCCTGCAAATCATGGTAAGGCTCCAAAACACAAACAAAACTGATTAAACCGTGAAAGATAATATAACAAAATGACTCCTTCAAATCAAGCTTGTTTGTTGGTCTGGGGCGCCGTTTATGTATTTTGCGGGGGTTTCCTGTTGTGCTGCGTTGGGCAGGGAGAGAAAGCGATTGTATACCCAGAATATCAATACAGGAAGGGACTTGAGAGAATTTGCTAACCCAACCCTTGTTGTTTTACATATGAGGAAACTGAGGCCCAAAGAGGCGAAGAGATTGTCCACGGGTCACAGTAAGTTGGGGCAGAGTTAGAATTCAGCCCTAAGTCTCCTGACCCGCAAGCCGGGCTCTTTGCACACTAAGCTGGCGATATTTTTAGCAGGATGGTTATGTGATTATTATTCTCCTTGGTGAAATTTCCCCATCAGGTTGAAACACCCAGAGGTTAGGTAAGCATTTATTTGGTGGTTTCCTGCAAGTGTGATGTTTGTTTATCTTCAGTGTGGGTAGGACTTGATGTTTTGATTCGTGCTTTGTTGCTCAAGGTGACATTAAGTGAGATTTCAGGAACTAGGTAAAACTGTAGTGTCAGCTAACGTTTCCTTAGAGATCTCCTATTTCTTTTCCTAGGCTTTCCTTCCTCTTCCCGTCCCCCTTTCACCCATCTGGGCATCCACCCAATTTTTCCTTCCATGTAGTTCAACAAACGGCTTTTCAGCTTTCCTTATTTGCCAGGCTGTCTGTCAGTAAAAGGTGAAAGACATGGTCGCTGCCACCAGGAAGATAACCATCTAGTTAGGGAAATGAGGAGACTCCACTGAAATTCAAGATGGACTGTGATAAATGGCAAACAGGAAAAGACATCAGAATGCTACAGAGACTCTGACGGGGAGATTTATTCCACCTGGCATAACTTGATAGAAGAGGTGGCATTTGATCTTGAAGGATGGGTAGGAATTTTTTTTTCTCTGTTAAAAATTTTTACCTTTAGATTTTTTTTTTTTGTAATAAGGTATAACATACAGTAAGGGCACAATTTTTGCATATATGTACACATGTGTCACCACCCCCCAAATCAAGATATGAACATTTCCAGCACCCTTTGTGCCCCTTCCTGATTAGCTCTGCATCCTCCTATCTCGATAACCGGTCTTCTGACTTCTTTTACCACAGAACAGTTTTGTCTGTTCTTGAATTTCATGTAATGTAATCATACAGTATGTACGGTATGAATCTGGCGTTTTTCATTCATCAATACTTTTGTGAGATTTATCCGTGTTGTATATAACAGTAGCTTGGTTTTTTTCTTTCTTTTAATTGCTTAGTGTTCCATTGTATGTATGTAATACTATTTATCTGTTCTGTTGATGGGCATTTAGGTTATCAGTTATCAGTTGTTGGCTATAATTAACAAAGCTGCAATGAGCATGCTTATGTTTCTTTCTGTGGACTTGTGCACTCATTTCTAGGAGAGGAGTTGCTGGCTTGTATGGTGGTCATATGATGAGCAATAGTAGATATTTCCAGTTTTCCAAGTGTGTCTACCAATTTTTACCTTCACCAGCAGTGTAATAGAGTTCTAATTGACTTTCATCTTTGTCAATACCAGGTGTTGTTTGTCAGTCTTTTAATTTTAGCCATTTTGGTGAAATGTGGCCTCTCAGTATGAATAGTTTTTATTTACATTGTCCCTGGTGTTGCCTATTTGGATGTCCTCTTTTGTGAAGTACTTGTTCAAGTCTTTTGTTTACTTTATATTGGGCTGTTTTCTTAATAATTTGTGGTTCTTTATATATAGTCTAGATATGGAGTTCTTTGTTCGATATATGCTTGCAAATATCTTTTCCAAGTCTGTGGCTTGCCTTTTCACTCTCCTTACTGGATGGTGTCTTTTGATAGACAGAAATTCCTAATTCTAGTGCAACACTTCAGTGTTTTCTTTTATGATTAGTGCTTTTTGCATAGAGTTTAATAAATCTGCGTATAGGGTTGGTAGGATTTTAACAGGGAAATATGAGGGAAGAGATTTGCAAAAAAGACAGAGTAAGCTTGAGGCCCTGCTATGAGTCGGGGAGGGTGTAAGTTGTGTTGGGCATGGGAAGGCCTGGCGTTTGGGCTGTAAAAAAGAATGAGGCAAGACAAAGCTGGGAGGGTAGGCGGGAGGCATATGTGAAGGGCTTCAGCTGCAGCCTTGGAGGCTGGACATTGTTCTGGAGGAAGTGGAGGCACTGCTGGAATATTTATGAACTCAAACAGAACTTAGTTGTCTTCCTTCCACCACCAAATTTGCCCCTCCTCTTCCGCAGCCCTGTTCACTTAACACCACCTCCAGACAGCTCTGCCCTCCCCAGCCAGAATCCTGGGTGATATTCTCCTTCCCTTTCTCTGCTTTCAACTGGTCACTGTGTCTGATAGCTTCTATGGTATAAATGTCCCCAACAACTTCCCTTCTTTTACACTACCTTTGTTCAAGATCTCACAGTCTCTTATCTGGAATATATCAAGTCAAGTTTCCCTTGACTTGAAGTTTCAAATCCCTTGAAGTTTCCCTGCTCCAGTTTTCTCCACATCCAATCCATTCCTATAGCAGCTAGTATGATCATTCTGAAATGGCAATTATTCATACCTCTCCATACAGCTTAAAAACCCTAAATGGCTCCCCAGTGTCCTTAAGATAAAATAAAAACTCCTTTACATGGCTTAGATCCATTGTGATTTGCTTGCTCATTCTTCCAGGCTCAACTCAAGCCCCATCCCCAGAAGCCTGTCTTAAATCACCTCTGCCTAGGGCACAGTCCTGAGTACTAGGTGCCTGTGGCAACCGTCTGTCATAGCCACACAGGCCTGTCTCTCCCAGGGGGTTGTGAGCACTCTTAGGTAGGAACTTTGCAGTATTTACGTATTTACTGGGTATAGTGACAGCCCTGAGCTTTCTAAGAACCTGAATGACCCGACTCCAGGTCTGTATCCCTCATTTCTCACCCCTGAACGCTCGTTCTAGCCTTTCTGGTTTTCTTTTCTGCATCAGTATATGCTGCACAGTGCAAGCCTCTGACTATGGTCACGACCCCCAGTCTTTCCCCCTTTGCCTGAAAGATGCCTGGTTTTTCTTCCCCAGCATACTCTGCTTCCAAAATGTTGTCTCTCATAGCACTTAATACGTTGAAGTCTTTCAGGGCAAGAACCTTGTCTTATCTTCATATAATCTTCTAGAACATAATAGATGCTAACGAAATTTTTGAATAAATGAATGGGTTGGTGTTAGGCTCCTTTGCATCTGTCCTGTCTGATTTCTGCACTCTAAAGTACAAAAGGCTTTAAGACCTGAAAGTATGTGGTGTATACTGTACTTTAAAGGAACCAGCTTAAGTGTTCAGTTATGTAGCATTCCTTAGCCATCTTCCAGGGGAGTTGGGAAGTCCCAAAAGCAGTCAAGAATGTCATTTTGGTCACAGAGGCATTGTTGGCCTAACCAATCGCTTTCTATTTTAAAACATTTTTTTTTTCTGAATAGAGGTCAAGAACATGGTCTTTGGCTTCACATAGCCTGGATTCCAAATTGGACTTTGCCACTTTTGGATTTTTAGGCTTAGTTAATTCACCCGAAAAATGGGAATAATATTACAGGCCATAGAGTTATTGTGAGAATTGAACGACACAGCGCCCAGCACCTGGCACATGGAGAAATGCTCAATAAACAGCAGTTGTTAGGCATCACATGTCTTCACACCCCGGGATAGCCACAGTCGCCACAGGAAGCTCCTGGGGCTAAAGCACCACAGGGGTGGATTTCACATCCAGGATGGTGATGGGCCCAGCATCACCTAAGCTGCATTCCTTTTCTTAGGCCTCTGCCCACCCGATTCTTGTGCTACAGTCCGGCCCAGATCCTTTCCCCCTGGCCCGGCCCCCGGCTGGAGACTGCGAACGCAATGGGGGGAACCTAGTGTGGGCGGAACTCTCTTGCAGCGGCCGGAGGCTTCCAGGGGAGAGGCAAAGGCGACGGGTCCGCGGAGGTAGAAAAGCGTCGGACGCCGGACCGATCATGGACGCTTGACAACCTGCGGGCAGGCGCCGGGAGGCCGAGACAGCGACCAAGAACATAGAGGGGCGGCGAGAACAGGTAGGGACCAGCGACAAGGCGGGACCTGGCGCGCCAGGCTCGTCGGGATTGTCGGGCTTCGCGTCCGCCTCCGGGAAAGCCCGCGGCCACGTTGCCCCCGCCCCGGGGAGTGCGCCCCGCAGCCCCTCACCCAGCACCCGCGGCCCTGCCTGGAGCACCGCGCCCTGAAATCCACCCCGGCCTGAGAACCTCAGCTCCTGCACCGCGGCTGCTCTGGCTTCCCCACCCCCGAAGGCTGCCTCTTCGCCCGTCTGCTTTCCATCGAAATAGCGCCCCTCCACGATGGGAATCCATCTCCCCCGTGTCTCTACCCTCCTCCTCGGGCCCTCCCACTCCAGGAAAAAGCTGTTATCAGCGCCTCCTTACCTCTTTGCTCCCAGGGGTTTGCTCCGTAGACCAAGATTTTTTTGCGGGATCAAAGTTTCTGTCTATTTCTCTAATCCCTCTCCATTCAGTAGCTTCCATTCAATAGCTTCGCTCTTGTCTGCTTGGAAGGGAGGTTTTCATTCCTTCTCCCAGAACCATCACCACTCCCCCACTTCCCTCCTTAGCAACCTTCATTCCCTAGCACTTTTTCTGTTTCCAACAAGACCTTCTTAGGTAACCCTAAGTGAGGCAACATTCTTGTTTCTCTAATGCTGTGAAAGAGCTGCGGTATACTTGCCTCCACAGGAAAACCCAGTGTCTTTTGCACCAAACTGCCCTTTGAATTATGTGCTTCAGCTTACCATACCTCTTCTCTTTCATTTTGTCATACTGCCACAATACCTATCACTCTTGGAGGAGTAACCTTTTTCTTATACGGGACTCCTGGACAGTAGGTATGCAGTGTGTATGCTGGAATCCACTCAGCATGTGATTAGTTTATACAGTTCAGGGACTCTCTTGTCCCTAATGTCTTCAGGGCAGCAATACAATATCTTTGTTGTTTTCTCATGTCTTTTTCTTGTTGAGGTCTCATACAAATTCTGAATTCATGTTTGGTAAAATGTCACATATCAATAGTAGGTCAAATAGAGGGATTTTCTTATCTCTACCAGGCTGCAGTTGGGAATCTAATGACACACTGGAAGCTGTAACTGATTGCTTTTGCTTATATTTGCCACCTCTGTGTATGGGCAGGATTCTCTGCTTCTTAACTAGAGCCTAGAAAACAGCTACTGAGAAACTCCTGTGTGTTTCTCTAGGTCCTGGTTAGGTTTAAGGGCTTAGAATGTGCTGTTTTGGGAGAGGGCCAGATGGGAATGAGTGGCTTTTACTCAGTGTTTTTCAAACCTCAGAATAAGGACAAAATCTTTACTCCAGGTGAATCGTATTCGTTTCACAAAATGGTCGTAGCATCTGGAATCAGAAACTTAAAAAAAAAATACTATAAAATTATTCTGAGGTCAGATCCAGCATTAAATAAGCTTAGACATTGCAAAGGAGAATGACGGAAACACTTTTCTTTTGCACAGATCTCAAGGCCAGAGAATGGCAGGTGAACAGAAACCCTCAAGTAACCTCCTGGAACAGTTTATTTTACTAGCCAAAGGTACTAGTGGCTCAGCCCTCACTGCTCTCATAAGCCAAGTCTTGGAGGCTCCTGGAGTGTATGTCTTTGGAGAATTGCTGGAGCTGGCCAATGTGCAGGAGGTAAGAGCAGTTTCTAAACAATTTCTCTTGTCTTCTTTGTTCTCAGCCTTCCTTTGAAGGAAGGTTTCCCAAGAATTTCAGTGCTGAACCATTGTAGACTTGTGAGGTGCCCTGTTGAGGGAGGGGGTGGGAATTAGCAGGACTGGGGAGGAAAGCAAGGACTCCTTCTAGTCAATATTTTCATCTGAACTTGGTGAAAAATCAGATTAGTTACTAATAATTTGAAAGATGGGGCAAAAACCCCAATTGAACCTAATAAGTCAGAGAAGTAGAATATAAGCATGGACTTACACTTACACGGGATGTTTAACAGAACTTTTGTTGTGCCTTCAAAATGAGACGATCCAGTGAAGAATGACCAGGTGGAATAATGAGATATAAGGGAACCTCTGGTTTTCAACCTCTGCTTCTTACTTGGGATACCTTAATACAGTCTTCCCTTGTTATCCATGGGGGATTGGTTCCATGGGGGATTGACCCCCCTCTGATGCTCATTATTTGCATGGGATCTATATTTGTGTATGGCTATGGCAGGATGTGCCTATGTCTCACTTCATTCGCGTGGATTCAGCATAGTGCTCGGTGTGTGGCTAATTCAAATTTTGCTTGTTGGAACTTGCTGGGATTTTTTTTCCCTCCATATATTTTTGATCTGTCATTGGTTGAATCTGTAGATGCGAAACCTGCAGATATGAAGGGCCAACTATTGATTTATTGGTTCTTTTATATTTATTGATTGAGAGAGATAAATAGAAAAGTCTGGCGACATCTTTATTACTCTGGGGGTTGTGTTCAGGAGGTCTTACTGGGGTGGCTTGTCGTCTCCTCCAGCATCACAGCTTCTTTCTAGTTGCCCGGGAGGTGCTGACTCTGCAGGTGGCTGCCATCACAGGTCTGGGCGGTACTTGTTCTCGTGAATCATGTGTACGATGCTGCTGGGGGGTGGGGGGCTTGGGCATTCTTGTTGCTGGTGGTCCACACATAGGAGGGGGTGGGCTTTTGTTGGCCGGTTCTTCACTTCATTAGGACACCTTTGCTGTTGGCTGCTGGCTCCACGCCCACAGCTTTGTGGTGAATCAACCCATTGTAGGAGGGGTCACAGGCCTCAGATTACTGGGCTTGCTGCTGTACATCTGCTTATTCCTCTTGATCAGGACATGAATGGTTCCCCATAATCATCCATTACAGACGTGGACATGGCGTCATCTCCGCTCCCTGCAGCAGCCAGAGGTGGAAAGTGCCACTTGTAGTTTTAATTGTGGATTTTTACTTAATGTCAGTGTTGCTTGCTAGATTGTATACTCTTTTGTGCTCACCATTGTTCCCTTAGAGCGTAATACATGTAGCCTGACACACAGTAGGCTTTCAGTAAAATTTAATTTAACAGAAATGGAAAAGGAATCCTGTGAGGAAAATTTAAGAGAACTGGGTTCTTTTTTCTTTTTCTTTATAGACTCTTATTTTTTAGAGCAGTTTTAGATTCACAGCAAAAGTGAGGGAAAGGTACAGAGATTTCCCATATACGCCCTGCTCTCACTCATTACTAATATCCCTCACCAGAGTGGAATCTACGTTGATACATCATTATCACCCAAAGTCCATGGTTTACGTTAGGATTCAGTCTTGGCGTAGCACTTTCGTGAGTTTGGACAAATGTGTAATGACATACCCACCATCACGGTATCATGCAGAGTAGTTTCACTGCCCTAAAAATCCTCGGTGTTCCTCCTGTTTATCACCTGCCCCAACTCCTGGCACCATTGATCTTTTTACTATCTTCATAGTTTTGACTTTTCCATTATGTTATATAGTTGGAATCATACAGTATGGAGCTTTTTTTAGATTGACTTCTTTACTTAGTGATAGGCATTTAAATTTCTTATGTCTTTTCATGGCTTGATAGTTAGTCATTTTTCAACAGAAGAGATGACCAAGGGGTAATATGTTCCTTCAGGTTCATGAAAAGCCTGAAGGAATATGCCAACTAGTTTTGTAATTATGAAAGATGCTAAAAGGAGACAGATGGAAATTAAAGGCAGAAAGACCTTATTGATTTGGGCCAGTGGCAAAAGTTGTGGAGTATCTGCTCTAGAGAAAATAGTCTGTCACGGCTACTTTGGTAATGAAAAGTGGAGGCTAGATTGGATGGTGTCTTCCACCTCTGATTCAGGACCTCAGGAGGCTCTTGTTAAACCTGAGAAGGTAGGCTTGGATGTTAGGATGCCAGGGTTCTCACTGGGGTGCTTAGCAAATCACTTTCTCTCTCCACAGTTTTGTTTTTGCCATGGGTAAGCTGGGAATACGCTAGTTGCCTTTCAGTTGTCTGAAATTATGGATGTAGTTCCTGGAATGTTTCTTAAAAAGAGGATTAAAATTGAGTAGTATTACCGCTGGTGTCCACAGAATAACTTGGGTATTCCTGTTTAGACTTGACTGAGTTTGGTACATTGGAAGAGTAATAGGTACATATTTGTGGGTAAAAGAAACATTCAGTGAAGGTAATTGACAACAGAGCAGAGCAGTTCCAGGCAGAACAGTATCTCGTTTTTCTTCTGCAGATGGCTCTTTGCTGCCAGCATCAGTGACGAATAAGAAAAATTTTAAGGAAGTTTTTATTTGGGGTAGCCTGATACCTTGGTTTCCTGTCCCAACCTGGCTCTCCTGTCACATCTTCCACTCTGATGGTCTCTCCCAGCGCTCAGTCCATATACAGTCCTGAAACTTGGAACCAAGCTACACTTTGTTCAGTTAGGGTTGATAGTGAGTGGCTCGTGCTGTACCTGCCAACCTGGTGTGCGGACAGGCTGTTCCAGTGTTCGTTTTAATGGCAAGGGAATCCTCAGAAAATGTGAATTGCTTCTAGTACTTCTGCTTTGTGTGTATGAGGCAAAAGCAGTTACTTGGGCAGGCTGTGTGGAGTGTAAAACGTGTTCCGGAGAGAGAAAAAGTAAATTGGGGGCTTTAATTTCCCCCCCAAAGAATGCAAGTGTTGGAGGGGACCAACTAATAAACAGTCCAGAACTATGTGTGGCGCTTGGTCATCTGCCCCATGGTTGGACCCTGCAGTGCCCGGTAGACAGCTTGGCCTGTGAACTGTTTCTTTTCCTCCTCAGCTCGCAGAAGGAGCTAACGCGGCTTATTTGCAGTTGCTGAACCTGTTTGCCTATGGAACATACCCGGATTACATAGGTGAGTCGGTTAAGATCTTGCAAGGACTTTTCCTCATTATGTCCCTCTGTGTAGATGTGCTCCCTCCACGAGGGTCCCTGGGGTTGGGAGGTAAGGCCTGGGGTGGGACCTTCTCCATCTGGCTGTGTCCCGTTGTACTGTGCTCTGTAGGTGCTTCACGTGAGGACTTGCCCTTCCCACCTTTTATGTCCCAGTGGGTAAAACGGGGCTATGTTTATGCTCATCCGTAAGTACAGCCCTTGTTACTCTTGAAGTCTGGGGTTTGTGGAACACTTGGACGTTGTGACATGTTGGAACCCCCCTTGTAAAGTGTTTAAGCCCTTTCAGTATTATCAAAATAATACCACTGCTGTATGGAAGAAAATTTGGAAACTAAGGGGAAAAAGTCACTCGTGGTTGTATGAGTGTTAAACTGCTGTTAGCGTTATGGTGCTGGACTTCTCCTCCTCGGCGTGGGTGTTCTGTTATGTAGGTACAGTTACATGATGGGTATAATTTTAATCTTTTTTCACTTATTTCATAGGCACGTACCCATGTTTTACGTCTGTGTGATCATTTTTAGTATTCCATAATCTAATGCTCCATAATCTCCTTAGCCCGTTCTCTTTTGTAGGTCATGTGAGTCATTTTAAACTAGAATCATAAGTATCAGGAAGGAGGTGAATGCATGTCCTAATGCTAACTTACCTTCCACCCAAGCCATTTTTGTTTGACTTCCCTGGTTTACTTTAGCAGCATGACAAGGGCTGGTACATAGTTTATTCTAGTGGTGTGACTCAGGGCTATCCCTATTACTGTATCCCTGACCTTCCCCTCTGAACACTGTCTTTCTTGCTGGTCACGTCTACTTATTCTTTGCTGCTGTCAGACTGGACAATTTGCCAGTTTTTTCTGACCTTCGCTTTGTTCTAATGAGTGCGTCCTCTGTTTCCCTTCTCACTAAAGAGACAGCATTGCACAGACTCTGGAACCACACTGCCTACATTATAGTCTAGCTCTACTTCTACCTGTTGTGTCCTTTGGCAAATTAAGTAATCTTCTGTTTCCTTATCTGTAATGAGCCAGGTCCATTGGCTAGATGTTCCAGAATTTAGAGTTTGGGGGACTTTAAAAGGGTAATATGATGCACATATCTTTTTATTAACACCCTGGAGGGACGTGGGCTGCACCTGCAGTCAAACACATTCATCATTTTGCATCAAAAGAAAAGAATGTTCGCAACAAGTAGGATAAAAAGCCCGCCTCGATTAAGGTCAGGATTGCCACCAGATGAATTTTAGCACTAGGTTCAAGGGATAAAAATCAGGATGACAGATAAGGAATTGAAAGCATTTAGAATCTATCTCGTGGGACTGTTGTGAGGACTGACTGGATGTGTATATGTGCGTGTGGATCTGTGTGTGTCTACGCCAAGCGAAGCTGGCCATGCGTGCTACCTGCGGCTGGCAGCTGCCATTGCTGCTGTTACCATCATTGCTAGGACTAAAATTCTGCCCATCCTTCAAGGCTCGTCTCAAACACCATATCTCTTTTGTTCCTGTACCTCCCCAATGTGATTGGCTCACAGGCTCTCTTTCCCCCTTTTCCCCTTGCCTCCCTTCCTCTCTCTCTCCCTGTCTCTCTTCCCCCCCTTTCTCTCTCCCTCCCCCTCACCCTTTTGCTCTCGGCTGGTAGTTTGTACCTTCTTCTGGTAATTCTGTCTCTCACTTGTAGTTGTTGAAACATCTGATTGTAAGACTGAGCACAAGTCCAGGGCCACTGAGTTGCGTAACTCCTGGCGGTTGGCGGCCCTGGAGCTGTGTAATGCAGTAGCCCTGACGAGGCCCACTTATTTCTGCCCCCGAATCATTTAGGGCGGTGCCTTGCACTTAACAGGTGCTCAGTGGTGGCGTGTTGAGCTTGATTGAATGTTACAAAGGGCACAGATAGCATTCCATTAAGATAATTGTCATATCATTCTGTGCATTCATGCCTGGCTTTTCAGGAGATTAAGTTCCTTCTGTGCAGAGACTGAGTCTTCCTGGGAAGCATATGTCTTCCAAAGAAGACAGGAGGTGCTCGTGGAATGTTCGCCTAGTGAATAAAGGCAGAGTCATGAGAGTATTTCAGCAGTAGATTTAGTGTGGGAAATTGGTGTACTCATTCCATAAAGAAATCCTAATTTGATCTTGTGTCTTGATTTTTGTGGTGGGTGGGACTGAGCAGCCAACAAGGAGAGCCTGCCAGAACTGAGCACAGCTCAGCAGAACAAGCTGAAACACCTCACCATCGTGAGCTTGGCGTCGAGAATGAAGGTACAGTCCCGAACCCTTTCCTGTCTCCTCCTCACCTCAAGGCAGGTCTCTCGTTGGCATCGTGGCGGGAATTCCCAGCTACACACCCGTAGAGTCACATCATAAATGCACAAAATTTGCTTGGCAAAGGACAAAAGAGGAAAAAGGTAATTAACATAGTGTTGATAATTACACACCATCCCATTTAGGAAAAGTATGCCCAGGAGTGATTGTGAATCAGTGGGTCTCGGTTCTGGCATGCCATGGTGCCTCACGTGGCAGGAGCATTTTGCCATTCTAAAAGGAGACTGCTCTGTCCAAATACACATTTTTCAAACAGTGGGACATCTCAAGGCAAAGCTAACCACTTCATCTGTTGTTCAGTGTGCAGTGAACTGTGCTAATGCTGGAGGAAAAACTTGCTGTGTTAGACTTACTGAGAGGTAGACTTTTAATATGCTGCTTTCCTCTGGGGATTTTCAAGGTTTTTATACTCATCAGAATTTTTGCCTTATATGCTAGCTTTAGACCCTGACCTGCTGTAAGATGCCACTCGACTGTATCTCTGACTTCTCTGCCCCACTCAACTAAGAAGGAGCCTTGCAACTAGCGGCTCCTAGTCATTAACAAAGAAGGTCCAGATTTGGTTCATTTACAGTTGATTTTAGCTCTCTGCCTAATCCCAGCCCATGTGTCTAAGTTTTTATGGGGCTGTGTCTTTGAGAGTTCCTATTTGCATTTCCCTTCTGTGATTGAGCTTGAGAGATGTGTATTTCTTCCTGCATCATTTCAGTTGCTGAAGTCTTAATCACACATTTCAGCCTGGCATTTCAGGTGGGAGGCCTATTTCATTAGGAAATGAGGACCTGACCCTTTTTTTGGGTTCTGATCAGGGACTTCTCAAGTGTAGCAAAGAGTAGGAGTAACTTTTTTCCTTATTTCTGCAACCTGTTATTTTAAGCCCACCTACCGCCCCTGGTTTTCAGACCTTTAGTCATAGAATACCCCTCTAGGTGTGTTTGCTGTTACTCTCTTCTCTGTATGCGTTTCTTCCTGTCTGTTTCTGCATTTGATTGCTGTGTTAATTTCCAAACAAACAGTGATGTGTCAGAGGATTTGCAGAAAACTGGTTGTTTAGGTAGCCAATTGTCTGGGAGTCATGCACGATGTTGGTATAGCCCAGTAAGGATCTGTGGTTGGGAACTGACATAGGTCGCAAGAGTCTGAGGCAACAACTGTAAACTTCAAGATGACCTCTGAGCTGGCCGTACTAACTGGACACGTGTAGGTGGATGTGTCAGCCCGGTAGTTTTTTTCCTTGCGCTCTGCTGGGCAAGCAGCCAGTTCTATTCGCCAGTGTCTGAGGTTGTTTGGAATTTTGTGATGACTTTGCATTTTATGCAAAGTCTGCAAGCTTCCAGAAGGCAGCAGAGTGGCATATAGAGTCTTTTTAGGGTCTCTAAGAGTTTGCTTCAGAGCAGGAAAGCTGAAGACTGGGCAAAGTCCAGGAGGTAGAGAATCTCAGAAAAAGCATTCCTAGATGCTGTGGGTCTTGTTTGAATCTCACAGGTCTCACAGCTCTTGTTGCCATAGATACTAATAATTGTCACTAGACTGCATTCCCCAGAGTCCTGAGGCAGCTGTTGGCTATGTGAGTAATACCTGCATTTCTTTAATATTTGCCAATGGTTTTTGTAAACATCACGTGGCCTATCTGCAGTGTATCCCCTACTCCGTGCTGCTGAGAGACCTGGAGATGCGGAATCTCCGGGAACTGGAAGACCTCATCATCGAAGCTGTCTACACTGACATCATCCAGGGCAAGCTGGACCAGCGAAACCAGCTGCTGGAAGTGGATTTCTGCATTGGCCGGGACATCCGGAAGAAGGACATCAACAATATTGTCAAGACCTTGCACGAATGGTGAGGCTGAGAGAAGCGGGTCTCTTCTCTTTAGGGAGGGAGAGAGCTAGCCTCTGGCTGGGGAAGTGTGGTCTCCAGGTATTAGCTAGGGCTGCCTGGGAGCTGGGGCCTTGGGACAGTAAGCCACAGAGTGGTGGGCTGCATTTGTGACATAGCCGTGTGGCAACGGAAACCATTTCAGGCTTCCTAGTTCCTTGGATGTAAACTAGTTCCTGTCCTAGAGCAGCTGGGGGGCTTTTAATAACGGGCTGTAGAATGCCCAGAGTTGGCAGGTGGAGCTTCTGAAGCCTAGCTGTGTGACACTGATTGTATGCCTTGCAAACTCAGCTTCAGAGTTTGACCAAGCTCAGGAAGGTGGTGTTGGTGAGATTCTTTGGGTAGGAGAACCCTGGTCAGTCAGTGTCAGTAACATACTGGGCCGGTGTTCGTAAAACAGGGTGAGGGATAGTGAAGATAAGGAATGGGTTATACTAAGTTGGAACACAGACTCACACACAGAGTATTTGGTAACTATACTCTGGTGTATAAAAAGTGGGACATTTGCCTGTGCTCTTATTTTACTAGAATTTGATGTTTGCAGAGAGCTGTTGAAGGTTCAGCAAAGGTTTGTTACAAAGTTATATAAATGATGTGGGGCTTGTAAAGCTAGTGGGAGAAGAGGTGTTAGCTGAGTTTTGAAGGGGACCAGGGTTAGAATGTGATTGGAGGTGAGGAGAGTGTGTTCCCAGGCAGACACATGGTGTGTTGCAGGTCAGGAAGCAGAGCAGGCAGCTTTGTGTAGAGGGGGAGGGCAATTATTTCCTTACCCCCCAGAGGAGTATGTCCAGAGATCCTGCTCTGACCCCCTGGGGTCTAATGTCCCTCTCTCCCTGCAACCCTCCATGCCCCACAGTTTCTCTCACTTCAGCTACTATTGGACCCCAGCCCTCACCCCAAGTTCTAGCCCAGGTGTGGCCCCAAATACCTTCACTTTACAACCTCTGATACAAGCAGGAGCTTTCAAAAGATTGTAGAACTGTTAAATCAGAATAAATGGGAAACAAACGTAGAAAACACCCCTAATATGAAAATGGTCTGGCGTACCATTAGGATGTCTTTCTGATCCTACCAAAGTTGGCTCTTAGGCCATTTTTGAGATGGCCGACAGTTTTCACGTCCAAGTCTGGCTTTCTGTTTTTAGCCCCGACATGTTTTCATCCAGAGGTGCCATCATATCCCCCATCCAGGATGTTTACTAGAACAGATTCTTAAAACTTGTGTTTAGGCCTTAGATTTGGAACAAAATTGGGATACAGCGTGGTACACACACACAGGGAAATGTTCACGCTATTGAATCTTAAGAGGAGGATATGTGTGTATTCATTGTACTATTCTTTCCACCTTCTTTAGGTTTAAACATTTTCAAAATAAAAAGTGAGGAAAATAAAATGAGGTGAGGGAGTGACAATTAGGAAGTAACTGAAACTCCTGAGAAAGGGGGCAATCTCCAAACTAGGACGCTTTTAGAAAGGAATTTTCTCTTTTGAGAACAGTGGTTAATCAGTGCCACCTATAAAGTCTCCTAGTTCCTTTAGTCTCAAATTGTGTGCAACTTTCCCGTGGGATTCAACGATTGGAGATGAAAGCTGTATTCTGAGAAACCAGCCCACTTCTTCCCTGTTTGTCTCCACGTGCCCTGTGTTACCTGTTCAGAAATGGTCGTCTTTTGGAGGCAGTGAAGGGGCGAAAGCCCTGGCAGAGGGGCGGTACGTGAAGACCCCATAGGGGATGGGGAGGGAGCCTCGGGGGCCGGAGGAGAGCCCCCAGGCCTTTCTGCAGCTCAGGGCTGGTTGTCTCCTTCATAGGTGTGATGGCTGTGAGGCAGTCCTGCTCGGCATCGAGCAGCAAGTTCTGAGAGCCAACCAGTATAAGGAGGACCACAGCCGGACGCAGCAGCACGTGGAGGCAGAGGTAAGGAAGGGGGCTTTGCTCCCCGCCCCTGCTGGCCGCTTCTTCCTTTCTCTCGTGAGTCTTGGTGTAGATGAAACAAGCTGTCACCAACACAGAGGCACTGGGCCAGGTGGCAGGATCAAGGTGCATGTCATAGATCCCTGCTCTTGGTGCCCCTGTCTCCTCTCTGATTCCTGGGCGCCAGAGGGCGAGAGGCTTGGAAAGCAGAGAATGTTGTGATTCCTCAGTCCACACGCACGTTGCAGCTGAAGAGCAAAAGGAACGAGTTTGGGGGTGTCCCCTAAAG
Organism: Rhinolophus hipposideros; assembly: GCF_964194185.1. Lineage (NCBI taxonomy): Eukaryota > Metazoa > Chordata > Mammalia > Chiroptera > Rhinolophidae > Rhinolophus > Rhinolophus hipposideros. The sequence continues at coordinate 94,651,345 of NC_138052.1, forward strand.
ATGGACAGGTAGATGGGGGTTACCAGGCATGGTGGAGGGAGGGTGCAGTTGAGATGGAGCTTCAAGGCCCGGGTACTGCTGTGTTTCCTACACTGCGTGGTAGGTACAGCACTCATGCTGTTCTTCTCTAAACTGTACATATATTTATAACCTTTAAAAAGAAGAAAGGGAAACACTTTGGCGGATGAAATGCAAGTGAAGATAAAAGTGATTTTGGTTTTAGTGACATCTGGTTGTTCAGGACACTTGCAGCCTCTCGGAGGGACAGGCTCCAGCCTTTGGGTTAATGGGCATTTGTTTGGGTGCCTGTAGCCTGGACACCTGTGGTATGACCTCAGACTCTGTCTGGAGCCCTCAAGATCAAAATGTTAGCATCGGAAGTCCTTTTCTAGTGTGACAGGGCTTGAAGTGTTGATGGTATTTAATGTTTTGTAAATCAGGTGTCCAGGAGTGTGGCAGAATGGGGCCCAGAATTACAGCTAAGAAACGTTAGAAATAAGTAGACGTGCCTTTCAAGGGGGGATTTGTGAAATTTGAAGATTTCCACTACTCTGTATGTACTCCTTGCAAATAAAAACTCTGTTTTTTTGTCTTTGTAAGACCAGCTCCTTGTCCCATGTTTACCCATAGAAGTTGCTCAGATGTTGAGCTGAATATTTCTGGCACAACTTAAAGTGGGTCAGTGGACTGCTGAACTCTGCTTTTCATGAACCAGAGCAAATTTATTTGGGATACACACACACTCCCCTCTGTGCATATATGCTTACTCTGTGGATGCCCGGTCCATCATTAATTTTTCACCCAACTTCTAGCTAAAGAAGTATGAACCACATTTAATTTATCAGCCAAAAACAAATATAAGTAGGAAAATAAGCCTGCTGCTTCTCTAATAAGTTGTGTAACCCCATTCTTGAATATTGTGGCTTCTTCTCTGACCTGGGATTGGTGTCTGAATAAAGTAAGAAGGGCTGATTACTCCGTCCTCTCCATTGATTCTTTCCTGTAAATCAAACCCTGGAAGCAGTTGAGGTTTGGAGGTGAAACGCGTGCATATGATGTGGAGTAGCCTGTGTCGCACAAACTGTCTTTACCCGGGTCAGTCTCCTGGGAGGAGCCTGATCACTGCTGGCTGCCCCATCGCGCCCGGACTGTTGCCAGGTGTGTGGTAGGGGGTGGGGTGGGCAGGGATTGTGGAGGTTAGCAAAGACGAATGACACTAGTTTTATAGTTTCGAATGGTTCGAGTTTATTTCCGTGATGAATGGCATCTGACGAAAGAAGGGTGTGAGCAGAGGTATTTTAGACACTTGACTAAGGTTGAGGCATGACCAATACTTAGACAACAGTGTGCACTTTATAATTATTTTTAAAAAAGAGAGTCAGCACCTGTGGATTTGTTGTCAGTGGCCCTCTGTGGGAAAACACGGCTGTGGATACCCCAGCTGCCAGAGCCTGATGCTGCCACCAGGGGGCAGTAAGGGTTTGATTAAGTTTGAGAAAGAAATGGAAGGAAAAGGCTTAAGGCCACCTCCACCACCGATGAAAACAGTCTAGCGACTTAATAATCTTCTAGAATGTGTGGCACAGACCAGTGTGAAGAGAAGGAGCGCGTGAAAGCGTGGAGCCTTGGCACTTTTTCTGTTCAGTAAATGTATGATCAGGCTGCCAGGTGTAGGATCACCCGCCAGCAAAGGTTCATTAAATATTTGTTGACTTGGAAAGAAATCGCCAAAGAACAAAAGTATAATTCTATCGTATTCTGTTTGTATTTATGCTTCTGTTACCCTTGACATAAGTATTTTTAGCCGTTTTCTCAACTGAGTTGATCTTTTCTTTATTTGTCCTTAAGTTAGACTTCTTGTTCTCAAAGAGAAAAGCTTGGTGCCTCTGCCTCCAAATCTTGTAACAGCAGGTTCCTTTTGGTGAGTTGTAGCTTCAGGAGCCTTCTGTCTTAACGAAGTCAGCTCCTCACATACTGCCCAAGAATATTCTCTCCTCTGAGCCTTTCACAGAAATAATACATGAATTAGTGATAATTACAGCAAACCGGGTGGCTGGATGGCTCAGTTGGTTAGAGCAGGAGCTCTGAACAACAAGTTTGCTGGTTCGATTCCCACCTGGGCCAGTGGGCTGCGCCCTCCACAACTAGATTGAAGACAACGAGCTGCTGCTGAGCTTCCAGAGGGGCGGCCGGATGGCTCCGTTGGTTAGAGCGCGAGCTCTCAACAACAAGGTTGTCAGTTCAATTCCCACATGGGATGGTGGGCTGCGCCCTCTGCAACTAAATATTGAAAACGGCGACTGGACTTGGAGCTGAGCTGCGCCCTCCGCAACTAGATTGAAGGACAACGACTTGGAGCTGATGGGCCTTGGAGAAACACACTGTTCCCCAATATTCCCCAATTAAAAAAAAAAGTAATTCCAGCAAATCTGGGGGAGACAGAACAATAACGTTTATTCGCCGTTTCATTATCTCTGAGCGAGCACTTTGGAGGAGAGGCATCACAAAGCACCTCCTCGTTTATATTTGATTTTGGAGCATATTTTTCTTTATATTTGAATGAGCCTGTGTCTGATGTTCTATGGGTGTTAATATATAGCTATCACTACATTCACAAAGTAGGCTCTGTTCCAGACATGTAGGTAAGAAAGCATAATTGGACAAAGTCAGCTCTGTTTTCTGTGAGGCAGAAACCCCCGCAGGAGTTAAGTTAGAGTGCACCCAAAGTGTGCCTCCTGGAGAGGCATTCTCTCTCTGTCTGCCAGCTCTCCTTTTCTTTCTACCACTTTTCCAACTGCGGCCTCTACTTGCTGTTTTCCACCTTTGTTTTACCCTGCAACTGAGAGTTTTCCTATCTGGGGAGGCTCTTCTCACTCCTTTTGCCTGAAAAGGGTCTCTGAGAGCTAGGCTGCAGTTTTGTCAGCAGGTGCACCTGAAAACTCCTGAGGCCCATGTGTTGACAAACTCCAGATCATCTAGGGTAATGGAATGGGGTAGCCAGCCAGCCAGGCCACTCAGCAAGAAATTTGGAAGGAATTGGGACATTTAGGCCAAAGAAGACAAGTCTGTGTGTGAGTGTGTGTGTGTGTGGGGGGGTGTAATTGTCATCATTTGACAGATGGGTCTCTGAAAGAGGAATTAGACTTCATGAGGTTGTTTCACGAGGCCGACGCATGTTCGGAGCTACCCATCTCTTGCAAGTCGGCTGTTATGAGGCTAAGAAGGGAGAGCTGCCTTGGCAAGTGGGGTGTATGTGCCACAGTGGAGTCTGCTTCTCAGGCTGGCAGGTCAGGAACTGGCCTCTCAGCTTAGCCACCAAAACTCTGACTCCAATGCTAGCCCAAGTCACTTGAGGTCACTATCAAAAGAGGAAGGTTAGTTAATTTCTGCTAGGCTTGTAATGACAGATTCTATAGAAACACAGGTGCAGAGGATCAAAAATAGAATCATTATTTGGGGATTGATTAAAATTTTTTTTTCTTACCATGTTGGGATTATGAGGCTATTTTTCAGTAAATGTTAGATACTGTCGAATGAACTCAAAAAGAGTCTGGAGGCTTTGGCTAGAAATAAATGATAAAGATTTATTCAAGGGCCTTACCATTTGCAAACCAGAAACACAACTCGGCGATACCCAGAGTGTTCCCAAGAAGAAAAGCTGAGGGCTCTTACAGTAAAAAGTACGTTCTTTTTTTTATTATTATTTATTGGGGAAAAAGTACGTTCTTGAGAAGAATGGGTCCTGCATTCTTAGCTTCCGTATTGGTCCAAGATGGTAATCCTGGCGATGACCAGTTGTCTGGACAGTGGATATCAGATGGTCTGGATACCTGAACATTCTTCCTCAATCTTTCAGGGGGTAATCACAGGGTTATCTGGAGGTCTGATGTCTATCCAGACATTGGAGCAGGACTGGAAAGCTCAAAAGGTCAAGTTCCCAGGCTAGTTAGAACAAGAATAGAATCATTTCCTCAGGCCTCAACCTAAAATTTAGCAGCTTGACTAGTGACCCCATTTTATTTCTTCACTCTGTTCCTCAGTATATTAAATGAAATAATTGACATAGAAAACTTTGTACTATAAGCTGATTGTTTAGCAAAAATTATAAAGGACTAGAGGACATAAGGTCAAATGCTGTTTATCAGCCAAGATGAATGATATTACGGAAACTATACTTTTGTGTTTATTTTTAATAAGCTGTTTTTTGCTAAATGTAAAAGGTAATCATCTGCTTAGAAAGATACCATTCTTAGAAATACAGGCCTTGTATTGAAAACATGTTAGTTTTCTAATGTTTTATTTAGATAAAATTTTGTCAGCTTTTGGGGAAGCCTTAAATTGAATTCTCTCAGGCAGTGCATCACAGGTACTGAAAATATGGGCATGAATCTTGTTTTTTTCATTGTCTTAATGTATATTTTTAAGTTGTAGTATCTTTTAATACATTGGAAAAATCAGAGGTAACTGACATGCAAAGAAATAAACTTGTCAAGCTGTGACCTCTTATTAAGATTTTAATTAATTTTCCTCAGAATACTTAGAAAGAATGTCAAATTGGAGAACTCCTGGAATGTTTTTATAAACATCTGTTTTATAAAGCAGTGATAACTGAGAAATCACGTTTCTTAATCTCTCCTCCCAGGCCATCAAAATACACCTTGAAATAAAAACAAATGTCTGTTTTATAAGAGAAAGAGTGGCAAGCCATCCATTTGCTCCAAATTTTTCACTCTCTTTGTCACCAAGTAACTACTGAACAAGAGCTCCCAAGGCAGCAGTGAGCCCCTACGGGTATGCGTAGGGCACCGAGGTGGCTCTTCTTGGTCTGGCAGGACACTGGATAAACCCTGACTTGATGTATGCTGCCCTCTGTATTCACAATCCCCTGTGCTCCTTTCAGAAAAGTTACAGTGTTGATTGAGGCGACAGCAGTTTGGGACATGGGTGTTCCGACATCTCAAAACAACAGCAAAAAAACAGAGACAAATGACCTACAATCGAGTTGAGGCTCATCCTGCAGATGATGTCTCCTCTAGGAACTTAATTTCTGTCTCACTCTCACAGTGCTGTCTCTTACTCACGCTCCCGAGACTGGCTGTTGAGAACTTCAGACCCTGACAACTCCCTTCTCACTCTGTAAAAAATCAAGCCTGCTTCCCAGAGAACATGAAAGCTCCTTTACTTTCTCACCAACACACATACACTACCTTGTCCTGGACCAGCTTCCTCTTCATTCTAATGATTAAAATAAAACTGCAGCTGCCATGGAAGGCAGTGTGGAGGTTCCTCAAAAAATTACGAATAGAATTACCATATGACCCAGCAATCCCTCTCCTGGGTATCTACCCAAAAAACCTGAAAACATTTATCCGTAAAGACACGTGTGCTCCAATGTTCATTGCAGCTTTGTTTATGGTGGTTAAGACATGGAAACAACCTAAATGTCCTTTGATAGATGAATGGATAAAGAAGTTGTGGTATATATACACAATGGAATACTATTCTGCCATAAGAAAAGGTGAAATAGTGCCATTTGCGACAACATGGATGGATCTTGAGATTATTATGCTGAACAAAATAAGTTAGACAGAAAAAGTCGAGAACCATATGATTGCAAGCAACAAAGGAACAAGCCAAACAAAGAAAGAGACAAAAGCTCATAGACACAGACAATAGTTTAGTGGGTACCAGAGGGTAAGTGGTGAGGGCGATTGTAGATAAGGGTAAACGGGATCAAATATATGGTGATAGAAGGAGAAATGACTTAAAAAAAAGAGCTAATGCTTCCTCTTTTGCTTTTTTCTTCTCTCAGCCAGCTAAACGGGCAAAGGCATCAGAGAGCCATTAGAGCTGGTTGTGGACGGTGTATATAAACAGGCACAAAGTTGGTACAGTCCCTTTTCTGAACGCAATATAACAACAGTTATTAAACTGTAAAATGTGCATACCCTTTGATCTGGAAAGCTCACTTCCAGGAATATGTTCTTCACAGATGTTCACAAAAGTGTGCCAAGGTGATTGTAGGAGCTCTGTGATGAGGAAAACAAACTGGGAGCTAATTTAAAGATTGTAGAACATTCGTACCTGAATAGTACACAGGTGTTAACAGAGCATATGTGTTCTGACTGGGAAAATTTTCAGGAGTTGCTTAAATACAGAGGGTGCCAAAAAAAATGTATACATATTTTAAGAAAGGAAAAAACTGTATTAAAATCATAATACAATGAAGGACGCTAGCATTCATTTGATTAATGCCATCTTTTGAGTGAACATCGTACTACACATTGCTACCGTAATTTAATTCAACTTCAAAAAGTAATACATAGATAACATCTCTTAAAATGTGTACATGTTTTGGGCATCCCCGGTATATTTGAGCTACTCTGTTAAGTGCAGAAAGGTATTCTGAAAACAGGAGTGTGGTCGCATTTTACCAGGTTTTACTACGTTTTAATCATTTGCCACTTAATTGGCTGAAGTTCATTATTTAGTTGTTTATTCGAGAAGGGCTTCTGGAGCTATATTCCCAGAGTTCTTGTGAAAATATTTGGTTTCCTATGTGAACAACAGTAGTTAGCTGAGTATGGAGTCCTTGGTTACCTTTCTTTTCCTGAGGCTATTTTAAGCACTGCTTTCTTTCACTTCTTTGCCAAATGAAGCCGTTTGACTTTTCCCCTCTTTTCAACCAAGCAAGCATTAGTTCCACTTTTTTGTGCTTGACTCATTTCCACTTACCTACTCCGTGAATAGCCCCTGCCTCTTTCTTCTCATCTGGGTTTCTGAAAATAATTTCCGATTTTCTCACAGAGGGTTCTGGCTTCTTCCCTGGGTGGCCCCCATTCTAATGAGAATGAGTGCGGTGGGTTTCTAGTGCATACAGGCTGGGCACACCAATTTTATGTCTCCCTTCAGGTTACCAACATCAAGAAGACACTCAAAGCCACCGCGTCCTCCTCGGCTCAGGAGATGGAGCAACAGTTGGCTGAACGGGAGTGCCCCCCTCACGCTGAGCAGAGGCAGCCCACCAAGAAGATGTCCAAAGTGAAAGGTCTGGTCTCCAGCCGCCACTAGGGCCGGCGGGGGCAGCTGGCACTCACCAGGCCTGGGTCAGGTGGGGAGGGGACACCAAGGGCCCATTCACTCCCCTCTCTACCTTCAGTGAGTTCCAGACCTGCCCATCCCCTCACCAGCACCTCCCCACCCTGTTGGTACTGTTCCAGAAGAACCGTTAACTCCCTGCCCTTGCCCACTCCCTCCTGTCCCCAGTTCCTTCAGACTCAGGGGCTCCACTGATGCCATCCCAACAGGGTCAGACACTGCCCAACTTCCCTCCGGGAGGTTCTTGTCTCTGTTGAAGGGCTTGTCTCCCTCCCAGTTCTTTTGCTCCGTGTCATTTTGTCAGGCTGCTTATTGCCAGAGTCAGCTTTAACTGGCCCACAGGGATGACTGCGAAGGAGGCCCCCCTGAGTGATTCGGGGTGCTCCTCGTCCAGCTCGTGTACCACAGTACCCACAATGGTGCAGGCAGTCTCTAGCCAAGGATCAGAATGCTGTGTTTTCCCTCTCCTGCCTTGTCCCTTGTCGGCAGCTCTGATCAGGCCACAGAGGGATGTGATGCTGGGCTATGTTTACTAAACCTGCGGGTTTTCAGCCTCTTAAGCCCAGCTCCAATCTCTCAGTAGTTAGGAGCACTGGGCTGGCTAACGTCTGGTATCAGCACCAGTGGAGGTGCTGTGGGCCTGCCCGGTGGCAGAACCTTCTTCCAGCTTGGTGTTCTCTGCTGCCTCCGACTGCTCAGACTGGTTTTCGGTGTGAAGGCTCCAGCTGCCCCCTGGGGCCATCTGCCAACACTTGCTCTCCCACGATCTTGAATTGCTCCCGATCTTTAATTCCTCCCGGCTGCATCTGTGGTGGGGATGGTGGTGCCACGGCCCCTCTCTCTGGGGAAGGACCTGTTGCTGCCTCTGTCTGTTTCTCTCCCCCCTCTCCCCCCACTGATGACCCAGAGCCCTCTGATGATGGCATTCTCCTGGCAAGAGAAAAGGACTTGACTAGCCTTTCTGAACTTGAACAGTTTCAGGTTATATTTTAATTTTTTTTTTGTACAGGTTCTGATTCTAATACATTTCAACATGCTTTTTTTCCCCCTTGTGTCAATATTTGTTATAAGACTAATCGCCAGGGATTTTTCACCTGGTTGGAGGGTGGCGTGTGTGTATGTGTGCGTGTTTTGTTTTGTTTTTTTAAGGGGAGGTGGAGGTCTGGACTGATTAACTAAAGTTCATTGAGGGAAAAAGCACATTTTAGAACAAAAAATAAAAGTGTAGATTTAATTTATGTAACTGGAGTGTAGGGTCACCTGGCTGGTGGAGCTTGGGGGGCTGGGGTGAGGGTGGTTCAGGGTATGGGATGCTGTTTCAGCACCCTGTGACAATGGATTTCTCTCTTTCCATCGTGTCCGGCAACTACCTACCATTGGTCAGATGTCAGCAGGTATTCTCGTTTTCCTTTTAGGCTGGTCCATGTGCCCAGAGAATATGCCCAACTAGAGAGTTTAATTCCCAAAGTGTATTTCATGAAACCCCTTGTCAGATTTTCTGTGGAAAAGGGGTTCTGTTGTTAAATAAATCGGGCTCATCCTGCATCCCATATCCTCATTGGAAATTCATGATCATGGTCTCCGAGCAGGTCTGGGTGAGGCAGCCTGTCTTCACACTGACGTCACCACCAGATCCTTTCTGCTGATACCTAGTGGGACACATTTTGGTATTTTGGAAATACTTCTCAAAAATAACGACAGTCATTTGTGGCTTAATTATGGGATATGTTCAGAGAATTGTGTCGTTAGGTGGTTTTGTTGGGCATCGTGCGAACATCGTAGAACATTACACAAACCTAGGTGGTCCAGCCCTCGACACACCTAGGCTGTGTGGTACAGCCTACTGCTCCTGGGCTACAGACCTATGCGGCGTGTAACACTGTAGGCAGTTGTAACACAGTGGTCAGTATTTGTGTACCTAAACACAAACACAGAAAAGGTACAGTAAAAATAAGGTGTGAAAGATAAACAGACACACCTGTACAGGGCACTCAGCATGAACGGAGCTCGTAGGACTGGGTGTTGCTCCGGGTGGTCAGTGAGTGGGGGTGGGGGTGGATGTGACAGCCTGGGACATCCTGTACATGACTGTACACTGTCCACACTGCACACTCAGGCTACACTAAACTTGCAGAAAATATTTCTCTTCAATAATAAATTAACCTTAGCTTTCACTTTTTTCTTTAAACTTAATTTTTTTTAACTTTTTGACTCTTGTAATAACACTTAGCTCAAAACACAAGTATAGTACAACTGTACTAAAATATTTTCTTTCTTTATATCCTTATTCTACAGTATAAGCTTTTCTCTATTTTTAAAGTGTTTGATTTTGCTTTTTACAGTTTTTGGTAAGAACTAAGATACAAACACACACATAGCCCAGGCCCACACGAGTCAGGTCCACAACTATCACTGTCTTCTGCCTCCACAGCTCCTCCCACTGGAAGGTCTGGGGGCAGTGACATGCATGTCACCTCCTGTAACAACACTGCCTTCTTCTGTAACACCTCCTGAAAGGCCTGCCTGAGGCTCTTCTTGAGGACGTGTCACCCTTTCCAGAAAGCACTAAGATGTGGTCACTAGTGACAGGAGTTTTTCAACTCCATTATAACCTTATGAAACCACTGCCCTGTAAACTGTCGGTTGCTGACCGAAATGTCGTTATGGGCGCAGGACTGTTTTCTTCTAGACCCCAAACAGGCACACTTGCTCTGAGTGAGTAGTCTTTCATCCTTACCTTGCCCACTGATTAGTAGAGTAGGACCTGTGGCTTGACTGGTATGAAACGTGTGATTATTTTTTGTTGCCCCACGGCCCTAAGGAGCTGTAGATTCATCTCCACACTTCTGCTGCGTCCTTAAAAATGGTAATGACAATAATAACACATTTGTAAAGTGCTCTACAAAGTGTCTTCATGAACAATAAGTCATTGAATCCCTTCCATCCAGACCATCTTCTGAGGTTGGTAAGAGTAATCCTCACTTTACATATGAGAAAATGGAACTCAGAGGTTCACAGTACCACCATGGTAAGTGGCAAAATGATTCCTGGATCTCCTGACTCGTACGTCCTGCCACCTTCTCTGTGTTACATTCTAATTTAGGGTCTGCTCCCCAAATTTGGCACCCCTCTTGCCTGTTTGGTCTTCAGAGCTTATCTTGCTTTTAACTGATACCCAACACACCACAGTCTCTGCTTCCCAAACCCACCCAGCCACTTTATGAGGCCAAGAGTATGAGGGTAGGGCTCCAGAAACGGAGAGGAGCCGAATGTTCTTTGCTCTGCTGGGTGGGACTTGGGTAGGGGGCCTGGCCTCCAGGCTCTGCGTGCTATGACAGCAGGCCTCAGGTCTGAAATGTTTTTACATAGGTGTTTTCCATGTACATACAACATTCAGGAGAGGTGTCTTCATCAATGGGGACATCTTAGGTTAATAAGGAGACACTGCAGTATTAAAACAGCTCAGGAGTAGTGCCTGTGGGCGGGCTCTACCACCTTTAGTCCTAAACTGTCTGCTTCCTGACGTCCTCTGCTCTTCTTTAGACTGTCCATGTGACTGAGGCATGGTTCCCACTTGGGTCACAGTAGGGAGGTGGTCAAAACCCCCAGTACAGGCCATTGTTGTTCCAAATCCAAGATGGCCGCCATCGATAGGCTTCTCCCTTGAAACTTGAGTCACAGGAAGTGGGGACCAAAGACACTAAGATGAGAAGCAGCTTGTGATGATTTTACGTATTTGCTGTTTTCTTCATCTCTGATGTGCTGGGTTGCCTGAAACCAAACCACATTCCAATTCTTGTACTTAGAGTCATTATTCTAACAGCCTGAGACTACAAACATTTTTAAAAATCCAGGAATTAGTTGATTTTTCCTGGACCTGAAGAACTGTCACACTACTTAATATTTGAATTTCAAGTATAGCATACTCTCAGTCTGTAATTGTACCTGTGTCTTCCTGGGGAATTTGTGTACAGCCATGAGCACCTGACTGCTTCATTAAACCTTTCTTGTAGTTATGCTTGAGATTTACAGATTGAAATCGATTTTTTATTATATGTGAATTTCATTTTACATCTCCTTTACCTTGAAGACATTAAATTGGTCTCTTAAACTTAGATCTGTTAGGTCGGTTATCTATTATATTATATATCTATTATATTATATTATATATTATATATTATATATTATATATCTTATATATATAATATATATAATTATATTATTATATTATTATATTATATTATATAATTATAATATATAATAATATATAATATAATATAATATAATATATAATATAATATAATAATATATAATATAATATAATATTATATATATAATTATATCATTATATCATTATATTATAATATATAATTATTATAATATATAATAATATATAATTATATATTATATATATTATATATTATATATAATATATAATATATATTATATATATTAATATATATTAATATAATATAATATATAATATATATTATATTATAATATATAATTATTATATATTATATAATATATATATTATTAATATATAATTAATATATTATATATTATAATATATAATATATAATTATTGATAATATATAATTATTGTTATATATTATTATATATATAATATATATAATATATATTATATTATATTATATATCTATTATATTAGGTCAGTAAAGGTGGTGTTAACTATGGGAGATGAGTGGGGACAACTTGCTTGAGAATGTGGCCGTGTAAAGATTCATTCTTCTGGTTGTGATTTTTTTCACTCAGTTGTCTGACAGCTTCTTTAGGAAAAACTAGGAGTGGAATGTTTGAGATTCAGAGTGCTCCCCCAGAAGGCCTTGCCAGACTTACATTCCCCCAGCTGTGGAAGCCAGAGCTTCACAACGGGGTACCAGAGTGTGAGAGCCTGAGTGGGTGACAGATGGTGGCCTGATGAGGCGATCGCTTTCTGTGTGTGCCTTGTGACAAGCTGTGTGTCCCAGCCCTGGACAGCCCTAGACATTGTCATTCTTTTTTACATTATCGCCAATCTGATTGAGGGACTGAGTACCTCCTTGATATTATATTGTTCATTTCTTTAATTACTTACCAGTATTTTTCATATGCTGATTATTTCATTACATTTCTTCGTTTGTAAAGAAATTGTTCTTTTACTCATTTTGACACCAGGGCTGTTGCTTTTTTAATGCGGATTTCTAAGTACTACCTAGAAACTACCAGCAGAGGGCAGCAGTGCACCAGCGTGCTGAGGGATTGGTGCTGAAATACACTACAAAATAACGGTATATTTTGGGCAAAGAAGAACCCGAGCGCTGAGACGTTGACATCAGTGGACTCAGGGGAACTCAGAACAAACACAGACAAGGTGGTTAATTTCCTCTTCAAATTGAGTTGTTTGTCTGAAAGTCGATGGGTGGGCTAGGAACAAGAAGATGAAAAGTCAAGGCTAGGTCCCAGAGTGGTACCTGAATCTGCCTGATAGGATACGTCTAGGAGCCCTAAGATGGAGGGCACTTTTCGTGGTGGTGTACCACTGCATGAGTTCCAGGTGGTTGCCCGAGTAGTGTGTGTGTGTGTGTGTGTGTGCGCGCGCGCGCGCGCGCGCGCGCGCACACACGCGTGTGCATGCGCAGATACCCACCCACCCTCCAGAAAGGTAGCTGAATAGCTCTCTTTGAGCTGGCTTGTTCTCAGGCTCACTGGGTGAGTTCTTAAACTCATAGCTTAATAAGGAGGGCCTGGGTGGTGATGCTGGGATGTGGGGTTATGGAGGGGGAGGACCTATGGATGCTGCCCTGGCCTCCTTTCACCCTAGGAAGCTCGATGAGCCTCAGGAAGATGTGAAGCTCCTGAAATCATGCAGAATCATCTACGCTCTTACGTTAATTGTAAAAAGGTTTAATTTTGAAATGTATATAGATTCATAAATGGCAGCAAAAATAGTGAAGAGGCCAGTGTACCTTTCGCCCAGTTCCCCCAACAGTAACATCTCCCATAACTTGAGTACAACAGCGAAACCAGGAAATTGACATTGGTACAGTTCAGGCCTTACTCGGACGCTGTGAGTTTTACCTGCACTCGTGTGCGCGCGCGCGTGTGCTTGCGGGTGTGTGCCTGTGTGAGTGTGTGCTTTGCGGGTGAGTGTGTGTGCATGTATGTGTGTGAGTGTGCACGCACACGTGCTTGTGGGTGTGAGTGTGTGTTTGTGCATGCCATTACTGAGCTATGTGAGCAGTCCTGGACTGTAATCTTTTGGACTTCTTGTTTTGTGGGAAAAGTATACTCGTACCCATATTTGTTTAAATTGTTAGAAGAGTTCTGTTCCTTTCAGCCATAACATTTCCTAACTTACATACAATTGCAAGGTGCAGGAAATCTAATGCAAACTGGTTAAAAAAAATAGCAAGGGGAGGAATATTGGTTCATGTAGTAAAACCCAGAGGCATGACTGAACTGGCCCCAAAGGTTCATGGACAGGGGAGGTGTCTGGAAAGAAATTTGAGGTGTTGCTACCAGGGGGAGGGAAATAGATGCTGGGGAGTAAACCACAGGTGTCCTCTACCTCCAGCAGGGGTTTTCTTTCCTTCCCAGGTCAAATCATCTATGACCAGGAGAACAGGATCATATAGTACATTCTTTCTTTCAAAAAATCTTTTTACTGTAAAATGAGATACAGAAAAAGACACACGAAAAAGGTAGAGTTTAATGAACTGTTATAAGGCAAACACCCCAAACGCTCTTGTAACCAAGAGACAGGATGTTGCAGCATCCCCTCCCCCATGCAGGTCCTCCATGTCTCCTGTCCCAATCACAGCCACCCCCTGACTCCAATAATGAACACTACCTGGCTTTCACAGTAATCACTTCCTTGTGTCTGTATAGTTTTATCATCCATGCACGCATCCCTAGAAACTGTGGTTGTCTTGCCCACTTTAAAAACTCTATCTTATACATCTCTTTTAATCTTTCTCCCTTTCTTTTCCTTTCCTTTCATCTGTTGAAGAATCCAGGCCTCTTGACTGTAGCATTTCTCACGGTCTGGATTTTGCTTGCTGCTCACGCATGGGACAGTTTAATGCGCTCTGTTGCCCTCGGTATTTACTCTTCATTCTCACCTGGATCAGAAGCTTGATCAGACTCAGCTTCTATTTCTCTGGCAAGACTCTAGGTGGCCACCTAATGTCAGGCTGCCTCTCTTGTGGCGTTTGTAGCCGTGGGGGCTCAGTCCTTAGATCCAGTAATTCACTGGGGGTCCAAAATGGTGACATATATTGTTTTCCTTGTGCTGTGATTCACATTTTGTTGCTTATTAATTTTGTCATTCCATACAATTTATAAGCAAATAGGCTTTGAGAAGATATACCGAGAGTGTTAAACAGATGACGGCAGACATTGATGAGACTATTTTAATGTTTTATGTAAGATAATGAGAAGAACCACAGCTGCCACTGTTACAAAATGATAATATTTTAATTCCATCATTTCTTTTTCATTTAGTTGCTGGAATTCCTAATAAACAGATGCTTCTTTTCATCTACCATGAGGTTACCCAGTGGTATAGCTCATATAGCAGGGGCAGGATAAATGCTTCCTTTTCTCCCTACATTTACCAGTTTGCAAAATAATAAACTGGTTCCTTATTATCTTCCGGAGGTGACCAATTTATTTTCAGTATCATTATGAACTCATAGATTTAAATAAATTTGATGTGTTTCAATTTGTTGGAATTATTACTATGATCGAAGCTCAAACTCTCCCATCTTTGCCAGTGGGAACCTCTGTGGGTTGGCTCCTATGTTCTTTTTTTTTTTTTTAAAGATTTTATTGGGGAAGGGGAACAGGACTGTATTGGGGACTTCATTGGGGACAATGTGTACTTCCATTCCATACAATTTCCAAGTCAAGTTGTTGTCCTTTCAATCTTAGTTGTGGAGGGTGCCGTTCAGCTTCAAGTTGTCCTTTCAGTCTTAGTTGTGGAGGGCACAGCTCAGCTCCAGTTGCCTTTGCTAGTTGCCGGGGTGCAGTCCACCCCCACTATCCCTTGTGGGACTCGAAGAGTTGAAACAGCAACCTTGTGGTTGAGAGGTTGCGCTCCAACCAACCGAGCCATCCGCGAAGCAGCTCAGCTCAAGGTGCCGTGTTCAATCTTAGGTGCAGGGGGCGCAGCCCACCATCTCTTGCGGGACTAGAGGAATTGAACTGGCAACCTTGGTTGAGAGCCCACTGGCCCATGTGAGAATCGAACTGGCAGCCTTCGGAGTTAGGAGCACGGAGCTCTAACCGCCTGAGCCACCAGGCCGGCCCTCCTATGTTCTTTTGACACTACCCTAGTCTGAGTATAGCCTGTCTATGATGGTTTCCATGCTATTGTTTATGTCAAGATGTTCCAAACTCCTTTTGTACATTTCTCCTCAGACCTGCAGTCAGTCATTTCTCTGCCTTGCCCTGACTTTCAGTGGGAAGTGGCATTTCTTTAGTACACTGTGGCCTCTGCCCACTGCTGTTGGGTTGGCCATTGTTTCTAGGCTTTGTCAGTGGACACACTAATAGCTACAGATAGGATGATAGACAAAATACCTCATAAGTTCATACTGCTATTTCCAATTAAACTTCAGGGCTACAGATTTCTTTATTTAATCTTTAAAAAAAAATTACAGCTCTATCTCCTTTCTTCCACACTGAGAATCCTGATTTTTAGGACACAGGATAATTGTTAAAATATCCCATAATTGCTCATTTGTTTCCGGCAACATTACACACACAGCAGGGAATAGAAATACTAATGCTGTTCCACCAGAATGATAACTGGGAATAGTTTAAAAGTTCTCACCCCAGTTTTTATAGCTGCTCTATATCCGCATTGATAGAGTTTATAAGCCTCATACACCATGTTCTCTTCCTTTTAAACCTCATAGAGTTTGGTTCTACAAGTAACTGTGTATTTAATACTCTCCACTAGTTCTTATGCTGATATCGCTAGCAATTTTGGCAGTCTGAGGCTTGTTCTCTAGTAAGTTTTTCAGGGAGGGCTCATTAGAATATTCCCTGAGTTCTTGTATGTTGACAACATTTTGTACCTTTTGTACTTGAAAGTAAGTTTTCCTGGATACAAAATCCTTGGCTCACACTTTTGCTCCCTTCAACAGGTCACACTCTTTTCTTCTGGTACAAAGCAGTGCTGTTGAAATGTCTGATGATAATCTAATTTTCTTTCCCTTATAAGTTACTTGCTCCTTTTCTCCTTGATGATTAAAGGATTTCCTTCCTTTTAATATCCAGTAAATTTACTAAAATATGTCTTGGTGTTGCAAATTCTGAGTTAATTTTTTTCAGGTCTATTGTGTATCTTTTAAAATATATTCACGTTATTAATCTATTGTGTTTCAGCTCCCAAATCCATTCTTCATTATTGGCTCTGCAATAATGGAGTGGGACCCTGTATTTCTCCTTTGAGAGCTGGCCTCATGGTAAACTTTGTCAGTGGACCGAGGTGTAGGGGTGCTGGTGAAGGAAGGGATTTCTTTTCTCGACTCTATAGTGTTTCTTATGCACCAGACTCCTGCAGTGCATGTGGCTCCCGCAGTGCATGCGGCTCCCGCAGTGCTTGCGGCTCCCGCAGTGCATGCGGCTCCCGCAGTGCATGTGGCTCCCGCAGTGCTTGTGGCTCCCGCCGTGCATGTAGCTCCTGCCATGTATGTAGCTCCTGCAGTGCATGTAGCTCCTGCCGTGTATGTAGCTCCCGCAGTGCATGTGGCTCCCGCAGTGCATGTGGCTCCTGCCATGTATGTAGCTCCTGCCGTGCATGTAGCTCCTGCCGTGTATGTAGCTCCCGCAGTGCATGTAGCTCCTGCAGTGCATGTGGCTCCTGCAGTGCATGTGGCTCCTGCAGTGCATGTGGCTCCTGCCATGTATGTAGCTCCTGCAGTGCATGTGGCTCCTGCAGTGCATGTGGCTCTTGCAGTGCATGTGGCTCCTGCCATTTATGTAGCTCCTGCAGTGCATGTAGCTCCTGCAGTGCATGTAGCTCCTGCCGTGTATGTAGCTCCTGCAGTGCATGTAGCTCCTG
The DNA here is from genome assembly GCF_964194185.1 of Rhinolophus hipposideros. NCBI lineage: Eukaryota > Metazoa > Chordata > Mammalia > Chiroptera > Rhinolophidae > Rhinolophus > Rhinolophus hipposideros. Next base: position 94,668,518 of record NC_138052.1, read on the forward strand.
CAGTGCATGTAGCTCCTGCAGTGCATGTGGCTCCTGCAGTGCATGTGGCTCCTGCCATGTATGTAGCTCCTGCAGTGCATGTAGCTCCCGCAGTGCATGTAGCTCCCGCAGTGCATGTAGCTCCCGCAGTGCATGTAGCTCCTGCAGTGCATGTGGCTCCTGCAGTGCTTGTAGCTCCTGCAGTGCATGTAGCTCCTGCCGTGTATGTAGCTCCTGCAGTGCATGTAGCTCCCGCAGTGCATGTAGCTCCCGCAGTGCATGTAGCTCCTGCAGTGCATGTGGCTCCTGCAGTGCTTGTAGCTCCTGCAGTGCATGTAGCTCCTGCCGTGTATGTAGCTCCTGCAGTGCATGTAGCTCCTGCAGTGCGTGTAGCTCCTGCAGTGCATGTAGCTCCTGCAGTGCGTGTAGCTCCTGCAGTGCATGTAGCTCCTGCAGTGCATGTGGCTCCTGCCATGTATGTAGCTCCTGCAGTGCATGTAGCTCCCGCAGTGCATGTAGCTCCCGCAGTGCTTGTAGCTCCTGCAGTGCATGTAGCTCCTGCCGTGTATGTAGCTCCTGCAGTGCATGTAGCTCCCGCAGTGCATGTAGCTCCTGCAGTGCATGTAGCTCCTGCCGTGTATGTAGCTCCTGCAGTGCATGTAGCTCCTGCCGTGTATGTAGCTCCTGCAGTGCATGTAGCTCCTGCAGTGCATGTGGCTCCTGCAGTGCATGTGGCTCCTGCAGTGCATGTGGCTCCTGCCGTGTATGTAGCTCCTGCAGTGCATGTAGCTCCTGCAGTGCATGTAGCTCCTGCAGTGCATGTAGCTCCTGCAGTGCTCAGTTCCTGCTCTTCTTGGTGGTTAGTGGCACAGGGCACCTCCCCATGGACAGCTTCCCTTGGTACCTCCTTCGGTGGCTTCACAGCCTCAGCAAACTTTCAGTGTGTCACAGCTGTGTCCTCTTCCAAGGTTTTGATCTCAGCCCTGGGAAAGGGGGACCTTTTTTAGGTTCATCTGTCTCAGCTCTAGGTGCAGAGGTTTCTCCCTTTACCTGCTACTCCTGTATTCTTTAGAATTCCTTTTACTCCTTCCTAGCCATTCCCCCATTACTCCAATCCCCTGTTATAGTTAGTAATTCTTTATATGGAATGTTCCCTATTCAAATTACTTTGTTTCTGTCTCCTCAGTGGATCCTGACTGATGCAATGCAGTATCAATGCAGTATCTCCCCAGCCCCCTTTTTTAATTTCAGAAAGTGTCTGAATTTTAGTTTTTCGTATTTGTTTTGTTCCCTTGCTATGAATTTCACTTTCAGGGACTCCTTTGCAAATTTCCCACGTTTGACATTTTCTCTTGAATCCCTTTCATGCGTTCTTTCTTTTGATTTAAATTTGTTTTCCTATTTTCACATTCTCTTTTATGTTTCTTCTAATTTAATCTTCATATCTGAAATGATTTTTTTCTTTTATTTTTAAATCTGTCCTAAATGCTGTCATCTCATTTTTGAGTTTTTCTAATTCTGGCTTTTTCAATGTCTGTTGTTCTTGATTTGGCGCAGTTAGTATAGTTTTGCTCATCGTGTGTGTGGATGTTATTCTGCTCCTTATTCTCTTTTTCACCTACTAGACACTTTGGATGGGATGGGACCTTCATACTTTGTGTTCCTCATTTTTAATGCGAAATTACTTCTCCTGAACATTTGGAATGAGGGGGTTGAGGAAGCATTCCTAACGTCTATTTTCATATTGTGTTAAAAAAAAATATATGGCAAACTATTAGAATGAATATACAAGTTCAGTAAGATTGCAGGACACAAGGTCAATATATAAAAATCAATTGTATTTTTATACACTGGGAGTGAATAACCTGAAAATGGAATTAAGAAAACAATTTCACTTACAATGATACCAAAAAGAATTAATAATGCTTAGGAATAAATTTGACAGCAGAAGTGTAAGACTTACATACTCTTAAAACTACAAAATATTATTGAAAGAAATGTAAAAATCCCAAATAAATGGAAAGACATCTTATGTTCATGGATCAAAAGACTTAATATTATTGAAATGCCAATGCTCTTCAAATTGATCTGCAGACTCAGTGCAATTCCTGTCAGAATCCTGGATGGCTTCTTTGCAGAAATTGACAAACTAAAATTCATATGAAAACTGAAGAGGCCCAGAACAGCCAAAACAAAAGGTCTCACCCCAATTTTTGTAGCTGTTCTATATCTATGTTGATAGAGCTTATCACCTTCACACACCATATTCTCTTTTAAACTTCATATGGTTTGGTTCTACAAGTAATTATATTTAATGCTCTTTTCTTCTTGAAAAAGAAGAAAGTTGGAGGACTTCCCAATTTTAAAACTTACTAAAAAGCAACAATAATTACGAGTGTGGTGATGGTATAAAGTTAGATATATACATGAATGGAATTTACAGTCCATTCACATTTTCAATCGATTGATTTTTGACAAGGGTACCAAGACAATCAATAGGGGAAGGAATAGTGTTTTCAACAAATGGTACTGGGACAAATGGATAGCCACAGGCAAAAAAATTGAAGTTGTATACCTATCTCACACCAGATACAAAATTAGTCCCAAATGAATCATAGACCTAAATATAAGAGCTAAAACTATAAAATTCTTAGGTAAAAACTTAGGGATAAATCTTTGTCACGTTGGATTTGGTAATGGCTTCTTAGCTATGGCACCAAAAGCATAAGAAACCAAGAAAAAAAAATAGGTAAATTGGACTTCACAAAAATGAAAAGCTTTTGTGCTTCAAAAGATACCAACAAGAAAGTTAAAAGACAAACCACTGGCTGGGAGGAAAGATTTACAAATTATGTATTTGATTGGGGACTGGTATCTAGAATATATAAAGAACACTTACAACTCAATAAAAAGACAAATAACCCAATTGTGGTAAAATAAGAAAGATAGTTGGTCCTTGTCCCTCAGTTTCTGGCATAGAACTCCTGAGTGAAAAGGGTGATAGGAGCGTCTTTGTTCTATTGAGGTGATCCTAGGTAGCTTTAGGATGGGGTCTGGTTTCCAGAAAAACCAAGGTTTGCTTAGAAGGTTGGGACTTTCAACCTCATCCCCCAACGTCCAGGGAGGAGAGATGGGCTGGAGATTGAGTTAACCACCAATGGCACAATCATGCCTACATAATAAAATCTCCATAAAAAACCTTTAAATGACAGGGTTTGGAGAGCTTCTGAGGTGGGAAACATATCCATAAGCTGCACCCCAACCCCACGAGGACAGAGGCTTCTGTGCTTATGACTCCTTTGTTTTAATTGTTTTTATTTTATTTTTAAAAGATTTTTATTAAGTATATCGAACATACAATATTAGTTTCAGGTGTACACCATAGTTATTCAACATTTATATACCTAAAAAGTGATCACCATGATAAGTCCAGCATCTGACAACATGTCACGCTATCACAATATTATTATTATTATTTTAATAAATTTTATTGGGGAACATTGTGTTTTTCCAGGGCCCATTAGCTCCAAGTTGTCCTTCAATTTGGTTGTGGAGGGCACAGCTCAGCTCCAAGTCCAGTCACCGTTTTCAATCTTTAGTTGCAGGGGACACAGCCCACCATCCCATGTGGGAATTGAACCAGCAACCTTAGTGTTGAGAGCTTGCTCTCTAACCAACTGAGCCATCCAGCTGCCTCCAGCTGCCCCTCCGGCAGCTCAGCGGCAGCTCGTTGCCTTCAATCTACTTGCGGAGGGTGCAGCTCACTGGCCCATGTGGGAATTGAACTGGCAACCCCATTGTTCAGAGCTCGTGCTCTAACCAACTGAGCCACCCTGCTGCCCCTATCACAATATTATTGACTATATTCCCTGTGCCATACATTACATCCCCATGACTTACTTGTTTTATACCTGGAAATTTGGACCTCTTATTCCCATTCACCTTTCCCCCTTTTAAAATTTTTCAATTACAGTTGACATTCAATGTTCTATTAATTTCAGGTATTCAGCATAGTGGTTAGACTTTGTATAATTTAAGAAATGATCCCCCTGACTAGTCTAGTACTTACCTGGCTCTATACGTAATTATTACCATATTATTGACTATATTCCCTGTGCTTTACTTTACATCCCCATGACTATTTTGTAACTACAAGTTTGTACTTCTTTTTCACCCTGCCCCCAACTAACCTCCATCTATCACTCCAACAAATCTAGTAGCAATATGACACCATACATTCACTGCCTGTGCTAACCCTGCAGGCACATGCTGCGAACAGAGGGTTTGATTCATCCACCACCAGTACTGCTCCTGGGATAGCTCTGCAAAGTGCCAGCACCCCCTGAGGTCTGCTGCCACCTACCGTCTTCCTTAAGGTTCAGCCACTGATAAAACCTCATAAATAACGTTCAGCCATTGATTAAGTGGTACACTAATTGGGTGAGGTGGGGTCTCAGAGAGTCACTAGGTGGGAAGAATTGTGGTCAATGGGTTAATGTAGACTCTGGTTTGGTGCCAGTGCTGAGCATGGAGCGACTCAGCAAAAGTCTCAGAGCACACTTAGGCCAGTTACCACCCACCTGGGGCCCATGGACTCTAATAGTTTTCCAAAAAAGAGTGCAATTCAGGGGTGGGGGACCTGGCTGCTCTCAGAGAAAGTGCCTCAGGTGTTGGGCAGTTAGGTGAGGCAGGGTCCCAATGAGTCAGAGGGTAAAGCAGCAGAGCTCACCAGGCCAATCAAATTCAGATTTGGCCTGTGGGGGCTGGCTTAACACAGAAAAGATGGCACTTTACTGCCTGCTTCATGGGAGGACCCCACATAGGAAGAATGGTGACTGTCCTCCAGGCCTCACCATGAAGCCACACAGCTCAGTCTGTCCTGCATATGTCTCCAACATCCCCCGAGTTACTATCCCTTTGCTGGAGCCTAAGGTGAGTGTCTGCGAGTGAGAGTCTGCGCGTGGGCCATTTAAGAGGACATCTGGGTTTCCTGCAGCCTTCTGTCCCATCTGGAGGGTCAGAATCCCCACTGTTTTTCACAGCCAGATGTGGGGACTCCTCTTCCCAGTACCAGTACTCCAGGCTGGGACATTGGTTTGTAGCTGTGGTCCCTCGCTCCTCTAGGGGAAACCTCTGTGGCTGAGATATCCCTCCTGATTCTCAACTGCCACGTGGAGTTTTGGGGCTAGCTGGTTTCATATCTCTGCCCCTCTTACCCGTCTTGAGGTGGGTTCTTCTTTATATTCTTAGTTATAAAAGTTCTGTTCAGCTAGACTTCAGATGATTCTCCAGATTGATTGTTATATAACTTAATTATAATTTTAATGTGTTTATGGAAGGATGCAGGCACAGTGTTTATCTACTCTGCCATCTTGGACCTCCCACTCATGACCCTTTAGATTTTTTTCTGAACTTTGTGAGTCATTCTAGATAATTATTGAGCCTGGGGGGTGATCCCCCAACTTTGTAGCCAAGTTGGACAGAAGTGTGGGTAACCTGGGGACCTGATACTTGCGGCTGACATTTGAAATGAAGGCAGTCCTGTGGGACTGAACACTTAAACCTGTGGAATGTGACAGGGGAGTTAGTGTTAGAATAGGATTGAGTTGTAGGACACCCAGCTGTGTTGGAGAAGTGAGGTTGGAAAAGATACCTCATATTTGGTGTCAGGAGGGAAAAGACCTCTCACCAATTAAAAAGTGGGCAAAGGATCTGAATGGATGTTTCTTCAAAGAAGATACACATATGGCCAATGAGCACATGAAAAGTGCTGAACATCACTAGTTATTAAGGAAATGTAAATGAAAACCATGATGAGATACTACCCCACACTCACTAGAATGGCTATAATCAAAAAGACAGATGATACACAGTGTATGTCAATTATACCTCAATAACAACAACAAAAACAGCCAGAAACAAAAAGATAACGAGTGTTGTTGATGAGATTGTGGAGGAATTGGAACCCTCGTACACTGCTGGTGGGAATGTAATTTGGTGCAGCTACTGTGACAGTCTGGTAGCTCCTCAAAAAGTTAAACATAGAATTACCACTTGACCTAGCAATTGCACTTCTAGGTAAATACCCAAGAGAATGGAAAACTTATGTCCACACAAAAACCTGTACATGAGAGTTAGCCATTCTTGTTGTTGGGGATGGTGGTGGTCAGGGATGGGTCAGGCTGAGTCCTGATTGGGTCCATACACCAGGCCATCTGCTCTCTAGGATGCAGTCACATTAACCAAACTTTTGAGAATGATGTATCCACTCAAGAACTCTAATTTAGTTCATTTTCTTGTAAGAAATGTTGCTGCCAAGGGAACTGGAAAACACCTGGCTGTACAATTCATGAATTGTGTTCTCTGTGGCTGACCCACATTTGGGAAAGCAAATCATAAACAGAAGATTGTTTTGGGAAGATGGAATCAGGACAAGGAAACTTGCTGAGGTCAATAACTAATGGCACAGTCAGACACATCCATCTCTCAAAGAGGCAGTCTTGTCCATGGATCCTCAGCCACCGCCCACCAAGACTTTGCTTGGACAGGCCCCACTGTGGCACCTTTGTGTGGTTAGTGTCCTTTTGGAGGACACAATCTTTTTTGAGATATGTTTATCCATCTGGGAAGTTCCCAGTGGAGTCTTAGAGGCCTGAGAGCCATTCTAGATTTTTCATATGAGCTTGTATGACTCTGCCATATTCTTTCCAGGCTCTTTTTGATGACTCTTGGAGGGCAATCATTTCCCCCTGAGTTTCACAATCTTGGGGAGTTGGGAAAAGCCTTATTGAAAGCTGTCAAACACTAGTCTGTAACTAATCTACCACCATAGTAGGGCCTCTGGGTAGGGACCTGCAGTGTGACTTTAATTCTATATATTCAGTGAGTATGGCCACAGGCATGCGTACTTCTCACTCTGGTCAAACATCCCAAAGGGGCAGGAGGATGACGCTCAGTTATTCCGTGCCATGAGCAGGGAGTCTACAGGCATCCACGTCGGAAAGTTAGTTTTTCAACAAGTGTTCTAGCACAGGAATGGCAGACAGTGGGTGGCTGTCACCCACTTGGGCTTTTCTTTAAGAGGCAAATGGGAGAGGATTAAATTCTAAGCATGAGATACTTATTCAGAGACATTAGTCAGCCCTGACATTTTGTGACCTCATAAAACTGCTAACACCCTTTTTCTCATCCCTATGTAGCCCTAGAAAAAAATTAACCTGGCCTCAGCCATAATTTCTGTGGGCATATAATAACCCACTTATACTTTACCACTGTCATCGAAAAACTTCCTTATCTTTGTCACTAAATGACACACTGGAAGTTTATTATCTGGCACTGAAGCTTTCTTTCTATTATTCTTGGAAGATATGTGGGGCTCCAACACAAACAGGAGAGTGGAAAGTACCACAGAACAAACCAGCCTAACTCACCAGCCATGTGCTCCCTTCTCAGCTAATTTTCTTTATAAACACCATGCTTCCAAAACTGTTTCTTTTCAATTGTCCCTGGAGCCTGGTGTTCGGGTCTTCTCAGTGGAGGCCGAGGTAGGGCAGGACTCACTTTTGGGGAGTCTGAGGTCTGAGGCACCTTTGCATAACAGAACAGGGTTGTTTCTTTGGGAACTGGGACCCCTCTTCCCCTCCCCTCACCCCCAGTGTACGTGTATGCCCTGCAGTACAGCCGACTCCTCTCTCTGCAGCTTTCTCTCTCACAACGTCTTAGCACAAGTATATGTTCTCCTGTCATCTGGTTCTCGCTCCTGCTACCCGCCTTCCCTGTCCACATCTCACTTCCTTCAAGGGCGTATTCCCACTGAAAACACCTCAAAACTTACCCTCCGTGCAGTACATCTCTCCTCCTGTGCCTCACCCCTGCCCGGACCCCTGGGGCTTCTCTGGAGGCGCTTACCTAAAATGCTCGAAGCACTTCTCCGAGTCCTTCTCCTCTGCTTCTGGATTAGAGGCCCGGAGGCTCACTAGGTCCCATTCACCTCAGTGTTACCTCAGCCCTGCCCTTAGTAGGTCCTCCATTTGAGAAGAGGTAAGAAACGGTCCCTCATTGTTGGTTTAAGTTGCAGAAGTTTTATTTCTAGGTGGAATCTCTTCCCTATACTTGTGTTTTCTCTTTTGAGAAGGGTCTGCTTTAACCCCTTGCCCATTTATTTTTAAGGCCTTAGTGTTTTTAAGGCCTTATCAACATTTACAAATCCTTTATAAAATAATAATGCAAATATTTCCATACTTGGGTTAGCTTTATAATGGTGGCTGGGCAAAAGAAAAAGCTACAGAAGTTATAAATTCCTGTGTTATCCCATCTGTTCATGTTTTCCTTTGTAAGTTCTTCTGTGGCTACTTAGTATATTCCTTCTGTCACCAGAGTTTACAGTCAATTAAGTTTTCTTTTGGTCTTTCTGTTTCCAATCTACCTGTTTTCTGGGCAACACTTGCAGTGCTGACCTGCTAGTAATAGCCCAGGAGAAGCCCAGGGGTAACAGGGCTCCCTGTCCTTTTCCCCCAAGTGTAGGACCTGGATGACTCTGGGAAGAGGGAACCCACATATTGTTTAGAATTATCCCCACCCCTAACTGTACATTCTTCTCTGTCAGTGTTTAAACATTGTCTGCATCTTGCCTAGAACCAATATATTGTAACCTCCTGAAAGCATGACTTCTGCCTTGTTCACTGTTACAGCCCAATTGTTGGGAAAGTAATTAAAAATAAACTCTCCTGCTGCCATAGTCTGAATGTTGGTGTCCCCCAAATTCATATATTGAAACATACCCCCCAGGTGATGGTGTTACGAGGTGGGACCTTTGGGAGGTGACTATGTCATGCAGGTGGAACCCTCATGAATGGAATTAGTGCCCTGATGAAAGAGACCCCAGAGCGGGCTCATCCCTTCCACCCTGTGAGGACATGGCAGGAAGTCAGCTTTCTGCAGCTAGAAGAGGATCTCGCCAGAACCCAACCGTGCTGTACCCTGATCTTGGACGTCCAGCTTCTAGAACTGTGAGAAATCAATTCTTATTGTTTATAAGCTACCCATTCTGTGGTATTTTGTTATAGCAGCAGGAGTGGAGTAAGACACCTGCCAACCCAGAAAACCTCTCCACAAAGGAAGAAGGGAAAGATAATAGTTTTACTGCTGAATAAACATTGACCTGGGCTGCCATGCCCGTTACAGGCAATCCACTAAATAGATGACAAAGACAGAAGGAAATGTCACCATTTTGTGTCACCAGGCAGATATAACTCATTACATACATGTTAACTGTCTTTATCCTTTAGACCAAATGGAAGATAAAACATCTCAAGTCTTTTCAACAAACAGGAAGCTATATCTGGAGCCAAGCACCTAGGCTTAAACTCCCTCCCACACAGACAGAGAGAAGGGGACCGCCCTTCTTGATGTTTACTTTTCAAAGAGATGGCATCAATGCCAAAAGAAAGGCATTCCTGGGACTGCAGAGCTGGCCAAGAGGCTCACTGACTTTTAAAAAGATTTACATATATCTCAAAGAAACAGAGAAAACCTTCCAAGTTCACATTTTCTAAAGGGAATGATAAAGAGGGGGTAAGTTCTCTTTCCGTTTTGGCACCAGTGGAACTAAAATTAATTTTTAAAATGAGATTTGTAGTTACCCATACACAAGCACCTAGCAGAGTATCTGACACATAGTAGGTGCTTAACAAATGAATGAATGTATGATGAATCTCTTCTGGAGGACAAGACTTCCCCTGAGTATCCAAGTTCAACGAACAGTCTCAGCTCCTGATGCTGCCACCTGCTGTTCCTGGCTTTTCCTCCAGGATGCTGCTGTGAGGTGAGGCCGGGAGGTGTAGGACTTCTGGGAGGTGAGAAGGAGCCATGGGGTGGAGATGGAGCCTGGGATGGGCTGACAAGGCCTCTCCAGTGGTTTGAGGGCCCTGGTGGAATCCTGGGGACTCAGGTCTGGGCCCAGCAGAGACCTTTTTGTCCCCTCTTTGGGGATCGCATCCTCTGAGAGCCCTCCTGCTGGTCACACAGAGTCTCTGGGGGCCTTAGGATTTCCAAACAGTTGATTCTCAGTGTGTGGGCAGCCTGGCCCGCACCAGAAACAAAGCCCATGTTTCCCCACCCGAGGATTCCAACAGGGACCTGCTTGGACATGGAGGATACTGGGATTCTCCACCCATATGCTGACAGTGGTTTCTCACTTTGGACCTGCACGAAGTCAAAAGCTTTTCCTTCGGTATTTTCTTCATCTACTGAATGGGGGCAGTGAGTGTGACAGCCAGGATTTGGAGGTAGCCATGCTCCTAGCAACCACCTAAAAACCTACAATTTTAATGCTTACCTCGGACAACAACTGTTTCTGAGAGAATTTACATCTTCATATCAAATCACCAAATTAAGAGCTTTTCAAAGCCGAAAACAATGGGGATTTTTAAATCGAAACTTAACATGGTTTTTGAGCTTGTCCATTGTTTACTGAGGACAGTCACGTGTCCTAAGACGGCGGGGCCCCGGCCCTGCCCAGCCCACCCTCTTGACCCCACTCAGGCCCCCACCAGCCCCTCTACCTGCACACACCTGCTCCTATTCTGTGCAGATAAGAGAACAGCAGAATCGACCAAGGAGAGGTAGCTTAAAAGGTCTCCTGTCCACGCTACTTTCAAAGTAAATGTGCGTAAGGATTTTGTAGTTGCTCTCTGCCCAGACTTTCCACTTTTGGAAATATCCTGAGGGGGTTCTTCTGCTACTTCCTTTCCTTCCACGACAGGATCACCACTTCCAGTCAGTCTGTTTCTGGAGAACACTGGTGGCATATGACGACGATGGTCACTGCCTTTTTTGGGAATGCAGATCTCCAGGTCCAGCACACACGGCAGCGAGGCATCCAGAAGACATATCTCCTTCACTCACTGCGGACCAGTGACACGTGCGACAGGAAAGACTGTGAGCTGGCGATAGCGCTTCACAGATGTTTCAAGTGCAAAACTGAAACTACCCTCCCATGAGTTGCACTGTAAACCTTGAAACTATAGAATTTCTAAAGAGCAAATGCTCGTCGGGCCTTGTGGATATAGGCCAGCTGGCTCTCAGGCATCACTCATCTAAGCTGGTAAAATGCCTTTCCCCCAAATGGGGAAGTTGTTTGGCATGAACATGGCTGTTTGAACTTTCTGATCTGCTAATTTCTAGGCATTCTATCCTAAGAAAATAATTCTAAACGTGGCAAAAGCTTAATGCCCAATTATATTTAATATGACGTTATTATGATAGAAGAAAAAGCAGCAATGACTATGTATATGCGTGGGATTAGGTAAATATTTTATTTACTTGTAATCTACTTTGGTTTTTCCAGATGCAGGGAAGAAAGACTCAAGCGGGGCTTGGGGCAAGAGGCTGAAGCTGGGGACCGGCCTCTGGCCCTTCTTCCCAGGGACTCCTGCAGGTCTCACACTCGGCCTTCTTGTGTGTGCTCTAACCTCCCCTCGCTCACTCCTGACAGCCTTCGCAGGACACCTAACATCTGTGGCCCCTTTCCTCCTTGCACAGCTCTCTTCCCCTTCCTTTGCTCCAGCAGCGTCCCTTCCTGGGAGCTGGCTCTGCTGGGTGCAGCTCTTTGTCCTGTTTTCTTCCCTTCTTCGCAGCTCTGAGACAGAAGCAAACTGGACGTTGCTTAAAACGCCATCTGAAGACAAAATCAAAACTGCCTTTGAGGTTTTTGAAAACAATTCCATAAAATACAGATTGCTCTGTCAACTTACTGAATAGTGAACAGCACTGAGTCTGGTGTATTCAGTACATTCGTTAAATTCATCAAATTGGCCATTCGGAGAAATTGGGAAAAGACTCCTAAAAATACTAAATGTTGGCAAAACAGAATGTGACTTTTAAAAGAATTCAAGAGAAATCAGTATACACTGAAAAGTCTTATATGAAATGTTATAAATTAGGAATATCATTACATAAACAGCATAATCGACAAGGCTAAACTAGACTAAAATTCTAGTTTTCAACAATTTGAACATTTCTTAAAATGCTGGTATGATATTAAAGGAGAATATTAAATACTGAAAAAGTAGACTACCTAAAATGGTGCATGGAAAATCAGTGTACTAGCTAAGTTTGGTGAATTGGCCATTTGGGGACCAATTGATAAAAGATAGATTCTCATGGAGTCTATTGTGAGACCCTCGGCTGAGTGTCAGGGGCCTGGAAAGTCAGGTGGTTTCTCTGTCTCTGGTCTCTTTCTGTGTCTCTCTCTCTGTCTGTCTCTATCTCTGTCTTTATGTCTCTTTGTCTCTTTCTGTCTTTGTCTCTGTCTCTCTCTTTCTGTCTCTGTTTTTTCCTGTCTCTCTGTCTCTCCAGGGGACAGTCAGGTCCCTGCTCCTCTCTCCCCCAGTGGCCCAGCTCTGCTCTGAACCCCAGTACCTGCCTTCAGCTCCCCATTCTTCAGCTGGCGGCTGGGTCTAGCCTCACTCTCCACCCCCTCACTGCTCAGTGCCCCTTTACTCAAGGACTCCATTCACTCCTGTGTTGGATTTCAAATTCCTGGAGAGAGAAACAGCCTGGTGGCCTTGAGTCAGCTGTCTCACTAACCAGGCTTGGCTGTGGCCACGTGGAGCCATGCCTTTTGGGATGGGGAGGTTTCTGTAAAAAGGCAGTGCAGTCGGAGGAGGTAATGCCATCTAAGGCCCTCCCCGGCCTGGCATCTCCCTCTTCTTCCCATCGACCCAGTTCTGGGGTGACCTCATCATACACCTTCCTTATGAGTAGCACCCCTGCCTACTGGCTCTGCCTAAAGCTCTCTGCTTTGGACCTCACAGCACCTGTTGTGATAACAGGAGTTTCCTTGTCTATTGTCTGCCTCCCCAACTAACATCAGTTCCCCAGGGCAGGGACTTTGTCTGGTCCACGCTCCTTCCTGCTTCCTACAACCATGCCTGATACTCAGTGAATATCTGATGAATGACTGAAAGAAAGTCACATCGTCCCCAGTAGGAAACACTAAAGTCATGTCTGGGAGTTGCCCTGGGACCACTTTGAAAGCTCAGGAACTGAAAGGCTGTGGCTCGTGGCCAGTCCTCTGACCTTGCCTGCCTCCCACCCTGCCATCCATGCTCCTCACCAAGCCTACACCTCACCTCCCTGGGAGGAAACGTGGGGAAAATTATGTTTGTTTGTTTTTCTTCAGATATGCTTCAGAATCATTTGGGCACGTTTTCCAAAAATTTTCATTGAGATTTTGATTAACATTACTTTAAATATATACATCAATTTCAAAAGAAACTACATCATTACAACATTGAATCTTACCATGAGCATGATGTCTCTTTATTTTTTTTGTCTTCTTTCATAACTGTTTTCATACAGTTTCTGCATGTTTATTGTTAAACTACTTTTTAGGGTACTTGATTTTTGCAGTTACTGTCTTGTATGTCTTGTATGGCTTCCTCTACCCTTTTATTTTCTAATTGTTGGTATAGAGGAAAGGGATTTAGTTGTGAATGTTTATATTGTATCCATTCACTTTAATGAAACTCTTATTTAATCCTAAGAGTTTTTCATTTGATTATTTTAGTAATAAAATCACATTATTGACAAATGATCATTTTTATCTCTTTCCTCTTCCTTCCTCTAGTTGAACCTCTTTTTCAGCTGTTTCTTACTGCATTTGGCAGAGCAGATCCTTTCTTAAATAAACCTTTCATTAGGGAAGACGTTGAGGACTCCACAGAATATTTAAAGAATAAAACCAAAAAAGTGACATATCTCAACTTCTGGGATGCTGCCAGGGCAGTACTTAGGGGAGATTTATTGCTCCCAGTGCTTATATTAGGGAGGGAAAAGAAGAAAAATGATAAATCAAGTCAATACTCGATGAACTTTGTGCCCTTTGAGTTACAAACCAAGAGAAAGGAGAAAAAGGAAGTAATAAATTTAAACAAAATGGAGGAAGAGAATTGATAAACTTAATCAATAGCACGTGGGAGGAAATGGCCTGTCTGCAGAGGGGGCAATGTGGGACCAGATGGAGAAGGGGCCTGGGTCCAGCCAGGCAGCCGACCTCTTCCTTCCCATCAGATCCCTGAAGACAGGTGGGCTTGGGACAGGAGGTTCTGTTAACCCCATGACCATCCACTGGCCATGGACTCCTGACTGGAGTTTTAGCTCCAACCAGTAACCTGGAAGTACTTGGGGTGGGGTTGCGAATGCTCAAAATCAGGAAAGCAGCCAGCAGATCCTGCATCCAAGGAGAGGGAGGCACAAAGCTCGAGGCGAGCAGTGACTCACACCCCTACTTTGTAAATCCATCCAGTCTTACACTGCTTATAGCATCTTCCACTCTGTCTTGCTTGTTTTTAGTAAAAATAGATTTTAAAAAATTTCACCGTGATGGAGAAAAGGTCAAGTCCTTGATTTTGCCTGTCCTCAGGCTAGAGCATTTGGGGTCAGATCCCCCCAGGGTTGGCTGGAGTTGGGGCACAGGTGACCTGTGTGAGCACAGAGAGGGGAGACTGGCTATGCTGGTCTCGCATGTTCTTTTCAGGCTGGTTCTTTAGAGAATTTAACATTATGTTTATTTGAAGATAAAATTCTCTTACAGTCAGTTTCAAAAAAGTTAGTAGCCAAATTCTAAAAAGGAGCAAATGCAAATTAACGTACTCTGGAAAAAGGAATGAACTAATACAAAACATGTTTTACAAGCAAAATGAGGGATCAGATTCTCAGCAGTCTGCTTGTATGTTTTTGTAACAAAATGGAAATTAATCTCTTCCCAGGGTTCCTCATCTATTACCCTTAACTCAATGGAATATGCAGCATTTTTTTTTTTTTAACAGAGAGGAAAAAGCTCCCAGCTGCTTTTTTTTGAACAAGCAGAGACAGAAGGACATCTCGGAGTAGCTCTGGGTCTGCTGAGAGCCCCTTTGTTTTGCAGTGGAAGGAGCGTGGGCTTCCATTTTCCAGGTGGGGGATACTGTGGAACAGGCTTAGCAGGCTTAGCCACCCCGGTCTGCAGAGTTCTGGCCCAAGCAAACCAGCAGCCTTCAGGGAGCGAAGAACTGAGACCAAAGGCCCTTCTCCCTGAGATCTAAGGTCAGGAAGGCCTGTGGAGTCATCCAGTGGCCTTGGCCAAGGTTGCCCAGCCAACAGAGCTGTGGCTGCTCCGGGCTGAGGCTGGGACCCGGGGGCTGGTGTGGAGGTTCGGGGAGAATCCCAAGCTTGTGAAGATGACTTAAGGAAACTGAGGCCTTGGAGCCCGGAGGAGGGGAAACTGATGCCTGTGGGTCAGGACCAGCAAGGGCATCACGGTGATGGTCCATAGCATCCTACAGACCCGTTTTCAGCAGTGACACTGGGTGGCAGCATCAGAGGTAAAGATGGCAGCCAACTCGTTTTGCCTGGTGTTCGGGAGGCCTCAAGATGGAAGTACTGAACTTCATGCTAGTGGGAGCTCATAGATATTGTCATGGAGACGTGACGAGTGCAGGTGCCCTCGTAGCTGTTGGTCAACAAGGCTCTTGCTCATCCGAAGCAAGAGCTTCAGAAGTTGTTTGTTTTTCCAGTTGCCGCATGTTCTGCCCCATGGCTACTCCGGAACCGCTGCTGGTTAACCTCTGTGCGATGCCATGTGTTGGGCACCGACTCTGCCAGGTGCTGTGCTGGGCACTCAATGGGCGCTAGTTCCCCAGTCCTCGGTAGCCCTGTGCGGCACACACTTCTGCTTCCAGGAACAAGAGGCTCATTCCAGCTGCCTCCGGTGGAATTTTCAGCAAGCGATCCAAAAAGCCCAGGTGCTCGTCTTCTGGGGTGTTTTTAAACGGCAACTTTGTACTCTTTTTACTGAAGGCTTTGGATGGTGAAAGGGTTTACTTCATAGTGATGTAAACTGTTTCACTGTGAGTATCTTTATAGTCTTAAAAATCCTCTAGTCTCCCTCACCAGGAACTTCTCTGTCTACCTCTCTCCAAAGCCTGCAGCCTCCTGAACAGCTAAGGAGGTGCCCCCAACATGCCCTGATTCCATTCTGGGGGTCCTCCCTTCAAATTCAGTCTCTTCATTATGCCAAACAATTTAACTGTCCCCTACACTGGTTCTGGGCCTCCCTGGGCACCACCAAACCCAGTAATATTCTCTAATAAACAGGGCTCCCTTATCACACACCGAAGACTGCCAGAGGCATTGCCCTTTCTGCTTTTCTTTCTCCCTCCTCTTTAAGCCCCCACGAGGGGAGGAGTGCTGAGTGAAGATTCCTTTCCCCACAGATGCCTGATGAGTTTCCTTCGTTCCCCTCCCCCACTGCATTAATCTCTTCCCAGGGGCTCCTCATCTATTACCCTCAACTCAATGGAATATGCAGCAAGCAGAAGTGGCTTCAGTCACTGTTTTCTTTTACAACAGGACAGAGAGGTGTCAGGTGTCTGGCAGCAGCCCTAGCATGGGGACCTTGGAGACGAGCTGCTGTGAATTCAAGGCCAAGCTCTAGGACCAGGTACTCTGTCCTTTGCCCTGGCTTCCCTACCAGGTGTCAGTCACCGCTGCTCATCAGGGTCTGGCCCCGCCCACCCCTCCCCCAATAGCATGATTTGCTCCTGATTTCTCCCAGTTCAGATTTCTGAGAGGGAATTGATTGGCTTAATTAATTCCCACTGTCCTTTCATGCCTGGCACTCATATGTCAGAAGTCCACAGCTGAAGGGCCATCAGCTGTGGCCTGGCCAGGTGGTCTAGAACAGACCAGACTTGCTGGGACCTGCTTCTTTCAGATAGGCCGGAGGGAGGGGGCACTCCCCCTAGAACAGACTTCCTGGGTCTTCCTGCGATTCACTGTGGAGTACAGTCACCTATTTTGCCCAAAGTCATACAGTTGTTCAGTGTCAGAGGCAAGCGGCCCAGGCAGGTCTGTTCCTGCCAAAGCCACGTAGCCATCAGCCTCTTATTCTGCATTGGCTTTTCAAAGGTAGATGTGGCAGATACAGGAGGGTGGGAAGGGATTCGTTGGCCAAGACGGAAATATAGCCAGAATGGTGGAAATAAGGAAGTGCTATTTTTCAATTGCTCCTTTAGTAGATACACTTTACAATCCCCTATAAAGAATAGTTATCAAGTCTGTATAGAAACAAAAAAAAAAAACCCTCTCACTGCAGGATAATGCAAGGAAAAAAGCCAGTAAGTCATTACCCAAATTTTTGAAAAGTGGCGTGAGTTGCATATTAAAAAGTCAAGGGAATGGGATGAGGTCATCTTAAAATGGCAGGACGTGCCTCAAATTAGAGCCAGCTGTGCTCAGGCTTCACACCTGGCTCCACACACGGACCAGTCTGCGTGAAAGACGCGTCAGGAAGGGAATATAAACCATCCGGGAACCACAGGAAACAAGCCCCTTGCCAGTAGGAACTGAAGTGGCAGGAGTTGAAGTGGGAATGCAGTGACATACCCAGCTCTTTCAGCTCTCCACAGTTCCACACTTCAGAGAAATCCTCAAGGGTCGTTAAAGCTTTCCACCCTTTTGTTTTATTTTGTGACTTTTAAAAACTGCCTTCTCCCAATATCTTCCTCCTCTTTGGGTTTCATGATTATTCCCCCTTCCAGGCACCTGCAACATAGTCCCAGTTTCCCCTGAGTAGCGCCCGTCCGTGAGTGTTTGTCCTAAGTTCCTACAGTGAATTTGTACCTGGGGCCTCCTCCTTCAAGAAGGACTGACTGTTCATGAAAGGATTCAGTGATCCCAACCAAAGCTCCCTGTTTTTCTTTTTTTCTTTTTTTTAAAGATTTTATTGGGGAAGGGGAACAGGACTTTATTGGGGAACAGTGTGTACTTCCAGGCCTTTTTTCCAAGTCAAGTTGTTGTCCTTTCAATCTTAATTGTAGAGAGTGCCATTCAGCTTCAAGTTCTCCTTTCAGTCTTCATTGTGGAGGGCGCAGCTCAGCTCCAGGTCCAGTTGCCGTTGCTAGTTGCAGGGGGCTCAGCCCACCATCCCTTGCGGGAGTCGAGGAATTGAACTGGCAACCTTGTGGTTGAGGGGTTGCGCTCCAACCAACCGAGCCATCCGGGAGGCAGCTCAGCTCAAGGTGCTGTGTTCAATCATAGTTGCAGGGGGCGCTGCCCACCATCCCTTGCAGGACTTGAGGAATTGAACTGGCAACGTTGTGGTTGAGAGCCCACTGGCCCATGTGGGAATCAAACCTGCAGCCTTCGGAGTTAGGAGCATGGAGCTCTAACCGCCTGAGCCACCGGGCCAGCCCAAAGCTACCTGGTTTTGAGTCCACATCCTAATTCTCACCAGCCTAGTGAACTAGGTTCTGTGTCTTGGTGTTCTCATCTGTAGAACAGGAATCAGTATAGTAATCACCCAATAGGTCATTGTGAGGATTCAATGGGAGGGTTTACGTTAATGATTAGAGTAGTAGTGCCTGGCATGTAGTAACTACATACTAAATATTACCTGTTCTTATTGTGAAGTAGAGCTAGGAAAGGAGTGGCATGACATTTTGTTGGGTAACAAATCCTAGGCATTTTGGCCATTCCAGGGAAAGTCACAGAAAGGAATGACAGGGGCTGCCTGGTCTGGGACTTGCAGACATCCCTACTGGCACCTCCCTATGGGTCTTAGTCCCCTCCAAACAGCATGGCTCAGAGTGATTCTCTAAACTGTTGTCTTCCACAACTGCAGCTGCAGAGTGCAGTGATCTTCCACTCATTTGCCATTGGTACTTGTTTTATGGTCCTTAGACATCCATTGTCCTTTTTAAAAAACAGCCCTTGATCTCTTTGATGGGGGGGAGTTGCCCCTATCGCACTGGGTGTAGTGTTTGAGGAGTAGTAGGTCAGGAAGTTCCTAACCTCATTGCTGAAGAAACCAAAGGGGGCTTCAGAGCCCATCGCAGCACTTGGAACTGCCCATGATTCCTTGGGGCAGAAAACCTATGCTCCATCCATCAGACTTTGCTGGGACTCTGAGATACAAGGACAAGTGGAGAGACACAGGACAGAAAAGAAAAGGGTTCTGGCTCACTGCAGGTGCAGCGTGAACCGAGCTCCTGTTGTTTCTTCTGTCTTCCCATCAGCCTTCTGTTTTCCCCATAGCCTCTATATGCTTCTAGCTGGTCAGAGGCACAGACTCTTTTTTGCTTGCAATCAAAGAACTCGAACTGACACTCATTTGTTGAATTCCGTTGAGAACTGTTCAGTTTTACAGTTCTGACAGGTTAAAGAGTATGAAGACCACTATTGATGTCCAAATAGCTCTTGACCGTGAATTGGAACCCAGATGGAAGGTTGTAGAATAATGAAAAGATCATGGAACTTGTGTTTGTATTTCAGTTCTTGTTCATCTGCTTAGAATGCTTAAAAGTGATCACTCCGTCCTTCCCTCTCTCTAAAAACCTTCCACATGTTACACAATCCCAGTTAGGAATCACTGGATTTGTCAAGTGGAATGTGGGAAACTGGTCCATGAAACAGGAATCAAATACACTTATATAACCGTTGCTTACCATCACCAGAATCTTCTCAACACCAGCTTTATTCTGCTCTTCTGACACTTTTGCAAACTCATTTTGCTCTTTCCTTTCCATGCCTGCATTCCTGTATGGCTCATCTTATTGTTCTCCTGTCTCTGGTCCCTGCCCCTTTCAAAGCCATCAGGCTTGTGGCAGACAGAACCATCTGAACATTGAAGACCTGGGATGGTTAGAGCTGGAGGAGACCTTGGGAACCAGCTCAAACAACAATTTTATGTAGAGGACAAGGGAAATTGAGGGTCTTCCAGAATAAATGGCTTTCAGAGGTGGAGTTAGAACCCAGGACTCCAGACGTTCTTCCATTTATTATACCACCTGGGCACCCATGAAGCAGGAGCTGTAGTTGTTGAAGATGGTAGGTTAATGTTGGCAGTAATAGAGTCGTGGTTTCCAATCTTACATGCATCTGTGCTGCTAGGTGCTTAGTTGCCTCCTACTTGAGTAGGCAGAGTGTAATTCTCTGCCCCGTGGATGTTGGGGTTGGCCATGTGACTTGCTCTGATGAATGGAATCTGAGCAGAAGTCACAAACATGCCAAAGAGCGCCTGTGTTGCCACCCACTCCTCTTGTACTTTCTGCTACTCACCATGGGAAGACCATCCCTCAGGTGGCCACTGACCCCAGAATGAGAGACACATGGAGGAGAATTAAATGCAACCTGGAGCCTGATGTGGAGCTGCTCCAACCAACCTGCGGATCTATGAATGTGAAATACATGACTATTGCTGTAAGCCACGGAGATTTCTGAGTTTGTTACCCAGCACGATGCAGGACGAGCCTACCTAACCTAGTGTTCTCAAAGCTCAAAGGAAGAGTACACTGTGAAGAGCAGACCGTGTGGCTCCAGACACCCCACAAACTGCTGCCCAAATAGACCTGTGCAATCACTCTTATTTCTCGGCGCCTATGTAATTAAGTCCACTCTCCTTGTCTCTGCAGTGAAGGCTCTTCTCACTTGAACTCTACCCAGTTCTTAACCTCATCTCCCTCTTCTTCCCTTTACTGACCTTCCGTTCCAGTCACACTTAAACCATGTGCACGTTCTTACCCCTAACTCCTCTACTCCACCTAATTAAGTCCCAAACTTCATGAACATGACAAGCCCAGCCCCCTCCATCCCTCCTTTCTATGAACACAGGTTGTCAGAGCGGACAGAGAGCCCATTGATGCTCTTCCCTCTGCTACTCTCTCCCTCACCCTGGGGCCCATCCAGCCCTCTGTGTTAGAAGGAGTGTCTGGTGCATTTCTACCTGCTCCTAACAAGATCCTGCTGACATGAAATCTGGCTGTCCCATGTCACCCCCACGGCTCCCCTGAGTACCCTCCCTGGTCCATCCTCATGTGAATATAACGCAGGTGACTCCTGATACAGAGGAGAGGATGCTAGAAGCTGAGGGGGAAAGCCCTCAATGGAGCAACCAAGACAAAGGGAAGAGGCCACGCAGCCTTGGGACTTGGACAACACCAACTTGGATGCCAGGTCAAGTTTGATAACTGAACCCGAGAGCCTGCTGAAGGAGGTCTGGTAATGCCCTGACTGGACACCTGGTGGCAGCTTAGAGCTCTTAAGGGCCCCTCCCTCCCTGGCAGGTGGACATCAAGAAGTCAACACATTCAAAGGAGAGGGGCCGAGAGGAGCTGCCTGACACAGGAAAGTGACCACCTGTTTTTTTGTCCAATGGTTCCCTGAAAATATTTTACCAAATAAAACTTTTCCTAACTTAGCACGAGTGGTCTAGAAGCAGATCATTCAAATAATACAGGAAGTCCTCTTGAGATCAATGCAGTTCCTGATGCCCTGACTCAGAATATCAAAACCACCACCGGAAAACCCAAACACACAAGACCACAGCCTCTGATTGAGTTGAGAGAACCTGCAGTCCTCTGGGGCCCAAAGCCAGAGAATGTGTTGGAGGAGAGTTTTATTGCAGGAATCTAAATTTAACCAGCTGGAGCTCTTTTTAAACAATCATCTTATTCATATATTTAAAATAAATTGTGCATCTTTTAGCAGGCAGTCAATGTTTCATTATTAAGATGGAAGATGGAACAGAGTGTTCTTGGCTGGGTTGATCCCAGGATCCCAGGCTCCTTTGCAGGATTTCTCAGCATGTGGTAAAGACATTTATTAAGGTAAATGTGTTTCAGGCCTGACAGATTGGAGGCCCTCTTACCTACACAGCAAGCAGCTACCAGCCACTGAATGGCACGTAGTGAAAACTTTCCAAGGTGATGTCATTATCTCCTGATGTTCTACCAGGCGCCTGGAGGGGGTGAGGAAGTTAGAGAAAAGGGAAGTTTTACAATGCTCGATGGATTTATTAAAATCTCTTGATAAGAGATAATAAAAAGCTTCATAGAGCTATAACAATTAAAATAGTGGGAGATGGTTACAAAAGAGACAGTTCCAATATATCACTTTTTTTTCAAAAATATACTTTAGTATACATAGGAACTCAACATATAATAAAGGGGAAAAAAGCATATTCCTTGAAAAAGATCAACAAATTATGCAGCCTTCTGGCCAGGTTTACAAAGGAATGTCCATGTAATTAGGAATAAATATGAAGAAATACCCTTGAAGCAGCCCCTGATACCAATACCTGACAAATCAGCATAAAAATTATGTGGATCAAAAAAAATTATGTGGATCAGTCTTTCTTACTTCTGTATATTGATATAAAAATCCTAAATAAAATATTAGCAAATCTGATTCATCAATGTATAAAGCCACAGTTTCATTACAGGAGTGCAAGAATAGTTACAAATTTTGGAAATTTTCAGTGCCTCTCAAACTTTAATGCATGGAAGGATCTCCTGGGGCTCCTGTGAAAATGCAAAAGCTGACTCACTGTGTCTGGGATGGTGTACATTTCTAGCGAGCTCCTGGATGACGCGATGCTGCTGGCTGAAGGACCCCACTTTTAGTAAGGAAATGCAGACTCTAAGCCCCACCCACTTTAGAGCAACTGAATCACAATCTTCCTTTTAGCAAGATCCCCAGGTGATTCGCACAGAAGCTCTATAGTTTGCACCTAGCTCTATAGTTCCTAACACCGGGTAGGTAGATGTTATAATTACCAGGAGGGTTTTAAAAAGTGCTGATGCTTCAGCTCCACGCTGGCCCAATTAAATCAAAATCTAGATGAGAGGGCACCGAGGTAATAGTATTAGGTTGGTGCAAAAGTGATTGCGGTTTTTGCTATTGTTTTTAACCCTTTAAACCGCAATTACTTTTGCACCAACCTAATATTTAAAAAAAGATTCTAGGTGACTCTAATGTGAAGCCAGTATTGAGAGTCCTGACCTAGGTTACTGCTGAAAAGACACTGGATATATTTCGGCATCTATTTCTGACCAAAATGCTCAGAATGCCCCAAATAAGAAGGTGAGCCCTTAAAATATTTAGTATCAGAAACCAACAGCAAACACTGAATTTCATCAAGCGAAAACAGAGGTAACCTCATTAAATCATGAACAAAATAGAAATGCCCACTATTATTGCAACTGTTCAAAAGATGTTTCAGATGAATTTAGGTAAGAAAAAGGAAATCGGGGTATAAATTGGAAAATAAAAGAAACCATGGTGATGTTCTGATAATATAATTATCCATCTAAAAAAAATGAAATCAGCTTAATAGAGTATTAAAACAATAAGAAACTTAGGCAATGTGGCCAGATAGAAGGTAAACGAAAATCAAGAGCCTTTTCATATATAAGAACTGAGTTAGGAAATTCCTTAAAGACTCCTTTAGCAATAGTAACCATGTATAAAATATATCCTAAAATAATTTCATAAGGAATGTGTATGACACATGTATATCATGCATGACAAACTTTACCAAAATGACAAAACTATTACCAAAGAAGACTTGAATAAATACACATTCTTTTGCAAATGGAAAGTCTTAATAATAAAAGTGTTAGTTCTGTCCCAAATTAATAAAAAAATCAAACATAATTTCTATCAAGAAATTATGTAATTTTAAACATTTTTATAAAAGTATTTTAATATTCATCTGGAAGAATAATTTTATAAGCATAGAAAAAACAATATTTGGAAACAGCAATAAATTAAGGAGACTTGACTTATGAAACATTTTTAATTGAGGTATAATTTACACACGATATACTTAATACATTTTAAATGTACAATTCGAAGAGTTTTGATAAATGTATGCACTGTTTTAACCACTCACCCGGTCAAAACGTAGAACATTTCCATCTCCCCAGAATGGTCTCTGAAGCTGCTTTCCAGTCAACATTCCCCCAAACCCTTCCTCCCAACACTGGGCCTGACCCAGGCAACTATTGATCAGGTTTTTTTGTCATACAGATTAGTTTCACCTGTTCTAGAATTTCATCTAAATGCAGTCTTACAGAATGTTCTCTTTCATATCCAGCTTCTTTCACTCAGCTTGATGTCTGTGAGATTCACCCCCATCAGAAGGAAAACAATTTATTGCACTTATAGTAATCACAATAGAGTCCATTCCAACGTAGGAATAAACAGACTGATCATGGAATAGAGCAGAGTCCAGATAGGATTCCAAGTTCGAGTGGGAATTTCATAGATGAAAAGGTGGCCTTGAAGTTCACTCTGGAAAGTACAGATTAGCCAATAAATGGCTTTGGGACGACTGGTCATCATTGGGGGAAAATGAGGTTAGGTTCTCTACTATTTATCTCATGCCGAAATAAATGACAGACGGGTTAAATATAGAAATAAGTCTATCAGAGAGGAAAAATATAGGTAAACATGTTTTATAATCTTGAAATTGGAGAGCTCTCTTTAAGCACCAAACAAAAGCCAATATACATATAAAATAAAAGATTGATAAACTTGACCTAAATAAAAATCTAAAATGTCCATGTGGCAAATGAAATCATCTGGGGAGAATAATGGTAACATACATGACAGACAAGGGGTAAATATGCTAAACAGATAAAAAGCTACCGAAAATCAATTAGTAGGCAAATACCCAAGAGGAAAATAGGTAAAGAATAAGAACAGTCCTTTCACTGAAGAAGAACTCCAAATGGCCAATAAACATAAGCCATCGGGTTCAAAGAAATACAAATGGTACAATTGTGTTAACTATCTGATTGACTATTGTTAACTGTCTTTTGATTTTTTAAAAAATGCAGATACCCATTTTTGGTACGCAGAACCAGACATCTGTTCATATTTTTTAGGATGGCTGAGTTTTGAGTGGTGTTTTACAAAATGCTGTCATGTGTGATCTTCATAGCAAAAGAGGAAGTAAGAGGATGAAGCATTATTTATATTGATTTTACAAGCGAGAGCTCCTAGGTTCACTGAAGTTACTTTCCTCATGTCACAGAGATAGTAAGTGGTCCAATCAGGGCTTAACTTGTCGTTTTCTGAATGTTTATTCCACCATAGCTTTCTTAGAGCCAATAGGGCTAGCTTTTTCTCCAGTGAATTTCCATCAGTTCAAAAGTTTTAGAATTATTAATGCTAATATAACTATGCTCTCATTTCAGGGAACATAAATTTAATGCCATAGGAATCTCCAATCATGCTTCTTAATTAAACATTAAATTCATTTAAAGGAAGACGCAATTGATAGATTAAATATCTTAACAAAGAGTATGAAAATGACTGTATTACATTATTTATTTAGTATTGCAAGGAAGCTGAGTTATAGTGCCAAAGATATTTTCATGTAGTTTTAAAATTTGTGAACTCGATTAATTAATTGGTTAACCCACTCCTTCAACAAATATGTACTGAATACCTACTATGAGGCAGACGCTTTTCTTGCTAGTGGACTGCAAGACAGGCACAAATCTGCATGGAGCTGAATTCTAAATTTATTTTTGACATATGATAAAACAATATTTTTTGTGCTAGTTTAAATATTCCATATATAACTGTGCTGCCAATGTTTTAAATAATCCAAATAGTATAAAAAGCAGATAATTTAATAAATACACTTGCAGTTTAAAGTACACAAAGACATTCACTATCTTTGCCTGAAAATTAAACTTAGAATTCTAGGGATGTCAGGGTGGTCTTAGAGGTTAAGTTGGTATCTTGTTCCTCTTTTTCTTAAGAAGGTGCCCAAAAATCTCCCTGGACTCACTGGGGCCCGCTCTGCTACCTTTGGAGCGTGGGAAAAGCCCCCTGTGCCCCTTGGCAGTTTGCATTGAGAAGGAGAGGGACAAGGCAAGAGGACTCTAATCTTGGAGAAAGGAAGGTGACGTATCCTGGGCAACGAGGAGGTAATCAGACCGCCTTGTTTTAAAAGTTAGAGGAAAAAAATCTGACTAACCCCTTGGAAAAACCCAGAGAGAAACAGAGGACCTTAGCTGTAGGTCTTCTGGGAAATTGGCCTCAGAACAACTCTGACAGGGAGTCTTGGGCCAGCGTGGCCTGGGGTGTGGTCAGGTTTGAACCCCACACAGTGGGCACAATGGATGGAGGAGGACCCAGACTCTGCTCCTGCCTTCTGTGCCCCATCTGGCCAGCAGGCTGTGCCTTGGAGGCCGTGGCCAGTTGCTGCAGGACATGGTGCCATCCAGGCTGCTACAGCAGCATGGTCAACCCCAGTCACGCCCTGGCACTTGAGATCTGGGATCATGTGGAGGGGGATAAAGACTAGTGGGGATCCCAACATCTGTCCACTGGACCAGGACATGGAAAGGAGCTGGGAGGACACGGGTTACTTGATGATTTAAAACATTGTATTTTTTTAAAAAAATGGACACAAATTATTGGCTCAAGTCTTGCAAAAAGTTGTGTGACCACTTAGAAGTTGCAGACTTTTCCTCACCTGTAGCACAGGTGAGCTAGGCGTGTGTCTGCGTGTGTGTGTGTGTGTCGGGTGGGGGCTGTCTCTTGGCCCCTGGACTTGATAAAAGCTCGGCTTGGGGCCCATTCCACTCCCGGGGGAGTTTCTGAGGTGTCCTGCTCAAGATTTCTGCAGCGCCCAGTGGAGCCTGCTTTTCCTGGGTTATCGCTGAGGGTAGAGCCAAAGGGACTCAGGCCATTCCTTATTCCCCCACCCACAAGGGAGGAGGATTTACATCTTAGCAAAACCAACTTCAAACTGACCCTTAGATGCCCCTTTGTCAGTGTCCCTCCTCTCCCATCCTGCCAGACCCTATCCCCCAGCTTCCCTGTCCTTTCTTCACTCTCTCCCCCTGTAGGGCAAAGTGTGTCCCCTACTTGTCTCAGACAGAACAACATTGCCAGCTCTGATGATGGGATGCTTGTCACCTTCCCTGTTCTTGCATCTCACCTTTCCCCTAGACTATCAAGGTGATTTTCTATAGGAAGATAGTTCCTCGCCCAAGAGGGCTTCTGCTGCCAGATGTTAAGCTAATAACAAGTTCACTTCCTTTCACCTAACATTGAACCTGTGAATCAGGAAGCACGACTGGATATGGATGAGTTATTTGATATTAGCTGTTTATTTAATAACCACTGATAAGATGCAAAAATATTTTAGATAAGCCTCTGGAGATGTACTTGGAGTTTGTTAATAATGGATATTTCAGAGGTTAAAAGGCGGAGACCATTTTCAGAGGTTGTAAAACAACCCTTAAAATCCTTGTACACTTTAAATGGTGAATTAGATGATATGTGAATTCTAGCTCACTAAAACTGTTACAAAAAATTAAAAAATTCTATGGCAGCTCTGATATGTTCTCTCTTGACCAGCTGGCTATCATGGCATATTAGTTTCCTATTGCTGCTGTAACTTAGTGGCTTAAAACCACACAAGTTTATCTTACAGTTCTGTAAGTGAGAAGTCCAAGTGGGTCTCAAATCAGTGTTGGCTGGGCTGGTTCCTTTCTGGGGGCTCTAAGGAAAGTCTATTTCTTTGACTTTTCCAGCTTCTAGAGACTGCCCACATTTTCCTTAACTCATGGCCCCTTCCTCCATCTTTAAAGCCAGCAGTTTTGCATCTCTGTGCCTTTCTTCCAAAGCCACACCTCTCTCTGCTCACTCATCTGCCTCCCTCCACCCCCCTTAAGGACTCCTGTGATTATAATGGGCCCACCAGATAATCTAGAATCATTTTCCTATCTCAAGGGGCCACTCTGTTCTGGTCAGGTGATATGGATTGACCAGTAGGCGCTGTTCCTTCTCTAGCCCCCGTCACCTGCTGCAGGCAGGGGCAGTGTGGCCAGTGTCGGCCACAGTAGAACGATCCAGCCACAGAGGGAGCCCAGGCCACAGCCTTGGGTCTGGATTCAAGCTCCAACCTCTGGGAGCAAGGGGAATTTTGTCCCAGCCTCCACTCAGCTGCTGGGACACTCACTTTGTCTGCTCAGTCCCCTTTGGGAGGGTGAATCCTGCCCCAAGTCAACCAAGAGCAGGTGGTCATGGGAGGGGGTATGCCCTTCGCAAGACTCCTAAACTCTGATCGCAGTCAATTGGCCCAAGGTGAGTCCTTGACCCTAGCTAGGCCAATTTGGGTCCATCCCTGGGATTTTTCCTTCTGAGTGCCCCCACTACCCACAAGTCCCCAGTCCTTCTGTGACGGTAGAGTTGGGAACAGAGAGGTGGGAGCACTGTCAAGCTCATGGTTTTAGCAGGTCTGAGAGAACTAGAGCTTTGATACAGAGAAAGTCCCTGAGGCCTTGGCAATGCTGATTCTAAGCTCCCACCCCCACCCCCACCGCCCATCTTCTCCTGGCCCCTGAGGTATTTGGGAATTCTCCTTTCTTCAAAGCTTGGGGAAGTTGAGTGTCTTCTTATCTGCAGCCCCAAACCTAACCCATCAGCAGATAAGCAGAGTAGGGGTTGGGCCCAGGTCTCAAAAGCTCTTTGGAGGAGCAGTGGGGAGAATCTGAGAGCAAGGTCCTGTGGGTGGTGAGAGGAGCGGGCTCTGGAGTCCCCAGACTGAGTGCGAGAGCACCAACCTGGAGGAAGAGGTGGCTCCTCCTGTGTTTGAGGAGCCAGCTCCACAGAGTTGGGGACTTTGCAAGAACAGGGCTTCTGACAGAGGCTATTAAAAAGACAAGGAAGGGCCCAACCTCTGAAGTCTCAGTCCATCTTTGGTCTGTGCCTGCCTCTTTTTTTTTTTTTAAATGAATTTTTAAAAATTAGTTTCAGGTGTACCAAGGAACATAATAGATAGACATTTAAACCCCTCATAAAGTGATAACCCATCCCCCAGCTACTTCCCGTCTAACATCTTATATAACTGTTATAATACCATCGACTGTCTTCCCTATGTTGTACTCCACATCCAGTGACTATATATACCTGTATATTTAGTGATAGTTGACATTCAATATTATTCCTAATAATAATGTTGAATATTCTCCTTCAGCTCCTCAGGTGCACAGCGCATTGGTCAGGCATCTACACCCTCTATGACGTGATCCCCCTGATAAGTCCACTGCCCATCTGGCACCTTACATGATCTTCACAACATTGTTGATTATATTCCCCATACTGTATTAACTATCAATTTATATTTCTTAATGCTTTCACCTTTTTCACCCTGACGCCAATCCAATTCCCATCTATCAGCCTGATAGATTTAGTAGCCATCTGGCACCTAGTAATACCTAGGTGTAATACCTAGTTATTACAATATTGTTGACTATATTCCTTATGCTATATCCTATATCCCCATGACTACTATATAACACCAAATTTGTTCTTAATTCCTTCCCCTTTCACCCATCCTTAACTCCCCTCCCATCTTAAAGAAATCCCTCTAAGAGTCCTTGTAATACTGGTTTGGTGGTGATGAACTCCTTCAGCTTTTTCTTGTCTGGGAAACTCCTTATCTGTCCTTCAATTCTAAATGACAGCCTTGCTGGGTAGAGCAATCTTGGTTGTATGTTGTTGCTTTTCATCACTTGGAATATTTCCTGCCACTCCCTTCTGGCCTGCAAAGTTTCTGTTGAGAAATCAGCTGACAGTCTTATGGGGGCTCCCTTGTAGGTAATTGCTTTTTCTCTTGCTGCTTTTAAGATTCTCTCTTTGTATTTAACCTTTGGCATTTTAATTATGATGTGTCTTGGTGTTGGCCTCTTTGGGTTTATCTTGTTTGGGACTCTCTGTGCTTCCTAGGCTTGTATGTCCATTTCCTTCACTAGGTTAGGGAAGTTTTCTGTCATTATTTCTTCAAATAGGTTTTCAATTCCTGCTCTCTCTCTTCTCCTTCTGGTACCTCCATAATGTGAATGTTGCTACGCTTGATATTGTTCTGGAGGCCACTTATACTCTCCTCAATTTTTTGGATTTTTTTTTTCTTCCTGCTGTTCTGGTTGGGTATTTTCTGCTCCCTTATCTTCTACATCATTGGTAGGATCCTCTGCTTCATCTAATCTACTGTTAATTCCCTGTAATATATTCTTTGTTTCCATTATTGTATTCTTTATTTCTGACTGGTTCTTTTTCATGGTTTCCATCTCATTTTTATGAGATCATTGAGCCTTCTTATAACCATTGTTTGGAACTCTGTATCTGATAGATTGCTTATCTCCACTTCGCTTAGTACTTTTTCTGGAGCTTTGTTTTGTTCTTTCATTTGGAACATATTTCTTTGTCTCCCCATTTTGCCTGCCTCCATTTTTGTTTCTATGTATTAGGTAGGGCTGCTATGTCTTCTGGTTTTAGTAGAGCAGCCTTATGTAGTAGGTGTGCTGTGGGGTTCAATGGCGCAGTCTTTCTGGTCACCTGAGCCATGCGCTCCAAGTGTGTTCCTTAGTGGGCTGTGTGTGCCCTCTTCTTGTAGTTGAGTCTTGGTTGATAATTGCACCTCAATGTGAGGGACTGACCCTTCAGCTCACTGGTTGTGAGGACTGGCCTGGAAGGGTTGTTGTGCAGAGGCTGATCCTACAGAGCAGGATCTGCCTCAGCAGGACTGGTGCCTGCCCAATCCGCCCCTTGGGCGTATCATACATGGAGGCAGCTGGGTGATGCTCCAGCTCGTTTTGAAGCTGGCTACTGGAGGCGCCAGCTCCAGGACCACCTTGGAGGGGATCCGCTGTAGGTCTATTTCAGCCACAGCCCGTGCCCCACCCAGGGCCACCTAGCAGGAGCCAGAAAGAAATCCACAGATGTCTGTCTCCTGTGCTGTGCTTGGAAGCACCTTGAGAGGCCAAGCCGCGAACCAAGGCCGGCTGTCACTAGTGTCAGCTTAGGGCTGCTTAGCCAGAGGTACAGGACACGCTCAAGCCAGATGCTGCTTGTGGGTTCTGCGAACCTTTGAGAGACCCTAGGAAAGTGCAGCTTGAGCCAAGGCAGACGGTCTGCAAGAGAAAGCCACTGAAAGCGACCTGGGTGTTCCTGAAAGTTGGGCGGGGCCAGGTGTCAAATCACTAGGGTGGGGCGAATGAACCAGGGAGACTCAGAAATTGCAGCCGCCTGTATTTGCACACCAGAAGGTGGAGGGCTCAACAAAGAAACAACGGCATCTGCCAGCTCCCCCTCCAGGAGAAAGCTGCCTGTGGGGACAGAGCCAGGAGAGCAGTTTCCAGGCTCTCGGCCTCACCTGGAAAGGTGCTGGCTTGGGTAGTAGATGGCCATCAGCTGTGACCAGTTGGCCATCAGCTGTGACCAGTTAGCCATTAGCCAGTAATATAACTTCCGTGGCTACGCTTGGGGGTTGGTTTGTCGGTGGGTTGGCAGAGAAGCGGACAGTAGGTTGCGGATCGTGTGCTCCTGCTTCCTGTATCTCCAAGAGAACCACCAACAAGAATATAGTGATGTGACTCCCCTATCCATGGCTCTGTGGGTGTTCCTTTTTGGCCTCGCCATGTCCTGCGTTCTTGTGTGGGGAGCAGGACCAGAGACCCCGCAGGACACCACCTCTCCAGCCCCCGTCCCAAGCCAGACAACTCAGCACCACATCATTTGTTCCTGCCGCCTCTCCAGCTGCTGCCCCAGCACTGGAGCTCAGTGCAAGTGATTCCGTTGGTGGGTAAGTCCGCGCGGTCCCTCTAAGAGGAGCGCCTGTAGGTGCAGCCACACTCAGTCTCACTCAGTCACAATCTCTGCTGGTTTTCACAACCAAAAATTATGGGGACTTCTCTCCCCAGCACTGGAACCCTGGGCTGGCTTGACTGGGGCTGGAATCTCTCGCTCCTTAGGGGATGGTGGGACCCTCACAGCCGAAAAAGCCCTAATGATCTTTAATGGTCACGTGCGGGTGTGGGACCAGCCCGTTCTGCGTCTCTGACCTTCCTCCCAGTCTGGAGGTGGCTTCTTCTGCAAATCCTTAGTTGAAAGGCTTCAGTTCAGCTTGATGGTAGGTGATTCTCAACAATGGTTGTTTTGTAGATTAGTTGTAATTTTGATGTGGTTGTGAGAGAAAGTAAACACCGTGTTTTACCTACTGCGCCATCTTGGTTGTCTCAATCATCGCTTTAAATGTGTGCCTGACTCTTGGAAGGACATTGTGGTAACAATTCTACAAGAATGATGTGCTTTGCATCTTTTTGGTTTGCTTTTTAAAAAAAAAGTTATAACCCCATTGCAAAAATTTCCAAAAAGTCACCCACAAACTACTGCAAGATGTAGAAAAATGCTTGTTTTAATTAATTTCCTAGCATGCCATCTAGTATGAGAGTGGCAAAGTATGGGGGTAGATAACCTAAACCATTGATTCTCTGAGTGTCCCCAGGAACAGCAGCAGTGGCAATGTCATCTGGGAACGTGTTAAAAATGCTCTTTCTCAGAAATTCCAAAGGAGAAACCGGAGATGGGGCCCCGTTTACTGTGTTTTAAGAGATCTGATGAGCTAATCTAGGAACCACGATTTAAACCTCCCTAATCCCATGCAGTGCCGCCACTTTACCAGCAGAGGGCACCAGCAGGCTGCGGTTTCTCCTGCCATTGCCAGCTTTTAGAGATTGTAAGGACGTGCACCAGATACAGACTTCCTTAGACCTTGTGTTTTGTTTTGAATAAAGAATGCCTGATGATATGTTGGGAATTGTTGGCTAACCCTATACGCCATCATGTTTGGGCCAAGTTGTACTGTCGCTCTAGTCCTTGGTTAACTGAGGACCCGGTGTGTTTGGTGGCAGTTGACAGAACTGGTTTTGTTTGAAACATAAGGAAATGTAAAAGTATCGGGGTCAGACACAAAGATGATCTAATACCTAGTAAAAGCTTATATTCTATAAAAAGGGGGATACAGCTCCACTGTGACCTGTTCCCCCTTTCCTTTTCCTGCAGTCCCTGATTTACCTCCACGGGCAGGGTCCCCTGGGCTGTCATCAGTGACTCACTTCCTTCCCCTCACTCTGGTTACCTCTTTGTTTGTTATTTTCCGACCATCTGTACTAAGATATCATTTACACATACGAAGTGTACACACCGGAAGTGTTCAATGTGTTTCAAGTTCATTGAATTTTGACAAATGTAGCCGCTACCCCGTTGAGTAGTTAAAAACTGAAACTTATAATAGACTCAGTTGCCTCTCCTTTTTTCCCACCTTTAAATGCAGAGTTTGGCTGCTGTTTTAACACCTGAGGGTCCTCCTGGGGAAGAGTGGGTTCCAGAAGGCTCTCTTGGAGGTGCTTTGTGGGCCCTCTTGAAAGAGTCTCATAGAAGGACAGGGGTCCAGGAATGATGGTGGATCCAGCTTCCTGCTGCCTCCCAGGAGCATTCAGCTTTCTCCTTCATGGCCCTGAGCGCCCTTTTCTGAGAATAATTCAGATTTCAGTGGTTTCTTTGAGTTGTCTGCAAAGCCGCTAGACAGCTCCTTGATATACCCAGGCTGCCCTTCCTGTTCGCAGGGTTTTGCAGGGTTTCTCACAGGATCTACATTTAAAAAGGCAGATTAGATTTTCGGAGCTGGCTAAAAGTCACTTCCATTAACTTGCTTTTTTTTTTTTTTTTTTTTTTAAACATGCTTGTAACAAGTGGTTGTCCAGGACGTGGCTGTAAACATGAATGATTTATTTGTATGACACGTATTTATTGAGCACTTATCGTGTTCTAGAGTCTAGATGCTGGCCTTTCTGTATAAACAAGGCAAAACGCTGCCCCTATGAAATTTACATTCTAGTGAGAAAGGCAGGCAATAACCAAACATGCACATAATATCATGTCAGAAAAAAATAAAGCAGGGTAAGGGGGTAACCAGTGCGTGGGGCAGTAAGGTGGGAAAGTATTCCAGGTAGGATGGTCAGGGAAGGCCTGTCTGAAAAGTCAGCATTGTGCAGAGATCTGAATGAGTGAATGCACCATGAAAACATCTGGAGAAATGGCTGTCCAGGCAGAGAGAACAGCAAGTACAAAGGCTCAGGGGTGGCAATGGTCACTTGGGCTTCTGTGTGGAGGTGAGAGGGGAGTAAGACTGGAAGCATGGAGACCTACTAGGAGTCTCTTGTGATTATCCAGGCATGAGACAGGTGGCTTGAGCAGGATGGGAGCAGAGCAGGGGCAAGATGTGGTCACATCCAAGATGTACTTGGAAAGTAGGGTAGACAGCATTTGCTTCCCAAAAATAAGACCTAACCGGACCATCAGCTCTAATGCGTCTTTTGGAGCAAAAATTAATATTAGACCCGGTCTTATTTTACTATAGGACCAGATATAATATAATATATAATATAATATAACAATATAATATAATATATAATATATATAATACCAGGTCGTATTAATTTTTGCATTAGAGCTGATGGTCCAGCTAGGTCTTATTTTCAGGGAAACACGGTAGGTAAGTGGAAACCTTTCTACTTAGAGAGGTGGTTTCAGGTATCTTCCTTAATATTCCATTTCTGTGAAATACGTTTTCACTTGAAATAATTATAACCTAGGAAAGCCCATAGCTTCATATTCACCCATGTATTCAGTACACTTTGCCAGCGTAGCCCATGCATAGTTTATTGTTCTTTTTGCCATTTATTAAGTATTGACTCTGCGAACAGCTAATAACCTCCTGGGGGCATCCAGTCCTCACTGCATCCTTCTGAATTAGGTATCATCCCATTTTACAGATAAGAAACTGAGGCGCAGAGGGGTCAGGGCGGTGATAGCCACACAAATCCTAAGATGTTTGTTTAAGTGCAAAGGGTCAGACGACAGGGTGGAAACATTGCCAGAAGACAGATGGAAGTGGTGAGCCAGAAAAATGGGCTTTACAGGATCATAAAGGAAGTCTTAAAACTTTGATAGTGGCAGTGATAGATTGAGGAGCCATTTCTGTCATGTTTGAGCATTAAGAATGTGCAGGGAGGAAGCCCTGGACTGGGAAGGAGCATTTCCTAGGGGCATCTCTCCTTTATTCCGTCCCTTAGATGAGAGCTGCCCTGAGCAGTCCTTGTTTCTGAGACCACCTCAAGAGACAGAAGCTGACACCCCTACGCCAGCCACTTTGGTTTCACTCGCTGATAACAGAATGTGGCCTGCTCACGGTCCCCTGCCCCTTCTGTGAGTGCTCCTCCCGGGTTGTCCTCCAGAGGTCTCACCCATAAGAGGCACCCAACTTCTCATCAGCAACCAGCGGGAGCTTTCAGCCTACAGTCTGTTCCACAAACTTTCATTGAGTGTCTAGGATGTGCCAGTAACTGAGCAAGACACTGGGAACATTGAAAAAAGACCCATCCTTGACCTTGAGGAACTCACAACCACCTTGGGGTACAGCAGAGCATCTTGGCTTTGCCCAGGTGGGATTGCTCTTATGGATTGGGAGCTAGTGGCCCTCTGACTGTCGATTAGTGGGTGTTGAGCATATATATATATGTATATATATATGTGTGTGTGTGTGTGTGTGTGTGTGTATGTATATAATCCTATAGATAATTTTGTTAACACAGAAGTACTTGTATTTAATGAACAAATAAATAATTATACCTAAGTTTTTACTGAGGGGGTGCTTGAGCGCACAAGTTTGCCCGCGTCTGCTTTTAGTCTTGAAAGGGAGGTCGGTCCCGAGCAGACCGTGCAGTGTCCAGAGGCTCCCAATCTGTCCCCGAGGTCCCAGCCCAGGGCCCGCTGCTGCAGCTTGCCTGCCTTGCTCACACCCAGAATTCACATCTGCACTGCGCCTTTAGAATCCAACTAGGACGCCAGAACCTCATCCAGGGAATCTGACTTGAACACCAAGCCAGGAGAGGGGTTCCCCACTGCAGCCATTCTGGGGCTCAAAGCACCCCACCTCCACAGGGGTCCTCCACTTCACTCTGAGCACCCAAGCCTGGGGTCCACGCCCCAATTCACACGGGCTCCGCGCGGCACCCTAATGTTCCTGCTGCTCTCTCAACATTGTCTGCCTTTGTCCCCGAGGAGCCCTTGATCCTTCCAGAGCTGTGGCGCCCCCTGGTGTACATCCGGGTGCAGAGCGCCTCTCCTGACCCTCCTTGACTGTATAAACAGGACACCTGGAACTTTGTTTTTAGCCTGCTCACATCCCAAGCCTCAAGGCCATCCAGGGGCTCCGCAGCAGGTGAAACGAAGAGGGTGAAGACCTCTGAGAGATGCCTCGGAGAGCCGGCCAGCCCCGGAGATGACAGGTCGGTCCATTCTCCTGCCCCGGGTCTGTGGTCCCTCGGCCTGGGGAGGATACGCGGCAGCTGCGTGTTCCTCTCGCGACGCAAAGTTAAGCAGGTGCCTGTATTCCCGCTGGTGAAGTGAAAGATTCGCTGGGGGTGTGAGGGCGGGCTTCCACGGAGGACAGGCAGTGGCTGGAGAAGCCAGCCTAGACCAAGAGATAAGTGTGCAATGCGGCCCCGTCTGGGGAAGAGGATTAGGATGGAAAGTCCAAATGTCTGATGGAAATGAAGCAACAAAAAGAAAGCTGAACAAATTTTGGAGAGAGGATGTTTTGGTGGTTTTAATGGTTCATTTAAGGAGAGTGTCCTCAGATTGTTAATGGAGACCCGGAAAGGGCAGAGGAGGCAGGGGAAGAAGCAAAGGGGCTAAATTCTCCATCTTCTTTGTGAGGGAGCCCGAAGTTATTGTTTGTGATTGTGATTTTGATAATAATATACATGTGGGTTTAATAATTTTCATGAAAAACTAAATGGAGCCACTAAAAGAATTAAAAACAGGATCTCTACTTTCCAAATCACTACAGAAGATAAAGCAAGCTCACCAGTCTAGAAAACAAATTAAATAAAAAAGAACAAAAAAAATTTAAAGAACCTTAAAAAGCACAAAATCAAAATTCAGATGAAGTCTGCTCAAGCATAAGCAATAATGACAATAAGTGTGAACAATTTAGATTTTCTTATTAAAAGGCAGAATGCCTCAAATTCCATGTACTTTAACTCAATGCCGTCTAAACACACCTAAATAAAAACACAGAAAGGGAATAAAATCAAAGTTAGGACAAAGTTATCAAGCAGAAGTAAAAATAAAGTAGGTCGAATAAGGTTCACATCAGATAAAACAGAATTTACAGGGAAGTGAAGGCACACAGTGAAGGAACTCTTTAAGTGGTAGCTACACATCAGTACAGGTACACTTTTGTAACCTGCCATGTAGGTCTCCTCTGTTTCTGGGCACAAAGGATGGTCCTCCAAGTAAGCATGGCCATGTGACTTGTTTTGGCCAATTAAGTGTGAGTATAATCTCAGGTGCCAGGTCTGATTGGAAACCCTTGGATGCTTGACCTCCCACCATGCTCTCTTTCATGCCCCATCAATGGAGAAAACATTCCTGATTTGAAGGTGCAAAGCTGAGCCACCCTATAGTACGGAGCTCCCTGGGGGGCTGCCAAGAGCTGAAGCGGGCTTTGCATGAGCCAGAAATAGATCTTCATTTTAAGCCACTGAGATTTGGGAGATGTTACCATAGGCAAACCTCTCACATATCCTATCTAGTACATATATTAGTACTGAACCTTCATGTACTGAGTAAATGACCATTATATAACTATTAAAATATAAGGATAAATAGGAAAAAACAAATCACAGTGCATTTCCCCAACGTTAATTATTAGTCTTCAGTGAATCAAATAGAAAGAGGGTCAGAAGATTTGGACATAGTAATCTAACAGGTGAAGTGGATTAAATGTTTATAGAATTTCGAACTGTTGTCCTCTTATTTTCAAGGTATCCATGAAACATTTACAAAATTGATTAAAACATAGGAATGAATAGCTTAATAAGCAGAAAGTGGGCAAGCACTGAATCTAGCCTCAATAAAACTAAAATTAATAATGTAAATTAAGCAAAAATTACACCCCACTTGGAGCTGGTTGATTAAAAAAAATCAATTCAACAGACTACTTAAAAGATAAAGAAAGTGGAAATGCCACATATTGAAACTTTGGATATGAATATGGCCCCAGTCAGAAATAAGTGTTCAATTAAGAATTTAGAAAGGCACAGAAAAGTGTTAAGAAAAGCAATATCAACAACATTATTAAGTAAAAAGTATGGAAGCAACGATAAACAGATTAGAAAATAGCAAAATAATGGAATTAATTTAAGAGCTCATATCCTGGTATCTTGAAAAGGGAAAACATTAATGAAATAGGTGAACTTCCGCTCCTCACAAATGCAATTTGTTAGCAAAACAGTTCCTTGCCCCAAAGCTGTTTCTGGAGAGGGCCATGTGGACCCAAACTCTGAAGTGAGATTGACAGACAATGTGATGCCAGAATCAGGAAGAATCAGGCAGAAATGACACGAATAAGGTCATTCGAGAGAGAAACACCTAACCCAGCCTCAGTTTATGGCCCATGAGCCGGACGCCTCCATCAGGATTGGGCAAACACCACCTTCCTGTGATCGTGTCTGCATTCAGAGCCCCAGACTCTGTGCCAACCAGAAGCTACTCTGTGACCTCCCAGGCAATCCTCTGTGAGACAGGCAGGCTATTTTCCTGCCATTTCTGACATTCTGCCACGTTCCCAACATCTTTCTCTAACTTAGTGCAAATTGAAAAATCACTAAAATAACTAAGTGAGATGTGACATTCATACACCTTCAGGATGTACAGAGGACAGGCCTCTGAAATATATCTGCAGAAAGATTTAGAAGAAAGTTTCGGGAAATTGTATGCAAGAGGACGTGGTTTCTAAGAACAAGGAGCTAAAATGAAAAGGCAACAGAGCGAGATAAAAAGGAAGCAAGATGAGACAAAAGAGGAAAAGAATGAGATGGGAAAAACTTGCAAAGAAATGAAAAAATGCAGAAAATGTAACGGTGAATCAAAGGCCACACTGGAGGCAGTTAAGAACAGAATTGGTGCAGGGGAAGATCAAATCAGGGATATGAAAACAAACTCAAATTCTAGAACAGGATGAGGAGTAACCAGGGGTGGGGACAGAGCGTCTACTGTGTTGGGGTCAGGCAAGCTACTTCATGTCTGTGTCTGCCCTGGGGGACTGGTAGGGGCTTGTGGGGTCCCCTATCTGTTTCGGTCCCTTCCTTATAGAAACTGTATCTGTCTGAGGCCTGGACCAGGATAGGACAGAGAGCATGGGGCAATCTGCCACCAACTTGGGCACAGTGTTGATTGGCACTTCTAGTGGGACATGGAGGGAGGACTAGTGACCCACAGACAAGTTCGGTGAAGCTATGGATGTGGGCTCACTCCCGGAACCAGAGTCGCCGGTCACTGGGTGCCACACTTCTGACCCAGTCAGTTCTCTGTCTCCTGCAATGAAGACAAGGGACGCTCTAATGAGGTGTTGTGAGCCCCCACCCTGCTGCAGGCCTCCTGCCTGCCAGATGAGGGTGCCGCACCCCTGCTGATGAGCTGTCCAATCTGTTTGCTTCCCACCTACCTGCCCTGTCAGGCTGCCTGCTGCAGGCTGAACACCCAGGCTCCCCTGCTGGCTGCCTTCCAGTGGGTTTAGCCAATTGGAGGCACCGGTAAGAGACTCGATGCGGGGATAGACGTTGGGGTGTTTCTCCCTCCTTCCGTCCTGCTTTGGAGACACATCCTGCACGATGGCACAGCTCCCGCAGCATGCCCCGTCCACCCAAGTCCAACTCGGGCCAGTTTCCTTCCTTCAGCCCGCTCCTCTATAAGGAGTCCCTTCAGTAAAACCTCTTCATGTGAACCACGAGTCAAATTCCATTTCTGAGGGGACCCTGGCCATTGCTCCCTAACTGAGAGTGGGGGCTCCCTGGTCTGTGCCCCACCATCTGCCTGGGCTAAGATCTCTTCCTACAGAAGATCAGGGCTCCGACTGTGTCCAGATATGGTGGCCTCTCTGATCACCCCGAGCTCCCCACTTGTGTGCAGCCCCATTTCAGACCTGTCCTGTGAATCGTGGCTGTCAGGGAAGGACTTCCCATGTCTTGGGCAGAAGGGAAGACTGGCTCCTGGAACCACATGCCTGGCCGAGGACCTGGGGTCCCTCCCGCTCCCACATTCCCATCACCTCATGGTGGGGCCTGCAAGGTACCTCTGAATAGCCCTGGCATGGTCCTGAGACATGGCTTCTCCTCCAGGTGTGTTTGGGAGCCCAAGGTGGGGCTCCTGGCCACAGGCCTGCCTGGCCAGAGCTCCACCACGTCACCAGCTGTGGCACCAGGGAGCCTGCCTCAATCAGGCAGGCTGGCAACTCCTCCCCATTCCCCACCCTACTCCCCTATAACCCTAGCAACTCAGGAAAGGGAATGGCTTTCTCTGGGCCTCTCTGAGGCCTGTGGCCGTCCAGCACCCAAAACTCTCTTTGTTTCTGCCCAGCCCAACTGGCCCTTCGCAGGGAACCCTCTAACCCTGCAGAGGTGCTGCCCTGTCCTGGGGGGCTCCAGAAAGCCCCATCCATGGAGCCATTCCTCTGAGCTGGTCCTGCCTGTTGTGATCAGCCTGTGTTGGACAGAAGCTGCAGGTCTCCAGGAAGCTTTGGACGTGAGATGCTGGTGGTAAAGGAGGAGGCCGCAGGACAGGAAGCTTTTGGGGAAAACCATCTGGGCAATCTCTAGAGATTTCAAAACTTTTCCTGTTATTTAAGGAATATTTGTCGATCTTTCCTGGCTTTCCAGCAGAAATAACCTGGCTGGGGTGACACGTCCCTGTTGCTTCTGAGGAAGCAGCCGCAGGCCTTCGGGTTTGGAAGTCAGAAGACTGGCTGCCTAGCAACGTCCTAAGCCAGCAGGTTGAGGGGCTGGCTTCCACCTGGTGGGGGCTGAAGTTGGCAAGAGAGGGTAGAGCACGTTGTTCTGTTCTTTGAGGCCTAACTTGTGGGATGAGAGTTTCTTGGGAGGATAACATGTGTAGCTTAGGCCCAAGGGTCCGCGTAGCCCTGGGGTACTGGCAACCCAGAAACTGTCCCCCGGGAAACTTTAGCTTCCAGTGGTGGCTCCCGAATCCTGGATCTGCCAGCCCTCATGTCTCTGGGCTTCGCAACCATGTGCCTTCCTTGCCACCAGCAAAGCCCACAGTGCACCCACCTGCCTCGTCCCACTCCCTCCCTGCCCCTCAGCATCTCCTGGCACAGCACAGGGAGACCGCTCACTGGGGAGGCCTGCGTGCTGGAGCCCCTTGCCCTGACTGACATGGGTCCCCGAGTTCTGAGCCACAGAACTGCGGTGAGACTTGGGAAGATAGCCACACTCCGGACTAGTGAGCTAGGCCCATGGAAGGGCACCGAGCTGTTCACGGGGGCAGCGGCAGAAGGTGGGAGGTGGGAAGGGCTGGAACCTTCCTCAGCTGGAACATATCTTAAAATCGGTTTCCTCTCCTGGGTGAGGTCACTGTGTTGACCACCCACTTACCTGAGAACCTACTGCTGGAGAGTGACTCAGGAACAAAGGCCGAACCACTCGGATGCCAGCAGAAAGGCCATGTCACTCGCCACCTCCCCCAGCACTGATTTTCCTTCAGGAACTGCTCGGCTGGGCCTGCAGACCCCATGACTCGGGGCCACACTGCTCCCATTTCCTCTGAGTGGGGTTGCCCCTCCCATGTGACCAACCCGAAAGGCTCTTTATGTCCTTGCTTTCACCAAATGGGGGACAGAAGACATATGGGGAAGGCTGCACCACACACAGTGTCACCGTACCAAGGATGTAGCGAGATGATCTTGGAATTATTTAAAAGTTTCCTTCTCGTTTCAGGAAGAGATTCTAAAAATTCATAATTTCACATTCAAGGCCCCATGGGGCCATCATCGTTAGGGGCTTCAAGTGAAAAGAACATCCAAAGCCCCTCGAGACGCACCCCACACGGTATAACCATGAGACCAGATGATCCCTTCTCTTTCTCTCGGACGTCCTCAGCCTCGGCACCCCCACCCCCACCACGGCATTCATAACGAGGGAAACACTACCCCCCTGTACTTACTTCCCTGAGCAAGCCTACAGTTCTGCAAGACGTACAGAAACCGTCTGAGTCTCCCCAAATGAAGGGAGACTTTCTTTCCTTTCATAACAATGAGAAGGTGCAGAACGGGAAAATCCTCAGTCCGCTAAATTCAATTGAATTGAATTCACAACTTGTGACTTTCCAGCTGTCAGGTGCTCTGTGCAGAGCTTCGCGATCTGGCCAAGTCGGTCAGAATCATTTGTGACAAAATCCACATGGCCAACCCTGTCCCAGGAGACTCACATTCAGTAGATCGGGGGTGGAGTGGGGGGTGGGGGAGGGGAAGAATCTGTACTTTTAAGATCCCCAGAGATTCTGATACAAGGAAATCCAGAATCGGGAACCCCGCTGATAGATCTGTTTAGAAGCAAAAGGCCTTGTCTTCAGCCTTCTCCCTCTTCCTCAGACTAATTCCTAAAGGATAAATGCAATGAGTAAATAAAGACAGTTGTCAAGATGTTCATGGAATGACGTTTTTTTGTTTTACATTTTTCAACTAGTTAAGACAACAACATTACAATGATTGACTTCTTTCATTTAGTTACATAAATAAAATTTTTATAAATATCTCTTTATAAACAATATAAATAGCTTTACAACATAAATACATTTATGCATGACACGAATTTACAAACAGCAATGTTTACAGCTGGTTTTGTCAGTCTCTTAAAAACTGTCGCTTGTCATCACGCCGGTGTAGGTGTGTGTGTTTCATGTATATAATATATATATAATATATAACTTTTTATTTTTCATTTTTAAAAAAACAAACAATAAAATCATACCCCCCCTCCCTAAATAATAATAAAACAGCTGGTGTTGTGTATTCCCAATACCAGGGGGGGAAAAAGAAAGAAATGTAAAAGCCACATTGCCTTGCAGGTGCTTCCAGATGACCAAGGGTGACCTCAGCAAAACGGAGCAGGTTCCCAATCCTGAAACACAAAGGGGACACAGGAAACTCAGTTCTGGAACTTTAGCTGAGAAAGCCCAGCCTGCCAGGTTGTTCTAGAACCTTCCTCTCCTTCCAGAAGCAGCAGGAAGCAGTGTCCCTCCACCTGTGCCCTGCAGGCCCTGATGAAGGCCTTCCTGTAGAGGCAAAGGGGCCCTTCCACTGGCCTTTTCCAAGCCCTCATCTCACCTCCTGTTGTGACCTTGGCACTTCCTGTCCCAGCACAGGTGGAACCAGAATGTCTGCTAGTCCACCTCCCCCTCAGGCTACCTGCAGGCCTTACCCTTGGTACTCGGTGAGATACAGTGAGGGAAAGAGAATGTGAAATGTCCCTCTCTCCCTTTCTTCCTACAACCCAAGCCCTCAGGCAGGTGCTTGCCTACGCTCTGTGGCTGGGTGACAGTGGAAGGAAAAGAAACATCTGAGGAGTCAGGAATTCTGGGCTCAAATCCCAGTTCTGACATTTGTTTCCTGGATGGCCCTGGCGAGCTTTGAGTATCGCTTTTCTCACCCATAAAATGGGATAATAGCCACCTCCCAGGGCTGGCTGTACGATTCAACAAGGGGCCACACAATGGACGTCAGCACAGTGTGGGTCACAGCTGCCAAGCAGAAAGCAGCACTTTCTACCCCAGCTCGGAAAAGGGTCTCCTTCAGAAGCAGAGGAGATGGTGTCTCACCAGGGCTCGGTTTGCTGGGTTTAGAGTTGCCAGTCATTTGATGAGGGCTCTACCCAGTCTTAGTTAGTGGGGGTGTGGGTGCTTTAGGGCCCGAGGAAGGCGACCTCCTGAGACTATGTGGGGCCCTCCTCCCATAGAACAGCGCATGCAGAGGGACGCCAGTCCTTATTGGCTTGATGAACTCTCCCCCAACTCCCTTCTCTGGCCGTCCCATGTGTTTAAACAGATGACAGATGTCTGTGATGTCCCTGGGGCCTGTGGGCAAAGTGTCTTTCAGGCATTGGCCACACCCTGTCTCTATCATTAGCATTCTATAATCAAGACTATAACTATCAGTACCAATCATTATGGCGGCTACTTAGCGCCAGCGTCAACTCCTGAGTGGAGGAATGGCCACAACCGCAGGAGAGTTGTCATCAATGTGAAAAATCTAAGCTGTCTTTCTCATGTAGGCCCCAACAGTGAGCCATCCCAGGCATCTCCACTAGGAGGCTGCAGGCCAGGGGAAGGGTGCTGTGCCTTCTCACAGGGGTGGGGGGTGAGGGTGGGGCTGAGAAGGTGAAGGGTGTTGGAGGTGGGTGTTTAGCTAAGAGAGGACTTTCAGGAGATGGACAAACTTCCCTGGTCAAAGCAAACTGGATTCCTCCTGCACAGCATCTCACTTCCTTTTGGATCATCACCTGGTACCCACAGACAGCCACACCCAAGAACAAGGAGCCTATGGGGACATGCATGCCAGGTACTTTCCAGGCCCTCATGTCATCTCCCCATAAATGTTTAGATTCTCAAGTTTGAGCTTGGTGCTTAAATCACAAATGGAAAATCTGAGGCCCATGCCTCCATCTCTTTATTGTTTAGATTGGAGAGAAAAGAGCAAAGGTATTATGATGGTAGCTAAGAAAGTCTGGGCCCCAAGTGCCAGAATTATTTCTCCCCATGCAGAGGTGAGTCAAGATCTCAGACAAACAAAGTCCCTACAGAAATGAGGAGGAGCACACAGCCTGGCCAAGTCTGGCTGCAGAGAAAGGAAGGGCCCCAGCTACAGCTGGGAGTAGTGCAGCTAAGCTGACTAGGGCAGGGTTCTTCGGTAATTGACGCACATTTTTAAGAGCCACTTTGGGG
Source organism: Rhinolophus hipposideros (assembly GCF_964194185.1). Classification (NCBI taxonomy): domain Eukaryota; kingdom Metazoa; phylum Chordata; class Mammalia; order Chiroptera; family Rhinolophidae; genus Rhinolophus; species Rhinolophus hipposideros. The sequence continues at coordinate 94,712,984 of NC_138052.1, forward strand.
GTGCTTCAGGTCCCAGATCACTTTCAGTTAGCGTCTGGCCCTCGGGTTGGTCATGAATTAATCTGAGGAGGCAATTATAGCTCAGGTGAAAAAATTGTTCTGTGCTGTGTGGACAAAAAAGAGGTGCTGTAATAAATCTAACCAAAAGTAACCTCACAGTGTGACTCTGATCATAAATTCCTAACTGGGCAGGTCATGGTGGGCAGTCACACCTGAGGCCTGTAACTTCCATAGTAAAAGGCTGTCTTTGCCTTAAACAAGCCCTGTCCATTGTTTTTGTGCATCTAGGTTAACAAACCTTTGCAATGCCTCTTTTTCAGACCCCTCAGAAGTATAATCACCCTCAAGAGAGCACATAACCTTGTTAACTGTCCTGTAATCAAATCCCTGCCTTGCTTTCTCCCACCTTCACATAATCTTCTTTATGTTCCCTCTTTAATTCCAAATGTGTAAAAGAAACTGCAAAACTCATTCTCCAAAGCATTTTAGATCTTGTTTCCTGGCAATGTCATCAGTTTGGCTCAATGAACTCATAAAAATTCTCTACAGGTTTGGACATTTCTTACATAGACATTTACTTGGCATAGTCAGCAGGATTCTGGAGAAGACCACCCAGGACCACCCTGTGGACCTAGACCCCGTGCTAGGTACCAGCAGGGGCCCATGGTACCCCACCGGCTCCCTGCTTTGCATTGGGTGAACTTGGGTGAGTTTTCTCTCAGAATCCTGGGCCTCCCTGCTTTAGGTAGCAGGTCCTGTCTTTACCTGAGCTGTTCTTAGAAAATACTTGAAGTGAATGGTTTGAGATAACCCAAGGAAAGGAGAAGAAAAATGGGTGGCTGATTTTAATTTCATTTTTTTTAATTGGATGCTTACTGAGAGTCTGAACAAAATCTTTGCTAATTGAAAGAGAGACAGAACTCTCTTTAGCTCTGAAAGAGAAAGGATACTTCCTTCCCCAACCCAAATAGCCAATGGGGTGATGATAGTTGTTGCAGATCCCCGAATCCGGAGTGGTGGAGATTGGTTCTGTGAAGCATGCAGTACAGTAATAAGAAGCCAGCAGGAGCCCTGGGGAGAGTGCTTTGTGAAGGTCAGGGCACCCTGGAATGGGTTCACCCCTAGAGAGGGGCCCATGACTTGGAAAGCATCATGATTCCAATGGCAATCCTGTAAGCTCTGATTGGCCCTTGGTTGGGTATTCATAGGTGACTAAGAATCTTCGTAGGGTTTTCTGAAGAAAAATTTCCTCTAGGGCGTGAAGAGTCCTATGAGGATAGTCACCACATTTGGCTCGTCCAGAGATGGGCATGTAAAGGCTTGGTTTCCCTAGAAGTTTGTTCAGACTCTACAAATCTCCAAGTTAATATGGAAAACCATGCCTCCGAGGGCGACAAGCCCCATGACAGTCAGCCTTCCACTGATGCTCCTGCAGGAAGATGACTGAAATGAGGATCCTTTTGATATTTCTAAATTAATCTTTTGTATGCACGATTAGAAAAAGCTTACTATAAGATTAGGCAGAATGAATGGAAAGCATATTTTAATTGGTTTCTCCAAGTTTCCAGAAGAGGATCTAGATAAGTGGAGCAAACTATGATGTCGTTTAGATGGCAATCCAATTATCTGAGGTATTAAAAAACACCTGTCCTTATTTTAAAGGGCAGGGGGAGGTCATTTGGAACTTGACTTGTCAAGGACAGATATAAATTGTGTCTTCTTATCCCAACTGCCAAAACAAAATTTGGATCTACTGTTCTTTTATAAACTTGTGAGTTTTTCTCATGGCTAAAAGGTCTCTATTTGCGTCTGTCTATGTATATCTATAAGTATGTTATAAATGTTAAATTGTCTTCTACCTCTGGGTGGTATTGTTAAAATACATTTAATTAATTAAAATTAATTGATTTGAAGGCAAGTGCTTATAAAGGATTGGGTATTCTAAAATTCTCAGAAATATAGAAACTAACCTGCAAGCTTTTCAAATTCATGTGAGCTAAGATTAATCTTTAGTAAATCAAAGTTAAAACTTTAGTAAATAAAAGTTAAAGCAATGAAAGTTTGTTGCTTTAATCTACATTAATAATTGACTGAAATCTATGAAATATGTTTCTAGAGGTTATAAAATGTCTTCATAAATTTGACTTCTTTGTTTCCATTACAAATTGAGGTTTTAAGTGTTAAAATCTCAATATGTGTAATTAAAACTACTAGGAGTAACTGCAGTATTCTAGAAGGCTCCCTGGTACACCTCAAAAGATTTGTTTTTAAGTTATATTGCATGGGAAGCATTGTAAAATAAGTGGTAAAAACACTTTTACAGTATATTGAATGGGTAAACAATGGTTGTAAATTAAACAAATAGTTGGGGCTATAGGAAATCCAAGACAGCTGCTTGGTTCTCGTAGGCTCTCTGGCAAACCCCATTTTTTTGTTTTTTGCATTCCTTCATGCATCATAGTGCATTTAAATTGGACTTAAATTAAATGAAAGAGCTGACATTATTGAAAAGAGACGTTTTACACTATTGCCAAAGTTTGATAAAGTCACTTCATGCAAATGCCAAATTAGTAACCACTTCCTTTCAGAGAGAGCTCCCAGGAGACAAAGACTTTGAAAAAGGTCACTGACTGTCACCTGGAGATTTTGTTTTATGGAAAGGACATAAAATAAAAGATACTCTCCATCCTCGTTGGAAGGGACCTTATCAGGTGCCTGACCACAAATGGACATCTACCCCGGAGTCTGACACTCGCCTCTGCCTACAACAAGCATCCAAGCCCCTCCAGGATGAGAAGCTGCTGACACCAGAGGAACACAGCCATCCCAAGACATCGACAAGGCCTGTCCCCCTACAGATTGATGTTGAACTCAGAATCCATTGTTTTGATTGTCTTTACCTGTCTGCTAATGATATTAGTCACAATAATAGTTAAACTTGTTCTTTGGGTTTTTCTATATAGTCTAACTGCTTATGGCTACTGAAGATGTATAAGATAACTGTTAATATCCTTTCTCTAGCTTATGTCAATGATATAGTGAATGCAAAATACAGGAAAATGAGAGACGGCAAAACTCAGATCATGATCGTTCACAGGATAGAAATGATCCAGAGTGTTTTTCACAACAAAGGCCATAAGACCTGACTGCCTTCCATTTACCTGCCGTTCCCTTTTTGGGGAAAATCGGCCTCAACTCACATCCCATGGTTATGGTATTGCCCCATCCCCAAAGGTCAACAAGAGGACCTCCATACTAAGACTTCCTGGGAATGAACCTTCCTAGCGCTATGAGACCACACTGTCTGACCAAAAGGTTGGCCATCAATGCATCCTTCAGACTGATTTATGACCAAAACGGGGAATTGTGGATGAAAAGGGGTTCCATGGAAAGTAACCTCACAGGGTGATCTAATTACAAATTCCTACCTGGGAGGTCAGGCCTATAATTTTCATAATAAAAGGCTATCTTTGCCTTAAACAATCCTTCTCCATTGTTTCTGTGCATGTAGGTTAACATAACTTTGCCTCTTTTTCAGACCCCTTAGAAGCATAATCACCCGCAAAAGAACACATAACCTTGTTAACTATCCTACAATCCAATCCCCCGCCTTGCTTTCTCCCACTTTCATGTAATCTTCCTTACGTTCCCTCCTTAATTTCCAAAGTATAGTAGAAACTGCAAAAGTGTCATTCTCTGCAGCAAGATTTGAGAGAACTTGCTTCCTGGTACTTTTGTCAGTTTGGCTCAAATAAACTCTTATTAAATTCCCTACCAGTTTGGATGTTTCTTACGGCAGCAGCTATGAAAAAGGCTTAGGCAATGTGCTTGAAAGTTTCAAAGAGGGGTGCTCTTATTACCCTGGGGGGGGAAGGAAACAGCGGGGACACTGATAAGGCTTCTCGGGTGAGAGAGCAGCTTGGCCTGGAGTGAGACAGACAGGCTCAGGGACAGGGAATGGCAATAGCCAGGCTGTAAAAAAAGGCTGGAAACCAATAGGGGTCGGATTCTAAAGCACTTGAATATCAATTTCAAAGGCTGGAAAGTGGTTTTCCCTTGGGTACTGATGGACAGCAAGAATGGACGGGAAGGAGGGAAGGAGAGGAGGTGAGGACCTTTGCAGAAGCACACTTCGAGCTTGCGGCACCTGGCAGAGGCTGTAGGTAGCATGGGGTTTCTAGCTCCGGTGGAGGGTGAGGAGACCAGAATACAGGCAGGGAGCCCAGACATGATGGGGGTGGGCAGGTTGGTGAGGAGCTCAGTTTGGGCCATAAAGAGTTTGAAGTTTGAAGTTTGAAAATAAGATTTATTTTAGTCTCTTTTTCCTTGCCCCGAAAAATTGTGGCAAACACTTCGATGCTGAAGTCACACGGGCTGCAGCAGCATCAGGACCCTGGACAGACCAGTTTGCCCACAGCCACTGTTCAGAGAAGGGACAAGAATCAAAACGCTCTGGGGGCAGAAGAGCTCTCTGGTGATGCTAACAGAGAGCTATTCTGTCTACTGTGAGGAGGTAGATATTGCTCCAAGTTGGTCCCACTTCAGGGGCAATAGACCCAGGAAGCGTCCTGACCTCTGGGCTGCGTACTGCCTCGCACCATGATACAATGGCTGGCAGATCAACTTACCCTGGGCTTGTGTGTATGCCCTTCCACCTCTGTTCCCATAAACCCAGGATCTCCCCTCAATGCCTCCATTTGGCGAATTGGGGCAAGTGTTGCTGGTTTGCTTATGGTCCAGTGGTGGACGGACACCACCAAACTGTCTCTGCTTCTCCGGAGGAAGTGGGGGTGGGGGAATGGAGTGGGGTGGGGTGGGGGTGTGTTCATCCATCCAGAACTGTTTCTGACCTTGTCACAGTTCCCTGACTACTTACTTCATCCCTCTCTTCATCTGTAAAATGGGACAGTAAATAGGGTTGGGGGAAAGGCCATCACACACACTTGATCTCGTGCCCGGAATGACCTGGCTCCCCTTCAAAGGCCGCTGGGAGGCGGAAAGGTCCCAGGGGTCGGGGATCAGAGGAACCTGCCTCTGGGCGGGGGTGGGTGTGGGTGTTCAGGCTAGGTTCCGCTGGGCGCTGTAGGGGAGCTAGGTGTGCGCGAGCGCCGGGCGGCCAGGGTTGGTGGTACTCACCGCCGCCAGGGGTCGCCGCACTAACATCCCAGGCCGCTCGTGGAGCCGATTCGGTCCAGTTTGAGGCCGAAGCAGCCCCTGGACTTGCCCCTCCTGCCTGTGTTTTTGCGCGTGTTGGGGTTTTCCTGCAGAAGGCGGACCACCCGAGACCTGGTGTCCACGCGTAGGTCCCGGAGCAATCGCGACTGGTCGCCCTTGAGATTGGCGCCACTGCCTCCGGGAGTCTTGTCGCGCTTTTTCTGACCACCGCCCTCAGCGTGGGACACGGCCAGCTCCTCCCCTTGCGGAGTTCTCGGGCCCTGTCCGAGGAAAAGAGCAAGCAGGTGAAGGGATGCACAGTGGCAGGGGGTGGGGTGGGGGGGGTGGGGGGGCTGATGCTCCAGCCCCAGGCGCCCAATAGCGCCGTTTGTCCCTTCCGAGTCCGGAGCTCACTCCGATAGATGCGGGACAGCTCGGCCCTGCATCCACCTGCCACGCGGCCGCGGTGTCCGCTCCTTCGGGGAGTCCCTTGCCCTCCTCTCCTTTCCCTCTTGCTTGGCTGGCCACAGTGGAGCAAGGGCTGCCCATCTGTCGACGATCTCCCGAGGCTGGGGACGTAGACCCCGAATCCAGGCTTCGAGGGCTCCCCGGCTGTCACCCACACACATCCCAGAGGAAAGGGCCGCCTTCCCGCCCTCTCTGCTCCCTCTTGCGAGCCACATCCTCCTAGACCCCCAGCACACCCACACAGCCCCTCACAGTCCCGCTACCCCTGCAGTAGCACCCACCTTCGGTGGCGCCCCGGGCTTGGCTTCGGAGGGCAGGAGCGAGAGTAGCATGAGCAGCAGAGCGCAGGCCAGCAGCTGGGAGAGGTGCATGGTGCCCGCGGGGTGGAGGGGCGCACACCAGCGGCAGCGAGGGCAGGCGCGTAGGCGGGCGCGGAGCAGGCTGGCGGGGCTGCGGTGCGGACGCGGGTCCCAGAGCTGCGAGGCGCCGGCTGGGTGCGCTCTGAGCCCGCGGCTCGGCTCACGCCTTTATAATCCAACCTGCCGCTGATGTCAGCCTCCCGCCCACCAGGCTGCCCGGGCCAATGGCACGCGCTCCGAGGGCCGGGAGGGGGCGCCGGGGGCTCCCCCTCTGCCCCCACCCTCATCTCACCCCCGAGGCATCCTACGGCTCGGCGGGCTCTCTCTTGGCTGCACTCGGAGCTGCAAAGTGGCGCGCACAGGCTAACTCTGCATCAAACGCGCGTCCTGGCATGCCAAGTGTCAATGCTCCGGGTGCCCTGCACGCACTTGGACCTTCACACACACCCTCTCCCCGGAAGGAATGTTTCCCTCTTTGCAGGTGCAAAGACAGGCTCATAGGAATTTTCAGTCACTTGCCCAAAGTCACAAAGCCAGAAAGTTAGCGCAGCCCGAAATCCACGCAGATCTGCCTTGTTGCCAAACTCTCCCTCAGGCACCTGACAAACGCAGGCCTGGCGCCGCGGCTCCACCTTTCACCTGCTCGCGGGGAGTTCAGATCGCACCGCCGCCTTCGGGTGGGGTAGGCCGAAGACAGGCTCGGATGTCTGGGTGCAGAGAGAGCGAGCGGGGCTTTGCCCGGGGCCGCAAGGGGGAGCGCAAGTCCTACACCCGAGAGTGCAAGCTTGTCCCTCGCCTGTGTGTTTGAGAGCGAAGAGTGAACAAGGTGGGCTGTGAGGGCAGCCCCGAGATGCGGGTGCCCGTGCAGGTGTGCCGCAGCCTCGTGTGCCCGCCACCGTGGCTCGAAGTGCGTGGTACAGGACGTCCGCGTGTCTGACCAGGCGGCGGCTTCCGTCTGCCCCGACCGGTGCGCGCCTGACCCCGTCTGCACCCACTCAAGGATCCTCAGGGTGGGGGTGTCTGCTCCAGTGTCCTGTGCGGCTGCACAGGCACAGGCTGGAGAGGGAGCTTTATCCAGCCCCGAGCCCAGTCTGGCTTCGGTGAGCCGGGACAGGCAGTCGCTTTCGCGTTTTCGCCAAAGCGAGGTCCTGGTCGTAGTTGTTGGACACCGCCACGCAGACCTGCTGCTCACGACTCCTCCTTGGGCAGGGCGCCTCTACCGCACGGGCTCTGAGGAGTCCCTTCGGATGGGCCGAGGAGGCGGAGAACCCAGCATCCCAAGGATTGAGCGAGGTGCAGGAATCTGTGACTCCGCTGGCGCCCAACAGGATTGGGCTGGAGAGCGGACGACTAGGGAAGAGGGAGGGATCTCCAGGTGGGCGATGGAAGTCCCTCTTTGCCTACTGAACAAAGAATGTAACCAGTCTGGAACTTCTCTTAGACTTCTTTATTTACATGGGCTTCAGGAGCCGGGCAGACTGACTCTAGAGCCAAGCACTGGGCCGGTTTCCAGGGGGCAACAGCCAGGGCGCAGTGGCATGTTCCAGGCGCTAACACGACCCTGCGGGATGCAGGCGCCAGAATGAGCTTTTTCAGGGAGAGGAAGCTGCACCCGAGGCGGGAGGGCGGCTGGAAATCAGAAAGAATCGGATGCTACGCGGTGGCTCCACAGCAGAGCGTGGGCCCAGAGCAGGGAGGCACGGCCGCTCAGTTCTGCCTCGGCTCCCTATGTCCCACCCTGGCACTGACTCTAACTGCCGACCAACCAACCGTGCCCTAAATCCCTTTGTTTGAAAAATAGCCTATATGTACGGCCTGAGTTTGGGTAGAGGAATCTCCTGTTTTTGAGGAGGAGTCAGACGTGAACGGGGCATTCTGTGTGAGTTCTGGTGAGTTGACTCACCACCTCCACCCAGCCCGCCAGATTGCCTCTTTGAGGTTATTATCCATAGAGAAAGGAAGAGGGAAGGATCTCCAGGTGGGCGATGAAAGTGTCCCCTCCTCTTTGTCTACTGGACACAAAGAGATGCAAGCAATCTGGACTTCTCTGAGACTTCGCTCAACACCAGCTTAAGGAGCTGGGCAGGCTGATTTTAGAGCCAGGCGCTGGTTTCCGACATCAAGATCTACACTCTCTGAAACCCCTTATTAAGGACAGGTTGGAAGCTTCCGGTGCTCCATGGTCACCCCCTTCTGTCTGAATGTCTGTAGGCTGGTTCTTCCTGTCTTCTGTGTCTCTTGGATGTGACAGCTGGGTAACTATCTAGATCTCCCTCTCTTTGAGCCTTGAGACTAAATTAGAGTGAATTGTGGAGCAAGGCTTCCCTCAGGCAGGCAGTGCGGCAGGCAGCTCCAGCCCAGCTGGGGCCTGGGAGGTGGGGTGGGTGGAAGTTCAAGGATTGGGCTGGAGGGACATTCACGGAGGGAGGTAGTGGACACAGGACTGTCTTCAACAGAAGGTTTCACCTCCCCCTTGGTTTCCTTGCACAGGAAGCTGCAGAGGAGCCTCTCTGTCCCTCCTGGGCCTACGGCTGGGCACTCCCTTTTGCCTCCTTTTCCCCTCATGAGGTCCACTTCTGCTCTGGCCCCAGGAGCCAGGCCTGGGAAAGTTGGACCCACTGAGCAGCTGAACAGGAGCTGTTCGTGGCACTTTATTGAATGCTCAGTGTGAAAGCTGATGGCAAAGGAGAGAGAAAAGGCCACTGGGCCTCAGGAGCCTGGCAATTCTGTAGGGAATCCAGTCATTTGTCACTTTTCCACACACTTATTCCTCAAGTATCCAGTGAGCATCCTTGTAGCCTGCAAAGTTCCACCTGGGCTGGGAAGAACCCCCAGGAAACAGACACTAGCACTTTAGTTTGAAAAGGACCATGGCAGGGAGGGAGGGCACCTCCCTCAGCCTGGACAAGCAGGGCGGGCTTCCTAGAGGAGGGAAAGCCTGTGCTGAGCCAGGAAAGGAGACCTGGCAGGAGGAGAGAAGGGAAATCTAGATGGAAAACAGAGTGACTCCCTTTGGGCTAACAGGGAATGCACTCAAGCTTAGAGGGGGCAGTATAAAAAAAAAAAACACAATCAAAGGAGAGATTGCCCTGCCTGTGGAACAGCGCCCCCTCCTGGCCCTGGGGCCAAACAAAAGGATTCTTAGGCACAGAGAGAAGGGGAGGATTGTTCAGCAACCCATCTGTTTTCTCTGCAATTATTTCATCCCAGGGGCCCCCTTCCAGCTGCATAACTTCCCAGAGAGGACACTGAACAGGCGGTGAGCAGATCTCATGGAGGCCGGGCAGGGAAATTGCAGCGGGACCCTGGCCAAGTCCCATCACTGCACGGGGCCTTCAGTTTCACCACCTATAATTGGGAAAAAGCTGTCCTTGCCTCCTGGACGGGGGCAGAAGGAATCAGGAGGCCGGATGAGAGGTTTCTGACCCCTGGATGAAGCAGCTGTGGCAGAAGAGATATCTGAATGTTACTGTACAAACACACACACTCTCAGATGGGGGAAGGGGTGGGGGGGAGGGTCGAATCCTGCACCCCTGAGACGCTCTAGGACTGTTTGGAGGTAGGACCCATAGAGGACACAGAGGCCATGACCTGGCCAGGTCTTCTAGAGCTTGGTACCTGCTCCAGGAGTCCTGCACCTATGGAACTTGGCTTTAGGAGAGGAGTTGGAGGCCAAGGAAGTGTCATCCAGCCTTCCTGGGCCAGAAATTCCAGGAAAGCTTAACCTCATCATGCCATGAGGTCTTTGACCCCAGGACACCCCCACCTGATGAGCCAGCTGCTCTCCTTTTCCTTTCCCAGGGGCCCTGCCAGCACCTGCTCCAGATGGCCTCCAACCCTGCTGTCCTACACAGGCCCATGACGTCAGAGTTTATCCCTCCTTTTTTTTTTTCTTTCTTTTCAAATAAAAGACAGATAGGCTAGACAGATAGCCTCAACAGACAGGCTCTTTTCCTGGGGGGAACAACTGCTCCCCACGTGGCTGTCACCAGGCCGGTGAGGCAGTAGAGGCTGAGGCCTCAACCCTGAGAAAGTGAGCAGGGTGGTGAGGGGGAGGGGCCCTCCAGCAGAGGACGGCTCAGCGTCTGGCCCTCAGTGTAGAGCACGCACCAGATGTTTGCAGAGGGAATGGATCTGCTGCCAGGCCGTGTGCCTGGGGACCTGGCTTGCCTTGGCTGGGCTCTGGAGTTTTGCAAGCAAGGAGCCACTCTTTGCTGCTATGGGGGTCCCTGCAGTGAGCCCACCTTCTTGGTGTGTACCTGCAGGAAGTGTCTATTGTCTGGTCTTGGAGATTGTGTTTCAGATTTGTTGGCGATCCCAGTCTTGATGGAAGGGGTCTTCTCCCTGTGGATAGAAGGGGCCCCTTAACTCAGCACCTCCAGAGAAGGGAGCAGGGATGGCCTGACAGGGTCCAGGGCCACCGGTCAGCTCGAGGAGCCACGTCTTGGGTTTGCCAAGCTGGACCCTTCTCAAGATTTTTGCCCCAGAAGTGTGTGATCACCAACTTTCTGGTGAGCAGTCAATTTTTAAAATGAGAATGACCAGAAAACACTACAGAGAGAGAGAGAGAGAGAGAGAGAGAGAGAGAGAGAGAGAGAGAGAGAGAGAGAACTAAGTCATATGCTAATGAAGATTAGAGGGAACATATTTTTTGCAATCTGGGCTCCACACAGATTGGAAAATAATACTTTTAAGCCCAAAGCCAAAAAAAAAAAAAAAAAAGCCCATAAATTGTTTGAAAACCACCCTCATATCTGTGTGAGTTCTTTCTGGGCCCAATGTACAACATCACACAACAAATCTTTTCTCCTGGATTGTCTGGGAATGTCTCTGTGTCCCAGTGCATGCCGGGCAAGGAGAAGAAGGGTCCTACCTCCCAAACGATGGCCTGTTTTGCCTTATGGGTGAAATAACTTAAGAGAGAAGGCTTTAGTTTAGGGTTCAGAAATTCTGGTCAAGCAGCTGCTTGGCGATCTTGGGCTCTATGGAGGTGGTGAGAAGGGAAGACAGTCTCTCTGAGTAGTGGGCCATGCTAGTGTTTTTTTGCTCCCAGTTCTCAGCCCGCTGGAGAAGCTGAAATGGCAAATGTTTGCTTGCCTGGCCACCCCTGCCGACTGTGCGTGGGTGTGTGCCCTGGACGCCCCCAGGCAGACATGCCAGACTTGGTTTTATATTGGGGACCGTTGTCTCAGAGAAGCCAGGGCCATGCAGAATGCTGTCAGTTACACTGCAAAAGCAGTTCCTAGGGCACAGTGGCAGTGGCGACAGCATCCACTATTCTGTGTCAGGGGTGTCACCAACACAGTGTTGGCAGCAAGGGCAATGCTGTTGCTTACAAGAAAGACCCTTGAATGATCTCCAATACAACCCATAACCTCAGTGCCAGGTCACTGCCTGACCTCTCCAACATTTCATTCCAGAATAACCAGTCTGCCAGAGCCCCACTGCCCCCAGACAGCCCCTGCTGTCATGGTGAGGACATCTCGCCTTTTTTCTGCACCTTCGGTGGTGGCTAGAAGGGCAATGGGGACAACATGTAAAGGTGCCAGGTGGCTCTCCTATGGAAACAGCAAAGCAAATCATCAGAAGAACGTTCGGGTTCTCACTAGGTTCAGGCTGACCGTGCTGGCTGTGTTGTCTTTAAATTATTTTATGGGATGATTTAAAATATCACACTGACGCTATAGAATTAGACAGTTCCCGACTATAGCTCACAGCCTGGTGGGGGAGAGTTAACTTTGGTAAAATAAATGTAACATATGCTCATACATATTACTAAACTGAGCAAATATTTCTAACTTCAGCACCTTCTTACCCCATTAGATCCAAATGTGTTTCTCAAGCAGAATAGTCTTCACGGAGCTAAAAGAAACACAGTGTGGTGAGTGATATGTTGAGATAATCCAGAAAGCGGGGTGGTGGCTGAGTGGGAACGGGGGATGGGCGGGCTGGGAGTCTGCAGGCTGGGCTGGGAGGGGCATGCCTGGCTTCAGAGAATAGCGCCCAGATCCCCAGATCGAGGAGACCAGACAGTGGGGTCCTTCCCCGTTTTTTTACCCTGAGGGATCTTGGACTTGGAAGGATTAAATGTCATACTCTGGACATCCTGGCCCCGCACCACCAGGAGTCCCACCCGGACCGTGAGCATGCCACCTTCTCTTTGTCCCCTTGAATATCCATTGCGCAAAGCCTGCAGATGACTGCAGAGCCGCAACGCAGTGGTCAGACTAGCGAGGTGTGGCCAGGGCTGTTCACTGAGAACCTCCTGGGAGGTGAGGCTCATGAAAAAGGATGTGTGACCCTCAGGACAGTTTCTGAGCCCTGCCAATGCAGGAGCCATTCCAGAACAGGCTGGTTTCTGGCAGAAGGGCCTGGCCAGGACCTGAAGTGTTGTGGGATGGCCTGGGAATCTTTCTGTGTAGTGATTCTGCTGAGCGCTGAGGCGCTTCTCGGGCATGTGGGTTCCCACGATTTCTCCTCTAGTTCAGCGGGGACAGCAGAGGGGCCCCAGCTTTGGAGTCCCACAGGCCCCTGAGCAAGTCACTGTCACAGTCCTAAAGCCACGGAGACCTCTTTCTCTCTGTCAGCTTCTGGGGGAACTCCTGTGTCTATCTCAGAAACCCCAGCTCCTTGCACACTGCCTGCCACATAGTAGGTGCTTAATAAATGCACAGGGACCAAAGGCCAGCACCACACTAGGCCTCAGGGGGCAGCAGGGACAGAGACTGCCTCTGCCCTCACAGAAGGAAGGCACTGGCTAAGTGACCAGCGGCCCCATTTTGCGGATAGGGCTGTAGAGGTCCCAACTGGCTACCCAATCTGCCCTCAGCCATACACCGGCCTCGGCAGGCTGCTTGAGCCTAGTGGGTGAGCTGGCTGAACTGCAGTGAGTCATGGCTCTGGGGCTGGGGCTGGGGAGCAGCGCATCGACTTCGTGCGAGAACATCTGCTGAGGGGAACAGCTGTCTCCACCCTGCACTGAGCGGGCTCCCGTGGGAACGTGGTCTGTGGCTTGGCAGAGGAACGGACACAACTCCTCCACCACCCGTAGCCATTTGTAGGGTGGGGGTGCTCAGAGTTCTGAGGCCTTTGTCATATCTGTCAGTGGTCATTTCTCTGGGACGGCACTGTCCCCTCTTCCCATTCTTTCCTACTTTAATTTCTGGGAGGTCTAGAAAGGACAGGACCAGATAAGTTGGGAACACTGTAGTCACAAGATTTGGGGAGACAGAGAGCTCTTGTGTCAGGAAACCAGCCCTTTCAGGAGGCCAGCATGAATGAGGTGGTCTGGGGCCAGATCAGGATGGCATAGGTTCTGAAAGGGCAAGGGTGACATACACGGGAAAAGAGCAAGGCTGATGGTGGGTGGAGGGAAAGGGGAGGAGGTGGGTGTCCTCCCTTCGGTTGTCCTGGCGAGAAAGACCACTAGGACTCACCTTGGATTCCCAGCAGTGGGGGCCTGGCACACAGCGAGTCCCTGTGTGCGATCAAAGCAATGAACGAGCTTGACCTACCAGACAAACCCTCTCTCACACTAGCCATGGGGACACGGGGTAGTCCTGAGGTTGCCAGGGAAAAGAAGCCAGAACCTGGTCTGGGCAGAGCCTCCATTTCTGCCTTGGGCTGGGGATCTTCATAGCTTTCTCACTCCCCTTCCCTAGTGTCTCCTCTGGCTGACACCTACCTGGGAGGTGGCTACTGGGTTAGGGCTGCTCAGTCTGGGACTGAGACAGAAACGAGACAGTGGCTCCGACGTGGGCAGGGCCTGGTATCACGGTGGCTGAACAGTTTCCAGATCAAGGCGAGGCCATGCCTGGTGGGGGAGGCAGGGCTGGAAACGAGGGCCCGTACAACCTCCCAGGATGTCAGCTGAACTCACACAATTCTCTGTTCGATGTGGAACCACAGAGAGTGGAAGTCAGGGCAGCTCTGTGTCTCCTGGAGGCAGGAGGTGAGAAAAGAGCTGCCTCTGGCAGTTATCTGACCTAAGAGGACTTGACCAGTAGCGATGAGCTCATGGGCACCAGTGCAGAGCTGGGTGGTGACAAGACAGGAAAGGCAAATGTTTTGCTGGAGACCTGGAGGGCTGGGGCTTTCACATGACCTCATGTGATAAGATGCTCCCAGGCCTGACTAGGCCAGGAGCCGGGATAGCTGAGTCCCGCAGGAGGGTTTCCTGCTGCTGGTCCTGCCAGGCCTCTGCCCTCCACGTAGGCACCTGTTCTCACTGGAAACTGGAGGCTGAGCCCTAGGAATTCAGCTTTGACATAACCTGGGCAATGCCGAACTTTTTTGGGTGGAGTGATGAAGGTTTTTTTAAATCGACCCTTTTTTTCCCTTTTGTATACAATACCCAATGTTACAGTGCAAAAAGCCCCAGCAATGTCAAACTAACAGCAAAATATGCAAATACCTCCATCAATATAACAACATGCCTATTACTCTCCTAGGTTTTTCAGATCCTCCCAGCACAATTTGTGCCTAGTTGGAAGTTACGTGCATGTAATATCTTGTGATCAACTTTTTCATGTAACGTTATTTTGTATAACTTTTTCCATGAATCTACGTAGTCTGCCAGATAATAGTTCACATTAGGATTTGGGCTTTTTTTAGTGTGTGCTTACTAATTACACAGGTAAAAACATCTGTATACGAACAGGTTTTCTCCTTTCCTTTTCCCTCCCACCCCAGCCCTTTTCCTTTTTTCCTTCCTTCCATCTCTCTCTTCCTCTCTTTCTTTCTTCAATCAGAGAAACTGCTGGTTGAAAGGTTTGTTGAGGAGAGCACTGTGTGTTTGGTAGCTCTCAGCTCCAGACCAATTGGCATGACCTGGTGTATATTCAGTGTACTTCTTTGCCAGCTCCTCTACTAATGCCGCCTCTATATTTGTGTTTGCCGGAGACCCTCAGGATTACCTTAAGTTGTCTTCCTCTAATTTCTAAGAACTGTCTTAAATATCTTTATCATTTCATTACATATCTTGATATTATTATATTTCATGATTACCGTGAGGTGTTCTTTCACACCATTGTTTTTCTTTATGTTAATATACAGATGTTTACACATTTTAAACACGTATTCTACTCTCCTAGCCTTGCGTACTTTTCTTTAATTCCTTGCTTGGACAGTTACTTGATTCACATGTTTCTGCCCAGGGCCATCCGTTCCTGGACACGCCCCACTACGTCCCCAGCACCCAGCCTGGGGACGTCCACTACACGTGGACACTATGTGGACCACGAAGTGGGTTTGAGACTTATGAATTGCATATTGTTACCTACATCGTAAATAGTACACTGAGCTCAGAAATGTAGATATTTGAGTAAGCACCTCAGGTAGGACCGAAACTCAGAGGTCTGTCTGCTCTGAAACCCACACTTCGTCCCGACACTAGTGTCTCAGTAGATTGGGTGAGCATACACTTTCTTCTGTTGTGGGTTTTGTTTTTTTTTTTAATGGTTTTGTGTGTGTGTGGACCTGAGTGTATTTAACTTTAACTTGTCTGGAATGTTCTGTGGTAAATGGTATGAATCAAGGATTTGCTATTCACATGTCATTATTATCCATTTCCCATATGAGTGTCATAATGATTTTTTCTTTCATCGTTTTGTTCTCAGTTGCTTTGTTCTATATTAAACTCAAACAAAGGTGTTCACGTAGAGTTTTGTCAAAACCGTAGAGTTTTGACAACTGCCTCATGTGCTCTATAGACTGGTAGGTAGGTATTTTCCTGGTTTTGCCTGAGATAAATTTTCTAAACAGTTGTTTTTCCATATAAATATTTTTATTACTTTGTAAACTTTTATAAGATTAATTTTATTTTCTGATGGATTTTTAATTTTATTGCATTGTGGTCAGAGAATAGAACTTACAATATTTCTGGAATTTGAACTTTACTGAAACATCTGAATACATGTTATTTTTTATAAGTATTCCAGGGGCACCTAAAAACAAGGCTATTCTTTGTAGTTCCACATACTATATGTAGGTTTATATCATCATTTTTCATGGCATTCTAATGTATGGAGGTGTCATAATTTATTTAGTCACTTCCTTATTGAGGGATTTGTAGGTTGTTTCTACATTTTTACTATTATAAATGTAACGGCATGACTGCAGATGAGCTTAGATCTTGCAGTATATTGTGATTTACTCCACTCGAGATTATATGTGATCAATGTCTCCCATTGTAACCAAAAGAGCGTGGATCAAGGACGTCAGGGTTAAGGCACCAACTCCAGCTCCGTGTCAGGAACTGAGCTCCTCTCTGAGCACATGGGGGGCTCAGGTGTTCTCTGATTCTGCCTCTGGAGCCCAAAGACTAAGAGAGAGCTTTAATCAAGGTGATAAATGGTCTCATGTGCCTAAAAATTTCTTCACAGAGTGATGAAGAACATAAGAGGGCTCTGAGTGGCCATGTGACACAGCCCAGTTGCTCCCAGAGGGCCAAATTTGGGTCACAGTGTGGATTTGCTCCGCAAAGCTAATGGGCAAAAAATGTTACATTTTTCTGTTTATCCAAATTAGATGAAATGTGGCTCCTTCTTCCTCTGTCTTATTGATAGGATGGTCAATTTCATCATCTTAAGGAACCACTTCTCTGCCGTAGGATTCCCCAAAAGTCCTGGAATGGGGGCGCAGTTGGAGCCAGGGTCATGGCAGCTCAGAGGGTTTAACTGAGAGAATTTAGTGAAGGGACTACTCACATGATTAGGGAAATAATAAGGGACTGTGACAGAGAACAGTCCTCTGGCTGAAAGCAGCCACAGCCAGAAGCATGGCCAAGCAGGGCAGAGAATGAAGAGAATGGATTTGGGGGTAAGAGGTGATGTGAGTATGAATAACCAGCATAGGGACTTACAGCAGTCCTGAAAGAAAACCCCCAGCCTGGGGTCACACAGCTGTTTCTTTACCCCAGTTTAGGGGATCGAGTCCTCCCAGGTAGGAGCTCACTCCCATCTCGTGATCACCCAAGCACGCTGGTACCATGTGGGCCCAGGGGCCTGGTAGTGTGTGAATTAGAAAAGCTGCACTGCCTTGGGGTGCTGGTGCTTTTCCTGGACACCCTGGTATCATGGGGCAGTTTTTCCCTTCTCCTCTCACTGAGGGACCTTGGAGGCAGGGCTGTTCTCACGGTGGCAGCAGAGGGGATGGACAGACACTAGTGCCGCAGGAACTGTTTCTGAGGCACTGCAGGAGCTTCACTGTGGGGGGAGCTGCAGTCGTACCACGGCCAGCAGAGCCAGTGAGCTGGGTTTCCTTGGACATCAGGGTTACAGGGCCAGAGGAGCCAAAGCCAGGCAGCGAGGAGGGTGGGAGTGGAGGCAGGCTGGATGCCTGCACTGCTGGAGGCTTTTGTCTGTGAGGACTTGTCTGATTTCCACTTCCCAGCTGACAGCTGGAGAAGCACTAGGAGGATGGATTTGGGACATACCTAAGCACCACAGGGGGACCTCACATATTAGGAAAGGCTATATCCCCAAACTGACTGGTACTGCTGGCAAGCAAGGCCAGGAGACACCAGAGTCAGGGTAATTTGGGCATGAGTGTAAACGTGATCTGATATGCAAAGCAGGTGAAGTTTATGACTTTCCCATTACATTGATTTTGATATTGTGAAAAACAGTTCATGTTTCTCAGGGAAAGAATTAGGAATGGATTCAAGAAGTTCATAAACCTACCTCCATAACACTGAAATTGAATAAATACCTGGGGATGTGATTGCCTTTTGAAAAGTCACCTTATTTGGCCGAGAGCTGTGAGTTTATCTCATCACGAGAAACCTCCTTCTTATGAAATTGTTCCAATGGGAAAAAGAGCTTCCCTCCACATTTTTATTATCAGTCGACACCTTGGACAGTTTACCTGGAAAGGGTAAATTCACTTGAAAAATGGAAGTAGTTATTCAACAAAGAACAAACTTCTTTAAATTTTTTGAAATTGGTATAATAATTTCTTGACAATCCCATATTAAAGGTCAGCATGAAAACAAATTTAGTGTAATTATTTTAAGGACCAGTAAATAGAATGGACAGAGGTTGTCATAAGAATACTGAAATATACAAGGTACTTTTCACCTGTTTGAAACAAAGCGTTTTTAAAACAGCTCGAGGTATAATTTGCAATCACATGATTCACCCATGGAAAAAAGTGGAATTCAATGGCTTTTAGTTTAGCCAGAATTGTGCTACCGTCACCATAATTCGTTTTAGAGCATTTCATTTTAGAGCATTTCATCACCCCAAAAAGAGACCCCCTTAACCATCAACTCCCAATCAACTCCCATCAACTCCCAATCCCTCCATGCCCCTCATGTGGTAACTCCATGTTTAACTTGGTTAAACACATGGAAACTCCATGTTTAACTTTTTGAGGAATTGTGTCAAACTTTTCAAAATGGCTGCACCATACCTTCCCACCAACTGTTCTCTAATGCTCTGATTTCTCCATGTCATTGCCAACATTTGCTATTTTCTTTCTTTTTGATTATAGCCAAAAAGGTGTGAAGAAAGTAAGAAGTCTTTAAAAAATAAAAATAATAGCAAGAGCTAAACAATCTCAGGTACGATATTGAATTATTTTCGTTAACAATGTATTTACTTGCAATTAGAGTAACTATGTATATATAATGTGCCAATGTTAGCAGTTTATTCCCTTGGTAGGTTAAGCATGTTTATACATTCGATTTTCTGTGTGTGTAGTATCAGCAAACTTTTATGATGTGCAAACATAAAGTTATCCCAATCTAATACAATTGTAAATTACATATAGTAAAATCTAGATGAGAGATTTTACTATGTATACTTTCGTGATGCTCTTTGATCATCACCTTTCACACAGTGAAAATATCCCTATAGATCCTACACCATTCTCCATTGTGAGAAATATCCACGCAGATACTGGTGAAGAGTAAAGGGTGAGGAAAATCAGAAGGAACAATTCATCATATCGGATATTTAAAAAATAATGCTAGTATAGAATAGGTGCTATTCCAAGTGCTTACTAAGACACTAATTGTTAACTTATTTAATCCTAGTAGCTATTTTCACCCCAATTCACAGGTAAGGATGTTGAGGCACAGCAAGGTTGAGTAACTTGTCCAAGGTCACATGGTTAGGAATGGCAGAACTGGGAAGTCTAGTTCCACAGTTTGTACTCATTCATAAAATTTCTGTCATATACATTTGGGAGATTGACAAAAGTGCATCAAATGTGCTTGCTCTGTTTATTGAAAACACCTAGCAAACCAAACCCTTTCATAAAACTGGGACAAGCAAACCTCCAAGGATTACACAAAATTACCCAAATTCACACCATGGATGCCCAATGGCCCCAGTGAGGTTCTCTTTCAAGATAGAGGAAGCAATCATGATTTCAGAGCCAGAGCGAGAGGACCTCTGGTTTCTTCTCGTACTATCTTTTGCATCTCTCCAGGATCAGATTGCCTGCTGGTTTGGGCTGCCTGATATCCTTTAATAGAGAATCTCATACATTCGGGAGAAAGTGTGTTTAGTTTACTGACCATCTGTTAATAAAAGGTGAGAGAAGATATATCTCCCTTGAGGTATGCTTGGAAGAGTTTTAAGAAAGCCTCATAGCCAAACAGTTCCAAATAGAATTTAAAAGTAGCTCAACCTCCTCAATCTTTACAAAGCAGTAATCTCACCAGTTCTGCACCAAAGTCAGTTTGTAACAGGAGCAGCTTTGCCTGGGATGGAAATAGAGATGAGTGTTTTGGGGGAGGAGGTGGGGAGCAGGGACCGGAGGAGAAAATCAAGGATGGTGGGAAGCAGGAGAGCTTCATCATCAGAAAGTCGAGGATGCACATCCCAGGATAGAAATAGGAGGGAAATCAGCATTCCATCAAAGCAGCCCCAGATTTGTTCTATACACCACCCTTCATCACCATCAGTTTATGCTAAAAATATTTTGCAAAGAATCATTGATTAAGATTAGTCTATCTGCATTTGGACAAGTGTCCCATAAGCAAGAAATCTTCTCATTCTTCAGTGACTCTAACACAAGGTTATAAAAATACTTTTGTACTTTTTATTT
Source organism: Rhinolophus hipposideros (assembly GCF_964194185.1). Classification (NCBI taxonomy): domain Eukaryota; kingdom Metazoa; phylum Chordata; class Mammalia; order Chiroptera; family Rhinolophidae; genus Rhinolophus; species Rhinolophus hipposideros. Next base: position 94,733,020 of record NC_138052.1, read on the forward strand.
CAGCACAATCTACTTTTAAAAATTTATAGATTGATATTTCTGGAATTTATTTGGGCTTAAAGTGAAGAATACAACTATTGTTTTCCCTCAATGGGTAGCCAGTTGCCCTAACACCATTTATGGAGTTTTGTAGCACATTTATTGAGTTTTTTCTCCCAATGATTTAAACTTTCACTTTCCTCACACTGAATTCTCATTATACTTATGTAAAGTTTTGGACTCTGTTCTATTGTTTTGCCTGCTTATTTTTGACCATACTGTTTTATTCACTGTGGTTTAAAAATACGTTTTAACATCTACTAGGGCATATTATTCCCAAGATACTCTTCTTTTTCAGGATTTTCTTTACTCTTTTTCCATACTTAAATTCCAGAAGAACTTTAGAATAATTTATCCCGGTTCCCCAAATATTCTGCTATGATTTTATGGGATTTTGTTGAATTTACACATAAGCATAAGACAACTTGACACTTCTTCAATATTGAGTTTTCCTGTCCAAGTACAAGATGTACCTTTACATTTTCCATAGCTTTAAATTTTCCTCATATAGGTCTTACATGTTTTTATTGTTACTCCTGGCTTTTTATAGGTTTCGTGGTTATAATAAATGGGATTTAAAAAAATGCTATCTTCTTACTGAGGATTTTTCAAAATTATGTTTTATTACTGGTTATTGCTGACATATAAATAAAACTGTTAATGTTTAAATATTAATTTTAAATTTGGACTAATAATGAAATATTCTTATTGTATTAATAGTTGTTAATTCTACTCTCTTGGTATTTTGGTTGTTGGGTTTTGGGGGGGCATACAGTCAAATCATGGCAAATAATAATAATATGGTCTCCTGTTTTCCTAGTCTTATTCTTATTATTGAGTTTAATGAAATAAATATTTAAAGGAAATATAAAATGCCCCTACACAAAAAATTTTAAAAAGTAAAAAATCAGATACTTCCCTATATGACAATAATAACCCATCAGCAAATATACCTGAAAAGCCCATGAACAGCAATCATATCAAAAATTAAACATACTTTAATGTTATAAGATATCAAGGAACACTTGACTAAATGAAGAATTGTATCATGTGTCTCCATGGGAAGAAGTGCTATTATAAAGATGTTAATTCTCCCCCAAAATGCCATATAAGTTAAGATGATCCCAAACAAAATCTCAATGCCTTTGTAACTGCTGAAAAACTAATTTTAAATTTTCTCAGAAACAGTAAATTCATGAAAATGGTCAAAAAGATATTTTAAAAAGAAAAGTTTTAAGACATGTATGTCCTCCTAGATAGAAAAATGTGTTATAAATACTAATTAAGCATGTGTTACAGGTAAAGGACTTGATAGGTCAAAAACATAAGAAGAGGTTAAGAGATAGGCCACGTTTATTGAGGCAGGTCTCAACTATCTGGATCAGACAAATAGATTTCAAAAAATAATAGTGCATTGCTAAAATGTCCATATATGAATGTGATACAACATTAAGACATCTGTTAACCAGGTGATGTCTCCTGCTGCTGCACTGGGCACTTCTTGCCCACCCTGCCACTGTGGTCACAGTGTCAGGCTGTGAAGATGGACCCTTTGGGGTTCCTCACAGCCAGTTCCATGAGAAAAACCTCAGGCCCTGAGAGGCCATGGGTATACATTCTAGGGATGTCTTGGGTATACAAGGTCACGAGCTTTGCAGCTTGGATCCTCTAAGACCTCAGTTCTTGGTGGAGCTGTTCCCTAAGGTCCAGCTAGTCCAGTTTCTGTGACCTGGATAAAGCATATTTCTACTGTTCCTGGAGAGAAGGGACGTGAGGTGGTCCTGCCCAGTGCTGGCTTACCTGCACCTTCAGAGACTGGGCTTGTGGAGAGAGTGAGCTGGCAGTGTGGGGCTTGGGGCCAGGAGAGTCTCTCAGCTTCTTCCTGAGGCTGGGTGGTTTGGGGACAGTCATCTTACAGGAGGCAGCTCCCTGGTGGCAGGAGGAACCAAAGGGAGAGATGGAGGGAGAGACCAGCTTTCAGGCTGCTACTCCCCAAATGCACCAGCATCCTTGCGTTGGGAACCAAGAATTGCCCACCCCTCAGAAGATGCCCCTCCCTTGGATTTTCTTAGTGTGTTCGGTAGCACAGTAAGAACATTTTGTTAAAAACTAGACATATATTTGGAGATAGGTGTTTTCAGACTGAAAACTTGCTCTTCTCTGCAGACTGAAGGCACAGCTGGTAGGGAAGATGTTGGCCAGTATTTTCAGAGTACAGGAACTATTTTTATTCAGGAAGAACAAAAAGGATGACTCCTGAATTAGGTCAATGAGTTCATTATTTATCTTAACTTTTCCCCCCATGGTTGAACACTTCCATTAATATTGTTGAGAAAAAAACTGTAAATGTTTTTACTGCATCTGACAAGATGATTCTAGTGAATATGAAGTTTGAGAATTTGGTTAAAAATTCTCATGGTCACTATGAGGCAGCAGAAAGCCCCAGCTTCTGCCTCATAGCTGTCTGCAGTGCTTGGCCCTGTGGATGGGCCTCAGTGCAGTGGGAGGAGAGGACATGCAGGATTCTAGGTCAGCAGCAAGTCCCATCCAAAAAGGAGAGGGAACACTGATGCAGACCTCAGAGGGACACTAGAGCAGAGCTCTTGAGCACAGGCAACGTCTAGCTTGTTCATAGTGGTATCTTTAGGACCCAGGCCTCCGCCAGGTAGCTTCTCCCCATTTCACAGATGAGAAAACTGAGTCTTGATCAAGTGGTTTGCCCAAGGCCATGAGCTGTCAGTGCTAGAGGTGGGATTCCAACCTCTCTGAACCCCTGAACCTGCCTGCCTTCACACAGAGCAGGCGCCATGAAAATGTTGATGGGATGGATAAATGGATGATGGAGGGAAGTGCTAACAGAGAGAGGAACTGGGTTCTGCGGAACAGGGATGGGAGAAATCTTTTCACTAGTTACACTTTGGTACCTTTTGAATTTCACACTAAGTGAGTGTATTACTTTTAAAAACACATACATAAAATAACATGGACTAATATCTCCCAAGCACAATAAAAGGTCTATTTTGAAGGATTGAAAATCAGCTTAGCTTCAGTTTTCTTTTCCTTTGCAAAATAAATATGCTAATCCCAGAATAATGTCCTGGCTGCTGTTCTATTCTCGCACATTAAAAAGATGAGGCAAAAAGAACGAGAAATTGTTTACAGCAAGAATGACAGAAAATGGTTAATATTACACTTTCACAAGAGACTTTACAAATTAGTTGAATTGAAGGCCTTAATAGAGGATTCTTTAAAGTCATGAAAAAACAATATACTCAGAAGAAAATACATTTATTGCATCCAAGAGAAGTCAAAACATCTCCAGTAATCATACAAATATAATTAAACCACAAGTGAAGTGCTATTTTTCAATCACTAAAGTATTTTTTTTAAAGTAGAATATTCAATTCTGACAAAGTTATAGTGACATTGGTATACATTGTTTGGGGGCAGCATTGAATTGGTACAATGTACATTTGAAATATGGATTGGATATATATCAATTGTCATAAAAATGTTTATACCCTTTGCTATGGAATCTCAAGCTAGTATATTTTATCTAGGGAAATTATCCAAAAGAAGCTTAACCAAATATACAAAAATGTTACTGTGCTATTATTTATAATGCTTAAATACCGAATGAAATTACTGTACATAAACAATGGAATGTTATACAGTCTTTGAAATTAATAAATGCAAACAATTTTTCCAAAGGAAATAATTTAAGTCATGTGCAAAGATTTAGTTGCATGGATGTTTATTAAACATTGTTATGGTAACAAAAGATTGGAAATAGCCTATGTCAATAACAATTTGGTGTAATTTTGGTCAAATAACTAATGGAAAATTCATAATGTGGGATACTACATATTTATTTAAGTTAATACTATAGAATTATGTCTATTGACATGATAATATGAATATTATCAAGTTGTTGAAGTGAGAAAGTTACAAAACAGTGGTAAAGTTTATTCCATTTTTCACATTTTTCAATTTCAGAACTTACTACAAAGCTACAGTAACCAGGACAGTGTGGCACTGGCCTGAAGGCAGACAGTTAGATCAATGGAACAAAGTAAGAGCCCCAAAATAAACCCATATATTTATGTGGTCAAATGATTTTGACAAGGGTGCCAAGATCATTCAATGTGAAAAGAACAGTCTTTCAACAAATAGTGCTGGCACAACTAGATAACCACATGCAAAGATCCCCCAAAGTTAGACCCCATCTCATACCATAGACAAAAATTAAACTAAAATGTAATTTAATCTAAATTGTATTTAGATTCTAAACGTAAGAGCTAAAACTATAAAACTTGTAGAAGTGAACACACAATGTGACATATAGATGATATATTACAGAATTGTACACCTAAAACCTATGTAACTTTACTAACGATTGTCACCCCAATAAACTTTAATTAAAAAAAAGTTAAATGCAAATAAGAAAAAAATAAAGACAAATAAACCAAAAAAAAAAAACTGCTAAAAGGAAACATACGTATAAATCTTCATGACCTTGAATCAGGCAACAGTTTCTTAGATATGAACCTAAAGCACAAGCAAACAAAGAAAAAGCAATTTGGACTTCATCAAAATTAAAACTTTTTTTTCATCAAAGGACATTTTTAAGATAGTGAAAAGACAACCCACAAGATGGAAGAAAATATTTGCAAATCATATATTTGATAAGGCCCCAGTGTCCAGAATGCATAGAGAATTCTTACAACTCAATAGTAAAATGACAAATAACCCAATTAAAAAATGGGCAAAGGACTTGGACAAACATTTCTCCAAAGAAGATATACAAATGGTCAATAAGCACATGAAAAGATATTACCATTACTAGCCATTAGGGAAATGCAACAATACAATGTCTCATTGTAATGAGACACCACTTTACTCGATGGGATAGTACTCCATTCCATAATAAGGAAATAATGCCATCAATGTTGTAGAGAAATTGGAATTGAAGTGAGAATGTACAATGGTGTAGTTACCATATGGCCCAACCTATCTGACCCAGCAATTCCATTCCTATGTATATGTATTCCCAAAAGAATTGGAAACGTATGTTTATGCTACAAGTTATAAGTAGTAGTATAATAATACATAGCAATATTATTCACAATAGCCAAGAAGTGAGAGACAACCCAAATGTCCATCAACTGATGAATGTATAAACAAAATGTTGTGTATATACAAGGGAATATTATTTGGCTACAAAAAGGAATGAAATACTGACACACGCTACAATATAGATGAACATTGAAAACATGCTAAGTGAAAAAAGCCAGCCCCAAGGGACCACATATTGTCTTATTCCATTTGTATAAAATGTTCAGAATAGGGAAATCCCTAGAGAGAGAAAATAGATTGGTAGTTGCCCAGGGCTGGCAAGATGGGAGGGAAGTGGGGGTGACTACTAATGGGCACGGGGTTTTGGTGTGATAAAATGTTCTAAAGATGTGGTGATGGTTGCAGAGCATTGTGATTACTGTAAACTACTGAATTGTACATTACAAAATGGTGAATTTTTAGTTTCTGTGAATTGTATCTTAATTTAAAAATGTCAGAAAAGTATAGCCAATAAAATACAAATGAATGCCTATCTATCTATCTATCTATCTATCTATCTATCTATCTATCTATCTATCTACCTATCTCAGGGTGGTAAAATTACACAAAAATTTTTTGTTGCTTCCTAATAATCAAATGTATTATCTAAGTTATTGCCAATGAACATTTATCATTTGTATGATAAAGAAACAAGATGAAAGAAAACTAAAATAAACGTGGAAAATATTAAAATACAATTTATTAAAGAAGAAGAGTTGAAAATAGTTGGCATTCTGCAACTATGCAACATAGACGTATAATACTAGTCCTGGAAAATAGAACAAAATGAAAATAATTGTTCGAAAGTGGTAAAATTACGCATAAGCAAATTTTTTGGAAACTTTTATGTATTGTCATCTTTATCTCTACAAGTAGGTGGGAAATGATCATGTCAGGCTCAAAAAATGAATTTTTTGAGTATTTATTTGATATTGAAAGGGTTAATGACAACATTATCAAGTCTAGGTGCTTTTTCCTAAAAATTCACTCATTGATTCTACAAACCTTCACTCAATGTTTTCTCTGTTTCTTCCTTGACTTTTCCTACTGCTCATCTTTTCTTGTTGTTCTACCTGAGTTTTCTTTTCCTCTTTGTGTTCATTTTATTCAAAATTGTTCATTTCCTTTAGTGTTTTAAACTTATTAGTGTTTAACTTTGAATGGTATTTCCTAATAATTGAAACTCTTTTGTGTTTAGTCTTTTGAATTTTGTTTTTCTGTTTTCTCTTAGCTATACTAATGGTTTGTAAATATTAGTTAATTTTTATCTCATTTTTGCATATTGAACAGATATATTTTTTCTAATTTATTTCATATTTATTACTTTCCCTTTTAAATTTGTTACTTATATCTTTTTGAAATTTAGGTGTAGATTTAGTTGGTTCTTTTTCTTTCTTGTTACCAGAGGTGTGAAAAGTTCCTCTAATACAGCTTTAACTGTGTACCCAGTATTTTTTCTTTGTTTGTCTTTAAAACAACGTCCCCATAGTTGGTGTTGCCTTTTCAACTCATTGTTCCATCCCAGAGTCTTTCTTCCATTCTTGCCTGGTCATGTGCATATAGGTGGTGTATTGGCTTTCTCTCCAATTTAATTATTGTATGGAATTCTGAAAGTATGTGTACAATTTTTGTCTATCTATTGTGAATATCTTTATCTTGAAAATTGCAATTAATTTTTATGAAAGCTTTATGTACACTTGAGAAAATGTACTCTCTATTTCCCAATTTTTCCTCTTTGGATCATCTCCACCAATTGTCTCCTTTTGTAGCAGTAGAAATAGAGATGCAGGGGCTTGCCAACAATCTTTGAGTGGGGCTGGGCAGAGCCTGTGTTTAGGGCCAATGAATGGAGTATTGTGGAGAGTTTATGCCAACATGCTCCAACAGCACCCATACCCTGCTGGTGCCCCGTTCTGTTGAAAAGCTACAGAGTAGGGCTGCCTTAGGTCAAACAGCTTGTTTTGTGGGTGCTCCCTCTCCCTGCGGTCCTTGGGCTTCTCTTTGGCCTTGCTTGAAGAAGGGATTCTTTGCTAGGATGCTGGCTTCTCATGAAAACAGACTTTCAGTGGGTCCTGCCTCTGGTGTTCTGGGCATGCCCAGGTATGCCGGAATCCTGGGATGAACATAACTTCATCAGTCAAGCTGGGGCCCGCTACACTTGCTTTTGTGCAAGCAGGATTTATCTGAGCCAGGCTTTTAAATTCTTCTATCTCCTTGTCTTTAAATGTGTGTGTGTGTGTGTGTGTGTGTGTGTGTGTGTGTGTGTGTGTTTTATAAGATTCATAGGTGTGGATTTTGTCTTTTTAATCCAGTCTATGATCCTGTTTTTTAAATAGAATTTAGTCCATTTACATGTAATCTTATAATGGTTGTAATTGTGTTATTTTGTATTTTTCTCAGTTAATGAAAGTCTTTGTTTTCTCTTTAACTTAATATAGGATTTCTATTGGATGCTGTATTTTTGGATTCATTTAAGTGAGATCAAATGTAATGTTTTCTGAAGAGCGCAATTTCCTGTGTTTTACTATGTTTTCACTTACCCAACAAAAAAGCAGACTGCTCATTTCTTTGTATCTGTTCTAATTAAAAAAAGTTTTTCTTTCCTTGTAGATTCAGAATATTTCTGTCATTAGCTCACCTTCTCCAAGTCCTTCTTACTCACATCCTCTTGGTTTTGTTTTCTGAAAAGATTTCTCTGCAGTTAAATTTTTACTCACATCCTCTTGGTTTTGTTTTCTGAAAAGATTTCTCTGCAGTTAAATTTTTTTTTGTCCTTTCAGTCTTAGTTGTGGAGGGCGCAGCTCAGCTCCAGGTCTGGTTGCCATTGCTAGTTGCAGGGGGTGCAGCCCACCATCCCTTGAGGGACTTGAAGAATTGAACTGGCAGCCTTGTGGTTGAGAGCCCACTGGTCCATGTGGGAATCGAACCGGCAGCCTTCGTAGTTAGGAGCACAGAGCTCTAACAGCCTGAGCCACCAGGCCGGCCCTCCAGTTAAGTATTTTAAAACATGATTGTTACATTTTATCACAACTGTACTTCATGTCCATGCTTTTCTGACTAGGGTTTGCATATCTATGGAGATAGGCTATATACTGCATAAGATTATCATTTCTCCCTGCCTACATACCCTTCATTGAAATTTGGCCCCCTTCTCCTCTCATAAGTGTGTGTGTGTGTGTGTGTGTATGTGCGCGCGTGTGTTCACACGCACACACACCCTAAAGAAGGGGTAAAGCTGAGCAACCATAATTCTACTGGGTGAGTCTGTCTCCCTGGTTCAGCTAATGGGCTTCAGCAGACCACTAACTCAATTCATAGGCTGGCCTGAGTGAATCAGATGTTTTCTCTCTAGAATTCTAGAAAACAGAGACTCAATCAGCATTGGGCACTGGAAAGGGAGAAACAGAGTCACCCTTCATCGAAACGGTCCCCTCCCACGCCCCACAGACTGCCTTTATCACCTTGCTTCATCTTTGAGGTTACAATATTCTTACTGATCCTGAGTTACTTGATTATTCGTTCGTTTCACTGTAATTGGTGGCAGTGGAACTGGGTGGGGAGAATGAGACAATCTATAGGACGTGTTCTTAGACTGGGCTGTTAGGGTGAAGGGGAGGTGACGAGGGAAAGTGGAGGAATCAGAGATGACTCCTGGGTGGCTGGGTATCTGCCTTTGTGACTAGGTGGACGTCAGTGCAGGAGAAGACCAAGTGGTGGTGTTGGTGCTTAGGAATCAGGGTTGGGTTGGGAGTGGAAAGCTCTGGGACAGCTCTAGCTGTCTATAACTCCAAACCCCTGGGAGGTTTGCACTTCATACCAGACATAGTCCCTCCCAATGCCAAAATGGGGTTCCCTGGAGGCAGCAGATGGCTCACTTCATATACAAACGGGGCATGATAACCCTTGTCCTCCACTCATATCATGGGTCTTGAGGCATTCCTCACAGCATTTTGCCATCCATCATCCAAAGACCAAAATCACACAAAGCATATCACCTGGAACCTTCCATGCCATCACCACCCTGGAAGTACAGAGTTCACCCACAACTTCCCGCAGTTCTCTATACATATACCCTTCACAGGAATGACAAGTTTCTATCTCTTGAGGCACCAATAAATTCTCCCAGAACCCCAGCCTAATGAATCACCTTGATCCTTCAACAGAACACAGTTCTTTAGAATAGATGCTGTATTCAAGGCTGCCAGGGGAATGTGGGATAGACTTTATTACACTTCATGTATTTGGGGCTTCCTTTTTCTGCCTTAAAAGTTGGCTTTGTCTTGTTCACAAAGACAACTGATTTAGCTTCCTTTTATAAAAGTATAACCATCTGCTGATCCTGCCTTACTGGTATTATACCTAGGCCCCTTTGGCTGAAATTTTGGGTGTTCCTAAATTCTTCAGCCACACATTTTGCATTTTGTGGTTTACTTCCACAGATGGCCTGTCACATCCATTGTGGATAGATTTAGAGTCTCTCAGAGAACAGCAATACTTCTCTTTTGGGGGAGCTTATTGTAACATTTTATATAATGGGAATGTACTAGAGTTATGGACTGGGGGTATTCTTGTGGGGTATGCCTCTCACCCCAAGTCACTCCAATGTGTATTGTGGCTTTCCTTTGGCCCATATGAGGAAGCCTGGGGCTCACTCAACATAGAGGACGTGGGGACATGTCCTCCACCCAGCCCTTCAGCTTCATACTGGCTGACATCATACTTTTTGCTAGATGTCTAATCAGCACGGGGATCTGCCTGTTGAACTTACGTATAATAACTGTGCTTCCTTGGTTGTCTTTGTCCTGTTCTATTCCTGCTTCCAACTGGTTTTGGTTTCCTTGGCTTCATCTCCCAGTGCTGCCCTTTATACCCCACCTTCTATGTTTTCAATCCTTTGTTCTTTTCCTCTTCTGATCTTCCCATCACCGGCTCTGTTGGGCTCTCTCCCACCCTTTGAGCCCCTGGATCTCCACCGGCCTCTTCCTCCTGCCTTTGCTGGGCTTCTTCCATCAACTGAATAGACACATTTTGCCTACGTCAGTTTTGTTGAGGGTTCTGAAGAGGCCGGTATGAACATTAAAAACCAAAGGCTTTTATGGGTTCATTTATTCTTTAAATAAACATTGAGGCCTTTGTGTGTGGCAGGCGTTGTAGGCGCAACGTTAAATAACAAGTGTTTTCCACTTTCAAGGAGCTCAGTTATTAGTAGAGAAACGCTGAAATTTGCAAATACTATGACAGTGATTTTGAAAACCTTAAGGTACTCAGGAACCACTTAACCCATCTCTTTTACCTATATCAGTATGAAACATCTGGTGCTGGACTTCTTCAGTACATAGACCCAGGCCACTGTCGACTTTGCAGTTCTGATTTTTTTCCATGGTCACCCTGGGCACTGGAGTGCCACAGCATTTGACCCTGGTGACCACCCCCTTTCTGATATTCTTTCCTCTCCTGCTGTATCCTCAGCCGTCCTTCGATCCAACATTCTGGCAGCTCTTTCGGGTTTTTATTTCCTTTGTTTATACCTACAGTCTTGATGTTTTCTAGGCCATCCATAGCCGTTCTCTCTTCTCTACACACTTCCCCGGGCAGGCTACACGGACCTTTCAGTGAGTGTCTGAGCTGAGCCTACTTTCTGACCGGAAACACTTTCTTCCTTTCCATTTTTACCTGGTTAATGACTCCAGCATCAGCTTTTCCCCACTTGGGTCTGCACAGCCCCTGGGGCAGGCGGGGGGGCTCCCCTAGCAGCGTCCCGTCATGCAGGGTACTGCTTGCCTGCTCCCCCACCATCCTGTGCATTCTGAGGGCAGGGACCACGCGTGGGCTGTCCCTCTACGTCCGCAGTGCCAGCCCTGCACCTAGCTCCCAGCACGAGTCGCCGAGTTAAACCCTGTCACAGGAGAGGGCTGGCGATGCTACAACTAGTAGGTTGGTGCAAAAGTAGTTGCGGTTGAAGAGGTTGAAAATAATTGCGAAATCCGCAATTACGTTTGCACCAACCTACTAGCAGCGGGGGGACAGCCGACCCCGCCGGGTACTGCCTGGAGGGCCCCAGTTGGAAGGTTCAGGAGCGGGGGCAGGAGGGCGACCGCGGGTTGCTGGCCCCCGAGCAGGGCCCGGAGCCGGTGGGGGTCAGGCAGGAAGGCGTGTCAGAGGCCACCCATCTAGGGCCACCGGCCAGAGCCAGTCGCCCCCGCGAGGCGAGGCAGGGGCCAGCGCTGTGGCTCGCGGCCCGCCGCCCCCGCCGCCCCCGCCGCCCCCGCCGCCCCCGCCGCCCCCGCCGCCCCCGCCGCCCCGGAACTGCAGCAGCCCACCGCCTCCGCGCGCTCGCCCGCGCTCCGCGCTTGGCCGCTTCCGGCCACCGTTGCTCCCTATAACGCGGCGCCCTGACCCGGAAGAGCATGCTCCTTAGCAACTGCGGGACCGTGACGGCGCCGGTCTCCCGGGAGCTACGGTGAGGCCTCCCGCCCTTGCCCCGCGCCCCACCTCATCCCCCTCCTCGCACAGCCCCGAGTCTGGCCTGCGTGGGCCCCCCGGGCCTTCGGGGGGCACGTGCGGTGACCCCGGACGAGCGCCCCGCGCCTCTGTCATCTCTCCCGGGCCCCTTCGCCTCACGCCCCCCGCTCGGGACAGGCCCGGCCTCCGAGGGCCGGCTCCTCGCCCCCGACCCGCTGGCCGTCCCGTGTAGCTCAGTGTGGCGCGCGGTGAGGAAACCCAGAAGTAAACACTCGGTTGCTGTCGAGAGGATGTTCCCCAGGCTCGGGTCACCTGTGGACGCGCTCGTGGTCCCGATACAGACACTTGGGAATGGCCGGGACGGGGCGCTTCCGGCGCCTTGAGTGGCAGCCGCTGAGCTGTTCTACTCGGTGTTTGCCCGCCGCTTCCCGGAGTGGTGCGCCGTGTCTGCCCTGGTGATCGTGGGACGCATTTACGTGAATGTTGTGAACGGATCCTTTTCCGGGTAATGAGCTTCCCAGTCTTCAGAGCTGTGCACTTAGAGTTCCGTAGCTTCGATTCTGCATCTGTCCGTTTTTCTACAGAAGGAGCTCTCCCCGCGACTGCGTAGGCTTAGGGAAAATTGCAAGTGAGATTTGCGATTTGAAGAAAGCCGAGTTAAACCCTGTGCAGGTGTTGTTGACAGATTCGTCACACACTTATCAAAATCCCAGCTGGCTTTTCTCCCCCCAGAAATTGACAAACTGAAATTTATGTGAAACCACAAAGGACTGAAAACCTCCCTTAATTGAGTTTGAAGGAGTGGCACTGAAAAAACCTCTAAGCCTTGTTGGAACATTGTTGGGGAATGACTTTATGTCTGGTCCCATGATGATGGAACTAAAACTGAGGCACGTGAACAATTTGGGGGAAATGACATTTGGGAATAAAATTCAGGAGTTTATATATCAAAATCCATTATTCAAAACAGTATAATTTTGTTTCATTTCAATAAGTATTAAGCACCTATAGTGTTATAGGCACCAGAAAGGAGATATATATATATATATATATATATATACACACACACACACACACATATATATGAAGTATATATATAGGAAAAAAATATATGAAATGAGACTGCTCTTAAAAATGACACTCCTGACATTAAATGACATTAAATGACTTAATGACATTAAATGACTCCTGACAAAAATGACATTAAATTTTAGGAAAACTGTAAAACAGCATTTGTTTAAATGTAAAGTCAGTGGGAGGAGAGATCAGGATGGGTTTGAATGTTCAGGAATATGTTTATGGATTATATCTCTAAAGTATAGACAGTATTTGTCGCTTTATTTGTCTCTAAAGTGTAGATACAACTTGTATTTGTATTGGAGGGGACAGGGAATTCTAAATAATTTCTTTCCTTAAATTCTTAAGGGTTTGGGAAAAATCTCATGTGACATTTTATAGATTTAAAGATCACTTGCTTGCAGTATCTGTTTATTTCACTTAGTACAAATCTGTCTGGCAGTTTTTTTGTGTTTGAGATCTAAAATAATGAGGCAGCTAGTAGGGGGCTTTGCCACTTAAAGATTCTTTCATTTGCTTCTGCAGTTGATCTTACTTTTATAGGAGACACCTCAGTTTAAATAGAGTTAGTTACTGTTTCATACATACTTAACAGTGTTGTGAAATGTTTCTCTTTCTTCATTTGACAGATATTTCCAGAATGCTTCCTATGTAGCAGGCACTGCATCAGGAAATACCCAAACAACAATTACTCAGCAACTAGTAGCTTTGCTTCATTTATGGGTGTGTGTGTGTGTGTGTGTGTGTGTGTGTGTGTGTGTGTGTGTGAGTTAACCTATCTGCCTTTGATGCGAAGTATTTGGTTAGAGAAGTTGAAGGACTAGAGAAATTTACACAGGCATACCTCGTTTATTGTACTTCATTTTATTGTGCTTCAGAGGTGTGGCCTTTTTTTTTTAACAAATGGAAAGCAAGACCCTCCACCAGCAAAAAGGTTGCTACTCACTTTATCACGTTATTTTGTTACTGTTGTCTGGAACTGAAACTGCAATATTTTCGAGGTATGCTTGTACAGGCATCTGAAATTTTTTTTTTTTTTGAGTTGAATAGGGATTTTAGGCTCAGTTGCTTTGGGCATTGTCCAAAGATTCATTTCGTGAAGATATGCACACTCTTAAGGAGTCCTCTTGTGATGTTTTATTGCTTTTTTGTAGTTTTAGTGCCCATTTATTCACTTACCTTATTTCCCCGACTATATGACTGGGTCTTATATTATTTTTTGCTCCAAATGACGCATTAGGATTTATTTTCAGGGGGACGTCTTATTTTTTCATGTACAAAAATCTACATTTATTCAGATAGAGTCATGTCATGTTCTTCTGGAACATCGTGATAACTCTCCAAACCCCAAATTCCGGCTTGAATTTCTTGCGACTCCATTTCCTGTAGAACCATTGGCCCCAATCTCTCATGTCCAGCAACAGAGCTCTCCTTAAGTGAGCACTTCTTGTCCATGTAGCCTGCTCGTAGTGCATTGGCAACACAGCTGTCAGTGATTTTATCCCATGAATTCTTCACCTAAGTCACGACCTCTTGCAGGCTAGGCTTCACAGTTTCCACACTGTTTTCTCTGCATTCTATTTTCAACGTAGTCATTGATTTCTATGCGCAAATGGTCCTTGAATGGCTTGTTTATTGCAATATCAAGAGTCTGGAGATAGGCAGGCATTCATGCGGGAATGATGATTTGATCTGTTCTTCTCTCTGCAAGGAAGTTCTTCATGTCTTTAGCGCGGTAACTGCTGGCTGAATCCCAGGCTAGCAGACCTCTTTGGCCACCTCGCAAAGCGGCAGTATTAAATCGACCTACTTCCTTATAACTGCTTGTGTGCACCAGGCTTTTTCGGTTTCAAGACCATAAATGCCTGAAACGTGTTCAACCTTTCATGCCCTTAGTGATGATTACAGGTGGGGCTTTCTTTCCATCTAGACGAATAGCTAAAATACAGGTAACACGTGCACTTTCTTAACCCATAGAGAGAATGAAGATTGACGAGGCACCCCTCTGATCAATTGTCGTTTGAGATCCTTGGTCCATAAACACTGCAGTTTCACCCATAGCAATCATGTTGGAGAGTTGGTACAGTGGTACCTCACTTTTTGAACCTAATCCTTTCCGGAAGACTGTTCAAGTTCTAAAACAGTTGAAAACCGAGGCATGGTTTCCCACAGAAAGTAATGCGAAATGGATTAATCCATCCCATACCTTGAAAATCAACCCCTAAAACAGAAATTTAGCATGAAATTTACTATCTAATGATACCATAGATACATAAAGTGGTACACAATTAAAGCAATAAACACAATAGACTACTGTAAAAACAATAATAAGTAAATAATGTAAAAACAGTACTGTAGATAAAAATGAAAATGTAATTTTTTCTTACCTGCAATGATGATTGTCATGGTTTGGATGGAGGAGTCCCCTTCCAGAATCACAATAGGTGAGTGTTGTTCAGGTGTTCTGTGGTCCTCTTCCAGAATCACAATAGGAGACTGTTCAGGTGTTCTGTAGCCCTCTTCCAGAATCATAGGTGAGTGTTGTTCAGGTGTTCTGTGGTCCTCTTCCAGAATCACAATAGGAGACTGTTCTGTGTTCTGTAGCCCTCTTCCGGAATCACAATAGGTGAGTGTTTAGGTGTTCTGTGGCCCTCTTCCATAATCACTGTAGGTGACTCTTCTCCTGCCGTTCCTTCCCTTGATTTGTTTATACCACTGACACCTGGTTTAGACTCACTGGATCTTTTCCTCCCTAAAAAGTTTTCAATTGACATTTGCTTTTTCCAATGTTTTAGAATTTGTCTAAAGTGAGACACAGCATTATCATTGAAAGTGTTAGTGGCATGACTTACAGCAGCTTTATCAGGGTGACACTTTTCAACAAAAAATTTGCACTTCAATTTTGCACACATTTCTTTGATCAGTGCAGTAGAAACACTTTGTCTTCCCTCCTCCTCCGAAGCCAGTTCCTCAGTTGCCGCCTGTTGCTGCTCCGTCAGAAGGTGCTGAAGTTCTTCTGTGGTGAGTTCAGCCTTGTGGTCCTTCGCTGACTCCTCCATCATCACTACTCACTTCCCAGCCCATGGACTTTCCCAGAGACACAACATTCTCAACACCAGGAGCATTCTCTTCAACATCCTCAAATACACGTTCAGGGACAGCGTCTGGTCACAATTTCTCCCGTGCTGACGTCATTGTTCTGTGAGACACATCCCTCCATGTTTTGTCTATGAGATGTAAGCAATGTAGGATATTGAAATGATTCTTCCAGAACTCTCTGAGGGTCACCTCAAAGCACCTTTGGAACAGTGTTTTGATGTAAAGCTTCTTAAAGTTACGTAGATATGACCTGCCGGTGCATGGGCTGGTTGAGAGGAGCCGTGTTGGGGGCCAAAAACTTTACATTGATAAAACTGAACTCTTCCATCAAGCATCCTTCAAGCCTGAGAGGTAAGCTGGACCATTATCCATAACAAGCAGGCACTTCATTGGAAGATTTTTGTCTTGGAGGTTTTTTTTTACACTTGGCCTGAACACTTCATGAACTTAATAAAAGATTGCCTGGTTACCCAGGCTTTACTGTTCACCCTCCACGTAACATGCAATTTGCTTTTTATAACATTGCTTTTCTTAAATACCCTGGGGTTCTCAGAACGGAAAACTAGCAAAGGCTTCAACTTAAAATCCCCACTTGCATTCCCACAAAATAAAAAGGTTAGCCTGTCTTTCATGGGCTTGTGTCCTGGCAATGATTTTTCCTCCTTTGTTAGGTAGGTCCTCTTTGGCATTTTCTTCCCAAAGAGGCCTGTCTCATCATAGTTGAAAACTTGTTGGGGAAGGAAACCCTCTGCCTCTACATAATCTTTAAATTCCAAAACAAACTGGTCGGCGTCTTCTTTGTTGGCACTGGCACTTCACCATGTCTCACCACATTGTGTATGCCATTTCTCCACTTAAACTTTTCAAACCATGCTCTACTTGCCTTGAAAATGTAACTCTTAGCACTTGTTCCAGATGTGTTTTTGATGAGGTCAGCATGCTGTTTCACAAATTATGCTCTCAGAAATGCTGTCACCGGCCAACTGTTTTTCATTTATTCATGTGAAAAGCAAATTTTCCACTTCTTCAATTGTCTGTTCTGTGTCTTGTAGGTGTTTTAACACCTCTTGCAACATTGGCTCCTTTAATGGCTTCTTTATTTTTTAAGATGGTACAGATTGTACATTTGGCAATACCAAACTGTGTTGCCAGATCACATACACGGACACCACTTTCATGTTTGGAAATAATTTCCTTCTTCACCTCTTTTGTTGTTCTGTTAATGAATCTCTTGGCTTTGCAACTTTTATCCACTTCTCACAGCAAGGGGTGATTGGCAGAGGGCTCCCGAGATGAAATGAGCACAGATTGATTGCACACAGTCACCAAATAAGCCCAAATATCACCTCCGTGTTTTGCGGGTGCTCAGGACTCAGCAGCTGGCCGTGGAAGCCACGTGACATGTTCAACTTCTGAGTTGTGTTTGAAAAGCGAAGCATTTACTTCTGGGTTTATGGCGTTCGTAAACCAAAATGTTTGTCAATGGAGATGTTCGAAAACCAAGGTAGTACTGTATTTAGAAAAGTCGATGCCATCAACACAGGACTTTAATGCAAGTGCATGTTTAACAACTTCAGTATCTTCCAGCTTGAACAGTGTTCTCAATCTTAAAGACAGTTCATTTCGTTGAAGGAAGCCATCCAGCCAGTGTTGTGAAGCTTTGAATTCTGTGGATATTTCTAACTGGGGTGCTATTTCAAGGGCCAATGCTTGAATACCAGCCTTGCACACAACCAAAGCCTTTGCTCTCCTGTCAGCAATCTATTCACAGATGATGTCTTCCAGCTCAGGAAATAATGGCACTGACCTGATCCACACTTCGCTTCTTAGCATTTTCCTTACCCACCTGTTGACTGAGGTTATCGTACTCTGCTCGCCATTTTTGGACAATTCGGAGATCCAACTTCTCTTTGCAGAAAGCCGTCGGATTCTTGCCCTGGGAGTCCTCCACGATTCCTTTCTTGTACTTGACGGAATAGCTCTTTCTTTTAGCACTCATCTTGTCTGGGGGTCAAAATACAATGGTACCTTGGTTTTTGAACATAATTATTCCCAAAGACCATTTGAGTTCTGAAACATTTGAAAACTGAGGCATGGTTTCCCCATAGAAAGTAATGAAAAATGGATTAATCCATTCCAGACCTTTGAAATCAATCCCTAAAGCTGCAAATTTAGCATGAATTTTGCTATCTAAGGATACCAGAGATCCATAAAATTTACCGCATTCGTAAACCAAAATGTTCGTCAATGGAGACGTTCGAAAACTGAGGTACCACTGTATTATTCCCTTTAAATCTACCATTAAATCAGGTGTTACTTGAAGACTTACAAGACAGGAGTGGCAACAAAAATGATGACAGTTAAGAATGATGGTCTACACCAAAGCGACGAAAAATTGCAGGCACCAAAATTCAGAAAACGTTTCTTTATTTCACACATGTGCATTAAGTACGTCCATTACAATACACGACATATTGAATTATGAAGATTCATATTAGATACAACCATGTCCGTTCGTTATCAAGTGGGCATGTTATTCATGCGTTGTGTCTGTACTCCAATTGGTCATTCGGCAATAAGTCTCGAGTTCATCTGTGTATATAGGCATTTACCTCTCGTCCAAAGGCGCCCGCTTGGGTATTTACAAATACTTAATTATAACTTATTTATTTAAAGTATTAATGTCAACAATATTTTTATTT
Organism: Rhinolophus hipposideros; assembly: GCF_964194185.1. Taxonomy (NCBI): domain Eukaryota; kingdom Metazoa; phylum Chordata; class Mammalia; order Chiroptera; family Rhinolophidae; genus Rhinolophus; species Rhinolophus hipposideros. The sequence goes on from NC_138052.1 coordinate 94,751,514, forward strand.
TATTATATATTAATATTATAATTCAATACATCCATCGTGTGTTGCAACAGACATACTAAATGGGTCCATCTGGCTGATGATCTTAACTAGGGCTTATTTTTGGAGTAGGGCTTATATAACGAGCATCCTGAAAAATCATGCTGGGGCTCATTTTCCGCTTAAGTCTAATTTTGGGGGAAATGCGGTCGGTAATCAACAAATAAGTGCCTGCTTGGTGCTAGGCACTGCTTGGCGTTGGTAATGGGGAAGAGTGAATGTATACATGGCCCTTGTCCTCAGCAGATACCAGATAATCACATGAATGTAAAACTGCAACTGTGATAAGTATTTGAGTCAGGGAAGTCACAGAAGTGACATTTGAATTGAAACCTAAATTGAAATTTGAATTGAATACGCCGGTAAGGAAGGCTGTTCCAGGCAGAGCAAACCGCAAGGGCAGGGATCCTCTGATGGCAGGGTTGGTGAAGAGGACTGGGGACGTCCAGGACAGCTTGTATGGAGTAGGAAGAAGGAAGAATCTGGTGGGAAGGGGGACTGGAGAGGTGGCCAGAGGGAGGGGGCCTAATGAGCAAGTTGAGTTTTTCTTTATCCTTGGAGTATAGAGAAGCCCCTGTGCGGTTTTACTCAGAGACTTAGGCTGGATGGTGGGGGGGGATGACAGATTGTGTTTGAACAGTCTGCTTTGTGTTACTACCATTGCTTTGTGTTGTATACTTTCCTCATTTTCTCAGCATGCTCCCTCAGCTTTATTGTCGTGTTGGAAGCCTCCATGTTTCACTAGCAAGAGATGTCCACTTTTTTTTTTTTTAATTGGGAGCAAAGGAATTTTAGAGATTAAGATTGGACGCTAGAAGTTAGTTGATTTGAAATATTTTTGCATCAGTGTGACCTCTAGGACACTAATTTCCATGACTTTTTATTGTACTAAAAACATAAAATTTGCCCTTTTAACAATTTTCAAGTGTACAGTTCAATGGTGTTAACTATATTTACATTGTTGTGTAACAGGTCTCTAGGACTTTGTCATCTTGCAAAACTAAAACTTTCTATTTTTCCTCCCCCCCAGCTCCCAGCACCCACCCTTCTACTTTCTGTTTCCCGGATTTTGACTACTCTAGATATCTCAAATAAGTGAGATCATACAAGATGTGTTCATTTTTACCTTCATGCTCCATTCCTGGAATACCTTCTATCAGTCAATTAAAATCCTCTTAGTTCTTTAAAGGCCCAGTTCCTCTCCTTTGTCCTTCAACTTGGATTAATAGACCCAGGATGGAAGTGGCCTTAGAAATAATCTTGTCCAGCCCGCTCTTATTCTAGGGGAGAAAAATGAATCCTGTAGAAGTTTTAGTGATTTGCCCAAGGACAGACATCTAGTGAGTTGGACAGAGTTGGGACTAGAGCTCCGTCTTTGAGCTCTTGGGGGGGGTGCCTTTTGTGCTTCGTGCCCTTTGCGTTTCGGCCTGTTTACATGTTGTGACTTAGTGTTCTATTCTTTAGTTAGGTCAGAAGTACCACTGAGGTACAGAAACATTTCTATATCTCATAACACATGCTGAAGCATATTAGATGCCTAGGAAATACTTGTTGATGAATTGATTGTCTTCAGGACTTGCATTGCCTAAAAGATGGCCCTACATAAAATGTTGCACTTCATTGATTTCAGATCCTTGATTATATTAATCAGATTTACATTGGTCGTTCTGCAGTTGAATAGTTTTTTTTTTACTTTTGCAATCAGAGTTCAGACTTCCTCACCTTTTCCTAATGCTTTTTTTTTCCTCCTAAGTTTTTATTTGTTGACTATTTACTTTGTGCCAGGCACTAACGCATTCATTTTTTTTTAACCATTTTATTTCCACCCCCTTCAAGCCATTGTTTCTCAGTCTACTTGTGTAGGACACAGCTCCCTGGCGCATGCTGGTGGCATTTACTGAGTCTTGCGCTCCCAGTGGCTGAGGCAGTTGGTCACCGGGTCGGCTGCTCACAGCCGCTCACGGCAGCTCTTGCTGGCTGCCGACCGCTCAGGCTGCCCTGTGTCAGCGCCCAGCAGCCGGTGTCAGCACCCAGCAGCTGGTGGCTGGTGGCAGCACATAGCAGCCCTCTCTGACCTCTGGCTGTTCATGGCAGCCCAGCTCCAGGGAGAGTCATTGTTCACGATCTTAGCTGTAGAGGGCGCAGATCACTGGCCTATGTGGGAATCCAACCCATGACCTCAGCATTAGGAGCATGGCGCTCCAACCACCTGAGCCACCGGGCTGGCCCATGCTGGCCCGTGCTTTCTTTATTGCATGTATTTGCCCATGGTATGTATACTTGGGTTCCTCTGTAAATTTTGATGAAATCTAATGAAAAAAACACATCAGAAATGAAAAACCTAATGCATTTAACTTTTTGGGTTAGCTAATTTGAGGCAAATTTTTGACCGAATCATATTTGTACCACATTTTGTAGTGTTCATCTCAGAATGCCTATGAGCCAGTTGATTTTGGGTATTGGAACAGAAGTGATTTTGAGATGGCTCAATATTTTAAGGACAAGAAAAGTGTAAGCATTTTCTTGTGTGAGGAAGATTTGTAAACTTTTATTTGCATTTTCCCAGTGTCCCGGGCTTTGCTTTCCTGTAATGTAAGATCAACCTCATAGAATTCAACTTTTAGAATGTCCTCTTATTTTAACCTTCAAAAAGTTGTTTTGTTTTTTATGGGAAGTTGCTGTGAGAAATAAAGTTCATTTTCAGTCAAATACTACTGAGCACATGTAAAATCAAACTGTGGGCCTGGAATGTGTCCGGAGATCCCTCTGAGCTGCAGCCATCTATACCGTTACAGGTGATATCAGGGACACCTGGCCAGGATTCTTGTTGCCTTTATTAGACTGAAGGTGGGTGTTTGACAACGAGGAGACTTGACAACGAGGAGACTTTTCAGATAGCATTTGATTTGGAACCATAGCAGTGATGCCTCAGAGTTGCAGTTATGTGATTACTTCTTGTGTTGAGGCTAGAATTGGTCAAGTTTAGTCAATTGATAGTCCCCCCCCCAAAAAAAAAATCTTACCTTTTCCTCCCAGTTTTTAAAATTGTGGTTTATTGTGGGGATTATAACTTATGGATTACTTCCTATGTGCCAAGTAACTCACATGCATTATGTCATTTAATACCAATTGTTGTCCAATGAGACAATTGTTGTCCAATGAGAAACTCTTACTGAGAAAATTGAGCATTAGGCAATAAGTGTTAGAACCAGAGTATGGACCCGTGTGTCTGTGATTCCAAAGCCCATATTCCTTCCATCATCACAGTGCCTCATGCGACTGCCCTACATCAGGGTCCGATTTCAGTAGGTGTTTACAATGGACATGAGAACGTCAACATACACACTGTGTTTCCCCGAAAAGAAGAGCTAGCCGGACCATCAGCTCTAATGCGTCTTTTGGAGCAAAAATTAATATAAGACTGGGTTTTATTTTACTATAATATAAGACTCGGTCTTACATAATATAATGTAATATAAGACTGTGTCTTATATTAACTTTTGCTCCAAAAGACGCTTTAGAGCTGATGGTCCGGCTAGGTCTTCTTTTCAGGAAAACACTGTACTATAGGACTGATAAAGAAAAGGGCAAGTAATATACTAGACTGATATACTAGGAAGTTAACTGTTCCCTGTGGCTTAAAAAATCCTTGAAATGAAGGAAAGGCATTGTTGGAGTATCTGGTAGACTTGAGAGCTTGGGAACCCCATGAGAGCTTGGGTATCCCTAGCAGGAGGAGACAGGAAGTTGTATGATACTAATTGAAGAACCCTGTTCCTAGGTTCCTCTACAGGCTTCCTTTAATGAAATTGGATTGTGTCTATCTCCCATTAGGCTTTGATGAGGAAGAGGGGTTTATAGTGATTGTCTAGGTGCTGAGGGATTCAGAGAAAAGCCCCAAACATTTCTGTTTAACTTCACCTCATTTAGAGAGCATTTCCCTACCTGGGAAATAGTTCCTCTTTTCTCTCTTTGCCAAGGTCAGCTTTCATCAGTTTTAAAGGATTGCATTAAACGTGAAGCTGTAGCAGTAACCATACCAGGAAGGAGATAATAGCACATTATTATTTTTGTTTAATCCTACTTGGTTTACATGGTTTGTCATTCTTTTTAGCTATTAAAATTTTTTTTTTTTTTATTAACATTTTTTATTAGTTTCAGGTGCACAAAACAATGCCATAGTTAGACATTTATCATTTATATCCCTCACACCGTGATAACCCCTTCCCCCATCCACTAACCCCCCTCACATCGCACACAGCCATTACATTTCCACTGTCTCTATTCCTAATGCTGTACTCCGCTTCTTGAAAAAAAAAAAAGTATATATATATATATATATATATATATATATAATTGTAGTTGACATTCATCATTGTTAAATTTCAGCTTCAGGTGTACAGTGCAGTGATCAGGCATCTACATCATCCCTGAGGTGGTCTCCCTAATGAGACAAGTGTCCATCAAAACCCTACAAAACCTTTACAACATTATTGATTACATTCCCCAAATTGACTTTCATATCCCGGTGAAAATTTTTTTTAATGAAAAAATATTTGAAATGTTCAGAGATCTTTTGTTCCAAAAAGACACAAATTTTCTTTATGATTTACTGAATTTTGTCAGTCCAAATCAGTCTTTCTTAATCGTTTGGAAGTAAGGATGCCTTATGAATTTTATGACAAAAATACACAGTATTAACGGAATAATTTTTAATGAATTAGGGCCCAATTTGTATTATGAAGGATTAGTAATTATTGGTTCAGACCATACTTGTTAAAAGCTGATTTATTGAGGTATAGTTCACATACTATAAACTGTACATATTTAAGGTGTACAATTTGTTAAGTTTTGACATGTGTGGACTCATGAGACTACCCTCACAAACAAGACAGTGAGCATATCCATCACCCCAAAAGCTTTCCTCGTATCCCTGGATCCCTGACCTACATCTCAGACTACCACTGATCTTTCTCATGTACATTAATTTTCATTTCCTAGAATTTTATGTAGCTGGAATCATACAGTATGTAGTTGTGCTTCTTTCATTCACTATAATTATTCTGAGATTCATCCATGTTTTTAATGTATCAGTAGTTGATTCCTCTTTAATTCTGTGTAATATTCCTTTGGCTGGATGTACCACAGTTTGAATGGATGTACATTCACTATTGATAAACATATTGTTTCCAGTTTTGGTAACAAGGCTGCTGTGAAACTGCACAAGTCTGTGTGTGGACATACACTGTTATTTCTCTTGGCTACATAAATACCGAGGAGCAGAATGGCTGGATCGTACAGTAGGTATATGGTTAACTTTTAAAGAAACGGTCAAGTTTTTCAAAGCAGCTGTACTATTTTGTATTCCCACCAGCAGCGTATAAGAGGTCTGATTCCTCCACATCCTTGCTACTTGGTGTATGGGCAGTCTTTCAAATTTTAGGCTTTCTGATTTTTAATGGTATCTCATTGTGATTTTAATTTGCGTTTTCCTAACGACTAGTGATGCTGAGCATCTTTTCAGGAACTTATTTGCTATCCATAGAGCTTCTTGGGTGAAGCGTCTGTTCAAATCTTTTGTTCATTTTTAATTGGGTTTTGTGTTTTTGTATTACTGGTTTTAGAAGTTCTTTATATATTCTGGATGCAAGTCCTTTCTCAGACATAAGTTTTGCAAATATTTTCTCTTACTCTTTTTTTTTTTTTTTTTTTACATTTTTATTGGGGAGTATCGAGAACAGTGTGTTTTTCTAGGAAACATCAGCTCCATGTCAAGTCGTTTTTTTCAATCTAGTTGTGTGTGTGTGTGTGGTGATGGGGGGGGTTCAGCTCACTGGCCCATGTGGGAATAGAACCGGTGACCTTGGTCTTATGAGCACTGAGCTCTAACCATTGAGCCAACGGCCTCCCTTCTCCTACTCTTTTCATTCTCTTGCTGGTGTCTTTTGAAGAGAGTTCTTAATTTTGATAAAGTCCAATTTATAATTTTTTTCTTTTATGGATTATGCTTTTTGTTGATTTATCTAAGAAATCTTTGCCTAAGTTAATATCACAAAGTTATTCTCTTAAGTTCTAGAAGTTTCAGTTTTAGGTTTTACATTTAGATCTATGATCCACTTTGAGTTAGTTTTCATGTATGGGGCAAAGTATGGAGTAAATTTCTTTTTTTACATATGGAACCCAACTATTCTAGAACCATTTGTTGACAAGGCTATTCACTAAATAACTTTGTATGTAGGTTGTACCTAGGTTGAAAATCTGTTTATGTGTGTGGGGTTTTATTGCTGGACTCGCTATTTCATTGTTGATCTATGTGTCTATCTTGACGCCGATACTACACCGACTTGATTACTGTAGTTTTATAAGAAGACGAAGTCAGATGGTGGAAGTCCTTCAGCTGTTTCCCCCCACCCCCAGATTTTGAGGTCCTTTCATTTCTATATTAATTTTAGCTTTGTTAGCTTTTCCAAAAAGTCTGCTTGAGAATTTGATTAGGATTGTATTGAATCTGTAGATCAATTTGGGGAAAATTGTTATCTTAACAATGTTGAGGGATCCAACCCCTGAACATGCTGTGGTCTCCATTTGTTCAGGTTACTTTTGTTTTTTTAAAATTTCTTTCTTTTTTAAAAAAATTCTCTTAGCAATATTTTGTAGTTTTCACTGGGCAAATCTTGTACATCTTTTGTGTCACAGTTATCCCTATGTATTATATGTTTTTTGATACTATTGAAATGGTGTTTTTTTTTAGTTTTGAATATTTGTTGCTCGTATATAGAAATGATATATTTTTGTACATTGATCTCTGTCAACCTGGTTATGCTCACTTATTCTAGCAGCTTTTTTTTATAGATTCCATTGGGTTTTCTACATAAAGATTATGCCATTTGTGAATATAGACAATTTTACTATTCCTTGTGATCTTTTATTTCTTTTTCCTGTTGCAGTGGTTGTAATTCCCATACAGTGTTAAATAGAAGTGGAGGGAACAGACGTGTTTGTCTTGTTCCTGATCTTAAGGAGAAAGCATTCAGACTTTCACTGTTAAGCATAATGATAGCTGTAGGCTTTTTGTATATACTCTTTTTCAGTCATTCCTTCTATTCCTAGTTTGCTGAGAGTTTTTATCAGAAATGTAGGGTCTTGTCATGCTTTTTCTGAGTCTACTGAAATCATGTGTTTTTCTTTTTTCATTTGTTAATATGGGGAATTACATTGACATTCAAATGTTAGAGCTAAGCTTGCATTCCAGAGATGAACTCTACTTGATCCTGATGTACTGTTCTTTTTATATATTACTGGAACTGATTTCCTAAAATTAAAAACAAACAGGTTTTTTCATCTATGGTTATGACATACTGGTGTGAGATATTTTTTCTTGTAATATCTGTTTTTGTCTTAGTATCAGGGTAATGCTGGCAACCTTGAATGAGTTGGGAAGTACTGTTACCTTTCCTTTTATTTTCTGGAATAGTTTGCATCTGTAATCACTTTTTTTTCTGTTTAAGTACCTCTTTAATGTTTCTGGATTTGCTGGTGATGATTATTTCAGCTTTCACATGTCTGAAAAAGTTTGTATTTTGCCTTTGTTTTTGAAAGATATGTTTGCTGCATAACAAATTCTAGATTGATAGTTTTTTTCTAGCAGCACTGTAAGGATTTTGATTCCCTGTCTTCTACCTTGGTTGTTTCTGAGAAGAAATCTGACATCCTTATCTTGTCTCTCTGTACATAGTATGTCCTTTTTCTCTGCTGCTTTTAAGAGTTTCCCTTTAAATTAGTTTTAAGAAAATTAGAGACAGTGGAAATGTAATGGCTGTATGTGATGTCAGAGGGGTAGTAGATTGGGGGAGAAGGGTTATCACTTTATGAGGAATATAAGTGATAAATGTCTATTACATTGTTTTGTACATCTGAAATTAATTAAAAAAAGAAAATTGATCATGCTTCTCTTGGTATTGTTTTCTTTACATTTCTTGTGATTTGTGTCATTGAACTTGGATTTATGATTTTATAGTTTTTATCAGATTTGGAACAATTTTAGCTATTTGTTCAAATGTTTCTTGTTTCTTCATCTCTCTCCTCACCTTTGCAGATTCCAGTTGCACATATATTAGGTTGTTTGAAGTTGTTCCACAGCTTACTGATGCTCTGTTCATTTTTTCTGTTTTTCATTTTGCATAGTTCCTATTGCTATATTGTCAAGTTTACTAATTTTTTCTTTGGCAGTGTCTAATCTGCTGTTAATTGCATCCAGTTTGCTTTTCATCTCAAGCATCATAGTTCTTATCTCTGGAAGTTTGATTTGGATTTTTTTTTTTATATCTTTGATGTCTCTAAACCTGTTCAATCTTTCCTCTAACTTTTTGAACATATGGGATACGTTTCTAATAACTACTACTTTCCTATCCTTTTAAAAAAGTATTCCCATATATTTCTACATTATCTCTTCCTCTCTGTCTTTCTCTTTCTGTGTCTCTTGTCTGTCTTTCTGTCTCTCTCACATAAACACATCATATTTATTAAAGAAGTAATGCTAGATACATAATATTCCTATTCTGTGTATTTGGAAACAGGCTTAAGAAAGTTTAATGGTTTGATTTGGTCATGTTCAGACAGTTAATATTCAGATTTAATCTAGTTTTTCCCCCCACAAATTCTGCTCTTTCCATTACTCCTGCTTCAGTAGGAGGGATAAGGCAAATATAGAACTGAAACAGGAGTAAGAGTAGGGAAGGCACCATAATAGAAAGAGAAGAATTATGAAAGATGAGAAGGGAGTGTGTAGGTTATGAAAGACTTCCAAGGAGGCAGGAAGCTTTTGGGATGCACCTTGAAGGGCAGGTCAGATTTTGCAGGTTGCTCCAAGGAGGGTAAAGCATTCGAGGAGAGGAGAAGAGGATACCACAGTGTGTGAGGTTGGAGGGTGGGGCATGCGTTTAGCTGAATTGGGTGTGATTATGGAAAGCAGATGACTAGGGAGGTTGGACTGAACTGGGGAGTATTTTTGATGTCTGGCTTTAACACAAGTTTTTATTAATATACATATTGTCTCCAACTGCTGTGTGCTTCTGACACAGGAATGGTATCTTTTAAAATTTCCTTTTGTTACGTAGTACTGTCTTGCAAACGATTAATTTACAGGTTATTGATTGATTAATGACATTTTGTTACTATAGCATCCTTAGTTCTACTTTATTAGTACTTGTGATTGCATTGTTTGTTGTGTAAGAAGTTTTAAATCCTGTGTTCCTAAAATTCCTTTCAAGGAAGTCAGCATGTTTTATGCTACTTCATTTATTGATTGTCTCCGCTGTCAGTTGACCATACTCAAAGAGTATTCCACTTCCTCAAGCATCCAGAATCCTACTTCAACTTAAGGGTCGTTGAGTAATCTTGCACTGTTTTAATAAGAGGAATGCTCAGATGGTAGTGTTGTGGGCAGAGCCGAGGCCCGGTTCTCTGGGACTTCGAAACTTCTGGCTGGTAGGGAGCAGTCTGTGTGGTACTGTCCTGGAACTCACAGCTGCCCACCACGTGCACAATTGGCTCTGCCATGGCGAGCGCTCAGCTGGACTCACTCTAATCTTTGTATCTCAAAAGAATGGAGAGCTGAGATTTTAATGAGGGTTTCACCGAATTTCAATCAGTTAAAAAATAATTAATGGAAAAATATCTTACTGTTCCAGTCACGTCATTCTTCCTGCAGCACTCTTAATTATCTTAAGCAAACCTTTTTACTCTTGAGGTCTGGCAAGTGACCTCTTTGCTGGAGCTCCCTGAAGTGAATGCTTGTTGTTCTCAGTGAATTTGATCAAAGAGTGCATTGCCCTCTGCTGTTTGCTCTCCCTACCCCCATGAATCTCCTTGTTAATGCAACTGCAGAAGAAAAGATGAAAATCAAGGATTTTGCTAACTCCTCACAGGTCCTTAGAAGGACATGAATAGAACCAAACAGATTTCCAGTGGCTGAGGTTGAATCTGGAGTTAAAAGACTACATGTCGGTATGTCTTTACATGCATTCTATAGTCTTGTTTGTTTCAAAATTTGATCTTTTATTAAATACTGCGGAGTTACAAAATAATGTATGCAAAATATATGTAAGGTATACAGAATAATAGGACAATGGATACGCATGTACCCAAACACCTAGTTTAAGAAGAAATTGTCATTGCCATTGAATTCTTTATGATCCTGTTCCTAATCCTACCTCTTCCCCTTTCAGAGGTAACCTGAATTCTGTATTTTCTTCATACTTGAACTACATAGTTTATATTCTTAAATTGTTTAATTTTGCGTGTTTTTGAATTTTATAAAATGGAATGACAATGCAGATGCTTTTCAGTATTAACTATTTGAAATTAAGTTTAAAACATCAAATAGATGGTTGTCTTAGCAAATTAGAAATGAGAGGTTAGCGGAAACTCTGTTAAGTTGTCTGTCCTTCAGGCCAGGTAAGGATTGTTTCTTCCAGCACGTTCTTCAATGCTTGGTCCAGTCTTTGTTAATTGTCTCAGAGAAAGAGCTCCACTAGCCCGGAAGGAAGGTCGTTTTCTAATCTCTGATCTTTTTGGGAGTTGTTCCTTGTAATTAGATGGAGATTAAAATATGCTTTATTCTTTCTGAATTTCTTTCAACGTCACTACCATATAAAGTAATACAAAATATGTGTGTATGGGTTTGCCAAGATTAGTTTCTGTGAGAATCTGAACTTTGGAGATCCTCTCATCTGGATTAATGAACTATGCTCTGTATGAATGTAGGTTTTATATTTAATGTGTGTCTAGAGGCAGCAAGATCTTAGTGAGGTAGCATCCCCATACATGACAAGTTGAACACTTGGAACACGAAGTTTGAAAATAATCCTGAGATTCCGAGCTTTGCTGTGGAGCCAGCGTCCCCCACTCTGCACCTCTGCTCAGCAGGATTGCGTCAATACTGGGAAACTGGGGGCTCTGCAAGGGAAGTGCGGCCCAGTGTGTTTCCCCGGGGCCCAGAGGCCTCAGGTTTGTTCTGTCTCCTCCGCAAGCAGGGATTCCAGTGCTGCTGTGTTGAGCTCTCTTTTTGAAGCAGCAAGATCAAGAAATGCCACAGGTCTGTCTTAGTTGCATTTCAGTATTTTTGGAATTATTTTGGTTACTTGTTTTGTTACTAACTCTTAACTCCATGGTGAGGCCCTTGTGGGTGGTAGAGGTTTTTATCTGGGAAATGTGGAATTTTGAAAAGCTACAAACCCTCGATCACTGTCTGTCACACTCAGTCTGGTTGAAAGACGTGAATGTGGAACACGATTTCTCCACAGATGGAGGGCTACCGTCCCTTGGTCTTGTAGGGCCGCTCAGGTCCCCCAGTACACGGCGCTCAGCTGACAGACCAGATTCAAAATCGGCAGGTTGGCTTAGGGCTCATTAAACTTTCCCCATGTTTCTATCTGTGCACTGGATTTAGTCTTGGTCATTTAGCTCTTTGGAGTTTTGTGCCCTCATTCCTCCAGATGCCTTGAATAACGCTAGAATTCTCTGTGACTTGGATGGGTCGGTACAACTGCTTGTGCCGGCTGGGTTCCTCTGGGGGCGTCTGCAGCACACTCCAGGGTCCTTGATTTGTGGTCCTCAGCCTGGCTTGGGCTGCACGAGTGCGAAGGTAGTACATTCCAGATGGTTTTAGCTACGGCCGGCCCCGAGAGCAGGCATTGGTGTAGCAAGACTTTCCCAAGAAGAAAGTAACGATGTCACCGACAGATTTTTTTTTTTTTTTAAAGAAAGAACTTTAAAAAACACAGAAGCCAGGTTGATATTAATCTGTTGTGTAAAACAAAAAAAAATGTTTTCACGAAAACTGACATTCTATTTGAAAGAATATGAATCTAGGGAAAACTACTTTCAATTCTTGTATTTTTAGTCATTTTGTTCAGTTGATTGTAGATTTTGAAAGTCACACGTTTTTCCAAATTGCCATGGTGAAATTGGCCGTGTGCAACTTTTTCCTTTGTCTCATTAATTTTGAGATTAGTGTATATGGGTAGGTGATGGCTTTGAGTACCATTCAATTATGCACGTAACTGGCAGACGGGTTATGTTTCAGTTCTGTTGTTAAAGAGCGGCTTCTGTGTCACACGCAGTATGAAATTTGGATGACCCTGTAGGATAACATTGCTCCATAAAATTTATGCTTTATGTAAATAACAGTGCTAAGTGATGATATGTAGTAGTTGTTGCTGAATTGTTTGCTGAATGAATATTTTGCCATGTATGAACTGTAATTTAGAATTTTTAGCAGGGAATTTAAAAGTCTTCCCACGGGCCTCAGTATAATTTAGTATGTATATGTGTACCTGGGAGAGATGAAGTGTGTGTGTGTGTGTGTGTGTGTGTGTGTGTGTGATGAAATAACGTTGGCTAATTGGTAATTGTTGAATTTCAGTGATGAGCATGCAGTCATTGAATCTTTTTTCCTACCTTGTTTATGTTTTAAAATTTTCAAAATATAAAGATAAAGTCTCCCCCCAAATAATGAAAAGTGATAAGATCCCAGACAGACTGTTTGGTAGCAGGGGCTAGGAGTTAAGGCAAGATGTGACAAGAGTGGCTTTTTCAGTGAATTACTTTAGGAGAGAGAATATTATTTTATCCTGTTGTTGCCCAAGTTTACTGATCACGGCAGAGTTGTTCTAGTGTGATTTCTCACGGCATGAAAATAAAATTCTTTGTTTTTTTACACTTTCTTTTACTATTTAGAGCTGAACATGAATTCTGACATCAATGAGTGCCTTCCTATTCTTCTTTAGATTCTGATTTCCATTAAAAAATGAAGTTTTCATTTAGTTCCTATTGTTTTATATTTCACAAGTTTCTCTGTTCCGTCCCCCACTGGATAAAGAGAGATTTCTTTTTGTTTCTAAAGGTACTTATGTTTAACCTGAGCCTTTTGCTACTTTGCTACTTTGTTTCTAAAGGTACTTATGTTTAACATGAGCCTTTTGCTACTTTTTTTCTAGAATTTGTCTCCAAAGTCTGCACATTTATCCCCAGAATAGAAGATAGAATAAATTTCAGCGGGGTGAAAGTACCAATTGGTATGCAAGTCTTTAATGCATAAGAAGTAATCTTATTCATTCCAATTTAGTAATTCTGTATATGACTTTAATTGTGGTAATAAAATATGGGAGAGAAACGGGAGATTGAATTTAAAATAAACCCTGTACAAATACACATGAGAAATGAAGCTATTTGTTGAAAAGTGAAGCAATTTCCACCTCATAACATGTTGGGGCCTGATTTGGTAGCAGAGCTTATCCTTGAGAGAAGACCCTTGGGTGATCTCTTTCGAGTTTGGTTTTGTATGCTGCCTCTTCGCAAATCTTATATTTGTTGTTATTTATGATCAGAACTCTGGTACTTGAATGACAGTTCTGTCTTTATGAGACAGGGAGATGACACTTAGCCCTACCCTAACAATATCCTTCGGGGACTTCCTGCCTTTACGGATGTGCCCCTGTGTATTAACAAGATGTGAAAATATTAAACTCCAGAATTCAGACAAATCTTAAATAGGCACTGAGATTTTAGAGTGTTATATGAATTTACAAAAGAATTTCACAAGCAGCGCAAAGCTAGTTCGATTGTCTTTAAGGGTTTTCTTAAGGTCTGGAATTTGGGGAAATATTTTGAGGACAATTATTATCTTATAGAGTTAAGAAACATGGCAGAGGCTCTTCATACTTGTTCATCAGTGTCAGGCATGTTGTCAAATTTTGTCTTTTTAATTTCCATTGTGACATTAGGCCATAATAAATTATCATATTATCAAGAACATTTATTCATTGTCTTCTTCGTAGGGCACTGTGTACAAATAGGCATAAGACGTAGTCCCAACTCTTCAATAATTTATATCTTTTAATTACTTCCTTCAGTAAACATTTCCTCCTAGGCACTGCGGATACGGTGGTGAACCGGACAGACAAGACCCCGCACTGTGGAGCTTACGGTCAGGATCTTCAATACTTAGCATGCTGAATGACGTCATTGTTCAGGACTTTACAAGGGAGGTGCTACTTTGCTCTGGGCTGGTCAGGAAGGTTGTGTTAAGGGGGGCAGGACATGAGCTGGACAGGAAGTAGGATGTTTATTTCCCAGTGTATATTTTGCGGAACCTGCTAAAGGATGGTGGTCAGATAAATGTGGACAACAGTACACCAGGGAGCTGCAGAGAAGGCATCCCTAAGAGCTAGAGAAATCAGCTGAGGTTCACAGAGGGGCGAGGAGATGGAATTTGAGCTGTTCTGTAGTGGGTACATATTAGGAGTAAGGGTGGAGTGGAGGATGGGTGAATTGTGTGAGCTTGAGGAGGATGTCGGGGGAGTAGTAGTCCAAATGCACCCACCCCCTCCCTCTCCTCATAGGAGCTGTCATTTATCTTTGGCCCCGCCTTCTCATCTGTTCCTTCCTGGCAGTATTTGAACACACTCAAGATTCCCCTTTATTGAAAAAAATAGCAACAACAACAAGTGGAAACCCTTGTCTTTTGATTTCACCTCTCCCTCTTCGTAGCCAAACTTCACAAAAGAGTAGACGGGTCTCCTTAGTTCCACACCCTCTCTGCCCGTTAATGCCTCAGCTTATTTCTCTTCAATGGTTCCTCCCATTGCTTTACTCAGATGGCTCTCGCCAAGCTCCCTGTGACATCTATGTTGTTGAGTCTAGTGAACACTTAATTTTTCACTTCACTTCTCTTAGCAATGTGTGACTTCATTGCCCACTGCCTTCTCAAAACCTGGATTTTCTTGACAGCACGCTCTCGCAAGTTTTCTCTTGTATCTCCTTCTGAGGAGGCCATACTTTCTTCCTCTCTGCAATTTTGATTTTCTTCTCCTGATGCCTGCACTGTGAGGCTCCTCAAGCCTCAGTCCGGGGCTCCTTCTCTTTTTGCTCCACACTCTCTCCCTAGACTGATCTCATCAGTGTTCATGCCTTCAATTACGATTCGTTCTCTGGCGACTCCCAAATTTGACCTCAGCCCAGATGTTCTCTGAGCTCCTGACTTGTATATCCAGCTGCCTGTTTGATATCATCTGTTGGTGTTGCGAAGTTACCTCATGCTCAGTATGTCCCAAACTGGCTGACGCTCTCTTCCCCTCTCCCCCAGGCCACTAATCCCGTCCCAGCGAATGTCACCATCATTCATGAAGTTGTATAAGCCAGAAAACATGAAGTTATCCCCTTACCCTTAATGTCCGCCCCTCACCTTGTTTTGTTGATTTGGCCTCTTAACTATTTCTCGATTAAAATTTCTTGATCTCAGTACCATCATTTTTGACATGGACTGCTCAAATACCCTAAGATGGGGGGTAAGAGTGAATGGGGGCCCCATTCATTCTTATCTCCCTATCTCCAACCCATTTTCTTCCCTGAAGTTAGCAGGATCCTATCAGAATGTAAATCTGATCATGTCACCGTCCTGTCTGAAATACTTCAGTACTTCCCCATTGCTTGTAAGATAAAAAAACCACAATTCTTAATCTCACTGGCAAGTTCCAGCATGGTGTGGCCCCTGCTTTCCCTCCAGCCTAATCTTACCCTATTTTCCCCTTTGTTCTCTGAGCTGTAGCCATATTCCTTGAGTGTGTTATATACTTTCCCACTCCAGTTTGAAATTACACATCAATTTGTATCATTGTTTGAGTAACATCTTTCTTCCATCCTAGACTAGGATGGTGCTAGTCTCTTTTTCTTTTCTTCCATTGTATTCCTTAGGGCCAAGGATAATACCTGATCCCGCGTAGGTGCTCAATACTCTTTTGCTGAATGAGTGAACAAGTGCATGTTTCAGTCAAAGTAATTAGGCATGAAAGGATGTTTGAAGAGACGTAAAAGTAGCAAGTAATGTTAGCAGACGCTGAGAGACCTTCTGAGGCAGTGGCATGAGATTTCATTAGGGTGATGACGTAATCAGAGCCACACGTTAGGAAGGGTTAACTGGCTACGGGATTCAGGGTATCAACAAAAATTCCAGAAGAAATTAAAATAATTTTATTCATATATGATTTGCAAATTAGAGAAGGTAGCCCTTGGTAGGAACTGAAGGCATACTCTGAGGTGGAAGCGTGGAAACAGCATTTTTAAAAGGCGTAAGTTGTAAGGAGCTGACTATTAAAGAGAAGGGTTGTTAGGGAAAGGACGTTATAAATTTACATCATTTTCTGATTGGTGGGGGCAACTGAACTTTCAATGGTAAGAAAACAGGTAACGTGATTAGCATTTATCGTTGTTCTAGTTTTGGATCAGGCTCACAGAACAAAGGCTTTTGATTGAGCACTTCCAGTGTAGGGGGTGCTACTTATCAACTTCATGGGAGGTAGGATTTCTCAAACTGCACAAACAGGGCCGGGGGCTGTTTACCCTGCAGGCAGTTTCAGAGCTCAAAAGATCCAAATCATGCCTCATACGTAGCTTTAGAGTTTAAACTGCAAAATGTCCAAATGTTGGGCTGCAAATTATATTCCAGTTCTTAAAAGTGCTCATTTCCCCCTTTTCGTCGAATTTTGTAAAATGCAACGATATTATTTTGGTTTTTTTTTTGAGTCCATTGTTGTTGCCAGAGTGGTATGACTCCTGCTCTGGGTCCCTCTTGTTCTGTTGTGGAGGGAAATGAGACCAAAGTTTGACAGGGGTTTTATTTAGCCCCGGAGGCAAAAGTCTATAAATGTTGGATTACTAGGATGCAGGAAGTTAAAAGTGGCAGGACATAGGAGACTAAGCACAATTGATAGTTAAAACATAAGGGAATATAGACTGCTTCAGGATTATGGGTTAATGTGGCGACTGTTGCCTTAAGGCAGGGTGGCAGGCCCTGGGCTGGGGGGGTGGGGTGTCTAACTTTTGGCCCTAGTCCCCTAACACCCTAGGGCGGTGGTGTCCAGTGGCCGGGCTGAATAAGCACACCTAATGCAAGTCCTTCCCTCTCATGCTCGAGAAGGGAGGATTATAATCTGGATGTCCTAGCATTGGTGCCTGAATGGGTCGTTCCTTTAAATTAGTCCAGTGTTGTTCAGCCTTGTTGTTCCATTATAGGGGGTCTGCAGAAGAGGCTGTCAAGAACTCGTATAAGTTTGGGAGAGTAAGGAAAAGTTAGGGAGCCAGTTAAAGTAGCAGCCTGCAAGTCCTAAGAACCTTCCAAGTTGTCTTAGTTTTGGGTTTGGAGAAAGCTAATAGACCCTGTATCTGGAAAGCATCAAGGTTTAGGCCCTCTAGGGTAAGGAGATGCCCTAAAAATTTTACGGAAAGCTGGCAGAATTGGACTTTTCTTTAGTGACCTTATGTCCTTTTAGAGCTGGATTATGTAATAAATGGAGCCTGTCTGGTAGGCAGGTCTGTTTAGAGCAGGATCATCGAAGTAGATCATTTATATATCGAAGTGAGGTAGATTTACAGGGAAAAACAGTCTCCGTGAGATCGGCCTTAAGAATTGGAGAAAAATGAGCAGTAACTCCTGGGGGTAAGATAGTCCAGGTGTATTGTTGTTTTTTTCCAAGTGAAACAAATAAATACTGACTTTTGAATAAACTGGAATACTGAAAAAGGCACTGCAGAGGTCTATGGCAGAGAAAAAACAAGTCTCAGGAGGGATGTTAGGAGAATACGGGGTGAGGAACTGCAGGATGCCGGGGGATAACTGTGTGATTGATGGCTTGAAGCTCTTGGTCACATCACCATCCCCTTCCGTTAGGCTTCTGGACCAGGAGGATAGGGGTGTCACAGGGACCGGTACAAGGGGCAGTGAGTCCCAGAGCTAGACATTTCTCTGTTGGGGCTGAATTCCTGCAAGCGCCTTAGGAGCTAGGGGGTATTACTTTATGTTAGGCAAAGGTGTATTAAGATCTATTTGAATCTTGATGGGAGTGCCAAGTGGATTTTCCCTGTTATCAGTGGACGATTGTGTTCAGAGATAGTCTTGGAGGGCTGGGTGAGGATTGTTGGATAAAATTAAGATATAGATGGAGGTTGGAAATGGTGCTTTTCTGATTTTGCCTTATCATTTGAGGAGGTTAAATCTAATCCTATCTCCTCTTTTGGGGAAAACGAAATACGATTTTGGTAGATTTCTAGAAAATCTCCTAACACATGAATTAGTGTGGTGCAGAAAGACAAATAAAAATTGATGAGTACCAGAGAAGGGTCCTATCTGAAAAGGGACAGGTAAAGATTTGGGGACTGTTATAAGGATATTAGTTAATCCCATCATTTGGACATGTTCTTTTTTCTGATTAGTTTGTTCATTCTATTCTTTAAATAAGTGAGATCATATGGTATTTGTCTTTGTCTGACTAATTTCACTTAGCATAACGTTCTCTAGGTCCATCCATATTGTTGCAAAACATCCATATTGTTGCAAAAAGAAGATTTCATTCTTCTTTATGGCGAGTAATACTCCATTGTATAAATGTACCACAGTTTCTTGATCCAGTCATCTACCGATGGGATATGTTCTTGACTCCAGGAAGGGGACATTGAAAGGATGTCGGGGTTGAGGACTGAGAGGGTTGTTCCTGTATCAAAGCTCTAAGTAATTGTCCCCAATTTTAATATCTATTTCCCCTAATTGGCTAGTCTTTAATAGGGGGAATGTCCCCTTTATTTCTCCGGAGTGTCCCTATGCTTTTGTGCTCCAGCATACAACTCCAGGGCCCTGTCTGGGTGGAGCTGTAGCCATTAATTTTTTTTCCTTTGCCATTGTTTGTATTTGTGGCAATCCTTTTTAAAATGCCGTAGCCTTTTACAAAAGAAGCAAGCCTTTGGATCTGGGCCCTGGGTATTTTTTATTATTTGGAGGGGTTGGTTTATTAAATTGTTGGAGTTGCAGAGCTATTAGTTTGGCAGTTTTTTCTTGGTAATCCAGAACTTTCCCCTCTTCTATCCTTGTCTTTTTCAGTGGTTTTAGAAAGTTGATTCGCCAGTGAGGCCATCTCATTGGCGTGTTTATCTACCAAGTGAAGGTCATGTTGTTTAAGATGCTGATATTTTCAGAAAGACCTGCTACAGATACTGAATTAAATAAGTTAATTCCTTAATTCCTGAGTTTTGTTGAAAGATCTTTTCAAATGGGTCAGTCAAGTACTGGGCTTGTCCTTCTTTTGAGTATATCTGTGGACGGCCTTGCAGTTAATCTGTGTTGGAAATATTTGGGGGATAGCCTTAAGCAATTCATTCGCCTGCTTTTATGTGGCTTCTACGGCCCATGGCTCGAGTCAGTTTAAAATCTTGTAAGGGGTGGCTCTAGTCTGCTGATTTCAACTAATCTTTAGTTACTGTGTTTCCCAGAAAATAAGACCTACCCAGACCATCAGCTCTAATGTGTCTTTTGGAGCAAAAATTAATATAAGACCCGGTCTTACATTAAAATAAGACTGGGTATTATATTACATCATACCTGGTCTTATATTAAAACAAGATCGGGTCTCATATTAATTTTTGCTCCAAAAGACGCATTAGAGCTGGTGGTCTGGCTAGGTCTTCTTTTCGGGGAAACATGGTAGAACATTTCTGGCTAACATAGGGGTGAGTTGTTAAAGATCAGGTTGCTAAGCACTTATAAGGTTGACACGTCATTCATATTCAAGGGAATTAGTTTGTGGGTCTGGGAAGTACTGTACTATGGCTAACAATTCTGATTTAGACCAGGGGTATAAAAGACTGTATCAACCTCATCACAGTTTCCCAGACATTTAAAAGGTGCCTTGAGAATGGGGGACTCAGGAGGGGAAATTTCTGGGGGAAGAAAGGGAAGTTCAGGTCAAGAAGGGTAGGGAGGAGGGGCAGAGTGTGAGTGGGTGGAGGACGGAGTGGGGTGAGGCTTCCTCTAGTTTTGGGATTCCCTTATTCAGTTGAGAGTTACTTTCATGCTGAGAGGCTGTAGTTTCCTCTTGGTTTCTTCTGGAAGCCTCAAAATACCAATTGGAGAAAGCTCCCCGATGATTTTGGGAGGTCCAGAAACCTCTTTGTTTTCATTGGATCCTTAAACCAATTTAGGAATGTCAAAAGACCCCCAAAGGGTCACTTTCATTTAAAGTCCATCTCGGGTGATTGTAGTCCAGAGACCCAGCCAGTTGCGGGTCTCAGTCCTGTAATGTTTTTGCATGTACCCTGCAGGGGTGCCAGCTAGTGGAAGATGGGCAGAGGCCGCTTAGAGTACGGGTTACCCATTCCTCCTGAAGCTGTCTGTTGGAGAACAACCTAGAGGAAGACTATAGTCTGGAACCTGATGGGTTAAATCTAACTCCTGTGATCCCTTATAGAGATGTTCCTTCCTGAAAAGCCTTATAGAGGGGTCTCTCCCTTAAGAATAAACCTCTCAGATCTCAGCTAAAGGTGGGGCAGATTGAGGATTTGAGAGGACTAACCCATGGAAACCTCCCGATGGTGGAGGAAGGCAGTTAGAGCTTACGGGGCTCCGCAGGTGCCTGAATGCATTGAATTCTCTCCTGCAAAGGGAGGAGGACATCAAGGGGTCGCTTCACATCCCATCCTTTGTTGTTGGTAACGTTAACAAAAATTGCACAAGAAATTAAAAGAGTTTTATTCATTTATCATTTGCAAATCCGAGAACGTAGCCCTTGGCATGAACCGAAGACAGGCTGCGAGATGTGTATGTGTGGGGAGAACAGGATTTTTAAAATGCTTAAGTTGCAAGGATCTGATTATTAAAGAGAAGAGTTGCTAAGGTGGATGAAAATGGGACACTGTAATAAAACTGTCAAGTCCAATGACAGAAAGTCACCCCAAAGGGTGATCTGATCACAAATCCCTACCCGGGCAGGTTATGGTGGGTAGTCATGCCTTAGGCCTATAACTTTTTTTAGTAAAAGGTTTATTTTTGTTTTAAACAAGCTGTGGCCATTGTTTCTGTTCATCTAGGTTAACACACCTTTGAAACGCCTCGTTTTCAGAGCCCTCGGAAGTGGAATCACCTTCAAGAGAGCACATAACCTTGTTAACTATCCTGTAATCGAATCCCCACCTTGCTTTCTCCCACTTGATTCATGTAATCTTCCTTTTCTTCCCACCTTGATTCCAAATGTATAAAAGAAACCACAAAACTGTCATTCTCTGAAGCATTTGAGATCTTGCTTCCCGGCAATGTCATCAGTTTGACTCAAATAAACTTATACAAATTACGTTTTTTTTTAAGTTGCGGCCCCAACAGATTTGGACATTTCTTGTGTTGACATTAGGGTTGTAAACTTAACATCATTCATTTTCTGATGGGGCAAGTGAACTTTCAGTGGTAACAATGGGAAACACATGATCAAGCATTTGTCAACGTCCTAGTTTCCTAGTTTCCATTCAGACGCACAGAACAAAGGCTTTTGGTAGAGCAGTTCTAGTACAGAGGTGTGATTTATCAAACAGCACAGTCAGAACAGAGGGGCTGTTTACCCTGCAGGCCGTTTCAGAGCTCAAAGGAGCAAAGCCAGGCCTGGTAAGCAGCTTTAGAGTTTAAACTACAAAATGTTCACATATTGGGCCACAAATTATGATATAGGGAAATAGTGTCAAGCCAATGCCATTAAGATGAAGTAATTATAAGTCCTTCTCACCTGTCCCCTTTACGACTTAAGGATAAAACAGAGAACTTAGATTCTAACTACTCTTTCTGGTCTTCTGAGAAGAGCTATAATGTTGAACAAGTTGAATAAAAATGTGTTAAATTGTCAATCAGCTATATCAATGACCAGATCCTAGAAATGAAAAGAAAAACAATTTATCAATTTTTCTTTATGGGTGCTGCTTTTGGTGCCATGTGTAGGAATTCTTTACCTAATCCTGGATCACAGAGTTTTTCTCTTTTGTTCTTTTCTAAATGTTTTATAGTTTTATGTCTGACCTAGTATCATTTTCATAGTTAATTTTTGTATGAGACGTGAGATTAAGGTCAAGGTTCATTTTTTGTCTTTTGATGTCCAATTGTTCCAGCACCATTTGTTGAAAAGGCTGTTTTTCCTTCCTTGAATTGCTTTTGCACCTCTGTCAAAAATTAGTTGCACGTATTTGTAAGGTCTGTTTCTGGGTTCTGTGTGTTGTTCCATGTGTCACTCATGTTGAAAATACTATACTGTCTTGATTTCTATTGATAACTAGCTTAAAATGCTTCCTCCAACTTTGTTTTATTCATTATTTTAGTTATTCTAGTTCCTTAGCATTTCCATATAAATTTTAAGAAAAGCTTGTCTATATCTACAAAAAGTCTGGGGGTTCTGATAGGAATTGTACTGAATTTAAAGATCCGTTTGCGGAGAATTGACGTCTTTACTATGCCGTCGTCTACTAGCATCGGTATCTTACCACGTTAGGTCACATGTAGGAACCTTACCACCATTTATACTCCCTACTTTATCATTAGTTGTCTTAAATATCTCCTTTACATACATTGAGAATCGTATCAGACAGTATTACACCTTTGCTTTTAGCCATCTAACATAATTTTAAAAAACTCAAGGAGAAAGGTAGTCTAGTATATTTACCTATAAAGTTACCCACTGACATTTGTTACTTTGTAATTTTAAAAGTTCTGTTTTATTCTTTAATAATTTGTCTTTCAGTAAGCTTCCTTTACTTACTTTTCTTTTTCTTTATACACAATTGTAGTTTTAAACTAATTGTGTATTTATCGTTTTTATGACCTGAAACTATTTTGCACCACAGTTTGCGTTTTTTTGTGACTCTCAGTCATGCTGGCGCTCTTCCTCACGTGTTTTGTAAGCATTTCCCAGGCTTTTGACTGTGGGACTATTCTGAATCGTTGTGAGAGGAGTTCGTGCTCCAGCCAGCACCCTGGGACACTGCCGACCGAGGCTCACGTTACGTTAGTGTGTGTGCTTGGGGTTAGAGTGACTTTACGACCTGAGCGTGAGCCCATGTTTACGAATCCTCAGGGGGTGCTCTCCTGCGGCCCCAACTGAAGCCCGGGTCCAAACAGACCCAGTGCTTGGCTGTTTTCTTCACCAGTTGGGCATTTTTTTCCTAGCCCACCTTCTCACCGAGTTGGCCCTTTACCGGTCTTGATTTTTGTAGGGGCCTAACTTCTACCTCCCTATGTTTCTCCCTGTCAGAGCCTTATTTCCTGTTCCTCCTGCAGCTTTAGATGACAAGCCAGTTGGCCCTGACACCAAGATATGCTCTAGGGTCTCTAGCCGCAGCTTCTGTAGTCTCGTTTCTAGCTCTCGCTTGAGTTTTAGCTCCCCGGGATTTTTTTTCTTCCTCTCTTGAGAGCTCAGTTGTGTTCTCAAGGAGTTGGTAGTATTTTGTTCAGCAGTTGTAGTAATTTGGTATCAGAAGATTTTTCAGAATATTGACTCCATTATATTATTAAAAGTAGAAGTTTCTGACACACCATTCTGTAGATCACCAATTGTTGGGTTAGGGACCCGCGCCTGGTTCCTGCAGAACTGGCCACCTGGGACAAAAGTCTCTCAGGAGGGGCTGTGGATGTGACACTTGGCCTTAAAAGGAAGGAGTATGGGCATCTTTGGCACTGCTGTCATGTCAGCCAAGGAAGTAGACAGGCTGAAGAAGAGAGGGAATGTCCAACTGTGTCTAGGGCTACAGCGAGGTCAAGTAAGACCAAGACTGAAGGTTGACAGTGGGATTTCACAACCAGGAGAACTTTGCCCAAGAAGCCTCCATGGAATGGAAGGGGAAGAAGAAGGCTGTTTTTTAACCTCTGGGAAGATGGTCTGTAGTCCAGGCAATTCCCATTTTCTCAGAAAGCATGACTTGTTTATCAATAGATGGCTGTTTGTATTCTCTTATTTTAATTCTCTCTGGGTTACAACCCTGCCTATGGTAGATTAGCCCTGCCTGTCATAGAAACTGGACTCAGTCATAGAGTGCAGGACTGACCCAGCATGTACCTGTTCTCATTTATATGTCCTCAAATGAGAAGACAGCCTGGAGTACCAAGAGCTGAGCTGGAGTATTTAAGAGAAAGAAGATATGAGGTATTGTCCGTTCAAACATGAAGCTTCTGTTATATGGAACTTCTAAAAATTATTATGAAAAATGTCACACATTCAAAAACTAGACAGAGTAATTCATCACTTCCCATTTACCCATTTCACAAATTGAAGGAATTTTTGTACATTGGCCTCATTTATCCTTTTTTTATTTCTCTTTCCTTTGCTGAAATATTTTAAAGAAATCCCTGACATCCTTTATTGTACTTTCACATACAGACACATATACATGCTATTCAATATGAAAATTGTTATATACAGTCATAATCCATTATCATACTCGCTACAAGATTGATAGTTCTTTGGAATCACCTCCTATACTGAGAGGATGAGGCCCCGCCCTATTTTTGTTAACTTCTTTGAACATGCTAGTCTGTTTCTCCTTTGTTTTGTGCACTCGTCAGGTCTCTGCCCAGGAGGCTCTATACCTGGTGGACTTCTCGTCATTTGCGTGTTGGCTCCAGCATGGCTTCCTCAATAGACGTTTTCTTCTAATCACCAACACTAAAGTAATGTCTTCTTTCCACATCTGGTTGGTCACTGTCTCATCAGTCTGTCTTCCCTGCTGTGTTGTTTGTTTGCTTGTCCTCTCCGCCCCCTAGATGGTAAGTACCATGAGAGTCAGGGAAGACCTTGTAGGTCTCGTCGTGTTCATTGCTCTGTGCCCAGGACCTAGCATATAATAATGAAGCTCATGTTTAGAAACAAGTCAGTTATTAGAGGGATTAATAAGAAAAGAGTCCACAATTTTCTTAGTATTTTATAACCATTATCTCTTTCTATGACTGATTCCTATTCCAGAACTTTTCTTTTCTCAAGAGCTTTAACCAACAGCTGTGTTTGCAAAAAGCGCTGGGTTGTTGTCCCTTTCAGGACATTTAATCTTTTAAATCCTCAAAATATTTTGTAAAATGTGGGTAAAGTCACTTCTGACCTGTTGAGAGGCAGTGTTTTTACTGACATAACTCTCATTTGAGATCACTTTATTTGACTTTGCAGCTAATAAATCTGTTTTGGCCCGTATGAAACAGGATGAAATGATTTTGTAGCCCACGTATTCTTGAACCGGTTATTTGAACTTCTTTTATTTAGTACATCATTTGTATTCCATGTTAAGGGATGTTTCTAATTGTTCTTTAGCATGAGAAAGAGATACAACTCAATAAACACAGATAATTTTATAATTAAAGACTTGGATTCTTTTTGGAAACGTATGATTTCAGACCTACAGAAAAGATGCAAGAATGGTATCAAGAATTATTCTGTACTCTTCACCAGACTCCCAGCATTATTAACCTTTTACCACTTTAATGTCCTTCCCCACTTGTCTTTTTTATTTCTTTCAAATTGAGAGTAAGTTGCAGGCATTCAAAACAAAGCCATTCTTTTTTTTTATAACCACTGTGCAAGGACTGAAATCAGGAAATTAACCTGATGTAATGCCATTGATGTCATCCATAAATCTTATTCAAATGGCTTCAAGTTTCCCATTTTCTTTTCCGGGTGAAGAAAATCCCAGATCACAACTTGCACAGAGTCCTCTTGTGTCTTTAATCTCCTTTAATCAGTAACAGTTTTACTTTTCATAAATTTAACATTTTTGAAGATTATAGGCCAGCTACTTTGTAGCAAGTCCCTCAGTTTGGGTTTAATTCATGTTTCGCAAGAGACATGGTTTTTCTAAGGTATCAGGAGGTGTGTGATGTTGACTTACCCCATTATAGGTGCTTACTTTGGTCACTGGTTAAGGTGGTCTGCCAGATTGCTCCACTGTTAAGATATGCTTTTCCTCTTTGTATCGAATAAGTATTGTTGAGGACATGTTGAGACTATTTAATATTCGGTTTCTCATCCACACTTCTACCCACTAGTTTTAGCATTCATTGATGAATCTGAATTATGATGACGATGGTGATTGTCAATGGTAATTTTCTAATTTCATCATTTTTTGGTACATTTTTTAGTTGAGATTCTGCTGTAAGGAAGAGCTTCCCCCTTTCATTTATTTGTTTTTATCATTATGCATTCATGGATTCTTACTGTATTTAATGGGTTACATATAAGCTGTGATTTAAAAAATTTAATACTTAAATTGTCATATATTTGGCCAGTAGGAGCCTTTTCAACGTGGTCCTGTGACCTTTCGACGTATCCCCATCATTTTTTGAGTGTTTCCTTACTTTCTGGAACAACAAGATATTCTAGGCCGGGGCTGGGCAAACGTTTTCTTTAAGTGGCCAGATAGTAAATATTTTTGGCTTTGTGGGCCATACAATCTGTTGCAACTACTTAACTCCACCCTTGCAGCAGGAAAGCAGCCATAGACAATTTGTAAATCAATGAGCATGGCTGTATTCCAATAAAACTTTATTTACAAAGACTGGTAGCTGACTGCATTTGGCCTGTGGGCTGTAGTTTGCCAACCCTGTTCTAGGCTCATACTGTATTTTTCTTAAGCCAGCCTCAGAATTGGCCATTTTTCTAAGGAGCCATGGTCCTTTTAGCACTGAATGGTGTTTAGAAACTGAGATCTGGGTACTAGATATGTTTATTGCTACTGGGATATTGTTTATTCTAGGCCCTCTTGGAAGACAGAGCTAGATAATATAAGAATCTATTCATGCATACTTGTATACGTGTATACGTGTGTGTATGTACATAGGCACATCTATATTTCTATATCTCCATATGTTATGAACCATTGAGAGAGAGTGATATCTCTAGAACCACAGGGTGTATTCTAGCCTTTCCACTTTGTATATCTGTAATTTCTCTCTCCAACATTGACAAACCTGACTCCTATCATCCACAGTATATTTATTTGTTGCATCCTAGACTATTGCAGAAAGTAGTTTTAGAATTGCTAACCCATAACTGAAAAACTAATCTGTTGAATTGAATTTAATTGTTCATTTACACTTCTTATCTGTCTTTAACATTAGGGTGTAAATACTGTGCTCAAAAGTTACTTTGGTTAGTTCTTCCCCCATCCCTTTAGGATATTGTGTTTTTTATTTTAAATATGTTAATAGTAAGGATCATTTGTTCTTATTTGGATTGTATTTTAGGCCATTTCCTCCATTCTTATTTCATTTTATGTTGATTTTTTTGAGTATGTGAAACATGAATGTCGTTTCAAAAGTCAGAACATACAAAAAGGCATATGTAGTGAAGTTATTCCACATACATTTCTTTTACCCAGTTTTCACCTGCTTCCTTTTCATCCTGTTCCCATTTACCCCTTGGAGGCAACCATTCTCACTAGTTCTCATTTACTGTTCTGTGTGTCTTTTGGCACAAGTGAGCATGTGTAGTTCTTGTTTTTCCTTCTTTTATACATGAAAGAAAGCAAACATACTATAGATAATCTGTCCTGTAATTAATTCACAAGCTCAGGAGTTGATCAAAGTAGGATACTTTTGGGTGGCGAAATGAGTGGCCTCAGCTGAATCAAGTTACTGGAGGAGTGAGTAGGAACTGCATCTGATTATAGTCAAGTTGAGACAACAAGAAGCAGGTCAGTCTTGCCTAGGCATTCTGCCTCGGGTTAAAAAGACAATAATACTTTAGTGGCAGGCATCTTGGTGATATCAATCTGTCTCTCGATACAACTCTAATCTAGACCGTTGTCCTCCAGTCTACTCCTTGCTCTCTATTCCTGATGCTCAGTTGCCATCCTGGGGTCTCTTTTCTCTTTTGTCTTGGAAATTACCTTTGTACTTCTTTTGTACTTTTGTATCCCATGTCATCCTCTTTCTTAATTTACTCTGTCATTTTGGTGAAACACATCCTTTAGTAGCTTTGTAAGAATGAATACCTGAAATATTTTTAGATCTGTACTTCTATAAATGTCTTTATTCTAGCCCCATAGTTGATTCTTATGAATGCATGTGGATTCCAGGTTAAAAATAAGTTTCCTTAAAAATTTTTCACTACTTCATTGAGGTATAATTTACATCTGAAATATTTCCAACGTGTAACATTTGTTGTTAAAGATCCAGGTTTTGCTCTGATATTAGTATTTCCTTTCAGCCTGAAGACCTTCCTTTGGCATTTTCTTGTAGTGCAGTTCTGCTGGTGGTGGATTTTCTTGGTTCTCCTGTATCTGGATAATGTTTTGTTTTTTTGTTTTTTTTTTGGCAGAAAACAGGTCAAGTTTAATGGCGGGGGGGCGGGTGTGTGCAGGGAGACCCCTGGGAGGCCACTCGCGTCTGGTGCCCAGCGCACCGAGCTCAGTGCCACCCGGCGGGTTCTCTGGATAATGTTTTTATTCTTGAAGGATATTTTTGCTGGATATAGAATTCGGGGTTGCCTTTAAAGATGTTGTTCCACTCTCTTCTGGCTGCTATGAAAGAAGATGATAAGAAATCTGCTGTCATTCAAAATGTTCCCCTCTATGTAGTTTATCATTTTCCTTTGGCTGCTTTAGACTGTCTGTATCTTTGGTTTTCAGCAGTTTAATTATGAGTTTATTAATGAGTCTAGATGTAGTTTTTAAAAATTTTTCCTCTTTGAGGTTCACTGAACTTCTTGAATTTATGTATTTATATCTTTCACCAAACCTGGGATTTTTTTGGTCAATATTTATTCTATTTTTTTTTTTTTTTTTTTTTACTTATTCTGTATCTTCTGGGATTCTGGTTACTCATGTTTTATCTTTTGATATCCTTTAAATCCATAAGGCTCTGTTCATCTTTTTGTTCAATCTTTTTTCTCTGTTCTTCAGATTGTATAATTTGTATTGATAAAGCTCACTCACTCTTTATTGTTTTATCTCTTTTGCTGTTCTGCTCATCCACTGAATTTTTCATTTCACTGAATTTTTCATAATATCATTTCAGATGTTATATTTTTCAGTTTTAAAATTTCCATTTTTAAAGTAAATTTTTATTTGTCTGTTGAGATTGCCTATCTTTTTAGTCATTCAAGTGTCTTTTCCTTTATCTCAGAGAGCATAGTTATAATAGTTGGTTTAAAGTCTTTGTCTGATAATTCTAACCGCTGAGTCATTTTAAGGTTGGCAGTGTTAATCATTTTCACTTTAGAATTGGTCAAATTTTCTAGGTTCTTTGTCAAATAATTTTGAATTGTGTCTTGGATGTAGTTAATAGTATTTTGCACAGACTGTGAATTCTGTTAAATTTAGCCAAAGAAAGTTGATGTTTTTTATTTCATGGGCAATTGGCCTGAGACCACCTTAGGCTCAGACTGTAAGTCTTGTCTCCGGCAGGTTCAAATCTGAGTTCAATTTTTAAAGTCTTTATGATGTTGCATTGAGTTTGTCCTATACATCTGTTCTGTTAAGGGGTCAGCCTGAGACTAGTACAATGTTTATTAAAAATTAGAGACGTCTCTTCTTCAGCTCTCTCCTCTTCTAGATTGCCACTGGAAGCCAGCTGTGGTTGCCCGGGCTCTTTTTCCTTTCTTCTGGCTGTGGGATTTCTCTTGAAGTTTTAGCTACCTGTACTGCTCCACTCCTGTGGCTATGGCCTGCTCTTGCGGCAAAGCTGCTCCCTTCACCCTGTCAACAAACAAACAAACAAACACATGAAACTCGCCCCAGTGCTAGTCACGCCTCAAAATTGCTATCTGTTTTGTTTACTCATGAGAATCTAGGTAGTTATTTTTGAAGTTTTTTTCTCCAGAGTTTATAGTTGTTAACCCAGTTTGTTTTGATGCCAAGCCTGGGCTCTCCTAACTTATCCCATTCATCAGGAATTCAGCTGGTGTAATATTGAATAAACCTTTAGTAAGAAAGATAGATTTATTTGTCAGGGTTCTCTAGAGAAAGAGAATCATCGGATCTAGATATAGGAAGGTATTTGTTATAGGAATGGGCTTAGGCAGTCGTGGAGGCTGAGACGTCCCATGATCCGCTGTCTGCACACTGGAGCCCTAGGAAAGCTGCTGGTGTAATTCGTTCTCAGTCTGAAGGCCTAAGGACCAGGGGAGCCAATGATGCAGCTGCTAGTGTCTGAAGAACCAGGAGTGCTGAGAGCAGGATCCAGTCAAGTCGACATGTAAAATGAATCATTACAGTAGGTTAGACTAGAGTTGCAGTGAGGAGCCCTGAAAGACTGTGAGAAGGCACCATAAAATAGGTATCTTCTGTGTTTTAGGTGCAACGTGGATTGAAGAAAAGACTTGGGAGGCTGGATAAGAAACTGTTGTCATCTTTAGGCTACACTATTGTAACAAGAAGTCGGAAAGGAAGGAATCTATCTATTTAGGACACAGTTTGAGGGTAGAAGAGATAGAATTTGGTAATAGAGGATTATTAATGGGGAGGAAGAGGTGAGAAGACTACTGTGTTCTGCCTCGGGATGATAATGATGTCATTAATCTGGACGCAGTATGTAGGCGGAAAATCTAGTTTGAGGAGAATAATAACTTCAATTAGAAACATGTTGCATTCGAGGTGCTTGCCAATATCATTCGGCAGGAAGTTGGAAAGTTGAAGAGATTTAGAAAGCAAGGCTGGAGATGTAGATTTAAATCTTTAACAGATAAGTGTGATGAGGCTTAAGAATAGAACCTTGCAAATGGTAGAAGCTTAAGCGGTAAGTAAAAGAAGAGTCAGCAAGGAAATTTGAGAATTGCCGAGAAAGAGAGAGAGAGAGAGAGAGAGAGAGAGAGAGAGAGAGAGAGAGAGAGAGAGAGAGAGAGAGAGAGAGATCGGAGAACCAGGACACTGGATGTCCTGGAGGTAGAGGGACAAGAATTTGTGGTCCAAGGGGCTGGTCAGTGGCATCCTGTTCTAAGGGGGGCCAAGTACAAAGTACCGTGTTTCCTGGACAATCAGCTCTAATCGTCTTTTGGAGCAGAAATTAATATAAGACCTGGTATTATATTATATAAGACCTAGTATTATAGTAAAACAAGACCGGTCTTATATTAATTTTTGCTCCAAAAAAATGCATTAGAACTGATTGTGTGGCCTGGTCTTATTTTCGGGGAAACACGGTACCTGAGTATATGACATTGTTTTAGTAATGAGGATTTTCAGCTCTAGGGATACTGAAAGCCGTATTTCATTGTAGGGATGAGTGCAAAAGTCATATCCAAAGGAGGTTAAAGAGTATGTCATGGGGGAAATAGAGGTAATAAGTCTAGACCATGTTTTCAAACTTTGGCAGGGATGGAAATGAGAGAAATGGAATAGAAATGGAATGGTAGCTGGTAGCTTGTGTGTGCAGGAGAGCAGGGTCACACCCTTAGTTTGGTTGTTTGCTGCTGGGGGGGCAACTATGTTGTAAGCATGTAGAGACATTTCTTCCTCTCATATAGGAAGGGAGGAGAGGATAGGTAGAAATTCTGGAGTTTTGTCCGAGAGAAGAATGAGCCCATGTAGGAGGGAGTTGGGAGCTGAAGGCATTGACTGAGAATGAGAGGGTTAAGGGTGAGGTGACACTTCCCCTTCAAGTGATGGCATAGAAAATAGTTGGAAACCAGTCTTCCTTCCAAGAACAACTAGAAAAGCTGGCTTACCTCGATCTCCAAAAAAACCTTTTGAAGGTATTTAAAAGGCAATAGTGAGTGATTATCTAGGAAGGAATAAAGGCTTAAGGATATAAGGGTAGTATTTGGGATTGTGTATCTCCTATAGAAGTTTATGAATTTTTGGAGGGATCAAATGAAAGACTAAGAAACTGAAAAACTGAGCAATGAATTCGATATTTTCTTAGGGCCAGAGAGACAGAGATTGGAATTTGGACCCCGCTAATGTAGGGAGTGTGTGGCCCTCGTGAATCACTCTTATTTGGGATTGGGGTCCTAAAGGGCTGTCACCTACAAGTAAGGGTCAGCTGGATGTAGATAGGACCTCGTAGGAACTGGAGCGCCACTTCGAATACATTTAAACCCTGAAAAGAGATGGAGGTAATTTATTGTATTTGTTTCAGGTGCTTGGCAGAAGCCAACGTAAATCGTGTTTGGAAGATGATAATATTATACTAGGCTCCAAATTATTACCATAAAACAGTTTACAAATATAATATTCAGCCTGTAATTGAGAAAATTAGGCACATTGTAAACAAAATCAAGTAGAAGCAACAGAAGATAATGTTACATCTATAGGGGCCTCTGATATTGGAGTTTGTAGGAGCCAATTTTAATATAACTATGCTTACCTTGTTCAAAGAGATAAAAGAGAAGATTCACCATTTTCAGTAGAGAACTGGAAACTTTCCAAAGAATGAAATGGAAAATCTAGACTTGAAAACACAATAACTGCAATTAGAAACTTGATGGATTAAACGAAGATTATATAGAGAATTAGTAAAGTGGAAGAATTACTGAAGAGACTGAGGGAGACATCGGGACACTGAGAAAGTCGAACGTGTATAATTGGAGTCCCAGACATAGGGCCTCAGAGAGAAAGGGGCAGAAGTGACCCTGGGAGAGATTGGCGGAAAGCTTTCCATAGCTGATGCAAGTTATCCAGCAATAGGTTTCAGAGACCTCACTAACACCATGCAGAGCAGGGTAAAGAGAAATTGTACCCTGCTATATTGTAGTAAACCTGTAGAATACCAAAGACAAAGTAAATAATCCCCAAAGCTTCCAGATGTGGGCACAGAAAGTAGTAGTATGCTTTCAAAGAATAAGCAATTAGACCAAAAATCAAATAGACAGACTTCTCAACAGAAACAGTGGAGGCCCAAAGGCAGTGGAATGTTGTCTTCAAATTACTGAAAGAAAATAACTGACACTCTGGAATTCTAAATGCTGTGAGAATATCCTACAGGAATAAAGATGAAATACATACATTCCAGACTTGACCGATTTTCAGTTGTATTGCCACTCTTTAAAATGGTGAAAAGACACATGTGGCAGGTGGCTTCCATGTGGGACAACACAGATACTGAAAATTTCCATCATTTCAGAAAGGACAGCACTGCTATAGGTATTAAGAAAATCAGGAGGGTATTTTGAACAATATTCTGCCCCCTTCCTCCCCGCCCCCCTCAGTTTTACTGATTCTTCTGCCAGGTCAAATCTGCTTTTGAGTCTCTTGTGTGAATTTTTCATTTCAGTTATACTACTTTTTAACTTGAATTTCCATTTGGTTCTTTTTTATAATTTCTATCTCCTCTATTTGATGAGCCATTGTTTTCATACTTTTCTTTACTTTAAAGATGGTTTCTTTTAGTTCTTTGAACATATTTATAAAAGCTGCTTTGAAGTGTTTGTTGCCCAAGTCCAAAATCGAGGCTCCCCCTGACAATGTTTATTGAAATTGGCCAGCCCAATGTACGGATCACACTTTTCAGGTTTTTTGCATGTAATTTTTTGTTGAAACCTGGATAATTTTAGTAATATATTTTGCATTATGTTTCATTTCCCCCCAATTGGAGGTGGTTGCTCTTTTTCTTAGTTTAGTGACTTGCCTATACTAATTCAATGGAGTCTGTTTCTCTTGCCGTCTGTGTGTGTGTGTGTGTGTGTGTGTGTGTGTGTGTGTGTGTGTGTGTCTGCCTGCCTGCTGAGGTCTTTGCTCAGTTCTTCCTTTCTCATTTTTATTTTTAAGCTCCACTTTTTGGTAGTTGCCCTTGGGTCAGTATATGTTAGTGATCAGCCTGCGATTGGTCAGAGGTGTGTTTAAACTCCTTGAGACAATGAGGACCCTCCCCTTTGTCAGTGGTTCTTCTGAGGCTTCGAATGCCTTCAGGCGGCTTACAAATCTGCCCTGGCTTTCGCCTTCTGTACTTGCAAGGCTCCCACTCATGTAGGGGGTGAGTGAGTAGGTCTCTAGCGCCCTCTCATTTCTCTCCTGCCTGTTGATAGTTCTGTGCATGCACACAGCAGGAAAACGTCGATTCTCATCAAGGCCCACTGGGGTGGTGTCCTACCCTGGTTCTCCCTGTCAAATTTCTGGTTGGTCGGCTGATCTCCTTTTTTTTTGGTGAATTTTTGTGTTTATTTGAACCAAACTGATGACAGTTGCTGGGAAGCAGGGCCTCCAATGCTTTTCTGGTCTGCTGATCTCTTGTAGCTTGCCCTAACTAGCATGACAAACTCAGGCGAGCTGTGACACTGGCCTTCCCAGATTCCCCCCCCCCAATCACTATTATTTTTGAAAATGCCTCTGGGCACGGAGTTCTCCTTGCTCTGCAGAGAAATCTAACTGCTTCTGGCAGGGGAGCTGCCAGTCTTCAGTTTGCCCTGCCCCATTATAAGGACCCCCACACCCAGGAGTGGGAGTGGGTGTGGGGTGGTGGGAGCCCCAGCCTAAACCGCCACACGTTCCCACTAATCTGACTGGAATTTAGTAGGTTTTCTTGAGTAAACACTTCTCAGTGTGTTGTATGTCTTTGGACAATATTCAGATCCTTAAATGGTTGGTTTTGATAATTTTGTCCACTTTTGTCATTGGGGATAATATTTGTCAAACTCCTCATTCAGCCATTCTGGGCGTCCTTCTCCCTGTCCTTTCTCTCTCAGTCTCTTTGTCTCATTTTTAAACATTTAAATTTAATTCAAACTGAATTTTATTTCAGAATATGTTATGAAGTAGGGATCTATTGGCTATTTTTAAAAATGGTGTTAAGTAATGTCTTAACATTACTTGTTGACTATTTTGTGTTTCCCATTGATTGATAATGTAAATTGTTTATTTCTTTAATTTTGGTGAGATTTATTTTAACCTTATCCTCTTTGTTTTTCTGCCTCCTTCTATCGATTACGACCTCTTTCACTTGTTTTTACCATATCTTACTTTCCACTGGCTGCATCTTAGCTTGTGAATAGGCTCAACCTTTTCACTCTTTAAACCTGTCTTTTGAATTAATCTCCTTGAGTTTCCTGCATGACCCAGGTGCAGAAATTTCACCTGCTCTTGCTACTCATCAGGGCCAAGACGAGGGTAAGGTGGGTGAGACGCTGAGGGTACCAGCACTTCAGGAGGCACTCACTGTCAGAGGCCTGCACAGAGGGCTTGGTACTCGGAGGGCTTTGCTTTGATACATTTGGCATCCCAGGTGCCTTGCTTACCTTTTCCTCCTCCTGGCCCTGATGCTCGTATTTCTCAATAGGACACATTTGTCGTAACCTGGTTTCTGTCCCAATTAGGCTTCATTTATTTAAATTTTGTGATCACTTGCTCTGCATTCTGCATCGTGCAGGTTTAGGGAATATGAATATAAAGCATCTCAAGACACCACTTCTTTCACCCAGATTTACTCTTTCTCAAGTCTAGTGCTTTTCCCCCTTTCCTTCTCATTCCTGCTTTTCGTGCCATGTGACACTTACTGCCTGTTCATCCTAACCCCAACCCAACTCTGTAGAATGTACAGCTATTTTCATGGTAAACACTCTCTCCGGTAGCCAGTGGGCAGTTGGGCAATATACCAGTGGCCCTCATTCTGGAAGCTGGTGATGATTAGAAGTTGACTTGCGCTTTCAATGTGTCAGGGTAGGAGTGCCCAGAATTTCTCCCGGGTTAATGGGCCTTCACAACTGTCGCTAAGAGGGGAAGGTTGCTTGTTTGTTCATCCTCTGCTTAGCATCTTATATACTTGGAATCTTTCCATCTGCTTCCAGTACTTTGATACCCAAAGGCAAGCTTTGACTTCCTGCCCAGCTGTCTGGCTTTTTCTTGCCAAATTTGTTTCTTGGGTCCTGTGTTTTGTTCCCCATTCTTTGCTGACTTGTTTTCAGTGTGGTTTCCCTGAATGACCTTGCTTTGCTTGGTATTCTCACTGCTTGTTCATGAGAAATCATTCAGTCATTTAAGGAGTGATTAGCGAGTACCCATTCTATCCTAGGTGCTATGGGAGCCAGGGGGTTCTACCGATGAACCTAACCAAACATTCCTTGTTTTCCTGAACTAGAGAGACAAGTTCGGTATAAATCACACCAACCGAAACACAACTCTGATATTTGCCGTGAAGGAAAGTTACAGAGGCAGCTGACCTAGGGGCATTTGAGTCGAGATCTCTGTACCTCCATCTCACTTAGCTGGCAGTAACTCCTCTGAATTTTGAACTCTTGCCTACATCAGGATTTGATAGGAAGTATCCCTTTCCCAATTCTGGCTCTTGTTGTGGATTGTCTTTCTCCTGCTTGCAGCTTGCTCCCAAACCTGCGCCCTACCCAAGGCTGCCATTACCTGTATTCTTACTCAGTAGTGGGTGCAAACCCTGATCATAAACCTATCTGCCTTTGGAAGTTACTTTCTCCCTTGTTATTTAACGTCTGACTCTGTTGGTTCTTTCCCTACATCTTCATTAGCTTCTTTGTTATATTTTCTACTTCTTTGTATTTCCTAAACGTTGCCCTAACCCAGGTTTTGTCCCAAGCCCTTTTCTGTATCAGCTTACCCTTTCTTGGCAAGCTCATCCATTCTAGAAAACTTTGGGTTACCATCTTTATGCAAATGGCTGGTTAATTTATTTTTCTAAGCTATGCTCCAGTTTCCAAGTATTTGGTGTAGAGGTGTAGGTAGAGGTATGCATGTCCTGTGTAGAGGTTATTCCCCAAGTAGAGGTCATCATTTTCTCTAACTTAGTGATGTCATCATCATCGCCCAGTCTCCTTGTTTGAAATCTCACCATTGCCACCTCCTTGCTGTCCTCCAGATGTGCCTGGTTGCCAAGTGCTGCCAGTTTTCCTGTGTAACATCATGCTAAGGGTCTCTGTTTCACTCTAATTCAGGCCTGCCTTTCCCCCAGGCTCTTCTAGAACTTCTCTAAGGTGCAGCTGCTGCTCGTCCTTCTCACCTGTAGATGACAGAGTTCTGCGCCAGGTTCATTTTTCCTGAAACACAACTCTGATCTCTTCTT
Organism: Rhinolophus hipposideros; assembly: GCF_964194185.1. Taxonomy (NCBI): domain Eukaryota; kingdom Metazoa; phylum Chordata; class Mammalia; order Chiroptera; family Rhinolophidae; genus Rhinolophus; species Rhinolophus hipposideros. Next base: position 94,788,340 of record NC_138052.1, read on the forward strand.
CTCCTCTGCTCATTCATGCTTCAGAAATTCCCTATTGCCTTTGAAAACTGGCCGGTTTTCTAGATCTTCCAACTTGTTTTAATCTCCTTGCCACTGCCTCCCTTCATATAGGCTGGATTCTATCCAAATGGAATTAATGTTGCAAGAACCTGCCTGTGTTTTTCTGTTTCTCTCTCTCTCTCTCTCTCTCTCTCTCTCTCTCTCTCTCTCTCTCTCTCTCTCTCTTTTTTTTGGTTTCCTTTTGCCAGCAGTATTCTTTTCTCACATTCTCAGTTCTTCCTTAAAATCTTTCCTGAAGCTGTCTTAGATTTCCTGACCTGGAGATATATACCCTTTCTCTCCCATCATATATACATTTACCCACACTTAAAAAAAAAAAATAGTGGTATCCCTTCCCAACTTGTATTGTTAGTTCAATATGATTTTTATAAATCTAATTAACTTTCATATGTCTCATTTCACCTAGTACAGTGCCTTGCAGAAGCATTTGTTGAATTAATGAGTGGATGAATGCATTTTTGCATTAGACCATCAGACAGTCTGAACTCCTTTTTGGACCTTTCCTAATTAATACCTTGTTGTTTATCTAAGAACATCTGTTTCCCTCTGGTCTCCTAACTTTTTGACTTTATCTCTGAAGCTCTTCACATATCACTAAGTGGCTTATTACCCTTTGTCTCTGTTGCTTCTTTTGTCCTGAGTTAGTATTAATTTCAATTTAAAGAAAAATGACATCATTTTGGTAAAGGATGTGTGTGGGAAATTTAGAGGAAATGGAAGCAATGTTCAGAGTGACATCTTGATCCATTTTATGGGAAAGCATAAAGGTTGCCCACTAGGATTTTGGAAATTTGCACGTATCGGCTTGACTCCTGGGCTGGTGGCCAGCAGAGACTAGAAAGTACAAGTTGTGATGAAAGCTCAGCATCCAGGTAGAAGGCCAGGGCCAGCTGCCGGGCCCCCTATTCCAGTCCGCTGACCCAGGCAGCTGCCTGGTATTCCTTAGGAGCAGCTGCCTGAGCTTCTGGTCAGATGACTGGCAGGTAACAGTAGGCAAATAGATGTCTAGCTACAACATTTCCATTTTTTGAAAGCCAGTGACCCATCTGGGGTTCCATGCATAGTTTTGGACAGCGGGTTTTGGCAGTGAATTAGGTTTTGTTGATGAATTCTAAGAAGTTGATTTCTTGTTTTTGTAGAGGAACGTTATGTTGCCCAAGGTTAAACTTAGTAAATACCACATTCTCGAGCCCTAGTTCAGTACTTATTTTCTGATAGCCTTCAGACTCTAGGTCTTTGTACCGTTTTTTTCACAACCGTATTCTCTCCTGCTCTTGTGTATTTCAAAAGCTGAAAAGAACTGCAGAACTCCTTAATTCCTACCTCATTGCCCCGTTCGTGGAAGTTTGTAGTGGAAGGGGCCCACATAAGCAGGCTAGTGATACCTGTGACAGGTATCTTTATTAGCTTCTTTGTTATATTTTCTACTTCTTTGCGTTTCCTAAAAGTTGCCTGAACCCAGATTTTGTTCTAGGCCCTCTTCTGTATCAGCTTACCCTTTCTTGGCAATCTCATCCACTCTAGAAAACTAGCATGGTGAAGGTGAAGGCCTTGAAAAGAAACTCAGGGCAGATGGTGTGCTTGACTGACTGCCCAGGAAACAGTGACGGCAGGCCCTGGGAAGGGGACCACCTTGCCTCCTCCATCCACGTACTCAATTTCCAAGAGCGCAGGGGAGGCTGTAGTGTAATGGCTCTTCAGTCACCCGTCTCTCTTTGGTTTCAGCTCGTGACAACTGAGCTGCTCAAGGCAGGAAGGACTCTGAGCTGAGCGGTGGAGGCCACCCTGGATCTGGAGAGAAGAGGCGACCTTGGAAGCAGTAATGAGCCATCCTGACTACAGGCTGAACCTGGGGACCCCCAGAGGTAGTAAAAGGAAAATGGAGTCTGTCTAGCATCCGGAGACCTGAAATCCAAATGGAAAGGAGGCCCAGGACGGGTCTTAGGACTCAGGGGGATTGTAATTCCTTTGGTGACCTGTGAAATGTTCTCCCGTGTTACTCATTCTAGAATTAAGTGTGGTTTCCTGTTAATTGATTGTTATATTGATCACAGCTATTGAATTTCCTCTAGAAAAGTGGCAATCTTTTAGTAATTCCTAGTTTTAAAAAGTTTGTCTATAAACAGCAGAGCGTACTGAGCCCGTTATTCAGATTATTTTCTGTGCATATTGTGATGCTGATTTAAAACTCAAGTCTCATCTGTGGACATTTTATTCATGTTTCCTTACCCATTCTTTCCTTTTTTTGTGGCTATTTGAAGTCAGTATCAGCGAGTTTAATTCTCTTGTTGGTCTTTCTAAATTAAAAAAAAAAAAGGTGAAATATCTCCAGTTTTAAAAATACAGATGTTTGATGGAGGAAAGAGTTGATTGCTGCCTCATGTTTCTAGGTGTGTCCTCTGTGGTTGGCCCACACGGTGTTGGTACTTCGCCAGGTGACAAAAAGTCAAAGAACAAGTCCATACGAGGGAAGAAAAAGAGCATATTTGAAACCTACATGTCCAAGGAGGATGTTTCAGAAGGCTTGAAGAGAGGAACCCTTATCCAGGTGCTTACCTTACACTAGAAGGCTGTTCCTTGAATATGTGGAATCAGAAGTTATCTGTTTACTCATTAAACTCTTTTTCTGTGCTGTGTGCTTTGAGAGAAATGATGACATAACAGGCATTGGGCTTCCCACTTCTTAGACCTGCAGTACAGTTAATTAGCAGTAATAAGCACCACAAGACAGAGGCAGATACAGTGCTCTGAGATGTGAGAGGAGGGGGCCGTTACTTCCGGTTAGGGTTGTCTAGGAATGTTTTATTGGTTGGGATATATTGGACCCAGGATTGGTGCCATTTGAATAAGAGAAGAGAAAGAGCTTTATAAATGGAGGGACCAGTGTGAACTACTAACCCAGAAGTGGGGAACAGGCTTTCACTATAAGAAACATTGATGGTTCAGTCTGCCCTGAGCACGTGGAAGCTGAATGACGGAGAATAAGGTTGAAAAGGAAACAGTAAACTGCAGCTGACAGTATTTGTTGAGAGCTTTATAGTTTACAAAATACTTTTACAAGCTAGTGCAGCAAATGGCTCAGCAAATGTTTATCGAGCATCTACTGTGAGCCCGGAACGGTTTATAGTTAGCAGTTTGTGCATGGGTGCTCTCGAGATGAAGGGGGATGAGACTGCCTTTCTGTGCTTTGAGCTTGCAGCACAGTGGGGGCAGGCAGTGATGGGGACAGGTGGTAAGTGCTCAGATAAAAGTGTGACCAGGGTGTATGGGAGAATGGTTGGGGCAAACTCAGGGAGATGACACCTGCAGTGGACATTGAAGGATGACTCGATTGGACCTAGTCAATGAGTGGTATGTGTGTGGGGAGAAGGTATGGAGAGGTAGGGGCACTAATGAAAACATGTACTTGGGAAACAGTGTGGAGTAAGGCAGCTTAGGTCTCTTTAGGCATAAGATGGGAGGCAGGTAGTAGGTGATGAGCGGGAGAGGGGGGCAGGGCTACATGTTCTGTGAATTGAGTCCATTTCATAATTATTGGGTTAGTATAGAAACATTCTACGTGTACCTGGCTTACTCAGAAATGTTGACCGTGTTCCGTTTTCTTTCATTCTGAGACCCCAGCTTCTGTATTTGTGTTTTTGGCTGAAGATCCAGCCAATGAATAGATACTGTCATACTCTCTTCCTTTTTATCAGCTTTTTGTATTTACCTGTGCTCAAGTGTACGTGTGATTAATATAAACTCTTGAATGGAAAACTGTTTTTAACAAATGTGTTGATCTTTCTGACTTGGGAGGTACCATTGGCTTTTTTGTAAAGCTTCCCTTGGATTTCTTTGACAAGGCTTCTCGGGAGAGTTGGACATTTGTCCATTGATTAATCCGTTCATTTGCAGTTTATCATTCAGCCCGTACACTGAACTCCATTTCATCTCCAGTTTCTTGGCTCTCATCTTGGCTCACGTCCGCGTCCCATTGTGCCTTTTCATTCTTATCTCCCGTGCTCTGCTCCAGGTATGCTGTGTTCCATTCACCCTCATCTTCAGAGTTTCCTGTGAACACTCTGCTCTTTGATTCCTCTGTAACTCTGTGCATGCTGTATCCATGCTGTTCCTGGTGCTTGGAACGCTTCCTCCCACGGTCTTGATGTAATCATGCTGGATATTCTAAGCCTATTACCGATTCCTGACATTTATGCTTCCTCAGACTGTTTGCTTCCTTGTGGGCAGGGTCATGTCTTATGGCCAGATTAGCTCAGTGACTGGCATTTGACTGGTGCTTAATAAGTTTATATTGAATAAATATTTATTTACTGACTGAATAAAGTATCAAGAAGAGTGAGGGGAACCTCAGTTGTTCTAAATTGAAAGAAAAATTACTTACAGTTTTGGTTATAGAATTTACAGAGATAGGGTGAGGGAAATATTCTGTAGTGGTATTGTTTTTGTTCCCTCCTATTAATTTTTGCTTTTGAAACAACTCTCTGCTGATATTAAAATAAAACAAGACAAAAAGCTAATCAATAGGACAACTCTTATTCCCAGTTTTTAAGTGATTCCTCCTGGCCTGTGACATCATGAGACTCTGTAGCCAGAGCCTCCCCCCGCCACAGATGAGAACAGTTGTTCTTTGCAGATGGGGAAAGGAATGGGTTCCAGATATGAGGTCACTGTGTGAAATATACAACACTGTAAATAAGATTTTCTTAGACAGAGAAACAGAGTCCATCTGCTTTCTGATAGAAACTATGTGTGCAGGCCTTGATGGCTAAGGTAAAAAGCTAGGCAATAAAAGATATTTGAAAGCTGTCAGAGAAAATTAAACTTATTATATGTAAGCATTTGTTAACTTTTGTAGTCAAACTTAAGTATATTGTGATATCCTTTTTCTTCTTGCCATCCAGAGAAGAAACTTTTTTTGAGAGGTGTTAAGAAGATATTTTAAAATAGGAACAGAATAATATTTGTATTTGTTTTCAACACTCTGACCGGTAATTTGACATTTCAGTGGTGTTTTGCTCTCTGTGAGGAAGAGGAGTCCATCGTAACCAAAGAAATCTCTTCCTAGAGTTTGGACTTCTCCCCAGTTACCCTTGATCATGTGCATGTAGTTTGACATTTTTTTTTTTTTTAAATAAACAAGTTCTCACATCAAAGAACATCCGTCTTTTCTCTCTCTCTCTAGATACAATGTTGGGAGGTTGTTACAGGAGATGTTGGGAGAAACGAGACAATGGGATAGGCAGTCTTGGAAAGGGCTCAGATTTGGAGTGATGACCAAAGTGACATGTTAGAAGATGATAGAATTGGTTGGTATCACAATCCCAGATGATGCTTTGTCTAAAGGTGGTTCAAGCTGAGCCCCCAGAGCTGCCTGAGGCATGGTGTCAGAGTGCCCCCTAGAATAGAATATTGGTGTAGTTATTATTGTACCTCAAAAGAAATCCTACTTCATGAAGACAGGACAGGTGACCTAGTTTCTAGGACCTTCACCATTTGTTAAGAGTGAAATCAGCTGGGGAACATTTGGGTGTGAATTTCAGAGAAGAATGAAGGAGCCATCACAGTGGGCTCCCCAGTCATTTAGAAGGAACAGATGATGTTCATAAGGTTAATGCCGGGGCTGGTGGGAGAAACTCAGCTTTGTAGACATTATCAGTTAATTAGCTCAACACTGTCTCTTGACTGCCTATTAAATGGCAAGCATATACCAGGGAGGTGCTTCATTCCGGGAGATAGGCCAAAACAAGTAAAGAGAGAAAGAGGAAATCACAGCTTCTGAGGAGTGCGGGAATCCCATGGAGGAGGTGATCTCTGAGTTGAGACCTGGAGGGTGAGAATGAACCAACCCTTTGAAGAATTAGGAAAAGAACATGATGGGCAGAGAGATGAGCTAGTGGAAAAATGGCAAGCAGAAAAAGGCTTGGTGTTTTTGAGGACCCAGAGGAAAGCCTGTTGGACATGGTGAGCGAAGGGAATTATGATACGGAGTAAGTCGGCGAGTTAGGCAGCTGCCAAGTCATGTCAGGTCTCAGGGCTGATTTGGAGAGTTGGATTTTATTTAAAGAATGGTGGGGAGTCGCTGAAGGATATTGAACAGGGGGAGGACATGATCTATTTTATGCTTTAAAAACATCTCTCTGGCGGTTGTACAACAAATAGACTAGAGTGGAAGCTGGGAGACCATGTAGGAGGCCGTCAGAATAAACAGGCAAGAAAATATGGAGGTGTGAACAAGGGGGTGGAACCAGGACTGGCGTGACACGCTGCTGGATTACATGTGGAAGGTGAGGCAAGGGGAGGAATGAAGGAGGACGCCTGCGTGTTTGAGTGGAGCAGCTGGATGGACGGTGTGCCGTTCACCCCGATCGGGAAGACTGAGGGGAAGAGAGCAGGCGGCGTCAGTGAGGGAAGATGCCCTGGTGTGTCTCTGGCAGGCAGACGGGCAGTCTACAGCAGATCCGGCAAGGCCTCTGGAGCCAGCTGCTTGGGCATGAATGCGGTGTGAAGGTGGGCACCACTCAGGCCGCAGTTTTCTCGTTTGTGAGAAAGGATAACAGTACCGGCTACATAGAGTTGTTTGGAGGGGTAAATTAGTGGAATAGACAGAAAGCTCTTAAAACTGTGTGACACTTCGTAAACGACGTGTTTACTACGAGTGTTATTTGCTGTAAGAGATGCTCATTCACTTCAGGTGGTTGCTGCCATGTGGGGTTAACTGATGTTGCAAGAAAATCTGGAAATACATATTGATGTGTGAAATTCCTCAGTTTTCAGCATTCCCAAACATCCTGTAAGCCAAGTCAAACATGTTTGTGATTGCCAAGTTAGGCCAGTTAGCCAGTGGTGTGGTATTTTTCTACAGTAACACTCAGCTCCTTGGGTGTAGGCATGGAGAAGGCATTCAGTTGGGGTCACCTGAGAGTGAGCTTTTGCTAGTTGCACATTAGAGCAAGAGTTGATCCAAGGCTCAGGGTTTGCAAGTGCAGGAGGTAATGACAGGCCATGGTAGCTAGGTAGCTAAGGAAGGGAATAAACATAGTGGGAGGACAATGACTGGTAAAAATGTGGTCAGGTGCATGGATTGGAGGTCTTAGTGAAAACAGAGAATTCTCGGAGTGGGATTTCTACCTTAAGTGAGCTGGAAGGCCAGCAGCTTGTGATCAGAAAGTGTGATATTTGATTGTTTGTGTTTGGAGGTGGTGTAATTAGCAATGGTGACAAGATAGACACAGGCTTGTGAACATGGGAGAGAGAAGCTAGAGTTAGGTGGAGGAAAAGGTGGCTAGAATAACTGGCGAGGGCTGCCTGGTCACCCACATGGATGTGAAGCCCCATTAAGTGTTTATAGGAAGGGGTTGGAGAGGAAGACAGTGAGTCAAAGCATCAGCGTATGAGGGATACAATCAGAAGGTGACAGCACCCAGGAGGTAGAGCGGGAGCTAAGGGTGTGAACGTCAAAGGATCTGGGGGTCTGACAGAGGGTGGAGGCAAAACAATGTGAAAGGCCACAATGGGGAGGAACATTCTTCCTCTGCTCCCTGAGATCCATGGACCAGGAGAGAGAAAAATAGGTTCCCTTTGAGAGCATTTCAAGGGAAGCGATCATAGCAGGGACAGCCAGGTTTTGGTTAAGAGAGGAGGCGCAGAAGCAGACAGACACGATGGAGCACGCAGGAGCCTTCCTGATCAAGTTCCAGGCCCAGGAAAGGCCTGAGGAGAAGATGAGAGATGAGGGATTGAATATGTTCATGGTCGTAAAGCGATGGCAGTGGAAGTCCTAGGCTTCTTTAGGTGAGGACGACGGAACATCTGCGGGAAGTCTTTTCGTTCAAAGACCGTTTCGTGACATATTTTGCCGACAGCTTCTTCCATCAGGCTGTGGGAATGACTCTGGTTCGCTACAGAACTCTGTTAGAGTATCTTCTTCCTAAGAAGTGAACTACACTCCCAAAGGGGTCTTGTTCCTGAGGTAGAGTATCCTCCAGTCATATTGCAAATGTTTTTCTTGAACAAAGCTTCTGTCCTTCCCTCTTTGCTTTTATACATCAGGAAGCTTGGGATAGACAATTAAGAATAGAGTCTTCAAGGTCCTTTTAATTGATATCTCTTCTTTTAAATAGAGCTTAGATAAAGCCCTGAGCAACCTGCCTCTCTCTCCTGAGCCCATCCTTGGCCTAGGAGCCCTGGAATGAAGGGCATTCTTGTCTCTATGCTTCTTCATGGACTAACCATTCGCTGAGCTTACAAGGAATAATAGAAGACTAGCAATTGAAAAATATAAAAACTTAAAAGAAAAACACACACAAAAAAACTTAGGACAGAAAGAAACGCCTGGAATCAGAAAATGAATCTTTAAAAATACTTACCTTAAATGAATTTACTTTGATTGATTTGGAGAGTCTTCCCCGATTAGACTGTGTGCTCTATTAGGGAGAGGCTGTTACAGCTCGCTGGTGTGTCCCCATCATGTAGCACAGTGCCTGTCCTATGGCCATCAGGGAATGTTGAGTGAGTGGATGAATATTTAGGATAAATTCAGTGAGCCTTTTTCCTCCTTCCCTCAACAAGAAACAACTGTCCTACAAGTAATACTGCCGTGATAGTTTCAAAAAGAGGGTCTGGCCACGGGGAGCTTCGCCAGCCTTTTCTTCTGGCCCCTCTATCTCTTACCCTAAGCAGAGGTCCAGCCTGAATGGAGAAGAGTAGTTGCCCTCTTAACCACTCTTGCTTCTCAGTGTCCTCTGCCTGTATTTCCCTTCTGCTTTATCTGTAGTGTTTGCTCCTCCATCGAGGACTGTCGGAGCCTGCCGACGAGTCGAACGGTCCTGACGTGGGGAGTGAGGATTAAGAAAAAAAGAGACAAGAGACACAGATAGGATCGGGAGGGCAAGCAGTTCTCATTAGACTGCCGCACCGCTTTATTTTACAGCTCTCTTTTACGCACACAAAGACAGGAAGATTACATCAGAAGGCCGAGACAGCAAATATAAAGTAATTTTGTTGTATTTAGATGTTAGGCCCTGACTGTTCTCTAACCTATAGATAAGTCCTTGTTCCCAGAACAGATGGTTTCTAGTTGTTTCTAACCTATAGATAAGTCCTTGTTCCCAGAACAGATGGTTTCTAGTTGTTACTTTTGTTTAAATAAGTTCCCCTTGGGAGTCTCTATTTGTACCTCTTGATTAGCCAAGTTGTCCTTTGGCTTTTTCTGTTTATTTTAATTCTTTATGCATCAGCTCCCCTCAATTCCCCCTTTTTTATTTTTTGAGATCGTGCCTGGCTTAGGTGGTCAGTACGGTCATCTTTACTTACCCGTCATGTGATATCAATCGTTGAGCCGATCGATTCCTGTCTTAGGTCGCAAAAACACTTACTGATCCTTACCCGTCATTGGCTACCGATCTCCTTAGAGGTTAAACAGGGGAGTTGTTGGTCTTTGGCTTGGGAGCCATGTTGAGTTTTATCTTATGGATTTCTCCATAAATATCTGTGACTGTCTGGATCACAGTTTTGAGGATACATTTCAATCACATTTTAAGGTAATCATAGTGTGAAGATTTTTTACTTGATCACCAAGAAATACAACAGCGGTTTTTAAATCTGTTAATTTAACATTAATTTTTTGATCTATCTTGATTTGTTGATTTCAAGATTTACTAGCATTTTCATGTCATTTTTGTACAAATTCTGTAGTTTGAACAGTTTGATGTAGAGCAACACCAGAAACAGCAGCGACAGTGGTTATAGCAATAATACCCCTAATAGCAGCAATCAGCAATCCTACAGATCTTTTAGTTCTATGTAAAATCTTATGAAGCAATTGAAGAACAATATGAACAGTGGGAGAGCCCTCCCACACTCGAGGGGCTTGGACAGGAATCCATAGATGTCTTTTTTTTCTCTGTTGGCTGTCGCTCATGGTATGGTTTGACACACCGACCAGGAATCCACAAAGGTTTTTCTTCAGGACCTGGAGAAATACAAGCAAAGCCTCTTTCCCATGTTAATAAAGTTTTTAAATGTCATTGATTAGTCTGAATGTCTTTCCATCAAATGGGTATATTCTCCAAAGCCTTAGGACTATGGAGATTGTTAAAATGTCTTTCTGAAGCTGTGTGCCCAAGGTGTGGCTCTGTATTATTGCTAGAGCCAGAAGAATTCAAAAAATTTAAAGTAAACATGGCTTTGGCCAGTTGTACTTGTGTAGGATTGTCTCCCCCCTTTTGTTTTTGAAGTTTTTTTTGAGAGTACAATCAGCACGTTTTACAATAGCTTGTCCTTGGGGATTATAAAGAATTCTTGTGGTATGATTAATTTTGTACTGTTCACAGATTTTTTAAACTTGTTACTAGTGTAAGCTGGGCCATTGTCTGTTTTAATGGCTTGACAGAGGCCCATGATGGAGAAGCAGATAAGTAAATGTCTGCAACAGTGGCTAGCATTTTCGCCGCTTTGAGCGGTGGCCGAGATGAAAACCAGAGGATGTATCGACCGTGACATGAACAAAAGATAAACGTCCAAACGAAGGGACATGAGTTACATCCATTTGCCAGATAGCATTAGGAACTAGTCCTCGGGGATTAACCCCTTCAGGGCACTCTTGAGAAGCATTAAGAATTTGGCAGGTTGGGCAAGTTTGAACTATATGTCTGGCCTGTTTGTAAGTAATAGGAAAACGAGCTCGAAGGCCAGCAGCATTTGTATGGGTTAAAGAATGAAACTGGGTTGCCTCAGTAATTAGAACATTAGCAATCAATGAATCAGCAACAGCATTGCCAAGCGTCAGTGGTTCCGGTAGAGAGGTGTGGGCTGTATATGAGTAATGAAGAATGGATGTTGTCGGTTTCTGACAACCTGTTGAAGCTGATTAAAAAGAAACTGGAGAGATGGGTTGAGTTATTAGACAGTAATGAGGAGTCAGGGTACGGGGACTATCTAATTGAGAGGGAGCCCGTAAAAGGCCAAATAAATTACTGAGCGCATAGGTGGGGATTCCCAGAGTGGGACAAAGCCAATTAATATCTCCTAACAATTTGTAAAACATTTAATGTAGAGATTTGGTCTCTCTTAATCTTTTTGTTTTTGTCTAAATCATTTTTGTCAGACTCAGAGTCTCTACCTTAAGTCTTTATCTTATTTTTTTGTTGTTTTATCCTTTTTATTAACATATTGAAATCTCTCATAACTATAAAAAGTTGTTGGGCCTTATTTTTAAACAAGTTACTGTTTCTCTGAGTCTGTTTGTAGCGGTTTTAAAACTAAGCGGATTAGTTGGAACGGTTCCCAGATTGAACCGGGAAAGACACTCTATTGGAATGTAATTTATAGAGACCTTGTCTTACTTTTTTTTTACTTATCTATCTCAAATGTCCCAAGGTTTGGAAACCAGGAACAATGAGTCTCAATTACTTTGAGGAGTTCCTCTAATCTTTTTTCTTTTTTTTTTTTGAGGTTTTGTGCTTTTTCTTCTTAAGAAGCTGCTAAGCAGGCAGATATAAGGTCTGTACTTGTTTTTTGTATTTGTATAGAGAGGGAGGTGATTGCTGACTGCAATCGACCACTCGCTACCTGGAGAGGCTCTAGATGTCCTGTCTTAGCACCTGTTTCTGTCTGAACCGCCCCTATGAAACCTTCAGGGTCATGATATTGGGCAGCAGCTTCCTCCAGACCCTCCTCATCTTGGGGGTCCAGTGTGTCATCATCTTCAACCCCGGCATAAAGATTAACTGGCTCCGGAGGAGCAGAGGGAGAGATGTCAGTGCGTCCATCTCTGTCCTTTTTTAGTTCACTATTCCTTTCTCTTACATGTTCATTACAACGTACTCCCTCATGCCTGGGATCAATGGCATCTCTTACCAAGTTCCACAGGGAAAAGGCATCCACAGGCACCTTAGAGGGTCCATGCGCTTCATAATGTCCTTGTAACCATTTTTTCACCTTTTTCTATGTCTCTAAATTTAGCGTCCCCTCCTCAGGGAACCAAGGACATACTTATTCTACAAATTCTAGAAATCGAAGCAATTGTGCTTCACTGGTTTTTTACTCCTCTAGCTTTTAGCATGCTTTTCAACATCTGGGTAAACAGTCTTTTACTGTTCCCCTGCCCCATAATTTTTTACTCCCGACTATGGTATCTCACTGCACCACCTACCTTCTTTTGACGTGTCTTAACTTCGTGCGGTGTCCTTCACTTTATCCCCAGTATTCAGGTCCCTGTTTGGGCGCCACTTGTCGGAGCCTGCCGACGAGTCGAACGGTCCTGACGTGGGGAGTGAGGATTAAGAAAAAAAGAGACAAGAGACACAGATAGGATCGGGAGGGCAAGCAGTTCTCATTAGACTGCCGCACCGCTTTATTTTACAGCTCTGTTTTACGCACACAAAGACAGGAAGATTACATCAGAAGGCTGAGACAGCAAATATAAAGTAATTTTGTTGTATTTAGATGTTAGGCCCTGACTGTTCTCTAACCTATAGATAAGTCCTTGTTTTCAGAACAGATGGTTTCTAGTTGTTTCTAACCTATAGATAAGTCCTTGTTCCCAGAACAGATGATTTCTAGTTGTTACTTTTGTTTAGATAAGTTCCCCTTTGGAGTTCTCTGTTTGTACCTCTTGATTAGCCAAGTTGTCCTTTGGCTTTTTCTGTTTATTTTAACTCTTTATGCATCAGCTCCCCTCAAAGGACCAGGTCAGACGCTGTCTCTGGAGCTTTCCTCGTGCCTCCAGCTGAGAGGAAGCAGTACCCTCACGGCATTCGTGTTTTCCTTTATAATAGAGACTGAGCTTGGTCATCACTCTGTCTTCCACGTTGTCTGCCTCAGGGTCTTGAACATAGAATTCAGTAAATAATCATGGAATTAAGGACTGAATGATCATTTGTGGTAGTCTACTTGGGATGTTAACGGTGGTACAAATTGTTGCATGGAAATTTATAATTTACACAGTGTATCAGTGAAAGAATTCTTTTCTGCTTTATTTTATGCCCTTACTTACTTGGTTCATTTTGTATCTTTGAGTCTTTCAACATTTTAGGGGGACATGTCATTGAAAACACTTTCTCAAGACACTCTTTGAGTCTGGCTTAGGAAAATAACTGCCTCCATCCATGTGTTCCAGTGGCCTTCAAGTGCAGCTGGAAGTGGGGAGGGTTACAGCTTCCTGCAAGAGCCTGGAATACTGACCTGGTATTGAAGACGGCCCCCTCCTGTACCCCTGTGCATAAATAGAAGCAGACCCTGATTTGGTGCTGGAATAACATGAAGTTGAAGGCAGACTGGGTGGCCTGGCTATTGGAGCCAGAATTCCCATTTACGTTAAGAGTTCTGGACCATTTTGAATTACTGACTCATTCAGCTCTGCAGAGGGGCCATGGTAAAAAAATACGCATCCAGTCCCTCGAGGCTAAGTATCCAGGTTGGAAATTCACCTGTATCACTTTGAAAATTGTCATAGAAACAAGCAATTGTGGAAAGGTCTTCGAGAATTAAAAAGGCCACTGTGTAGTGAGGCGTCATTCCCTGATCACCTTGTTCTGAAAGTAAAGGTTTAAATTTGAAGACTGGCACATAGGGGCACATGAGGTCCCATGGCTGCCACTCTCCCATCCACGCGGAGCTCTGCCTGTACCCAGCAGGGTGGCAGTGCCAGCTTTCGGGTTCTGATGGACCCTGTGCTGTAGGTGTCAGTGCTGATCACATTTCATGCATCGCAGGAGTAGTTCTCACGCATGTAAGTTGTCTCCTAAATCGAACTGTTTCATTACTTTAAAAACTTTTTATTGGAGAATAACAGAAGTATGGAAAAGTCCTAAGTGTGGATAATGAGTTAAATTTTCATAGATTTTATTTTTTATTTTAAAGGGTGTATTGAGAATTAATCCAAAGAAGTTTCATGAAGCCTTCATTCCTTCCCCGGTAAGTTCAATAACTTTATAATAAACTTAATGTCATATTTAATTTTTTAGATGTGCCCTGAAACCGAAATCATATATTCTAACCAAAAAGCCAAATAGTAAAACAAAATTGAGGATGGGCAAGGATTTGTTTCAGATTTAAATAAACAGAATTTGCCTTTGGTTAACAAGCCTTTCTGCCAGACTTAAAATCACACTTCAAATGAAGGGGATGGCATTTGTTACCAGGCTGCAGAGAGCAGCTGAACCCAGGCAGACACCCACCCATTCGTGTAATTGGACGCCCTTGGTTTATAGCTTAAAAGGATTTATGGGTTTTCCACTGATTTAAGTTAATCTTTCCTAAACAAATATGCTATCTACTTTCGATCTACTGCATGAGCTAATCTGCAAATTTGTCCAAAAACAATACGTAATGCTTTTCCTTGGGAGGGGGGTGGTGGTCAGAGTTTCTCACTTCCCTTTTATGCAGGTGATAGGACTCAGTATGAGGCCTTTTATCATCGGGTCTTTATCCCCTTCCTTCTGCTCATGACTCATTTTAACAGGCTCTGTCCTGTTAAGGTAAGTTCACTCTGACATGCAGTTAGCCGCAGGTCTCTGAATAAGGCTTAATTGTGCAAAGCTGGGAGAGCTGTGTTCTTAAATTCCTGACCTGACTTTTCCAGGATGCCATAAATAGGATAACCATAGAATTATAAATTTTTCAAAGCGGAAGGAATAAACTTTTGCTTGTAGCTGAGGAAATGGAATCCATACGCGTATATTGCAGTTAACGAATTCCATTATGTTCAACGACAGGTTTAGTGAGTATACAAGTTCAGTCATGTACTTCATAAGTGTTATTTTTGTTATTGCTACAGTAACCTTAAGACCTATTCTCAACAAGGTCGGGTTAGTCCATTTTTCCACTTGTTCCCCTGAAGCCAAGGATTTACGTTTGTATCTCAAGTTCAGGTCTTTCCCGTTGGATTAGATAAAAAGTACTACTGACATGTCACATTGTTCTCTCTGAGTCCTATTCCGTTCCTGTGACAGAATGTGGTCTATATGCTCCCCTTGGTTGTAGAATTGAAGGTCAGCTCTGCAATAGTAACTTAGCTGCAGGAGCAGTTCCGTCATACAGCGGAAGCAGTTTCCGTGGGTGTTACATTCCAGAGTTTGCTCAGAAGGTGAAAGTCACACTCAGTAATCATAAGAATTCCCCATGAAAGTCTCTTAGTATGCCATATTAGAGACAGATAAACCGTCTCAGTAAGTCCTGCATAATCAGCGTTTTCTCCATGGTAAAAAGAATGACTCTTTGCCTGCGTACCAGTTGCAGCAGCTCGGTTATATTAGGGGCCCCGGTGTGTGAGAAACATGGATTTTTCAGCATGAGAATCTCACCCAGTGCAGGAAGGAATTCATCCTGAGAGGTACCTGGGAACTGAACAGAGTTCGCTTCTCCCTTCTTCTGTGCTCACTGAGGCTTGTTCTCACTGAATGGAATGATTAGGAAAACTTAACACAGCATTTTGAAAATGTTACAGCTCGCTTTCTCTTCCCTGAGTACACATTATTGAATTTCCCTAAGTTAGATCCCTGTTAGGATGGCTCCTGACAAGTGTGGGGCCGGGACAAAAGTACAAACAGAGGCACACATACCACGTATTAAACATTGAAAAGTTATAAATCACACTAACAAAAAGTTAAGTAAAATATATTCAGGACAAATAAAATCTATTTCTTGCCAATATACCTCCATGTACCTGGGTTCAAATGTAGATTCCTCGGATTTCTTGGAACTCTATGCTGAAAAGTGGCTGCATGGGGGGGGGGGGGTCTTACCCCTGGCCTGTCCCTCTTCCCTTTCCAATCCTGGCTTCCTGTCCCCTGTTTGCTGCCCACCCCCATTCAGTGAAGGCCCTTGTATACACCCGTGTGGGCATCTTATCCCACTGTCCAGGCTCTGTCAGTAGAAATACTGACCCTTTAGCCACCTGTCAAGTCCAGGGGGTGCCACCTGTGATGTGGTTTGTCTTCGGGAAAGTTCCTGTATATGCCCTGGAAGTAGGCTTGGGGCTGAATATACATGGGGAAAATCATGCACTTGGCCTTGAGAACTCCTCACCTGATGGGGAGGGGTGTGGCTGGAGCAGAGGTCCTCAAATTGTGGGGCATGTCTAGGTTCCATGTGACTGAAATTTGCACACGATGTGTTGCCACTGTTTAATCTGGCTTGTTCAAGGCAATTCAGTAGCAAAAGTTACTGGTTTTTCAAAAACTCACATTGTTCTACTGGAAATTGTATTCCTGGCATGTCCTATGTAGAATGTTTTAGACTGTTGTGATTTTAGGATTGGCTTATTTCTATACCTCTTTTACACTCCTGTCTGGCCACTGGTGGAGTAGTAAAATTGTCACAGAGGGAGAAAAAATGCTAAGCGATTCACCTCTAAGTAATTCAGGACAGACTGTAAAAGCTCCGTCAAAGCCCATTTAAAGTGACTGTAGATACCCTGGTTTTGGACCCTGGAACAATCCTGCGTTCTAGTTTTGTGGGTTTTTAGGTCCGTTTCAGGTTTTAGAAGCATTATCGAAAGCAATTGAAGACGGAGATAGTAGAGGCAATAAATTACATGTAGATAAATCCCATCACTGGTCTGGATTTCTGAGTAGACACAGCTCACGTCCATGTCGTGTGTGAACTTGCATAAAGTGCAGAAATGCTCACAGGTAGACTAGGAGGCAGGAGGCTAGCACCAGGGCCTACGTGTCACCGTCCCCTGCTTTGGCAGGAGAAGAAGGACAAGAGTTGGTATCAAGGAATACGTCGCCTCTGCTCTGCCACTAAGACAGAGAGAAGCTTCCTTATTTGTAAAAGGAGGGGGTGGGTTAAATATTGTCTGATGTTTCGGACAACTTTACAATTCTAGTTTTTGGAGAGACAAAAATAGACTAGATTTGGTGAAACTGTATAGGTTTATTCTTCACAGACTCTAAAAAAGATTGAGAACTTACACAATGTCATTTGTTATGTTAAAATATCTACTTAAGTCTAGGCTAGGAATAGTGAGTTGACCATCAGGTTTAAAAAAGGACTTTGTTTTTGGGGAACTTGACTTAGATTTATTATGATTTCTACTGATAGAAAGTTGATTTTCATTTTCTTACGACAAACCCAAAATACGTGGGACATGTATACCGGCCAGTCTCCTGGGGTTCTCAGTAAAAGTAAGCTATAGACTTAGAATAAAACTATGTGACTTTCAAACAAACCAAGATACTTTGATATTATTGAGATGCCTCTTTATCCTATTCGGGGATAAGATAAAGAGGAGAAATGGACCCAGTGTAAAGCCTGGCGTTTTACAAAAAGCATAGTCTCCATTCTGAATTATCTTGGTGCAGGAAGTTCTATAATGTTTTGGTGCATCTTGTCATGGGAGGCACTCTTTGCACGTCTGTGAAATTTATTTCTGGTCCAAAAGGATCTGTGCCATTGATGGGAGATGCTATGACCATTATGGCATCCTTGGGTTGTCTTCCCCCTTCCAGCCTCCTGTGTATTTAGTTAGATTACCCCCAGACCCCTGTTGATTTCCTCCAGGGTTGTTTATTGTACATTATCCTATTTTTCTATTCTGTCTGATGGCTAAAGCAAGTCTTCTGGCATTCAGAGGAAAGGCTGAACCCTTTGGCCTTAAAAAGTAGTTAGAGGATGATTCAGACTTTTAATATTGAGGTGTTCCCAAGTTTAATATCTTTAAAATAAGAGATTCAGCAATAGATACAGGCTTCTGAATGAATCAAGGACAAGATGAGTAGTGATGCAATATCTATGAATTTGTGTGTTGTCTGAGGTTCCACTCAGCCCTGCTTTTCTTGGTTTCTGGGGATAGAAACGTGACAAACCAGCATCTTATCATCCTGAATCTCTGCACTGTCTAAGGGCGGTGTAACTGCTTACGATGGGGCATCTCAGTGCGTGTTTTGACACATGATAGCGGGTAGGATGACCTACATACAGACAGCTCTCTTTTCATTCTGAGGAAGTGGGAGAGATCCCACTGCTTTATACATTGCAGAAGGCAGTGACTGACGATGTGATGGCACACTTCAGTTGTTCTCTCTCCGTTTACTGGTTGCCTTTTCCTTATTTCTCTGAGAAGCTTGTCTTGAGGTCAACTACAGTAATAGTTCAGTCTTTGTGGCTAACACGGTAGCAGTTCCTCGGGGACTCGGGTGGGTCAGGTTTGGCAACGTGTGCAGGCCACAGCTGCCAGCCCATGGCTAGATTGGAAGTTGAACAGAAAGACTTCTGAAGGATCTCTAATGGTTTGTAACTGGAAACCATAAAAATTGCTGAGTGTCTAAAATCCCATGGCAGTGGGGAGGAGAGGTTGGTGAATTTGGAATGCTAATTTTAACATTAAAATGTCATAGTAATCACCTGCAGTCTGTTGAGTGTTAAATGTATTTTATCTCAAATGCCTGTTAGAAAAGTTTGCATTTCCAAGCCTGTTTGCTATTACCTCCTTTAAGAAAAAGTAACATTTTACTTGTGTCATCTTCTGAAAAGAAGCATATTGTATAAATTTTTGGAAGGATAAAAGGGTAAAGAGTGCATGTTTGCTTGTTTGTTGATGAAACATTTTGAAAATCCTTCACTTTGTTATGGAACCTTGCTGTTGAAGTCATGCTTTTGCTTAGCTGACTTTCCCAAGTAAGTGTTTTCGTGGAGGGAGTAATTTGCCTTAATAGGAAGATTCTAGCATGAATTTAAGTTTAGCAGCTGATACCTGGGGAGTTCATGGCGGCTATACTGCATGAAGGGGGTTGTTTGTGATTGAGGCTGCAGATGTCCGTGCCTTGTTGTGTAGACAGTTGGGAATTCACCCGCTCCTAAGTGGTGAGAGACGTGGGCTCAGAGAATGCTCCATGCATCTCACTTTACGTCCCTGTCCTTTTCTTCTTTGCCTTCCATGTAGGTCTCCAGAAAAACCACCACAGTTTGCTTTCTCTGCCGCTTTCCTGGGGGGAGTATGATTTTGCTGGTTTCCTCTTAGAGAACCACATTCCAGGGCTGATTGCCGCTCCGGCTCTCAGTTGGTTTTCTTGGGGCATTATATGTTGTTGCTCTGTTTTCTCGCATACCTTCTATTTCTCACCCTTACCCTTATTTAAAAAAAAAAAATCAGCTTATGTAGAAAAGATATTATGGTTCATTTTATTTAAAACAAAAAAGGATAACCTAAGGATAACTTACTCCTTTCTTATTTCAGTGATGAAAGCATGCAATCCCAGTTTTTGCTTTATGTGTTTTTGTTTGTTTGTTTTAAGCCTGCGTGTAGTAGATCTCTCTTATTTGGTGATTCGTTTTCAGCATTCTTTTTATCTGCTGTTCCGTTTTCATCAGCATTTCTATTCGTTGCAAAGAGACTGACTCTAGGTCTTCCTGTGGCTAAGGTATGTACGAGTGTTCTTGTGAAGTTAGTGGACACATTGTAGAGTCTCCAGTTTTTAAACGAAGGAAGTAATTTCTGGTTCTAAACCTTGGGACGCTGACGGTTTTCTTTCTTCAACATAGGATGGTGATCGAGACATTTTTATTGACGGGGTCGTTGCTCGTAATAGAGCCTTGAATGGGGATCTGGTGGTCGTGAAGCTGCTTCCAGAGGAGCAATGGAAGGTGAGTTGAATTTTCCTTTTCTAATTATAGACTTCTCAGGGCCTTTTTGCATTCCAGAGTGAATCAATAAGCCTCATAAAGGAAGCAGTTATGGATCCTGAAGGCTACAGAATGCTTGGGGCGTAGAAGCATCTGGTGAGCAGACATAGAACTATGTGAGCTGTTCTCCTTGCTCTCTCCCCTGTGAACTGTCTTCCCTGTCACACACCTTGTAAATGATGTGACTTCTCTGTGCCTCAAATGCCTCATCTGTAAAATGGGAATAATCAAAGTACCTACCTCATCAATATGTCATGAGCATTAAATGGGAATACTTGTAAAAATCTTAGAATGGTGCCTGATCAATGGTAGCAACTCAAGAAATGCTAGTTCTTTCTATTAGCTTGTCCAGAAATGTGGGAAGTGTGACCTTATACCAGAGCTTTGTTGAGGCATTGGTTAAATTCTTTTTTATGTGACAGGGCTAGAGAATTGAGGTAGACCTCTGTGCCAGGGATTTGTAGGGGCAGGGAAACTAGTAATGATCAAGATGACGTAGTTCTTACCCTCACAGAGCTGTTAGTCTGGTGGGAACTACAGGTAGCAGAGACAGATACTAATCACACGTATACAGAGTTGAGGAGAATTTTGATAAATGCTGTGAAGTTAAGTGCAGAGTGTTTTATAAGAGTGAATTATCCTAGTCCAGAGCAGTCCACCCCCATGTTCTTGCCAATTTTGGGTATAGTCTCCTCCCGTTGATTCCGTGAATGCACAACTAAGGGTTGACTCCAGGTCCTAGGAACACAGACTGATTTGGTTTACTTCCTCTTTTCTTAAAGCCTCATCTAGCACAGCGTTTACCCGGGCCATGTGGATGAGAGGGGTGCATTAGGGCCATGTCAAACCAAAGGAACTATTACTAGAGGTCATTGATGGAGCAAAGAGCAAATTATAGGACGATGGGCCAAAGGAAGACAAGAAAGATGGTGGCTTCCTTTGACTTAAAGGGTGATAATGGGTAGGATTGAAAGAAACGGAAGAGCCGTTAGCAAGTCGGTGAGTCTCCCGCTAACCAGAACAGGTATGAAGGGCTCACTGTGAAAGAGTGGGAATGGAGCGCATACAGTAGAGCACGTGTGGAGCTCTGCAAAGCTCGCGTAAAGAGCAAGGCCAAGTTGCCTGGCATCCTCACTGCCCTTGACCGAGGTAGGGGTGGCTACAGAAAACAAGGGTATGAATGAATAAATCGGTTCATTATTTCCCCTTTTTTCACCCATTTGAATTTAAGACCAGCAAGCACATTCTTTCTGGTTTTGTCAGGAGCCCTCTTGCATTGGGCAGGAAGCCTAAGAAGATGGGGGTGGGTACCCAGGAGGTGAAGGTGTTTGTTGTTGAGTTCTAGAAGGATAGGTTTAGTACTCGGGCATTCTTGCTTCTGCCTTGGTACCTTTGCTTGTAGATAAAAACCTATACCTGCTTTAAGAGTCAACATAGCAAAGTTGTAATTTTTCCTAAAAGGTCTAATTTTGTGGATTCCTAGGTCACTGGAGCTAGTTACGCAGATAAAAATTTGCAGAAATTCTTGCAGCATTCCCACGGTCAAACATTCAGGCTACACACATACGCTTGTTGTTTTTCTACTTTACAGTTACTTTACAGTCTGTAAAGTACTGGCATGGATCCAGAGAAAGGCCTAGACTGGCCAGGAGGACCCTACCTCTGAGGTGCTGGTAGAATGCGGGCGATGACCGAGGACGGCTGCGGTGTGTGCTGGGCCCTCTGAAGTGTGGAGGATGGCCCAGGGTTCGTCCCTTATTGCTGTTTCTGTGGGGCTCCTAGAGGTCTTCACAGCGGCTGCCTGGCACTTGCTTTTGAGCTTCAAGGCAGCCCCATTAGCTGTGTCTCTTAGGACTCACTAGAGTGAGTATTTCACAGCTTCCTATTGTGAAGCGGGGTGCTCTGTTGACGGCAGCCCACCTGTGACAGCAGTTGGTGATAGGATCAGACTACAGAGCGGAGAATATTCAGGCTGTCATCAAGAATCCCTGGCGTGTAGACTATAAACATCCCAAAGCATACTGGCCGATTGTATTACAGGTTCGTTTGCACAAAAGCATATTGTTGTCAAAGGAATCTGTAGTCAGTGCTGCGAGCAAATGTGAATTAATTGGATTATTCATCTTCACTTCTTTATACTTGTTGTGCTCACCCCTCTTGGGTGTGTAAATAACAGGGCCTTTGGGGTTTTAGGAAAACAACAGTTCTTTTAGCTGTTGTAGTAAACAGTCAATTTATTTCACAGCATGTTTTTTGGCAAAACAGATAGCCGTAAAAGTATCAAGCTGTGAGGCAATAATAAAAAATAATTTGCTCCTATGTAACAATTTTAATCTCAGAATCTTCCAGATTTTTAGTATATATGTATTTTTCTTCTTATTATTGTTATAGACATCTAATGAAGCATAATGGAGGGGCAAATAATAGTTTCTTCACTTTGTCAATTGGGAAATTAAGTGACTTGTTTGAACACTTGGAGTTTGTGACAGAACCAGTGAGGTAGCAGAATCCAGGATCCAGATCTTTTGACTTTTAGTTTAATGCTCTTTTCGTGTGTGTGTGTGTGTGTGTGTGTGTGTGTGTGTGTGTGTGTGTTGAGTGAGTGCCTGTGTATGTAATTTTCTAGACTGAGGGTCTGTGACTTTCTTCAGGTTTTCAAAGCTGGGGAACATGTCCCCCAAGTGGTTGGGAGCCACGAATCTGATGTTTCTGCCTGGAGCAATGCAGAGCACCCAGTCTTCTCATCCTCTGCACGCCCTACGCTGTGCTACGTGCTGGAGGTAGAGACTCGAAGAGGTTACGGGCTTTGCTTTTCGGGAGCTCATAGGCCAGATGGGAAGGGGATAGGAACAATGGTAGTATGGTTTGCAGGATAGAAAGAGAAATACATATTGTTATGGAAGCATCAAAGTCGACCTGAGTGAATTGGGGAAGGTTTCCTAGAGGAGGTTACATTTGAACTAAGGTTTGAAGGATGAGAATGAAGCAGGAGAGAGGGTTTGCTTTGCTTTAGGATGAGAGTGATTTGGGCTAAGAATGATTTGGCAAGAGAGGATTGTGAGAATTTCCCCTTCCAGGGAGGCACCTACGGAATATGGCTCACTCTTCCTGCCATGCCATTGCCTAAGTGCTGCAGTTTCTCAACCAGCTATCCCAGATGCTGGCAGAAGCAGGGAATTCCTGTTCTCAAGGTCCCACCCCCAGGAAGACCAACATCCGTGGCCCCATTTGGCAGAGATGCTTATGGAATACTGCTCTTTGCAGTATTTATTTGATTTTCTCTCGCCTCTTCCATTCTCTTGCCTTTTCCTTGGCTTTCCTTTCTCCCATCAAGTTCATCTCTCATACTGTTAAACAACCTTGTCCTTTATCCTTTTGTTAACTATGAAAAGTTTATCCTCTTGTTTTCCTTCTCTCAATACTCCAGTTCTTTACACTATGGATAAGCATATCCATACTGCTGCTGGCTGCTGACGTTTTAGTGCTGACTGTGTACCGGGGGCTGTACTTTGTGCCTGGCAGTGTCATTTAGCTTCCCATCACCTCTATCCCAGTTTTGTGAATGAGAAACCTGAGGCTTCACTTAAATGTCTTACATATTTAGGGGACATGTAATGAGGGAGTGACAGAGTTGGGATTCAGAGTCACATCTCCTCATTTCACGATCTCTTTGCTATTTGTTAGTCCAGAGATGTAAAGAAGACAGTTATTTGATCTTTAGATAGATATTGTCAGGTATCATCAAAATCTGCGTAAGTCCAAACAATAGTAATGCATGCTTTAGCATTAGGTAATATTTTGAGTTGCCATCATGGGTAAAGAAGATGAGTCTATCTGTTGAATTGACCAAAGGCCTAGTATTATTTTTAAGAAATAAACAATTTAGAAAAAAATAATTAGAATTCTAGTCATTGCATCTTAAGACTGGAGAAACATGAAGGCTTCTTACGGCATTCTGGGGGCAGGTGTGGGGAATGCGTCTCAGCCTTAACCTACATGCAGGTCCCAAACCCACGGGACGTGGAGCACAGGTATTCATAGGGAGGTAGGCAGTTATCATGTGGGAGGTGGGATAGACTTCTAATTCCAGAAATGTGGGACTGTCTTATCACAAGCAGACTGGTAGCAGCAGCCACTGGGCTGGGAGTCAAGGGTAGGATTTGATCCTCAGCTAGAACTGGCTAGAGCAGTAATGGGAGCAAAACCAAAGCAGAAGACCAAACCTGAATTCTGGGCCTCTTTTGTTGTACAAAGGAGACTTGGGAGCCTAGAATTCAGCTGGTATCTTGGATCTGGGAGGTGGGTTAAAAGCGAAGGCCTCCTATAGGGGGAGCTGAAGTGGTTTAAGTGCCTACCATGCTTGACTGGGAAGTAGAGTGCGCAGCTTAGTTGGTGTAACCATGGTGAGCGGCCCAGAGAAAATCAGAGTGACGGAGGCCGCCAGGAGCACATTCAAATCAGACTCAATCAGGTGAAACAGGGTGAAACAGAAGTGACTGGCTCGAGTCAGGGTGGATTTCAAGGGAAATTTCTACTCATTGGAACTTAGCTTCTACATTTCTGTCTGAATGTTTAAAAATATAGTCAGACAGGTTGGAAGTGATTCGATATATTGACACCCACTGGAACACTAGATGTGCTTCATTTATCCCCCAGTGTTTGCTGAGCACCTGATTGTACTGATAGGATACAGTGGGGACAGATCAATCAAGCACTCGGTTAACTAAAGTCTAAATTTCTCTGGGGACAGGATTATTTCACTTAATTTACAACAGAGCGAAGTCTATACACATGAATTAAGGAGGGTGGAGAAGCTGGGATAGTTATTCTGTATTTTCTAATATGTCTATTATACAGTTACTAAGAAAACTTATTTTTATGCAGAGATACTAATATTTCAGCAAGGGAATAATAGAAGTATGGATGGGTATTTTGGAAGAGATTGGCACAGAGAGAAAGAAAGAACTTGAGTTTCAAAGAATAAAGGAAGTGCTGATAGGAGTAACTACTCTTGTTCTAAATTAAACAAACAACAAAAAAAATCAAAGTGCACATTTAATCCCTCACTTTCAATGGCTGTTCCAAACCTTCTTATGGTCACATGAAATTGGTCTAGTACAGTAAATTGTTTCCTTTGACAACTAACTTTCCCCTCAAGTGATTGTTTTAAAGTTTTGTCTTCCAAGTTCTTCTTTAAATATGCACCCATCATACTAGATTATGTTTAATCCAATCTCTTATATAACCACTATCATTTTGGATTGCTCTCAATTCCAGTGGAATTAGGATTTCTTAGAAATGTTTGGTTTCTTGGCCTGGATGGCAAGCCCGAAAAAGACTTGGAAGGTACTTAATGATGGAGGGCAAGATCTTTGGAGTTTCCACCCATAGCAGTATGATAGGTAGGATATACCTATTGCATGATCAGATTTTCCCCAAATTGTTATATACACAAGTCTATTTTTAACAATCATCTTTTCTTCTTCATTATTGCCAGCTCTAGGATCAAATACTTCAGGTTCTTGCCTGTTTTAAACATGCCTTCAGATCTCTGTAATTCAAATTGAAATGTCTGAAATAAGGAATGTATCATTTAAGGATAGAGTAGCTTATTTGTGCTGGGAAACTCCCAATTAATATTTCAGGATTATTTGCTAGAAAACTAATTCATTCCTCCTTAACTCCATGAAGGTAGTTTGGTGAAATTCACACTCTTTGTAAGGAAGGAGTTAATGTAGTTCAAGTACGTACAACAATGTTGGCATCTTAGAAGTGTTCGAGAAATGTCAGATATTACTATTAGCCTTCTTTGAAATGAGGGCTGAGAGTCATCCTTTGGCCAAGATCACATAATAACTCAAATTTACTATTTCCAGCTCTTGAATGTACCACTGGCAGCATTTACTCACAGCAGATATAAAATGTTGATGTAAAATGTTGACGTAATATGTTCCCGTCTCAGTGTGCATTCCTTTGAAGTGTCTGAATTGCTGGACAGTTGTGTGGTAGGTAAGGTCTTCCTGTGGAACGACATGGTGTATTTCTTGCTCATGCTCCTTGCCCTTCAGGATCATCTAGGGCTTTGCTTTGTATTATCCTCCCTCCAGAGTCCAGGCTGAATGGAACAGCTGCCATCAGGAGCATTCCCTTTTCCTGTGGCAGACAAAAACAGAGCCCTTGAGGGCCACATTTAAAATGCCTTTCTCCAGAAGCGACTCCATCGGTTCTGCTCACAACTCACTGGCCAGAATGAGTTGCCTGGCTGTACTCAACAACAAATAGCCCAGAGGTTTAGTCCTTCCTCATGTCTCCAAGCAGGGAGAGCAGGATACATCTGGTGAACTACACGAATGACTGTCACGCTGGATTAATTATACGTTGCATTCTTGACTAGCCATCTGAAAAGTTGTATGCCGTTGGTCCTTAGGGAGACTAGGCAAAAGCTTATATATCACTTCCTACAAATTCATCCCCACTAATGAAAAAAGAGTTCGGAAGTACCTGAAAATGCTCTAAGTGGTTGTTAAAATCACCCTTAGTTCTGTAACTCATGCTTTAAAGTACAGTGTGTGTGACAAAGTAAATTTTTTGATCTTCGAATTAAGATAATGGTGCAGTTTTTATAAGTGAAAGGCAAGGAAGGAACTGTACTGGCATTTGTTTGGTAATATTTATAAACCATAAAGAATTTATCCTTGATAGCAGTGTTGTGATATTGTTGCTTGTTACTGCTATTGTTAAATTTTTTTGTTTTTAAAAATTTCAGTAGATATACCTTATCCTATATTTTACAAACACTAGTACTGATTTAGGGCATATGCCTAACTGTGTTAGGAATTTAGGTACCTAAGGTGAGGTGCATGGTAGACTTGGAAGAGTACACATGCTACGTTAGTATTGTGGAGCTTAAAACGTAAGATAGGAGATAAAGTAGCACGTGGGGGGTCACATCAGGAAATGGCTCCACACTGTGGGAAGTTGTGCAGCTGTTGCTGTATTGGCACTGGGGGGCCATTGAGGACTTTTCAGGAGGGGTGACATGGTCAGATGTGCCTACAGGCACACCTTGTGTTAATGCACTTTGCTTACTGTGCTTTACAGATGTGTTTTTTACAAATGGAAGGCAAGACCCTCCACTGGCAAAAAGCTTTTGGTCTTCTTTATTGTGACACTTAGCAGTATTGCGGTGGCCTGGAGCTGAACCTGCAGTACCTCTGAGGTGTGCCTGGTGGGAGGGTGGAGGACATAAAAGAAAGGCGCAAAACTGATGGGAGACGGACAGGTAAGTTACTTAACAGAGTCTGAGTGAGAGATGGGAACAGTCACAGCGGTCATGTAGACTGCAAGGAGATGAATATAAGACTAGGTGGTAAGATGGAACCTGGAGATTGGAGGTAGGAGGAAGGCAGAAGGAGGAAACTAGGGTGACTTCTACGTTTCAGGCTGAGAATTGCAGGGCTAGTTTTTCTGTAAAAGGCCAGATAGTAAATGTTTTAGGCTTTGAAGTATACAGTTCTGTCACAAGTTCTTAGATCTGCTGTTGTAGCGTGAAATCAGCTATGTTCCAAGAAAACTTTATTTACAAAAAACAGCTGGATGGGGCCTGTGAACTGTAGTTTTGCCAACCCCTGTTCTAGAGGCATAGCTAGACCTCATGAAGGACCTTGCTCCTCCTACCCTACCAAGCAACCCTATGAGCCCCGATGCGAACCCCCGTTCTCAACCTTAAACAGCATGGCAGCTATGCTGGAAAAGGGCTTCCTGTTTAAACTCCATCTCAGTAATTAATTCAAGCTTGTAGTGCTGGAGTCTTTTGATTTTGAATCAGAAAAGGTTAGAGTCTCTATCTCTATGGATTATTATCTCTCTTGATGGGATTCTGTGTTTTCTTTTGTGTTTTAGAATTTTCTCTAATAATATGTGTGAACACTGAACTTGCAGCGTGTTGAATCGGGAGCGTGTTATCCACCTTAACGTGCTGACAACTCTTAGGCTCTCCTCCTACTGCTTGTTCCAGCTTCATTCAGTTTCCTGTCTAGGGTCCTCTCCCCTGTTCTTAAAGCCTTTTCTTTTGCCATTGACTTGAGCAGCAGGTGGCATGCATTGGTGCTTACAGTGGTCAGAGAGAAGAGATGCAGTTCTCCACTCAGTTCTTTTTAAGTACCAAACCAGGCCTGTTTGTGTCACTGTAAAAATTGTCAGGGGGTACAGGAGGACAGTAGTAGGTCAGCTAATGTCAGTGCTCAAGGCAAGTGAGAAAAGATCAGTTTAAACGGATGAGTGTGAAGGCTACAAACAGCGAGTGAATCCGTGGTCAGGAACATGGACTGACTGAATGGTTGACATCAATGGTATAGAATCTAGGCTGTCAGCAAGGGGGCGGGGCCAGTCCCCTCGTGCAGCTCCTCCAGCAGACTTTTGTGGAATGCTTGCTCCGGGCCAGGCATCATGCCCTCCCTTAGGGATATAGGCTGGAATAAGATAGGCAGGACCTGGTTCTGCACCGAAACCACAGAACATAGAAAATGACTTGAGTGACTGTTTTCTCAGTTCTCCCAAAGATGATTCTTAAATCGTGCCATTCTAGATGCAAAGTAGAGAAGTTAATTCATTATGTATAATGGAGGCCTTAGTGCAGGGGTGTCCAAACTGCGGCCCGCAGGCCAACTGCGGGCCGCAATCCATTGTTAATTGGCCCACGGCAAATTCCAAAAATATATTTAGTTTACTTAAATAAACCAGGTGAGGCAATACGTACTTCACCTCGAGTGAGTGGCCTGGCTGTTTGTGTATTTCACCGCATATGGCCCTTGGTGAAAAACATTGAAAAAAGTTTGGACACCCCTGCCTTACTATATAAGGGCTTAATTTTCTTGAGGAGCCCAGGTTGAGAAAGTCAGTACAGTGGCTCAATACAGAGTGGTAGGTGCAGTGATAAAGTCATCGGGTGATATGGGAGTGCATGTAGGGGTACCCTGCTGCCTGGCAGAGCGTCAAGGAATGCTTTCTGGAAAGAAATTTCTGGAAGAAATGGAGTCTGAATGGAAAGTGCGTTGTAACCATATGAAGAACAAGGAACTAAGGCTTGATGAAAAGCAGCTTGGTCCAGCCTGTATCCTAAAAGTTGCTTATCATAGCTGGACTGAGGCTTTGAGGGAAAGAGTAGTGGCCCGAGGCGGGTCCTTGTCAGCCTGGTCAGGGTCTCCTTCTCACTGGGTACCGGCAAAGGCCAATCGTAGACTCGTAGACCCAGATCTTGCTGCATGAGTGCTAAAATAAGCTGGGTACGGTCACAATCCTTGGTGTATGGTCATTACTTTTCCTGGAACCATTGGTAGAGTGAGGTCTCGTTTGTAATGCACTGTGATGGAGTGTCTTCAGTCTATAAACACCATAGTCTCAGGTCCTTTGGGATAAGATCTGGTTGTCTTTTTAGTGTTTTGACCTGGTCGTCTTTTGACAGTGAGGAGGTTGAGCCTTGGCAGCCTGGGTATATTGCCTTTGTGCCTTCTGCCCATCCTCTCCAATACATACTTAGTGTTGTTGGGTGTGGCGTTCCTTTTGGGGTAATCTGGATCCTTGCAACTCAAAGTGTCATGTATGTACCAGCAGCATTGCAGAATCTCCCAAGACCCACTGAGTAAGAATCTGCATTTTAACAAGATCCCTTGGCAGGAACTTTACATTTTGAGAAGCACTGATGTGGATGATTAAGGAATTAACACTTCTATTCTTCAAAATTAAAAATTACTTTGGCCCCATAGAGAAGGGAGGGACATGTGTATGACATTATAGCTAGTCCTAGAGGAGAGTCAGTGTAACTTGTTGGGGCTTCAGAGGTTTGAAGTAATGATTTCCGTGTCTTAGCAGAATTAGATACGGGTGTATGTCTCTGAATGTATAAATCCTTGTTTTGTGCAGACTTTTCTTTCATGCTTCTGTTTTTTCTCCTCTTTACAGCCATATTTTAGGACCGAACCACTGTCTCTTTCTTGACAGTGGTGTAGAGTCTGAAGTTTGGCTTCCAGCCCACCATTCTGCTACAGTTGTTATTTTCATGGTCCTCACTGATGTCCTTTCCATTTTCATTGGTCATTTTCTTTGTATTCATGTTCCTCGAGCTTCCTACACTGACTTAAGACCATTGATTTCCACCTTCTTTGTATTAATGCCCCATTAACTCTGTTGCCTAGTGCTGTTTCTCTCCTTCTTGGTTTGTTCTTAGTTGATTTCTCTCTCTCCTCCTCCTAGTTGTAGACATTTCCCAATCTCCTACCCCGAGCCATCTTTTCTTTCTTTATACTCTTTTCCAGAAAGGCCTTTATGTACATTCACAATTTAAACTGGCACTTTTGTTTGGGTAGTTTCCATCATCCATTCACTTACTCAACATTTTTTGCTTGGCCACTTTGTGCCCGGCACTGGACTAGGTCCTGGGGATGCAAAGATGAACACACTGAGATCAATTTGCAGCCAGTGTGGAAATCGGCCATAGTGCTATTTGATGTAGACCTGAGTTGAGATTTGAGTACAGCTGCCAGGGCTCAGGAGGGAGGAGGACAGCTGTTCCCGAGGGAATTGGTTCACATTTCTTAGGCTAGATGACATCTGAATCTCAATGTGGCAGGGGAGAGTTTGCCACATGAAAATGCAGGAGAGAAGAGACTATTTTAGGCAAAGGGACTAGATGTTCGAAGAAACATGTATTTCTCCCAACTCTAAGCTGGTGAGGGCAAGAGTTGTGCCTTATTTACGTTTATGTTCATTGCACACTGGAAAGAATGTGAGCTTGGGGACCACATTGTAGACCCTGTACTGACTGGCTCTGAGATTTAGAGACTTCATCTGTTTATGGGAGTGAGTTTTTTGGTAAGGATTAATGAACTGTAATCACGTAAATAGTGCCTGGCAACTAGGTGATTTTAAAATGTTTCCTTCTTTCACTTGCATCTGGCTGCCTGGTAACTGGCATCCAGTAGGTGGGGAATAAATACTTGTTGAATAATTTGAGTGTTTCCAACAACATGCGAAAAATGACTGATACCGTTTCTTTTGATGTAAAATTTTGTGACTAAAATGCACAGGGTGAATTCACTAACTTTAGTGATCTTAAGAAGCAGCAATTTGTTTTCTTAAGAAATGACTTCAGTTGGAGGAGAAAACACAGCAATGGATTAAGTAGGTTTACTGGATGTTTGCACATGCGAGCTGGATGTAACTTCCCCCTCTGAATATCAGAGATGGGCCAAGTTGATTGTAAATGTCTTCTGTAATTTTACTTCATTAATGTTGCAGATGGTTTTTTATTCATTTCCATTTTAATTTCCTTTGGCTTAGAGAATTAAATAAGTATGGTTGTAGATTCCAGTTGTCCCAGGATAGTCTGTTTTCTCTGTGGCCCTAGATGCTGTAGCTCACCTACTTCTCAGTACATCAATCAGGTCAGACTGGAGTCTTTTACTTTTTGCTACCAATCATATTTGTATACCTTTGCGTGACATAAAGGCCTTGCATGATCTGCCCTCTCTCTTAGTTTCAGTGTACCCTTAGCTTTAGGCACCACGGGCTGGAGGTCTTTGAATACACACATGCAGCTGTAGGCCTCCCTTTTGTTTTCACATGCACTGTTTCCTTTGCTTGCAGTTCTTTGCATGTATCTCTCCCTCTCTCCCCCCACTCATCTTTCAAAACTGGATTCACAGGTTGTTGCCTCTGGGAAGGCTTTCCTTGATATCTCCACAATTGCTACTCGAGGTTGCTTTTTCACTGACTTGAAAAAACTTCAGATGTTTCTCACCCATGGTACAAAGCCCGTTATAGTGTCTCTGTTCACATTCCAGTGGTATTTGATCTTTTCTTCTGGGTATTATTGGTGTTGCTTATTATGAATAACTCACTATGTGATGATGTTAAAAATGGCAACTACCTTTTACTGAATAACTTCTGTGATAGGCACTCTTCCTGTTTACAGGCCTCTGTAAACACTGTACATTTCAGATATAGATTACTTTGCAAGATGGACTGAACTGTAGTATTTCTTTTTCATTATTCATGTGCTCATTTCTAAACAGGCCAGAGCATATTAATTTAACTCACGAGGGGCCAATATCTGGCAATAAATGAAAACAGTCTCAGAGTCAGACAGTTCTTGAATTTGGTTTTTTTTTTCATACTTCCATCTTCAGAGTACTTTTGTTAAGGCTATACAGACTTAGAAATATATATTGGTGTCAGTTTCATTAATTATTTTAAAAGTAGTTTAGAACTGTGTTTTTTATAATTAAATAAGTTAAAGCAAGGAGGGCACTTATATGTCAGTGTCGCCTTTTCTCTTAATTCATTGATGTGATGATTCATTCAACAAATATTATTTTGGACATGTGTGGTGCACCAGGTAAGGGAACAGTATATCATTGAATATAACAGACAGGGTGTTGCCCTCGTGGGACATACAGAAAATTTCTATTACCTATTAGGCCTGAGTGGATCCAGGGAAGCTTTCTTTCAAGATCTGTTCTTTGTTTCTTTGTTTAGGAGCCATAAGGAGAGTTAGTCAATATCTTAATATTTGGAAACTACTTTAACAAATGCAAAAGCCAGAAGTGCTTTTTAACTTTTACTAATTTGAAAGGAAAATTCTGTTCTTTCAGCAGAAAATAAGTCATCTGTTTAGCTAAGTTCATGTGGCAGAAAAAAACCAATCATGCTTATAGTGATTTTTATCTCAGAATTAATAGGTTGAATGACTTCCCTAATCCCATTAATTTTAGAGTTATTTGACACCTTGGCTGAGATGTAAAATTGATAAAGAACGAATCACTTTTCATTTTATTTTTCTTTCTTCCCATTTTGCCTTGAAGCTTCTCACCGACTGTGGTTGCTGAGAAGCAGCGTAGGGAAAGGGAATTGCATCTTTCCTACCTTCCTGTTCTTTAGGCCATCATCTCAAATCCCTAACATGAGTTAAGACACAGCATGTACACATGTGCCTATATACATGTGCAGGGAGGATATTCCCAGGGATTTGGAGGGTACCTACAAGGAAAGGGAACGGGATTTGTAGAGGAAAATAAAAAGAGAGAGAGATAAAATTAATGTGAACATTTGTATGGGAGAACGTCTATAATATGGAAACTGCCCAAAGCACTCACAGTCTTACATTTTATAAGTTCCATGAACTCTTGGCCCATTATTGAATAATTCACTTGTTATATTATATATATTTTTTACTCTAAAATTTCTACCACAGTGGAAGTGTTTGGTTGATGGTGTATACTTTTAAAAGGCAGAAAATTCATCCTCAAATATCTGAATTTCTGACTGGGTCAGGATCACCTGTTCTCATTCTAACTGCCTACTAAAAGAAAGGTGAATTCTTCTCTGGAAGGAGACAATATCTTCCAGAGTGCCTACAGTTTTGCCTCCACAATGTCCAGCATTTATTAAAAAATTACCTTGTATACCAGGAGACAAGACAGATGACTGAAATTCAAGAGAAAAAAATAGACACATACCCACAGGGAATTCAGATTTTGATGTTACTAGAAATTTATTTTTTGATTGAACTGATACGTTCAAGATAATAGATGACAAGATAGTGAATTTCACCAGAGAACTGGTACCCATAGAAAAAAAATGGCTAGAAATTCTAGAACTGAAAAATAATAGAAATCAATCACTCAATATATATATTTAGCTGCAAATTAAATGCTATAGGAGAGAGGATTAGTGGACTGGAAATAGCTTAGTAAAACATATTTAGAATGAGGCATGGAGAAAATAAAAGGATAGAAATATACAGAAATAAGCATAAAATACATATGAGACATAAGGAAAAGACCTTACATTTATACTTAAGCCAAGGAGAAAAGGAGAGAGAGAATGAGACTCAAACAGTATTTTAAGGGATAATGGCCAGGAATTTCCCAAAACTTATAAAAGATGTCAGGCCACAGATTTGAGAAGCTCAAGAAAGACCAAACAGGATTAATACAAAGTCATATATATGATACAAATCATATATAGGCACATCATAGTAAAACTTACGGAAACCAAAAAGAAACATCTTGGAAGCATCAGATAGGAAAAGAAGATACCTTCAGAGGAGCAACAGTTGGACTGACAGATAACTTTTCAAATGTAACTGATGGAAGCCGGAGGATGATGGAATAGTATCTTTAAAGTAGAGAAAGAAGATACCTACATCTATACCCAGTGAAAGTATTTTTCAAAAGTGAAAGCAAAATGTATATATAATAGATAAATTTCTTAAAACACACAACAAATGGTCAGAAGAAGAAATAGAAAATCTGAATAGTTCCATATCTAGCAAAGAAATTGAATCTTAAGTTCAACATTTTTTTTAAACAAGGAAAACTCCAGGGTCAAATGGCTTTACCAGTGAATGCTTCCAAATATTTGAGGAAGGAAAATAACACCAATCTTACAAAACTCTTCTGGAAAATAGAAAAATGTTTTATGAGGCCAACATATCTTTGATATCAAAACCTAATATAATACAAGAAAATTATAGGAACATTTCTCTCATGAACAGAGATGCAAACATCCTAAATAAAGTAACAGGAAACTGACGCCATAGATACATAAAAAGGATAATATATTAGCACGATGTAGGATTTATTCCAGGAATGCAAGGTTATTTTGCTATTCAAAACTCAATAGGGGAGGTGATAGTCAAAGGGTACAAAATTTCAGTTAATGCATGATTAAGTTCTGGAGATCTGCTATACGCGCCTATAGCTAACGATGTTTTAGTTTGAACTTAAAATTTGTCTTATGTTAAGTGTTCTTACCACAAAAATAAAATAATGAGGATGGGGGAACTTAAGAGAAGTGATAGATATGTCTATGACCTTCGTGGTTGTTGGTGGTGATTTTTTCATGGTGATGGTTTTTTACTTACCTCCAAATTCATCAAGTTGTACATGGTAAATATGTACAGCTTTTTACATGTCAATCACATCTAAATAAAGTGGTTTACAAAATGGACAAAAGTCAATATAGTTAACCACATTAACAGAAGGAAGGAAACAAATCACGATTACCTCATTTTTGCAGAAAAGTACTTGGTAAAGTTCAACACCTATTTATGATAAAAATTCTTTTTTTTTTTTTCTTCTTTGGTTTGCCTTTTATTTCAATGCCAGACTTTCCAAGCATCATTCTAAGAAAGGAGGGTGGGGTGGCGGGGGTGTAGGAGTCTCTGTTCCAGTCATGAAAGTCAATGTCCGTCTTTCCTCTCCTGGTCATGAGTCATGCCTCATGTTTCTCGAAATACTGCAGCATACCATTCAGATTTTCAACTGCGTACGTCACAGCGTTTCCATAAAATTCACCAGTAGGATTAGCTCACAGACTCACTCACTCATTTTGTTGACCATTGCTCTTTCTTAATCTACTTCACACGTGTGTCATTGGCTTTATCATATGGACTGCCCAGTTGGCTGTTCTGTTCATGGAAGTGGACAGGAGCTTTGGGCGGTGGTTTCCATGGAGGTGTGGGGCTGATCTTCTTTCCACTGTAGTTGCCCTTTAACTGAGCTCAGAAGAGCACCAGCACTCTGGAATGGTGACTTAGGCGGCAGCCTCCCCTACAGACTCACTCACTCTCCTCAGGGGAAATGCAGGTGGAATCAAACTGGGCAGTTGCCCCTCAGTTCATGGGTTCTCATGGGACATTGGCAAATGTCCCTCTTATGTCTGTTAACCCATTAGGTCAATACTGCAGTAATCTAAGGCTTGAGAGAATCAATCTTCTGAAAAATTCCAAGAAAACATCTTAGGAAATCTGGCTCTACATCTATGTTGTTAAAAGTGATTAAAGAAGACAATCTAGGTAATACAAACAAACTTCATTTAACACTTCATGAAGTGGACAACTTCCATTTGGAGAACTGCAAAATGGTGCTGAAAGCAAAAAAAAAAAAATGTATAGACTAAAAAAATAAAGAACAAAGAAGAGAAATATAAGAAACATCTGATTGGCTGGGGCCACGCAGTCCACTCTGTTTGTGGTTGGAAGCAATCAGGAGATAAGACCCCAGAATTGGCTTGGTGTTTGGGGATTGGCTGACTGGATACGTTGTGTTTCTGGTCAAGTGGAACATTTACAGGGACACAAAGGTTGTCTTAAGTTTTGGTTTGCAGGAGCAGCTCCATCTTGGGTCTAGAAATTTATTTTAACAATGTCTTGGATCATACAAGGATATATTTTCCATTGTACACTCTAACTGTATTGACCGATAACTGTACTTGCTAAAACTCTCCCAGTGTGTTTACTGTAAAGATTAAGATTCAGAAACTCAACAGATGACATGACTGAAGAAAACCATTTTTTATCATTTTTTAGTTGTATGCAAAAAATGGTATCCAATGAATAAGTAAATTTTTCATAGGTGACTTATACATATTAGCAAAAATTATCACTTAAGTTTTCTAGATCCATTCCAGTTTCTCAGTTGCTATGGACTTAAGTGCAAACTCTCAGCACGTGGGATAAAAAGAAAATGAAGCCATGAGAGTAGGGTCCGTATTGGAATTCAAGCCTCTGGCCACTGCTCGAGTTCTGAGTCAAGCACAAATGATTCTGATATAGCACCTGAGAAAACTGTCTACCTAACAGGTCGACAGGGCAGCCTCTTCCTGACTTTTACTTTTTTTTATTTTTTTATTTATTAGTTTCAGGTGTACAAGACAAGGTAATACTTAGACGTTCATCATTTATATCCCTCACACAGTGAACCCCCCTCCCCCTATGATAAAAATTCTTAAACTAGTAATAGAATAAACTCCCTTAATCTGATAAAGGCTTTCTCCAAAAAAAGAAAAAAAAAAGCCTACGAGAATTGTAATTAATGGTGAAATAGTGAAAACTTTCCTTCTGATAGTGAGAATGAAGCAAAGATGCTCACTGCCGCCTCTTGTGTTCCACGTTGTGCCAGAGCTCACAGGCAGTGCAGTAGTGGACGGACAAAAATGCCCTGACTAGACGCTCATGGAACGTAAGATGCAGTATCGTAAAAATGTTCATTCTTCCCAAGTTGACCTGTACGTTTAACACAACACCAGCCAAATTCCAGGAATCGTTTGTGTGTATGTGTAGAAAGCGACTAGCTTATTAATATAGGTGACAACATAAAGGGCCAAAAAGAACGAAGTCAGTTCTGAAGAACAGAGCTGGAGTTCTAACACTGCCCACCGTCAAGGTGTATCACATAGTGAACACAATTAAGACAGTGTAGTATTGATAGAAAGAGAGACAAGTAAGCTAATGAATGGAATAGAAAGTCCAGAAACAGAGTCACTCATGCAAGGTGACTTGGTTTATCATAAAAGTGACAATGCAGTGCAGTGGGGGAAAGAATGTTCTTATTGAACAGGCAGTGCTAGGCCAATTGGATATCCATGTGCAGAAAAAGCATGCTGACCCTTATCTCGCACCATACATAAAAATCAATTCTAGGTCGGTTACAGATCCAAGTGGGAAAGGTGAAACCATAAAGCTTTAAAAGAAACCAGGGAGTGTATCTTTTTGTCCTTGGGGACAGCAAAGATATCTTAATCACTGAAAACACCATAAGGGGAAAAAAATTAATAAATTGGTGAACATTAAAGAACACTGTTCATGCAAAACACCATAAGGAAAGTTAATGTCAACCTACACAGTGGGAGAAGACATGTGCAACACGTCTATCCAACAAAGGACTCATCATTTATGAGGAATTCCCACAAATCATTGAGAAAAATACAAATAGAAAAATGTGCAAAAGACTTACACAGACCTTTTACGCAAAAAGGATCTCCAGATGGCCACTACATGTATGAAAAGATGCTCAACTTCATCAGTTATCAGGGAAATGGAAGTCAAAACCATAGTGCAGCACCACTTCCCAAACTACCCGAGACACTCTGAAAAGGACAGGCAGCCTGAGTTGGTGAGCTGAGGGACTTTCACTCATTGCTAGTGGAATGTCAGTCGCCTGGCCCCTTTGGAAAACTGCGTGGCATCATCTGCTAAAGTTGCAGGTATCCTATGATCCAGAAGTTCCATTTTTTTCTAGATACGTGCCCACCAGAAATGGGTACATTTGTGCACCAAAAAACATGTTCAGGAACCTTCTTCAAGCACCATTATATAAAATAGCCCCAACTGGAAACCGCCCAAATCGTCATCAGTTGGTTGAGTACATTGTAGTGCGTGCATACAGCATTATCATGCAGCAGCTAGAGTGGATGAACTACCGCTGTGTGCAACAATCAGTGTGAATCTCGCAAACTTTGAGCCAAAGAAGCCAAACAAAAAAAGATTTACCATGTGATTCTTCTCAAAAGCATGCAAAACAGGGTTTTTCAGGATGTTTATCCTTGAAGGGGCATTAACTGAACAGGCAAGACAGTGATTTCTAGGGTGTGGGTTCTGGTAGGCAAAATTGTAAGAGTCCCCTTCTCTGATATACACACCGCATATACTCCTCTCCCCTTGAATGTGAATATGATGGGACATTACTCTCAGGAGTAAGTTACGTTATTTTTCAAAGATAAAGGGACTTTGCAGTTGTTAGTAAAGTCCCTGATCAGTTGACTTACCCCAAAGGGAAATTCGCCTGTGGGACTGATCTCATTCGGTCTAGAGGTCAGACAGAGATGCTCTCCAGAACGCCTCACAGAAACAAGCCGCCATGAGTTCTGTAGTCACAAGGAAATGAATTTAGCTAACAGTGACTCAAGCCTTACGAGGATCTGGGTCCTTATACCACAGAGGAGACAGCAGCCCCAGTGGGCACCTTGATGGCAGCCTTGAGATCCTAAGCACAGGACCCAGCTACACCGTGCCAGGACATCTGATCCACAGAAACCTGGGGTAATAACTGCATCTTGTTTTAAGCTGCTAAGTGTGTGATAAGTTTTTACACAGCATAGGAAACTAATAAGCTTTAGTAATATTCTATTTCTTCATCTCGGTGGTAGTTACATGGGTATGTGTACCTTGTAAAAATTCATATTGTACACTTATGATTTGTGTACTTTCCTATATATAAATAAAATGAATTATACTGAGCAAAAGTGTTCACTTTAAAACAAGAAAAAGTAGCATTTCTCTGCATTACCTTTGACTAGTACACAAATACAATCATGAAATTACGTTGAAATTTTAGTGGTCAAGTTGAACACAAGCAGATTTGGTCATAAAATTAATTTAAATATCTCTTTCCATCCTTCCATCTAACCTCACCTTCTGTCCTTGGTCTCTTATTGACAAGGCACATTTCCCCCCAGTCTTGAAGGTGGAGATGTAATGATTTCCTAGTCTACCTTCCTTATTTTAAAGATGACGAAACTGGGCATGCTTCGAATGAAGTGCTGAACAGCCAAGTCAGCTCCTTCGTTCTGGAGGCTCAGCTCTGTGTCATTTCCTCACATAACCAATCATCTGGAATCCAGAGCAGTGCCTGTTTTTTGGTTGTTATGCTGTAGATGCAGTTTGGGTCAAGATGGAGGGTATGAGAGTGGGTAACTTTCTCCGGTTCTAACTAGAGCTAATGAGCTGATATTGAATATAGAGGGAGTTGGCGTGACGGGAGAGAAATTCATTCAGCCACAAACGTCTACTGTGCCTGCCTTTATGCTCTGCACTGGGATGTCCTTTTCACAGCTTTTCCTTCTTTGGGGTACCGACTTCCCAGAAATGGCTTCCTACTGTTGCCTAAGGCTCATGTTGGTGTATAGCCTGCTTCCTCAGTGAATTAATATGAAATTGGATGATGCCTTTA
This sequence comes from Rhinolophus hipposideros, assembly GCF_964194185.1. Classification (NCBI taxonomy): domain Eukaryota; kingdom Metazoa; phylum Chordata; class Mammalia; order Chiroptera; family Rhinolophidae; genus Rhinolophus; species Rhinolophus hipposideros. The sequence goes on from NC_138052.1 coordinate 94,827,816, forward strand.
CTTTCCCCGAGTGTGGAAACAGGAATTGGACTCTTTCTGTATATAATAAGTGAATGGGTTAAAGCCAGGTTGAAGTCAGTCATTGATCACAAAGACTCCTTGGGGTCAGGCTTCTACAGATTGAAATACAGTTTAAGAAAACATTTGCAAAAGTAAATGTAACAGTTATGGCAGGTAAGTGCACGTAAATGTGTTTGATCCATAAACCATATTGTTATTCGTGCCTAGTTTTTAAAATAGCTTTATAACTTATGACTTTTCCATTTTTACATCACCGATCCTGAAGTCATAGTATTGTATTTTGGAAAAACTAAAAATATTAAAACAGTGCTTCAAGGGTAATGCTTCTGTCAGTGTTTCCACTATAAAATGCAATTTTGTAAGGTTTAGAAGTAAGCTGTAAAGCATTGTTCTTGGCTGATACTTTGTATACAACAATCTCTGCCCGAGATAATTTTCAGAATATGTTTTGCAGTGGCGTAAACTGTGAGGTTGTATTGCAGAACCAGCTTACGCTTCCATCAAAGTAGGGTAAAGATGACAGCTTTAAAAATGATTCAAAGAAAACAATATGAAAATTGTATTTCTAGCTTTGTGCTCTTAGAAAATTGTTGTTTCTTTTAAAAAAGTTTACCGTCAGAAGACTCCCCATTGACAAAAATATAACAAAATAATAGCACCACCAAACTCAGCATGAGACCCAAATCCAGATGACTTTGAAATAACTCTTCTAAGACTAGATTTCGCCAGCTGATTTTGAAAGCAGTATTTGGGGCTGTGCAGTGATTGTGTTACCCCAACGAGATTCTTTTGGGCCCCACTTGTTGAAAATAGTTTTCTGTTTGGTCCCTGGTCCTAGCTGTCTGCAAACAAAGAAGAGAATGTTACCGGGAAAGCAGAGACAGATGGGTTTCTTAGGTGACTGGGAACTTACTCAGTGAAGCTGGCGAGCTTCTGTTGGTGTAACTTTCTCCCCAAAGCTTTGGGCAGGTCTTAGCTTGAAAAGAACAAGCACAGTATAGATAAACTTCTGGCTTTTGTGCTATTGTGAGCACACATGCACATACAGTTGCCCTGCACTTTGCAGCTTGTGGGCAGGTTTCCTTTTTGTTCTTTTCTATGTCTTCTTCAAAGTGAAATCTCATAAGCAGATGACCTCCAGGGATAATTTTATTTTATATGTGGCAGCCAGCCTCGTCTCAGAGTTCACAGTAGCTTGTCTGTTGTGTCAGCTTCTGAGCCATGGAAGTGCGTGGAGAGCTCACAGGGGATATCTGAGGTCTTGTGGGTTTGAAATGAGATGTGACTTTATGTGAAATATGAGTTGGAAATGATACTGGGTTATACTCATACGGTTGTTCAGAAATACGGTCTCCGTGGCAGGAGAGGAACTTCCTCATTAGTGAAAACCATGCCTCCCCCCGCCCCCATTCTCTAAAGTAATGATGCTGTACCACACTTAGGGCCAGACAAGGTAAAAACAAGAACGACAACAAAAAACCTTTAGTTTCTGCTGTGAAAGAAAACAACTTCCTGAGACAAATACAGTTTTAAAATCAATGTTTATTCGAAGATCTTAGGAAATTTGCTTTAGATTTTTAGTGTCATCTTGTTCATCTGCCGGGGCTCCACCTCTGAGCGGCAAAGAAAGCCTGCCTTGGCTTCAGAGATCGAAGCATTTGCTCTCTGGCATCATCTCTCCTGGGAGGTCACGTCCCCATCGTTGCCTGGTCTAGTTTTAGGTGCCCCATCTAGGGAAAGGCACTATGCTGTCGTGACCCACTAGAAGCTCAATCCTGGAATCTTAGGCGTGGAAGTGATAGTGACGACAGAGAGCGAGAAGGGTATTGGCCGCGCCATCCAACAAGTGTGTGAGTTCACAGTTCCTGAGAAGTGGGTGTGTTCGGTACAGAGATTCTCGTTAGGAAAGAGCCGGTCATGTAACTTCCCGGAGGAGTAACTTACTATCATTCTTTTGTTCCAGTTGCCCCAGATTTGGCCAAGGTGGCTTCTGTGGCATTTTGACGTGGCTTATCATTCTTTGAACACTTCTTTACTTTTTGGAGATGTTCCGCCCTCACCTTGTGTTTTCCCTATGCTAGTCCGGACTCAGCTGTTTTCTAAGAAGCCCTGGTTCCTTCTGGTGGAGAAGTCCGAGTGTTCCCAAGCCCTGCCAGTGACTAGAGCTAGGAAGTATATGGATATGTATATACTCCTATCCATCTGTCTGTCTATCCAATCTGTTTTGTCTGTCTGTCTGTCATCTGTCTATCTTGACTACTGATTCACACGGATAGCTCCAATCCCAGTGCCACACCACTGGGTTCATTAGTTTCTCCCTTTCTCTAATAGTGAGACACCCGGCTGCACTGCACTCCCTTCTCTAATAGTGAGACACCCGGCTCCTATTGCCCTGCTGTGTTTGCTTCCTCGCTCACTCCTGTTTGTTACCAGTGCGCTGGCACGGCGGGCCTGCTGCTGCACTAGCTCACCCGTCTCGCTCAGCTTTCAATCCCTGTGGGCTCCGGCCTCCTCACCCTCCTGGCTCCTCACCGTGTACCTTGTCATTTTTGATTGTGAGTCCTTTGAAAGTTGGCAGTTCTAGCTTTCTGCATGGAATCCTATGTAGCCTGTGGATCAGTGACACTTGATGTACAAGCGTCAGCTCTACTTGTTTTTAAAGTTGACATTATTTCTATCTTCAGATCTGTCTTAATGGCTATCTTTCTTTTAAGCATGAAGTTGAGAAAAAAGAAACAAACTGTGTGTGTGCATTTTAAGATATATGTGTTTGACATTCAGGGCTCTCTTTGGTAAGGAAGAACTCAAGTTTTCCTTTGTGGCGTGCATATGCGTGTGTGTGTGTATGTACGTGTGCGTGCGTGTGCATGTGTGTATACATGAGCGTATACGTGTGCGCACGTGTGTACATGTATGTGCGTGTGTGTGTTCAGAAGCTTTCAGCTCTAACCACACCTATCTACTTGTTGTTCCTCAAACATGCCTACTTCCTGGACTTTTTTCATATCATCTTTTTCATAAATATCCATCCTCTTGACCTCTGCTGTTACCAACATCTTTCACAAATGCTTCTTTGGTCATCTCAGTCCGAAGCAATCATTCCTTTCATTGCTTAGACATTTACTTCCGCGTGAAGATATCTGGGAATGTGCTTTGTGGTCCTACTTATTTCCAGGTGCCAGCAGGGCACTACTAGTGGTGGTAATTTTGGAAGTGTTTCCTTAACTATTGTGTCACCTCACTGTTAACAGGAGTTGTTTAATGCCTAATAGACGACTTGCACATAATGAGATTTTCATAAATGTTTATTGGATTTAAAATTTTGTCAAAATAAAAAATGGTATCTTCAGTTGATGACTTGGGCCCATACTTTTGATATTTTACCTGACTTTTGCTTTCCCCTGTATATTGATGCTGAGCTTGTTTGGCTTGGGTACAAAGGAGACTTATTTGGTTCACATATTTACGTATAGTAAAATTCACCCTTTTTAGCATCCAGTTCTATGAATGTTCTTTGTTTTTCTTTATTTTTTTAAATTAAAGTTTATTGGGGTGACAGTTGTTAGCAAAGTTACATAGATTTCAGGTGTACAATTCTGTATGACATCATCTATAAATCACATTGTGTGTTCACCACCCAGAGTCAGTTCTCCTTCCATCACCATATATTTGACCCCATTTACCTTCTTCTACTACCTCCGACGCCCCTTACCCTCTGGTAACTACTAAACTATTGTCTGTGTCTATGAGTTTTTGTTTCTTCATTTGTTTGTCTTGTTCTTTTGTTGTTTTCAGTTTTATATGTCACATATCAGTGAAATCATAGGGTTCTCTAATTTTTTTGTCTGACTTACTTCGCTTAGCATTATAATCTCAAGATCCATCCATGTGGTCACAAATGCTCCTATATCATCTTTTCTTACCGCCGAATAGTATTCCATTGTGTATATATACCACAACTTCTTTATCCATTCATTTATCAAGGACACTTTGGTTGTTTCCATGTCTTGGCCACTATAAATAAAGCTGCAATGAACATTGGAGCACATATGTCTTTATGGATAAATGTTTTCAGATTTTTTGGGTAGATACCCAGGAGAGGGATTGCTAGATCATATGGTAATTCTATTCGTTTTTGAGGACCCTCCACACTGCCTTCCATAACTGCTGCACCAGTCTGCATTCCCACCAACAGTGGATGAGAGTTCCTTTTTCTCCACAGCCTCTCCAACGCTTGTTACTATTTGTCTTGTTGACGAAAGCCATTCTAACTGGGGTGAGGTGATATCTCATTGTGGTTTTTATTTGCATTTCTCTGTACTCTGGTTTCTCTTCAGATCGTATAAATCTTTCGCCTTTTATTTGCATTTCTCTGATGATTAGTGATGTTGAGCATTTTTTCATATGTCTATTTGCCATTTGTACGTCCTCTTTGGAGAAATGTCTCTTCAGGTCCTCTGCCCATTTTTCAATTGGATTGTTTGTTTTTTTGTTGTTGAGTTGTATGAGTTCCTTATATATTTTGGATATTAGCCCCTTATCGGAGGCATTGTTTGCAAAAATCTTCTCCCATTCGGTTGGTTGCCTCTTTATTTTGTCGTTGGTTTCTTTTGCTGTGCAGAAGCTTTTTAGTTTGATGTAGTCCCATTGATTTTAGCTTTTACTTCCCTTGTCTTTGAGGTCAAATTCAGAAAATAAGTTTAAGTTTAGTACCTATGTTTTCTTCTATGCAGTTTATTGTGGCAGGTCTTATGCTTAGGTCTTTGATCCATTTTGAATTAATTTTGGTACATGGTGACAGATAGCGCGGTCCAGTTTCATTCTTTTGCACGTGGTTATCCAATTCTCCCAGCACCATTTATTGAAGAGGCTGTCTTTTTTCCATTGTGTGTTTTTAGTTTCTTTGTCAAAAATTATGTGTCCATATTTATGTGGGTTTATTTCTGGGTTCTCGATTTTATTCCATTGGTCTGTGTGTCTGTGTTTCTGCCAATACCATGCTGTTTTGATTATTGTAGCCCTGTAGTACAAGCTGACGTCAGGGAGTGTGATACCTCCAGCATTGTTCTTTTTTCTTAGGATTGCTTTGGCTATTGTGTAACCACAACCACAGTCAAGATAGAAAATAGTTCCATCATACCCCAAATTCCCTCGTGTCCCTTTTTATTTTTATTTATTTATTTATTTTAATTTTTTATTAGTTTCAGGTGCACAAAACAATGTAATAGTTAGACATTTATCATTTATATCCCTCACACTGTGTGGACCCCCCTCCCCCCATCCACAATCCCTCTGACATCGCACACAGCCGTTATATCTCCACTGTCTCTATTCCTAATGCTGTACTCTGCTTCTTGTATTCTTCTTGTATTCATATATATATATATATATATATATATATATATATATATATATATATATGTAGTTGACATTATCATTATCGTGTCCCTTTTTAGTTAACATTTTCCCTTACCCCACAACCTCTGCCAAATACTGGTCTGTTCTATGTCCTTATGGATTTGCCTTTTCCTGAATGTTATAGAAATGGAATCATTTTGAGTCTGGCCTTTTTCTGTTAGCATGATCATTTAAGATTCATCCATGTTGCTCAGTGTTGTTGACTAGTGCTCCACAGAATGCACGTCCCAGAGTTTGTTGACCCATCCATCAGTTGAAGGATATTTGGGTTATTTCCAGTTTTTAACCATTAAGAATAAAATTGCTGTGAGCATTGCAGTCCATGTGTTTGTTATGGACACGTTTTCATTTCTCTTGGTTAAATATCTAGAAATGGAACCGCTGGGTCATATAGCAAGCATTATGTTTGTCTTTCTAAGAAACCATGAAGCTGTTTTCTAAAGTAGTGTACCATTTTTCATTCCCATTAAAAATGTACAAGAAATTCAGTTTTTCCGCATCCTCACCAGGACATGGTATTATAAATCTAACCATTCAGGTGAGTATACAGTAATATTTACTTTTTGTTGTCGTTTGTTACCTTTTGTTTTACATTTCCCTGATGATAAAATGATGCTGACCATTTCTTTTGCATGTGTGCTTATTGGTTATTCATATACGAGTGTATAGTCTTTTGTGAAGTGTATGTGCAAATCTTTTACCCATTTTCATTGGTTTGTCTTTGTATTAACGAATTGGAAGACTTCCTTATATGATATGGATGAAAGTCCTGTGAGATGTATATGTGTTGTTCAGAGCTTCTGTGTCCTTACCAGTTTTTTGTCTAGCAGTTTTATTACTTACTGTTAAAATATGATTAAATTACTTATTGTTAAAATATGGTTAAAAAGAGATCTTTTTGTTTTTCCCTTTACTTTTGTCAGTTTTTGCTTCATGTGGTTTGAAGCTTTTTTATTAGATGTATGTGTGTTTACAATCATTACAGCTTACCAATGCATTGTTTTATTAACATAAAGTGTTCCTCTTTGACCCATTGTATCTTTTTTTCCCCCTGAAGTAGACTTTGTCTGATAATAATATAGCTACCCCAGTTTTCTGAGAATGTTTTCAAAGATGGGAAAGGATAGAGAATATCTGTATGCTGATACAAGAAATTTTTATCGTAGAAAGGAAGGGAGCAATGAAATGGGGGAGGTGGTGAGAAGGTATTACCTAACGAACAAAGCCCTGCAGCGAGACAGCGTTCGAAACTAGATCCCTCTGTCTGTGACTTCAGGTGGGAAGAAGGAAAGGATGGTTGCAGATACAAGTAGATTTTGTAGAGTTGGCCATACCTTAGGTCTATCTCAGAAATCTAGCAGTAGGTACAAAGTGTATAGTGTGCCAGCAACCACTAATCAAAGAAATGTGGTTTGGGGTTTTCTTATCTACATATGAGGGTGGTAGTTCCCGTGTTGGCCGACTTTTCAGATAACTGTGGTTAAGCTGTTAATAGTGACGTGGCTACACTGAACATGCCTAGGCGAGGGTGGTGGCCCTTGCGAGAGTGGCCTGAGTCTCCCTCATCCTGAAACTTTTTCATTGTATACTGTCTGGTTTTCTGAAATGGTCTGCGAATTGAACTGACTTTTCAGTGAGGTCCAGGATATTGTAGTGTGCTTCAAGGATGTGAAATCCATTTTGCAGGAGGTTAATAAGATGTAAAGGAATATGAGGTCAGGTACGGCCGCTATGTCTCTATGTGTGTAGAAACTTTAAATACAGATCATCTTTGAATGTTATTTAAATTGTTTAGGTTATTTTCTTTCCTGGGGTATATATGATGTTACATCTGGGCTTTGATTTTTGTATCAAAAAATTATTATGATTCTTAAAGAGGAATCATCTTTGATTCAGGGAAACAGTTGGAAATGATATTAGTAGGCTTCTACTATTAATAAAAATACGGAGACTTGTCTTTAAAAAGAACACTACCGTATTTCCCCGAAAATAAGACCTCGCTGGACAATCAGCTGTAATGCATCTTTTGGAGCAAAAATTAATATAATGCTTGTAGTAAAATAAGACCGGGTCTTATATAATATGATATAAGACCGGGTATAATATAATATAATATAAAATAATGTAATACTGGGTCTTATATTAATTTTTGCTCCAAAAGATGCATTAGAGCTGATTGTCTGGCTAGGTCTTATTTTCGGGGAAACAACAGTAGTTCGAGAATTTCTGAGGAGGCCTCGACTTTGTTCTTTATCAGGATTGAAACATTGGCCGCATTCCGCAGATCCAGGGAGTGAGAGTCTAGTCCACCTCCCTGCTGTGGTGATGGATCCAGGAATGGGCATGCGACCCAAGTCAACCCCAGCAAAGTAATCCTGCGACTTTTTCTGCAGGGTGCCTGGGCAAGAGTTTCTCTGTTTTCCCACTGGGGTCTCTAAGAGGATGAGATGTAATTCTGGAGCTACTGGAATTCTTCTTGACACTGAGGAGAAAGGCTGCCCTGGCAAAGGAGCTAAAACTGAGGAAATCTGAGTTCTCTCTCTCTCTCTCTCTCTCTCTCTCTCTCTCTCTCTCTCTCACACACAGTCTCATTCTCTCACACTCCTATAAATATCAGATGAGCCTCTCAATCTGATCAGATTGACTCAATTATGTAAGCCAATGAATTACTTTAAAAAAGCCAATTCAAGTTGGTTATTCTGTCTCTTGCCGCTAAAACAGTCATTATTACTACATAGCGCTTTATAGACTTGAGTTAAAATACATCAACGAGTAAGGTTCAAAGAAAAGCAACCACCATGTGCAAAGTTACGTGTACGCGCATACACTCTCTCAACTAAATCTGAGTAGTTAAATCTATTCCTCCCAAGAACTCTGTTGGTGGATGTTCTTCTCTATCTCACGGATGCTTCCTTAGGGTTTGCTTGCCTAGATTTGTTTCTATCCAGCTTCTTGCCTGCCTTTTTACAAACTGTTTCTGAGCTTCAGAACTTGGTGTTATATTCTGCCAGATTCTCTTCCCTACCTCTCTGCTCGTTTCTGGCATCCAACTGTCCACCTTGCTACTGGGAATGCTCTAGCTGGATTCTGCGGTTCGTGACCCGGGTTTCCTCTAAGGGGATGCATACTTCTTCCTCGGCCTGGTGACTGGGTACAGAGACTTGGTGGGACCAGAGTTAGGCTGTGGCTAGTTGGTTGCTTGTGGAGGCCATGCAGAGGAGGAGGGAAGAAGGGCACACGTGACAGGACACCCATAATTCCCTTTCACTCTTCGGAACGATGTCCAGGGATCCGAAGGCCTGATGACTCACTGTTGTTCTCCTGCAGCCCAGCCTGGGCTCCTTGACAGGTACAGGTCATTTCTGCAAGGGCCCTTTTCCTGTCTTTTTCTTAAAGTAGTTAAAACAAAATGGGACCACTTATAAAAGGAGTTATATGTACAGTTTTCCTTGCAGCAGTCACAGAGAATAGAAAGAGGGAGACAGATGCTGCTGTTGGAAGTTGCTAGAAAGCTATTCTTGGGTTGGTGTGATCGAAGCCCAGAAGGAGCTCACGGTGGGCCTGCATGCGTTATAACGGAAGGGATTGGCAGGTAAGCTTAAAATGGGCAGAAAGGTCAGTGGACTTCGGGAAGCGCAAGGTCTTTGAATGGTAAGGCAAGGAACAGAGTTAGTGTCTGAAATCCATGGAAAATTTTTGAGTAAGAAGGTAATTTAATCAGTTTTTTTCTTTCTAGAAATATGTAGGATGGTGGCATTGAGGATAGCAGGGAATTTATGGAGATTGAAGAGCATTTGTAAAAAGGAAAGTGAAGGGTTTGGTGAAACTGTGTGTTCAGCAATAGGAAGAGTCAAATGTAGTGATGAGTTTGAAAGGCCGGGAAGAAAGTGGTAGTGGTGTTGAAAAGAAAGAGACGAAGAAAGGGAACTGCTTTGAGAGGAAGGACTAGAGTGGTTTTTGATGCTTTGAGTTTAAGGTGATAGTAGCATATTAAGATGGAATTGTCTAGAAGACGTTGTGTTAGGAACTATATTAAGTGCTATAGAACAGTGAAGAGGCAGGCAAAAATGTCCCTGCCTTGTTTCCCTGGGAAAAGCATAATAATGTAAATAAAATACCAGGTGTAGCATGCTCAGTAGTGATAAATACTGAGAAGGAAAAATAAGGAAAATAAGGAAGAGAGAGGTGAATTTTGGGGATGTGACTGAGATTTTAAATAGGGTGACCCAAGAAGGCCTCACTGAGAATGAAAACTGAAGGAAGTGGGGGAGCTATCCTTGTGGCGATGGCAGGAGAGAGCAGGTAGGTGCCCATGTGTTCAGGGAGTGCAGAGGCTGAGGCAGGGAGTAGTTGGAGATGGGGCCAGAGGGTGCATGGGGCTGGGGCCTGTGCATGAGCTCATGTTGGGGTTTGAGCTCTGATGGCGGCGGGAAGCCGTGGAGGATTCAGGCCACTGACATGACATGGCTTCTATTTCATAGGCTTACTGTGACTGCTGTGTTGGGAATAGCCTGAAAGGGGGCGAGAGTAGAAGACCCGTTACGAGGCTCTTGGTAGATCCAGGTGAGAGATGATGGAGCCTGCACCAGGGGGGTGAGCAGGAGGCCGTGAAGGTGGAGAGACAGGGTGAGCTGAGGAATGTGACGGGGTGTGTGTGTGTGTGTGTGTGTGTGTGTGTGTGTGTGAGAGAGAGAGAGAGAGAGAGAGAGAGAGAGAGAGAGGGAGAGAGATTGATTAATCGACCTATAAGGATAACAGGATTTTTTTGGTCTGAGTAACCAGAATGGAAATTGTTCTGTTCTTATTAACTAAATACAAGGTACTCTTGGACGAACTACCTTAAGGAAACAAAATTCCCAATAACGGACATGCTTGTAAGGACGTCTGTAATGTGTCTTTAAAATGGTATGTCCATGGCCGTATTTTATACAATGAAAGAAGCTATTGGCAAGCCTTGCCAGGAACTCCCTGTGGAAATATCAATTGCTTTTCTTGGCTTCAAGTTATTTCCTGAACAGTGTGTTATACTTTGTCCCAAGTGTGCCATTAAGGGATTTGGAAGTTTGTTAAAACATGTGTGGCAAGTAAGTGCTGTCACTTAAGCCTGGTCGGAAGAGCCAAGAAAGGAGAAGCAGCGGCTAGGTGGATGCGGACTTGCGTTAGCTCTGAATCAGAGGTTCAGGTAGCGGATAGGCAGGCACGGCGGTATCTCCTCTGTGCAGGCCTCCGCCGACACGGTTCAGACGGCCCTCACAGCGCAGAGCACCTGTGGACCTAGGTGTATGCAGATCTTCTGGAAAAGCTGCCAAGTTGATAGCAACCCCCATCCCTGGGGAATGCAATATAATTTACTTGGTAGAACAGAATTTTCCAGTGCTAATATAGACTTGCTCTTTTTGTAAGATTTGAAACAGCACTCTTCAAAGATGGCTTTTGTGTTCAAGGAAGGGCTTTTCTGTCTCAGTAAGTGGGGAAACTATGAAACGTTTCCTTCTTGGAGTTTGGGTAAGCCGTGCATGATGGAAATGTTACTTGGCGTTTTTATTTAGGATTCCGTTGGAATTGTTTGGTTACAGGGACTCTTTCTGTTGCTGTCCAGTTTTGAAATATATTAATTTTAAAAGGAAGGGGAAGAAGGTCTAATCAATATCAAACAGTTTTGAAGTGGCCAGATTTTTATTCCAGTGAGGTTGAGGTGCTGTTTGCAGTTGATCTAAATTACAGCTCAGTGTAGACATTTTTCTCCCCCCTTTCTAAGAGATGGACAGATGGGTACTTCTCAACTCTGGGGGAGTCAGGAAATGTCCCTGGAAATTGTGCTCAGATCTAGGCTTTCTTTTCTTTATCTAGGCACTTGTGACTTTTTTTTGCCAAAACTGTTGTTTTCAAATTGGAGAACGGTGAACTTTATCGTGATTTTGAGTTTATATTGAAACTGGAGTTATAATGTGGATAGAAAGGGCTAGAATTATTTTAGAGAAATGCCTTTATTTAAATGGCTTCCAATTTTATTCATTTGCATTTGTATTTACATTTACTTCTTATAGTGATAAGTTTCAACTGTGATGAAATAACTGGTGATTCTTTCCTGGTTTCCAGACGCAGAATGCTAATGGGGCAGCAGGCGGCATCATGTGGTCAAGCTTCTGAATTTAGCTGGCTCTTGCTGCTTGGTAGTTACTTTATTTCTCGTAATTTTAAAAAAAAATGCTTCTTTTACAGCTGATTGAAATCTATCTCATTCTCTTCAGAAGAAGAGAAAAGGAAACCAGTATTTAATGAGCATGTTTTATATGCCAAGCATTTTGCGAGCCTCTGGGGAATATAAAAAATGAATGTGACATGGTTTGCTGTCCGAGAGAGACGTGCAAACAAAGCAGTGGAATACAGGCTGATCAAGAAACCATATAATGAAAGGAGAGTAAAGGAATAGCAGTGGAACAAAGGAAGCAAACAGAACATTTCTTAAGTGGGGGGGGGGGGGGTTAGAGAAGCATTCCCAGGAGAGCAGGATCCTGAATTTTCAGTATTTGCCAGGCAGACAAAAGACGCAGAGGTACTCCATGCAGTGGGTATTAGTGGAGCCAGCTGTATGTGCAAAGCTCACTGTGAATCTGTTTGCAGGAAATCTCCCAGAAGAGTGTCCAGGACGACGAGCACTAGACTTAGCACCCTAGAGAGTGTATGTCACAGCTCTGCCATTTAGCTGCTGTGGGACTGTGACGTGTCTGAACCGGTGTTTTCCTCCGGGAGATGGTGATAATTATTCTTCTCTGTACCGCCCATGGTCACTGTGTGGATCACACCGTGAATGTGTGCAAAAGCACAGGGAAGGTTATACAGTATGAATATGAAGAGTGAGAATAAAAGCCTTCGTGTTTATTATGATTAACATATTCATAGTTGTGGTTAAATCCCCTCTACTTCATTAACGCCTTTCTTGTTGAACCCCCTTTATTTGAGTCTTTCTCAGGGCTCTATTCTCAGATTCTCTTTTCAGTTGATACTTGGCCCTGGGACACCTTTGCTTAACTGCCAACGCCTTGTCGTTAATTCTCTAATCTAGATTTCTGTTCCCTGGTGCGCTCTTCCCATTTTCAGACTTAACATTTCCAGCTGCCACCTGGATGGTCCTTACCACCTTGAACTTCCTGGGTCTAAAGACTAAATTTGATTCCCACAATACAAATTCACTTATTAAGTTCCTACCATGTCGCAGGCACCTGTGCTAAGAGCTTTTCGTCTATTATCTCAGTTCCCAGAATAATCTTATAATATTGGATACTCTTGGCCCCATTTTAAAGATAGTGAAACTGAGATTCACAGAGATTAAATAACTTTCCCAAAGTGGATTAGCTAGTAAGCATAAGAGCCATGACACAGATTCAGTTTTATTGACTAGAGTTTCTGCTCTCAACTTCTTTTCTCTACTTCATCACACTTTACAGTAAAGACCAGACTCACTACATGGGCATTCTGGGCTCTTCATGTCCACTTCTTCATCTGACTTTCTCACTTACTGTACATTTTCACTATTACTTGCCTTTCCTAAAGGAAAATTTGCATTTTCTTAGCTCCTTATAGACATTTCGCCAAGTGGAAATGCCTTTCGCATATATGTCTTTCCCCATCTTAGTCTTCTTTTCCTGTGTTCACCCGTCAAATCCTGGGGTACGCAGGCATATCGTGGAGTAGCCAGGGCAGGCATTGAGATGGTCTGTTTCTACTTCACTGCTCCTTATTGCAGAGGGCTGGGTCAGTTTCCATCCAGTCCATCAGTGTGTTGCTGTACAATCTTGCTAACATTTGCTACTGTCAGGATTTTTAGATTTGCCTATTTGTGAGTTGGTAGTGATAGCTCATTGTGGTTTTAATTTCCATTTCTCTGATGAGTAATGAGGCTGAGCAACGTTCCATCTTTATTGGCTATTTGTCACTTCCACTTGGTGAAATGCCTGTAAGCCTTTTCTCCATTTCTCTGTAGGGTTGGCTTCTATTAATCTGTAGGAATTCTTTATATATTCTGGAGATGAGCACTTCTATGGCTTATCTTTTAAAATTTCTTTTACATTATCTTAGGATAAAAGGAAACTTTTAATTAACGGAGTTGAACTTATCATTATTTTCTTTTATGGCAGTGCTTTTTGTGTATGTTTAAAATGTATCTCCCTATATATTTTCTCAAATCCTGCCAGCCTTTTAAATAACCATTGTAGTCATTTTCCACTCACATGATTGCATACTGTCTCTGACTCAACACACGTTCTTGTCTTCGAAAGAGGGGGATTCTATGAGCCATTTTGCCATCCCTTTGCTAACATAGGGCTTGTGTTCCTCTTAAAGCACGGAAGTCATGCTACACCCACCCTGCCTTTCCAAAAGGTCTGGCTCCCCTCTCTTGGGTCTCTGAACTCAAGATTCTGAACTTAGGCCTCCTCCCTATTCCTTTCAATGGTGAACTTCCCCTAGCCTCCCCTTAGTTTCATCCCTAATTGTTTTCAGGGTTCCTCCTAGGTGCTACTGACGAGGCCAGCTTATTGCTCTCTATCCCCCAGAGCACAAGGATTGCAGCCTGAAGGAGCAAGGGGATCACCTTTTCCTCCCATCACACTGCCACACCACTCTATTGCCTATTGTCCCTTCCAAAAGGAGACAGACAATAGGTCGATTAGGGATCTGGTCCCGGTAAAACTGACTGTAGGGTGTGTCAGAGAAAGTGTGTGTGTGGACATGTACGGGTGCGTTTGTGTTTGGGGGAGGAGAGTACAAGGACATTAAAATAAAGTATTGTAGTGTGCTATTTTCTTGAGCATTTTTAGTAGCTGCAAATGACACATTTATTTCATATCACTTCTCCCCAATTGCTATCTGCCTATCTTTTCATTGTTTATTTTTATTAGCAGGGTTTATGCGATGCCCTTCCTACCCTGTTCATGGAACAAGATTGAGCGTGAGAAAGTTCTGTATGACCCAGCAGTTTGATTCCCTCCCTCACCATTTCTGTCCCGTCCTCCAGAGACTAGACTAAATCTCCAAAGGAGAAATAACCCTGGTTGCAGCGTGCACTCGGAATACTAAGTGCCGTCTGCTGCCTCACTGTCTCAGGTCTGTGGAGGCCACCAGAGGGACTTTTCAAGTCCCCAGTTAACCAGGTCAGTAATCCGTCCTTTCTTCTCAGGCCCTCCTCCTCTTCTCTGAGCCCAGAGCTCTGCAGAATATCCACCAACCTGAGCTGGACGCCTTCAGCACCAAACCGAATTTACTCTCCTTACTTGTACTTTCTGGCAGAGTATTTTCTATCTGTTTGTAGAGATCCATTTTTCAGCTTTCATCTGATTCTCAGAGGATCTGCTAAACTTCAAAGCAGACAACCACTGACCTAGTCTTTTCAACTTTTTCAAGGTCATTCTCTCACAAGGCTTCTTACTTTACATATCCAAAGAAAATTGGGCTACTAGTTTCTAACGCACATACTCATATGTGGAAACTGTTCTGAAAGCTCTCTGGCATCCTGATAGCATTTTATATTCCCTTCTTCATTGTTCTACCCATGTATCCATCTGTTTATCAGATGAATATCATCAGATTAAGCACCTAGATTGATTATACAAGTTGCTGTAGAATATACGAAGGTGTGTAAGGTATAATTAGTGAGCATATAGTCTTAGCAGATGAAGTAAATCATATACATAATACTGATATCGTGAAGAAATTGAGAAGTACCATTGAAGAGGTATAGATAAATTGCTTTGAGATTTTAGAAAAGGGAGAATTTACTTTGTCTAAGGCAGGTGGTGGTGATGGTGGGGGTTGGGGGGCAGGGTGGGGAGGAACTGGGGAGACTGGTGGATTCTGGATAATAGAAAATCCAAGCCATTTGGACGAGATCTTGAGAGATGGGTAGACCCACATGTGGAAGTATTGGATGCAGTGTGCCCTCTCTGGTTCTTTCTTTATTCAAAGGAGACTTGAGCATACACTGTGCCAGGCTTAACCATGGTCAATTCATGGAGTTTACAGTTTATTAGGGGAGATCGACTCTGAATAAGTCATTTTCTAGTTAATTAGTACATTCATTCAATAGGTATTTGAGTGGCTACTAACTACTGTTCTTGACTCTTGGAATTCAGCAGTGAATAAAATAGCCTCTGTGCTCATGAAACCTAAATTCTATTTGGGAGACAAAGTAAATAAGTCTGCAGTGTATTCGCAGGTAGTGATAAGTACAGTGATGAAAAGTAAAGCAGGGTAAGAGGACAGAGTAATGACAGTGAGGTGGGGCTCTTTGAATTAATGTGACCAGGGAAGGCCTCTCTGAGAGGAGGTTATTTGAGCCGAGACCAGAGCAAAATGAAGACTGAGCCCTGTGGCTAGCTGGGCAGATAGTTTTCCAGATAGAGGGAATAGCAAATGTGAAAACCTCAAATGGAATGATTTAGTATTCTAGGAGTAGCAAGATCTCTAGGATTAGAGTATAATTTGCAAAGGAAGAAGTTGTAGAAAATGAGAATGGAAAAATGGGTATAGATAGGCCAGATTTGACAGGCCTTGTGGCATGGCAATAGAAGGATGTTGGGAAGCTATTGGGAGCATAACATGATCAGATTTATGTTTTAAAAGGATTTCTCTAGCTGCTTTGGTCTGAAGTAGAAACCAGGAGACCAGTTATTGGTGGTAGTTCATCAAGGAGATAAAGGTTCCTGGATTTGTGTAGTAACAGTGGAAATGGCAAGAAGAAGGACCAATGGATTCTTCTGATGGATTGGATGTGGGGCATGAGAGGGAGAGCCAAGGGTGATGCCAGTGAGGTGCCATTGGCTGAGAGAGAGAATGCTAGGAGAGGAATGTGTTCTGGTGGGGATCAAAGGTTCTCCTATTTGAGGTGCCAGCTGACATCCAAATGAAGATGTCTAGTAGGGAATTGGATATGAGTGTGGAATTCAAGGGAAAGGTCAAGAATAGGCATTTACTTTGAGGAATTAATAGCATATAGAGATTTAAACCCATAAAACTGGATGAAATCTCCTAGGGAGTAAGTGTAAAAGGACCCTCTCCCCAGTGTTTAATGTGTTACGCTGTTCCCGTTATCGGGTCAGATTCAAGTTCAACTTTTGGGGCAAAAGTACTTCCTAGATGGCTGTACGTATTTCCTATTATAGTGCATGAGGAAGCACTTTGATTCTTTCTTTTTTTAAGATAATCAATATTTATATTGATCAGGCATTGCCATTCCACCTATTATAACAGTCCATCCTCATCAGGTTATGACATTGATTTTAGTAACCATTGATGATTGTATCCTGAATCCATTATTTCTATAGGGATGGCAAAATGGTGGTATTTAATATCTTTCCTTCTTAATGAGCTCAAACGCTTCTATAAAGAAGCACTTCATCTCTTCAACTATTTGGTTAACTTGAGATACAGTTTGTATAGGACAGGTAGGATAAATGCTTAGAATTTTCTAAGGGTAACCAGAGAGGGAGCCTTTTCATGATTTTTCCTGAGTCCTTTAGGCAAGATCAAGATCATCTTAGCCTTTGATAGCTTCCTTGTTTTCCTGGTATGACAGGATGTTCCAGGACAATCTTGTCTATTTCCTGTCTCAGACTTGAATTATCCGTTTGTCTAAGGAGTTCCACAATCCTCACTCTTAACCAATATGCAATATGGAATTGTTTTAGGGTGCCTTTTGGATCCTGTGATCTTATGATGATCTTTTCCCCAAAAAACATTTGTTCTATTCTTGTGTGTACTGGGATAACAGAATGAAAATACTTTTAAAATGCAACATATTAACTTGCATTTTAATTACATAGTTTCAAATGACTTGATTGATTCATTAATTCCTGCTACCTTACAGCATTTTTTGATTTAGTAACTCAAAAGTGAATTTAGTGCTCGAAACACGAATTCTTGAGTATAGCTAATCTAAACCATGGAGATTATCATAAAGTCAGAACTGAGTTGGTTTTAAAATGTGCTGTACAACAAAGCTTGCTGTACTCTGGTTATTGCTTTCCACTGATCTCCTCTTCCCACTGACGTTCTAGAACTTTGTATGTGTGAGCTAAAGTAAGTAGGCAGAATCCTTGTGATTACGGAATTCTTGTATCTTACAGAGAGAGAGAGAGAGAGAGAGAGGGAGGGAGGGAGGGAGGGAGGGAGAGAGAGAGAAAGACTACCTTTCGTTGTAGGATAGTTAAGACTTCAAATTTTATAAAGTCAGAATTCTGGTTCCCTTTGTAATATTTTCTCCATAGCCTGTGGGAATTAATTCCTTTGTGAAACCATCAGTGGCAGAGGTAAATACGTAATAAAACTGGACCCCTTTGCTTCCCGTCTTTCCAGGAGACTACATTTTGCCTGCTAGTATAACTCTATCCAGCATGTCAGTCGTTTTCTTTCACCTCTGCCCCAACTACCCTCTCTCTGAGATGAAGTATGGGGGTGATGTGGAACAAACAGTAGACCAGTGTTCCTGTTGTAGCTCGTGCTTTAGGAACAGGGTGTGTGCGGTCCCCCCTGCCTGTGTGGGCTGCTTAGACAGTGCCCGAGGTTGTGTTCATTCTTCGAGGACAGTCGGGACAGAACTTCCTAGATGTTCATGAATTGGCCGGGCACATTTAAGGAACTTGAATATGTTTGCTGATTTGAGTGATGTCAAATTCTTTTTCTTTTCTAACTCGGCAGTAAATTCTCTGTTATTTGAATGATGTACTCTGGGTCAGGTATGAAACCAGGACTTCTGTGGTAAGGCAGAAGTACACAGAGGAGAGCTGGTTTTATAATTGTATATGAATTAAAGATCTGGCTGTGCCTTCACTGGTAGGTTCTCATCTAGGAAACGAATCTTTTTAGATATTTCTGTTCTAGCCGGTTGAACTTTTTTTTTACTGTCATAGAAAAGGAGTCTTGCTTGCTTTAAAGTTCTCATGGAAATAACAAATGAATAAACGAATGAATGAATCTGACAAGAGTCAAAACATGGCAAGAGTTGATAGAAAATTTCATTAGATATATTCACAAATTGGGACTCAAGTTTTCAACTTTTTAAAAAAAGTTTATTAAAAGGCACAATTGTGCTCAGAAGAATTAACCATCGTTTACAAGTTTTTCTGTTACTATGTTTTCATGAAGTGATTTTTTAAAATTTGGGGACTATATTCTTAGAGTCTATTTTCTGATTGTGAATATATTTGTAATATTTTACTTTGATTTTCTGGGAGGATATTATAATGTTATCTGGGGATGGTTATATTAATTGGAATCTGTGGCATTAAAATATTCTGGGAAAGATTGAATAACTTTTTCTGCCTTGTGTAAGATGAAGAACTTTCATTAAGCATGTTGTTTGTGTGATCTAATTTGAACGTTAATCTGGTTTGTTGAAGGCACGCATCTATTTTGAAACCTGGAGGCTAAACTCAGAAAAACATTAGGCCTCTTATATCCTATAAGCACATGGAGAAGCTGCTTTAGAGGAGCTCACTCACTTCCTTCAGGTCTCTGCTCAAATGTCGCCTAATCCGGGAGGCACACCCTAACCGCCCTACTGGTGAACTAACCTCACTCGCTCCCAACCAGTATTTTCTTACTACGTGTTTTCTTACTAGCACTTACGACTGTTTGATTGTGTACACTGCTGTGTCCTTCCCACCAAGAGCAGTGCATGGCTCCATGATAGGTACGCTGTAATGACTTGTTGAATGAGTACATTGTTCGCCATCTGTGTCCCCACTAGTAGGCAGGCCTCATGAGGGTGCCTGGCACGAGGTGGCCTTCTAGCATTTGTTTGAAAGAATGAAATGGTCACTACCAATAGTGATCAAATTCATTTCTCTCTCTCTCTCTCTCTCTCTCTCTCTCTCACACACACACACACACACACACACACACACACACACACACACACGATCACGTTTTAATTCTGTTTAAATTGCATATAGATTTCTTATCCAGAAATAGATTCTTGAAAGGATGTCATGCTGTAAGTACCATCTAGAACCCACAAAACCTGTGTTTTTGCTAATGTAGAGGGGCAGTCTTACTTAGAGAGTCACTTATTTTCAGTCACTAAACAACACTGGTATATTTTAATGTAGTGCCTTTAGAAAGCAGAGTATTGTCACATGACTGTCATGTGATAAACTCGTTAGATGGAGTCATATCTGGATTCTTCTGTTTGCTTCCTTCTTTTGTTTTTCAATTGAAAATATTTGACTATTGTGTAAATGCTTCCTTCTTATTGCCAGTGTAAATGTTCATCGATTGTGTGCTTTCTATGTTGATTTCAGGCCTCAAAACGGAGAATTAAGGATATATATTTTTCATGAGAACATTTCGTAAACTTTTGTTCACACTGAACTTTTGTTTTTCTGCTTCATCTTATGTTTTTGTGGTTTCATTGGGAATGTCGTGACGTACTGTTGAGTTCCTGTATCATTACCCAGCATCCTTACTGATCTCATGTCATGCACCGTTATGAAGTAGCATGGCACTTCCGGGGTTCAGGGCCTTCAGGGAGAGGGTATGAGTGTATATGAGAAAAATGAGGAGTAGACGTGGCATTAATCCTGGGCATCTTGAAGAGCCGAGTGCCACCCTGGCACTGCTGGGTTGCTCATCTCCAGAAGGGAGTCTGAGCATCTGGAAAATAAAGATCCTTTTTCAGGCTACGTGGTAAGTGTCCAATGTTGTGAGCTTCTGAATGTGCAGTTTTTTCCTTAGGAAAGAAAAATGAAAAAGGCAAATCTGCTCTTTCCCTTTCTTTCCTCCAATGATTTAGCAGAACTTTTGTGTTTTCTTCAGGTAATTAAACCTGAGAGTGGTGACAAAGAAACAGAAGGTGCCTATGAATCAGACCCGCCCGAGGAGCTGTGTGGAAGCCATGTCCTGCAGCCGTCCCCGAAAGGCTGTAATGACAGTCCTGATGTCAGTACAGAGGCCCAGTTTGATGACAGCGATGCAGAAAACGGACATGGCAGCACACAAAATGTTCTGGTTGATGGTGTTAAGAAACTCTCAGTTTGTGTTCATGAAAAAGGTGAGTACTGGATTGCTGCCTGACACTTGATTTTAGTAAGCTGATAGTTTTAAGAATTGGAATTCTCTCTGTGCTCCAGAATCAACCCCACAATGCATTTGGCATCTTCCAGATTTCTGACCTGTGGCAATGTTTTGGAAAGGGGGGTCTTTGACAGACTTCCAGCTGCTGGTTATGAGGGGGGCAACAGTGCCACTGGTGGTTTATGTGGCCAGTGGTTGCCATTGTCATTTCCTGGTAGGTTTTGAGATGTGTTGTTAGCTAACCTGAAATTTCCTGTGATGAGCCCAGTCCCACCCTGTGGTTGATATGAGCAGAATTAAACCAATCTTTAAAATCCTTACACAAAAAGCACTTCATTGTACCCTGGCCTTTTCTTTCACTCAGTACATTTTAAAAGTATTTATGTCATTGGTGGTGGGAATGGATCATCTTAAATTTGATAAGTAATTTAGCTTTTTGTCGACAGAAAAATATCCAGTCCAATAAAAAGTCTCATATGAGTTCATTTGAGCCAAACTGACAATTGCTGGGAAGCAAAATCTCAATGGATTAAGAAAATGGTCTGGAAAATGGCAGTTTTGCAGTTTATTTTACAGATTAGAATCAAAGGAGGGTTACATGAAATCCGTTGGTGGTAGATTAAGGGGGCGGGGGAAATTTCTGGGATTGGATAAAAAGTAAAACAGAGAGACACACACTTCTTTTTCCTGGGCATATACCAGATCGTTAATAATTAACACAGCACCTAGAGATGGTTTTCAGGGAACAGGATAACAATGAGGGGTTCTGTGGTCTCATGCTGTGGTGCCCATGGTTGTGCCTTTGAGGGGTCTGGAAAAGAAGTTTACTCCGACATTTCAAAGGGATGTTATTTTAGATGCAGAAAGACAACAGACAATTTCAAAGTTAAAGGTTGATCTTTGTCGAGGAAGCTCAGTAGCTTACTAGGATGTGACCGCCTGCCATGACCCACTTTTAGTTAGAAGTTTTACATTCAGACCACCCTCTGTGGCTAGTTATTTCTGGGTTTGCCATGCAGGCCTTCCCTGAGCTTGTCAGGTTTAGTATGTGGCCCCTTTTTGGTCCACATTTATAAAATGTTTTGATTTTAAGCCTTTAAGAAAGCGTCGTCTTTCCCCTGACCAAAAGCAGGGAAAATGGGTCCTCTGAATGCAGAAGATAGCAGGTGCAAACACGTGGGTGAGGAGCTGTGACCGAGGGCTCTGCCTGACCACAGTCTGAGTAACTGAGCTGTGAAAGTTGACATATTTCAATGTATAGACTGCTAAGAGGTTATAAATGCAGGGAGTATATTTTCTAGCCAAATTGAGTTTTATGCATATTGTGAAATGGAAAAGATTGACCTGGCTAGGCCTATTAGCATATGAGTTTTTTATCAGGAAGAAATTTCTGGCCCAATCCCCATGAAAGGCTAGAAGAAATGCAAGAAGATTGCTAAAGGAGGAGACTCAGCAGATACCCTGGGGTAGGATTGGTGAGCACACCTCGTTGATCCTGGATAAAACAGGAGGTGATTGCTGGCAGTGACTGCTTAGGGTGCACCCTGTTTCTCCACAGCTGCCCAAGCAGTGACCGGGGGCAGCGAACATTTTCTGAAGGCGGAATCGCTTTCTGGTGTTAAGTTCTGCTCATTCAGACGGACCTTCCAACTTTGGACCTCGTTTTGAATGAAGAGGCTACGGCTTCCTCAGTATCCCACCAGAGGTAGTGACCTGAAGGCACCAGGTTCTTTCTGTTCTGCGGCCTGCTGAGATAACTAGGAGTAGTTTCACTGTGTCCCAGCCAGTGTCATTGGGATGCTAGTCCTTGAAATGTCATTCTTCTGATGTTTCCTTTTTCTTCCTTTACAAATAGTTGAATACCGTGATCCTTTTCTGAGAGTGCATGTGTATTAGCATAATGGCGTCAATCGTGAATCATGTCTTTTCTATGAGAAGGGAAATAACCAGAACCTTAACTAGCCAGATCCTTCATCATTAAGATCACCAAGGGAGAGAGATACTAGCAGGATGAAGTCAGGCAAAGGAGCACTTTAAAACGGACTGTTTGGCCCAAAACTACTTCGTGGAAGTGGAGGTCTGGTGATTGGACTTGCAGACCTCAGCAGCCCTTTTCCCTGGGGCTCCGAGGTGAAGGGATAAGATGCCTTGACTTCCATTAGTAATTGGTACCAGTACAAGGGCAAGGAAGTGCGGATGGAGGGAAGTGATGGCAAAATTGAGGCCCAGGGTGGACACTCATAATCCACTTGGCCCTTTCGTGGGAAATTCTGCTGCCAGACGTGCTCTTGATTTGTCCTCTATTGTAATTCTCTTCCTTCTCTCTTACAAATAAATATCATTGAATGCTTTACAGGTCCACTGTTTTTTCTTTCCTCTTTTTATGTATGTTTTTTCTTTCCTCTTTTTACAGTCTTCCTAGCCTACTGTTATTTATATTGCTTCCTTACTAGCCCTGACTGAGGGAGCAGCCTTAATCTTGCCCTCAGTATCTGGTACAAATTTCTCTTTCCTGCTAGCCTCTAAATAGAGAGTTTGTGAAACCACATGGCTGTTTCTCATTTCTTGCCCTCTTGATATTTAGGAAAATTGCAATTTGCTCTTTTAAAAATCATGGTGTTTTTTAGGATATTTTAACCAGCTTCTCTTGTCTGGATAATATAAAATCTGGTTACAGTTAAGATGTTAGTACTTTTTGCACCACTTAAGGTTTTGAAATTTGTTATTGAAACAAACCATAACCTTAAGAACATTATAAACTTTTCCTTAGACTTCTAGAAAGGTTCTTTGCTTTGTGTTATAATTGCAAACGGAGTGTTTATCCTGGTTCACACTTGTGTTCTAAACAGTGTTTTTTATTTGTTTACTTTTGTTTTACTATGTTTCTTTACCCAAAGCAAATGTTACCTATTGCATATGTATGCATTCTAGATCCCTGTTTCCCCAGGAAGCAAATCTCTAAGAAAACTGCCAGTTTCTCTGGTAAATGAGCAGATAGCCTGCAAGTGTCTGTCTTTGCATTAAGAGAAAAGTTTCTCTGTACATCTCAGACCTACACAATCATTCCTTCTAGGAAGACAGCAGGATCTGCCTCATCCTTAGTCCCTCTGAGAGACAGGGCCAAAGACCTGGGCCCCTTCTGTGGGTCCAGCCCCACAGCCTCCCAAGGCTGAGCTTTTACCACTTTCCAGGCAGCAGTGCTTTTGTCAGCACGGGAATCTGCCATCTGACAACCCCAATACATTTTCTTAGCTCCCAGATGTGTGAGTAACAGTTGCCTGGTTAGCAACCTCCGAAGGATAGAAATCGTGATGGCCAAGTGATGCAGTAGCTGTCTTTCATCATCGGAATGTTGAGAACACTGTGGCCTCTGGACCTTGGTGATCGTGACCTAATCAGGTTGTGGTGTATGTTTCCTGTTCTCTATCCGAGCAGGGTCTGCCAGAGACCTGATTCAGTTTTCTGGTCTGGAGACAAGCCTCTACCAGTACGCTGATGGCTCAACATGGGTTTGAATGTAGAGTCGGTGACCCTTTCACTTTTCTGGCCCCTGGTCACCTTCAGCTCTTTCCGGAAGGGAGAATCCACATGGAATCCTTGATCCCTTCTGAGGTTTGAGTTGATCCACTACTGACTGCAGGAGTCAGGAAGAGCCCCTTTTTCTCACGTAAGTTTCATCTCCTACCAGTGACAAGCCTGGCTGGGTTTGCGTTCTCTTTCCTTGGATAAAAAAATAACTGTATTGCCCTTTGGCTGAACAAGCAGACTCGTATACTATTCTCCCATGATACTTTGGAGTTACTGCAATTCCAGGACCCTTTCTACTGACTGGCAGGAACCCCTCTTTCTTTCTTGCAGATAAATTTCTTCATTCTTTTATTACTAACGTTTCCAGATTCTGAGATCAAATCTTCCCTACCCTTTTTGTTTCCTAGCTCTCCACTGTGAATAATGATGATTATACCACTAGAATACAGTCATGTTTGCTTCAGAAGTTACATTGAAAATTATATATGTAGCAGTTTCTCATCAACCACAATTTTGGGACAATACTTTTGTGCCAATGTTTTACAAATCTCATGGAAAATGTAAACCCTTGTCTACACCTATGTCAGAAGGATACAGTGGGAATTTTTGCTTCCCCGTCTGTTGGACTGAGCAGACAGTTATATCAGGTGTGATTCAGAGAGAGACGGATGGTCAGGGTCTACAATGTCTTAAGACCCAAATCCTGTACTAGACCAGCCATTTTCCCCTGTGAGATTCCCAAAAGAAATATATGCACAGAGGATTAGCAAGGCAGAGAAGTGTATTTCTTTAGTAACTGAGGCTTTGACCCAAGCCAGAATGATTAGCCAGTCTGCATTTGTACTAGCAAAGCTTGAGGCTTCGTGTGTCTTCTTTCTCATTCCTGCCAACAGTTAGGATTATTCAGCTTTGTCACTTTTTGTCATCAAGATTAAGTTCTGTTAATTGCCTTTTCATATCATTTTCCTATTGTTCTATCAGGGTTACTGTTCTGTTGTCGATTTGTGGAAATTTCTCATCTGTTCTCTATTAACAATCTCTTTCCCGTTTTAAGCATTACAAATCTCTCCTTCCATTCTGCCATTTAGTCATTTGTTTATTAACTTTGTGATATCTTTCATTGACCAAAAATCCTTAATGTGATGAAAATAATCATATACTTTATGAGTTTTTAAGTTTTTCCCTGTTTCTGGCTCACATAGATATTCTCCCATGTAATGTTATTATTAATTCCACAGTTTTGCCTTTTGCTGAATTTTATGATGCTGATTCTTTATTGATTGAGATTATCATCTGGTTTCTCTCCTCTAAATCTTTTTCTGATATCGAACCATCCTTGAGTTCCTAGGATAAATCCTACTTAATCCCGATGTTTTATTATTTTTAAAATACACTATTGGATTTACTTAGATAATGGTTAGTGTAGGATTTTTGTGTGATGTTAAATGGACCTATCATTTTCTTGGCATTATCTGATGTTTTTAGAATCAGGATTATATCAGCTTCATGAAATGTCCTGGTCAATTTTTGACTGTTTCCTATTTCTCCGGAACAGCTTGTATAAGACAGGAATTAACTGTTCCTTAAAATTTGGTAAAATTCATTGTAAAATTGCCTGCACCTGCTGTTTTTCAGGGGGCAAGATCTTTGCTCTTTTAATCTCTTTCATACTAATTGATCTGTTCAAGTTCTCTCTTTCTGTGCCAATTTTAGCATAACTTAATGGGAATTTATCCACTCAAATGTATTAGCATATAGATATTACTAATACTCTTTAATATTCTTGAATTATTAAAAAAATCTCCTTTTGTATGTACTTTTGCCTCCCTTTCTTTATGTATTTTGATTTTTTTGAATCTTCTCTATTTTCTTGAAAACTCTTGCTTGACAGATACATATCTTATTAATCTTTTTAAGGAGTGTGCTTTTTAGTTGTGATTTTCTTTTTATGATAGATGTGTATATCATTGATATTTTCTCTTATCTTTATTTATTCCCTATTTTGGTGATTCACTTTTTTGCCCTTTTCCCAACTTCTTGAGTTGAGTACTTAGCTTATTTTTTTTAGGTTATTATTTTTAATCTTTTTGTTTCTTATAAAATGTTTTCAAAATTATAAATTTTCCTCTAAATTTCCCTCCTTTTTAACTGTATTCCACAGATTTGAATTGCAGTATTTTTATTATTAGCTCTAAATATTTAATTTTCTTTATGATTTCTTCTGTAACTAGATTGGTTATTTATTAAGGCTGTTTAATTTCTAGGGTTTTTTTTGCTATTCTTTTGATGTTGTTATTTAATTTTTTGTGTATTGTGGTTAGAAAACAGTCTGATATGTTGTTAATTCTTTGTAATTTATTGAAGATTCTTTTATAGTCTATTACATGGCCTTTATTTCTAGATATTCATGTATGCTAAGAAAGATATATATATATATATATATATATATATATATCCCCTTAAACATAATACATAATTATATTGTTTTCTTCATAAACTATTTATTATTTTATGTACTTAATCTGTCAGTTTCTGAGAGGGATGTTTAAACATACATGTCTATAGATTTTGATTTATTTATCCTGCAGTCTTGTCAACTGTGGCTTGATATATTTTGAAGTTGTATTGTTACGTACATACGTGTATAGTAGGATATAGCTAGATATATTTTTGTATATATGCATACCCGTATATGTATTTACACATAAAAAAAATCACTGATATTTATTGAGCATTTACTTTATGCTAGGTTCTAAGTACTTTATAATTAATCCTCATTATGTGTAATTATTTAACCCTTAAAACATATTATCTATTTCAGGAATTTAATGATACCTATTTCAGAGATACTTGTAGTTTTTATTCCCGAAGCACAGAAAAGCTACACAGTTGGTAAGTACACTTTAGAATCCCTGGTAGCTTTTTAAGAAATATCAATGCCTAGATACCACCCCAGGCATTCTGATTCTAGTTGATCTGGTATTTTTAAAAGCTCTCCAGAAATTCAAGGATTCTACTGTGTAGCCAGAATTGAACAGTCCTAGACTTTCCCTCTTAACAGTTATACTATCTCTCTCCTCGTAAGTAGCAGTACACAGAGCACAGGTTAAACATTTGAAGGCAGTCCAACCTTTAGTGTAATAATCGATTCAGTCAAGGATTATCAATAGATACTGAAATCGTTGGGTGAAACGTTGTTGGAGACTAAGACATTCACATGGACTCCAAATGTCACGACACAGTTGACTCACTACTTAATTACATTGGGCGAAACGCCCTTTGATAGTGGACACATGTGGTGGGCACTGCTTTAACCAACTGGTTAAGCTTAGCGTCACTAACAGTGGGACAGGACAGCCCGACATTGTGTGTCTTCTAATGGGATGCCTTATTACACAACACGGCCTGTGAAGCATCCCTGCCAAAAATGTTTCACTTGAATCAAGCCTCTAGCCCAGAGGTGTCAAAACTGCGGCCTGCGGGCCAACTATGGTCCGCAATCCATTGTTAATTGACCTGTATCAAATTGCAAAAATTTATTTAGTTTACTTAAATAAACCAGGTGAGGCAATACGTACTTCACCTCGAGTGAGTGGCCCGGCTATTTGTGTATCTTACCGCATACGGCCCTTGGTAAAAAACGTTGAAAAAAGTTTGGACACCCCTGCTCTAGCCCTAACTGCTAGTATACTGGAAATGTAGGGCATTCTGGAGCAAGTTAAGTGACACCATGGGAGAAATAATAGGGTGGATCTGGTAGGTGGGATAATCTATGAGACAACCAGCCTGTACTGTTCAACGAAGGCCAGTGTCATGAAGAACCAAAAACAAGGGGAAATGATCTAGAGGAAGAGGGACCAAAAGAAATTTAACCAAAAATAATATGTGAGCCATGATTAGATCGTGGATTGGGGAGAAAATATAGGAACGATAATTGGGGAAACTTAAATTTAGACTGTATATTAGATGACTTTTTGGAATTTCTGTGAATTTTCTTAGTTATGATAATGATATAAAAGATATTTAGAAGAATGTCCTTATTCACCTCTGCATTCTAAAAAGTTATTGAAGAACCCAAAGTGCTTTTGTGTCTGTAGGTTATATCTATCAGTATTTCTGTATTTACAATTAAAACTACAAAACCTTTTAAAATATTGTTGCAAAATAAGTATACTTCTAGTTGTATTTCTGTGTACATTTAAAAAAGCTTCAGATTGTAAAATAATGATTTCTTGGGCACTAATGAGGTTAATGAAATTATAGTAGATATACCTATAGTTGAAATATTGAGGAAAAAAGGGGATTCATCTCTAAACTGAACTTGTTTATACTTCAAGTCTAATATCTTAGAAAAGTCTAAGAAACACAGGAGTACATAAGCACATATGCTAGTGGTTGTTAGAGCAGGGATTAGCGAAGGGCCAGATAGTAAATATTTCCTTGGTTGTGAGCCACGCAGCGCCAGACTTTTCTGTCACAACTACTCAACTCTGTTGTAGCCTAAACGTAGCTGTAGGAACATGTAAATGAACGAACTTGGCTGGATTTGGCCTGCTGGCAAGTTTAGTTTGCTGATCCCTACTTTACACCCACAAGAGTGAAAAGAAGAAATAATGTCTTAGTATGATTACGAAGAGTCTTCACCTGTGGATCCTGACAGGGTCTCAAACCACACTAGGAGAACCACTGGCTTGGCTACTGAAATTGGTAGCTGATGCTCAACAGGATATTAGTGCTTGTTTTAATGATCCCCGACTGTTAGGATATTAAGCACTCCTTAGGTTTCTTAGTTTTAAATGGCTATACGGTTGGTTTTGCCTGTGGAATGCTAATTGTAATCATTCAGGCTAAAATCTATTGCCTCAATTCTTTTGCTCAACTGTGGGATCTTTTTGGAGGACTGTTTGTGTCCTATTTTGCTGTTTTGGCTATAGCCTGTTCTATGTATATCTTCATTTATCAAACCTACTCACTTTGTGAATTACAGACTCTTAGAACCTCGTACTATGTTTAATAGTTTATATATAGCATTGTCTTGCACATTTCTTATTAGAAAAAACTTGAGTACTTTGTGTTTCTGGTATTAATTTGAAAGGAAATTTTTTCTAGCGTTTTCCACAGGTAATTGTTGATATATATACGAAAACTATTGGGGTTGGTTTTGCGTATTTTTTAAACTTAGATACTTAATGAGTGCTCTTATTATTTCTAGTAATTTTTAGTTGGTTATTTTGATTTTCAAGGTATAAATTTATCTGCAAATAATAATTCTGCCCCTTCCTTTCTTATTTTGTGCTTCTTATTACCTCATTTCATTGGCCGTTGAACTGTATTACATAATAGTGGTGATTGCCTTCTTCCGGACTTTAATGGGAATGCGTCTAGTATTAAACTCGCAAGCACAATGCTGGTTGTTGGCTCGAGACCATGTTAACCAAGTATCCTCTTTCTTTTTTACTAAAAGTTCCTATTAGGACTGGATATTGAATTTTTTTTTCAAGTACCTTTTGAGCTTTCAAGATACAGTATTTCCCTTTGGCTTGTTTACATGATGATGTATAACAGTGAATAATTCTTGCATTCCTTATACAACCATGACCCTCGTTTGGTCATGGTATATAACATGTTTTAATATGTAACTCAGTTCTGTTTGCTAATAACTTATTTAGGATTTTTGTATTCATAATACAAAATGTGAGATTGGTCTGTAGTTTATTTTTATTGTGCTGTCTTTGTTGTGTTTTGGTATCAGGTTCTATTAATTTTGGAAGAAGAATTGGGAAGCCTTTCTTTTTCTCAGTGCTTTGGAGCAGTTAAAGCACCGTTGAGAATGATCAACTGTTCTCAATGATTGAAGCATTTAAAAAACTCGTACTGGAAACATGGGTTAGGGCTTTCCTTTGCTGGCATCTTTCTCCATCTCTAGTGATTATTGATTTCTGTAGGGATTTTTTCTCTCTACAATAATTTTGATAATTTACGTTTTCCAGGAAAATCATACATTTGAACCACATTCTAATATATTCAAATGGAGTTGTATCAATCTTTTCAGTTGTTTAATTTCCTCTGCATCTCTGATCAAAACTCCTTTCTATTTTCCCCTCATTTTTTATTACACTAGCTAGTGACCCACCTTATTTTCTAATACAAATTGGTTTTGCTCTTTTCATATATTGTATGATAAATAATTTCCATTTTTATCTTTCATTACTAAGGACTTTCTTTCAGACATTAAGTGTGAAGTGATCATGTAAGATCAATGCAAGTTGAAGTTCAACATAGAAGTTTGAGTGCAAATATATTTTAAACTTTTTCGCTGCATTAATTGATTTCAAGGTATTTTTTCAAAATGTGTCAGAAATCCACAAAAAATAAAGTTGATGTTTTGACTGTTTTATGCATTTAATAATAACAATTTGAGTTGCTTTGGATGTAAATGACATTATTTTTATGTACAAAAGTTTCCTATTGTTATTCATTCTTGAAAAACACAAAAATATAGAAAAATGTACATCTGCTTTCCTAAACTTCCTTTCTGGAAGTTTCCATCCGCAGTCAGCAGATGGACATATTCATTCGGATATATTCGACCATTGCCGCAAAAGGGTTAAAAAGAGTCATTGGCATCTAGTCAGTGCCTTGAAGAACACTTCTATGCTAAGAGTTGCTTTAAGGGACTGTCAGAGAACAGAGACCAGCTTGTCCTCTTCTGCCCCTGGGTTCTCCTCCACGAAAGCAATACATATTGTTTATCAAACTGTCCCCTGCCTCGAGGCTCTGTAACAAGCAGTAATTAACTCTTATGAGTCCAGAAAACTGTGTGTGTGGTATCATATATACAGAGGGTGCCAAAAAAATGTATACACATTTTAAGAAAGGAGAAAACTGTGTTAAAATTGTAATACAATGAATGACGCTACCATTCATTTGATTAACACCATCTTTTGAGTGAATTACACATTGCTACTGTAATTCAATTCAATTTTGGAAAGCAATACATAGATAACATCTCTTAAAATGTGTACTTTTTTTGGCACCCTCGGTATAGCATACATTTTGTCATTTTAATCATTTCTAAGCATACAGTTCAGTTGCATTAATTACATTCCTGATGTGCAGCTGTTACTACTGTCTATTCCAAAACTTTGTCATCACCTTAAACAAAACCTCTTTAACCAGTAAGCAGTAACTCTTCTTTTCACCTACCCCAACCCCTGATAATCGCTAATCTACTTCCTCTCTGTAAATTTGTCTCTTCTCGATTATTTCATGTAAGAGGAGTCATGCAGTATTTCTTCTTTTGTGGTTGGCTTATTTCATTTAGCATAATGTTTTCAAGGTTCATGTTGTAGGATGTACCAGAATGTCATTCTTTTTTGCAGCTGAATAGTACTCCGTTATGTTGCATATACCACGTTTGGTTGCTCCATCCATGATGATGGACATGAGATGTTTCCACTGTTGACGTTGAGTAGTGAATAGTGCTGAAATGAACAGCAGTGTGCATGTTTCTGGCTCCCTGTTTTCACTTCAACTGGGCATGCACCTGGGAGCAACATTATTGGGTCATATGGTAATTCTATATTGAGCTGTTTGAGGAATGTGAGGTTTTCTTTTCTTTTTTTTTAAATTAAATTTATTGGGGTGACAATTGTTAGTAAATTTACATAGATTTCAGGTGTACAATTCTGTATTACATCATCTATAAATCCCATTGTGCGTTCACCACCCAGAGTCAGTTCAATGTGAGGTTTTCTTAAAGGAGTTTTTTTTTTTGGTTCTTATTAAACTCATAATTATTAAAAGGGTTGACAGAGATAGAAAATCATGATGAATTATAAGAAATCTGAAATAATAATTACATCTGATCTTTATTGAAATATAACTGGCATTTGCCCAGTTCTTTTTCTGACGTCTCCTTTTCACTTCCTCCTCTTCCCATTTTTTTATCATGGAGTCACTCTTACCTACTTGCCTAATTTCTCTTTGATGTATCAGCAGACTTAGGAGGCTTGGGTTTCAGAACATTTTTTCTAACATTACAAGTAGTTTATTTTATAGAATAAATAAAGCACCTAGGAATAGACATGCCTGTCAGCCTTCTTGCTAGCACTTTTAACAGAAAATGATTGGAACAGAAATTTAAATAAAAGGAAATACTAATGAACATTATTCACACTGTTATCTGGAAATGGGAGTTCCCAGGCCTCTAGCATGTCAGTCACTAGATATGCCTGCCCTTCTCTTCGGTGGAGGTGAATGAAGACTTGAAGGTCTCTGGAATCACCCTCCCTGTGGCTCTTCTAGCACCCTTTTCAGAATGGCACTCCTGATTCTCTTGCTTGCTGTCCACTTTTAAGTTTATACTTGGCTCCCTGGGTTATTTAATAATCCATTTTTCTTGGGCTTATGCGTAATGAAAAGGGAAGATCAACATCTTTGTGTGATGGTATCATTTTCTCCTTATTTTCTTTCCTTTGCTCTCTAGATTTCAGTCACCCTTGGAATCTTTCTTCCCAGTCCATCCACTCATTCCCCTTTCTGGTACTTTCCAAGTTGGGCTGGTCTATGCTAGTGCAAGTGTCATAACTGTTTACAAGTTCCATTATCTTTCTGAACCTACACAGGTCCTACAATATCATGTATTCTTCTTGACATGTGATGGTCTGCCCGGAGGGACTGGCAGTGGATCACTTTAGTTATAAATCTATTTCATAATACTAAATGAAAATAGTAAATTTGCTTTCAGTACGACTACAAAGTCCACTTACTTCACTTTTGATTCAAATGATGCCAGCCCACCGTGGTAACATTGACTTTTTGTGCTGATCAGAAGCTCTAATTAACAGTTACATGTTTCCAATAAAAACAAAACAAAACAGGATAGCAAATTAATTTCCAATGCAGTTAAGTTACTAAAAATACTTCAAAGTGTGAGATATTGGGCAAAAATTAAGTTTTAAAATGTACTATAAAAAAATCTTTGATTAAAAGGTCAGAAACAACTGATCTAGTTCATCCCTTTTGTTTTACAGACGAGAATGCTGAGGCTCAGAGAAATTACTTGGCTTATCCAGTGTCCTGCAGGAAGTTAGTGAGTTCGCAAAAGAAAAACACTTTATACTTATAACAACAGACAATTTCTACGTATGGGTCATATTTTTTGACGAGTAAATCATGCCAGATCGGTTGAATATCTTTTTATAAGAATATGTTGGACATTGTTCATTGCCCACCTTCTGTCTGTTCTCTTTCTTTTTCCCATATGTACCCAGATTTTCATCTGGACATCTGTTCCTTCCCCAATTCCCTGTACTTTGGGCAAAGTTGACCCCAACTGCTGAGCTGAGTCTTGTTTGTCTTATATCAGTTGCCTGGTATACTTCGTTACCTTATGCCAATAGAACTTTCTGCCGCAATGGGAATGTTCTAATTTGTACTGTCCAGTACTTCAGCCACTAGCTACGTGTGGCTGTTGAGTACTTGAAATGAGGTTAGTGTGACTGAGACACTGAAGTTTTAATTGTATTTCATTTTAGTTAGTTTTATTTTAAATAGCTACACATAGCTTGTGACTGCTCTGTTGGATATTGTAGCTTCAGACCATTTCCTCTTATCATAGGCGCATGACCGAAAGCAGTCTAATTTGGGTGACTGCTGGGGTGTAAGTAGTTTCCTGATGGATCTAAACAGGAAACAGTATCCCTAATTGCTACTGGCAACTATCCTATGACTTGCTAAGTTTTGTGGATACAAGAGTGGAGAACCAGGAAAAAATCTGGGCCCATCTAGCCATTACTGGGTCCTGGATCAAGTGACCCTGAAGCCTGCCTTACCTCTGGACTAATGAGTGTGTGAGCCAATGAGTCACCTTTCATATATAAGCCAGTTTGTGTTGAATGTTCTGTCATCTCAATTAAGAGTATCCAAACGAATACAGAGGGCATGACATGCCAGGCATTATGCTACTTTCTGGGAAAAGAAAGATGAATAAAGAGTAAAAATCTAGGGCTGGCCTGGTAGCTCTGGTTGTTGGAGTGCCGTGCTCCCAGCACCAAGGTCGCTGGTTTGATTCCCACATGGGCCAGTGAGCTGCGCCTTCTTCAGCTAAGATTGTGAGCAATGGCTCTCCCTGGAGCTGGGCTGCCGTGAGCAGCCAAAGGTTGGCGTGAGCTGCCATGGGCCCCTGTGTGCTGCCCTGTGTGCTGCCCTGTGTGCTGAGGCGACCAACTGCCTCAGCCGGGGGGAGCGCAAGGCTCATAACACCAGCCTGGGCCAGGGAGCTGTGTCCTACGCAACTAGACTGAGAAACAACGGCTTGAACGGAGTGGGGGCGGGGAGGAGGCAGAAAAAGGGGGGGAAAAAAGTAAAATCTAGATGCTTGTCTTCGAGGTAAGATTAGTCTATGAGCGGAGACAGAATAATAGGCATGTGTCTGGGTCTTGCCTGCCTTAGTCCCCGTCAGTGGGAATTGCCTTTGTTAAAGCGGTACAGGCGATCTGCCCCTGCCCCGGGCCTTGGTTAGCCATGCGCAGACTCCTGACCCAAGGACCATCAGAGCATTGGGGGCCAGTGACCCGTTAGATTGTTTCCTGAGGACTCTGAAGCTAAAATGTCACGTGGAGTGAGGACTGGAGACAGGCATTAGGGGACAGAGGCTATTAGTAACCACACACACAGAAGAAGAACAGGTTTGCAAAGGGAGGGAAGAACCATACAGAGAGGAAAGGGGAGGTGGTGAAAGGAGGAGGGAGAAGAGGGAGAGAAAAACAGACAGTTGTTCTCTGGGCCATGAAGGATGAGTAGGGTTTGCCAGGTACAGAAGGGTGAAAAATACTTTTGGTATAAACGGGAGCAAGAGGTAGATGGTAGGTAGAGTAATATCTACAATGGAAATCGTGCAGGTGCATGGTGTGGAGTCTGGAGAGGAGGCTAGAATAGTGGGTGAGGTTTTGCCCAGCTCTCTGTGGCTGCTAAGAGATCTGGGGAGTGGGCAGTCACCCAAAGTTGTTAAGGAGAGGAGACTGGTTGTTAGAAAGAGGGCAGGCATTGGGCATGATATGGGACTAGTTAGGACCAGAGCTTCTCGAATACCTGACAGAGCAGTGGCAGCTGGCATGTGGAATGGATAGATGAGGAAGGTATTTCGGAGCTAGAATTGACAGAGATGGCAGATCAGATATGAGACTTAGAGCAGTGGCTGGAATTACCTGAAATAGTCTGATAACACCAAGGCACAAGCTGGTAGAAGGGCAAAACTCAGGGGCAAGGGTGGGGTCTGGGTAGTAGCTCTCCTGATTTTGAGAGCCTTGTACAAGAGGTAACAAAAAGTGTGTAGAACTCAGAAGAAAGTGATGCGTATTTTCAAGAAATGAAGAAATGCGTTTCAAATGACCGAAGATGATTTTGATTTTAAAAGACTAATTATTATGATTATTTAAAAATCAACCATTGTTCAGGGACGGCCCCTCTCTTTTTTGCATTTAACCATTGCTTTGGAAGAGTAGATTGCGAGAGAAAAGTTCAGTTTGGTTTTTATTGACCTGGGAAATAGAATCAGCTACAAATGGGGATGGTTGATGTCTTCCTCCCTCTTCTGTCTGCCTGGGATTCTGAGTGCTGTCGGCTGTGAAGTTAGTCTTCAGACTCCAAGAGGGAATGGCCCAGTCAAGTAGGTCTTCCTGATTCATCCGTTTGGTCGGCAAATTCCAGGTTTGTTCAGTTAAGCAGTGGAGCCCGTTTTGTCATTTTAAGTGTGTAATCTGCCTGCTTAAGGTTTCATGCATTTACTTACTTTTCTTCGCCTTGTTAGAGACCCTTTCCTTGGCGCTCTGCACAGGTAGCTGCCTACAGAGTCCGCTCCCTGCCAGTGGATTCCCTTTTGGGCCACTCTAAGTTATGGCCGTTCTTCCTTAAGAATTACCAGCTAGGTTTTTCAGGTCGCCCAGAAACATGTCAGGGAAATCTTTGCCTGGCGAATAGAGTAATGTTGAGATTTACAAAAGGCTGTTAAAGATTCCAACTAAGCCTATTGAAAAAAACACAAAACAGAGCTGGGGAGAGGGAACTGACAGCTGTCCTACTCTGGGAATAGCATGTCCACCATTAGGGACAGATCTTATCTAACCTTTTACAGTAGAAAATTGTCCCCGACATTAGTTTAAAAATAAAAAAGCTAAGAAATAACCGAGTTATCCCTTTAAGTGGAACCAGCCTCGCACCCCTGCACACCCTGTCAGTAGCCTCCCGAGTGACAGGTCAGCTGCACAACGAAGTCTCATCTCGGCTCCCCATTAGCTGCCCCATTTGGCAGTCTCCTCAGCTCTGACTCACTTGAGCTAGAAGCAGCAACCAAGTATGAACTCGGTAGGCTTGACTTTGGCTCTGACGCTCATTGTGACCCTTCTTATTTCAAAGCCCCTTTGAGACCAGCTTCTGCAGTTTAGGCTGCTCCACGCTAGACTCTGCAGCACACCTCAGCCTCACTGCACCTACTATTCCTGATACAAACGCTCTTTGGGCCACTACCCTGGTGCACAGGGGCCAGGATTCAGACCTGTCTGGCTTGCCTGTTTGCTTGTCCAGCAGGAAAGGGGGATCCAACAACGTGTGGCAACACTCTTAGCAGGAAAAATCAGTACTGAACGAGAGCTTTTGCCAGTTAGGCTTGCCTCTTAGTGCTTCATATTCCTTACTTGTAAAACAAACCTTCGGAATAAATACTTGTCTTGACTTCTTCGTAGGTTCTTGCATAAACCAAGTGAGATAATGGAAGGGAAAGGATCTTAAAAAGGAGAAAGCATAGCATTCTGTTATGAGCCCTTTCCAAATCATTTTGTGAAGCTTACTGCCTCTTGAGGCAACAAGCGTCAAATGAATCTTCCTGCAGAGGTTCTCAGACCCCACGATGCCAGGGATGAGCTCTGAGTGCTCTCTGTGGCCGCCCTTCCCACCAGGTCTCTCCTGCCTGCCTCTGCAGTCCACGTTCTCGCAGCTGCCCATTCAGACCGTAGGTCCAGCCCAACTGGACTTTGTGTTGTTCTGAAGCGTTCCCTTCCCTCTTCTGCCTTTCTGCATCGGTGCCTCCTTTCTTCTGCCGTGAATGCTGCCTAACTCTTCATCTCCTTCTGTGAAAATTCCTCCAGTCTTCAAGTGTCAACTGTCATATTTGCCTCTGCTTCCGGTTCCTGACGCAGAGCTCTTAAGATCTTTGTCATTTCCTGAGTGTGAGGCATACCTTGGTGGACGCCTCAGTAGCTTCAGGATGGGAGCTGGTCGCCTGAAAGACCAACCCATGACTGGAGGGTGGAAATTTCCAGCCCCCCCTCCATTCTCCAGGAGGAGGAAAGGGCTGCAGATTGAGGTCATAATTGATCATGCCTACGTGATTTTATAAAAGTTTCTGAACTACAGACTTTGGAGAGCTTCTGGGTTGGTGCATTCATCCATGTGCCGGCACAGTGGTGCCCCCTGACTCCACGGGGGCAGAAGCTCCTGCCCTCAGGATCCTTCAGTACCTCACCCTGTGTGTCTCTTCATCTAGCTCTTCATCTGTATCTTTTATTATGTTCTCTGTACTAAACTGGTAAATGTAAGTTGTATGTTGCCCTGAGTTCTGAGCTGTTATAACAAATCATCGAACCTAAGGAGGGGGATCATCAGAACCCCCAACCCTGATTTGTAGCCAGCTTAGAAGTGTGGGTAACCTAGAGACCCACCACTTGCATTTGGTTTGTGAAGTGGGGAGACTGGCAGTCTTGTGGGACTGAGCCCTTAACTTGTGGGGTCTGTGCTAACCCTGGGTAGTTAGTGTGAGAATTGAATTAAATTTTAAGACACCCAGGTGGTGTCCACAGAAAATTGGAGAATTGCTTGGTGTGGAAAACCCATACATTTGGTGTCCGAAGAGTGAGTAGAGGAAGGAAAGAAGGCTTCCCTTTAGTCAGAAATCTGGACACGGCTCCGCTCGGTCCTTTGCTTCTCATGAGGCTGCCCTCAGGGTGTCTGTCATCTGAAGGCCCGACTGGGGAGGGATCTGTTTCTAGGCTTGTGTGGTTGTGGGCCAGATGCAGTTCCTAGTGGGCTTTTGGACCGAGGACTCAATTCTTTGCTGGCTGCTGGCCGGAGGCTGCCCTCAGCTCTGTGCTGCATGGGCCTCTGTATGGCACTGGCTGCAGCAGATCCAGCAAGGGAGAGTCTGCTGTCAAGATGGAAGTGACAGTCCTATGTACCCTAATCATGGAAGTGACATCCCAGCATCTGTGCCACATTCTGTTGGTTAGAAGCAAGACACACGTCCTTTTAGCACTCTTACGGGATGGGATTATATAAGGGTATGAAGACTAGCAGGTGAGGGGATCGTCGGGGGCCATCTTGCTCACCACAAGGTGCTTCCTCCACAAGCCTTTGCTTATTTCTTTCAACTAAATGTGTGCTCTTTCCTTCTGTGGCTCTTCTTCATAGCTACTTTTGTTGTTGTTGTTGTTGCAGTTTATGTGCCGTGACTGATATTATTATGGTTGAATATTTTTTTATTTCCCTCATCTAGTTTTTGCTTATCCTTCACCCACTTGCAACTCCCAGAACAGTCTTGTATTCAGCAAGTGTTCTGTAAAAGACTTCCTTCCCTTTTCTGAAATTGAAGAAGGACCAAACGAGTCACTCTCTTGTTTCACACCTGAGTCCTTTTTCTCCACACCAGCCGCATAGGATCCATTATAAAACCTTCAGATTTGCCAATTTGGCATCTGAAACAATGACTCATCCATGTCTATATAACCTGGCTAGAAGAGCTAGACTTGTTACCTTATTAAGGAGAAGCATTTTCCATCAAAGATGCTTCAAACATTAGCTGTTTTTGAGTGTTGCATTGTTCTGTTTCCTAGAGGGCCTGATGGATCTCAGAAATGATGCCGTCTATAAAAGTCAACCTCTTTAAACTATCTGTTTTCTTTTGCCTGGTAATGATCACTTTGTGGTCCTGTTATTATTAGGTCACAGCAAATGAACTGATAGGGAGGACCGGCTCTTAGAGAAGCACTGTTTTTGTTCTTTCCCTTTTGCCCAAACAGTGGGCTGGATCTTATGATCTCTGTTGGAGATGCTCAACAAGATGAAATATTGCATGTGCCTAAGAGGCTTGGAACATAGGAGAGATGCAATACGTGTTTGGTATATGTGAGATTGTAGACTCAAAACACAGCAAAATTCATCTAGTCTAGCTTCCCAAGCTTTGAGGCCATTGTCTAATTAACTCTCTAAGATAGCCTAGCGTCTTCTTCATTTTTTTGAGTTTCGATGGATAGCTAGTCCTTAGAAGGCAGGTAAAGAAACGCGTGTTTCTTTAAAAAGTACGCTTGAACACTGTATCTGCTGTTGAAATGGTCACGACACTAAGATGTGAAGCTTGGCCCTTTAAGAAAAACTCATGGAAGTCAACTTAAACTTGGAGGAATCATTCATCTGCTGGGAAAGATGCAGAATTAGAACGTTACAGCCAGCTGTAGATGCAAGCACGTAAGTGTGTGTGCCTACATGTTGGGTCTTTTGGGAGCCATGAGGCTAAAAGCCAATTAAAGCTTCAGTAGAGAGAAATGTAAAAGTACTTTCTCCTGGGCAAGAGAAAGATTTGGAGCAAAGAGAGCTCCGAGAAAAGCAGGAGAGTGTTGATGATGTAATTAATACAGTTAACAGCTGGGAATGGGAATAAGATGACCCCGTGAGGGAGTCAGGTTTGGGCCTGAAAGCCACGCTCTCCAGGTCTGGGCTTCGACTCAGGAACCTCAAGGCATCTACATGGTTGGCCTGATGAGAGAGGTGTGCAGTGTGTGACCAACTCCTCCCACAAACAGGACTTCCTTTCTTAATCGTCTGTAAATTAGAACAATGCAGGAAAATTGGATAGAGAAGGGATTTTTCCCCCCTCTTAATGCTTGAGTATTAGCTTCCTTTTCCTTCATTTCTTCATCCTATTACTCTTAACATGTTGAGTCTTTCCCCAGTATCTACCCCTCTGTCTACTCTCAGACAATGTCATCATCTCATTGATTTTCCTACCCTCTGTCCCAAGATGTAGAACCATATCTCCAGCTTTGGTACAGGACATCATCATACTTGCATTTCATTGTCACCCCAAACTCTAAATATGCTCAAAACAGTTGATTGACTTTATCCAGTATCTTATCATTCAGGCAAATCTCTCCAAAATCGTGTATTCTTTTCCATTGTTACTTCCATCAATCCTGTTCAGGTTCTGAAGGTTGAGTGACAGCATGGGAAGAGGATGAGGTGTTGGCATTCGTGAGACTTAGGTTGAATCCTGCCCTTGCCACTTCCTAATGTTCTTTGACCTTTGTGAGCCTCATTTCCCTTATCTCTAAAATTGGCATGATACTACCTGCCTACTCCATTGGATTGTTGGAGAATATTAAATGTGGTAGTGTGTGTAAATCACCCAATAGTGCCTGCCACATGCAGGCTGCTGTTTGGAGATGCTACTTGCATTTGATCCTCACCTGGAATTGTGGAACCCAGCTCTGGATGTAGCGTGTGTGCTCCTCCTTCCCTAGCACTTTTCGACAGATGAGTTTGGCTGCTATGTTTCAGAGAAAACAAAAGCTGCTCCCTCAGCTTTCAGCCACCAGACTTACAAATGGCTTGTGTCTAGACTCATCCCCTCCTCAATTTATTTTAATACAATGAAGTTGGCATCTCTCTGTCCTTCTGCCTGAGGTTAATCCTTTCCTCTGGGTTCTGGATCCCATCCCTTCCTGCCCAGGGACGTCTCCCTTCCCTAATGGTGCCCTCTTTGACCGCACCTTCTTTTGTGGTTTGTTCCCATCAGCAGTGAACCATGTTCCAGCCTCTCTTATCTTAAAAAAATAAAATAGTAAGAACTGTGTGGTGATTTCTCTCTCCCTCTAGAGCTCCCTCCCTGGATTATTCCATTCCTTCACAGACAGACTTCCGGAACCTTCCCACACCCTCATCTCTGCAACCCACCTCCTACTCAATTCCCCACGCCCTGCATTCTGACTTCACCCCGTTTCCTTCTTTAAAATTAGTGTCGCTAGTGTCGCCTGTGACCTTGTCACTACGGCCACACTGCTGACCAGGCGTTCCCTATTGAAACACTTGCTTTCTTTGGCTTCTCTGATTTTAGCCTGATTTTTCTCACATTAGTCTGATTTTTCTCTTACCTCTCTGACCATGCCTCAGTCTCCTTGCAAACTTTTCTATTAATACTTGTGCTTTCTTAATTGTTGGTGTTCCTCATTGTTCTGCCCTGGACTTGCTTCTCTTCTCATTCTGAGCCATCTCTGAGGGAGCAGGTCCACTTCTTCATTTGCCCTAGGTACACACATGACGCCCTTGTGTCTGTCTTCAGTCTAGACCTCTCTCTTAAGCGCCAGATCTAACATCCAACACTGCAGATTCGCTAAGTCCCAGCTGAATGTACACCCTCTTCGATTGCCTGACCACT
The DNA here is from genome assembly GCF_964194185.1 of Rhinolophus hipposideros. Lineage (NCBI taxonomy): Eukaryota > Metazoa > Chordata > Mammalia > Chiroptera > Rhinolophidae > Rhinolophus > Rhinolophus hipposideros. The sequence goes on from NC_138052.1 coordinate 94,869,334, forward strand.
CTTCCTGTGCTGGCTCATGGCTCATTTGTCTGTAGCAATGGCTCTTCCATTTTAGAGTGAATCAGAATCAGAATCAGAGTGTCCTGGAGACCTTGTCTAGCTGACTGCTGGGCCCTAGCCCCCAAGGTTCTGAGTCAGTAAGGCTGGCTGGGGCCTGAGATTTTGCAGTCCTAAGAATTTCTAGGTGATGTCTTGAGGCTCCTGGTCAAGGAACATACTTTGAGAACTTATGATATAAGGAAATGAGGCAGTTTTCCCATTCCTTACTCTACCCATATAACCTCCCCCATCTCCAGTTCCCCCTTAGCAGCTGACTAATCTTGTCAGTTTTTGCAAATAGAATTTAAAAAAAAACCCCGAAACTTAGATACATCAAAATGAAACTATAGAAAACCAAGCCAAGAGAATGGTCAGTCTATTGCTCCTTATTTTCAAAGAAGCAACAGACTGACCATTGACTTCTCATCAAATGTAATTCTAATCCTGTTATACTCAAAATTTTCAATGGCTTTCCATCCCTAAAATATAAAAGACATGCTCTTCAGCATCTGAGGCCTTTCGTGATCTGGTACCTGCAGCTTGTTGAAACACACAAACCTTCCTCCTCCTCGTTTACTCTTGATGCTGTACCTTTGCATGCGCTCCTCCCGTCCCGGAATGCTCCCCACCCCCAGCCCTCTTGCCAGCTCTCACTCAGCCTTCCCATTTGCAGCTTGGGGCTGCCCTGCCAGACTGCCTGGCTCCCTTCTTACTGCCTTTGGGTACACTGCTTGCCAGCTGTCATCAACACCGAGTACTTTCAATGTTTGTATTCATCTTTGTCTCATTTCTAGCACACGAGCTCTCTGAGGACAGAGGGTCATTTGCCGTGCCTGACAATCCGTAGACACTTAGGACCTTCACTAGGTCAACTCCGGCATTTCCGTGGGGACCATCACCACTTACAGAGTATCTTGATGTAGGTTTTCTTGGCTCTTCCCATGGTTCTTGCTCTGATTTCTTGTGTGTGTGGAGAACAGGTCACCACGGCGAGCACCAGGGTCCCTGCATGTTGTCATTGACTGGCTCTGCCTTGTCATCGCTCCCATTTCCTTGATGAAACTATAGGAGGAAGTTGTGGTATGGACCTCAAATGAGGTCACATATGTAAACACTGTCACAACTCTCTGGCACCACACACTTTCATTAGCTTTATTTCAGAATGGGGATTTTGTAAAGAAGAGATTTCATGGGTGCCCCTGAGCCTCGGCCCTGGCAGAGCTGGATGTGGGGTCCCAGAACAGTCACTCTCACTCACTCTGCCTGGCAGACCTGCAACACAGCAAATGACTATAACATGAACACCTGCCTCGTGACGACTTGTGTCGTCGTTTCTACAGTTCCCTGGAATGAGGGGCCCATCAAAGAAGTTTTCCTGGTTGATTGATTTTGAGAGATTGGAAGGGAAATATTCTTATTTATTTTAAAAATTGCGGTTTTCCTTGTGTTCTCATTGGAAATTTTTCTGGTCCTTTATGCGAAAATGGAAAACGCTTAGATTCGTCAGAGTTTGTCACTCTTTTCATTGGATAGGTTGAAACACCTTTTTGCCCAGTTCCTTTTCTCTTCACATTGTCCCCACTTAGCGTCACAGTCTAATCATCTGAAAACCTTTTGATGTGTTTGTGAAGTGTTGAGAATTATCAGACTTGTCAGTTTATTGTTTATGTATGAGAAGGCCAAATCCGGTCATTGTTTTTACCAAAACAAGGTGTTGGGTTTGCACTTGATATATGTAAGTGGCAATGACATTTTATTTTTTAAATGTTTAAAACTTCTATTTTAAACATTTAAAAAACAATCTGTAGAAAAAGATTAGGATCTCACTGGAGTTTTCTTCCTAGAGTGTGTCTAGGGGGAAAATAATGAACACTTTTATTAGTAGCCTGTCTAGTTTTCAGAAAATTCTTTTAGATGAAGAATTTTGGTAATCAGTTCTTTCTTGAACTTTTAAAAGGGACCATGGAATGCCTTTGGTATGGCAAAGCGGAGGCTGTGAGGACGCATCACCTTTACCCTGTTGAGCTCTGCCAGCTGCTCTGCCCAGTATAGTAATTTCATCATGGTGTTACTGTCCTGTCGCGGAATTCTTCCTGATGTTCAATCCAAAGCTCTTTAAATTTAAGCCCATTTTTCGTATGCTAAGTCATTCATAGTGATGGACACACACTTGGCAGCATCCTTCTCAGAAATCTCTCTCAAATCTTCCCTCTGTTCTCTCTCACTGCTGCTGTCTTAATTCAGATTCTGATTGTCTCACCTGGACCGTGACCCCAGCTTCCTAAACCTCTGCTACTACAATTGCCTTCATACTCCCGAGCGCTACCAGATTCATAGCTTAAAACCTCTGTGTCCCTTGCCTTTATAATACTTTCTAGGGTAGTGTCCAAGCTTGTCAGTTTCATCATCTGGCTCTGTGTGACAGAACGTATGTTCTGCTGAGAAGGGCCCTAAATCCTAAAATACCAGTGGCTTAAACAAGAAAGAAATTCATTTCTATCTCACATAAAAAAAAGGCCAGAGGCAGGCAGGCCAGGGCTTGCGGGATAGTTCTAGCCTTCAGCCCATTCTGTTGTGCTGCGCTGCATATGGAAAGCACCCATGTCCTGTGGCCTCTAGGACCGAGATGAGTACGTACTTGAGGGCCATCACATCCACATTCTAGCTGGCAAGAAGGAAGAAAGAGGGAAGTCTGTCCTCTGTCCTGTGAGGATGCTTCTTGGAAGTAACTTACAACACTGTAACCTGCATCTGATTGGCTAAAATGAGACGTATAGGCTATGCTTAGTTGCAAGAAGCCTGAGGAATATAGTCTGTTAGCTAGTATATCTGGCTAAAAATTGGAGTTCTTGTTACTAGGAAAGAAGAGAACAGATAATTGGGTAGTAACGGCAGTCTCTGCCACAGGACCTGTCCCACCTCTCTGCCAGCCTTGTTCCTCTCCCCGTGCCGGCCCCTTCCCCCCATCCCTTGTGTCCTCAACCTGTTAGTCACTACAATAAATCTCTTACTAGGCCTCGACAGTGTCAGGCGCTTTCACAGCTCTGGGCCTTTGCACGAGCGCTGGCCTTTACCTGAACCCCCCTTAACTTCCTTGTCCCTCTTCAGATCATCTGTACATCCTTAACATTACAGTGACAGCGGCACTTCCTTAACAGTGACAGCGGCAGCACATTACTTCTTTCTAAAGTACATAGCAGCTTCCTAAACTTAGTAGTTGAACAGACATGGGATTGAGCTCTTCTCTGCGGCTTCGGCTTGAAAGAATTAATTTGAAAGTTCTCAGCATGAAAACTGGTTTTAAAACCACAGCCCAGATCTCTCTTTTTGTGTTCCAGACCTTCATGTTGAACTGCTTCCCAACATTATCGCTCGAAGGTTTCACAGGTGGCCTCTCCAATAGAACCAGCTCCGAAATAGAACTCTTGATTTTCACTTCCTTCTCTCGTCTTTTCCTGTGCCGGTAATGATGCTGGAAAGCTGGAAATAGTCCTTCGCTTGTCATATCTAATAATCCTAAACTCGCATATCTAATTAACACCAAAGTCTGTTAGTTCAACTCCAAAATAGGTCTTCAACTGATCCTTTTAATACCATCTCCAGTGCCTGCATCTGAGCGCTGTCCTCCCATGTCTGGACTTGTGCAGTGGCTCTTAACTGGTATCAGCCTGCTCTGACCTCACCTTGCGCAGTGTCACGTTCTGCACAAAATTCTGGGCCCGCTTCCCGTTGCTCAAAGGTCCCACCTGACTTGACTCCTGTCTGCTGTTCACCCTCGTCTCTTGTCATGCCCATTCTTGCCCACTGTGCTCCAGCAGCCACATGGTCTTCTTTCTGTTCCTCGACTGTGCCCAGCACCTCCCACCTCTGCCCCTTCCCTGGTGCCATTCCCCACCCTCTGGTCCCCTTCTTCACTCCTGCGTACACCATCCTCATGTCACAGCTTAAATGCCGCTTCCACACAGGACCTTGACCTCTCAATCTAAATCATATGTCCTTGCGTCGTCTTCCTGAGGGACCGTTCTTTCCTTCCTAGCATGGATCATGATTTGTAACTTTGTGTTTATTGATTGCTTGTTGGTTGTTACTCCCACATTAAGGTATATGTTCCAGAAGGGCTGGGATCGTATTTCTTTTATTCACCGCTGAATCCTCAATGCCCTGTGCTCAGTAAATACACATGGAATAAGTGAATAAATAAGTGATCTTGTGATTAAACAGTGCAGTAGATTCTCTCATTAAATTGGCAACTTTGTCTTCAGTGTGGTAAGATGTAGTTGTGGGAAACCTATTAAGGTGATTCACCTTTCTAACCTGGCATTGTGTTTCTTCACATGTATTGAACATATCTGTGATGCTCACCCCCAGGGCTGTAAACTTAGTTGAATTTGTTAGTTCAACTCCAAAATGCATCTGTGTCTGAACAAAGCCTTATTTCTGCCAGGACGGGCTTATAACACAGAACCTGAGAAGGTGATGTTAAGGTGTGCTATCTTTGCAACTGAAGTCTTGCTTGTTGTTGGGATAGAATTTACAGCAACAATCAGAAGATGGAGCCATCGGTGACCATCACAGAAAGCTGTATGCCCAAAATTTGGGCTGCCCTGGAAAAACCCTCACTGCCCTGTAGTGACAGCCAGCTCTTGAGACCAAAACTGAGATATCTCAGTAGAGGGTACTTATTACTGGTCATTCCAGCCTCCCCATCTTGTTCTGTAGAACACTCTGGCAAATATGCTACAGAACAGATCGACAACTTGTGTGATTTGTTTTCTCCCTAAGAGTATGAGAGATGTTGTTCGGAAGCATCCGATGATTTGGGAATCCTGGACTATGGTCTAAAATAAAAGATGAGCTTGGATGATGTCCCTCTTTTACTGATGGACAGGGTAATCAACAATGGGAAAGTTTTCCTTGGTTTTTTTTTTTTCGGAAAACAATGGGAATTCTGCTTTTTGTGGGCACTATGGTTGGTATATTTCAGCATAGATGGAAAAGCAAACGGTTGATCATTCTAAGCCTCAGGGAGGTCAGATCATGGCAGCATTGCCAGACGACGGCCAGCATGGTGAAAGTTGGCTTTAAGCTGAGCCTTTGCTAAGAGGCAGCCGGTCCTGAAAAGGATTTGTTTCTTTATTTTGGCCTTGGTGATGTCTAAATGATAAGTGCACGTCTCTCTTAGCTCATTGGAGTGGGTCCCACATGAGTTGTTCGTGACCCTTAGAATCAAGAAACTCCAGTATAGTTAGTTGGCTAAGAATATTTTGTGGTGTGAGGGAAATCTAATGTAACATATGAAAATACAAAATATTACATGTTCAAAAGTGTGTAATTTGCTGTTTTTGTTCATGAGTGGTTTTAATACTTCTGGTACAGAGCCTGACTCTTTATTGGGGAGATGTGGTTTCAGTTTCTTGGGTGAATGTGCGTTTTATAAGTTTTTTAAGAAAGGAAATTAAACATTAAAAGACTTTAAGTACTTTATATAATGTCGCTAAGAAAAGCCAGGAAAATCGGGGTTGGCATTTTTATTTATTTATTTATTTAATAAATATAACCTATTTCCCACCATTTTGTTTGTTATGGCTGGTACCAAAGTACTTTTAAAAGTTAACATTTATTTTGATTTTGTTTTATTTCAGTCGATGTGCATAATACATCAACCTCTATCTATTCTGCATTATGAGCAGGGGCAATATTTAACATCCAGTTTTTTGGCATTTTTGTCACATGGGCCCTTTAGTTTAATTCCACATAGTTTATGCTGTGCACCTGCATGATGTTTATTATATGAATAACGTTAAATAGGTACAATGTGGCCTGCCGAGTGTGCGCATTAATACAACTTGGTGATGGGATTCACCTTCCAAGTCCCCTAAGCACTGTGGGCCTGGGTTCCTGTTTCCATAAAAATCATAGTTTGGGGTAAATGGCATTCAAGAATCCTTGTAGCTCTGAATTAAAAACCCCATGATCTGTATGCCTAATAGATATGCATCTAACGGATTTCCTCTTTTTTCTGTTTTTAATTTAGGGAAAGAGGATGTTGGTGCCCCAGTTACAAAAGATGAGAGCACCTCCGTGGCACAGGACATAAGAGCTTTACCAGAGAAGTCACTGCAAAGATCAGCAAAGGTCACTGCCTTCAGATTTTCTCTATTTCTTCAAATGGCCGTCACCTGAGCTCCCTGTCACAGCTCTCATGCGATGGATTCACTCAGGACTGTAGTTGGTCAGTGAATCAGAAAAGTCAGTGGAAGCAGGGTTTCATAAAAAGTGAATCTTTTGTATCTTTAAACACTTACACATGTATTCATTCACCTGTCTTTGGATGAAGTGCCAAGGCCTTTTCTTTGTATGTGGGTGTTTTTATTGAAGTTCTGCATTATCTTTTTCTGCTTAAACCACACTTGTAATGTGATAGTTACGATTTCCAGTGTGGGTTAATTAAAGTGAGGGAGAATTTAGGTACTGGTGAAGCAGTATGAATGTAGACTCCTAGAGTTTTATAGTTCTTTACTGCAATGTTTTTTTATTGTTGGCATGCCCATATCTAACTCAAAAGTATGCTTTTGAAAAGTCTTTTTCAGTTTTTCCAAAGTATTTAATTTAGTTATCATATTAGAAACAAAAACATTTGCTTTTGTACCCTGTTTTTGTTGTTTTGCATAATCCCATTTTCTTTTTTAATTATGTGGGTTAGTGGCATATTCAGATATGGGATCAAACACAGCTAACCCCAGCTAGCAGCTCGTGGTGGCAGAAGCGGTGTCCGGGCAAAGAATGAAGTGACATAGTGGCACGGGGCTTCCTCTCCCAGAGGCCTCAGCCATGGGCTTAACCTGGCAGTGAGGAGAGCAGCTCCTGTATGGTAACAAAGGAATTTCTAAATCACATTGTGTGTATGTTACCCCGTTGCCCTGATATCTAGCACTTTATTCTAATAAGTATTTTGAATACTAACCATAAGCCGGGCAGCACGCTGGGTGTGGCATATTATACTGAATGGAGAGCCTGTGGGCGAGTTCTGGCTCACACACTTGTGTTTTGTTTGACTTGTGCAGTATTTTCAAATTTTGACTTGGTAGCTTACATTAAAAAAATGGGAGTGTTCTCATAAAACAATTAGACTTCTGGCTTCTCTTGATCAAACAAAACGCCCGACAACATGGGGCCACATTCTTAAGTGACTTGAGTCAGAACTGAGCAGAGGCAGCCCTCTGTAGACGGAACTTGTGTTCTGTCATGGGCTACTGTCCCCCAATGGTGCCCTCTTTCTGGCTGGTTTTTGGATTTTCGGATACTTTCTTAATGAATTCAAACTAAAATTACAAGGCAAAACAGCCCTTAGATGTGAAACGTAGCTGTGGTAATGTCATTATTGTGACGACCAATGTATGAGTCACAAGTAACGTCAAGCTGCTTTCTACACTTTTCATGCTGTCATACTTAAGCAAGAAGCAAGGGATTCTGGTTCAGACAAGATGACATAGACTCCTTTCTCCTTGCTCTTCCCCACTAAGTACAACTCTAAACCCTGGAAAATAAAAAGCGACAACTGAAGGAGAACTCTGAAAGGTGAAAAGAGGAAGGCAAGCTAGTTAGTTAGAGACTTCACGCCTGGAGGGGCAATGTAGTAGCAGGGGAGCTCATCCCGCACCCCCAACAACAAAAATATAGATTCCTTAGTCCCCGAGCTTCACTGAGAGGCACTTCGTTTTGACCCGCAAACAGCGTCCTGGTTGCTGGCTTCTCCCAGCGATTGCCCTGTCCTGTGGATAAGCCGCCCTGACTCTGTCTGTGGTGTCTGCAGGTGGTTTACATCGTGGAGAAAAAGCATTCTCGAGCAGCAATGGGCTTCCTCAAACTCCTGGCTGATAAGAACAGCGAACTGTTCCGGAAATACGCCCTGTTTTCGCCCTCGGACCACCGAGTACCTAGAATATACGTGCCTCTCAAGGACTGTCCCCAGGACTTTGTGACACGGTCTAAAGATTACGCCAGCACCCTGTTCATCTGCCGCATCGTGGACTGGAAGGAGGACAGCAGCTTTGCCCTGGGGTAGGTGGTCGGGGGGTGGGGGGGCGGAGCACAGAAGCAGGCAGAGCTTGGGGTACGGGCCTCGAGGTAAACCTTCCTTTTGTGTAGTTTAATTATTATTTCTTTATTAAAGCATGGGTCCTGGTTTTTAAGGTTTTTACCTGCCATCTGTAGGTTTCTTGAATTGCCAGGCATTTACCTTTTTTTATTTGTTTTTTGACATAAAATATAAGCATGCTGAGCCTCTGCTTATTTTCTGTCATGTCACGAATCCCATTTGTACTTGTGAACTGCAGACGATTCATCACGTCAAACAATCAGACCCCTCTTTTCAGACACTAGTATTAAAATATGCAAAATTCCAGGTATATTCAGGGGACCCCAGCCTCCCATGTTTTAAATATGAAAATGAAGATATGTTTGAATGATGTGCTTTTTTGGTGCTGATCTTCAGAGGTTTCACTTCTGGCATTAAAAACTAAATTACCCTACTGTCAGCAGGAAAAGGGTACCATGTTTTTGTGGAAGCTGTTGGAAACCAATCTTACTTACAACATAGATTATGTAGTCACAGAGCATCCTGGATAGCCACTTTATTTTGAGCTGAAGAAACTGCTGGCCCCAACTGTTTGATCAAATGCTGTGCCTATTTTCTTCTTACAGTTGGTATTCACGTTGAAAGAAAAGCAATATTGTTTCAGCTAAATCTTTAGCTCTTTATTATTGATGGTGTCTGGTTTATGTTTCACAGGAAATGAAAAGAAAGGCACACAAGCTAGAAAAGAGTTTGTTCTGACACTTTTAGTCTAGTTTGGTGACTTGCGGTGACTTGCGTGTTGCAAGTCATCTAACTTGTACAGGATGGACCCCCAGGAATGTTCGGTGGATGTGAATGCCCGCACTGAATGAATGGCTACAATGTGCCGCTTCTATCAGGTGTTTTCTACGCTTAGCCTCTTACACCTAGTGAAGCAAGCCACATCAGATCTGCATGTCACACCTGATGCAACTGAAAAAAGCGTGTCCTGAGCCGCTCTTTCAGTGACACGGCAATCAGGGTGATTTACAGGATATCCTCTCAGAGCCACTCAGGAGCATGTGCACTTTTTTTTTTTACTCGAGTGGTGTAATTGGAATGTCATCATTTTTAAGCCTAACTGGCTATCCAAAAATGACGTCAACCCCTTGAGCGCTAAATAGCCCTTCTCAGAGGCCCGTCAGTTTCTCACCATTAACTCACATGGCCCGATAATGGGTGTGTCACCTGGCCTCTGTTGATTGTGCCCACCACAGTCTGCTTGGCAGTGGAAAGACTCACACCACAGCAGGAAATCCAGCCTTGTCTTTTATCTGCCTTTCTGTCATGTCCCATTGTGTACACGCGATAGGACTACTTCCTTAATTTTCAACTTGTACGGGTGTAGTCAGGAAACCTGCAGGGTGTGAGGCTCTCTTACTACTTGAATGGCCTCGCAGGTTCCTTTTTGTTACAGCTGACTCTTTACAGAGGGGCAGTAGACTTGGGGGGCAGTTATTACCTTTTGAGGGGTGTAGATGTCTAATCATCATGTTGTTTTGTGCACCTGAAACTAACATAAAAAAATTAAGTTTAATTAAAAATAAAAAACTCTTTTCTTGTGGATAAAGTCCAGTCATAACTGAAAAAGGAGCCAGGCCTTTGAAGCAACAAGGACATTTGCTGAATCTAAAGAAAGACTATTTAAAAATAATAACAGATATTAATCACATAATTTTCAAACTAAAAAAAAATTGAGGATTCTAATACTTAGATGGAAAACTGTGCTAACCTTTTCTCAACCTTTATAGTAAATAAAGTCATTAAAAGTTATCTTTTATGGAAATATGCCTTTTAAAATCTTTGTGAAAAGAGAAAATTTGTCTTAAGAAATAAAATGTGGCAGGTTCTCCGACGACGTCCGTCTCACAGGGGGTGCGGGCTGCAGCTGTTGCGCTTGGTGCTGGTCGCCTTGCCGTTTGTTTCTGTGTCAGTGGCTGATCTTTAGAAACTGAGGTCACTGTTTGCCAGTTAGCACATGCTGTGCTGTGACGGCCTGGGGTTTCCTCTCTGGTCTCTGGTTGTGACCAGGAGCTCACGGAAAGGTAGCGCTTGCTATGGGTTGAATGTGTGTGGTTGGCTTCCGCAGAAACTGTGCCTCAAAACCAAGTTCAGCCGAAGACGCTGTCTTCCTGTCCCTACACTCTACCCTTAAAAGTATTAGACGTCTTCTGTCTAATTGCTGCTAATTCAAGTCCAAAGCCATTTACTTCTGTAGTTACATTCAGTTCTCGAGACACATGTTAATCAACTGTGTGTGAATCACTGAGAAACAGAAAGGCAAACAAACGATGGTTTCTTTATTCAAAGAAATTAGAGCCTAATGCTGAAGGACTTGCACATAAATGTGACAGGATTCATTTGATTCTAAGAAATGGAATCGACTTGAGCTGATGTAAGTAAAAATGGTGATTAATATAAGAAACTGGTAGTTCTCCTGAAACCCAGGGCCGGAAGTACAGGCAGGTCTCAGGAGGAACTAAGAACGAACAAGGCGGCAGAGGTGTCACAGCCTGTCCCTTAACCACGCTGACCAGCCAGCCAGCACGTAGTGTCTTTACCCCTTTCTGCATGTGAGCTTCTGCATGATCCTGCTTCTCTCTACACGGTAGCCACCTACGTGCTCCAAAGTGGCCCTGCTGTGCAGCACATGCGAAGTGTAGACCACAATACAGAATTGCTAGGGTAGGAAATCTGATCGGTCCAGCTGGAGACAGTCATTTGCCCTGGTCAGTAGTTTTCACCAGAGGTAACGGTCCCAGGTCCCACAATCTACTGCCCTGTTACCGGGGACTGGGAGGCTCCCGCCTCTGGGAAGGAGTATGGATAAAGCAGATGGATTAAATGGCCTGTCTCTTTGAGCTCTAACTCTCGTAAAAAACAATGTTCTAAGTTCTTCCATAGGAACAAAATAATTTTCTGGAAGTTTAGAGGAGGTGCATGAAGGGGGAAATCCAGGATTCTTTCTTGGAAAATGGAAGCCTCTTTGCTAAAAGATCCTTCAGACTAAGAGTTGAGAGTGGGTAAGAAAGGACAAGACTGGAAGCAAGCGGTCATAGTAGGCAATAAGAAGAGACGGGGAGAACCTGAAGTAAAGGAGTTGCAGTGAAGGAAACAAAGGGAAGGAAAAGATTCAGGGGAGATGAAGGGCAATTCTCCCAGACATGCTAGCCGATTCGAAATGGGGCATAAAGGAGAAAGACAGAATCTTGGGTGACCTTACAGGCTGCCGACTGGGTGACGGGGTAGGTGGTGGTGGCGTTTACCCATGATTCTCTGAGAGCAAACTCAGCCCCTCAGTTCCCTTCACTTATGCCTCATTGCTTGCCGTTTCGCAAGCTCAGTGGCTTTGTTCATAGCTCCAAACTTTTGCACACTACACTTCCTTTCCCAGCAGTGGCTTTCTCCTCTCCCCAGAGTTTGTTTAGTGAAACACCCAACTTTTAAACTTAACTTCGTTGTCCACTTGAAAAACATTCCCTGACTGGGAGTCCTCCCTCCCGGGTGCTTGCGTAGTTTCTAATAAACCATTGTTCTAGCTCTCGTCTGTTTCTATTGTAATGCTTATACGAGTTAATACCTTGGGCACGAGCTCCTTTAGGAAAAGGGTACTCAGTGAACGTTTGCTGGTTGGTCAGATGGGTAAATGAAGATGATTTGATGACCCCGGGGTCTTCAGCCATGTTAACCAGGAAGACGTTGCCTCATATCAAACACAGGAGAAGGCGTTTGGAACAGTAAGTGATGAGAACCAAGGTTCTCCTTCACAGTCAACACTTGATAACAACATACAGCCAGTATATAAACCCAAACGTAGAATCTTTAACACAAAGATTCAATAGAATGTATACATTAATAAAATCTCTCCAATTTCAGTAGCTTTGGAAGGGGCCTTAAGGCGGCCATCAAAGTTGGTGCCCCCTTTGGTGTAAGCATTGCTTCTCCAGCCTCCACTTCAGGGGAGCCCCGAGATGGGTCCAGTACTGGAAACCTCCGGTTGTCAGAAAGCTGTTTCTCGTCTTATTCTTAGAATTGTCCTGAGAGCTCTCAGTTGCTCCTTGCTCACCTCTATGCGTCACTCCTTAGTCTGTAATGTTACCAAAAACCCAAAGGTAACCTGTTCTTAATGAACCTTTCTGGCTTTTAGGGATCACTGCCTTTTGTTGCGCATCACAAAATACTGAGTACTTGTAATATTTAGTACTGGCCTCGTCGTGTCCAGGATATTGAAAAAGCCACACTGACTTCCTCGCTGGAATGAGTTATAATTATATAATCAGATTTCCAGTTTTAAGAGCTTCCCAACCCTCTTAAATCATCTTTCCCTTTAGAAACTCAGTGGAATTCATGCCTGTATTTCCTCAGACCTTTGTGAAATCTGCTACAGCCTCAGCCTTCCCCTCTAGGATGTCATGAGCATGGAGATATCAGGGTCACTGTCTCCTAGATTTGTCGTGGTTTCTTCTTGAATACTTAAGGGAAAGTGTTACAGCAGCTACTGTGAGGAACATAATAGTGTTTCTTGGCAACACTAAAGACTAACTGAAGATACACAGTGCAAATTGACCTAGAGCAAATTGACATATTTATATTATTTTCTCTAGCAAACTTTCGTAGCTGTAAGGGAAGAGGAGGAGGGAAAATGAATAAGCGGGTGCATGTATGGCAAGGTGCAAAATTTGGGGTTGAACATAGCATTGTCCAGGCTTAATGGAAGGCTGCTAAAATGAGAAATGGAGAGTGGCTTGCAGTACTGCTCATTTTAATGAGATCGAAGGACAGTAGTTTCCATCGGAGAGAGTGACTAGGCGAGGTGAAAGGGGAGAAAGGGAAGTTCTGATTGATGATGTGTGAGGTGGAGGAGGAAGTGGTTGGTGGAAGGCAGGGGCTCTGTTCTGGTACCTTCATCTCCTAGCTTTGTACCCATAAGGTGTCAATTATTAGACAATCAGAAATACTGACAGAAGCAATTACTTTTACTATTCCATTCAGTTTGGTAGATACGGAATTTCTTATGAATTGGGAGATGGTCACTAAGCATTAAATTGTATTTAGTAGGAAAATGAAAGAGTAACTGGTTTGGTAGAAAAAACAAACAGGAGAAATTAGTTTGTTTCATTGGGGCATAGCCTCCAAGATTAGCAAATTGAAAAATAGCTCTGTCCAGTGTTTCCCACCGTGCAAAAGGAGTGTTTCACCGTTTTCAAGAGCACGCCCCTTATCCGAAGACTCTTCTGAGGAAGAGGCTGAGTTATGTAATCCTATGAACTTGAATTACCAAACTTAGACTTTATAAGTCCTTCTCAGCTGAGGAGGGAGCTCTTTTTTGTGACTGTTGGGCTTCACCTGGTGGCCCATAGGGATAAGCTTTGGAAAAAGCGACGTCTTCAACATGGAGAGCATCCTGGTCAAAGCCGAGAGAAAATTCAAAGAAGGAGGAGGAGAACGGGCTCCATCCAGGCCCTGGTTACCAAACTGTGCTTTTCCTTGCACTGTGTGCAACCATTAACACGTCTTTCATGGTGGTCAGTTTCCTCCACAATTTCTGGTGCATCTTCTTGAAAATATTAAAGTGTTAGAGAACTTTATTACCATCAGCTTCTCTTATATCCTTAAATGCTTTCAGCCTCCTTTTTTTTCTCCCTTCACATCAATATTAAGCTCTTCACTCTCAAGCTTCAGGGCCTCACCTAAAATTGTTCAGTATTGTTGAGCCTTGCTTCATTTCCACATTCTGTAATCTGTTTTCTCTGATCTGCCCACACTTTGCCTAAAGCCCCCCTTCCTTATTTGATGCGTTTCTGTTGTGTCATAACACTGAGCCAGAAAAAAAGGGGAAATAGCATGTTCTGTCCTCCTGATTATAGAAAATAGTACGTAAAATATACAGCCAAAGATATTGAGTGTCTGTCACACTTTGTTTTCACTGTGTACTGTCACTGAAGTTCTAGGCCCTTGGAGCTGATGTTTCAGTGTTCTGCACTTGCACGTTCTCAGGGATCTGACATAATTGTATCTGTCTGCATGGAGTTTTCAACATGCATGAGAGCATTTATTTAAGTGTGATAATGACAGTGAAAATCACTACAAGAATGAATGAGTATCTTCTTGTGTGTAGCCTAGTTTTAAGGCTAAAACTTTATAGGAATATGTGGTAGAGAACAGATGAATGGCTTAGAAAACTATCGTTGACTGGGTAAGTGTTTTTAAGGCAAATAGTCCAATTTGAAGGACTGTCTTAATTTCTTACATCTGTAACTGGTCCCTTCCCTCAGTAAGCTTTTTACTTGTACATCACGCAGAACAGTGGACCTAATGCTGATTTTAGAGAATGTGGTTGACACATACACATAATCCCCACCTATGAAGTGTAGGAAGTTGGGAATGTTGTTTCAGCACCATCCCGATTAACTTTATAGTCAGACCCAGTTGTAGTGTCACTGATGCTGAATTGGAAGACTAGCTGTGGAGGAATGCTGGTGAGTGAGAAAATTTGAGGTGGTGTTGATTATACATTACCCTAATTAGGAAAGCTTTCTATCTCACAAGTAGTTTTTTATTGCAATACCAAAAGAAAAACAATTAATTTTTATTTTTTCCAAATACATACATATTATGTATTTATTATTAAAATTATTTAACACTTTCTGAAGCAGTTCTGGAAATCCTCTTTTGTGAATATCTTTAGTTGTGCTGTCGTGGCTGCCCTGATGTCGTGAATCGATTCAAAACGCTTACCTTTCATGGTCATACTAACTTTGGGGAAGAGCCAGAAGTCTCACGGTGCCAGATCCAGTAATGGACACACCGTAATGTTTTTATTTGACAGAAATTGCCGTACCAGAAGTGATGTGTGACACCGAGCCTTACCGTTATGATCACAAAATACAATGAATGCTGCTGCCGAGTGCCATCCAATGGAAAGCAGGGATCTTCAACATGGGAAGCAGCGCATCGAACCTTAGTAACAGTGTGTGACAAGTTTCAACTTGTTTGGTACAGTCGGTTGGGTGAGAGCTATGGTTGAGAGAAGATGTGTTTTTAAGTGTGCTGTAAATCATCCTCCATCATGGGAACACACCATGTCACACATCGCTTCTGGTACGGCAATTTCTGTCAAAGAAAAATGTTACAGTGTGTCCTCGTCCACATTATTCACTGGATCTGGCACTGTGACTTCTAGCTCTTCCCCAAAGTCAAAATGATTCAGGACATCGAGGCAGCCATAGCAGCACAACTAAAGACACTCACGAAAGAAGACTTGCAGAACTGCTTCAGAAAGTGGCAAGAACGATGGGATAAGTGTGTTCGAAGCGAGGGGGAGTATTCTGAGGGGGATTAATGGCAATGTATCTTTTACTGTAATAAATTTTTTTTATTTTAACATTCAGTGTGTCTTTTGATCACACCTCGATGTGCATTTTAAACTTACAACTTAATAACCAAACTGTTTTCTGAAGTGACTGTACACATTTTTAGTCCTACTAGCAAAGTGTAAGTTTCCATTGCTTCACATTCTTATCAACACTTGCTATTGTTAGACTCTTCTTTGCCAATCAAGTGAATAAGGTGGATGAGGACACACATTGTGATTTTAATTTATGAGATTAAGCATCTTTTCATATATTTTAGTCGTTATGTTTCCTCTTCTAGAAAATATCTTAATGTCTTTACTCATTTTTTTTAGTTAATTTTTTGTTTAGATAATTTAGATTTACAGAAGTTGCAAAAATGGTACAGAGTTCCTGTATACCTTTTACCCTGCTTCTCCTTATGTTAACATTTTATATTGCCATCGAATATTTATCAAAACTAAGAAATTAACTTTGGTACAATAGTGTTAAATAAAGTGTAAGACTTATTCAGATCTGATCAGGTTTTTCACTTACATAATTTTTCTGTTTGAGAATCTGGTCCAGCATCCTACTTGTATTCGGTTGGTGCAGAAGTAATTGTGGTTTTTGCAATTATTTTTAACCTTTTAAACCACAGTTACTTTTGCACCAACCTAATAGTTGTCTTGTCACTGTAGTTTTTTCAGTTTCTGACAATGTCTCAGCCTTGTCTTTCGTGACCTTGATACTTTTGAACAATACTAGTCAGTGATTTTGTAGAATGTTTCTCAGTTTGGATTTGTCTAATGTTGTATCATGAGATTATACATTATTGGGAAGGATACCACAGAGGTGATGTGCTTTACATAAGAGGATACATGGTATCAGTGTGTATTACTATTGATGTTAACTTTGATCACTTGGCTAAGCTGGTATCTTCCAGAACTTCAGTCTTACTATTTTTCCCTTGTAATTACTATACTATATTTTTGGGAAGATTTTTTTTATTAAATATTTATTAATAGATATGTGTTCTTTTCTATTTATTTATTTATTTATTTATTTTAAATTTATTCTTTTCTTCTTTTTAAATTTTTTTATTAGTTTCAGGTGCACAAGACAAAGTAATACTTAGACGTTTATCATTTATATCCCTCACACTGTGTGAACCCCCCTCCCCACATCCACTACCCCTCTGAGATCGCACACAGCCATTACATCTCCACTGTTTCTATTCCTAATGCTGTATTCCGCTTCTTGTAACTATATACATATATATGTAACTAAATTGTATGTAGTTACATATGTATGAATGTAACTAAAATTATAGTTGGCATTCATTATTGTTCAGCTTCAGGTGTACAGTGCAGTGATCAGGCATCTACATCATCCCTGAGGTGGGCTCCCTAATGAGACAAGTGTCCATCGGATACCCTACAAAATCTTTACAATATTGATTACATTCCCCAAATTAACTTTCGTAACCCCGTGACAATCTTGTGGTTACTGACTGTTTTCTAATCCTCTCACCTTCCCCTTTATCCCCACCCCCACCCCATCTAGCAACCCTCAGTTTTTCTTCTATGTCTCCAAAACTGGTTCCGATTAGTTCATTCACTTATTCTCTTCTTTAGATTCCACATATAAGTGAGATCATATGGTATTTGTCTTTCTCTGTCTGACTTACTTCACGTAACATAATATTCTCTAGGTCCATCCATGTTGTTGCAAATGGTAAGATTTCTTTCTTCTTTATGGCTGCGTAATACTCCATTGTATAAATGTACCACAGTTTCTTAATCTAGTCATCTACCGATGGGCATTTAGGGCATTTCTACCGATGGGCATTTTGATTTCGGTTGTTTCCATATCGTGGCTATTGTGTATAGTGCTGCAATCAACATAGGAGTGCATAAATTCTTTTGAATTAGAGTTTTGGATTTCTCCGGATAAATACCTAGGAGTGGAATTGCTGGATCATAAGGTAGTTCCATTTTCAGATTTTTGAGATACCTCCATCCTGTTTTCCATAGTGGCTGCACCAATCTGCAATCCCACCAACAGTGCACAAGGGTTCCCTTTTGGGAAGATTTTTTTGAGACTATGCAGTTTACTCTGTTTCTGGTTAAACTTTCACCCACTCATTTTAGAATTCATTTTTAATTGCGTTGTTTGTCATTGATTTTTTTGGAGTTAAAAGCTATTCTAGAAACTAATCTTTTTAGCAGTTACTGTGTGGAAAATATTTATTTATTATGCACTTGGATCTTTGCTTTGAGCTCTTCCCTTATAGTAGCGGTATTTTCATCATTTTTTGAGTTCTTGTGAATATTTTCGGTCCAGATAGTCATTTTTGTGACCACATACTTACAGAGTATGTTGTATCCTTCTGCCATTTCTTTTGCTTGTTCTTTTCTTCCTTTTTACAGTATTTTTAAAAATAGAATACCTGGGGTTATTCCCCTGTATTTCCCCCATCTTTAAATAATGAGTTTTCCTGGATTTTAGTATTTAAAAGTTGGATATTATAAAATGCCTTTTGTGCAAGTGTTTAGGCCCTTTTCCACTTCAGGCATAATAATAATTTTTGGCCACTTAAACCTCACCAAGTAAGAGTAGGATGGCCACTGCGTTTTTTGGTGTGTTTTTTTTTTTTGTTGTTTTTTTTTTAGATTTTTTTATTGGGGAAGGGGAACAGGACTTTATTGGGGAACAGTGTGTACTTCCAGGACTTTTTTCCAAGTCAAGTTGTTGTCCTTTCAATCTTAGTTGTGGAGGGTGCCGTTCAGCTTCAAGTTGTTGTCCTTTCAGTCTCAGTTGTGGAGGGCGCAGCTCAGCTCCAGGTCCAGTTGCCGTTGCTAGTTGCAGGAGGCGCAGCCCACCATCCCTTGTGGGAGTCGAAACCTGCAACCTTGTGGTTGAGAGGATGCGCTCCAACCAACTGAGCCTTTGAGCCATCCGGGAGTCAGCTCAGCTCAAGGTGCCATGTTCAATCTTAGTTGCAGGGTGCACAGCCCACCATCCCTTGCTGGACTCGAGGAATTGAACTGGCAGCCTTGTGGTTGAGAGCCCACTGGCCCGTGGGGGAATCGAACTGGCAGCCTTCGGAGTTAGGAGCATGGAGCTCTAACCACCTGAGCCACCGGGCCGGCCCACCACTGCGTTTTAAATCAGCCTCACAAAGACTATTAGTGAGATTCCCACCACATATTAGAATGTGTTTCTTTTCATATTAATTGAATTCTCTAATAGTTTCTATATTATCTATCCCCAAGAAGCTGTCTATGCTGAGTGTATGCATGGTTAATTATTTTAGGTGATTTTTGAATGCTGTAGGTTAGAATCATGTAAAATTGTGTTTTATAGGTAAGAAATGGTCAGATATATTGGCAGTTTCATATGTCTTGACATAATAAACGGTTAACTTGTTTCTATTAATACTTGCCATTCTTGAATCTACTTCTGAGTAATCACTCAGTCAGCTTGAATTGTAAATGTTTTTTCAGGAAGGAAGTGGATAGTATATTTTTTGCCTCATTCTATCAGTCAAGATTCTCGTAGTCTTAGCTTCCAGTTCAGAGGAATTACAACACTTGTCCCCAGAGGTACTAAAACCTCTCAGCAATGGAGTTGAGTACTATTGTGAGTAGGTCGTAAGTATGATATTGAAAGGCCCAACTCCTCCCTCGCACGCTTGATTCCCAGACCGTGTGCACAGCTCTAGGATAGTAAGAGCATCGTTATACCTGGAGGACAGTATGCCAACCTCATAAGGTGTTGCCTCCCGATTTAGTCTGTCAGTACACTATTATTCCATTCTAATCAGTGAATTCATTGGGCTTTGTTGCTTCTCGGAAACAAGGTAAAATGTTGAGTGTGATAACATAATAGCTTAAAAGGTATTTGGTAAATCTGTGGATTGTAGTGTTTATACAAGCAGGGTGGTTAGAACGAACGAAGGTAGCAAACGCAAACCCAGCATTAGTGTTTCTGTTAATGGAGAGAGGTTACTGCCCTCTTCATCACATAAGAGTTCGGCGAACTCAGCCTGCTGTCAAGTAGTTGCTGGGTTCTCCTGCCGTGGTTCTGTATCAGAGGCTGCTGCGGGCAAACTGGAGTCCTGCCAGGGTGGTAGCCAGGGTGTCATTCGTGAGAGGAAGTTCCTGCCGTGGAGCTCATTTGCTGCTACCATGTACTTTGTTCTGCCCATTGAGCAAGCGCTGCTGTGCCTGGGAAGGAGGTCGGTTAACATTCTCAGTACCGATCGTCCTGCCTCCGCAGTGGAAGTTGCTGAGCATTCTCATGGGTCACAGTCATACTCTGGGCTCGGTTCATTAGGCCCATTTCATCCACATGTCTCTTCCCCAGATGTCCTTGTCACCAGTCCTTCAGTCTTTCTTCCTTCCGGTCCTTATCCACCTGGCTAAACTTGTAGCCACTGCCCATCAGGCCATCTTTCCTCTGCCAAGGTAGACCCTGCATATATTCTCGAAGTTCTGCCCGCAGGGAGGAAGTTTACTTCGCTGTCCTTTCAGAGACCACTCCTTAGAATGGGTATAATGCTGTCGGTCTACTTATGACTCGTGACAATGGAAGATGGGTTAAAACTAGGCATCCAAGGTTCTCAGACCTTTCTGCGTCTTCCTATATAATATCTTACATATGTGTACGTGTGTAAATATGGTGTGGTTCTCTGAGTCTTACTCTTTCTGATTAGTACCCCCACTTTTCACGCAAGAGACTTAGTGAGACCCTGGATTCTATGACATAATGGTTTATCACCCTTTGAATGTTTTTTTCCATGTTAGCCTTGCAACTGAAAGAGATTCAAAATATCTTTTTGATATACACAGGAAGTCCCAGAGTTTCCCTGTGAGCCTGGAATCAAGAATTTAAAGGTTGAGCATGTAATTCTTTGTTTCCACCCCCTTTTCAGGTTTTCCAAGTCTCTTGCTGTTTCTGTGAGCTGTTTGCTAGTTTTCCAGTAAATTCTTTTTCCAACCAGAGTTAGTTTCTTGAGCTTGCAGCTAAGAACCAGACAGTTAAAGACATTAGTAGTAGGAGATGGATGTAGATGACAGAATCTGAGGAACCTGTGAGAATAATAAGAGGTTTAGGTGGGTTGGAGGTAACTCAAGTCCTGGTAATTTTCAAAATGCTAATGTCCTTCAAATTTCAAAGGCAGTGACAACAGATTCCCCAAATCCTCAGTGAGAACTTCATTCTCGTGAACACAGGGAATAATGTAGTCATTTTGAAAATTAATGAGACCTGAGTCTTTAACTGTCTGGATTCTTGGTGCGAACAAGAAAAACCAACTCTGGATGGAAAAGGAATGTACTAGAAGGATAATGAAGGGCTCACAGAAACAGTTAAGAGTCTTGAATGTCCTGAGAAAGTTGTTGGTGGGAACCAAGGCAAATCTGGAGAGGCAAGAACGGGAAGTCCAGCCATTGTCTTTTTATCAGGATTAGTTTGGCTGTGATGCCAATGGCTGTTAACACTGCCCTTTTAGGACAGCACTGCCACTGGCTACTGCTCCCACAGGGCACTCGTGTCACTGGAAACCACTTTGGCCGCCATGAGTGAAGCATAAGCACCTCTTTGCCTTTATGCCATTCTTGTCACAGTCAGTCTTGAGTTGAGGCTGAGTCTCAGTCACACACAGCCTGCTGGCTACTGGTTTTCATAGAGTGAGAAGGATCTTCTAGAGAGTCCAGACATTATGTAGGAGGCTGGTTCACTTCTCCAGTGGGAATAGTTCACTTCTCCTTTGGCCCACTTACATGCAATGTGGAAGTCATTCTTAACAAGTTGTGTGCCTTTCCTGTCTTTGTCTGGCTCCACCCACTAGAACCTCCAGTACCATGTTTAATAGTACATATTGGTGAGAGCAGGCATCCGTGTTTTCTTCCTCACCCGGAGGGAAGCATTGAGTCTCTCACCATTAAGTCAGGTGTCACCTGTAGGATTTTCATAGAGGCTGTTAATCAAGTTGAAGATCTTCCTGTTCCTTTGCTGACAGTTTCGATCATAAATAGATGTTGAATTTTGTGAAATGCTTTTCCTGCATCTATTGAGAGGATTGTATATGTTGTTCAGTGTTGGATAATATGATGAATTATATCGATTTTTTAATGTTGGGGAGATCTTGAATTGCTTGGTCATGATGTATTGTCCTTTTTATACTTGTATATTACTGAATTCTATTTGCTAATATTTTATAAGAATTTTAAAGTTTGTGGGGCTTAAAATTTAAAAACTTGTTCATGAGGGATGTTGATCTAATAAATCCTTTGTCTGATTTTGGTATCGAGGTAATGCTGGCTTCATCAAATTATTTTCATCCTCTTTTATATTCTGAAAGCTTGTGTGGAATTGGTATTAAGCCTTTCTTAAATATTTGGTAGCATTCACCAGTGAAACCATCTGGGCTTAGAGGGTTTTTTGTTTGTTTGTTTGTTTTTTGTGTTTTTTTTAATGAGAAGGTTTTAAACTATGAATTCAATTTCTTTAATAGATATAGGAATATTTAGATAAAGGTTTCTGCTTGAATAATCTTAGGTAGTTTGTGTCTTTTCAAGGAGTTCATTTCATCCAAAATGTTGAATTTATTGGTTGAAAGACATTCATAATTCCCTTGCTATCCTTTTAACGCTTGTAGGATCTGAAATGATGTTCCCTCTTTCCGTCCTAATATTGGTAATCTGGGTTTTCTCTCCTTATTTTCCTGAATCAGCCCCACCAGAAACTTACCTATTTTACTCTCTTTTCAAAGCATCAGCTTTTGAGTTTATTGGGTTGTTTTTGTCTGTTCATTTGTTATCCATTGATTCTTGTTTCTTTATTATTTTCTTCCTTCCACTTACCCAGGATCTAATTTTTTTTTTTCAGTTTTTTAAGGTGGAAGCTAAGACCATTGATTTGACACATTTCTTCTTTTCTAATATAAGCATTTAATGTTGTAAATTTCCTTCAAAGCACTGCTTTAGCTGCTTCTCACAAATATTGATATGTTTCATTCAGTTCAAAATATTTTCTAATTCTCTTTTTATTTCTTCTTTAACTCATGGTTGTTTAATTTTCAGATATTTGTGGATCTTCCAGATAACTTTCTGTTACTTTTTTCCCTTGTGTTTTTGTTGTGTTTGGCTTTTTGATGTGCTTTCTGGGAGATCACCACCTAAGTTTGAAGAGAAGACACTGGTCTGAGCCCACATTGTATGTGAGTAGCCCTTAGGCTACCTGGAGCCCACTGGTTAACCCATGGGATACTAGATAGCTCCTAGGGCAGCTGGACAGGTATATGTATTAACTGTGGGCTCGCTCTCTTGGCTGGTGTGTGAGAAATGGCGCCAGCCCTGCTGCCACCATTGCTGTGTTCCAGTAGCAAGACTGAAAATAGGTATTTGTTAAAAGTCTGCAAAGGAGGCAGCCACAACCCCCACCCCCTCCACCAGTGTGCACCTAGGAACTCTGGCAGCCAGGCATCTACCCTTACGTAGAAACAAAATCTTCTTCAAAGAAGTTGAGTGGCCCCAGAGAAGTCCCTGATGCTAGATCTAAACTCCTTGCAGGAAGAACTGAGGGTGGATTCCTGGATCAACACGGTGGACAAGTAGACTTAGACAACAGAAGAGGTGGCCATCTTTGGTCTCCCAAACATCTACTATAAAGGCAGCTGCTTGACACATGACATTTCTTATTGGTGTTCTATATTTAACACATAACTTTCAACTTGTGGTCTGTATGTGGCATGTGAGTACTTATGAGAATGGAGAGCTGTCAATTTTGATATATGTATAGATGACCCACAGATAAAGAGTGAGATCTGCCTTCTAAAAAGTGGAACCCTACTCATAATGGCAGGAGTATCCTGTTAAACGCAATCTTAATTTTAATGGACCAGTACCCTAAAATGTGAATAGTAGTATACTGGGTGATTGGATTACAGATAATTTTCTTCTCGGTGCATTTCTGTACTTTCTAACAGTGAATACATATTATAGAATTAGGAAGTAAATATAAACATTGGATCTAATCTAGTGAGCGGGATTTTAGGCATATAGGCTCTGTGAAACTGATGATTTAACAGAAAACTGGGTTGATCAGAATTGTCTCTAAAGATGTGAATAAGAGAAAGAATTGATAAAAGATTTTAACTATCAATTTGACTTTTCCATGAAAAACAATTGTAGGCGTCCTAAGGACAGCTTTCTGGCCCCCACTCCCCGGGTCAGAATTCCTGAAGAAAGGTAAAATTGTACCGCAGTCCTAGACTGAACAGGACAAGAGTGGTGTCTCTTCTGCTTGGCCCCCTTCACTGGTCATGGCATTCCTGCTGGAGGAAAGGCCAGGAGGGCCTTTCCTATGGCTCTCAGTTTGTGAAAGGAAATGGGTACTTGTCTTCTATTTATTCCCTAACGCGGTTGGTCCTCTCTGTCCTGTCCACAGGCAGCTGGCTAAGAGTCTTGGGCAGGCTGGTGAAATCGAGCCTGAAACAGAAGGAATACTAACAGAGTATGGTGTGGATTTCTCGGACTTCTCTTCAGAAGTTCTAGACTGTCTCCCTCAAGGCTTGCCCTGGACAATACCACCAGAGGAATTCAGCAGGAGAAGAGATTTAAGGTAAATACTTACAATTCTTTAAGAACGTGTTTTTACCTTCCTGCCTCCTAATTTAACTTTCCTAGGAGCTGACCTCCAATGTTGCCATCTTTCCATCAACATTCACGTTCAATTAAGTGCTCTGTGTACCAGAGGTCCGCAAATTATGGCCCGCCAGCTAAATCCAGGCCGTGTACAGACTATTGAGCTAAGAATTGTTTGA
Source organism: Rhinolophus hipposideros (assembly GCF_964194185.1). Lineage (NCBI taxonomy): Eukaryota > Metazoa > Chordata > Mammalia > Chiroptera > Rhinolophidae > Rhinolophus > Rhinolophus hipposideros. The sequence goes on from NC_138052.1 coordinate 94,893,653, forward strand.
TATTTTTAAATGGTTGAAAAAAATCAAAGCAAGAATAATCTTCTATGAAAATTACATGAAATTCAAATTTCAGCATCCATAAAGTTGCCCAGGAACACTGCCATGCTTATTCAGTTATATTATGGTCTGTGGGTGTATTTTTACACTATAACAGCAGAGTTGAATAGTTGCAACAGAGACCGTAAGGCCTACAAAACCTAAGCTATTTGCTCTCTGGCCCTTTATACAAAAAGTGTGCTGACCCGTGCTCTAGACCATCCTAATTTCAAAAGGTACAGTTGTCCCCTCCTTTTCTTATTGCTGTGCCCCATAGGTCTGGTTGAATAAAGACAGTGTTATCTGGTTAGAAGTGTCTTCCTTTAAATGGGCCTCTTTAGGCACAGAGCAAAGGATTCAAGACTTCTGTGCTTGGAGCTTCATTTTAAAGCTTTACTTTTAGGTCTGGAATTTGTTGGAAAGTACTTTTGTGGTATTTTTATAACAACATCTTCTTTGAAGATGTTTCTTCATTGTGGGATGTTAGTTCTTTTCTGATATTTCTCTTCAGAATTTGGTTTCAGTACTGGCATTCATTTTGGATGCCACATGGAGATATTTAGAACCAAGAAACTTTTCATACAACCCTCTGAGGCTGTGGAAGGTTTTTTGCTAAGGTCATCCCGTGTCAGAGTCTTTTCCACCACACTTGCTCACTTCATGCAGCTGAACTTACGATGCCTTCAGCTCTTGGTGCCCGTTACTCCACCTAGTTTGAGAATCCTTTGTTTCCTCTTGCTATTATATCTTTCAGGAATTTGCTGCCTTTTTTTCTTTTCTTGCTGAGGGTAGGCAAGGGAAAGGCGATGCCAGTTAGTCCCCTTTCCTCCTTGTTTGTAGCTCTGGTGGAGCACACATGTATTTGAAGTCACTTGATTCAAGTTGCCGTCCTGGCTTTTGGCGGTCACCACTGTTCTTAGAATTCGTGCTGGTCAGTTACCTTGTCAGGGCATTTGAGATCTTGGGCCCATAACCTTACTCTCTCTGAACCTGCATTTTTCTCATATACAAATTGAGGGGCTTGGTTGCTGAGATCTTTCCCTAAATCTAGGACTCTATAAACAAATTTAATAAGAAAAGGTCAGAATGAATGGTTGAACTTTATTGTTTGAAGGACAAGTTAGTATAGCTGTTCCACAGTAGCTGTCAACATTTTAAATGTATACACCCTTTTACCCCCAAACTCTACTTCCAAGAATCCATCGTACTCAAAGAAGTGTACAGGGATATATGTACACAAGTGTTTGTTACTGCTTTATTGTAAAAGTGACACTGCCGATGTCGCATCTATCAAGGAATGGTTAAATAACCTATGTCACATTAATAAGATAGCAGTCCGTACAGCTGTGAAAAGGGAGCTAGGATCCATGTGGACTGTGGCCACATGGCCATTGTATAATGCAAAGTAAAAGAAGCAAGTTTTGGAACAATATGAATATGAGCCTGTGTTTTATATAGTCAAATAATATAAAAACTATATAAATGTATAGACACACATGCGCATATATGTACACATAAAAGTATCTATGCATAGAAAAAGTTCTTCAAGGAATTCCAGACCTATGGTAATTGACAGTGGTTACCATGCGTGGACTTGGTGGAGTAGTAGGAGGTAGGGAGGCGATATTTTACTTTTCATGTTATAAATTGCTCTGTTATTCAAATTATTTGAAAAATAACTTTAATAACTTGTACAAATTATAAATGGCACTATGAGAAAAGAACGGTGCTCAGTCATTTCTAGTCTCCCTCCTAGCCTGCAGATGAATAATAAGGCACGTCAGCAGTCACAGAGCCCAGTATAGTTCTCGGTTCCCCTCATGGCTCCACCTTGTCATTTCTTTGGCCCCCATTGCCTTCTGGGTTAGACCACAAACCAGGATGCCTGCTCTGCAGAAGGCCTCTGTTAAAATATACCTATGTGTCCTGCAAAGGGACCCAAAGATGTGGGGTGCTCTCTGCTATTAGCGTAGTAACAGGAATTTTTTTTGAATCACTTTAACCTCCAAACACTTTCTCCCTGCCTATTATCTCTAGGATTATGGTTCTACAATTCAGATTTTTCAGGTTCTACAATTCAGATTTTTAACTCCTTTGGCTTAAAATCTTTCGACTGCTTCCTGATGCTCTAAAGTAGTAATCTCTAAGCTTTGTTGACCATGCCTTCCCAGTAATGCATGTGTCTTTATTTTAAAATTACAAGCGTATTTAACTACTTTACTGATTTATTATGTACAGTGTAAATTTACATAAAAGTGGAAAAATGAGAATGAAATCAATTTTTAAATACTTTCATATTTTTTTAAAAAATGGTATAGAAAACTTCATATTAGTAATTTCACTTTTGGTGAAAGACGTGATTGAATATTCTTTTTTTAAATTTTACTTTAACAACTTATGATATGGGAATGCAAAAGTCTGAATAAAGGTTCTGTAAATTTGATATTTAGTTTTGCTTTTAATGGTTGTAATAATTGAAAAATATACTTTATGTCTTGGAAAAAAGTGAGCTGAACTTACTAAATCATAGTAATCATTTTTAATCCTGTTCACCGATTATATTCAGATTCATTTTGTAGTCCAGCTAATAAATTTCTATCTTTTATGATGCCAGTCAGTTCTTGTTGACTCATTGAAAGATTTTTAGATTTTTAAAAAATGGGTTTATAATCCTCAGTTATTCTTCAGTTGACATCTTTAAAAACTAGTTAGAAAATTTTGTTTAAGTGTATGGGTATGAGTACTTTTGTAGTTTATACACTGAGGTCATTTTAGGCCTCCAAATTGTATAACAATGGAAACATTTCAAAACATCCATTTTAAAAATTTTATCTTCAATACTTGAGTTTCTTGTTTTATTTTGTTTTCAAAAAACAATAACTTTTTCTGTCGTTAAACTTTACCTTGAAGGGACACATTAAGTATGTTTATTCTTGTCTATCTGCTTTGTAGTGTATGATTGACAGTCATTGTTCTGAGATCATAATGTGGCTAATTTTTTTTTTTCATTTTGTATAATATGGCTAACTATGAGTTCGTATTAGGAGCAGAGATATGTCAACTTTGTCATTTTCCTGCTGTTGGTAGTATTTATATTATAATTTTGGTAGTATTCACAGTTCTCTTTAATCTGTGGATCTTTGCAATAATCTTTTCTTCAGCCACTTGACTATTTCCTAAGGATTAGTTTAGCTAAAACTAGATAATTTCTATGAATCCATGTACGAGGCCTAGGTAAATGGGTGGCCGAAAGCCTAGTGTCATTGCTAGTGTCATTGTCTTTGTGTTGTCTCACCTGTACATCTCACCACCTGAGCCAAACATCTTGTGAGGGCACCAGCGTTAATTTATGTGGTTATGTAGTCACAGTTAGTTCTTATTTTTTTAACGAAACGTAAACATAAAAGAGAAGTCCATAGCATGCTGAAGTGTTTGGCTCTGATTACATTTCCCTTCTTTTTGGTCTTGTGACAGATTTATTCAGTTTTTCAACTAACAAATATTTACTGAACATCATCCATGGGCAGTGAGGATTCAGCAATGAACGAAAATAGATGTGGTCTCTGTTCTTGTGGAACTGTCAGTCTTGTGGCAAAAGAACATGAATCAAATGTATTATATTAAACAGTAGTCAAATACTGACTTGTAATGGAGGAGAGAGATAGCGTAAGACTGTGATTTCGTCTGCTCAGAGGTTCAGTGCCTTCACAGAGGTTTTATCAATATAATTTTCCCAGGAATGTCAAAGAACTAGGAGTGAGTCCGAGCACATACTCAGAAACATGTACTGTGAATAAATTAATACATATTCTGTAAATTCCTAAATAAAACCTATGTCCTTTTCTTCCCTTCTTTGCTCCTATATACATTTATTTACATGTTACTTATATATGGAAATATGATATATATATGTGTATATATAATATACATCAAGTTCTAAGTTAGTCATTGGAAATCCGAAGACAGGTACAGCTGAGTCCTTTGTTCTTCAGGACTTTACTGTTTCTCAGGGAGACAGGTTTATACTTAGATAAATTACAGCAGAGCATGGCAAGTGCCATAATATCTATATGAACAAACTGCCAAGGTCATTGGTGCTTCAGCTGAGATCTGAAAAACGAGCTTGTATAGAAGGAACTAGAGTGACTAAAGGAGTCTTCATTTTTGTGATAATCTGTGGCTGCAGAAGAGGTGGTGTGTTCCCCAAGACGCCCAGATCCTTCTGTAACAGGACTCCCAACACCTAGTGTTTTGATGGGTTCTTGACCCCCTTTGTGGGCCACCCTGCCGTGGAGCCTGCAGGATTACTCTGGCTCTAGCTATCTAAGGACTTCAACATACCCGTTTAGGTTTGGTATTTGAACAATTATATTTGGAACAGAAAAGTTCCATCAATCTTTAAACCTCATAATCCAATTATGTCAGTAAAATTCCAGTTTTTTAGTCCAATGGAATTGGGGTAATATTTTGCAAACTGAAGTTGAGAGAAATAGTGTTTATTTTGAAAAGAAAAATGGTTGGTTAGCAATTTTCAAGAAGTAAGGCTGGTGTGAACTCCTAGAGGCAATCTGGCCCTTCTGATTGGAAGCACCATTTCTCTGGACCTTTGGCTCCAGTCTCTGGAGAATCCCTGCACGCATGGTCTAGGCCTGCAGCTCTCTTTTGCAGGGCATCTGAGGTTAAAAAAAAAAAAAAAAATAGCAACACCAATACTGCAAGCCTTTGGGGATCTGGAGGAGAATATATCCAAGGAAACTGCTTAAAGGGGGTTGCACCAGAAGCCTAAGCAACCCCAAGGTTATTTCTGAGATGGGCTCCAATTATTTTTAATTTCATTCATTTTGTTTTGTTTCCTTTGTTGCTAAACTGGAATAGGAAACCAAAGCTTAAAAGTTCAATTAAAGTGGAAAATGAAAACCTAAATGTTGGAGAGGGAAAATACCATGCTAAACTGATTTTTATATTTTTCCTATGGTTAGGAATATTGTGGAAGTTTGGGTCACGTCACTTTTCAGTAAACTCATGAGCTTCATTGAAGTGGACGAAGTTTCTATAGTTTTTCACAGGAGAACTTGTGGATATCTGTTTCTTAACTATTCCCTCAATAAAAAGGAAGCCCAGTGACCTCCACCGGACCATTACAAATGTGAAACTTGGCACTTAAAATTGCTTGCTCTAAATTTTCCAATTGCTTTCTTTTTTTTTTTTTCCATTTAATGTCGTTCTGCCAACTAGTGATTTTATTATTATAAACAGGACATTGTATTCACTTTTAAGAAGAAATATGAAGCTGGAGATAAAATTACAAACTGCAGCTTCTCGGCTGCCAAAATAGAAAACAATGAGCTAAAAATACTGAGCACAGAAAGGGTGTTGTGGTAAGAAATATTGAAATATCTTCAAGATGGAACTGTTCCAAATAGACAGAAATTTCCTCTCACTCCAGGTAAAACCAACCTTGAAATAGCAACTTGAAAGGAGAGACATATAATACTAACCTCTTTCAGGTCAACCCTTTTGTGGGAAAGCTTTCAAACATAACTAACATTAAATGACTAATAATCTTGCTGTTTATCAGGAAGTCCAATATGATTAAATTGCCATTTAGAAAAGATTCCTCCAGTAAAGGAGTGTGGCACCATGGAGGGAGCATTGGAAGTTTGTTGTTGTTCTCCCGAGGACGAGGTGGGCCACCTGGGCAAATCTGTTAAATTTGGGGAGTCAGAGAGAGAGCAGTTTTATCTTTTGTAAAATAGATTAGTTGACCAGGTTAGGATTTTCCACAAGTTTTGGGGGGATTTTAATAGGTGTTATGAGGAAAAAGGGTTTCACGGCCAAGCATTCTTGGAAAACAGTGGGTTAATAGATTTCTAAATCAAGATTTGTTAAATGAAATATTTCAAAATGTCTTAGCTCTAATGGTGTGTGACTCTGTGAGATCTCCTTTCTGAGTTATTCTGAGACATCTCATTCTTGGGTTTGAAAGAAATGACATCCTATGGGTGACTGTCTTCCACATTTATGTGACACATAAATGCTGACTGTGTCCCACTGTGGCAGCATAAGAGATTCAAGGATTGTACTTTAAATCTCAGCTCTTCCATTGCCAAGGGAACCCCTTCTTTCCTTACCTGGAGGGAAGCATTAAAAAAGTATGCTGCATTAAATGGGAAAGCTGTCATTGTCATTGGAAACTACTGGCAGTATTATTCCCTTCATGTAAATCCCAGCTCGCTGTTTATGAAATGACAGGAAATCCATAGGTAGTAACGAAGATTAATGGGTCCTACAGTAAAGATACAACTGGATATTCTCAATTGTAAGTCTGTGAATAGTTATTCAACTCATAAAATTTATGTTGATAAATAACACCGCTCTTAGAGAAGACAAATATTCAAAGATAAGTAGATTTTATCTGAACAGGTGGAAAAATGCCTATTGGCAGAGAAGACAATATTTGAATTTATACCCAGAAATAATTTCATAGCATTATGGAAACATGAATTCACAAGAAACATGACCAGTTTCTATACAGTCTAAATAAAATCTGTTTGGAATTATACTGTAATGATATGAGAAGGGCTTTTCTGTATGAGTGGCCTAGGATTTGGAGTAAACTGTTGGGGTATAGGGTAGTGAAATCTCAAGATACCAAAGTTGCTCCATTGGTTTTTATATTGAGATACCCAGATACAATAAAATTACCTCTTTATAGTGTACAACTCAGTAGTTTCTTGTATATTCTCAAAATTGTGCGCCCATCACTTCTAATTCCAAAGCGTTTTCATCACTCCCGAAAGAAATCTCATACCCATTAGCAGTCACTCCCCATTCCCTCTCCCTCCTAGCTCCCAGTAATAACTAATCTACTTTCTGTCTCTATGAGTTTCCCTATTCTGGACATTTCATGTAAACAGACTCATATATAATAAATGGCCTTTTCTATCTGGTTTCTTTTACTTGGTATAATGTTTTAAAGATTCATCCATATTGTAGCATATATCAGTATTTCATTCATTTTTAGGACTGAATTGTATTCCATTGTATGGATACATCACATGTCATTTATCCATTCATTGATGGACATTTGGGTTGTTTCCATTTTTTGACTTATGAATAATGCCACTGTGAACATTTGTGTACAGGTTTTTGCGTGAACATATATTTTCAGTTCTCTTGGGTATATACCTACGAGTGGATTTGCTGGGTCATGTAGTCAGTCTATGTTTAACCTTTTGAGTAACTATCAAACTGTTTTCCAAAGTGGCTGCACTATTTTTCATTTCCACCAGCAATGTATGAGAGTTCCACTTGCTCCATATCCTCACCAACACTTGTTATTGATATTTGAAATTACAGCTATCCTTATGGGTGTGAAGTAGTGTCTCGTGGTTTTGATTTGTATTTCTTTAATGACTAATGATGCTGAACAGGTTTTTGTGTGCTTATTGGCCATTTGTATGTCTTCTTTGGAGAAATGTTTATTCAAATCCTTTGTCCATTTTAAAATTGAATTGTCTTTATATTGTTGAGTTATGATTACTTTTTACATTCTCAATACCAATTCTTTATCAGATATGTAATTTGCAGATATTTTCATCCATTTGTGAGTTGTCTTTTCACTTCCTTGATGTTGTTCTTTGAAGCAGAAAGTTCGCTAAATTTGATGAAACCTAATTAATCAATTTTTTTCTTTGGTTGCTTGTACTTTTGGTGTTATATCTAAGAAATCATTGGCTAATCCAAGATCACAAATATTTATACCTGTTTTCTTCTAAGAGTTTTATAGTTTTAGTTCTTTCATTTATGTTTATGATCCATTGTTAATTTTTATATATGGTGTAATGTAGGGGTGATGTAGGGTTTTGCATGGGGTTATACAGTTGTCTCAGTACCATAGGCAAAGACTATTGTTGAAAAGATGATTCTTTTCCCCATTAAATTGTCTTGGTACCTATTTTAAAAATCAGCTGACCATAAATGAATGGGTTTCTTTCTGGGTTCTCAGTTCTGTTCCTTTGATCTATATGTCTTTCTTTATGCCAACACCACACTGTGTAGATTACTGTAACTTTGTAGTAAGTTTTCAAATTGGAAAGAGTGAGTCTTCCAATTTTGCATCCCCCCCTCCAAATTTTTTGACTATTCTGGGTTCTTTGCATTTCCATATTAATTTGAGGATCAGTTTGTCAATTTCTGCTAAAGAAAAAAAGGAAAGAGCTAGTATTCTGATAGGGATTGTGTTGAATCTGTAGATCAATTTGGGGAGTATTGTCATTAAATGTTCTAACCCATGAAATGGTATATCTTTCCATTTATTAGATCTTTAATTTATTTTAATGATGTTTTGTAGTATTCAGTACACAAGGCTTATGCTTCTTTTGTTAAATTTATTCCTAAGTATCATTTTATTTTCAGTGCTATTACAAATGAAATTGTTCTCTTAATTTTATTTTCAGATTGTTCATTGCTAACAGATAGAAATAAAATTGATACTTGTGTATAATCTTTGTATCCTGCAACCTTGCAGAACTCACTTTTTTAGCTCGAATAGTTTTTTTCTGAATGTCTTAGGATTTTTTTATATTTAGAAGATCATGTCATCTGCAAATAGAGATCATTTTACTCCTTCCTTTACGATCTGGATACCCATTTATTTCTTTTTCTTACCCAATTGCTGTGGCTAGGACCTCCAGTACAATGCTAAATTGAAGTGGCAGCAGTGGACATCCTTGTCTTGTTCTTGATCTGAGGGGGAAATCAGTCTTACAACATACATTATAATGTGGCTATGGGGGGTTTTATGATGTCTTCTATCAAGATAAAGGTAATTACTTCTATTCCTAGGTTTTTAAAGTGCTTTTCTCATGAGTGTTGCTGGATTTTATTAAGTGGTTTATCTGTGTCTGTAATTTTTGCCCTTTATAAATATATTTTATCGATTGACTTTTATATGTTGAATTAATCTTGCATTCCTGGATTAAATCCCGCTTGATCATGATGTATAATCCTTTTTATATTGATGGAAATCCATCAACACTTGTTAGTGTTCTGTTGAGGATTTTTGCATCTATATTTCTAAGGGATCATGGTCTGTAATTTTATTTTGATATCTTTGGTTTTTGTTTGAGAATAATACAGGCCCCTTAGAATGAGTTTTAGAAGAGTTTCTGAAGAATTGATGTTAATTGTTCTTTAAATGCTGCTTAGAATTTACCAGTGAAGTCATCTGGCCCTATGCTTTACTTTCTGGGAAGATTTTTGATTAGTCATTCAATCTCTGTATTTGTTATAGGTCTATTGAACTTTTCTGTTTCTTGTTAAATTAGTTCCAGTAGTTTGTATCCTTCTATAAATTTGTCCTTTTTCTCTTGGTCATCTAATTTGTGGTTTCTCTTTCTGTGGTTTTAGTTACCCATGGTCAACTGTGGTCTGAAATATTAAATGAAAAATTCCAGAAATAAATAATCCATAAGTATTAAATTGCACACCATTCTGAGTAACATGATGAAATCTTAACACCATCTCACCTGAATCATCCCTTCATTTAGCATATCCACGCTGTATATACTTACCTGCCCATTAGTCACTTAGTGGCCATCTCAGTTATGAGAGCAACTACTGTGGTATCACAGTGCTTGTGTTCAAGTAACCCTTATTTTACTTAATGGCCCCAAATCACAAGAGTAGTGATACTGGTAATTTACATATGCCCAAGAGAAGCCATGAAGTTTTTCCTTTAATTGAAAATGAAAGTTCTCAATAAGAAAAGAAACAAATTTTTATGCTGAGGTTGCTAAGATCTACAGCAATAACAAATCTTCTATTTATGAAACTGTAAAGAAGGAAAAGAAATTTGTGCTAGTGTGCTGAGAGAGACAGAGAGAGAGAGAGAGAGAGAGCCCATATTCACAGAACTTTTATTACAGTATATTGTTACAGTTGTTCTATTGTATTATTAGTTATTCTCATTAATCTCTTATTTTGCCCAATTTATAAATAAAACTTTATTGTATATATATACAGGAAAAAAACAGAATATATAGGGTTCAGTATCATCCACAGTTTCAGGCATCCATTGGGGGTCTGGAATGTATCCCCTGTGAATCACGGGCTACTACTGTAATTTGAGTTTCTCTTTTTCTCTTGGTCAGTCTAGCTAAAGGTTTGTCAACTTTGATCTTTTCACATAACCAACTTTGGGTTTATTTTCTCATTTTTCTATTCTCTATTTCATTTATTTTTGCTTCATTCTTTATTATTTCTTTCCTTCTGCTTGCTTGAGTTTAGTTTCTTAAGTTAGAAGATTACGTTATTGAGTTCAGATCTTTCTCCTTTTTTTTTTAGATAGGTATTTACAACTATAACTTTATTTCCAAGCACTGCTTTAGTTGCATCCCATAAGTTTTTGTAGGTCATGTTTTTGTTTTTATTCATCTAAATTTTTTTTTCCTAATTTTCTTTGTGATTTCTTCTTTGACCCATTGGTTATTTAGAAGTGTGTATGAATTTCCCAAGTTTCCTTTTGTTTTTATTTTCTTTTAAAAAAATATCTAGATTTTAAAGTGTTATATGTATTTTATATATTTTTCAGTTATGGTTGACTTTTTGTTTTTAATTTCTAATTTCATTCCATTTTGGTTGGAGAACATACTTTGTATGATTTTAGTATTTTGCAATTTATTGAAACTTGTTTTATGGCTTGGAGAATGTGTCATATGCACTTACAAAGAATATGTATTCTGCTGTTGTTAGAAGGATGTTCTATAGATAATCTGTTAGATCCAGTTGGTTGATTGTCTTGTTCAAGTTTTCTGTTTCCTTGTTGACCTAATTGTTTTCTTTGTTATTGAAAGTTGAACATTGAAGTCTTCAACTATTATGTTTAAATTGTCTATTTCTCCTTTTTGGCCAGTTTTTGCTTTATTTGGTGGTTCTATTTCTGGGTGCATATATGTTTATAATTGTTACGTCTTATTGGTGGATTGACCATATAATTATAAATTGTCCTTCGTTGTTTTTAGCAACACTTTTTAATATTGAAATCTTTTTTGCTATTAATTTACTACTACAGCTTTTTATTACTGTTTGCATAATATATCTATATCATAAAGATATACCTATATATGTTGTATTTTAGCTAATATAATGTGGAAACTCTGAAAATCAGATCACCTTCCCAAGGTTTGTTGTTGTCACTGTTTTTGCTGCTTTTTGTGGCCTTCCTGAACTAATTCTGTAGAGTCTGTATCTTTGTTGTGAGAAGCCACTGGAGTTTCTGCGTGGCTAGCCTAGTGGTCAGCTAATGAACAGACAGAGATTTTCTTAAGTCTAACCAATAGTCTCAGCCTTTGGTGAGGGCCTCTGTGCAAGTGTTGGGCATACCTTCAATGTTCAGGCACGCACTTTACTACTATGCCTTAGCCTTCACTTCCTGCCTGTGCAGAGCTTCAAGGGCAGCCACAGGTGTGAGCTTAACGCCTTATCTGGTCTTTCTTGGGCATGTTCACAGCCCTGTGATGTGTGTGGCTGTCTCCATCCCCAGGAATATGTCAGGCCTTTTCAAAGTCCCCTATGACATCTTATTCTCCAACTTCAACCTTTAACTTTTGTGGTTAGCTTGTTTGCCCAACTGTTATCACCACCTCAGAAATCTGCCATGTTAAATAATTGCTGCTGATTGTTTTTGACAAACACCCCTGCGGCTATAAGGCTTTTTACACTGAGCAAGGTGTGAGTCAGGTCAAATTAATGGGAATGGGGATTTTCAGAGTACCGCCAGACAGGTCAAATTATGTCAGTTCTGTTTTAGTGAGCCTCTAAACCCGTGCTCCCTCCAGTGGCTGCTAGGCTGCTGGTTTTCACCATATTAGAAGGCTGTTGATTTTCAAGGCTACTGCAGACCTGCGAAGAGGGACATAGGAAGAAAGCAATAAAAAAAAGCTCACTGTTCTTATTGAGATTCAGCCATTTCTCTTGAATAAATGGACATCAGATTATGACAAGCCTTCGGTTGATTTCCAGAGTTATGAAAAGGTTGATTTTGACAAGTCTGCCAATATTATCAATGCTTCTGTGGAGTGGTGGCTTTTCAGAGGTCCATGCTCTGCCAATGCCACTAATGTAACTCTCAAGTCTCTTCACTTTTTAGTGCTCAGGTTGGAGATAAGGCAACTTGCAGCAGAAAGCTTTGAGAAAGAAACAAGCTTCTCATTGAAGGTAACAGAGACAGGGAAAGGAAGATATAATTTGAAAATAAAAGCTATGAAAAGTAAATAATTGTATGGGCAAATTATTCTTAAGATTAGGAAATGTTGGGTAGCTTGACTCATATCAATGCAAGTGAGAAAAATGAAACAACTTTATTGGTAACAGGAAAAGAGGGAAATAAATGTTAGCTCCCATGCAGTATCCTGATCTGCACTCAACCTTCATTTTTCCCCAAACCATTCTACTCTATCAGGTTCTGCGTCTTGCCCATGCCTTGCTCTGAACTAGGAGCAATGTGCCAGTGCCATTTTCCAGGGCCCGTCTTAACTGTTGTGAAGCCTGTGCCATCTCACTCTGGAAGAATTAATCATGCCCCACTCTCCTTTCTGTGGACCATTTGTTCACGCCTATAATACAGCACTTGCCATACTGTACTCTAATTTACCTGAATGTGACTCTGTCTTCCTGATGGATAATAAAGTCCTCAAGAGCAAGGGCTAGATCTTAACTTGTCTTTCTATTTCTAGAAGCTACCTTAGTACTTGGTTTGTAATAGATTCTGCAGAATACTTCCCCCTTACCTGTGGAGGATGATCCAAGACCCCCATAGATGCCTGAAACTATGGATAGTACTGAACTCTGTATATACTATGTTTTTCTATGCATACAAACATACCTGTGATAAACTTTAATTTATAAATTAGACAGAGTAAGAGATTAACAATAATAACTAATAATAGTACTATTATAGCAATATACTGGAATAAAAGTGATGTGATTGTGGCCTCTCTCTGATAACAAATCTGATAACTGAGACGGCTGCCAAGTAACTAGCAGGTAGTATGTAGCATGCATGCAGTGGATTGGACAAAGGGATGATTCACATCCAGGTGGGACAGAGCAGGATGGCATGTGATTTCATCATGCTACTCAGAAAAGCGTGCAGTTTAAAACTTATGAATTGTTTATTTCTGGAATTTTCCATTTAATATTTTTGGACTGCACATTGACCACGGGTAACTGGAACCATGGAAAGTAAAACTGCGGATAAAAGGGACTACTGTAGGTAAATAAATGTGTACAGGATAAAAGAAGGGAGAAAAAAAGGAAAAAGACAAAGAAGGTTATGTTTAGGAGTTTGTAGAATATGTATTTATGTAATATAACATGTTTTAAGCAAGTTCTAGGATTCATTCCTGTTTCTTTTTGATATTCCTAGGAAAATGAATACTGATAAAACACAATCTAGTGCTTTTAAAACAGTTGCTGTGTGGTGGGAAAATTAGGTAGGAAAACATCTTAAATAATAAAATGTTAAAATTGCTGTAATAAAATGTGGTACAGCTTCTGTTTCTGACAGAGTATATCCATTCCTCCTGGGCTTTCCTTGTTACAACTAAAAACATGGACAGAACACAACAAACAAGCGTAGGAAGATTCCGAAAGCTTGAAAAGAGAAGACGGACTGCCTAGGGGTCTCGGGACTTGAGGAAGAATGTGCCAGTGATTCCCCTGGGTTTCCTGTTGCCTCCCATATGTCCCAGACAGGAATGGCCAAAAGGCCCATGAAAAAGAATCTCCATGAGAAACCTTTCTCCTCTAGCCAAAAGACCAGGAAAAAGGTGGTCTAACAACAGAAAATCTTTTTTGGCAATATCCACCATACTCCAGCCAAATACCAATGGAAAACACACACACACACACACAGGTTTCAGTGGGGCCAAGCAAGATGTTACTATGCTACACTCCCCGCCCCCCACCCCATCCTATCCCATGAAATCCAGCAGCCGTGCTCCAGTTCCCCTCACCTGGTGGTGTCTGTGGAGCCACGCAGTGACTTAATGTTCCATCCTGTCGGCCACGTGCAGATGACATGCCAATACCCCCTTTGGGAGGTGTCAGCAGTTCTGAGCAGAGAGCTAATCTTGCATCTCCTGCAAAGCAGAAGCAAATTAAGTCACGATGAAGTATCAGTAAACACCTATTAGAATGGCTGAAAACTAAAAGGAAAAAGCAAAGTGAGGGATTCCAAATGCGGGTGAGGATGCGGAGAACATGGGTCACTCAACACACTGCTGGTGGGAATGGCATAGCCTCTGAAGACACCGGCAGTTTCTTAACAAACTGAACACTACCACCATACAGCTTTGTAATGGCATTCCTGGGCCTTTATCCCAGAGACATGAACACTTGTGGTTCACACGAAAACTTGTACACAAATTTTCATAGGAGCTTTATTTATAACAACTCCAAACTGGAAACAACCCAGCTGTCCTTCCACAGGTGAATGGTTAAGCAAACTGTGGCCCATCCATATCGTGAACGATACCCAGCAGGAAAAAGGAATGGACTATTGACACACGCAGCAACTTGCATGACTCTTCAGGATAATATGCTGAGTGGGAAAAGGCCATTCTGAAAGGTTACATCTGTATGATTCTATTTACATGACATTTGAGAAATAGACAATAGATTTGTAGTTGCCATGAATTGAAGGAGGCAGGGCAGGAAGGAGTTGGATATGATTATTATTAAAAGACAACTAGAGAGATTCTGGAGATGCTGGTAGTTTTTGGTATGTTAATTAAGGTAGTATTTAATGAACCTACACATGATAGAATTGTGTAAAACTTCATTAATACAAGTAAGAATGGGAAGTCAAAATAAGTACATTGTATCAATGGCAATATCCTGGTTTTGATACAGTACTATATATAGTTGTTAAATTTTACCATTGGAAATTGGGTAAGAGGTACATAGTATCTCTTATTTCTTACCACTGCATGTTAATGGACAATTATCTCAAAAGGTTCAAGAGTTTTTTTTAAAGGTATCAGGTGAACACAGATCAGAATGTAGTAATTAATTTTGCATGAGGAGGCTTTAAAGCCAGTTTTGAACTTGGCCTTGAAGGATGAATAGGATTTCTATTTGCCTTATTATTATTTAAAAAAAAGAAGAAGAAAAAGCAACTCATACAGTTACTGACATCCTCTGAGAAGACCTTTCAGTAGGGGGACATGCTTGTATGGCCCTTGAACTGTGTCAGTAACCTTAGGCCAAGGTGAAATTCAGGAAAATCTGAGATTGTGAATTAGAGGGCAAGAACAAAATGCTAGAATGGGGAAAGATGAGTGAAATTTGGACATGAAGTGCCTAGGACACTAAAAGGAGATGTGCAAGAGGCAGAAAGAAAAACAGGCCTGGCACTCCGGCGGTAAGTCTGGGCCGCAGCGATCTGTTTAGATGCGCATGCGTTGTAGTCAGAACCACAAGCAGAGCAAATCCACCTGGTGACATGCAGTCCGAAAAGGGGAGTGGACCATGATGGGCTCTAATAGAGCTCCAACATTTAAAGGGAGGAAGCCTCTTAGGAAAAGTGGGGCTGGGGCGCAGAAAGGAAGCTATTAGAAGAGTTAAAGAAAAGGTGCGCTTCCCCGAGCTCTGCTGGAGTGAGGTCAGCGGGGACAGAAGTAAGTCATTGCATTTAGCCATCAAGTCCTTTTCTTTGTCTCTCGGATGTCTCACCAGTTGTTTCAGTGGAGTGAGGAGAGCCAGAGCAGATTGGAGTCCATTGGGGAGTGGAAGGGAGGTGAAAGGTGGGGGCACTGAGTGCAGTCATCTCTATAAGGAGCTTTTGGTGCGGAGGAGGTGAGAGGGAACTTGACAGAAGCAGATCTGAGATGTGTTGGAGAATGCATATGATTTGAGCTCGCGGGCAGGCCGGGAAGGAGCCTAGCAGGGACATCCACCATTTTGCACCCCTCTTCAGAAATTGCCTTCAGAGCCTAAGGCACATTTTCAACAATGGCAAATCTTCATTTTTTCAGAGTGGCTTTGATTTTTGGAAACAGCCGAGTCAATTTAGAGCCAAGAGTGGTAAATCAGGTGGTGATCAAGCTGGATAATACAACTTCAAAAAAAAATAAAGTATAATTATAAAGTAGTAAAACTGATTTTCTTGTGAAGCTCATGAATTGGCTTAGAAAGTAGTTCTTAAAGAATTCCAAAAACCTTTTGAGCAGTTGTGGCATTATGTGAGTAAGTGTATGGAGTTTCTTTATAACTTTCGGGGGGTGAGAGAGGGGCGCTGATGTGCACAGAACTTCTGTCACGTGTGTGAAGAAATTGGTCTTGTTGTTTTATATTTACTCTTAATGCACAAATATAAAGTTGCTCTATAATCTTT
Organism: Rhinolophus hipposideros; assembly: GCF_964194185.1. Taxonomy (NCBI): domain Eukaryota; kingdom Metazoa; phylum Chordata; class Mammalia; order Chiroptera; family Rhinolophidae; genus Rhinolophus; species Rhinolophus hipposideros. Next base: position 94,910,088 of record NC_138052.1, read on the forward strand.
TTGCCTGAGAGGTGACTTAGTGGAATTATACCAAAGTTTGTATATGGGAGAATCAAGAGTTTCAAATTGTGATTGTTTAAACAGTTCTCCTGTGGTCTTACAGATGTAATTAGAATTCCTAGGATAGGAGTGTTCCCACAAGCATAATAATACTTTAAATGTGTGTTCAATTATCCTTTTCTATAGTCATATTTAATCGTTTCTTTTTGAAATAGAATTACTTTGAAAATATTAAATCACTAGTATAATCTCGACTGTCTTGTCAGACCTGGGACAGCGCAGGGCACATAGTAGGCTCACTGAGTGTCCCTCTCCTGTCTTCTCTGCCGTGGAGCTTGACACACACCAGAGGACACACCAAAAGGAGTATCAGTGTCCTAATAGTAGACCATCTCCATTAATGTTCAGCCTAACTAGCCAGAATAAAGGAATTAGCTTTGTTGTTAATGTGACACGTACATACCTACCAAATCATGATGTCATTTATCGAATGCTTCTTTTATACCTCTTTATATGGGTTATCTCATTTAATTGTTGTATACTTATGTAATACCTTATTTAACCATTAAAACAACCCTGTGAAATAATTATTCCTATTTTATAGATGAAGAAACTGTGGCTCAGACAAGTGTAGTCACTCGCTCCAGGTCTCATGGCGGAGATGGGTAGAGCTGGGACTTGAATTCAGGTCTGCAGTCAGGAAGCTCTTACCCACCATCCTCATGTGTCCGCACCTTCTTATACCCTTGATAAACGTTTTTAAAAGATCAATCAAAAACACCAAATCAATCAAAAACACCTCACACTTCCCCCTCCCCCATGTTGAGGAAAAAAGTTAGCCTTCTTCAAATCCCTGCTGGCCAAAAAATGGTGTAGCGCTGTATTTTGAGTAATTTGAATTATCAAAGCTAATCTTAAGTTAATTTTATTTTCGAAATAGAAACTTGATGTTGATATTCTGCCATGGCCTCCCTCAGCTTCCACACCCCTTAGCCATTCACTGTGCCCCCAGGAGTGAGCCGTGTGGAAGCAGGGACTGTAACATCCTGTCATGGCTTGTTACTGAGAAAGCACAGAGAAAGCCACGACAAGTTAGCCATTCTAGGAAACTTTCCACAGCTGTTGCATTAATTAAGACTTTTTTTGGTCCCAAATAACAGAAACCACTGGAGCTCGCTTAAGCAGAAGGGAATTTAAGGATCCTGTGGTGACTCCCAGAACCCAAGGGCAGGGAACCAAGGACTTGAGTGAGGAGGGAACCCCAGAGAGCCTTCCTTCTTCCTCTCTGCCTCCTGCCCTCTACCCGTCTGATTCCTTCCCCCCTTCCCTCAGGCTAGCCTCTCGTGCTTCCCTCTCCTCCGTGGGCTGGCTGCTACCTGGCAGCTGCCACTGCCCCCCTTCTCTTCTCACATACCTCCCTCCTTAGCTCCCTCCCCCTTTGTCCATCCCAATTCCAGATTCTAGGGCGAGGGTCAGTTTGTCCTGGTTCGGGATAGGGAGCGTCGGGACAGTTAACAGTATACCACAGCTGTGTTCACTGATTATTTTTCTATCCCAGGACTTTGAAAATTTTAAATGATGCTGATATCACAGGGCTGAAATGTAAAGACATGGGTTTTAGAGACAAATTTGGCTTGAATCATCACTCCCTCTGCCACTTAGTAGGTATATATTCTTGGATAAGTTATGTAACTCCTCTGAGCCTTACTACCTTTACGAGTTAAAAAGGGATATACAGATATTATCTTTCTCATGAGGTTGTGGCAGAGATAAGTGTAGTAACATGTAGAATGCTTAGCACAGGGTCTGGCGTACATTATGCTTGATAAGATATTGCGTCTTTCCTTCTGATGATCATTAAGGCACATTGCCTTACCAAAAAGATGTTTAAGTCTTGTGTAGAGTAAAAATTTCAGACTACCGTCTGCCCTCAAATTCTGTTTCCACTTACTGCCCCCTCCCCTTTATATTTTGGTCCTGCTTTCATCCACCGTGCATATCAGTATATTCATAACCAAAAGGACTTCAGTTCTAAACCTAGAATATTCTCTTGGGCCATGTTCTCAGGCCATGGCAGCAGGTCCCACGACATCACCTGAAGTGAATTCTGCTTGCACACATATGTTGGTGCTTCTGGTAAAGGTGAAAACATGGCTCCACCACAGTCCCAGCCTTTTTCCAGTGGTTGGAGTTGAAGGAGTCCAATTAAAGATTGAACTCAGTAAATATTTATTATCTCTGCTATTTGCAAGACCCTGAAATAGATATTGTTAAAATTGAAAAATACACAATTGAAACAGTTCTTTCCTTCAAAGAGAATAAAGTGTAGAAAAGGCAATGATGAGTCTACACAAATCACTAATTCAGGATGTTTAGCAGAACTGGCTTGCTAAAGTCCCATGTTAATGCAGGTAAGTAATCTTAAGTAAGAATGGAAAAGTAGTTTGAAGCCAGATCATGAAAGATATTGAAAGCCAAGCAGAGAACTGTAGTGTCCAGATAGCTGGAAGCTAGTGAAGCCTTTTGAGAAAGGAGCATAATCTAATGCTGTGTTTTAGGAACTTCATCCTGGTTGCCAAATGCTAAAGGATCTGAAAGGCAGGAGGGGAAAGGAGACTGGAGTCCAGGTGGGGAAAGCTGCTTCAGTAGGAAACGAGGGTAGGATTAAGGCTTCCTCAGGGCTGGGTAATGGGGATTGGGCTGAGATAGAGAGATAGAGAGACCCTGGGACACTTGAACCCTGGAAGTGCAGGGAGAGGTGCAGACTGTGGACTGGGTCATCTGGAGTCGCTTGGGGCTCCTCCTCTCCTGAAAATAGGATGGGAACGGAGTAGTCTCTGGGTTTCACTCCATTCTGCAGCCAAGGGAGCACTTACAGTAAGTAACTAGGGGTGCTGCCGTTACAGCTTGACTTGCTCTGCCCATCTCAAAGGGAGACTTTCGGGGGTGCTTTTTGTTTGCATTTGTGTTTTTGAGAAAAGAAGCCTAGATGACATTCAGTGCCTTATTTCGAAACCCTCTAGAGCAAACAGTAATTATTCACACATTTTCATCTCAAAATTTATTAATATTAAAATCAGTCAGGAAGTCATTAACAGCCTGCTTTTTTTAAAACTATAGAATCAGCTCTGTGAACAATGAAACAGAATTTTGGACCAAAGTGAATATTTAAAAGACATACAAGACTAGACTTGACTTTCCCCATTAATGAGAAGAAAGAATTCACACTTTTTTTCTGTTAAAAGTTACAAAGTTCTACTCATGTTGGCCAAAATAATAATAGAGTCCCTGATCATCCAGAAATATAACGGAAATTTATTTTGGCATTTTTGTTGATATATTCAAGTTGTTATTATCTTCAACAGTAAATTTAATTAAAATGCTTGTATGTGTCTCTTGCAAGTCTCTCATCTCACTAAACTGGGACTCCAGTAAATGTTCTCAGTAGTTTACAGAACTGTGCAAGACCTATTAAGGCCCATTCACAGTGCTTTCATCATCCTTTTAATAAAAAACAATCATTTGGGAATACATTTTCCAGGCAGTTCCCCTGCTTCCCAGGGGGAATATTTTGAGGCCTCCAGTGACCATAGGATTAAAAGCCTTGGGAAGCCCTAGAATTCTTGAAGAGCGAGGCTTTTGAAAGATTCATTGTTGTGGAATCTCCCTTTGAAAGAGACCACTTCATCTTGCTCCTAAACATCTATAGGACAAACAGCACTTTCTGAAAAGAAATTCTGGGTAATGGAGAGCAAATGTATGTAGGTAACCCAGTATGGGTATTGTGTAATTTGAAGAATGATAGTTCCGTTTTTATGGTTGCCATAACAATCATACAGTTGTGCAAAACATGTGTATAGCTTTTATAGAAGGGAGCTGGCACCATTGTAATGATTCTTCTCATATCGGAACAACTGTTCTCAGATCTGAAAAATAGGGGTGGCTTAACCCCTCCCCAGTTAGCTCAGCATGTGCCCTGAGAAGGCTCTTTGGAGCTCCAGGGCTGTGGAAATGCATTCACCATTTACATTTGCATTTTAGCCTGATAAATGGATTGAGAATTAAGGATGATGATCCTTTCAACAGCAGGTTCTGAATTCCTAACTTGGGAATTCAAAGGATGAGGAAAAAAATACTGTTCCTCAAATAGAAATCTAGGAGAGATGTCTAGACATAGTTAATTCCTTGACTTTGTGACTATTCTTAATCCTGCCCACTAGAATTTCAATCCATCAAATAGTGGCCTTTACCCATTGTGTTTAAGTCTCTGATGAAGTTATATTAAAATTTGCTTAGAATTTCTGTTTTATTTTTGCATATTAACTATGTTTCTTCTGGAAATTGCTAAGCAAATTTAAAAGTGTAGTCTATCTAAGGAAAATGTATTATCCATGCATATTCTCTTTTGGGCTACTTTTTCCTACTTTTGTGTATCCTTTCCAAAAGAAAGTAGTTGGGACTTGACTTTCTCTGACAAACTAAGGAATACCCATTTTGAATAAACTGGAACCTGAATAAACCCTGAAGGCAGGTTTTCAGGTTGGGGGTTAAAAGTTGTCAGATTTGGACTTGGTACCTAAAAATGAAGTCATTGTCAACTTAGTCAACCATAGAAAAACTTTCTCTGAAAGAAGTTTTGGGTAATTATTATTTCAGCCAAAATGTTTCTGGAGTGTTTAAATCTTAAGATAAAATACGGAACTAATGGTAACTAGAAAAGATGTCAGTTCCATTGAAATAAAACTTCTCTGTCTAATTCTTTTAACACCTTCTCTTCTGAATTCCTGTCCCATTTAATCAAAGCTCTGCTTTTCTGTGATGCTCAGCACATTACTTAATCTCGCTGAACCTCAGTTTCCCCACCCACAAAGTGAGAGTAAAGCATAATGCCATTCTTACATGCTATTTTCTCAAGAGGTGATTTCTAGGAGACAGAGGGGAAAAAATGTTTTTAATGAGAGCAAGGTTTCTCATATATTGAAGACTTCTACTATAGTCTGTGAAGGTTTCGTACAGTGTATAGAACTTTTTATGCTTAAACTCTTAGCACTCCATATCTAGGGGCTTTGATATTTGATCCCTCTGTGGGAGCATTTCCTGGAAGTTGACCGCTACTTCATTTTGTCCGATTCAAAAAAAACATGTTAATTTATGTCAGTATTCTCAGAGCCTGTTTTAAAGTAACCCCAATCTGATATTTTAAATCTAGATTATAAGAAAACCCTACTGCCAGAGGTAAAAGAAGAAAGAGAGTTGTTCTGAGAGAGCTTTGGATAGAAAGACTTTCTGGACACGGTGGGACTTGGCGGCTCTCATTGCGTCCTTAGCCATGCAGAGCCGCATTCTGAACACCTGCAGGCCTCGGTTTAGACCTTCTTGAACAGGAAGTAAGCGTGCGGAGGCCAAGCCGTCTCTGCTCCACGTGCAGACTCTCTTGGTTGGGCTGTGCCCGGTAGCTCAGTACCTCCGGGTAAATGAACTTGGCGGCGTCTAGGCCTTGGTACTAGCTCATGCTTTTGCCCAAGCCTTTCTTCCCCCATATAACCATGGCGCACGTTCTCACATTCTTTAAGTCATCTTCAAATGTCATCATCATCATCTCATTGAGGCCCGCCTGACTATCCTACTGTGTTTCCCCGAAAATAAGACCTAGCTGGGCCATCAGCTCTAATGCGTCTTTTGGAACAAAAATTAATATAAGACCTGGTCTTATAGTAAAATATATAATAAGTATATATTAGGTAATAAGTAAATATAGTAAAGTAAGACCGGTATTTATAATTGTGATCAGTTCTTCGAACCCTTCTTGCTCTGTTCTAATGTTTTTTTCGTTTTTTTCTTCCACAATACTTAAGTACAATACTGTTTATTTTCTGTCTCCTCTCCCACGAAAATGTGAGTGTACAGAAATCTTTGTTCTCAAATGTGTCCCAAACACCTAGTAGATGCCTGGTAAATACTAAATGGAGGAATTCTGGCCTTCTTTCCCTGACCTCTGATACCTTCTTCACGTTCATGTTCCAGTGGTTCCTACAACTTCAATTTGATGTTGACGCAAAATAAGTGAAAATTTATGAAAAGAGCTAAAATTACACATAGTTATAAACCATTTAGAACAAGAAAGGGATGGACGTATTTCTTGGGAAAAGTCATGTTTGAAGGGCTGCATGGTGAAAGAGGAAGCCAACTAATTCTTTGTGGCTACAAAGGGCTGAATTATGAAATTTCTCAGAATTGGATTTCACTTCAGAATATGAAGGTACTTCCTAAAAGTCAGAGCTCTCTAAAATTGAATGGCCTGCCTAATGAGGCAGTGAACTCTACCACCTCCCTGTCCCAAGTATTCAAGAGGTGGCCTGATCTGCCTGATTGATTCTGGTTTGGAGGCATTTGGGGGATAAGATTTGGACTAGGGCAACCTCTAAGGAACTTCCAACTCGGACACTTCTGTGATTCTGGTCCCTGATCTGATGTGGCGTGATCCCCAGGATTGACTGTTACGTGAAAAAGCAAGCTCTAAAAGAGAATCTATAGTATTCAACTATTTGTGTAAGAAAGAAGAGAAAATGAGAAACAATATATTTCAAAAAGAAAAACAAGAGAAAGGATAAACCAGAAAGTGATAAAAATAGTTCGTCTATAGGAGATGGGTAGGAGTAAGGTAGAAGGATAGAGATGAGAATAAGACTTCTCTGAGTACACTTTAACTTGGAACCATTTAAATGTTTTAAATATTCAACAATAAATTTAAATCAAATCAAAAAGGAGGTAAAAACAAAATCTCTAAAACTGACATAAAACAAAAACAAATGGTCCTAATGTTTATCAAATGTATTAGCATCACCACATACAGAAAAAATAATTCAAGTAATTTTTGGACACTATACATTTGACCCTTCTGTATACCCTTAGTGACTATATTCTAAGGATGAAACTCCAAAGAAATCTGAAACGTAATATGTTCTTTGTTGCTAGTGTATTGGGATTATAATTCTGAAATTATTTTGAATATTGAGATTATTGGGAGCTGCGGTTGTCACTGGGAGTATGAAAATGTAAATACGAACGGGAGAAGATGAGGAAGTATTAGAGATTTCAGTTGGAGGTGTCAGTGTGAGCTCATGATTTTTAAACAGTGGGTTGGGCTGAACCACATGAAATTGCCAGTGTTTAGGCCACAAGTAGTCAAATATTAGCAATTCCATGTGATTTAATCCAGCATTTTCTAATTCTGCTCAATAAAAGACATTGTGCTTCTGTAGAAGAATGCCCTTATTCTTAGAAAACACATGCTAAAGCACGGAGGGGAAAGTATCATGATCACTCCAACAGAATTTTAAGAGGGACAGAGGAAGAAGAAAGATAAAGCAAATAGGGCAAAGTGTTGACATTTGATAAATCTTGATGAGAAGTATATGGATATACATTTTAGTATTCTTTCAGATTTCTTGAAAGTTTGACATTATTCAGAATGAAAATCGAGGGGAAGAAAGTTAATTTTAGCATATTCTCTGAGTTTAAACCGTGGCTTTCCTGGCTCGTGCCATACTCTTTGGCTCCCACAGTACCAGGCAGTCTTGTCCTGTGGCCTCTGCTCCAGAGTGACATTTTTTTGAAGTATAAAGAGAGAGTTTCAGTGAGTGATTGAGTAAATGAGTGTTAACACGGGAGGTCATTTCAGTTGGTTCTGATTCAGTCTTATCACTCTCCTTTAGAAAGTAACCACTTGGTCTAGAAATTTGCTAAAGCTTCAGGTAGACCTTCTATGGACCCTAGATGAAAACCCCCTGGTCAGGTAAAAATAACCTGCCCAGAGCATTACATCATTTCTTTCTGCTCACTCTGTGGCCTCATATGTGTCCCTTCATCATTGTGGGGCGGGGGGAGAGGGACAGATGGACCAAGGTCTCTTTCTGCTTTAAATAGACTTAAGTCTCTTCTGTTCTGAAAAATGTATGATTTGTGTCAGACTTGTTGGCATGTGCTGTGGCAGTAGAACTGAGTGAAAGAATGTTAACATATCCACAGCTGTCATCGGAAGAAATAAAAGGTCCAGCCCCATTGCACCAAGAGGTCAGACCTAGGTTTGAATAACGATGCCTCTCCCGTAAAAGGAGAGGCTGGCCCAGCCCTGAGGAAGGTCAAGGTGAAATGGCAGTGCAGATGAATCCAACATCGGACTTGCCTGGACCGTGCAGCACCCATCTGACTGGGCTGTGCACATGGCACCCCTTAGGGACACATTACCCTGGATGGAGCACGCCAGCTACTTAGCTATTTTTCCTGTTACAGTTTACATAAAATTTTCTGGTTTCTTTATAAACTCTGATAGCGTCTAATAAAGTATTTGAGTAAAAAGTTTTATTCTTTATCCTCTTACGGTTATTTCTTAAATTTTTCCATTCCTTTTCACCCATTCACCATCATTGACCCAGATCCTCGCTCTGGAATTGCCTGCTAGTGAGGAGACAAACCCAGAGTCATGGACAGAGGAGGCCGCGATAAATTTTGTTCATCCAGAAATGGTCCCTGAACCGCAGTGTGTAAAACACTGTTTTATGAGAAATGAAGATGGGATGAAGACAGAAAAGGACACCCTTGGAAACAGTAACACTGTGGTGTACCACAGGTTTGGACGCCAAGAGGTCATGAGTTCTAATCCTAAACGTATTTCGCAAAACACAGTGGCAGAATTGAATGGAAAAGTGCTAAAGAGAGCCCTTGGGTCGTTTTTTCATTCACTTACCCATCAACTATTCATTTCGTGTGTGCCTTCAGTGTGCTGCAAGAGGTCCAGAGACAGCCAGACCTTGAAGCACTCCCAGCCTTGTCAGTGCGATAAGATGTCCAGAAGTAACCACCAGAATGCTGGGGCACTGGCCAGTGCCATCAGAGAGAGACAGGTCGCAGGTGTGGGCCAGGCAGTCAGGGACAGACAGCTTCCACGCCGGGGAGCCCCAAAGATTCCTTAGAAAAAAAGATGGCATTGCCACCAGGCCTTTAACGCTCGGTAGGTCTTAGATATTGAGATGTGTGGGGAGATGTCCCAGTGTCAGGAACAGCACGAACAATGTCTCAGAGGCCGGAAGGTGTAGAGAGAGAAGTGAGGCGCAAAGGTACATGGTGAGAATGTGCAGTCTTAACTGGAAAAATGAAGGTTGGACCCTATTTGCAAGGCTTTGAGTTCTGAGCTGAATTTCTGTTTTACTCAATAAGGAGTTGATGATTTCTGACCAGCTGCATGCTTTAAAATGATTAATCTGGCAACACTGTGACCTTGGGGAGAGCAATTTCTGTGATGTGGTGGGGGCCATGGCCAGAATCCAGTGAGGTGGATAGTGACAAGCAGTGAGCAAGAGTTGCTGTGGAGACTAGATAGATAGCTGCAAGGAGGTGGACATGTTGGTACCCTGAGGTAGAGGAGGCAAGGTAAAAGGAAGAGGGGGTGAGTGACAGAGGGACAGAAATTCCTTCTATGCTGTGTTGTTTCCTGGGATTCTTGGCTGGGTCTGAAGGGGTTATAGAAGGCTTGTAGTTATTTTTCATGTGTTCTTTTCCTGGACCAATGGCTTTGAGTAAAACAGTCTTAGAAGTTTTCTGTCACTTTAAAAAGTTCTACGCCCTTCCTTCAGTCACGTGCCTTCAGAAATTTTGGTTACATAACGTTGCTCTGAATTGGAATTCTGCAGCCTCATGAACTGGAGTCTCATTCTTTCCCTCCCCCACCTGGCACTTTATTTTCTGTGGGTCAGGGTTAGCTTCTTTCTAACCATTGTTGCAGAACTCTTTAAATATTTGGTCTCACAGGTTCTAAAAGCTGGCAGGCCAGGCTGCTCTCTGCAGGTTATGAGACCAAAGCCTTCCAGAATAGGAGCCAGTAAAATCCCAAGCATGTTACCAGAGTGTAACAGCTGCACGGTGCACCACCCCCATGAGGCCAGGCTCCCAAGGGCTGAGGCCAGCAGCTCCCAGCGCTGTGTGGCCCCAAACCAGAAGGAGCCCTCCTGCACCACACCGTGGCCGATGCGTAATCGTGGTGATGACAACAGATGAAATCACTGGCTCTCAGCACTGAGGACTGGGCTTTGTCAGGGTCACTCACTGTTCCCTTGCTTCTCCTAATTTTCCACAGTGAGAGAGCAAGTTGGAGTCCACTGCTACAGTACAAATACTTGTTGGGAGCTCTGCGAATTTTGCTCTGGCTAGAAGTTAGTTCTCTTAGTAGCCCAAACCAAATGCCTTTTTTCCTTCTCGCATCTCCTCAACATATATATGTATTTATTTATACGCTGCTTTTTTAAAAAAGTGATTTAATGCAGCTTGCAGCTATATATATGATACCGTGGATTTTTTGAAAAAATTAGGATATAAGGCAAAAGGAAGACATGCGTAGAATACATGCATAGAAAAATTAGACACAGTCAGGATAAAGGTTAGTTGACAAAGTTCAAACTACCAATAAGATCCTCTAGAGTCAAGTAGCAAATGTGTTTTCTGAGTTTCCTAGCAGCCAAAGCAAGGAGGGAAATCCAAAAGGATAAAATTCACATGTCTGTAAAATACAAACAAACAAACTATCAAGTCAAGAGAAGAAGAGCGAATCCTTGCACTGCATAAAGCTCCCCTGTAAAAGGGGCACTGAGTGACGAAGTGGGCGGGGCCCTTATCAGCTGGGGTAGCATGACCACTTGGTAGACTGCTCGCAGTGTCCCTTGGGGAGGGCTTGGTGGCAGGGCCCCATGTGGGACAAGGATTCCACTGGAGGCCCGTGCAGGGAGTTTCTCAGAAGTTCATCGCTTCTCAGAGGGTGCTCTCCTGAGGAACCTTGTATCTGCCCTCAAAAGTGCCCAGATCACAGGAGTCCAGCAAGCACTGTTTGATATCAGCATGTTGAAGGCCCTGGGAAGTCCTACAATTAAGGAATTGGCCCAGCATTTCCCAAACTAGTTTAATCACAATACCTTTTTCAAAAATTAGAACATTTACTTGGCACATTGGGAAACATTGATCTAAAACAGTGGTCAGCAAGCTTTCTGCTAAGGGCCAGATGGTTGAAGCACAATCTCTGTCATAACTACTCAGCTCTGCCGTGGTATCGAAGAAGGTTGGCTGTGTTTCAATAAAGCTTCATTTATGGATACTGAAATGGGAATTTCATATAATTTTCACATGTCATGACATAATTTTTTTTCAACCATTTAAAAATGCAAAACCATTCTTAGCTTGCAGACCATTCAAAACAGGTGGCAGGCTCGATTTGGCCTGTGAGTGTAGTTTGGCGACCCCTGATCAAGAATTATGTTTGGATGGTATGTCTTTTCAGCAAGCTTCATGAGAACTGTTCCTCAGAGTTGTTTTGATTTATACTTGTATGTTTCTGGTTTAAGAGCAGGTTTTTTAAAAAGTAGAAAAGGATTGGTTTGAGTGCTTAGAGGTTAGTCCTAAGATTTTTTTTATAAGCAATTTGTGGATCTCCTCGAAGAAGACATTGGCAAACTAACAACTGAAGCCTCGTAGTTTTACTCTGCTACATATGGCTGAATCAGTTTGAGGCTGGAAATGTGTTAGTGTGCATTATCATTCATTCATAGAAGTAAAAGTTTCGAATCACCCAGAGACATTTAATTTTAACGAAACATAGTTTCCTGATCAACTCTTCAAGTAAACCAGTAACCTGTGGCCCCCACCAAGCGAGGAGTGTTTCTTTTTGATTTCTTATGATGTCATTATGGTGAAAAATATTCCCACCACCAAGTCTGACATTTTAGTTTCAGTTCAACAAGTATTTATTGAGCACTCAGTACATATAAAGCATTTTGCTAGCTTTTGTGGGGGATACAAAAAGACGCAAGAAGCAGACAGTTCCTTCTTGACCTTGTGAATCAAGTTCAAGACCCTCACCAATTTAGAGCCCGTTTCTGTGGTATCTGGATTAATTTCACTTCTCTGTTCCTGTCAGCATGTGTGCGTTCTTTCATACAGCAAACATTTGTGAGTCGCAGCCTGTGTTCACAGCACTGGAACACAGTCTTTGGGCAGCTTGCTTTCCGTGGGACATTTTCTTCTGGCATTCTTACTTAATTACAACTTCTTTTATGTAGTAGATCTGTCTTAGAACTGAAGGATATTGTGGTGCTGAGGGGATCAGTGTGAGGGATCAGAGAGGGCGTGGAGGGTTGTTAGGAGTAAAGAAAGTGGACAGTAAGAGGACAGATAAAGGAAGGCCTGTGGGGCTTTGCAGGCCAGCGCCCAGAGCAGCTTGGCAGCCTCTGAGGGCTGTGGGGAAGTTTTGAGCAGAGGAGCAACATAAGGAAAGAAGGATTTAAGAACAAAGCCAGTCTAATTGTGGTAAGTACCAGGATATCCACCATCATCTGTATTGACGAGTCAGGAGCAGACGGGGGAATGGCAGCAATGGCACCACTACTACCAGAGGAGATGGAGGAAGAACTCAGGAAGAGTCCAGTGGAAGCAGGGAGCACAGACCAGAAAGCCTGCGTGCGGGGTTACTGCTGAACCCCCCACTCTCCAGGCCAGTGCCTGGGGAGGAAAGGGCGGAAGGTTTGGAGAACTGAGGCTGAACTCGGCCCAGATCCAAACTCTGCCCAGATCCTACCATTCCTACATGGTAGGAATGGCTGAGCTGGGTGAGGCATGTTATTTGAGGCATGTTATGTGAAGCCAAATGAGAATGTCCTGGGGCTTCGGAGTAAGGGTGAGGTGTGCACAGGGATAGTGTTTGAGGATAAATGGACGGAGGGTGTACCTGGTGATGTGAGCTGGAGGAGGGACACAATTCTTCCGCGGAAACAAACTGGGATGCGGATCGTTTCCAAGTCGAATTGTATTACGACTAACTGCGTGGCCCCAAGTTTTCTGCAAATCTTATTCTTGGGTCCCCTTCCTCTGCATTCTAACAAGTTAAGTGATTTATTTTTTGACGCTCCCCGCTTTTTGCGAGATACAAGAAGGAGCAGTAAATCATCCTCACACAGATCCTTGAAGGACAGGTTCCCATCAGCCACTGAGGAAGTGGGAAGCAGAAGTAAGAACTGACCATTGGAGAGGAATTTATCCAAGCCACTTGCCCCTCTTGTCAGGTAACTCTTCTAGGGAAGCCTCGTTCAGGGACGCTGCCTCCCTTCAACCTGCTCACACCTCTTCCTGTTCAGGGTCAAGGAGAAATAGGTGCCAGATCACAGAGAGGAGAAGAAAGACACTCAGAGACAGCTTGGAGCCTTGTTATCTTCCCCCGTTTGTCCCCAGTTTCACATTTTACTGAAGATCCCGTTCTGAGATAGACATTACACGAGTTACTCGTCACTTTGCCACCTACCACTGACCCATTTGTTTAGTCACTGTTCTTTAAAGCTATATTACAATGGGGTAAAGTTTCTATTATTCGTGGCATCGCTAATGATATCTTCAATCTTTCCTAGAAAAGACTGTGTCTTCACCATTGACCCGTCAACTGCCCGAGATCTCGATGATGCGCTCTCCTGCAAGCCAGTCGCTGATGGTAGGATGGAAATTTCTGTACCATTCTGGGGAGCAGACAGTGAGCATACTTTTGTGGTCGGCTGGGCTGCCTCATGCTCCCCAGGCCCTGTCATGTGCAAGCCTGGGTTTGCTCTGCTCCTGATCTTGCCATAAGGCCCTCAGGCTACACAAATGTGTGACCTAAAGATTGCTTTTGTGTGCTGACTTTGCTGAGGGTTAGGGTAAGAAATGTCCTCACCAGGACCCTTCTCGGGCCTCAGAAGAGGTGGCAGTCAGGGAAGAACCAATCCCAGGCCTTCGCCCTTTAGAAACTTCTAACTCAGCTGTGATGTGGTAAAGAAGAAAGCCCCTGCGGGCTCTGCCTGGGAGAAACATAGGGTTCTTTACCTGAATTTAACAGCAGATTGGGGTCATCCCAGGGGGACTCTCCACAGACATGCTCTGCAGGACGTAAGGCCTGCTGCTCCCAGTAGGTCTTCATCTGTCCAGCAAATTGCGAAAGGCAGCTGTTAGGGGATAGCTACACATTCATTGAGGATGGAGCTAAACAGGAAGAAGTGGGATTTAAGGCCTGTGGTCTTTGAAAACTGCAATGGGGGAAGGGACAGTATGTGGGGTGTGAGGGGAGCAAACCCTGTCAGTCCCCATTTAATATCTCCCCAGATGTGCGCCTTATAGTCTTAGCTTCTTCTTGCCCCTCTCTAGTGGCTGTCTGGGGGACTCCTTTGGCTTCAGCCATTCTTGGTACTGCTTCGGCACTAACACGGCCTTGGACGGCTTGCCTGGGATGGGCAGCCACCCTGCCGTTTCCGTCTGCTGCCAAGTGTTGATGGCCCAGTGGCCTGGTCTATTAAAACACTGCCAAGGTGTTCACATGTCCCATTGACGCAGAGCTCCCCAGGTTTGGCCTCTAACCTCTTCTGTACCGTAGTAGGCAGTAAAGCTTCTAGAGGGAAGCCAGAGAGACGGAAAGCATCATTGCCTAAAAATGCCTTCATTTCATGGGAGTCCTCTTTGAAACTATGGGTAAGATTGCTCTGTATTTTCAACTAAAGAAAATTGAAAGGAAGATAAAACATAAAGAGAGAAACGTTCCCATGGATATTTTAGAGGAGTTGCATGTTTCTAAAATCCCAAATTTGAGCAGCCTACTTAGAAAAGCAAATACTGGGTTGGTTTCTTATATCCTGAGCTGTCGCTGCCACACGCAAAGGCTGGGCATATATCGCTCTCAGCATGCACTCCACTCCTCTGAGTCCCAGCGTAAAAAGTGCCCCCGGGCAGAAAGCCAGGTGATAGTGGACTGCACTTCCTGTATTGCCCTTCTCTCCAGTTTCACAGCCCTGCTCTATTTGTAGTCTAATGCTTGGAAACAGCTGCTTCTTTTCTGTTGTCCACTTTTATAGCTGCTAAGGGCAGAAGGGTAGGTCTAATACTTACTCTTGCTCCATCGCGGCTGGCAAGGGTGATATTTGCCCCTCGGGGACCCCAGGGAACAGGCACGTGTCTTGCCTCACACACTGCACACTTGTTTCGTGTGTACTCGATCACGAGCAGAAGTTTCGTGTAGGGCAATGGTAACAAGAAAGGTAGACTGGGGACAAATTGTACATGTTTGTAAATGTCCAACCAAAGAGTATGCTTTGTCCAACAGTTGAAAACCAGTTGTTTTCAATGTTGTTCAGGGAGAGCAGTGACAATGAGGAAGAGAAATTAGCAGTACAAGATGAAGGAAAGGAAAGGAAGTAGACGCAGAGAAACATGGTCATCGTTTAGGGGTATAGGTAACAAGGAATGGGACTGGAGATGGTGGCAGCATTGATGGGGCAGGGAGGGCAGATGAGAGAAAGGGGTAACAACGAAAGGACCAGTCAGAGCTGAGGGAGAGGAGTCCAAGATGGGGCAAAACCTGGATGACGAGGAAATGGTGTTGTCCACAAGTTGGAAACTGGAAGACAGGACAGACTGGCTTTAGAGAAAGTAGTGCACATGGAGTTAGTTGTCTGTGTGATGACACATGTTTAGATAAGCTGCTGTGGATCCTTTTCGGAGGAGGTGGGGTACCAGTACGCTACACACATGTGGTCCACATAACTATGTACGGAGCCCTGAAGAAAAGTAGACAATACACCAAAATGTAAACAGTGATTTTATTGGGATGATGGGATCATAAGCGATTTTTCTCTTTTCTCTACTTTCCACATTTTTATAATGTGGTAATAATAGTTTTATAATGAAAAAAATTCTGTAATAAAAAAATATTATGAGGTGCCAGAAATCACAGGGCTGCCGAGTAGCGCACTGACCAGGTGATCAGATACCTTCCATCTGCTCGGTTATTCTTGCATTCCAGAAGAGTAATTAACATCTGGTCATTTGGCAGAGCGGCTGATAAAGGACATGGAAAAGGAGTCAGGAAAGAATCTGAAAAGGCCTGAGTTGGTCAGTCAAGCATTTTTATGGTGGCACTTCTACAGTTGGCCTTTGTGACAGCAGTATCTGCCAAGGCCATTTATCCAGGGAGATGAAAAGTGAAAGTCAGTTCCAGTTTGGATGGGGGTGAGGTTGGCTAAGTTCAGGTTCCGTTAGTTACTAGTTCATGTCAATTTTTGCTTAGAGGAAAAAATGTTTAATGTTTCAAAGAGCAAATAATGTTCCCTGGCCATATTTACATCATCTATAACTATTTTTATTTAAAGAAAATAGAAAGGCCAAACTTTTCTTTGGTCCCATTGAAATCATCTGAATGACTGTTCTGTGAAAATGAAACACACAGGCAGATGTAACTTATTTAGTCCTCACTCTCCCTTTCTGTAGCGTTCAGACGTGACTCGAGGACTTGTTACCAGTATCTCCTATGGGGACGAGACTAAGATGTTACAGTCTGCAGATTCATTCTGCAGAAATGCCATGGCACCTGTTCTCCAGTAGGTCTAGGTGAGGGTGGAAGGCTGACGGGCGTGCCCCCTACCCTTGAGGAATCTCAGCTTTGGCAGGGCTCCCACCAGTCCTCTAGCCCGGGAATACTCCTCCTCCCCTTGTTGCCTATAACCACATCTGAGTGGAACATTCCCCTGAATATCAGCGAGCTCACTGTTTTGAACATAGAGGCTTTCACTTCTGCTCGAGAAAATACCTAATACTGCAAATGAAGACCCCAGAATCAAACGACAGTAAGTCACATACTTCCGAGTTTGATTGCTGTGACAGATCACTTGCAACACAGCTCACAGTTGACCTCACCACTCCAGTGCGGGAATGCCCGGTTGTCACATCACCTTCTGGTTTTCACATAACCTCTACAGCACCCACTTAGTGACTATCCAGATTGCATTTTAACTCTCTACCTTCCAGGCAGGCCATTTGGCCTAAGGATTGCATGGCTGTTAGGAAATCCTTCCCCGTACTACTGTCTTCCTGTAATTTACCACTTGCAGGCCGCATTTATGCTCCTGGGGGCCCTGCACAAGTCGGTGACGACCTCTCAGATACTAGATAGCAGGTATCATTTCTCCGCGAGTCACAGCTTCCCAGCCGAGCACCTTATACATATATTCTTCGATAGCCTGCAGCGTTTGATGTTTGAGCCCGTTGCCCATGTCATGGAGCTACTTCTGCCTTTAGGATGGGGTCCGAGGCACATGGCGCCTGTATCCAGACTTCTCTTCCCTGGCGCTCGGGGCATGGTTCCTCCCGGCTCGTTCTTCCTTACTGGACAGAATTGAGTCCAGAGTACCAGCCACCCATTCTCATCAGTTAAACAAGCCTCACTGCTTTGTTCTAGTGTCTGAGAGAAGAAATTGTGAGCCAGAGAAGTGAGCACCTTTATTCAGCTTTTAGCCGTTCAGGCTTCCAACACATTCTATAGGAAATATAGCATCTTGTTTCTGTACTGTTTTCTTCTCTAACAAGTGCCCTGCCATGAGTATGGCAGGATTGCCCTAGCCTGGCCTTAGACAAGGATTGGGTCCAGGGAGAGGGGACAATGGGGAATAACTGCTAATGGGTCTGGGGTTTCTTTCTGGGGTGATGAAAATGTTCTGGGATTAGAGTGTTGAGAGTTGCACAAGTTTGTGATTATACTAAAACCCACTGGGGGAAAATGCGCGAATGGGTGAATGAAAAAGAAGAAATAGACAAACAAATCCACTCATCCTTGAGGCTTTCAGGAAATTGGCATTTCCACCTGCACCACACGTTAGCAGAAGTCCTGATGGAATGGCTGGCTGGATACCCATAGACACATCCCTCTTGCTGCAGTCATCTCCCAAATTTGAAATTCCCACCCAAGGAGCACAGCCCTCTCTGTTCAGCCACCAGCTCATATTTACCATCCCCAGAGCGCAGCCGTCTAACTCGGAGAAAGAAGGATCTGTCCTGTTGTCCAGGTGGAAGGAAATGCTCAGCTAAACGGACATCATTCAGCCCGAGGGACCTCAGGAATGTACCTTATCTGCTCCACTCCAGGGGTGCCCAGTTGTCCTGCGTGTTTTGCCTCTGCTGCCTGCCTGGTGGCACGGCTCTCTCTTCCCTAAGGAGGATGGGCGAGGGACCTCTGTCCCAGGGAGCCCTTCCCAGAGAGGGACTAGGAATGAGAGACCAGGAGCAAAGCCTGTGAGAATTTCATAGAATTCCTAAACTCTCTAACTTTCCCATGTGCTTATATTTGTCACCTGCTGAGTTTCTTGTCATGACTGATCCCCTTTGGAGGCAGTGTGGAAGTAGGAGCTAGAGAGAGTGCCCCCCTGTGTTCCAGATTTAGAGCAGAGAACCTGAGGGATGGAATGCACGGTGGTCATTTTAAAGGGCAAAGAGCTGAGATGAAGTCTGGATCTGCTGCTGGGAAGGCAAAGAGAGTGCAGGAATCCTGGAGTTCTGAGTGAAGGTTCCAGAGGACCTGGCAGCCAGGCCACACCCTCCTCCTGGGCTCTGTTCTCACCTCTGGGAGGAGCGGCTCCACCCCAGTCATGCTCCCCAGCCTTTTGGTGTTGGCCATTCCCCTTCCTCTGGCCAACTTCCTCCTCTCTCTTAAGTCTCCACCTTATAAAGCCTCCCTCAACCCTGCTACAGCCTCACCTGCCCTTGTCCATCAGGACACCTTGAAAGAGTTGTCTCTATTTGCTGCTGCTCCTTTCTCGCTTCCCACGTATTCCCTTTGCAACATGGCTTCAGAAAGTTCAATGCCACAGGCCGTCGCTGACCTCAGTTCCCCAAACATCTCTGCAGCGTTTGCCTTGTTGTCCTACATGAAACTCTGTTCCTTGGACTCAGAGGGCCCTGCTTGCTCTTGGTTCAAATTTTTGAACTCCTTTTTTTCCAGTTGCCTCCTTTAGCTCTCCTTTCACTGCCCAGCGCTTCGTGGGAGTCTGCAGGCCTTCCACTCCAGTCCCCGTTGGCCATGCACCCCGGCCTTGGGCTTGTATTCCCTGCAGTATTGTTCTCTGGTGGGCCATGTGACTCAAGATTTGATGGGTCCCTTTCTCAGCAAGGCCCTCTCTAGCCATTCTGCCCCCAGTTTCACCCTCCCACCTCGTCTCCATCTTCCTTTTCTGTTTCCTCACCACTCATCACCCGCTAACGTACTGTTGACTTACTAATCTTGTTTCTGATCTGTCTTCCCACCATTCACTGCCTTGCAGTGCAGGGCTCAGAAGAGGCGCTCAGTCAGTCTTTGCTGTTGTTTGCAGGCTCTCAGAAGCGGAGGGGTTGGCACATGTCTTAAGCGGAAGTGAGACCACTTCATGGACGGTGTAGATACCTGACCACTGCACTGTACACCTGAAGCTGGATAATATTGTATGTCAACTATAATTATATGTAGTCACGGGATGTGGAGTACAGCATAGGGGATAGAGTCAATGGAATTGTAACACATATATATGATGTTAAAGGGGCAGTAGATTGGGGGAGGGAGGTTATAACTTTGTGAGGGGTGAAATGTCTAACTATTACATTGTTTTGTACACCTGAAACTAATAATGAAAAAAAAAAAAAAGAAAACGAAAGATTTTAAAAAGCAGAGGGGTTTCCCAGGCGCAGGGAAGAGTGTGCACAAAGTCACAGGATGACGGAAACGTGCTATTTTGGAAGGAACTACACAGAACTTGGAATATCTGGGATGTGAAGTTAAAGTGGGATGGTGCTTGCAGATAAAGCAGGGAGGAGATCATGAATTCCTTTGCAGGGCCTGCAGGGAAATTGAGGAGAAGGCAGCATTTAGGTTGGGGAGCAACTTCGTCCAGTCAGTCAGGACATGTGATTTGAGGACCCAGCACTATGCTTTGTGCTGGATATACAATAGAAGAAAGCACTTGAGAAGCTTCCTGTCCTCCCCAGTTGACTCTCAAGTAACATTAAACAAGGAAATGTGGGAATGACCTATATAGTTTAGATGTGGGAGTCAGGAGGGGGAATGGACGGTAACATTTTCACCTAGACTTGAAGAATAAACTGGTGAGCCAGACCAAGCGTGGGGAGAAAGAGCATTTCATGCTAAGGGAACGGAGTATGTGGAGGCTCTGAGGTACAAACCCATTGGCACTGGAACCGAAAAGTCGGCGTGGCTGAAACATGGTGAGGCGGGAGGAACCTGGGAGGTCCGTCAGGAAAGGGGCTTGCAGGCTCTCTTTTAGAGCGGGAGTCTTATCCTAGTGGTAAGCTAAGGGTTTTAAGCACGAGAGAGTCAGGATCCAGCTTGGAGGTTGACGAGATCACCCTGGCAGCAGTGAGGAGGCTGGATTAGAGCGGTGGTGTTAGAATGATCGAGGTAAGAGGTGGCAAGTGCCCCAGCCCGGGCAGCAGCTGTGGAGCCAGAACTGGAGGGAGGCACCAGCCAGGAAAGGAGATGGGGCGGGGCTGGGTGTCTGGGTAGCTGCAGGAGCCTCTTAACTGGTCTCCGTGTCTGCCCTTTTCTTCCCACATATTGAAGCCAAGGCCGTCCTTATAAAATGTAGACCTGACCAGGTCATTGCCCTGCTCCACTCCCCGCAAGATTTCCCATCCCCTGAGGATAAACATCCACGTCTTTGCTGTGACCTAACCGTTCTCTAACTACCTCCCAACCTTCTCCACCACTGTTCCTCTCGCTCGTGCTGTCCTCCAGACACATAGCCCCGCGTGGTCCCTCAGACGTGCCAGGCTGCTGCTGCCTCGGCACTTTTGCACTTATCATTCCCCCTGTCTGGATCCCCCTTCTCCCAGATCCTTCACTGCTCTTAGGTTCTGTGCAAATGTCATCTCAAGGAGGCCCTTCCGGACTCCAGCGCCACAGTCTTCTTAGCCTCCCTCTTTCTGGATGTTATTTAAGGTGCTTGTGTGAGTCTGCCTCCCGGATGGTACGCTTTACCAGAGCACGGATTTCGCTTTGTTCACTCTTGACCCCTCCCTCAGTGCCCAGAGCACTGTGTGTTACATAGTTGGCACACATGGAAATGTTTGTTGAATAAATGAATGAATGAGTTAATAAACTTTTGATATTGAATGGAAGAGTAGAACCTAAAACATCATCTAAGTTTCTGAGTACTGGGTAGAATGTAATGCCATTTAATAGGAAATATTGAGGGGAGCTGGTTTGGGGCAGACGATGGTGAGTTTAGTTAGATAAGTACTTGTTGAGTTTGCCATCCCTGAGAGACATCCAGGTAGAAATACCAAGGGCACGAGTAAAGGAGTTGGGGCTGGAGTGGAGATTTGGGAGTCATTAGTGCATCTCTTTTGGGACAGATGTCCGAGCAGAAGTCGCAGACTGAGAGGAGGATGTCGGGTGTCCCTGGGAGAGATGCCTACAGAACAATCAAGAGGATGATTGGAGGCAAAGCAGAGGAGAAGGGAGAGGAGACAGGCAGAGCAGGCAGAGTGGTAAAGGCGTAAAGGACGTCAGAAAGTCGGGCAGAGGAGAGCTGTAAGTCTTTGGGTTTGGCGACCAGGGTGTCATGGATGACCTTGGTACGGTGTCAGGGGTTTCAGGAGGGGAAGCCAGACTCCAGGTGGTGGAGGAAGCAGGAAGCAGTGGGAAACAGGAATGGAGATTGCTTCTGTAAGAAGCTTGGCTGGGAAAAGGAAGAGAGGCGGGGAAGACAGGAGGTTAAGAGGAAGCTTTTTCTTTGTTTTTAAGATGGAAGTAATCTTCTACATGTTTCTATATTGAGAGATAAGAGCCAATGGAGGAAAGGAGTTGAAAATACAGGAATGAGAGGAGTTGATTATTTTGCAAGGTCTTGAAGAAGTAGGAGTGAATTCAGAGTGTAAGTAGAAAGTGAGGCCAAGACATACATGGAGGGTGAATACCCCTCCATTGAGAATGAGAGACAAGTCATAGGGAAGGGACCACTGCTGCTGGGTTTTCACACCTGGTAACATCTGCTCAGAACCACCTGCTGAGGGCAGAAGGGCAGGTGGAGGGGAGTAATAGTGAAAGGGCTATGGTAGGGAGCCGACCAGAAACCCAGCATACAAAGCTTTACAAAATACACTGTTCGGATGTGCTGAGCTGGAATACTAGCAAGTCTGGGGCTTTTCTTCGGTCACCCTCAGCCTTCTAGGTGTAGGAGCAAAGGTTGCAGTGATCCAAATTTGGGGTTTTTCTGGGAGGGAGCACGACCCGCACCTTGCTCCGCCTCTGACCCTCTTTCTCCTCTGTCCCTTGCTTTTGTAAAGGTGTCACGTGCCACCTGGTCAACCAAGTGTTTTTAGAGAAGGAATCCTGGAATCACATTCAATTCCTTGTCCTCTGAGCACTGTTGTCATGGCCTTTTCAATAATTTCCCTCCCTCCTCCTGTCCACCCTCCACCTTGCTACCCAGTTATCTTTTCTACTCCATACACACAAGGACCAGATCATGTTGCTTTTTTGTTTAAAAATTTTCTTGTGCCCATGGGTGTGTTCCACATTTGTTAGCAGAGCTTTGTTATCAAAGCCTTTTAAGATTAGTCCCCAGCCTTCTCTCCTACCTTCCCCACCTCCCAGTGCCACTTCCCCCAACACACACACACACACACACACACACACCAGCCTCTCCTTGCCCTTTGCTCTCTGCTAGGAATGCCTGGCTTCCCTGCCTACTTCTGCATTGGCTGAAATCCTATTTCAGAGCAAAACCTGGGCAGACATTTGCTTCCCTCCTGCAGAATGAATTGTGCCTATCCTGTCAGCACATTTTCTTCATGTCTGTAATGCAGCAATAAACATCCTTGCCTCTGGATTAAATTCCCCTTTTTGCTTATTTCCTAAGGGCAGGGAGTTTCTTGGACATCTCTCTATCTTGAGTATCATGCAGGGTACCCTGTGTTTAAAAACCATTTGGTCTAGTCAATCTAACCAGGCAACCTGGTGTATACTTTCAGCGTTTCACTCCTTTTTCTGTTTCTTGCCTTGCCCTTTTCATTCCTGCTGTGCTAATAGCCTTAAGTTTGTGGGTTGCCTTTGGGCCCATATGCTGACATAGAAGCCTGCTCCACGTGCATGCCTGAAACAAGTCTGTGTCTTTGGAATGGTGTACCTTTCTACCATCACAGTCAAGCCTTCAGCCCATGTCATCATGTCTCAGCGATACTAGGAGAGCACTGAATCATATGTTGTGGTCATGACGTCTGTTCGTCCAGCTCTGTGAATTGGCATCTCTGAGCCTCAGTCCTTACCCATTCTTTTCTTGCATGAATCTCTTGCATGCTTACACTGCTCTTCTCATTTCATACCTACAGGCTTTCATAGCAACTATTGCCTGGTTTTATTTTGTCATTTTATTCCCATATCCCGCCTGTCTGTATCCTTGCCATTTCCAAATTCAATGAGTACTAATTTTCTGATAAAATCAACTTCCTGAATGAATCTTAACATGATAGAAAAAAAAAACAGTTTGTGATACAAAAACCAGATTTCCCCCCCCACTTTAATTATATTGGCAAAAAGGCTTACTAGTTAGGAAAAGGCTTTTTAGCAACCAAGGACATCTGCAGTTGAACTGCTCCTTCATCAGTGTGGAGAAACAGAAAGTTGGTATCACAAAAATCCAAGTGTATCCCTTTGGTAGCAGATAGGTCTTAATTAATAGTATGTTGAGACACTGGAAATTGAAAAAAAATAGTTTTTGATTTTCCTCTGTTGGGGATGTTTGTAAGTTTGGTTGGTATATGGGGATGATGTCAAGGTAATACTAGAACATAAAAATCAAGTGACATTTTGAGAATGCAAATCAATTTTAAATGGCTATCTGCAGAATTTCCTCTTGCCTAGAGATCTGTAAAACATCAGGTGAAATCTATTTTAGTTTGTATAAGGCTAAAACAGAATGTATGGTAGTGATTTTAATCTCTTCAGGGTCATAGATTTCCTTTGAGTGTCTCATGATAGCTATGGACTTTCTCCTGAGAAAAGTGCACAAATGTGTATGTATGCACGACATTTTGCATAGGACTTACCTTTCCAGTAAGATCATAGAATGGGTGGCCTGAAAAAGCCTTCTTCAGTAAAACTGTTGAAAATGATACTTCTTTAAAAAAATATGGCTAAGTTGGCAAGAAAGTATGGCATGTTCTTAAAAGGCAGGAATAAAACAAGAGCAGATAACCAAAGAAGGATGTATGTGCTAAAGCAACTAACCTAAAGGTATGTTCTGAAGCCTAGTGACCCAGACAGCTTGCTTAGGACCTGAATGAACAATTTCTGCACAGTCCATATAATTCCAAGCCGAGTATTTAAAGTGGCACTAGGTGGACAATATTCCCTGAAGACACAAAGAATCATAAACATATCCTTTCTAGAGGAATTAATCCTCAACGGAAGCCTTAAAGATTTGCCAAAGATAAAGTTCTAGTAAATGTCGAGTGCACGTAAGTCATAAAACATGCAAGGATACAGCTAAAGCGATAACTGGAGGAAAATTTATAGCTTTAAGTGCTTATATTAGAAAAGGAGAAAATTTTTAAAATTGAGCTTATAAGGATTAGCTTCACAGATGTTTAAAGATAAGGGTAAGGTATAAGATGACTTACTATATGAACATATACTGTGGGTACAAGTACTGAAACAAAAAATGGCAATTATTTATCGTAACTGTAACAGTGGAAGCCCCCTCGACTGCCCCAAAAAAGTACAAGACAAATAACCAAACTCTACTGTGCTTTTCATGCATGTCATAGTGGAAAACAATTCATTTACTTGAATGACAAAAATTCCTGTCTCCACTTTTACCTCTGCCAAAATGGAAATCTTAAAAAGCAGACACAAAATATCAAACGTAGTTATTAGATCTCATTTTTGTTTTTCTAGTGTTGTCAAACTAAGTGTCTTTTTCCAAAAACCATTAATGTTGGGGGAAAAATTGGCATGTTAGGATTTTACTTTGGAACAGAATTTGAAACATATAAACATGTACGTGTGCTTTTTAATATTCAGTTTCTGCGTTGTTTTTATATTTTATATCATACATATTGTATTTATAGTGTTCATGTTCCATAAACTTTTCAAATGTCTTTTAAGTAAGAAATAGAAACACAGTAAATATCCTCCAAACTTGTAGAGAGAGGCAAATGAAATGAGAAAAACACACAAAAACATCTCAATGTAAAAGAAGGCATGGCAAGAGAAAAAAAAAAAAAAAAAAAAAAAAAATATATATATATATATATATATATATATATATATGTAGGAAGAAGCAGGACAAATAAAAAGCACATATTAAGTTGCCAAAAAAAATTAATAAGCACATTAAATTTAACTCTGCAGTTAAAAAGTAAAGACGGTTCGACTGGCTACGTCTAGCTACATGGGTCTTTTTTAACAGACGCATTTAAAAGATGAAGACACAAAGATTAAATAAATGTAGACCAGCCCCACCTAGGTTTGGTCCTGTCCCCGCACTGGCCAGGCACCACACTTCAACATCTGCCCTTTAAAGTCTAGGCCTAAGAGGTTCTAGAAAGAGGCTTTGGGCCTACTTCTTGCATTTTCTTTCTGAGGATCCCAGGAAGAACCACGTCAGGGAGGTTCATTCCCTTTATGAAAGAAGATGCCCATGCCTTGCGCTGTAAAACCCAACAAGTCTTGTCAGTTCACTCCAGTGGCAGTGTAATTGCTGCGTACTTCAAGAAGCTGAAGGTCAAGGTCATTTGGTTATACATCTAGTAGGAGACCTGGCCTGCTGCATCTCCTGCTACACACGCAGCACCAACCCTGAGGTGACCTAAAGAAAGCATTGCATTACCTTGTACTCTACCCCACTCCAATTTTACCATGCCTTGTAGTCCTGAGCTCTGGCTGGACCCCACCTTACACCCATGCCCCTGTTGACAGGGACTAAAAAGACAGAATCAGAGTCCTAAGCTCTTGTCACTTAGGTCATTGGGTGGGAAATAGGCTCCCCAGTCAGTTTTACTTCCAGCACTGTGGAGAGAACTTCTCGCTGGTTCATCCACCAGCGAGCTGGACCCTGCAATGCCATGTTTCAAAGGGCTGCCCCCTCTTGAATATTGAATACTATACTGTAAGATGCAACTCAGACTTATTTTAGAAACTGTCATTTGTTAGATGTTAGAAACATGCCACATGTAGCTTAAAAATAAGACCTATGTGCAACGTTTAAGTAGAGAAACTATGTTTAAAATCTGTTCCTTCTGTTCTAGACGAGAACCCCTGATAACTCTTCCTTAGATTTTTGGAAAAGAACAGTTCCTCTGCGGGGCAGTTTTCTGCTTGGCCCCACTTCTGGGTTTCGTCTCTGACATCTTCACGGTGCCCAGTGCTTCGAGTGCCGTTCCTCCTGCTCGCCTCTTCTGTGTGAAGCCAATTCTAATCCCAGTTTTGAAACACTGATTTTTCCCCTTGCGGTCTCTTATGTCAGAGGGCATTCTGACCTCAGGCACATGCCAGGCAATCCAAGTACTTGATCTCAGACAAACCTTATTTTCATAGTATGGCCCTTGATAATGAACCTGGGAAGAGAAATGGAAAATTCTGTAGAGCCGTCAGCTCATAAGGAAGTGCTTGTCTTCTCCATTCATCTAGGGCATTTGGTGAGTGAACAATTTTAACTGTCCTTGTAGTGTGATCATTTTTTACTGAATCGTACCTTGACTTGAAAAATCCAAGTAACTGAATAGTCATGCGAGGACTCTGGCATGGAAGTGGGCTTCTGGGATGCTTGCCAATGAGTTCCTGTTTTGAGGACACAGAATCTAAGTGGAAAGATTAAGTGGAGAGACAGCTCCACCCCTCTAAGTGTCTTATTCCTATGTTCCATTCGAATCTTGCTAGCCTGATTTCTGTGGGGTCTGGGCTTCGGAAATTCTCTTTTTTCATGGATGTCTCAGTGCACCTTGTTAAACCAAATTTGGACTGTGGCCTGTTCATCTGCTTCCAGCTCTGCTGATTGGTTCCAGTTTCCTTGCTCATTAAAGCCAAGATAATCTGGCACCCACCAGTAAGGCATCCTCAAGTATCTGGCACCAAGGTAAACCTGGAAGCCAGTTAAGAAGCCTCAGTGATCCAACACACTCATTGCGTGATGAGAGGCACTTGTGGTGTACCAGAAAGAGCACTGGAATAAGAGCAGGAGAGCTGGGTTCTTGTCTCATCTTTGCCTCTACTGCATCATGTAAGTTTGGGCATGTCTGTGGTTTCTCTGAAATTCTCTTTCCTCAGCTATATGGGGGTTTGAACTAGAGAGTTTCTCAAGTGTCTTCCAGTTCTAAAATACTGAATATATGAAAAGCTAAAGAAATAAAGCTCCATTTATGCCTGCTGTTGCAAAAATACAACCTAGCTTTAAAGATATTAGCAGGAGCTGCCTCAAGTTGCTACTGATGCTTTTCCATAAAAGTAGATAGTATGACAGCAAAATGAAAAGTGGCACCGTCTGTATTTCAGAGGAAAAAATTAACCTCTCATGCCTCACATTTCCCAATCTGTGAAATGGGGATGATAATAATAAAGCTAATTTAAAACTGCTGGGAAGAATTAAGTGAGCTAATCCCTGGTACTTAGAACTGTGCCAGACAAAAAGTGCTCAGTAAAAATTATGATTAATATAAAAATGGAAATATTAAAATTGACATGAAATTTTAGTGAAATTATGCTGAAATAATAAATAGTTGCTGTTCAGAAGGCAAGGTGAGGACAGAATAGAGAATCCAGAATCAGACCCACACATATATGATCACCTGGTTTTCAACAAAGATATCACAGCAGTGTAGCGAGGGAAGAATGGTTTTGTCAATCAATGGTGCTGGATCATTTGGCTATCCATACGGGGGGAAAAATGAACTTTGACTCCTACTCTACACCATACATGAAAATCAATTTCATGTGGCTCACAGATCTAAGTGTAAAAAGGTGAAAACATTAACGCTTCTTGAAGTGTTAATACTTTTAGAAGACAGCATAGAAGAATAACCTCATCACCTTGGAATAGGCAAAGATTTCTTAAATGGGACACAAAATGCACTAACCTTAAGGTGAAGAGTGATAAATTAGAATGAAAAGGCAAGTCATAGAGTAGGAGAAGATATTTGCAATACATATATCCAGCAAAGGACTCCTATTAAGAATATGTAAATAGTTGAACAGGCACTTCATAAAAGAAGGTAGCCAGTGGTCAAAAACACATGGAAAGTGCTTAGTATCATTAGTCCACAGGGCAAATCGAAATGAAAACCACAGTGAGATACTCCTGTGTTCCTACCAAAATTGCTTTTTTTTTTTTTTAAGCTGACATTACCAAATGTTAGTGGGGATATGGAGCAGTGAGAACTCTCATACACTGAATAGGGGTGTAAGTTGGTACAACCAGCTTGGAAAACCATTGTACGGTACAAAATGGAGCTGAAGAGATTCAGACTCCATGAGCCAGCAGTTTCCTTCTTAGGTATATACCCAACAGAAATGAGTACATGTGTACAAGAATACTCACAGCAATGTTATTTATCATAGCAAAGAACTAAAAGCAAACCAAGCACTTATCAACAATAAAATGGGTGCATTGTCGATATTCTTATAATGGAGTACTATACAGCAGTGCTGCAGAGCAAATTCAACACAACATGGATGAGTCTCAAAAATATGTTGAGCAAAAGAAGGCACACACACACACTACATACTGTATGAATTCATTTATATAAAGTACAAAGATAGGCAACACTGCTCTATGATTATAGATTACAGAGGTCAAAACAGCAGTGATATTTGGGAGGTGTAAAGACTGAGAGGAAGATACAAGAGAAGCTTCTGGAATGCTGGTTATGTTCTATTTCTTGAACTGGGGGGTGATGACTTAAGTGTATTTACTTTGTAAAATTTCACTGAGCTATACGCGTATGCTTAACATTTATATACCTTATATATACAAGCTTTTTATATCTCGATAAAAAGTTTACTATAAAAAGTGAAGGAGCACACAAAAAGTAGAAACAACCCAAATGTCTACCAGCTGATGGATAGTTAAATATATATCCACACAGTGGAATATAATTCCTCCATTAAAGAAATAATGCATGCGGGAAGGGGAGGGGAGGGGAGGGGAGGGGAGGGGAGGGGAGGGGAGGGGAGGGGAAGGGAAGGGAAGGGAAGGGAAGGGAAGGATACTATAACATGGATGAACCTGGAAAATATGCTAGGTGAAAGAAGACACATATTGTGTGTTCCATTTATATGAAATGGCCAGAATAGGCACATCTATAGAGACAGAAGTTGCATAAGTGGTTGCCTAGGACTGGGAAGGTTGGGGAGAAATAGGGAGTGATTGAAAACATATGGAGTTTCATTGGGGGGTGTTGCAATGTTCTAAAATTGATTGTGGTGCTGGTTGCACAACTCTGTGTATATACTAAAGACCACTGAATTGTACCCTTTAAATGAGTCAATTGTATGTCATGTGAATGAAATCTCGATAAAGTTGCTATGAACTAAAAAGCTGAGGGGTACTGACAACCATGGAATGACCTCAGGGAAAGACTGTACCATGCAGTGCTATGGTATGTGGTCTGACTGGAGTCCATCGGTATTCTAATCCTGGCTCTGCCGTTTACATTCTGTGTGACACCAGGTACATCAGCTAAGCTCCCTGAGCCAAATGTATTTGTCTGCAAAATACAAGTATTAATAGTTTCTGCCCCATAGAACTTTTATGAAGATGAGTTCTTTAATCAAGAAATATTGGACTGTCTTTTGTGTGCCTAGTCTAATCAGTGATAACTGGTTATAAATAGCCAGGAGGTTTTGCATCTAAGAGTCTTTACTCCATTTTAGTGACACAGGAGACAAGTAAATGTGTGAGTGTGTCCTGAGGACAAGGTGGCTTTGCCATACTGTGCCACATTAGCATCTTTTGCAAAATATAAAATAAATGTTCATATTAATGACCCTGAGTTATTAACATTGAATTATATTCTGCTATTAAGGAAAGGAAGTATGTAATACATTTATAGAGGATTTTCATCCGGAAGTATTAAAACCAGAAACGAGTGATGATTAAAGGGTTGGCATTCAGTTACCCAGAAAATTTGGCAATTCAGAATACTTTATACGAAAACTGAGTTTTTTAAAAAACTGGAAAACTGAGTTATAACTAATTGAAAAATGGGTAGTTCAAAAATAGAAAGTGACCATTGGTTATGGGAGTGTGTGACAAGATTTTTATTTAATGAATATTTATTGTTTTCATAAAGGCGTCACTTTTGTTCACATTGAAAATCATAATGTGTTCTTCTTAGTTGTCTTAAAATGTGTGTTCTGCAAAGTAAATGTATAACCCTTTTTAAATGTTCCATTGACAGCGCTTACAGCCTATAGGAGTTGAGAAAGAAGCAATTAGAAGTTAGTCAATATTCCCCAATTAAAAAAAAAAAAAGAAGTTAGTCAAGTACCTGATACTAAGGGGATGCGTCCCATAAAGTGAGGGTTACGAGCTAAGTCTCGTGAGCCAGACCTTGATGCAAAAAATATGTGACCTCCCTGGGCCTCAGTTTCCCCATCTGTAGAAAGAGATCTGTCTCATAGCATTGGGAGGGTTAAATGAATTAATACAAAAAGTGATCTAAAAAGCAAGCAGTCAACATGTGATTGCTCCAGGACAACCAGTGTGGTGGATTCATATCGTAAGCACGCATAAATAATGGATGTCATTTTCTGCTAACTTGGTGAAGCCCCGGGAATCAAAAAACAATTTCTTCATGCAAAGAGGTTCATTAATGAAACTGAGTAATCAGATCCAAAAAGAACAAATTGGGTATGGTGAAAAAATAGTGAGAACCCAAAAAGGCTTCTCCAGAATGAGAGAAAAGGGGTTTTGTCTTCAGGATATAAAGCTTTTAAAAGCTTTTGCCTCTCAATTCAAGGTGACTATGAAAATTGCTGTAATTTCAGCTGAAAGGAAGGCTGGGATTGGATGAAGCAGTTGTCGATGACAGTTAACACTCAGTGCATAGGCATTTAAATATACATCGATGTTGATAGTGCCTCAAAACTTGTAGACAATTATAAATCTTTTCATTTTGGTCATTATAGACTAGCAATTATGTTTTGATAATAGAGAGGCTTTTTAAAAATAGAAACATCTACAAATGAGTGTGAAAATTTGCTGAAATTCCGTTTTCAAGCCTGCATCTTTGGGAAACCCATCTGCTGGGATCATACAAGCATTCCCCCACCCTCACCCTACCCCCCCCCGGAATGAGAAAGAACAGGTTCCTTGTGCTAGCCATGTACACCGAACCTGTAAAATGATGACAAAAGCCACAGGCTGCCACAAACTGGAGTCACATTTCTAGCATGAAAAGAGTTGTTTCCTATTCAGAAGGGGTGAGCCCGGTTTCTGCTACTTCATTTCCTGAGCTCCCCTGAGCAGAACCTGCCTGCAAAGGGCTTTGGTAGCTGCTCTCCCCCAGGAAAGGTGTCAGATGAGCAGCCTCCCGGTCTCGCTGCCACCTATCCAGGCTGGCCAGCGAGGCTTTCTCTTGCTGCGTGTTGGGGAATCGGGTTGGGGGTGGCTGAGGAGGGACACAGCATTTGTTGCTGTGTCTTTAGTTTAAAAAACCAAAACTGTAAAACAAATAACCCATTTATGATAGAAAAATTAGAATTTACGTATAAGCAGAAAGAAAAATTTCATAATCCTCCCACTCAGAGAAAAAGCATTGTTACCATCTTGATATATTTATTTCCAGACATTTTCAAGCCAGGCTTGCATTTTTCATTTTATACTTTTTATCATTATGGCTTTTCCAGCCTTTGAAAGCTGGAAACATTACAAAATGTGTATAATGTAGAAAGGAATAGTCCCTGTTACCCTCAACTTCCAGAGCTCATCACTGGGGACGTTTTAATTCTGCTCTTCTTAAGCAGTAACCCTCTCCTGCCTCAGTTGGCTTGTCTTTCTTTTAAAACTTGTAGCTAGTTTTTCTTAACTGGATTTTTCCTTTTTAAACTTTTTTCTTTCCTTGGCTTCAGCCTCTGCAAACTCTTTTATTTTTAATTTTTGGATAGAGAATGTTGAACATGCACAAAAGTAGACAGAATCGTATAATGAAACCCCTTGTTCCCATCATCCAGCCCCGGGAACCCTGGAACTGTGGCCAGTCTGCCCCATCCAGCCCACCCCCTCTCCCGGCCCTTATTATCTGGATCTCCTAACTCTGTAACTACCTTCTTGGCCCCTCGGACCTCACTGGCTCTTGGCACCGAGGAAGGGCCAAATGCCTGCCCTCCTCTCAAGAGCCCATGCTCAACTCTCTGTCCCAGGCCTGACCTGCTGACCTGGGCTTTCCCCACTCACTTCTGAAACTCCTGGAAACTCCCAGACATTGGGTGTGGTGCCAGCTTCACATGTTTAGCTCCTCATTCTCTTTCCTGTTAATGAAGGAGGCCATTGCTCAAATCATTTGGAAGGGGAAAAGTGGAATTTGCTACCTGGGTGTTCCTCTTCCATGCTGTTCATATAAATTTAAACTTAGATTCCTGAGAATTAGATTGAACATGACAAAAATTGCTGTGTGGGCAGTTGAGTTGAGTACTTGCAGATTGATACAGGCCTTTGTAATAATGAAGGGAAAAGGTTCCAGAAGGTGAGTTCACCCATTAAGGAGTTTGCAGCTAAAGGTCCTCATTAACCCTTTGTTGGGTGGTAGCAAAAAGAAACTTGAAACAAGACCATCTACAGACTCTTCAAATCCTGGGCAGGCGTCTTGTGCCATCCCCTCCTCAGACACAGGCACCTTGCGCTGCATTCAGATTTACTTGCCGCAGAAATATTTTACTTTGACTCCTTTTAAGTTTATGAAATATGCTCAGACCCTCAGCACGTCATAGCCATGGAGAGCTGCCATAGCTTGCTGGACCAGTGGTCAACTGTTGTGTTTTATTACATAACCAAATACCACACAGAATTGGAGGACATCAGAGTTTGAGTTTTCCCTCTTACCTTGCAACGCAATCAGCGTTTCCACCCAAATCAGGGAACTTGCTAACCCCAACTAAAAGATGGAGTTTGTTGTGTGGCCACAAGGTGGTCCAAGCCCAGTTGTTCCCCAGCTATGGAGTCAGTCTCTAAAACTCAGTGGGACCAAACGAAGGCCAGGGCCCACATCCCGGCTGGAAGTGCCGCCCGGTGTGAAGCCCCTCCGTGCTCAGGACGTCGGGACAGCAGGCAGTCCCTTTCTCTCAGCTCTCTCCGTTGTGACATGAGCCTTTCTGAGCTTCCAGAACACTGTTATCTGTTTCTTGAAGGCTCATGTTGTTTAGAAGACTGGCCACAGGATTAAAAGGGTGACCCCAGCAAGAACGTCATGTTTCTGTGTTGTAGGCTGGATGGAAAACAGCCTGCGGGACAGGAAATCCCAACTCCGGCTGCATCTGTCAGTGTGTCTGTTAGGTTATGCTTCTTTTCATCATCTACCTTAGTTTACCAAATGTATAACTTCATGGGAGGACTGATTGAATTGGTTTGCCTGTCAGCGCGTTTCCCAAGAGATTGTGGTTTTCAGTTCACTGCGACCCAAGACTACATTAGTAGAACCATGTATGCAGAATGAAGGAGGTGCCAAAATGAGAAAGCGAATATGGTGTATTCAATTAATGTCACTTTGCTGCTTCAAACTCTCCAGTGGTTTCCCATTGCACCTGAAATAAAATCTAAATGCTTCGTCCTACGCCTACGGGGCGTCTCTCACAGGGGCCCATCTACCTCACTAGCCTCGCAGCTTCCACTTCTCCCCTTCTTTCCCATCTTCAGTCTATTTCTAGATGCATCAGGCTTGCTCCCTCTTTGACCCCTTGCTCTGGTTCTTCTCCTGCCTGGAGTGGGCTCCCTCATGCCGTCACGTGACATGGTCCTTTTTAGACATCCTCAGAGACCTTTCCTAACTAAACCTGAGACATTCTCATCACCTCACCATGTTTTCTTTTCTTTGAAGTCCTTTTCACTATTTTAAGTAATCTTATCATTTATTTGTTTGCTTACTGTCTTTCTCTCCTCCCTGGAATGTAAGCTCCACAAGAGAAGAAACCATGTCAATCTTGTTGACTTGTGTGTCCCCAAGTGCCTAGAAAAGTACCTGCCACATAGCAGGAACTTAATAAGCATGTGTTGACTGGCTAATTGAGTGAATGAAAGTGGTCATTAGTAACATGTTTGGAGGAGATGTTGAGGTGACTCGGAGCCAGGCCGTGTGGGTATTTAGCCTGAAGGAGAGAAGATCCAGGGCGCCACATGCTAAGTGCCTAAATATTCAAAGCCAGTGTCTCCAAAAGCCGAGCCCAGCCCTGCGGGAAGAAGTCTGCCCCTTTACTCTTTTCTCTGAGCCAGATCGCTGTCTCTGAGGAGACGGGCTTGTTCTGGGCAGTCCCCTGACAAGGAACTGCACCAACCAGGGGAAACTCAAGGAAGGTGTCTTTTGGCTTGAAACAGGAAATGTTTTATCGTCATTGCTCTCTGAAGGTGGAGTGGACTGCACTGGGAAGTGATGACTTCTAAGTCACCTGAGGTACGCAAGCATAGGTTGGACGCTCTCTGGGAAGACCTGGTGTGGGGTCTAACGCTGCAGTTAGACCAGGCAGCGTTTACAACCCCTTTCAACCCAGAGTAGCAACAGATCTGCCCTACATCTTGTTTTCTTATTCCATAAATATCTAAACATCAGACACCAACTATTCGCTTGTCCCATTCTCTGCCCTTTGGGCTCATAACAGAGGACGGGGGAGAGATCTCATGACCGCTTTGTAGTAAGTGGTGTGGAGGTGGGGGTCAGGAGCGTGTAAGATGTTGTAGGGAGACACGGAAGGGGTGGTGAGCCTGGTCTGGGGCAGCAGGGAGCCCAGCCAGAGGGAATGGGGTTCACGCAGTGGTCTGCAGGCCCAGGGGGGTGGGGAGGAGAACACCCCGCAGGGGAGAACAGTGTGGAGCCTGATGGGTTTAAGCAGCTTAAGTTCTGTGCCAGTGGCTGGTGTTTAAGGGCTGAGGGCCAGGAGACTTGCACATGCTCAAGGCAGGCACACAGGATGGAGCATTTTGTCAGTGTGGCCTCTTTGTGAAGCAGTGATAGAAAATAAAGGGCGGAGGGAGAAACGAGCCTAAGGGACTGGAGCGATGGAAGAGCCAGGCCAGTGTGGCCAGTGAGGCCGCTGACACCCGGTCTAGGCTGTGTGCTCAGCACAGTGGGGGGCCTGCAGGGTTTACACTACACAGTGGGGTGCCGGGGAGACTGGTATTTGGAAAAGAACGCTATCTTCAGTGTGGCAAATGGGTGTGAGAAATGGCCAGGAGAGCAACGAGCGGGTTGTTAGGTCTTCCTTCAAACAAACGATGGTGGCCCTGGCCGTGGGGAGGGTGGGCAGACTTGAGCTGTCGGGAGGTAGACTTCAGAGCGCTTGACGGATGCAGACTGAGGCGGAGCCAGGTGTCTTGTAGGTTTAGGCAGTGGTCGTGCCCCTTTGGGTTAGTGGGACTGATCCCCCTTCCTATGATGGAAGACACAGGAAGGTACGTGCTTTCATTGGGGGTCGGAGTGTAAGCTGCCTGTATGACAGCAGAGTGGCACTTCCCAGTAGACCCTAGTACATGGCAGCTTGGAGCCCCGGGCCCTCTCGGCTGGTGGCACCGAGTGAGGACACTGAAGCAGAGATGGTGCTGGAACTCCTGGGAGTGGATGAGACAGTCTAGGGAGAGAGAGCAGAGTTGGAAGAGAAGGCAGCCTGGGGCAAAGCTCAGAGGCACGCCGACATGTAAGAGACAAGGGAGGAGAGGAGCTTGGGAAGGAGCAGCTGCAGCACCGACACCCAGAGTGGGGCCCGGAGCCAAGGAAGTGTCTCAAGGAAGGAGAAATTACCAGGCCTCAGATGCCCTGTGGGGCCAGGCCAAGTCAGGACTAAAAGTGTTTGGACCTAGTGACACAAAGGCCATTTAGTGACCTGGACAAAAGCAGTTCTGTTTTGCTGGGGAGGGACATTTAGCAGCATTGTTCCCCTACATTCTGGATTAAAAGGGGTGTCCTCCTGGGTCAAGAAGAGCTTCTGTCACCGCTGTCCAGTCTCAGCGGTGAGTAAAGGTGGGCTCAGGTGACCCCAGCCTGGAAGGCAGAAGGCAGGGGAAGCCTGGCACCGCCCTTTCATGTACAGTTCTTCCGGCAGTCACCCTGCCCCAGCTACAGATGACTGGAAGCTAGAAAGTTAGAAAGGAATTGTTGGATCTCAGGGACTTATGATTAATAGAACCAGAGTCGATGGCTTGGTGATTGCTCTCTAAACAGGCCCTGTCACAAGTGGCCCGGTCACAAGTGGAACCCAAAGGGCCTGCAGACGGGGAGGGGGCTGTGAGCAAGGCTGGGAAAGGCCCTGACGGGACTCCTGAAGTACAGCCGAGAATGTGGCACCTGTGGGACCATAAGAGCTGGGGAGGGGTTTCCAGCTGTGGTCCTGAGATGAAAAATCAGCTTGTATCATGTCCCTGAGTTACGATGACAGTGGCGGGGTTGAGGGTGGCAATGAAAGTAGCAGAGGCTCTGAATCCCACCTGGTTTTGAACCCAGGGTTTATTACTCACTAGCCAGGTAGCCTTGGCAAGTGACTTGGAACCTCTCAGATGATTCATCTGTGGGATGTGGTTTATATGCTGTTGTCAAATCTGCATTGATGTGTATGGAGCCCCTGGCACAGAGGACATCAAATGGTCACTGCCACTATCCTTATTACCATTTTTGTGATCGTTGTCAACAGTGCATTCATGTCATTGTTATAAATTATGAAACTTCACGTGTTCTCGGTGAAGTAAAAGCAGATTTCAGTTCAACTCGTTCCCATGCAGTGAGGTTTTGTGACCTTCCTCTGTCATAGCGCTAGTACCATCATATTGTCGCCACACAGATATATCCACCAAGTGCCAACCCCATTAGACTGTGAGCTCCGGAGCAGTTGCCGCTTACAGATGCTCGGGGCTGGATTGGACCATTGGCTCCATTTCCGTGCATCACGGATCTGTGTAAGGAGGCACTTCCTCAGTGAGAGACTTCAAAATGTGAGCTCCACCCCCTTGAGGATATGTCAGGGGCCACCTGGCAGGGACACTGTTGGGAAGTGGCTGAACTAGCTGGGAGGCTTGGCTTCGAAGGATGGTTCTCAAGCCCCTGCTTTAGGTTCTAGGCGTGTTTTAATTGGATGAAGCCGTTCTGATGTCCTCTCAAGTTCATTCAAAGGAGCATTTGTGTTCCTTTGAGCCTAAGTTTGTGGGCCCAGTGCAAAGTTAATCAGACATGGCTGGCCTTGGGGACTCTTCCTCCCTCTGCTTCCATAGTTCTTCAAAACTCACAGGACTCACCTTAACCCCAGTAGATGAAAATTGTTCAATGCAAAAGAAATTTTTAAAGAATACTTTCATCTGGAAGATGGTATTTTTTTAAAACATCAAATTTGTCCTAAATGTTTCGATGGCATATATTATATAACCTTTTGGATTTATATTTTCTCCTTCATAGAATAAAAACTACAGTACCACTACCTCAAGAGTTCTGCAAGTTCACATTATGTAAATATATGTAATAAAATATTTATTTAGGGTTTCCATTAAAAATGTCCAAAGGGGAAAATAAGAGAGCTTCTCTTTGCTGGTTTTAGAGGCTCTGCTGGGAATTCTGAGTGAAATTTAAGCCTCTCAAGTATGTTTTGATTGGCCCCCTTCGTGTTTTATCTCCTGTAATGAACTCTTTGTCAGTTTGTCAATTTTGACTAAGGACAGAAAGTTCATGTGTAGTAACAACACAGAGACTGAATTTAAAATTATGGTTTATATCATGATGTCATAATCCTCTCTCTTTTCCTTTAGTCAATATTTACCTGTTAGGCCAATATATTATAATTCTGACTTCAAAGGAAGACACTTTATTTTACCTTCTCCAAGTGTTGCTTTTAGATACTTGTAGTATCAGAATTGGAAGTTGAGCCGTCTGAGATTCTTGGCCACATTTTCTTAGGGTTGAGTTCCTCGATCATCGCAGGGCAGGTTTCGCTGCCCCCAGTGACCCAACAACACAGCTGCATGGCTCTCAGAATGAGGCGGCTGAACTTGGAGCCACACTCGTTTCTCTCAGCTTTCCAGACAGCCCTCTCTCCTCTGTGGGAAATAGATCTGTTATATTATCCCGTAACAGCAGGATCTCTTCGATGGACTTAGGTTTTCCCTCATGCATTAATGTTACTGAACTGGGCGGGAAAAGCCAACAAATGCCCTGTAGGAGGGTTGTCTCGGGGCGGGAGACAGATGGACAATGGGGAAACTTAAATGCTTCTCATCCCCTGAGCCCCTGATTTTAACTACCCCTATTTAAGCATTTTCCGTTTTAAAAATTGAAGGAAAACTCATCCCCCAGTGAAGAAGGAATGGGAGGACAATAGCTATAAGATTTACAGACAAAATGTGTGGTACCTTCGAGCAGGTTATCCAAGTAAACAGGAGCAGGTGGTGATGTGTTGAACTCTTCTGAGTCAACTTGCTATTCATAAGGGTTCTGTCATGAGTCATAACCAAAAGGGAATTGATTGGCTCATCAACTGCTAAGTCCACAGGTAGACGAGTTTCAAGTTCATCTGGATCCTGGAGTTCAAATGAGGTCATCATGATTCTCCCTTTACTTCTTATACCTGTTATTTTCTGTATTGGCATGATTGTGTGGCAACGATGTTTCCTTAGCAGTTCCAGACTTACAATTGTCCTTACTGTCGGGGTTGAGAGAGACAGACAGAGAGAGAGAGACCAACCCTCTTTCCTGAAGTCCATATCACTCCTTGAAACAAACCCAGAGTAAATTGACTTGAGTTGCATGCCTATGATTGACTAGTCACTATGAACAGGGATTGGGTATAATGGAATTACATCAACGATATATTTAAATTCATGCAAATTCACCTTTGTGCTTATAACATCCACATGCTTCTGTCTGCCCATGATGCTCTCTTCAAACTATGTATTTATTTTACAGGTGTACTCTTTCATATTCTGTCTATTTTGTGCATTTTTCACGTAGAGGTAAATGTGTTTATGTGTGTATAATTACACGTGCCGTTTTTGGTAGATGATTTATAGGATGTTCAAGAGTAAATCTTCAATTGATAATCTGGCTCCCGGGCTTCACTTTAGGTGCAGTTCCATTGGCCTCAATCATCTTACCACCTCTCTGGCAGAACTACAGGGAAGGCAGAGCCTGTTGAAAAATAGCGCCACCAGTAAGGGAAAGGGCAGTCCTAAGAGGGAAAACAAGTAGGGTCTTTCACGAGAGGGGGAAAGGCAACAGGCAAACCAATTACTGATTCATTCACTCAACAAGTATCAGTGCCTTCTATGTGTCAGGCATTCTTCCAGGCACTGGACCTACAATGTGAAAAGCATTTACACGAAAGGCCCAGGCTTTCTGGAGCTTACACCGTAGGGAGAGAGGCAGATGGTAAACATGTGAGCCAGTGAAGATACGCTATGATATTTGGTCATGGTGTGAGCTCTGAAGAAAAGACCACAGTGAGCATCTTAAGCTGTGGGTTATGTGCTCTGACAGTTCAGGTGGAAGAAACAGGGCAGGGAATCTCTTTTGGTTCTGGTATTCTCTTTCAATTGACCCTTATAAGGTAAGAAGAATTTTGACAGGCAGATCCTATTGAGATTTTCTTAAGTATAAGAAAAAGCACAAGCCAAACGGCATCTGAATGGGATGAGGTAAGATCTGTTCCGGGAATGGAAAGAGGTTTCCCATGACAGCTGCGTACAGAGCATGTGGAGGTGAGATCGTCAGGCTGGCCAGGTAGATCAGGGTGAGACCATGAAAGGACATGAGCAGCAGGCTAAGGAGTGACCTCACCAGGTCCATGGTTAAGAAGGTTGCTAGCTAAGAGGAGACAGAATCAAGGGAGGATGGCCAGCAAGGGGGCTGAGTAAGGTAGGAAGGCTATGCTGTGGCCAGAATGGGCAGGAAGAGCAGAGCTTTCAGAGGCAGGCTGCAGGATTTGGGGACTAACTTGCTTCTGGTGGTGACCTGACAGGATTTGTTTATCATCCAAAATGAGTCTTTTTTTGGCAAGTCTACTGATGTTTCCTCAAAGAGAAGAAGCCTTTAGAAATGGGAAACATCTTGTAGAAATGGTCATTGTTGCTTAATCAGGACAAAAATCTCATCACCTGTTGGGGTACACTAAGGAAAGTAACAACAGGGACATCGCAGGGTAGGTGGAGTGCCCAGCGAGACTAGAAACAGCAGCCTCTCCTTCAGGTCCTGTGACCTCGGAGAGGCATGCATTCTCGGGAAGGATTCCCGGGAGGGACCGCCATGGCCTACCCTTCTAGGCTGATCAACCTTCTTGGGCCTTTCCAGGTATCTTCGAAGTGGGAGTGCACATTGCCGACGTCAGTTACTTTGTTCCTGAGGGATCCGAATTGGATAAAGTGGCTGCTGAGAGAGCGACAAGTGTCTACTTGGTTCAGAAGGTAAAAGTCAGTCTCCGGTTTCTTGGATTGAAAAACGTGCTTCTACTTAGTCATCTTCTTTTTGTTTTGTTGTGTTTATGTCTCTTTAGACAAAAAATATTCCTGAGGAGTAGCAATCTTGTCTGAACATCTTTTCCCACATCTAATAAGGTCTTTAAAAAAAGAAGTATTCCCTGGAAGAATGTTTTCCCTCTGTTATTATATGTTTTCCTGTTAGGCTGTTACACGAGGTCTGACAATCAAGTTCACGAACTTGTTGCAACGATGTTGCTCACCTTTTTTGATATCAGAGGGATTATTCATTATGAATTTGTACCAACTGGACAAACAGTTAACCAAGTTTACTATTTGAAAGTGCTGAAAAGGCTGCATGAAAAAGTTAGACGACC
The DNA here is from genome assembly GCF_964194185.1 of Rhinolophus hipposideros. Classification (NCBI taxonomy): domain Eukaryota; kingdom Metazoa; phylum Chordata; class Mammalia; order Chiroptera; family Rhinolophidae; genus Rhinolophus; species Rhinolophus hipposideros. The sequence goes on from NC_138052.1 coordinate 94,950,919, forward strand.
TGAACTTTTCGCCAACAATTCATGGCTCTTGCACCAGCTCACACGGCACTATCTGTGAGGGAGTTTTTAGCCAGTAAACAAATCACTGTATTGGAACACCCTCCCTACCCACCTGATCTGGCCCCAATGACTTCTTTCTTTACGTGAAGATAAAGGAAATAATGAAAGGAAGACATTTTGATGACATTCAGGACATCAAGGATAATATGATGACAGCTCTGATGGCCATTCCAGAAAAAGAGTTCCAAAATGCTTTGAAGGGTGGACTAGGCGCTGGCATTGGTGCATAGTTTCCCAAGGGGAGTACTTTTAAGGTGACCATAGTGATATTCAGCAATGAGGTATGTAGCGTTTTTCCTAGGGTAAGTTCGCGAACTTAATTGTTAGATCACATATGTTCAAGAGGAACCAAACTGAAGAGATGCCGTGGCAAGACCCAGGTATTGATCTCCAATTATTGTTTCAAAGCAGCGCTCAGCAGCCCAGCCCACAAGAGCCACAATTTTTATAATTTTTTTTTCCAAAGATTTTATTGGGGAAGGGGAACAGGACTTTATTGGGGAACAGTGTGTACTTCCAGGACTTTTTTCCAAGTCAAGTTGTTGTCCTTTCAGTCTTAGTTGTGGAGGGCGCAGCTCAGCCCCAGGTCCAGTTGCCATTGCTAGTTGCAGGGGGCAGAGCCCACCATCCCTTGCGGGAGTCGAGGAATTGACCTGGCAACTTTGTGGTTGAGAGCCCACTGGCCCATGTGGGAATCGAACCGGCAGCCTTCGGAGTTAGGAGCACGGAGCTCCAACCGCCTGAGCCACCGGGCCAGCCCTTTATAAAGTTTTATGGCAACACAGTCATAAATTTATTTATGTAATGTCTGTGGCATGATCACACTTTAATAGCAGAATGGCATGCAGATTTACTATTGGCCTTTTAAGTAACGGTTTTGACCCCTGTTCTAAAGGGTGGGGGCTAATCTGCTCCTGACCTGCCCTTTGTAAGATAACCTGGAGTCTCCGAGATGGAAAAGCAAAGGAAGCCAAAGAGGAGTCTGGGCTTTTCCTCCTAGTCCTGATTCTGTGACTCCTCATAAGTCACTGAGTCTACAGACCCCCTTCGACAAGTATTTAAACACCAGTTGTCTGCCAGGCACTGCCCTAGGCCTGGGGACAGTGGCGAATAAGAGACCATACCACCTCCTCGGAGCTCATGAATTCTTCCAGGTTTCCTTCTCCTCCTTTGAAAGTGTTTCACCTGCTTATTGGGGTCATCTCACGTCTTTGGCGATATGACTTTCATTTCCTACCTACCTTCCTTGGTCCAGTTTTAGATTGCTACCCATGTTGGTTTGAACTTGCTGTCCTCGCCTGCCCTAGCACCTGACTTCTGGTATTAGCTCTTTGACTGCACTAAGGTGAGAGGGATATCCCCACCACCCACCAGCACATACCATGGCATTCTGGGAGCTGGAACCTTTTACCTGGCCCCATTTCTTACGGGCAAGAAACCAGCCCAGGTGCCAAACTGGCTCCATTCTGGGAACTTCCAAATGTCATCACCTAGGGAAAGGATCCAGCTGCCCAGTCTCCCTCCACTGGCAGCTCCCACATAGCTGGCAGAGGAGAAGCCAGGCTCTGAGCACGGCCCTCAGAAGCAGTGTATCCTGGCAGGTCAGTGTGCCTAGGGCTGCTGCTCTATAACTCCTGGGAAAGTTCATCCCACTGCTTGCTCCAGGTAGGCATATGTGTGATAGTTGGAAGATAGACTTCCAGACCTACCTCTGCCAGGTCCAAGAAACCATAATGTCATTTGGCCTTCGAGTGCCTCAATCATGTGCTAGCAATACATTGACTATGTTTAATATAACCTCAGGTTGGAGACATCTCATCCACACCTTCTGCCCGAAAATGCAGTTGGCTAAACCCAGCCCTTGCCTGGCCCAGGTCCTCTAAGGGAAGGGAGATGAGACTCCAAAATCACTCAAATCTACAAAAGCTATAATGTTATGGTGGAAAGAGAAAGAGAAGTAGCAATCTCTTTGAAGACCACATGAAATGAATAAATGTGAAACATTCTCCCTATACAGAAAAGTTTGCTCTTCAGATTCAGATATTTAAGAATTATAGTCACAATGAGAGCTTCTTCTAAGCAGGTGTCCTGCTTCTCTCGTCTAGCTGCTGCATTCTCCTTTTATAACCAGGAATTATGTTTCATAATCAGAAAATGAAAAACCAAAATTGGGTTAAATAACTTAAACGTGTTCTCTTTGCTTTGGTTTCGTGACTGTCACAGTTCTAGAATTTCTCGTTGGGATTGCAGAGTTGGGACTGTGCTCTGAGCTCTGCAAGTGGGAGCTAGTGGCAGAAGACCGGCGGCCGGAGAGTGGTTGTGCAGGGGCGCCCGCTGCCCAGCACTGCCCCACCTTGGCGGGAGCCCGTGGTGCTGGCCCGCAACCCTGGACAGCAGCAGCTGTGTCTTCGGATTCCTTGGAACCGCTGCACTGACCTTTCTTCCTACTCATTTTTGTTTCTTAAAGGCCTGTGTCCAGGAACTTTTCTGCTGTTTTCACTTTACTTTGCCTATAAAGGCCTCCTTAAAAGCTGGATGAGCTGTGTCCCTCCTCCTCCAGCTCCTCTGCTCTCTCATTTGGCAGAGTCGCTTCTCCCCACTTCATCAGGTGGGGACGGAGTGTTGCTTTGGGGGTAGGGGTCGGGGTGCGGGTGCCGGTTGATTTCCCATCTGGAGGGAATGTGGTCCTGATTTCTTTTCATTCAGTGCTGCTGACTTATATGTAACCAATGTCAGAGTCTAAGGAATTCTCCCAGAGATTGGGACAGTGTGCAATGAAACGGATCTGGAATACCACCTCACTGTCTTCTAACTGAAAGTCTTTTTGTTGGGATTTTATTCCCAGTAGTATGCATTTGGTTACTTCTGTTGACAGTAGGGTGTACTCAGGAGGAAAGATAAAATTAAATATTGTCCATTTAACTCCCTTGAAAAACACTCTTTTTGACAAAAGATAGATATCTGTTAGGATAGGGAACAGCTATCTACCCACACTTAGGTCTGTCCTTCTCAGACGGTTGTGATATCTACCCAGTTAATGTCTCCCACTGGCTTCTCTGAGAGGGAACTACAATGTAATTGTAAAATTTAAGGTAATGTTTTCAATAAGTGAATTGAATTTTGAAAGCAAAAGAAAACCTAAACAGTTGAAACCTAAACCTAAAATTTCTGCCTATTGGCTTCAGTACTTGTGTTATTTTAGGTGTGAAACAGCTCAGATGAAAGTTCGCCCATAAATCTCGGCGATCTTTTATTGGTCCTGCTTTATAATAGAGATCAAAGATTGGGATTGGAAGCTGTCTTAACGTGGAGTCCAAAGAGTTTTAAGATGTTCCTTTCTGACCCCAGCAGGTTGTCGGAGTGCTGGTGTTTTGTTAATGTCAAACTGTGTGGCTACGAGTTGATCGAATTCAGGATTCATGGAAGTGTTGATGGGAAAAAGAAAACTCTAGAAACAGAGACATTGGTTCCAAGTGAATTGTCTCTGTCCTCTAAGTTGTGTCAGCATGTGAGTGGGGAGCTAGCTGAGTGCGCCTTAGGAAACCTCGAAGTCCTCAGAGAAAGGGAGAAAAACTCATGCAGTTTTCAAGTTCAGACAGCCAGAGGGCACTGAGGGTGTGAGGCGCGTGTGGGAGCCAGCAGTGACCTGGGCCAAGAGGGCACAGGAGGCCCCTGCAGCCCCTCCTGGTGCTAAAGAACCCTGGGCGGTTGTTGATGGCTGCCCCACCTTGAGCTGTCGTGGCCCTCGTATCGCTGCTGGTCCCTCCCGTTGCTCCTTGCCGAGATGATGGATTCTTCCCCTCTGTGGCCCTTTCCGCTGGTCACAGGGCTGTCCTGGCTAACCCGTTGCTGAACTTGGCCAGCCCGCCCGCTGTGGCTTTAGCAGATGTTTCTGCTCTCTGAGGCTAATATAAGATTTTATAGTCTTGTTGGTACCCCCACCCAGCTGCCTTGGGCAGTAGTGTATTTACCTAAATGATCAATTTCTCTCAACTCTCTTAAGCCCTAGCCCAGAATGCTTAGAAAGTCGGTGTCCTATCATCAGTGTCCCTTTTTTCCAGCTTTTAAGCTCTGCCCTGACTCTCTGATCATGGCCTTGACACATGCTTAGGAAGACTTAGCACCTTTCATTAAGCCCCTTTCTTTTTCTGCTGATCAAATACCAACTGTGTGCCAGCTGCCAGGTATATAAAGATGAGAGAGGTGCTGAGCTTGCCCAGGGGAAGTCAGGAGGTGGGCATGTAGCAAACAGTTACAGTCCACTGGGCTACCTGAAGCTCCAGAGGGACTCCCAAGGTGGGAAAGTATTACAGAGGAGCGATAAGGCAGGTTTGCCCGGTTGGTGGTAGGAGAGGAACAGTAACAGCCAAAAAGACTTCATAAAGCTTTTGATCTTTTGAGCATGTCCGGGATATGTGACAAGTCAGGGAACCGGGGCACACAGGTAAAGTTAGGGGCCTGGAGTCGGGAGAAACGGACACAAGGAAAGGGCTGGAAGGATGCTTGGGGTCCGCGGAGTTTCACATTCTCATTTCCTCTCTGAAGAAGAGCTGAGGGTTACTGCTGAGGACCAGGGAGAAGGCAGTTGGGTAGGAGATTTGAGGAGAGGAAGAACGTTTTTGGAATAGAGTCTGAAGGGCACAGAGGAAGGAACTAACCAAATACAAGTGAAAGGACTGCCAGCTTCCACCGAGGTGAGAGCTGAGACTGGTTCAGTAATATGCCTCTACCCAGCCCAGTGATCTCCATCGTCGCTCAGCTACAACTTGCAAAAGCAGGAAAGGCAGATTGTAAAATTCACCATGGGGTCTACAGAGTTGGGACCGTGAAAATGAGGGCGTTTGAGAACTTTGAAGGGATTGCCCCTGTGGCCCCTGCTGAGTAGTGAAGGTGACGGAGGCAGGGCTGGACCCGATGGGACAACTCCGCAGCCATCAGAGGTTACAGAAGCGGCCACATGACACGAATGACAGCCGGCAGTTTCTCAGCTCCTGGAGAAACCTTCTCTTTTCCAGTTACCTATTGTGTTCTGCACATGTCACCCCTGCCTCAGTCTCTCCAGGTCGCGTGGCAGGTCTCATGCAGCCGCTGTGCTGTTGTCCAGACAGGTCTCCCCTGGAATAACAGGACTTGTAGTTGAGGAAGCAGCTTATCGGGAGTGGCTGCCAGTTTCCCTGGCCCCACCTCCCTTGGGGATCTCTGCTGTGCTCTGGACCGGACGCATGTGCACTGTGTCGTGGACCACGGTCCCAGCGATCTCAGCAGAAATCAGGCCGATTTATGAGAGGCCAGGACATGCCACCCCACAAATGTGATGGTGGTTCGTTCATTTCCCTTTGAAAGACAGAGAAATAACCACCTGTTTACAAAACTACATGAACACGAAGGCTATTTTCTCTGAATTCCATCTGAATTCTGCCCCAAGATCTACCGGTAGTTAAAGTTTATTAAAAGGAATACCCTTTAAAATGTAAAGATGATTATGCTACCTGAAAAGTTTGAATGTTTGGCTTCTTCCTGAGCACTTAGGTTCTTTGTCATCTGGCCACTGCAGTGTGAATTTTAAAATGTCGTCTTCCGTGTAAGATAAAGGGTGCCAAGCAGTATTTATATGTATAATCTGGGCCGCCACTGTGTATGCCAGTAGTGTTTAACAGGGAGTAACTAAGACAGTTTATCTTATACTTAAAACACTAGCTGCCTATCAAATTCTTGTGTAAAGACGTCTACCATGCGATTTCATAATTCTATGCGATGCAATAAACAGGAAGCAGAAAGCAGAGGTGATTCACTTCGTGGACAAAAGTCAGTCATTCATTTGCAGACTAGAAGTGCCTGCTGTGTGTCAGGTGCTAGATAGAGAGAAGAACAGGCGCTGGTCCTCATCCCTAAGATCCCGTGGTCCAGTGGAGGGCAGGGGCACAGAAAGAAGCAATTAGGATGGGTGTGTGCAGAGCTATGGAAGAATCAGGGAAGAGCAGGGAGGGTGGAGTGACCGACAGTGTCTCACTGCCTCGATTCCTTTTTGAAAAAGCAGGTGGGGGTGGGGTGGGGGAGTATACAGAACACAGTACGCGGTCCCACTGGGGGACTCTGTATAAGCCTGTAAGATGGTGATGAGCTGAATCTTAAAGGATGTGCAAAAGTTGGCCAGGTGCACAGCATCCAGAAAGGTGTTCCAGAAAGGGGGAACGACGAGAGCTGGAGCGGTGGGCAGGCCTGGCAGGGGAAGGGTGTGCAGTGAGCAGGCCCATGGGGCACTGGTGAGGGTGTGGGCGGGAGGGCAGCACCAGACTAGAAGCTGAAGGGGGCTGAGCCTGGTGACCAAAGACCCACAGACCGTGGCAAGGCCAGCGAGCTGACTTACTGGGCACCCTCAGTGTTTTACAAACAAGAACACCGAGCCTCAGAATCGGACTCGCTTGCCCAACTTGTACAGGAAGTGGTGGCCCCCTAGGGTTGGACCCCAAGTCTATCTAGCGTCAGAGCCTTTGCTCTTTCCCATGACTTGTGCTGGTGATGAGTCTGGACTTCACTCTGTTGGTTAATGGTCTGTAGACAATTTTTGCCGTGGTAAAGGCCTTTCTGCAAATAAAATCTTAACCCCAAACTCCAACATATAAAAACAGATCCGAATGTGTTTCATTAGCATAAATTTCTTCCATATTTAAATGTATAACACTTAAGAGAGCCACTAATGAAGACAGTAGCTTTCTTGTCAATAAGCCCTTTTATTTTCGAATAACTTTAGGTTTACAGAGAAGTTGCAAAGATAATACAGAGGGGTCCCACACTCAGTGCCCCCACTGTTACCATCTTACATCACCATGGTACGTTTGTAATAACTAAGATGCTGACATTGGAACATTACTATTGACTAAAACCCATAAAACCCATTAAATCCATTACTGTTGACTAAATTCATTTGGATTTCACCAGTTTGCCAGTCCAGTCCAGGTACCACACTGCTTTCAGTCGCAATGGCTTTATTTTGACAAACACTAAAACATGAAGTCAGGAATTACGTTACATTCTCGGATGCTCAATTTGTGATTCGCAGTCAGATACTGCCTTGTACACTTAGAAGAAATATCACCTATCTGTAAAAAAGCTATGAAGCCCTGGACTCCAAGCCTGCCCGGAGATCAGCTTGCTGTTACCAAAATACAATTGGTGTAATCATCTGATAATGCAGCCCAGAGAACTATCCAAGAATGCACCCCCAACAAACTCCGTTTAGTCTGACTCAGCTTGGCCCATCGTACAATATACCATAAACGGGGAGGCTTAAACAACACATTGTTTTCCCAATTCTGGACGCTAGAAATCCCAGATGAAGGTGCCAGCCAATTTGGTTCCCGGTGAGGACTCTTCCTGGCTTGGAGACAGCTGTGTCCTCACGTGGCCTTTTGTGTGTGTGTGTGTGTGCCGGGCAGGGAAGGGTGTTATCTCTGTCTATGGGATCAGGCCCCACCCCCACCTTTATGACCTCATTTAACCTTGACATGTCACGGTTCAGTCATGGGACTGCATGGTATTGAAACTTTCTCCAGTTTGTTCAGTATGTTTATGCAAGTAAAAATGCATTATTTTGTAAAACACTTGATCCGTGCAAGAAAATATTAAATATTTAGATCACATTTTAATATTCATTAAATAAGTTAAAGAAAAACAGTATCTTCTGAACAGATGGTGCAAAAGCGACAGTCAGAAAAAAATCCTCCAAAGTGCTTATCTTATAGAAGTTGTTACCAGACAATTTCACGTGGTCATTAGATTTTACAGAGGTGTTAAAAAGCATCCTTCAGAATAGTGCCAGTTAGTGCCATACAGTTATTAGTTATTTGTCACTGGTGTGGGCTGTGAGTTCTAGAGCTTGCTTTTCTGTGTCAAAGATTGTTTACTGAAATGGTACAGATACAGATACTTCACACAGAACAAGAAACTACTAGGGTTTGTTTTGCCTTTGCTGCTATGGAAACTTAACCAGCTCACTTGACCTCAACTAGAGCGCAGTTGCTTCTCTTGCCTGTTACTTCTCAGTTGCTTCACACCAGGTTGCATTGTTACCTTTGCTTAACACCGTACATCAGGCAGGTCCACAACGTGCGGCACACAGGCTGTTGTTGCTGCCGTTTTCAGTTTGGGAGGTGGGGCAAATGATGAAGACATTCATCCAGAAAACTATGAGAGAAGGAATAGATTTCAAGGTAGGAGAGCGTTTGAAGTACCTTCAGGAGACCCAGGTAGAAATACTCATTTCATCTTTGGAATTTTAGAGAAAATAAGTAACATTCTGGGGTAGCTGTAAGTCATCATTTGAAAGCAAATTGAAGAGATTTTTTTTTTTTTAATTAGAGAGAGTATACCACTGAGTCAGTTAATTATGGGATAGAAAGCTCAATAAAGGGAAGGAATAATTTAGGCTTAAAACCCTGTAAAATGAATGACTCGCTGACCACAGTAGTTCATCTAGGGAACCTGGCTTTATGAACCTGTCAGTGATAGTTCACTGGAGTATTCTGTTAATGTTCCAGCATGTGATTTGGTCAATTGTGTTATTTTCAATTACTGAAGCATTGATTCAGCAATTTTACTTTGATGAAATCCTGTCATGAGTTTATACTCAGCCCTTGGGTTCTTTTATCTTCCCCAGCTTTATTGAAGAATTATTGACAAATATATTTGAAGTGTAAATGTGATGATTTGATATACACATACATTATGAAATGATTGCCAAGATCAAGATAATTAACACATCCATCACTTCATGTAATTAACTCTTTTGTGTGTGTGTGGTGAGAGAACACTCAAGATTTACTCTCAGCAAATTTCAAATATACAATATCCTATTATTAATTGTAGTCACCATGCTGTACCTAAGATCCTAGAACTTACTCATCTTAAAACTGAAAGTCAGTAGGTACCCTTTGACCTACATTTCCCCATGTACCCTGCCCCCAGCCTCTGGCAACCACCACTCTACTCTCTGTTTCTATGAAATAGGTTTTTTGTTTTTCTTTTTTAAAGATTCCACTTATACATAATACCATACAGTGTTTGTGTTTCTCTATCTGGCTTTATTTCACTTAGCATAATGCCCTCCAGTTGTCACAAAAGGCAGGATTTCCATGTCTTGGCTATCGTGAATAATACTCTAATGAACATGGGAGTGCAGATATCTCTTTGAAGTACTTATACCATTTCCTTCTAATGTATCCCTAGAAGTGGGATTGCTGAATCACATGGTAGTTGTATTTTTCATTTTTTGAGGAATCTCCATGCTGTTGTCCCATAATGGCTGCACCAGTTTACATTCCCACTAAGAGTGCACAGGGGTTCCTTTTCCTCCGTATCCTCGACATTTGTTATCTCTTGTCTTTTTGATAATAGCCGTTATAAGAGATGTGAGGTGATACAGGATTTAAGAAAGCAATCCCACTTACAATAGCATCAAAAACAATGAATACTTAGGAATAGATTTAACCAAGGAGGTGAAAGAACTGTACACTGAAAACTATAAGATATTGATACAAGAAATTGACAAAGACACAAATAAGTGGAAAGATATCCTGTTCTTGGATTTGAAGAATTAATATTGTTAAAATGTCCATACTACCCAAAGTGATCTTACAGATTCGATGTAATCCCTTTTAAAATTCCAATAGAATTTTTAACAAAAATAGGAAAAAAAAACTATCTAAAAATTCAAATGAAACCACAAAAGACCCTGAATAGCCAAAACAATCTGAGAAAGAAGAACAAAGCTGGAGGTACCACATTTCTGATTTCACGGTATATTACAAAGCTGTCATAATCAAAACAGTATGATATGGCATAAAAACAAACACATAGGTGAATGGAACAGTTTACACAGCCCAGATACAAACCCACGTGTATATGGTCAACTTATCTTTGACAAGGGTGCCAAGAACACACAGTAGGGAAAGGACAGTTTCTTTAATAAATGGTACTGGGAAAACTGGACAGCCTCATGCAAAAGAATGAAACCCCTAATGAACACCACACATAAAAATTAACTCAAAATGAATTGAAGACTTACATGTAAGATCTTGAGTTCTTAAGTATATAGTTTAACTGGAATAGTTATATCCAAAGGTACCAGTCATTCTTGAGAGCTTCAATTTTAGTATATAGTCACACATAGTTGTTTTTCGTTGCTATGATGTAAGTTTTCCCTGTTACCAATTCTTACCTTTCCAGATCACAGTCCCATTTGATTCTGGAGGCTCATGGAAAAGTGTCAGGTGGTCTGTTCTTTCTGAGCCTTTCAGGACAAGAGCTGCCTCCATCTTCAGCTCGCTCTGGAAGCTCAAGCTGCTCACCAAAATTCTGCCCTCTGGGCTACTTCTAAGCCTGTGGGAAGTTCCTGCAGATTGAAGAAAGGTGCTCATGGGCCTGTCCTCTGTTTGCAGGTGGTCCCCATGCTTCCCAGGCTGCTGTGTGAGGAGCTGTGCAGCCTCAATCCCATGACCGACAAACTGACCTTCTCCGTGATCTGGATGCTGACTCCAGAGGGCAAGGTAACGACTTACACTCATGTCCGTTTCATTCATTGAGGCCCTGTTAAGCCGCCACTGTATTCCTGGCTCTGGGCTGGAGTCCCATGGTGGATGAGGGCCGTATAGGGCCAGCTCCCACAGAGAAGAACACGTGAGAGCTCCTACCTCTGAAAAGCTCTCAGTTCATTTACACGGCAAGACTGACCCTAAAAATTAGAAATGAATTACTTGTTTCTTGTCTATTATCAGTGAATCATAGACAATCTCTCCCTATTATCAGGTGAAGGAAGAGATTGTGTAAGCAAGGTCACGTGGAGTGGGTGAGTACAGGCGATTGGGTCTAAGTGTGGATTGGCCATGGCAGGAAAAGCAGCCTGAACTCAGTGAGGAGAGCAGGCCATTTGCAGGAGGACATTTAGGGGAAAGATGGCAAGTTTGGGTAGGTGAGGGGGGAATCAAACTATAGGGAGCCTCAAATTCCAGCCACAAGTGAATTGTAGGTGATACGGGTCCTCTGCCATTTCCTGAGAAAGGCGACGTTTATAAATATTAGTGCTGCATTAGTGCAGAATGACCTGGTGGCTTAAAGGTGAATTAAATTTGCACGCGATAGTACCTTAGTCAAGGCACAAGGTGATGAAACCATGGAGGGAGAACAGAGGGGAGAAGGATGCCAACAGGCATCCCCTAAATAGAGGGAATTAAACGAGACAAATAAATGAAAGATGACTAGGAAAAACTAGTCCCCTCCCCAAAATAGAAACAACTCTAAACATTCAAAAATAGGGTAATGATTAAGTAAGCTATGGTAGTGACTCAGTGGAATGTTATGCTTTACTAAAGCTGTTACGAAGATCATGTAAGAACATGGGAAATGTTTATGCTGTAAAATTAAATGAAAGTTAAAAAAAAGATATTTAATTATAAAGAGGTTCCAAATAAAGATGGAGGATCAAATACCCACATTTGCTTTCATTCCCTCCCAAAACCTCACTAAAACAACAGTGAAGAGATTTTTTTTAAAGACATAAACCCACAAGGACAAAGAATGGGAGAGGAGACAACGGCAACAAAATTTTGGAAGCTGGGAAGCAGATGGATGAGTGGTAACTGACTTAGCAGTCCTGAGAAAGCTGAATCCTGAGCCAACAAAAGAGAAAGCCAAGAAACAACCCACTTTACACAGCAGAACCCCAAAGAAATTCCGAAACTAACAGCACCAGGTAACTCTGTAAAGTGAGGGAGAAGTGGGTGAAGAGGAGACTAATTCTGTTGCTTGAAAGTTTATTTTAAAAGATTGCCCTTCCCATAACTTAGAAGAAGACCAGAAATTTATTCTCTGGACAGGGTAAAGTAAAGGATGTCTAAACTAAGGGACGCTAAACACACCTCATGGTGGTGGTACCTTAGGGGAGGTTGAGTGAATGCTGGCATACTGAATGTTAAGAATCGCAGCTTTCTTTTCCCAACCACCCCGGAATTCTGGTAGCCAAACCTACACCCTTGAGTCAGGAAATGGGAAAATCCTTCTCTGAGAAATCTGAGTAGCGAAGAAGATTTGAAGATAATAACCTCAAGAGTTTCCAAACCAACAGCCCAGCTGTATCTCCGTACAGTAAAGCTTACAATCGGCTCCACCCACACAAGAAGAGCTTTTTAGGATTTCACTAAAAATCAGCCTTTTAGTATTTCACTTTCATGTATGAAGAGACAATCAAGAGGAAAGCCTCTAACATAATACAGGAAAACCAAAGCAAATGAACAGAAAAAAGGCAACTAGGACAAAACACTACTATACAGGGAAAAGAAACGATCATTTATGTCCTCAGGGAATTGTTTTTAAGAGAAAGCATCTACGTATATCACAAGATCCAGATACTTCAAAAAAGAAATATTCATAGTAGGGGGAGAAAAGAGCTCTTAGAAATTAAAACCATGATAGATGAAATGAAGAAGATTCAGACTTCTGGTTGGCAGATAAAGTTGAGGAATTATCCCAGAAAAAGATAGAAAATTATAGGACCACTCCAAGATATCCAATCCAACATCTGTTCAACAAATATTCCAGAAATGGAGAACCGGAGGGGAAAGAAGTAATTCAAGGTAATGCCCCATTACTGGAGAATGTGACTTGCTGGGTTAAAAGAGTCCACTACGCAGCACTGTGGTGGAGAAACATCCTCTCCAAGCCACATCATCATAAAATTTCAGAACACTGAGGACACAGAAAAGAGCCTGCAGGCTTCTATGAGGCAGGAAACAAAGTCAAGTGCAGTAGGTCAAAACTCAAAATAACTTTAGACTTTTCTATCATAACCCTAGAAGCTAAATGATGATGAAGCAAAGCTGTCTAATTTCTGAAGGGCTATGATTTCTATGCTAAAATTCTGTACCCAGCTAAGCTATCAATAAAATGTAAGAGTAGAAGGTCATGCAAGGTCTCAGACATGCAACGTCTCAAAAAAAATGTACTTCTTGTATACCTTTTCTGAAGAAGCCACCAGAAGATGTGCCTCACCAAATAAGTAAATAAGGCAGGAGGAAGACATTGGATTCAGGAAACAAATACAGTAGTACCTCGGTTTTCGAACATCTCCGTTGATGAACATTTCGGTTGACAAACGCCGTACATTTTATGGATCTATGGTATCATTAGATAGTAAAATTCATGCTAAATTTGCAGTTTGTGGGTTGATTTTAAAGGTCTGGAATGGATTAATCCATTTTGCATTACTTTCTATGGGGAAACTGTGCCTCGGTTTTCAAACATTTCAGAACTCGAACAGTCTTCTGGAATGGATTACGTTAAAAAACCGAGGTATCACTGTAAACCAACACAGGAAAGAAGTGAAAGGATCATCTAGATCACAAATCGTCAGACTTTTCCCGCAGAAGACCAAATAGTAAATATTTTCAGCTTTACGGGCCATTTGGTCTCTGTTGCAATTACACAACTCTGCCATCGTAGCAGGAAAGAAGACAGCACATAAATTAATGAGCATGGCTGTGTTCCAGTAAAACTTTAAAAACAGGTGGCAGGCTGGATTTGACCCACAGGCCCTAATTTACTGGCACCTGACCTAGGTGGTGGTGAAGAAAGTCCTAGGGTACAAGCTCTACACTGTGTAGAAGACAGCTGGTCCAGATTGGAGCATTTCAGAAAGCTCTAGGAGAGATGTATTTGAGAAAATGAAATAGTTAAAATATCTATGGGTCTGAACTTCTTGAGAGATGATTTAGACTGGCAGTTACCAAACTTTTTGGTCTCAGGACCTGTTACACTAAAAAATTATTGAGGACCTCAAAGACTTTTTGTTCACGTGGATTCACTGCTTACAATATTAGAAATTAAAACTGATTAAATTTTAAACATTTACGTATTTTAAAATATTAGTTATCTAACTCATTATATGTTAACATAAATAACATCTTACGGAAAATAACTATATTTTCTAAAACAAAATTAGGAGAAGCTTGTTTTACTTTTTTGTAAATCTCACATCTGTCTTAGAGAAGACGTTAAACTGAGTTCTCATGTGCTTCTATATTCACTCTGTTGGGATAAGTTCTTTTGGTTGAAGTATGTGAAGAAAATCTGGCTTCAGACATACGTAATCAGAAAAGAAAGAAATGTTTTAATAGCTCTTTCAGATAATTGTGGGTATTCATCTTTGTACAACACCAGAATTCGACAGTACTTTCTTACACGGTAATTGCAGTCTAATATCTGAAACCGTGTCTGCTATGGGCTGAATTGTGCCTCCCCTTGCCCCAAATTTATGTGTTGAAGCTCTAACCCGTAGTGTGACTCTATTTAGAGGTAGTGCCTTTAAGGAGATAATTAAGGTTAAATGAGGTCATGAGGGTGGGGCCCTGATCTGATAGGATCAGTATCCTTATAAGAGACCAGAGAGCTTGCTCTCTCTCTCTTCCTGCCATGTGAGGACACAGTGAGAAGATGACTATCTACAAGCCAGAAAGAGCTCTCACCCGGAGCAGAATTGGCTGGCACCTTGATCTTGGACTTCCCAGCCTCCAAAAATGTAAGAAATAAATGGCTATTATTTAAGCCACCCAATCTGTGGTATGTTATGGCAGACCTAGCAAACTAATACAATTATCAGTTGAACTTTTCTTACTGAGTTACAGTAAAATCTATTGTCTGTCTTACACAGACATGGCTTTTTTTGAATGGCTTTTTTACCCGTGCATGATTTTTTATCATGTATTTAGAAATTTAGATCATTTAGAAAATATTGGCTTATTATGCTGATCTTCTATATGTAGGGACATTTCATTATATGGTATCAAGAAAGCACATTTGTTAATATCACTACGGATCTTAGTCTACGGATCAAGTCTAAGTATTAGGAAATACTGACACATGTATTATGTGGTCAGATACAAGGTTTCCAAAATTCTAATTTTTGTGAAAGCTCGTATTTTATCATTGGCAATAAAAAATGTCAGTTGTTTTCCTTGAAGTGCCAAATAACGATAGTTTGTGTGTCAATTGTTCCTTCAAGTAAAATGATGTTGTGTAAAAAGAGCAAGTTAGTTCAGCTCACAACTCAAAGTCATACAAATGCTTTTCCTCAAGATAACCATCATACCTCCGCATGCGGCATAAGTGAAAAAAACAAGTACTCAAGTTAATAACGTTTCCTGCTTCATCAAAAACATTCTTAAGTGAACCAGCTTTTTTCTCCTGCTAGTGAGGTGGTGAGGAGTACCCTGACCACTGGTACCCTTTGTTGCCATTGCCTTATTCATGCCAAGGCAGCAGCAGTTATCCCTGCCGGTGCTTTTCTATCATCAGTATAAATTTCAGCACATGGCAACTATGGGCAAATAATGCTTAAGTGTTATTATGAAAATACTTTTGACCTCATGGATCCCTGAAAAGGTCTCAAGGGTCCACAGACCATACGTCAAGATAGTTGGAAAGTTTGGGGTGGATTCATATACGTAGTATACAGAAAAACCAAGCAAATTAAAACAAGACAGTTGTTCATTCCAGTGAAAATAGAAGTTGTGTAGGAAAGAAAAGTAATATTTAATATTTACATAACCATAATAGCTAATTCTGATAGTTTATGATGTAACTTTATTGGGAGAATGAGGGCCTGGAACAGTTATGTGGGTTTTGTTGGGGGAAGGGAATGTATGTAGAAAGAAAAATAAATTCTCTTCTTCTATAGTGAAGTTTGTGACTAATGCCTAAAACTGAAAAATCAAGAAGTAGCACTCAAGTAGGTTATACAGAAATATGAAAGTAATACCAAAATAACCTGATCTGCGAAAACGGGTGACAGTGATTGCTCTGTGGGAGGGACACAGCGCTGCTGTTTTTCATAACAAGCCTTTAACACTATTTGACTGTGTGAACTATTGATACTTTAATTTTTTAAATTTTTATTTTGAAATATTTCACACATACATGAAAGTAAAGAACATAGCACAATACACCCCACCATCCCTGTCTCCCAGATTCAACTACTATCAACACTTGTTTTCTTTGCTAACGTATTTCAAAACAAACCACAGACATCATGTCATGTCACTCATACATTATTTGATATGTAACTCTAAAAAATTCAGCCATTTTCTTACACAACCACGATGCCATTAGCACACCTAAGAGTAATGTGGATGCCTTCGAGTCATATCCAGAATCCAGTCTGTAATTACATTTCCCAGATTATCTCTAATTGATTTGTCTGAACTGGAATCAAAACAAGTTACACACATTACGTTTGGTTTTTACGACTCCTCTATATCTGATTATAAGTTCCTTTTTGAAAGTCAAGAAGCAAACATGATCTGAAGTACAAAGAAGGAATTGTGAAGACAGTATGCCAGCAATCATATTTTGGTGGGGGTGGGAACATGCATGGGGAAAAACTGAATGGAAAAAGACCAGAAGGAAATAAAATAGAATGCCAATATTTGGTTGTATTTGGGTAGTAAGACTATGAGTAATTGTTTCTACTTTTTGTATTTTCTAATGTGTTTTGAAAACGTATTACTTTTATATTTTTATAAATGCTTGTTTTTGCGAAAGTTTAACTAAATAGAAAAGCCCATAGAAGAAAACTGACTTGAGTCAACAGAAAAGAACTTTGAATCTGAATTATTCCTGCCAGGGTCAAACCCAAGGAATAAAAAGCTGCCTGATCTAATGAGCTTCTAAAATATGAGATTCATAAAAGAAGCACTAGAAAGAGGCACTCTGAAAACTCAATTGGTCTTTTGGGTTTCTGTTGGAGGCAGTGTTAAGTAGCCCAGCTTTCTGGCATGAGGGGGCTGCAGAGCAGGTGTGAAGCAAGCACAGGGTCCAGGAGGGATGTTGGGCCTCCATCAAACTAAGCCAAAGCGGAAGTGCAAGGATTTGGACTAAGACCAGCTGTGGAGCCACTAACCACATTCCTTGTACTGGGCTCCTCCAAGCACCACCGTACGGACCAAGAGAGCACATGAGAGTGGGCCTGGTCCGTTAGTCCTGGGATATAGTGACAGAGGCAGTCTCCCACAGACAAGATGCATGAAATAGGAATGGGGCTTGGGGGGAGGGGACAAGTGGGAGAGTCAGGGAGCCAGCATACGACAATGAGGAGGGAGGTGGCCCTGCAGCAAGAACCTGAGTGAATGAGGACGAGGGTGGCCGAAGCTTGCGCCTGGGTCTGTGTGTAGTGGGGGCGTCTTGTGGTTGGTTGTAAGCCTTGGGCTTAGAAAGAGCCAGAGCAGGGCCAGCCGCATCACACCACCTACGGCCACGTGGCTGCCAGTCTCTCCTGGAGCTGAAGTGGAGAAAGGTTTGCATTTTTCCTTAGTCTGCTGGATTGTCTTATTTTGTGGACCAGGTATGACCAGCTATAGGAAAGCTATCGCAACTTTTTAAACACCTACTAGATTTTTTTAACATCCACTAGAAAATCTTGGTCGTATATGTTTTCCTTCAGCCAGTGCCCAGATTTTTAGATCTGTAAACTCTGAAGGATCCCTTTTGGCATTTTTCTCCCATATTTGTGGTAAGAGCATTGTTCTCTGATCTGGATATTTGTGACTCTATTGTTATAAGGGAAAACAGACCCAACTAAATCTTGGAAGATCCAGTTCTGGTACCAGGAAATCCACTGTGACCGTGTCAGTCCAGTGAGCTCACTGTCTCCTGAACACCACTGGCACTTCTGCCTCACTTAACACTAAGGTCCTGCAACAGAGACCATGTCCGTGTGCCCCACTCATCAAAGGCGTCATAATGTGAAGTCATTTTGTACAAACACCAATCTAACACTTTGAAGAAGGTCAAAGCAATGCATCTGACTTGATATCTAAGTCCTTAGACCTTAGAACCATCGTATCTCAGGGTCAAAGGTCAGAATAATAAAAGAAGTGTCTCACAATTACAGTAGCTGTGCACAGCTCGCCTGCCCCACAGCCGCCCTGCCACGTGCTGTTGGGCTCAGAATGCAATCGTGTGCTTCAGGAGCTGCCCGATTCAGTGTCAGTCAATGCCAGCCTCATTTCTGCCACGTATACAGGCCAAAAACCCTGGGGACATTATTGACTTTGGTCCCACCCCTCACATCCAGCCCACCAGTAAGTCACCCCAGTTTTGCCTTCTCACTGCCTCCAGAATCTGCCCCCCACCTTACCCCTCTCTGCACCGTCACCTGGGACCAAACTGCCATCCCCACGTGGGCTACACTGGTGTCCTAGCTTCTACTTCTGCCCCACGTCATCTTCTCTCTACACAGCAGTCAGTGATCCTTCCAAATCAGAAATTGGTCTTGTCTCTCCGTTTTTAAAACTCTCCATCCAATCTCATTCAGAAAAGAATCTGAAAAGTCTTCACAATGGGATTTTTTTTCTGTTCTTTTCTCCCTGTCTTCCCTGTTAGAAATGCATGGACTACAGAGTCTGCTTGGGAGTAGAGTCTCTTCTCATTTCCTGGAACATCTTTGCTTTGGGAAAAGCTGACTTTTATTGTATAATGCAGCTCTCCCCTCTAGCAGCGCCCCACCCCACCTTCCACAACCAAACTTTGGTCGAGGCCACACTTTCCTAACCACCATCTTAGAACACCCTTCAAGTGTCTGACCCTTCCTTGTAGCTCTAGGACAACCTTTCCAGTCCCAGCCTAACAAACCTCATTTTGAACATTGGACATTGCAGGAGAATGATGGCATGTACCTGTTCAGGCTCTCTCTTCAGCTGGACCTTCAGTGCTACTTAGCAGTCGTTTTATTTATTGTAAATGTAGCTGTTTCAAACCTTCATTTTTGGCCCCAGACTTCAACTTTGCCTTCCATTCCTCTTTCCTTCAAGACCCATGATTCCCCCCAGGAGACTTTCAGGTCTCCTTGGAAACCAGAGAGACCTGCCAACTTGCCTGCTGAAGTCCCCCGCTCAGAGATCAGAATCCCCGTCCGCTTTGCCTCATCCTTTCGCCTCCCTTCACGCAGTAAAACATCTGCATTTCCAGCCTGCGTTGAAGCTCTGGCTTCTCCGTTTGAATGGCATCAGCACCCTCCGCAGCCACCCAGACTCTCCGTCTCTAGCCTGCCTCACATCTGCCACATCCCAGCAGTGCCACGTGTCTCTAGTTGATTGTCTCTTTTCTGTCACCACAGTCACGGACCCGCTTCTCTAGAATACGTGGTGGAAATTGTTCATGGCCTCTCCATTCTATTTTTCTAGGTGACTTTCTAGAAGCTGAATCTGGTCCTATCACACTGTTTCTCAACATCGCTGTGCGGGTTATCATCATCCCCAAAAGTCCAATCTCCAGAGCATGACTTGCACAGTAGGGCCACACACCCTCTAGTGTCCCCTCAGCCTCTACTCCTGCCACTGAAGAGTCTGGCCTAATACGGAATTGTCACACCTCGGAGACTTTGCGTATGTCTCTCCCTCTTCCTGGGTGCCCTTCCCCTCTTCTCTACCAGTATGAATCCTATTTTGAGATCCAGCTAAAATGCCACTTCCTCCATGAAACTGTTATTCATTCTTCGTTCATTCATTTAGTAAGTAGTCATTGAATATTGGCTTTGTTCAGACACTATACAAGGTGTTGAAGTTATGGGAATTAAATATGCACCAAAATAGAAACAACATATAGTTATTTCCTGATGTTGGATTTATAGATCTTTTTCTTCTCCTTTTCCCACCTGTATCTAAGTTTTCTGCAAAGCATGCGTATTACCATTGTAGTAAGACAAAAATAATTATTTTGAGATTTTTTTTCCTGTTTTTTTAATAAATGGATGAAAGATATTGGAGTGTGTTTGTAGGCTGTGTGGGAAGGTGAATAGAAAAGATGTTGAGGATGAAGAAAGAAGGAACAGATTTTTGGAGCCAGGTCATGAAGGAAGTAGGAGGCTCAGGGCTGGGACCCCAAGTGGGGATTAGCTCCCAGTAGGAGCGTGAGGACAAGCAGCTCTCCCAGCCACAAGCAAGTGACGAATGGGAGTCTCCGCTGAAATCTAGGGAAAGAGCAGGATGGACTGCCTGAGGAGGTGCTCAGACGGAAGGACCCCACCCTCCCTCAGAATCCATTTGCCCACCTCTCCACCCCTGCAGCACCTGCCATCTGCACTTGGAAGCCATTGTGCACAGGTCTACCATCCTACTAGATCTGAACATCCTCGTAAGCAGAGCCCACTCTTAACTTTTTATCTCCCCTACACACGCACGCGTACACACACCCTATGGTGCCACAGTGTCATGTACGCAAAACAATGCTCACAAAGGATTTCATGAAATGAATCGCATGTCTATTTTCACAGTTTTTTGTTTATTTGGTCTGCTCAGTTAGATGACGTTCCCCTTGGTACGGCATTTTTATCTGCAGCAGCATTCTCGGTGTTCCTGAGCTGTGTCCTGGAAGTTGAGAAGCGCCATACATGTCTCATGCCAAGAAGGTGGCTGCCTGTTTCCTCGTGGCGACTGCCACACCCGCTGCCATGGAAATCCTGTGAAACTTGAAAAATAAAGTAGTGTGCTCACCGGGGTCATCGTGGTGACTGAAGCAAACTCACAGGGCCGCTCATGCATAGTCTTATGTAACTTGGGCCTCAGTTAATGGTAAAGAAACGCCCTGTGGGGTTGTCTGTCACCCTCAGACACTGAAGTGGAAATCTTGCCCAAGCAGCTCCCCAGTGAGAGACAATAGCTTCAAAGGCTGATTCTGAGAATAATAGAAAAGTTCCCGGAATATCCATCTAAGTCCTTAGCAGAGGCGGGACACAATTGTTTTATTTCAGGCCTGTAAAGACCACCTGCGACCAGAGGAGTCTTTGGAAGAACTCTGCCATCTTCTTGTTCCCGTGTCCCAGTTTGCTAATGAAGGCACCAGGCAACTCGAGGTTTATCTAAGGTCACTTCAAGGTAACCGCAGACTAAATCCTGAGCACAGATTTTGCGGTGAATCCTTAGAACTCAAATAAGAATTTAAAGCAAGATATTTTCAAGCACACATCAAAATTACAACTAAACTACAGAACAACCATCGTTGAGAATTGCCTGAAGTCTAGTCCTGTAGTAAAGGACATACAAAAGAAGCCCCCTCAAAACTAGACTTAATAGCCATCGTTACCACAGTGGACAAGACAAGATGGATGGCTCCCAAGATCCAGCAGTGAGCTTCTCTGGAAGTGATGCATTGGAAAAAAACACCCAACTTAATGTTCGTTTGGACGTTGAACAATTTATCTACATCCATGGATCATCACTGCTGTTATGGACGACTTCACTCCGTGATGGAAACGATATGGAACTCAGAAATTTCTACCCCAAAATAAAGAATGTTTATTTAAATAAAAAAATTTTTTCAAAAAGTGAAAAAAGACATTTAATCATATAAGACTGTCATGCAAAGAGTACAAAATTTTTAATCAGCTTTTGTCCTGCATTTTGATGTTATTAATAGTGGATTTGATTTAAATCTAAGAACTTGGGCCCTAAGGTTTGTAAACAACGTAACAGGTCACTGTGCTGGGTGTCTGTTTTTAAGAGCTAGCTTAGGTTGAAAGACTGGGGCTGAAGTAAGCTTGCTGGTCTTAGAAATATGGTTTTGTGTTGTGTGGATCTATCTGAATCCATCCTCAGAAGACTTTCTCCGTGGCTCCTACTACCTCCAACTACTCCCTCGCTCTCCTCCTACCTCTAACTTCCTTCTCCCTTCGGCCTCCCAGCCTTTCCACATGCCTTCTACCCCTCCCCACCCTCATGCAACTGTCTGGTAAAGGGAACAGTTTTCAAGGACTGCTGAAGTTTGGCACCCTCATCTACCGTCATAGGAATGGAATTCTTATCTCTTAACCACATCTGAGCCTCAGTCTCTTCTCCCAGTCCTTCCATTTCCTACAGTTGCAGAGCAAACACCTGAGAAAGTTTCCTCACTGGAGGAAGTTTCCTCACTTCCTTCCTCTTACACTTAGAAGTTTAGACAGTTGCCTCCAGGTCAAGATGGGAAGGGGCCTGATTCTAGTTGGGATCAGCATGATGTTAGGTGACCTGAGATATAGAAGAGTGCACAGTTTATTCAGGCTTTTTTTTTTTCTATACAAATCTTCCCAAAATTCTAGCACATAAACTAAAACAGGCTGGCAGACGCGCGGCCCCGACCCATGCCTCCTCAGTGCACTTGGCAGAGGTCTGTCGTGTACCTGGTGTGGCCTCAGAGCCTCTCTGCACAGTAGGAGAGGACACAACTAGATCCAAGTGCAGTGAGTTGCTGACGGGTCTGCCATCTTGTTATTTATTCTTTAGTCCTACCATGGTCTTCTCTATTCTTTCAGAAGTGACCTGTGCCCCACTCAGTCACCGGGGCCCAGTGCCAGGAGTGGGCCTCGCAGAGGGAATCCCTGCCCACTCAGCCAGTCTCGACCCCTCTGCCTCTGCCCACTGCCATCACCAGGGCCTTCCTGTCACAGGCCCGTGCCCCCTCCAACCCCCCAGCTTCAAGCCCCGTCTCCTCCGGCTCAGTCCCTTTTCAGACATGTTCTTCTTGGCACTTTTGACTTCTGTCACTGCTGTGTCCTGCCCCCACCCCATGACGACTGCCTTGTGTTGCAAGCTGTAAGAAGCAGCAGAAATGTGTCCCACCCCTGGCCATTCCAAACAGCCTGGTTTTATTCCATTCAGGAAAATACTTCTTTCTTCCTGATATGCTCGTGAACCAAATACTTGACGTCCAGTAGCCCAGAGTGGCTGTAGAAGTAATTTTGCAGCTACTTATTTAAAATTACTGATGACCCCATTAGCAGTTTTTTAAACCAGAGATTTCTTAATGAAGCACTGACATTTTGTAGACGATAAGTTTGAAAATATGTTTGAATGGAATTGAACAGTTTTCAAATGATATGTTATCCTCACAACTTGGTATCTATAAAACATTGGAAGTTGACATACATTTTGAGGCATATTTCGTTTTCTTTACTTCATCACCCATCTCGGTCTGCTATGTGAACTTTAGCTAAAATAGAGTAAAAGGAACACTAGATTTTGAGTCTTTCGTCTTCACACCTGGATCTGATCCTGGCTGCCACTTAGAAGTTTGTGTGACTTTTCACAAATCCCTGGCATGTTTTCTCTGTGTGTTAGACTGCAAAGGGCAGTGAGTGTGGGAAATAGAGCCAGATCCTCTCGAGTGTTGTTCACAAGAGTGGTATTTCACGTCCTACCTGGTACCAGGAAGTAGGCATGGATCGTCTGCTCCTTTGTAGCCAGGTTATTTTTCCTAGTCATTTGCCCTCAGTGGGCGTTGGCACGGTATTAACCTGCCATTCTTAACAGCAGTGTCCCAGAGTGTCTGCAGGAAACGTGCCGCCTGCAGAAAGGGAGTGACCCAAATCCTGTGATTAAGCAAAGGAAGGAGGACGGACATAATCTCTCTGACGGGTTTTGTTTATAAAGCTTCTCATGGCTGTTTTACTTTTTCCATGAAAAACTCTTTGTCCGTTTGTCTTCTGCCACCAATCCTGGTTATGGATGGGGCGTTGATGTGAATACAGTTTCCAAACTGGAAATTAATGAGGTGTTCCATCCAGAGGACTTCCTCCTCCCATACTGGAAGGCACGCTGCCCCCGGGAACCCTACTCCTGGGCTTTCTCTTCCTGCTGCCCTGCCCCGTGGGAGGCTGCCGTGGGCATCTGTGCGCCTCCGCTGCCTCCCACAAGGCACTTTCACACTCGTTTTCCTGGCCTAAGAATATGTTTAGTCACCTGTCAGGTTGGTCCCAGAATCACTGGATCGTGTTAAAGCAGGTTCTGCTGCCTGAGGCCACTGTCACTGGGCCAGGAAGTTCTTCAGAACTTCAGGTGGCTCTTCAGAACTTTCACTTGCGCCCTTTGTATGTTCAAATAGAAGATCGCTACAAGCTTTCTGGAGTGGAGGGCGATAGAGGAAACTTCTCATCAGTCTCAGGTCTGGTGGTGTTCGTGTGTGTTGTTCAGATGCTGATAAGGAAACAAGCTAAAGGAGCAGAGGTGCCCGTTAGGCAAAAAGTGGCTTAAACTGAGATAGTGCAGCCAGCGAGTGTTATCAGCGAGTTTTGATGAGGAGTAGTAGATTTCTGATTTTGCCAAGTTACAGGGAATGCATTTTAAGAACTCCTGGGGATGGAAAGTGGCCCCTGGTCAGGGCTCAGCACTGCAATGGGAAGCAGGTCCAGAGGGAACGACAAAGTTGTTTGCAGCCAGGGTACATGGGCTGGGGGCTGGCAGGGTGTCTAGGAGCTCCGTGGAACTTATTGCAAAACTTTGTGCATAAATATTTCAGGGGAAACAGTTTGGAGCTTTCCTTAGATTTTTAAAGTAGTTCTTAACCCAGCAGTTTACATGAAAATGATGCCCAGTCGTGGTACAGGTCTCCCTGCCCTGGGTGTGGTGGTTTCCAGTGTAAATGTGCAGTGGTTTCCTGTGTCCGCTGGGAAAAAGACCCCAGGAGGCCAGACGTCCTGTGACCTGGATGCCTGAGGCAATCTGTAGGGCTACTTGTAAAATGTATAAAAGAGAGGAGTGGAATATAGAGTGGAAATGAAAGTTTTCCTGAGCACGCTAAAGACAGACTGTCAAACAAAATGTGGGTCCACAGAAGGAGGAGAATTGACTGGGTTTGGAAGGAAGTGGCGAAAAGGAAACAAGCTAAAACTCCAGGGGAAAACTTTGTGACCACAAGAATGAATAGGTCATGGCCCTGTCATTCTAGAGGAGGTTGGAATAACTCCGTTAGCGAGGAGTTTTCAGAAAATGTGGGTGTGATAGAAGGACAAGAATGGGCGGAGCCTGGAGGGGGCTCTTCTGGAGACTAGTACGCGCAGCCTCCCCTCTGGGACTGTTGGAGAATACCTGGGACTGAGTGTACAGTTCCTCTTGCATTCAGCGCGTGCACACGCCTCTTGGGAGCCAAATTTAGGACCCACTTGCCACAGCAGAAGAGTCAGGAGCAGGATATTTGAGTTGTTTGTATTTTGGAGAGAAGTGGTTCTTGTCATAATCCAGACAGTATCATTTGAGAATTTTTATTTTTAAGAAAAATTAAAGTCTGATATTACAGATTCAAGACTCTTTATAATAAGGCTCTTTGCACTGAATCAAAGAGAAATGTGAGTAGTTGTTACCCTTCTCTTCTGTGCACCACGGCTGCCATTTTAAGAGTATGGGTTCTTCCTCCAAGGGAAGGTGGGGGGATCAGAAGCATCTCTAGCCATTTAGGGTAGCTCTTTTCCCCAGAGGCTTTGTGATGTGGACACTCCTCTGTGCTGGGCTCCCTCCTTCCCCACTGGGAACACCTGTGTGTCCTTCAGGTGCCTTTTGTGGAAGCATTCTCTCCAAGGCTGGAACAGAATGGTTTGGCTGGTAGAAGGGAGGGCGGGTGAGGGGTGCTGTTTGCAAGCCCAGGCTGAAAGGCCCCCAGTGAGTGCTGCTCCCTCCCTTCCCCGGAGCCATTTCTGTCACTCAGCACCCTGGTTTTTCCTGGCTCATGAATCACATTTCCCATCTCAGAGCTTTTCCACTTTCCTCATGCCCTTGAACCTCACCTAGCACCCCCTCTTTCTTTGCCTTATCCTTGACTCCATAGATTGGGACTATTGGATATGAGTGCTCTCAAGTTACCTCTTTTTGCCCTCAGGACCGCCTTTCTCAGCTCCTCTGTTCTCCTGCCTTCCCCCCCAGTCCCTGCTCCTCTCTCATGGATGAGTCGCCTCCCGGCGTCCCTTGGCCCAGGATCGATCCCTTCGTTCGCTCGCATCTTCAGTCTTTGTTTTACACCACTTCTTCCCCTTACCCTACAGACAACACCCCTGTCCTGCCATTCTGGCAGATCATCCACACGTTACCTCCACAGCTAGCCATCCACCTACCCTTCACCCAGAATTTCCCAGACTTTTCACATATGGCACACACAGAAGTCGTTGCTATTTGAGTGGCGCAAGAGGCATGTGCGCGAGGCCGACAGAGGGCAGAGCCCGGGCAGTGTCTCTGTAGTCCGTCCGCAGCACGTGCCTGCGCCATGTTTCCCCCCTTAAATGGCCTTCCTACAGGTCACCAGCAAACAGCTGCTAAGTACAAGGACTTGTGCTTCGTTTCATCCTCGTGGACACCCTGGTGGCATTTGACAGACTCCTGGTTAAGAGCTGGGACTCGGGCCGGATGGCCTGGTTCAGTTCCTGTCTTTACCGTCCTCTAGCAGGTTACTTAATGTGTCTGTGCCTTAGTTTCCTCATTTGCAGAATGGGGATAAGAAAATGCCTGCCTCGGGGGTTGCTATCTGATTAAATACTTCCTATATGGCAAGTATAGAAACACTGCCTGCCTCAGCATGAGTGCTATGTGTCTGTTGTTTTTGAGTACTCGTTTCTTAAAACCCTTTTCTCCTGCTTTTCCTAACATTGGGAGCTCCGGGGTTTTTTCCTGTCTCTTTGAGCTCTCTTGTTGTTTTGTTTTCATCCTCCAGCTTAGGAGGTAGTAGAGAATGCAACCTCAACTGTCTCCTTCCTCCCTTCTTCTCTCTCTCTCTCTCTCTCTCTCTCTCTCTCTCTCTCTCTCTCCCTCTCCCCCCCTTGCTTCCTCCCTCCCTCTTTCCGGTTGATGAGGCCAGCTCCCTACCTCCAGACTAGTCATAACCCCTGGCCTCAGAGCCACACCCAAGTGCTGCTACATAGCCCCATCCAGATCTCCTCCCGGTTCTTCAGACTCAGGCGTCCCCCAAATATTTTAATGATTATTTTATTGTTTTTAAAATGAAAATTGATCATTATAGAAAATACAGGCAAATTCAAAGGATAAAATACAACTCGGTGGCAACTCTACCCCTCAGCGAGCACCACTGCTCAACTTGGGTGTATCTGCCTTGAGCCCAGTGGGTCTCTGCCTGGGCCCAGTTTCCCCAGGGGACGTTGGGCAATGTCTGGAGACAGTTTGGGTTGTCAACTCGGGGCTGCGGAGAAGAGTTACTGGCATCTAGCGGGTAGAGTTCAAGGATACTGTCAAACATTTTACAGCGCACAGGACAGCCCCCACGACAAAGAATTAGGCAGCCCAATAGTGCTGAGGTTGAGAAAGCCTGTGCTGCAGCTTTGTTCTACATAAATGCCCCAAATAGGACAAGTTGACATTAGCTTTCTCTTCTACCTCATCCTGCTTCTCCACCTGTGTTCTCTGTTTCTGTCCGTGGCCCCCACCTTCCCCTCGCCCCACATCTGCCCCATTACCAAGCCCACAGATTCCCCATCTGTCACATCTTGGGCATCTATGCGTTCTCCCTCCCAGATCTGACGCTGATGACCACTCACCCAAACGAATGAAAAAGTCTCCAGCAGGCCCTTCACCTCAGCCCCCGCTTGGCCGGCCTGTGCCACGTGTATGCCTGGAGACCTCCCCTCCATGCCTGTGAAGTCCGAGCTTCCCGCCCTCGGGAAGCTTCCACCTCGGGGCCCCATCAGAATCTGACACCATTCTGAGCGAGACGTGTCTGCGGAATATGTATGGACAGATGGGCCCGTGTAAGAAAAACCTGATCAAACTTCTCCTCACGACGTATCCCTCTTTGCAGATCCTCAGTGAGTGGTTTGGCCGGACCATCATCCACTCCTGCGCCAAGCTGAGCTACGACCACGCACAGAGCATGATTGAAAGCCCGACTAGGACAGTCCCCGAGGCCGAGCTGCCCCCCATCGCCCCGGAGCACACCAGTGACGAGGTGCACCAGGCCGTCTTGAATCTCCACAGAATTGCACAGGAGTTACGCAAACAGCGGTTTTTGGATGGTGCACTGCGTTTGGATCAGGTCAGTTCCTTCCTTGTTTCAAGGCAACCAACACATTTGGCTTGTGCCTACACCGCGCGTGCATGAGAGTCAGCGTGGCTGTCTTGGGCTCCCCCTGCCTTCTCTTTCCCCAGTCGCTGCCCTACAGCAGTGTTCTCTGAGGCAGGTACCCACCCACCCATCCCACGGGCACCAGGCCTAACGATGTGAGTCAAGACGAAAGGGTGGCGTCAGTGTGGGTGGCTCTGTGACCAAAACTCCCATCTGGTCTCCCCTGGGAAGGCTGTATCCGGTACTTGATCTGCACCCTGGTTTCTACCTCTGATCCTTCTTAACTGAGCTGAGAATAGGAAACGTGGAGCTTTAGAAGGGGTTGATCAGTGTCTGATCACGAGGCTTTAAAAAATAAAGTATTTCTTATCCTTTGTCTTCCAAAGAGAGATATATGTTTACAAATTCCAGATTAATATCTGAAGAAGCAGAGAACTGAGGAGACTGTAAGACATTGGCTGTGGAAGGAAATGATGGCCCGGAATGGTACTGCTTGCTCTTAAATATCACAACCATGCCAGCCCCGTCTGGGCAGCCATCACTCAAACCGGGCCGACATTTCCATGTCTGACAATCGGTGACTCTTAAGATCCACACACTCTTTCCTCATTACGGGTCAGGGTGTTAGAGAGCAGAGCCTGTGTTTTGTATGGTGCAGTTTTTCCTTCTCGTTTATATTTCTTAACCCAAACCCTAGGGAACTCACTCTCCTTCCCTGGTCACTGTATTGCTATGGGAAGACTCCCGGTGTTTGAAAAATGAGTTGGGCAGCAGGATTGGCTGATGGAGCTGTGTGTTTATCAAGCCACTGGCAGAGTGCAGCCTTCTCCGAGCCTTTCAGCTTGGAGAGATCTCAAAGGCCTCGTTTTAAAACCTCCTAATTGAAGATCTCATTTCATCCTCCCTTTTGTGATAAACTTACAGAGATGCTGCTCAGCAGGCATTTCAGATGGTCACTGCCCTGTGCCTGGCAGTAAGTTAGCAGCTCTCAGGATAAGGGGAAAATCTGTTCTGCCTGTGCTTGGGAGCCCTCCTGCTCCCCCTTCTCCTGCCTGGGCTCGGGCAGCCTGAGCAGACTCCGCACACGAATGCTGATGGGTGGCTGTAGGCACAGTGGCTGCTGGCAAAAAAGGGAGATGACAGAACCTTTCCTTCCTTCCGTGAAATGATTTGTTGGGGCTCTGAACACACTGTGATTCTCACTCCCCAGTGGCCGCTGGTTGTCACATCTAAGGAGGCTTTTCAGTTCTTGCTTCCTGGACGTCTGTCCTGCCTGTGGCCCTGTGAAGCTCACCACCTCTGGTTCTCTGCTTCACTTCACACGTCTCCAGTAATGTCTGTGGGGCCCTTTGCAGTAGCCTCTTCCCCGCTCACCCCTTTAGGGTTGTCATTCCTTGGGGTCTACCCTACTCCCTTTATTCCTCTACCCACATTCCCTCTCTGAATGAATTCCTTTACTCTTGTGATTTTCACTACTACCTGGCTCCTGACGACCCCACATCTGTCCCTGCCATCCTGGCCTCCCTCCCAGGCTCCAGACAAGCCTCTCCACCTGCCTCCTTGAACTCTTTGCCTGCATGCCCTGTGGTCCTCCAGCCAGCACTCTGATTCCTCCTGTGGGACTCAGTGATCAGCGCCCATGGTGCTGACACGCCGCTGGTGTTCCCGTGGGGTGGGGGTGGGGGGCAGTGATGCCAGGTGTGTGTGCTGGTATAATTACCCAGTTTAACAAAGTAGTAGGTAAACTGGTCAAATGAGAGCATGAAAAAGAAAGTTGTTGTTTCTGTGAAAACCAAATTGGAAAGACTGGTGAAGATGAATCTTCAAAAATTCTGCTGCTTGAGTGTGACAGCTGTAACAGTAGGGAGAAAATCATAAAATTCAGGAACAATTCTGTACGCAGATTGTCTCTTAAGATGCCTAAGTTCCCAGTCTCTTAGGAAACAGAAACTATAAATTACAGACAATGAATTATGAGTGCAGTTTATTCAGAAAAAAAGTATGTAGAAATCCAATTAGCGTACTCTTTAAAAAGATTTACATTAAAAACCAGTGAATGTACAGTTATATAAATTAAGTTAAAACAAGGGTTTGGTTGCATGAGTATCTCTTCTGTATGATTCCGTTCTTTAGCCAACTCCTACAATAACTAACCAACCACCTCTTCAAACATAACAAATGAGGGGGCTTCTGTTACAGCATTTTAGAGACCTTACCCCTTCAGATTATTATATAGCTTGATTGAGTTAAATATGGGAAATACTCTAAAAACTATAAAGACCATTAGTGATCTCCTTGCACAGTAGGCAGGGTAGGTGGTCAGGGTAGAAGAATGATCCCAGGTTGCTACCGCTTTGTGGGCATGGCTTAGAATCAGAGTGGTGTTGCTGAAGATAACTGGATATCCGTGTCTCACTGGCCCTCTCAATTTATATATTGGAAAGCTGAAGACCCCGAAGGTTACATAACTTGCTTATATGCAAGAAACCCACATAGCGAACTGTTTGTTCACTTCTCCATTTACTCCATGCTGACTTAAGAGAGAACAGTTTCCTTCAAAATGAGGGAAGAAAGCCCTCAAAGGTCCTAATTAGGTTCCCGTTAATGAAGGCTTGAAAATAATGGATTTACATCCTTGGAGTTGATTCCTTGGTTCCCCGGAAAAAACGTGTGTGGACCAGAGCTTCAGAAGGAGCCGCATATCAGTCTCCCGCAGCAAGGGACACTGGCGGGGGCCTTATACTCCGCTCAGTGTCCCCATTCACCAGTCACCGTGTTTGTGCTCCTGCGCCTACTGCCTGCATTTGCCCTCACGAAAATCCAGTTTTCCTCCATGCTTCTGGTGTGGCCTGCTGTTTGAGTTGTGCTCTAATGCTCTGTTTGCCTCCGTTCACCATGTTCACATTTTTGGTGCCAGTCCTAAAAAAAAAATACGCCCTTTTACACGCGCCTCAATTAGAAAGGCTCTGTGAGAGGCGGGGGACAGCATCCATGTCACATAGTCTGCCCTTTAATGCAGAATCAATCTGCTAAGCCAGAAGCCTCACTTCTCTAAGGAAGCAGTCTGCCGTGACGAGCTCCAGCGTGAGGGAAGTGGAGGACTGACATGGGGCCTGTCGGTTGGCTCAGGGATTGACTGGTCTGGAGGTCATAATAACTGCAGAAACACAGAGCAACTTGACCTCTAGGTGATAGCAGTCAGCACCGCAGACCAGAGCTGCCGGTCAGGCTCCGGTCCCTGGGGACCAGCTGCTGGCAGCCCTGTCTGCTTACCCTCGTGGGCTACCTGGGTTATCGCGTGTTGTTGGGATCAGTATGGACTGGGGTGTGAAACCCATTGGGAAGCCCCGCCTTTGAGGCTGGATTACCTGCTCCAAATGTCTCTTTTACCTGGAGCTCGAACCTCGTTCTAAAGCATTTCTAGCCCAGTGAAATGATGCTCCGTTCTTTCACTGCCCAAAAAGCAAATGCAGGTGCAGGATGTGTTCTTTGTGCTTTTTAGTTGGATGAGTTGCATAATATCCCTTCCAGGTGAGTTTTCCCCATCTTCATGTTTTCTGCTGCTGTGTTCATTCTAGACGCTTGTTTTGTTTTATTTACTACGTGTGTCACTCCTGTTTCTTAAAAGGAGACTCCCATAAAGGGGGTACAGACTTTTCTGTGTTAGTAGTCAAAGTGACCATAATGATTTATAATCATATGCAGATCTTGAGCTTTGGGAGAGGGGGCTGCGGGAAGCCCTCACCCCCTGCCTGACAGGCCTTGGAGTGCACGGCTCCCTGGCCCTTCTCTGCAGCAGACACAAGGCCTGCTCCCAGGCAGCTCCCCTCTAGGGAGGAAGGTGACACTGCTTGACTGCAGTGACATTCTGTGTCTTAGCCGTTGCCTTCAGAAAGGACAGCAAGAAAGGGTTGCAGGGTGCTAACCAGAACCCCAAAACAAAAGCATCTTAGGGAATACCTGTCTGGGGCTTTCTTTCCAGCCTGACATTCCTCAGTCTGGTGACAGCACTTAGAGAAAGGCCTGTCTTTGTGAGGGCTTCGCAAGAAGCAAGCCTGACTGCCTGAAGGAAACTGTGTGACTTCTGGGGTCTCCAGCAGGTGGTCAGGGGGTGTGAATGGCTCCTAATGAGCCTTTGACTTGCTGAATTTAGAGAAAGTTGTAGTGAAGAAAATTGACTTCCATCTTCTTAGGCAAATTCCTCCAAAGCGAAGGAGCTTTTATTACATTTATTCTCAGCTGAGTCTTAGGCGAATCTCACCTGACACTGTTTTGAAGCTCAAACTTCAGGCAGTTTCTTTGAGTGGACTTGATTGTAGAGACAAACTTGTTAATGGAAATCATTTTTAAATACCTTGGGACCCAAGCCGCTGTGGAATGTTGTAATGGATGACCTTGGCCTAGCCTTGAAGTCGGGGGTCTGCAGACTTTCTGTGAAGGGCCAGATAGGAAATATTGTAGGCTTTGTGGGCCATGTAGTGTGTCTCAGCTGCTCGACTCTGCTGTTGTATTCTGAAAGCAGCCAGAAGCAGACAGACAAATGAGTGTGGCTGTGTTCCTGTAAAACTTTAAGGACACTGAAATTTGAAGTTCATATTATGTTCAGGTCACAAAATAGTATTTTTTCCTTTCACTATTTTTCATTCATTTAAGAACGTAAAAGCCATTCTTAGCTCGTGGGCTGTACCAAAGCAGCCGGAAAGCCAGAGTCGGCCTGCGGTCCATAGTTTGCTGACCCCTGCTTAAATGAAATTCAGCTCTATTACCCAGTCAGCTGGTAGCCGCCCATCATCACTGCACTGGGGAATGGGGCTGGGTAATGGGAACAGTTGTGCCAAGTGAGCTCTCAGGATGGTTTCATGCAATTAAGTGCATTATTCCTTTGATTAGTACCAGGCTTAGCAGGTCCAATCAGAGGAGGCCGGGAGTAGAGGAATAAATCAGTTTAGCACCAGTTCCCTTACCCTATTTACAGTCAGGTAGCTTTAATTAGCCTGAAGCAAGAAGAGCAGTGGTTCTAATTTCCCACCTCTGCAAGCTCGGCAGCCTCCTCAGTCAGGTCTCCTGCCGCCCAGCCCCGTCTCCCGAGTCTGTTTACAGAGATGCTGGCTCTGCCATCTTGTAGGGTACGCCGAGGGTAGGGGTGCTCTAAGGAAACTGTATGGCATTTCTCCCCCCACCCCACCCCTGTTGCTGCTATACGTAGCAATATGTTTTGAGTTGTGCGTTTACAGATTATAGTTAAGAATGTTTCTATTCCTTCTATCCAATACAGTTGTTTCCAAGAAATGAGCATCCCAGCTGTCTGCTATTTCATTTGTGTACAGTATGATATTTGGTACAGGGTGAGAAGGACCCTGGCTCTTCCTCGGTCTTACTGTGTATGTCATCCCTTGTGCACGAGAGCAAGCTGTTGATCAGCTGGTTGGACTCTGCGACTGAAAACAGACCGACTGTACAAACACGTCCAACCAGCTGTACAGTCGGTCTGTTTTCAGTCGCAGAGTCCTTCATTCAGCACGTTTTCAGAAAGCAGCGGTTGGGTGCCTAGCATGTGTTAGGTGCTGCAAATGAAGGATGAAGGAATAAGACTGAGTCCCCATTCTTAAGTTCATGGTGTGGTGAAGGAGCCAGCAGACCACGCGGAAAATGGAATGTGTCGTGACGGAGCTCTCACCGGGGCATTGAGGCTGTGTTGGGAGGAGCGGCCCCATCTCAGGGCCTCAGAGCACTTCCCAGCTGTACACGGGGGCTCTTGGAAGACTTGAGCGGCTCCGCAGGCTCTGAAGGCAAGGGAGGGCATGTCAAGCAAACCGCTGGTGCAGGTGTGAAAGGGGTGACAGACGGCACGTTGGGCCGGTGGCCGATGGCTGCAGACTGTGTGGCGTAGAGCATGAAGAGAGGGAGTAGCTAGAGAAGGGGGCGGAAGCTCGGCCTGAAGTCGGCTGGAACCAGCTCGGGAGACGTGGGATGATTCACAGTATGGAAGTGACGTGACCAAAACTGTTTTAGAAAGAGCTTCCTGACGATAGTGTGTATAGAGGAGACTATAGTGTGTATAGAGTAGCCTGAAAGAGGACAAAATAAAGCCCACTTATATGCCAAGAGAGGAATGACGAGGGCCTGACATAGAGACTGTGGGAGAGAGAGAAATTTACGGATCTAAGAGAGGAAGGAAATTTGGCCAGCCTTGCCAAATTGACTGTCTTGATTAGAGGTGGAAGGCAGGGGGTGAGTAGTGAGGGAGAAGTAGGAATCAGCGAATGAGGTTTCAGGTTTAGGCACCTGGGTTTATGCTATGCCATGTACTGACCAGGGGACACCATCGGATGGGAGAGCTGAGAAGAAAGGGTCTGTTGAGTTTGAGGGGCCAGCCAGAGACGGACAGGAAGAGATGTGGAATACACATGTGAGCATAGGTCTGGGGTCGTGTGGGAGGGCTCACCTAAAAGTAACCAGCCGGGAGCCAGCAGCACGCAGAGCTCCTCAGGCTGCACAAGAGCCGGCTCTCGTGCCGGGGCCTGGCGAAGGAGCAGCCGCGGAACACTTCTGCCAGTTCTCACTCAGGCCCCTCCAATCCCCACTTTTCCTTAGAAAGGGAGCTTTAAAGCAGATTATCAGCAGAAGTACACTCTTACACTCAGATAAAAGCATATAAGTATATTCTTATGTTAGAAAATTTAGAAATTACAAGAGTATAAAGAAGAAATCAAAATCACCTATAATCGCATCACCCAGAAATACCACTGTTAATATTTTGGTATATTGTAATTCCTTATGAATTTCCCTCTTACCACATCATGGCAAGAGGGAGGAGTGGTTAGCATAATGTACATATAATTTTTAATCCTGCTTTTTACTATTATGTGAGTTTTTTCCCCCATGTCATTCAAAATTCTTCTGCAACTTTGTCCCATCTATGTAGCATTCCATCCTATGAATATACTCTTCAACATTCAGCCATGCCCTAGTGGTGGATATTTAGAGTCTGAGTTTTTGACATTATAAATCATAGTGCCTTGGCCATCTGAGTTCATAAGTCTTTACCTGATCTTTGATTATTTCCTTAGAACATTCCTGGAACAGTGATGATAGGGTCGGAGATACAGACATATTTAAGAATCATGAAACATTGCCACATTCCCTTCCAGAAAGGTCATGCCTGTTTACACTTCTTCCAGTCGCCTGTGAATAAAGGCACCTCTGATGGAAATACCTGTCAGGAGTTCTCTGCCCACTTGGGGGGTGTTTGTGTCTGTCCGGCTCTCTCTCTCTCAGGTCATGTCTACGTCTCCTGAAATGTCCCAGTGTCTGTGACCTTGGATTACTCCTTCATCTTTCACATTACTCGAGGTGTTACACTGAAGACTCTTCCTATTTGCATTAGCCATTATAAAAAATACTCCTAAGAGCCCTAAAACTTGAAATGACTGAGAGAGGTGGTTGAACGCATCTTACTAAATTCCTGCCCCATTGAGACTGGAGATTGATCTCGGCCCCACGAAAGTCCTTTCCGCTCATTAGAATTAGTAACGAAACCCACTGTGTTTGAAATGCCGCTGAGCCACAATTGTTGCATTTTTAGATCCTCAGAGAACATTTGTAACTTCGCTGGCCTTTTTTGTTGCTCTTACCTCCTGTGTATAATAGCTTTCGGGCATTGTTTGGGTTGGCCAGACATGAATAATCATAAGGAAATCTAATTGAATTCAGACCAAGGAGAACAGAGTCGCTCTGTAATCTCTGCCACCATAAGAGTTGCTATGCTTCTCTTTAAGGTAGTGCTATACAGTACAGGAAGACTGCTACTAGAAATTCAGGTTTCCCTTTAAATGCTGACAGTGCATTACTTCAGCCACAAAGACAGTTCTAGAATCAGTGAGGCTCAAAGAATGTTTATCACCCTGTCAGATTTTTCCCAGTTACCAGTTTCATAATAATCAGATTAGCACACTTTCCATTTAGGTTTATCCATCTCATTTCTAAATACATCCACAGCCAAGAATCGGGACTCTTTTGAGCCCTTCAATGCCCAGGTTTTCTAGGATGGCCTCTGGAGGAGAGTGGAGCAGCTGGACAGGGAACAAGCTAAAGCCCCGGCTTCCAGGAGAACAAGGGAGCACAGAATTCCCAGTCATAGGGTGTTGAAATCTTTCCTTTGAGAGAGAGATTGATTTAGTTATCGTCCTTTAATTTCATGCGGAATCAGGGAAGACAATCCCTATTTATGCTTCCCAAGACAGAAACGAGAGACGGACTTGAAAACTTGACCTAGTTGTATGTAAGTAACACTAATTACAGCCACTTATGTGAGCTGATCGCTATTTGTGGCTTGTTAACATTCGTATAAAAACTAACATATATCATTAAGTTTCAGAATAACTTTGCTGAGCAGCTTGTTATAACCCTAAACTCTCCATGTACTCACTCTTCCTTTAGGCATGTCACATAGTCATTTACTCATAATTTTCAAAAATTAGAAGGACTACGGGTAGTATTATTCTGGCAGTTGTTAAAAATACAGACTCAGACATGATCTCTGACCCTCACACCCTCTCGGGCCAGATATTTCTTTATTGCTGTTGTGTTATAAATACTGCTCATCGTTCTGTGACGGAGCCTGGCGGTGGAAGACAGACATTCTGCCCTAAGGTTGCACCATGAATTTGAGAAGATGTCCTTACAAGAAACTCCAATAAGGTAAAACCAGGGGCCTAGTCAGCTGACACAAGGCTGAAGGAATACCACACCTGATGGTTCTTAAGTAAATGTGTAGTGAAAGAAGGCGAGCTTGGGAAGTGAGTCCTGAATCACAGGTGAGAAAAGCGAGGGCATGACTGCTGAACAAGAGCTGGAGGGCGTGGAATGCCCACCCTGTTGAGATGCCAGAGGTCATCCCTCAGTATCCGCGAGGGACTGGTCCCAGACTGCCCGTGGATACCAAAACCTGCGGCTGTTTAAGACCCTTACATCAAATGGCGTAGAACGAAAGTGCATACACCGGGCCCTCTGCGTCCACTGATTCCCAGCCAAGGACTGAAAATACAGTTGGTTGAATCCTCGGGTCCGAAAGGCGTGGATTCGGAGTGCTGACTGTGTTCCATCAGTACTCTTGGGAGTTCTGAACCCACTGAGAATGCACATCAGACTGAGATGAAACTCTTCCAGCTGTCACTGATAAAGTGTGCGTTAAAGGAGGCAGCTTGAGCAGGCTCAAAGTTGTGCACAGTGCTGTGGGGCGGCCAGGACTCTGACGCGAGTGAGCAGAGGGAGCGGGAAGGACAGGACAGAAGCCCGCCCTCTGCCAGCCAGACTTGGAAACCCGGGGATGGCCTGGTGTGACTTCGGCGGCCGCCGTGAGGCTAGCAGCGGACGGTCAAAAGCAGAGGACCAGAGCTCAGGCTCAGGATGGCCAGTGCAGCGCTTCAGCACAGCTCTGAAGACTGCTTTTATGTACCCTCTGAAACGTGGCTCCTGCCCCGCTCCTAGAAGCTTTCAACGCGCCTCCTGGTTCTTTCTGCTTGCCTATACCCAGGCGCTTGTCTAACAGATGGGAAAAGCCCTACTTACTCCCACTCTACCCCACCCCTAGAAACCTTTCTTAGCTCCCAGAACCTGAAGAGTGAGCGACACTCCAAATCCTGCAGAGAGCTTTGCGTTGGTCTGCCCATCCCTCCCTCCCTCCTACTCGGGGCTCCCCTAGCTCTTCCTGTGTAACTGTCACCCCGTGATCACATTGTCACATCGCTTGTTATTTTCCGCGTGCTTCCTCCTTCCTTCTCTAAGACTGACTTTCTTAAGGGTAAGGCCAGCTTCTTGTTCATCTTTGTGTCTCCAGCCTCTGCACAGCACTTGTTTTTAAGCAGGTGTTTTAAGGTCTCTAAGAATCTCTGTGTATTGGTCTTTTTAAAAAGCTGTGATGGTTGTGATCTGGAAGAGGGTCTGTAGCTGTAGAAGAGAGGTGTGTTTATGTAAGAGAATTAAACGCACATTATGAGTCAGAGAGGTTTCCTCCCCTTTTGAATAAAAGGGTTGGGTGTTTGATTACTTGCCAGGGAAGCCAGGGTTTAGAACAAGCTGTAATGAGGACTTTCTCAAGGTGGAGCTGCCTGGACAGGTGTGAGGAGCCAGGAAGCTTCAGCACCCCAGGGGCTGGCAGTGCTTCTGAGGCGTCCTGAGCATTCTGTGCTCACCTCTGTGTCCTCAGACCAAGCCGTGTCCCTCGGGGAGCCTGGCAAAGAGGCTCTCCAGGGGGCCGCAGGGACCCCCAGTGTGCCTCCCTGGGAAGAGACGCTCAGGTTTGTCAGAGAGCTGGCTTGCCAGCATGGAAAGGTGGGTGAGGCACCAAATTCCCCCACCTGCCTCTCAAAAAGATTCCCTGTGGGGTAAGTGAATATGAACTGCTACCCCCAGTCTCATGACGAGATGGGAAGGATGTGTGGACCATGGTGGGACCCTCCACGGTAGTGCTCCCTCTGGGAGTTGTGAGCAGAGCCTGGTTTTGCTCCCAATGGGCACAATTTCCACAGGAGAGGTTCTATGGGGTGCTGCTGGGCTCTAAGAAGTGAACCCGCACCACAGTTGCAGTTGAGAGTGTTCCCAGACGAGTCAGACGGAAGTCCTTAGCATGTGCAGAGGGCAGTGAAGTGAGACAAAGGGCCCTCACACTGACAAGATGATGTATGAGAATCCCCTGGGGGGCAAGCAGGCAGCAGCCCAACCCGTTTCTCTCCACGATGCCAGCCTTCAGGTTACTGGCCTTGACAGCCAGAGCAGATTCTGCTCCCGGGCCCCCCTTTGGGTAATTTACACTCATGATTAGGAAGCGCTTGGTCTCTCCCCTTTCTATTCACGGGACTTGTCCTGCCCCCATGTCACATCCCACGTCACTCGACTGTGAGCCAAACAGCTACATAAGAGACGTGGAATCCTTTGACGTTAGGAAAATCTACACTGGGGAGAGGGCACCCTTGCAGCTGATCCTTACATTTCATCCCTGACTGCTTCTTGGGGCAGGCCCAGTTGATCTTGATTTTTGTGATTCAGTGAGGGGGGTGCTCTGCTTCTGTTCTTTTTGCTGTCTGTCCTAAAAACCGCTGCTAGACCGAGTTCCCCCAAATGCTGCTTTTACCTGTCACTCAAGAACCTACAGTCTCCTGAAGTGACTCTCATGGGCCAGTAAGATGTCCATAAATATTATGGGACAAGATACACGATTGCTAGGTTTTTCTTTTGCCAAACATGGATGTTTTCTTCAAAAGCCAGTTACCATCTATCGTCTCCATGATTTTATAAATGAAAACATCTTAGCGCCAAAATGAAGGAAAGACGTAATTTCACAGTACAGGATAGTCTTTGGCATTGACTGAGCTTTGTGGAAAACCTTGTTCTCATTTTGTTCATCTCCAGCCAGTCTTTGAGAACCATTGACTCGCTCCATCAGATCCAAATGCTTCGGCTTTGAAGGTCCCCCTGTGATGTGGCCTGTATTTGTGTTCCCCGTTTCCTACCTACCCCAAACCTTCCTCACCTGTCCTTCCCTGAGTCTTGTTTTCTGGGCCTCCCTGTGCTCCCCGCGGCCCCACACCCCCACTTCTCCCAGAATCCTGCTCCAAATAGGCCGCCTCCTTCCCCAGCTCTCCTCCAGGTGATGGATGTCATAGCGTCCTTCATAGCTTTGCATTCATTTCATTTGGTAGCTTTGTTTCCTTATTCCTTTGCTTCCCCTCCCCGCCTGCATTCCCGATTACCAGCTGTGTAGAAGGCAGATACCTTGCTGTCACTTCTTTCTCACCCATAAATCTTCAGTGCTGGCAGAGGAGGCATGCTAAAAGCTGTTCCCAGCCCTCTAAATGTCACGCGAGGTCAGTGGGTGTTTGAGGACACTCTGCCGCCTTTAGTCTAGAACTTGAAGATGCGGTCCCGCTGTTTCTCAAGAAATTCCCTCATTTTCAAAGAATGGTAGTATTGTAACAAGTTTGCTTTTGTAACACACCATTCCCATTTTAAATGACATACGACAGACATTTTTTAATAGGGAGAATTGAAGAGCTGTAAAATTATTTTGTAACTTTAGTATAACCTTGACCTATCTTTTTAATTTCTCACGTTTTTTGAATGTCTTCAGGTACAAGGTACGATGCTAGGTGTTGGGGACAAAGAAAAAACTAGAACATTGTCCCAGTTGTCAGTGTACCAGCCCTCAGAACAGCTGACTGTCTCATGGAGGAAATAGACAAACAGAACAAGGGGGTGCCAAGCGGGTAACGCCTGGACATGTTGAGCCTGGGCTGTGTCCAGTGGAAGTGGCCATTTTGATGCTTTACGTACAGAACACTAGCTATAGTTTGAAGGGCACATGTTAAAAGTTGATTAGAAACAAGGTCATTCTGTTAAAAAAAAAAAAGTTTTCACCTATACCAAATAGAAATTAGCAATTTTGCTGCAAGAAAATGTTAGAAATGCTGAAAGTAAATTAGAAATTATTTAATCACCCCTTCAATTGCGACCTCCCAGGGTCAGGAGATCTGCAGGAGTGGAAAGAAATGAGTGCAGGCCCAGAGGACAACACGCAGGGAGGGGATCCCAGCAGGTGTCTTATCTGCTTGTCAGCATTAAATTGGCTGTCTCCCAAATCAGAAAATTTGCTAATGATTCCCTCTGCAGGGTTTGAAGTAGTTTGAACAGGGAGCTGTTACTGAGCTCTGAGAACACAGACTTGGCGGTCAGGAAGTTGGAAACTGATTTGCTACAATCAGTTTCCTTCTATAAATAACAGAGCCCCCCCACCACCACCACCACCCAAGTCCTGGGACTTAGCTCTTCCTACAAGCTTCTGGCCAGCCAGGCTCACAGCCTTGCCGGCCTCCCCTATTGGCCTGGGGAACCACTTCTGGACTCAGGCAGAGGGGGTGCTGCTTGAACTTTTGTTCCTGCTCGCCTGGCTGTCCAGCTTCCTGGCCTGGATTCCTGACTCCTTGTTGCCGAGGACTTCTTGGTCCTATGGAGACCGGTCCGGTCCCGTGTGCCCAGAGGCCTAGCTCTCAACTCCTTTCCGGCACATACTTCCACTCCAGACTGCCCAGGCCCAGAGTCACTCGCCCGTTGCCACCAGAGAGTAGTTACAGAGTGTGGAGCTCAGGGGCACAGACCCTGACCTTGGCACGTACCTGTGCGACTTGAACTTTTCTGTGCCTCAGTTTGCTAAGATAATAGTCAAATGAGAGAACGTGTTCCTGAGCTGACATTCGGTAAAATAGGGATAATAATAGTACCCATGCCATAGGGAATAAGTTGCACTTAGAACAGTGCCTGACACATAGCACCCATCCAGTGTTAGCGGAGTGGCCAGATGCTGAGAAAAACCCCATTTCTGTCCTCACAGAAGAGCCACCTCTTAACAGAAGCCAGTACGGGCTATAGTACAGGGGTGGTGGCCACTGGAAGAAAAGAATTCACCTCATTTGTGATACTTCCGATGGTCTGGATGGTGGGGGAAGATTTGAAATGCAAGTGCAGGGGTAAGGAAGGGCTGTCTCCGGCTGGTCCACAGGGAAGCAGGGAGCAGTCCAGCCTGCTTGGGTATGAGGGAGTGGGGCAGCAAGAGCTTAGTTAGTGGGACACCATGTACGATTTGTGAGCAGGGGAGGGTAGGAGAGGGAGCTTTGCACATCACACTCCCAAGTCCCTCAAATAGGACCTGCAAAATACTCCATTTGTGTAAATATACCATGGTTTAGATAACCTCCCCTGATGTTGCTGTGATGGGTAGGTGGTTTTTAGTTTTTGCTCTTGTAAATAACATGGCAATTAATATTCTTATGCATAAAGTTTGAAAGTCATTTTGGATACATTCTTAGAATTACTGGATTGAAGGGGAACTGACTTTTTTTTCTGTGATACTTTTCTATTTTGTGTTCACTTTTATTATGAAAATAATGCATGTTTGTTTTATAAGAATTTGGAAATTAACAAGTAAGCCAAAATAGCCATCAGACACCCATCATCTACCAATAATATTTTTCTGTGTATCCTAAAGAGTGTGTTTTTTCAGAGCTTTTGATACAAACTGTCAGATAATTTTCCAGAAAGTTTAGACTAATTCAGGCTTTCCACAGCAGGGAACAATAGTGCATTGTGACTGCCTCTCACCAGAACTGACCCTGTGGGGGTTTCATTTAATCATTGTGAATATAATAGGTTGGAAATGGTGTTTTATTAGTGTTTTGACTTGCATTTGTTTCATTGTTTGTGGGCTCGATCAACTCTTAGGGAGGTTTTATATACAATTTCTAGAATCTCTTACACCTTACATATGACCCACCAGCCGCATTTTTAGCCAGAGTTACTTTTTCCCTAGTAAGGTATAATTTATAGACAGTAAAATTCACTCTTTTTGTTGTACAGTTCTGCAAGCTACACAACCAAGATAGAGAACAGCTCCATCATTCCAGAAAATTCCTCCATGCCCCTGAGTAGTCAACCCTTCTCCTCTACCCTCAGCCCCTGGCAACTGCTAATCTCCCTCCCTATCATTTTGCCTTTTCCAAAATGTTGTACAAATGGAATCATACAATCCGTAGCCTTTTGAATGTGGCTTCTTTCCCTGAGTGTCATGCTTCTGAGGTTCATCCATGTAGTTGTGTGTTTGTGGTTGTTCCTTTTTATTGCAGAGTAGCATCCCATGATGGAGATGTACCAATTTGTTTATCCGTTTGCCAGTTGAAGGATACTTGGGTTGTTGCCAGTTTTCAGTGGTTATGAATAATGCCGCTATAAACATTTGCCTACAGGCTTTTGGGTAACCATTAAGTTTTCATTTGACTTGGGTAAATACCTAGAAGGGGAAATTATAACTTTACGAAAAACTGCCAAACTGTTTTCCAGAGTGGCTGTACCACTCAGCAGGAGCATTTGAGAGTTCAAGTTTCTTTACATGTTTACCAGCACTTGGTGTTATCAGTTTTTGGCTTCTTTTGCTTTTTAGTTATGATATGACATATATAGTAGTATTTCATTGTGGTTTTCATTTGCATTTTCCTAATAACTAATAATGGTGAGCATCTTTTTATGTGTATATTTGCCTTCTGCATATCTTCTTTGGTGAGTGTCTTTTGCCCCTTTTTTAAAAAATTTATTTATTTATTTATTAGTTTCAGGTGTACAAGACAAGGTAATACTTAGACGTTCAACATTTATATCCCTCACACTATGAACCCCCCTCCCCCCATCCACTATCCCTTCGACCTCACACTGAGCCATCACATTATATATATAAAATTATAGTTGGCATTCATTAATGTTTAGCTTCTGGTGTACAATGCCATGATCAGGTATCCACAGTATCCCTGAGGTGGTCTCCCAAATAGGACGCATGTCCATCGGATACCCAACAAAATCTTTACAACATTATTGAATACCTTCCCCAAATTAATTTTCAAAAAACCCTGAGGCCATCTTGTGGTTACCAGCTGCTTCCAAATCCCTTCACTTTTCCCCTTATCCCCAACCCCCCCCACACACCCATCTAACAACTCTCGGTTTTTTCTTTGTGTCCCCAAAACTGTTTCTGATTAGTTCATTCACATATTCTTTTCTTTAGATTCCACATATAAGTGAGATCATATGGTACTTGTCTTTCTCTTTCTGACTTATTTTGCTTAACATAATGTTCTCTAGATCCATCCATGTTGCTGCAAATGATAAGATTTCTTTCTTCTTTATGGCTGCGTAATACTCCATTGTATAAATGTACCACAGCTTCTTAATCCAGTCATCTACCGATGGGCATTTCGGTTGTTTCCATATCTTGTCTTTTGCCCATTTTTAAATTGGGTTGTTTGGTTTCTTATTACTGAGATTTGAGAGTACTTTTTATATTTTGGATATAAATCCTCTATCAGATATGTGATTTGCAAATGTTTTCTCTTAAGTCTTTGGCTTGTCTTTTCATTCTCATTTCTTCATTCTCTCTGGCTTGTGTTTTCATCCTCTGTTGAAGAGCAAAATTTTTTTAATTTTGATGAAGTCCAATTTATCACATTTTTCTTTAATGGATTGTGCTTTGGGGGCTAAGAAATCTTTGACCAGCTTAAGGTCACAAAGATTTTTCTCCTCTGTTTTCTTCTGCAAGTTTTATAGTTTCAGGATTTACATTTAGATTCTGTCTTCCTTTTTAAACAATTAGTTCCTAGTCCCAGAAGTTTGTTTTGGAAAACAGTGCCTATAACAGAGACAGACACACCTGACCAGATTTGGGGTGGAGTTGGTCCTGGAGTCTTGCCAGACATGGTGCCCTCCAGGAACCATCTGATAAAGGGGTACGGACATCAGAAGGGGCCCTGAGAGCAGCTTTTAGATACAAGGCTTCACTGGTTTAAGACTTGGCATAAAAGTGAAGGTTATATGGAGTATTACACAGCCTTAAAGAAAAAAGAAATCTTACCATTTGCAGCAACATGGATGGATCTAGAGAACATTATGTTAAGCGAAATAAGTCAGAAAGAGAAAGACAAGTACCATATGATCTCACTTATATGCGGAACCTAAAGAAAAGAATAAGTGAATGAACTAATCAGAAACAGTTTTGGGGACAAAGAGGAAAAACTGAGGGTTATTAGATGGGCGGGGGGGTGGGGATAAGGGGAAAGGTGAGGGGATTAGAAAACAGTCGGTAACCACAAAATGGTCTCA
Source organism: Rhinolophus hipposideros (assembly GCF_964194185.1). Taxonomy (NCBI): domain Eukaryota; kingdom Metazoa; phylum Chordata; class Mammalia; order Chiroptera; family Rhinolophidae; genus Rhinolophus; species Rhinolophus hipposideros. The sequence continues at coordinate 94,995,520 of NC_138052.1, forward strand.
GGGTTTTGAAAAATAATTTGGGGAACGTAATCAATAATGTTGTAAAGATTTTGTAGGGTATCTGATGGACACGTGTCCCTTTTGGGAGACCACCTCAGGGAAGATGTAGATGCTTGATCAATGTACTGTACACCTAAAACTGAACAATGGTGAATGCCAACTATAATTTTATATGTATAATGTGATGGCTCGGTGCGATGTCGGAGGGATAGTGGATGGGGGGATGGGTGAGGGGGGTCCACAGTGTGAGGGATATAAATGATGAACGTCTAAGTAAAAAAAAAAAAAAGTGAAGGTTATATATTTCTAAAGCAGGGTGCTGATAATAAGAGGAAAACCTCTAAACTTTCTAGATAAATCCTTCTGCCTACTGCACAAAGTCAGGATGGCGAATGGTGTGAAGCACAGGACTTTGCTGATTACATGCAAACACCCATGTCAGTGACTCACCCAATCACGCTTTAATCTCATAACTGAGAGGCTTTTAAACATTATAGTCCACAAGGCAGTTTGCTAGTTATGCCTGCCACTGAAATCGAGTTTTCCTCAGGACAGCTGGAGTGTAGCGTGGTGGGAAGAAAGCCGGATGCGGGTGAGAGAGGCCAAGGATTGTTTGCCTGGGAAGGATGTGCAGCCTGCTAGAAGTCTGTGAAATGACCGAGCTCAGCCAAGCTAAGTGGAGGCCGGCCGTCTCTCATCCATGGGAAAATGCACGGCAGCAGAAATGCTCAGAAAACAGCACTGACTGTTGGCTTTGTGTCAGCCGTTGCCCGACAGATAAGCCCAGACCCTGTCTCCTAGACACGCATGGTCTAGAGTGTGAGCGGTACTGGTTGTCGGAGCTGGGACAAGATTCCTGTCCAGTAAAGGAGAGCAGTTGACAGTGGATTGGGCATGGCTTCTCCAAGAACGTTCCAGGCAGAGCAGTGCAGGGGTTTAGTGTGGCAGGTGGTCGGCCTGGCCGTGTCACAGGCAAGATTCACTGTGGCAGTGGGGGATGCTATTGGGGGTATAACCAGGGTCAGCCTTGAAGGACTTTGTTTGCTTTGTACTAAAATATGAGTGTTTTCCTGAATTCAACTTGGTACCATTGAAGCATTTACATATGGGAGTGATGGGATGGGACTTGATTTTTAGAAAGGTCTCTGTGGCAGCTCTGTAGAGAATGAATTGGAAAGAGTCAAGGTAGACATTGAGGAAGCCAGTTAGGTGGCTGAGGCAGTAAACCAGGTGAGACCCCCCCGGAGTCCTAACCTGTAGTCATAGAGCGGACAGGAAGGCCCAGATGAGAGAGGTACAGAGGTGGGATCAGAACCGGGGGTGGGGAGTGCATCTCTGTACTCCTGGGTTTCTGTGACTAGGCACCTGGGTGGTTATGGCGCCACCCAGAGTCCCCTCACCACCCTGGGAGGAAGAGCAGGCATCATTTGGGGACCCACTGGGCTTGAGGCACTTTGGGGCCATTCTGTTAAAGAACCCACTGGCCGCGGAAGTCTGGCCGTCTCCACCACCCTGCACAGGTTCTTCCCCTATCCACACTGAGCGTTCCTGGAAGGATCAGGAACCCACGCATGCCCCACAGTACCGGAAGTAGGACTAGAAACATGGTATAAAGCCCCGTGTGAGAGGCTGCGGTGAGCACACTTATGCACTGAGGAGCAGCTCAGGGTGTACATGTCCTCCCACCCTGACCCCAGACACCAAATGAGTGCTTCCCGCTCAGCACTGAGCTGCAGGAGAGCGGCCGCCATTAGCTCTGATCTTTGTTGGCTTCCCTCCTTCCTTCCTTCTCTCTCTCCTCAGCTGAGCCCGTCTCACTTGTTTAAAAAAAAAAAAGTGCATTCACTCCCAGTCCTTTTGAAACCCACCATGTCAGTGATAGATGAGGTGGTATTCTTTAACTTCAAAGGAAAGAAAGTGAGTGAGTGAATATGGGCCAGGGGAGTTGAAAAGTCCAAGGGAACGGGAGACACATCGGGTGACCCTGCCATCAAGGAGGCGTGCCCTCGATCCCACCCCTGCTGGTGCCGTGCAAAGGCACAGACAATACCACTTTCAGTAAATCATGAGGGATCCTGAATACCCATTTTTGTCCATTTTCAATGGGCCTTGGGCATATTGCTTAAGATATAGCCCGCTGTTTGTGCTGGGTTCCCAGCTACTCAAAGTGCTCTCTCGACTTTATAATAGACTCTTTGCATAAGTGGTTTTGGGGGAGATTTCTTCAGATTTCCATAGCTAGTCATAGCAAAGGTGACCTTGTGGTTAGTACGGCCATTGTCACTCTTCACACACATAGGCTTTGAGTGATGCTGAGCTTTGTGGGGTATCCATGCAGCACCTAATTCAATCACACACCTGACCCTTGCCACTCTTTGGCACTGTCCCCTTCTCTGTGCTCAGTGTGCTGCTGAGGCCTCCGCACAAACTCTGGCTGTCCCCTGGAGGCATCTGTGCTCAACAGAGAGCTCTGGGCCTTTTTCCCCCCGCTTTTAGAATGCTGGGCCCCTAGGGAATCCAGCCCCGGGGGTGGCTGCTCGTTCCCATGAGGGTGCTCGGGAAGGTGCCTGTTAGAAGATGCCTGTTAGCAAAGCCTTTTTAAAAAGTCCCCTGGTTGTTTCCACAGTGGAGGCTTAGGGAGCAAAGGGAAGAATAACCTAGGGTCATTTAAGGGCTGGCATGGTCATTTCCTGAATCGTCTGTGACTGTTAAAAGCCTGATTTTCTATAAAGAAGCACAGCAGCTTCCTTGGCTCATTATTGACAGTAACAGTGAGAGTTTATTGAGTACCTACCATTTGCCAATTGCTTTCACGTTACCTCATTGAAGCCTTAAAACTTGTACCCATTTTTACAGATGAGGAAACTGAGACTGGGTTAAGTGACTTGTCAGAAGTCACATAGCTAGAAGTGGCAGAACTAAGATAGGGACAGTCCTTCTGCTTAATTTTTAAATTTTTCTTGTCGATTGTTGTTGATGTCTGATAATCATCTACATATCTGGAAAATGGATCAAGTCCTAATCCTAGGATTACTTTGAAGAGCTATTTTAAAATACTGTATGGCTCCATTTGTATAACATTCCTAAATGACAAAATTATACAGCTGGAGAACAAATTGGTGCTTCCCGAGAGTTGGGGATGGTGGGGGAGAAGTAGGGGGCGCTGGGGAGATCTCTGTAGTGAGGGAACAATTCTGTATCCAGATGGCAGTGGCAGTTACTCAGATCTACACGTGTGACCAAATGACATGGGACTAGACACATGTGCCACCGTCAGTTTCCTGGTGTTCATATTGTATCATAATTATTATATAAGGTGTGGCCTTTGGCAGAAATTGTATACGGGCATCTCTGTGGTATCTTTGTGATTTCTATAAATCTATAATATCTCAAAACAAAAAGTGGGTTTTTTTCCTTCCCTTGTGTGGGACACAGGCATTGCATCAGGGAAAAGGCTCGGTCTCAGGTAGGGGGCGCCTGCTCTCAGAAAGCTGTCCCTGTAGCACCACTGCAGGTGGCCTAGGAGGGGAGTACCACCTGGAAGAGCATCCAGGTTTTAGCCTCTGTCCCATGTATCCCGAGATTCTGTTGTCTTCTGGGAAAGACCTCACCTGAGTCAGTTGGAGGGCTGCAGGTGTGTGCCTGGGACACGCTTCAGGACTTCTTTGAGCCTCCATGTCGCCAGGTGTAAAGTAGGAATGGTACCAGCACCCATCTTATGAGGTTGTTGAGAGACTCCAGCAAGAAAATGCAGTACTGTGCTGAGCACAGACAGATTTATTAAGCTCAGTAGGTCTTGAGCATTTCTGTTACCATCATCAGTGTTATTTTCTCTGTTCCCAAGTTGTACCCTGTGCTCTAGTCAGACCCATCTCATACGCGTATGTATTCACGGGACAGTGCATATTCACTTTTATTTCTCTGGTTTTGGTCATTTATTCCTGCAACAATTATTTCTTTTTTTTTTTCAATCCTTTTTTTTTTTTTTTAGATTTTTATTGGGGAAGGGGAATAGGACTTTATTGGGGAACAATATGTATTTCCAGGACTTTTTCCAAGTCAAGTTGTTGTCCTTTCAGTCTTAGTTGTGGAGGACGCAGCTCAGCTCCAGGTCCAGTTGCCGTTGTTAGTTGCAAGGGGTGCAGCCCACCATCCCTTGCGGGAGTAGAACTGGCAACCTTGTGGTTGAGAGGACGCACTCCAACCAACTGAGCTATCTGGGAGCTCAGTGGCAGCTCAGCTAAAGGTGTTCAATCTTAGCTGCAGGGGGCAGAGCCCACCATCCCTTGGTGGGAATCAAGGAGTCAAACTGGCAACCTTGTGGTTGAGAGCCCCCTGGGAATCGAACCGGCAGCCTTCGGAGTTAGGAGCATGGAGCCCCAACCGCCTGAGCCACTGGACCGGCCCCTGCAACAATTATTTCTTGAGCACCTACTTTGCCAGAAACTCTGGCAGGTGCTGAGGATACGGGTGATGGACGTGACCTGTGTGGTCTGTGCCCTAGGACAGCTACAGGTTTCACTTTTCCCGTTACCTGGAATCTCCCGTTGGTGTCTTTCAAATCCTCACTGCCCTGCCACACTCACCGCAGGCCTTACCTGTTCCATGCAGGTCACTGCCAGACCTCTTAGCTCCACTCCACCAGCATTGGAGGCAGTGTGACGTAGCCCTCTTTGCCAGTCTGGACTATCCTTTTTCTCCCCCATCATTCCTCCCTCGACAGACCCCTACTCAGCAAGCACTTGCTCACAGAATTATAAAGTGGAGCCACAAGGAAGCTGAGAGTATCTCTTCTGAGGCTTTCCTTTTACAGATGAAGTCATGGATGGAATCCGTGACTCAAGTAATGCAAATTGGCCATAGGAACCCCCCACCCAGTTCTCCATAGGATAAATTAATCTTAGTTTTTGTTGTTGCTGCTTTTTAAATGTTTTGTTTCATTCTTGCCATCCAGTATTTTGACTGGCTGATTGGTGTTTCTTCTTTTAGCCTTTTGCAAGCCCTGAGAGGAAGAAGCCGTGGCCTCTCGTTCTCTTATTACTAACTAGCTGTGTGACTGAGCCATGCCAACCCAAAGGCAGTTTCGTTGAATTGGAAAAGCAGAGTCAGCCCATCTTTCTCCCTTGCTGTCACTTGAGTGGGTTTACCTGGCACTAGTGTTTCCAGGTGGCAATTCCCACCCGTTCTCAGGAATTTTTTCCACTTTCCCATTCCCGAATCCCGAAATATAAACTGTTTACTGTTTTCCACAATGAATCGTTTCCACAAAGTGACGGCCGATACTACCAACCACCTGGGAGCCCATTTTCCCGATTTCCTGACCAACTTTTCTCGAGATTCTGGAATGGAAAAGTGAAAAAAATTCACGAGAATGGGCGGGAATTCCCACCTGGAAACCCTAGAGATAAATAAGAAAAATGTCTAAGAGATACATTGTGAGTAGTACGTTTATTTTCCATTTTGGGTATTATTGGGTTCAAGGAGCTGATTTTCCTGATTTCCCCACCAACTTTTCTCGGGATTCAGGAACAGGAAAGCAAAAAAAATTCCTGAGGGCGGGCGGGAATTCCCTCCTGGAAACCCTACCTGGCACCTCCAATCTCCAAGCAGGACACTGAATCCCGCAGGCCCACCCAGGTGTCCGCTTCCTCTGGTCCAGCTTCTCCACCGGTCTGCTCAGCCGCTCCAGTGAGCAAAAGGAGTCCCGTCTTGTGCAGTAATGCCCTTGCCAGCGAGGCTTGGCAGGCTGACATTCAATGCCATTTGCTGACTTTCGGCTGTTAGAATCTAGATGAAAGAAGTAAATGTTGGAGCCTTCTGTTTATGGGAGAAGAAATTGCAGGTGTGGCCCAGTGGGAAATGCACAGACTTTAATTAGACAGGTTTGGGTTCCATTTCTGGGTCTGCCAAGTATTGATTTATCTCTTGCCTGACCTTGGGTAGGCAAGTTGCTTAGCTTCTCTGGGCCTCAGTTTCCTCACCCTTAAAACAGACGTAGTACCTGTACACATAAAGACTGGGTGAATATGGAACCTGTTATTCCTATTGCTTATTGCAGGGTCCTACATCACCTAGAGAGCCTTTATTTCATAAAAGCTTGTTGGGGATCACAAAGAGGAATCAATTAGGATTTTTTATTGGAGTTTATAATCTAGCTGGGATGGTATGATAGTCACACCAATATACAGCCAGAGACATGTTCCAGCGTGAGAATAAATGAGAAGAATCGGACCACAATAGAAGCAGCTGGTTTGTGTCCAGACTGTCAGAAGCCAGCCCTCTGCCTTGCTCTAGCAGGTCGTTGCGGCCTCTTCCTTTCCCAAGTGGAGACGAACAGACAGGTTGTTGCCAGTGCAGAGGTACTGGGCAGCCTCCATGTGGAGGCACATCTGCCAACCTGGCACGGCCTTTGAAGCTCTTCTTCTGAGTACTGGCCTCATCTAGGGCACACCGGCCACCCTGCCTGTGCCTCGGGACCTTGTCACCAGAGAAGGCTGCCCTGCAATAGAAGACCCCGTCTCAGCATGGCCACTGAGAGCAGTGTGAGTGCTGGTGGGACTGCCGAGCAGACAGGTGATGCTTCGAAGCACGTGTCCTCCTGCCACCGTAGCCCTGCACACAGAAAAGTGGCTCCGCAGTCCTGCCCCAGTTAAGCGGAAATCTATGATTGTGGAAATTCCTCAGGTATTAGAATGATCACATTTGAAACTGTTGCGTCCTAATCAGCTTGTTCCAGTGTGTCATCTTTTCAATTTTGATCTCAACTCATTATAGCCAGACATAAACCAGGGCCTTATTACATCAGGACCATTTATAGAGTGTTTGCCATAGCCAGGGATTGTTCTGACATGTTTTTCCTCATTTCATTTTCACAACCATATGAAGTAGGTACTATTATTGTCCCCATTTTACAGAGGAGGAAACTGAGGTAACTTGCCTACGGTTACCTCAGCTAGTAGGAAGTAAAGCACACACAACTAGTAGGAAGTAAAGCCGGGATTCACGACTAAGCAGCCAAAGAGGCTGGACCTATACTTCTCCCAGCGTTGGTTGTTGTTTATAGGGACATCTGTTCGCACTTTCTTCCTGAAGCTATAAGGCCTGTGGCCCACGCAGGAGGTCACAGCAAAAGTGTGAGTTCTTAGGAGTGGTGGAAAGACAACGTGTGCAAAGTGGGCAAAAAGTTAGACCAGACGAATCGCCAGGGTCCCTGCAAAGTACGAGAGCCTCTGACTATCCCCTGAATTCCAGCTCAAAGCCCCTAGAGAGAGTCTGCAAAGGATGAAGGGAAAACAAGTTTCTGCTTAATGAAAATGTTCCCCTAAGATTATTGTGAAACTTATTTTCTTAACATTTGACATTATTTCAGTTTCTTAAATGATTTTCGACTTTGTGAGATCATCCGACAATTCTGTTTACCAAAGCTGACTTTTTGGTTAGCAAGGCAAATAGAAAGTCTGTTCATTTTCCTTATGACTGGATCCTGGCACTTCCTAATACCGTCTACTAACCTCTTTAAATATTTTTTGGTGTTTGCATTTCAACTTAGCTGTACTTTCTTTAAACTTTACAACACCCGTATGTTGTTTGGTTTTTACCATAATTAGAATGGTATCTATTAGATAGATATGTTGTTCTATAAAAGGAAAAGGCTATTTATCTCCTCCTCCCCATGTTGTCTATAAAGCGCAAGTATGTTTCCTAAAGTCATGTAGGATTTAAATAAATACACATAATGGGGGGGTAGGAACAAACGCGGAGGAGGAGGAACCGAAACAGCTTGGTGAGGCACATGTCTAAATCCTTAGTGTCAGAAGCTACAGTCGTGCAATTTTCCATTTCAGTAGTCAACACTTTGCATTTTCAACAAGGCTTAATTTGGGAGGACACAAATCATTAAAGTAATATAAATTTTAATTCTTTGTAAAAAATAAAATAAAAACATGTATAGGTCGATACTGAATTTATAAAATTTTATGTTTTGCCTTTTTCTCTGGAAGGAAGGAAGGAAGGCTATTTTGGATGAGGTATGGGTGTCCCTTCCAGATTGTTCTGAGCAATCCAGTAAGTGCTATCAGATCAACAGGTATTTTGTAACTAGATGGCGGAGGACAGCTATTCTTCTGCCAGGAGACGCTCCTACGGCCTTGGCTGCAGGTTGAAGCCAGGTTTCAGGACTGAGGGACAAAGGCACATTGGCCGCCAGACCAGACCGGACCTTAGAATGTTGTCCAGGCATCTGGCCTTGTCTGGAAGGAAGGAAGCCGAATGAGCATGGAATCACGTCATGAACTTTGACAGTTGCTCTTGGCTGCATAAGACAGCCTTACGCAGGAGAATTCTTAACTGCCACTCTTTCTCATCGAAACATCTAAAGATGTGAGCACTGGTCCTTCGGAAATCCTCAGAGCTTCTCTTTTCACAGATACAGCAGGGATATGGGAAGGGTGCTTTCTGCCAGTAAACCTAGAGAGTGTCTCCCATTCGTCCATAAAACAAACCACAGGGATGACCACAAAGGAACTCGCTTCCGTTTTCCAGGTGGAAAGGCTAAGGCCGTCAGAACCCCACCAGCACCCCAGAGTCTCGCAGAGAACAGAGACGAGCCCAGAGCTGCTGGCTCCCTGCTTGAGTTACATAAGTCCCAGCTCCTCAAGTCCCTGGAAACTGAGGCCAATTCCCTGGAAGACCATTCTGTTCTCTCCTGTTTTTTCAAGAATGCAGCCAGCTTGATCACTGGCTCTGAGGATTGTACGAGAACATCCCGTTTTCTTTCTTCCGTGAACTGAATGCCTACCATCCTGAGCGTTGTTTAGTTGAGTTGTATTTCACCCTGCTTGGATCTCAGTTTTACATATGCTCGGCCTACATTTTGAAGAACCTTATTTTATTTATGTATACCCTCATCTATATGCAAAAAGAATTTGAGAAGACTTACAACAAAGGAAATAAACCGTGAAATGAGTACAATAGAAAGACAATCAGAATCAAGGAAAGGAGACAGAAATGAGGGTGAGAGTAGTTTCTGAGACTGGGGGGGAGGGGGGTCATACCTTCTGATTTCAGTAGCAGTAAAGCAGAAGTCCTGCTGTGGGGGGAAGGGAGAGATTTCATGAGATTATTTCTTATAACAAACCTCACTGAAATTTGAGGGATAATTTTCCTAGCCCTTAAAGCAGTTTCTCATATAAGACTTGATATTGGGGGCATTAACTGTTATAGTGGACAGATTTTACATTTATGACAAATGTATGTCGTCCACATACTGATTTAACTCAAGAATAAGCTCAGACTGGCTACCTGAGGGAGCAGATGGCCTCTCATTTAGGCCCTGTGACACGTTTCCCTTCCCTCTGCTGTGTGTGTAATAGAAGCTGTGTAGCGGAGACGGAAGTGCGAGGCTCTGTGAGGTCCACAGTGGGCATACTCTCCACTGTTTGGGGCAGGACCTCAAGCTTTAGAAAGCAGGTGGCAGAACTCATATCGTCTGAATGCAAAGGGACCCAGAGGACATTTGTCCCAGAGGCACAGGCGCCTCCCTGGAGGGGCCTATGCAGTCCTCCCGTCACCACTGGCACTTTCCTGTGGGAGCAGCTTTGAGTCACTCCCATCCCTGAACGTGGTTGGCCGAAGCCCCAGAGCTCTGAGCAGAGATGGGTCTCATCTGGTAATGTCCCCACACTGTCACCCTCTTTGGTCATGAAATTGTCAGAAAAGCTTCAGCGAGGAGTAGGAGGAGCAGGATGGCTACATGTCCCTGCCTCTAACTACATGTGACACATGCAGACCTGCTCACCATGCTTTGCCATCACTGTTGTCACATTGCCCAGAAATTTGAGGATCGGCAACATGGCCCAGTGACCAGGTAAGGCCTAATCAGGAAAGTGGGGGCAAGAGAACTCCCGTTCCACTAAAGTAGGCCCCAGCGTGAGGAGTGAGCGCTTCAGGGCTGGTCGCAGACGGTGATGAGGCAGAGGTGACGGCGGGCTTGACTGCCCTGGCCTTTCTGGGGAGTCATGAAATATCCCTCAGAAGGGGAGGCAGCTTGCCGGGCGGGCGGGAGAAACGAGGCTTCTTCTTTCCTGGGACTGGCTTGTTGGCGGGCCAACTCAGAGTGAACCCCAAGCTTGGCCTCTGGGGCTCCTCCTGACCAAACAACAGCCTTCCCCATGGGTGGGTTGACCATTGCTCTATCACAGGTGGTTTTTCTTCTGAGCAAGTAAAGCCTCGGCACTGAAGAATCCTTGTCCTGTCATTTTGAACTTTACTGAGAATAGAACGAGCCTCTGGAACAAGGTGCAGTGGAGTCAGGAGAAGTGGCCTTAAGTGAAAACACAGCTGTGGGGTTTACAGACGGCTCTGCAGGGAGGCGTCATCCAGTGGGAGCGGCCAGCCTCACTATAGACTTTCCAACACTAATGAATCGGGAACTCCATGCTGAACAGGATTTAGTTTGATGGGTCCCTGTGCCAGCAGATGGATGTATTTTTCTTGAGAGCCCAAGGTGCCAGAAATCTCTGTGATTACGTTACTGGAGCAAGGTTCTTTTTTGTGGTTTGTGAAGTTGAGCGTCAGGACGGCAGGATTCTCTTGCTCTTTCTCACTCTTATTTTTTCCAGGTCAGAACCAGAGCTTGGGGTGGGGAGGAAAATCCTGCTGAATGAGCAAGTTCTTTCTTAAAAAGCTCTCTCCAAGTCCAAAAAGACTTCAGTGGACTTAGGAGAAAGAAACCTAATACGTTGCCATAGAATCGTTGTGAACCAGTGAAAGCCAAGTCCACAGCACCTTTGTCTTATAAAAGAAAGCAAAGAGGAGATGGAAAAAAAGAAATAATGCTCAGGAAATCCAAACCAAACAAGGAAAACTAAAGAAGAAAAACTAAAGATCACCTCAGAGAATGTGAAGATTTCCTTCTAATGAGATTTTTCAATTACAAAACCAGGCTCAGGTAGAAGTAACTGTTCTGTTCTTTTTAAGTGCCATAAATGGCATACCTGAGATGATTGAACTATGATGGGACTTGCCATTTTCAGCTTAAGAAAGACTTGGACACCCTGCAAGCCCAGTGGACTCGGAGGGGAAGAGTCAGCCGTGGAGCGAGCGGCTGGAGGCTTCCCGGGCTGGTCCTTGACCTGCATTTGAACCTTGGTCCTAATAGCTAGCAGATTGAAGCAAGCTCACAGGCCTCCTGGAGAACCCATGTTGGTTTGAACTCGAGCAAGCCTGGCCACAGAACCAGCACTCTGCTTTCCCCAGCCACCTCTCTCAGTACACCCCTGTGAGGAGCTCAGAGCTGGGCTCCGAGGTCACCCCTGCTTGATCGGGGAGCAGCCTGCAAGTGCCATCCAGGCCATGGTCAGAGAGACACCTGGTTGCCCATCAGAGGTCATCTTGGAGCCGTTGTGGACAAGACAGGCAACTCTAAACGTCTTAATGCATGTCTTGCCCGTCCGAGGTCAGGCCAGACGTTTTCAAAAGCACCAGAAGCTGTGAGCTGGTATCTTCCTTAGCTGTTGGAATTTAGTGCCAAGTGGCCCAGGGATTATGTTCTCCAAGAATATGGTTGTTCAGGAAAGCCAACTATGCACCTGAACGGATTGAAAAACTGGTATTTGCTCACTTGCCCAGGGTGCCATCTGGCATATCACCTCAGCACTCTTTCCTGTCCCCTCCCATCACCCTTTTTTTTAACGTTTATTGGGGTGACAATTGTTAGTAAAGGTACATAGATTTCAGGTGTACAATTCTGTATGACATCATCTATAAATCCCATTGTGTGTTCACCACCCAGAGTCAGTTCTCCTTCCATCACCATATATTTGATCCTGTTTACCCTCATCTCCCTCCCCCAACCCCCCTTACCTTCTGGTAACCACTAAACTATTGTCTGTGTCTATGAGTTTTTGTTTCTCATTTGTTTGTCTTGTTCTCTTGTTTTTGGTACCATCACTCTTCTTTGGTTAGTCTCCTGAATGGAATCTCACTAGGCAGAGGCCCTGCCCCACTGGCTTCACTGGGTTGGCATATAAAGTAAGGTCACACTTCCTTTGATAGGTACATTAAATGACTCCCTGTACCCCTGTCCTGCTTAGCCTGGGACATTCGTTCTTAAACTTAGGTTCACCTGAGGGGTCCTCCACAGCAATGTCTGACTACCCTGAGGAAGCCTGACTGAGTGCTGAATCGGTCATTCTTGTTGCTCACCTGTTGCCACCTGTTGGGAGGATGGCCTGCTGCCTCGCTTGAGTCCCTGGTCCCCCTTCCCCAGAGCCCAGAGGAGCTGAAGGCAGACCTCTTGTAGTCCCAACAGTCCCAACAACGTGGCCTGTCCCCCGCGTTCCCTTGGCACATGGGGAAGGGCTCTTTCCTGAGGGTCCCAACCCCAGCTGCTTCAGCTTACCCACCTGCCAGTTTCCCTGGGGCCCATCCATAGCAGGAAAGCTAGGTCCGAAGGGGTCCCAGGAGTCTCACGCTCTAGCTGCCCGAGTCTGCCCTCCTCTGTGATCTAGCATGAGCCTCTGCAAGTGGAAGTCTCTTCCATTTCCTGTCCTTTGTCCAGAGGAAAGCCTGGCCTCTAACTAGACCTACCTGAAGGCCTCCTTCCTTAGCTGATGGAGGCCCACAGAGCCGCCTCATTACTGCCTCGGGGCCCTTCGCTGCCTCCCTCCTCACCCAGTACCAGAGTCTGACTGGTTGATTGGGGCAGGCTCTTCTGCGTGATGTGGCAGCTGCCTCTGGAAAGGGATTGGTGGACCCCACAAAGTCTCAGAGTGGCTGTCATTCTTGCAGGCTGACTTTCCCAGCTGAGCCTCTGCAGGCCTTGGTCAGAGCCAGCGCTGGCACATGGCAGCCTATAGGCCATGCCTGGCTCATAGGACATGTTCGGTAATACTGTTGAGTGAAACACTGTGCCTCTTCAAAGCACCGGTGAGATGGGAACATCTGGGCTCCTAGAGGACTGAGCCACTGCTTATCGTCTGGTGGCACAATGACTTGAGTGGGGGCAGACATGGGGCAATGTTACTGAAGTGAGAGCAGGAATAACAAACTCCACTGACACTGAATGACTCCAGATCTATCAGCCAGGTCAGCATGTGCCGAGGGGCACAGAAGCCTGCGGGGTCATGATTCTGTGCCTGGAAACTAAATGACTGGGGCACTTCGTTGTTAACAGGTTCACAAAAGGGTACCTGGTGACTCTCCCCACCCTGAGTCCTTGGACTCGCTGGGCAGAGGCCCTGCCTCCATTTTCTGAAGGAGTGAGCAATGGAAGACCCCCTTCTAAGAAGCTCAAAGGATGTGTGGGATCTTGCTGGGATCGACAGCAAGGGCTCTCCTAGAAGCAGTCTCAGCATGAGGAAGGGCAGAGTGTGAATGTGTGGCAAGTGCAGGCTCATGCTGTGCGCGGGAGTGCACTGAGCTCTGTTGGAGGGAGGAGTGCACTGAGCTTTGCAGCAGCAGGAGGGCCAGACCCCCTCCCTGGCCGGCACACGCATTTCTCCTGCCGTCTACCCTGAGGTCTTCCTGCTTGGCACGCCTAGCTCACCCATCCCCCTACAGTCCGACCCTGGAGAGCCCGGGCTGTATTTAATTCATTTTTATGTCTCCGACATACGGACAGCAGGAAGCCATCCCAGGTACTTAAAGAAGGAAGTGTCATCAGGCTTGTGTTTTAGAAAGATAACTCAGCTGGTTGTGGGGAGTGGATTAGAGAGAGCAGAGCCAAGGGAGTGGGTGGATGTACTGTGTGCCACTGTCCTGGAGAAATGATGTCCCCTTACAAAAAAAGGCTGGCAGAGGCCAGGCACAGCTTGGTGAAGGCCCTGACTGCTCTTTGCAGGTTGCAGTCTGCTTCCTCTGCAAGTTGGCTTCATTCTCAGGCTGGGAGCGAGCCACTTGCAGCTGTTCTGGCCCTCATGCCCTGAAGCACCCAGCAATTATCCCCTTACTTCTCATTGGCCTCCGCTGGGTCACATGTCCTTTCCTGAACCAGTTGTTGGGGCAAGGAAATGGCGTGCACTGATTGGCTTGAATTCCTATCTAATACTGAAAGATTTCCTTACAACTGTCAGGCCCAGTCCTGGGGCTTGGTTCTGCTTGGTCCTGGAGCCCCTGGACTCGGGGGAGAAGGTGAATAGCTGAAAGAAACTAGGTAGGTGTCATTAGGAAGGAGGAGATGATTGCTGGGTGACCATCAGTGTCTGCTGTATGGACCAGTTGGACTCATCCTTTCAGGTTTTGAAACATGCACATAGGAGGCACCTACACACACAAACCCACACACACCTACACACCTGTGGGGACACACTTTGTGGGAAATGGCATATCTTCGTCCTGCGTGAATTTCAAACCTCTCAGCATCCCCCCATCCCACCTCCAACTCTTCCTTCCTCGATTTCTCCTTGGATCTCGTGATTGTCCTATCTCCAAGGTCAAACACAGCCTACTCTGACCACAGCCTCCAGTTCCTTCCACTCCCTCACCAAGTGACTCCCACTCCTTTCCTTGACCTCTCGGAAGCAGTGTAGCCCCGCGGTTAGCGACGTGGACCACACTTCAGTTCTGCCGCTTATTCGCTCATTTGGATTTTTTTTTTTAACTTTATTTAAGTGTTTTTCCAGGACCCATCAGCTCCAAGTCAAGTAGTTGTTTCAATCTAGTTGTGGAGGGCGCAGCTCACAGTGGCCCTTGTGGGGATCGAAATAGCAAGCTTGTTGTTAAGAGGCCCACGCTCTAACCAACTGAGCTAACCGGCCGCCCCATATTCGCTCATTTGGGCCAAATACTTGAACACCTCTGTAACATAGGGATAGGTACTGACCTCACAGGGCTTTGGGGAAGATTAAATAAAGTCACACCGGAGAGATGTTTAGACAGAGGACATGCTCAATAAATATTTGCTCTATACAAGACATCTGTTGCCCAGACCCTTCTGTTTTTGTCAGGCAGCCCCTTTCGTTTTTATTTCCTGCCTGTTCCCCATTAGAGTTTCTACTCCATCTGTTGCCAATGTCATGTCTCCACTCTCTTGCTCCCTCAAGCCTTATTCGTCCCTCACACCTTCCTGGCAAATGCTCTTTTTTTTTTTTTTTTTTTTTTAATGCCTGTGTCTAGGTTGCTAGAGAAAAACAACCGGGCAGATGGTGCTACACTAACTTCAGACACTGGCCTCAGCTGACCCTTAATGCTCCCTGGCAGCCCTCGTGCTCTGCCCTGGTCAACTCTTATTCCTGTTCTCCAAAGAAGCAAATTCAAACCTTCATCACTTTTCTCCAGCTTCCATTCCTTCCTTTACCAAACCCTCCGTTCCTTGCAGATAATTTGACCTCCTAATTCTCAGAAAAGAACAAAAATCAGACTGGAGCATTCCAAACCACCATCATCCCTGACCCCTTCCGCCAAATCCACAGATATGGCTGCATCCCTGCCCAGCCCTCCCGACTCCTCCAGCGGAGAGAGGGTCCTCCACTTGTGTGCTGGATTCGAATCCCTCCTGTCTCCTCAGATACCTTGATTCTTCAGTTATCTCCATCTCTCCTGTACTTTTCGACCCCTCTATCAATGGTGCTTCCTTCATATCGGCATTTACACAAATCTCTGTCATCTTACAATGCACTCTCCTTCAATCCCACAGCCTATTATCCTGCCTCATTCCTTCCCATTCATCTCGGCTCTTCCTCACCACTGTCTAATTTGCTAAAAGAGTTGTGTGCACTCACAATCCCCCTTTCCTCACCTTCTCCTCGTTCTTCAACCCGTCACACCTGATCGCTGCTCCCACCACTCTCCCAACAGTCTTTGTTGCTAAGTCCAGTGAATTCTTTTTTTTGGATGCTTGTCCCTCTCTTACTTGACGTCTTAGAAGGATTTAATGCTGCTGACTGTTCCCTTGTAAGACACGTTCTCCCCTGGGCTCCGGAAACATCGTAACTGAAAACTCCATGGCCACTCCTTCTCAGTCTGCATTGTCTAGTTCTTAAAATAGCCGTCTCTCTGGATTCTATCCAAGACCCCATTTTTACTCCACACACACTCTCAGGACAATCTCATCCACTCTCACGGCTTCAGTTGCCACCTTACTTACCCTGCAAAGTTTCCCAAATGTGTTCCCGCCAGATTACAGTCTTGCATATAAACTTCAGAATTGTTTACAAGGCATAGCTGCCTGCCGCTCGTCTCCGCTAAGATGCCTCTCAGGTACTGTAAGACCAGCACTCGCACACTAAACTCCAGCTCTTCTCTCAAACCCGCTGTCCTCCTCGGGACTGATTAGCAGCACCATCTACTCCACTGCCCGAGGCAGAGAACCTTCAACATTATCTTTGACTCCTCCCTTTTGTGCAGACTTTATATCCGGACCATCACCAAGCCCTATAATTCTGGTAAGGCAAAAAGAGCATGGCTGTTGGTTGAAGTTCTGATTCTAACTGTGGTTTAGACAAATTACTTGACCTTTCTCAGCATCAAGTTCCTCACCTGTAACAAGGAAATAGTCATACCTAATTCAAATAGTTGTGGTCCAGGATAAAGGAAAGTCTTTACTTGGTAAGCATTAATAAACGTGAGTTCTCTATTCAGTAAACAGGAGGGCCCTTTGTCTCCATTCCCTCTCTCCCCATCCCCATCCCCATCACCGCCTCTACTCACTTATTGTTGAATTAGGATATACATAGACCTTGAGAATCCCCCGGAATTAAATTTCCCATAATTCCTTCATAACCAAGGACTACAGCTTGTATCTCGCCATGCTTATCATGAAGAATTTGGAAAATGCAAAGAAAGTCAAGCAATCTCTGTTGCCATTTTGATATAGTTCCTTCCAGTCTTTCTTCGTGCAGTCTCTGTTCTTATTTACATAGTTTTCGTGCATATAATCAAGCATACATCCTGCTTTTTCCATCTAACCCAGGTATTTCCCCAAGTTAATAATTCTTTATGAAAGTGTAACAGCTACAAACTGTTCTGCAGACTGTGGTATAGTTTATTTAACCATTCTGCTATTGCTGCATTTTTAGAGTCTTTCCAGTAAATAATACTGAGGTGAACAGTTTTGCAAAAAAAAAAAAAAATGTGTTTCCTCCTACATTTATAATAATTTCTCTAAGCCCTAAATTCATAACTTGAATCACTAAGTCAAAGGATTTAAAAATTTCTACATAGTACAGTCTCTGAAACAGACTAGATGAACATAGGCCTGACCTCAGCTACAAAGAGGGAGATAAAGAGAAAAGGGTTTTAATTAATAGATTTTTAAAAAAATAATTATTTTCTGTTTTACTGAAAGTGGGCTGGGAAGAGCCAAACAGTGCTCTGTTGGGAAAACACACCTTTGACTTCAAGTTCCTGGCTTCATGATGGTAAAGAGGGCTTGTTTCTGTTTTTGTATTTTCCTCAGGGTCAGTAAAAGGACAAGCCATTCCTACAAGCTCATTTCCCTCTAAGAAAGAGAAGAATGTCCAGCATCTAATGATGCAGATCATTAGCTATGTTAACAGCCTTGCAATTTAAAAAAAAAAAAAGTTATAATAATGTATCCTCCTAATGTGCACTTAATTTTAGTTAAAATTTCCCTGGTGATGTAAAAAATCCGGTGTGAATTTGGAAGTCTAATAATTGGCTCTGCATCTGGAAATGTTACGGCTGCCACAGCTGACTGGGCTGTAGCTGGACACACACAACCTCACTGAACTCGGCTTCCCAGTGACACACCTGGAGCTCTGAATTCACCTGCGGAGTCCTCTCCGGAAGCCGCAAAGACTTCTCTCTGGGGAGATTTTGTTCTCATCTCCCCAAATCAGAGAAAGCTAATGAGTGCCTCCCAGTTAATATGTCCAAAGTCAAACTTCTGACTCCCTGCCGGTATCCAAGTTCAGTCTTCCCACTCAACAGTGGGACAGCCACGTCCCTGGTTAATGAAATCAAAAATCCTTGGTTTCTTGATTTCTGTCCTCACCTCCCCCCAACATCAAATCCATCAGTATATCCTGTCGATTCTACTTCTAAGTTTACTTTGAAGATAGATCTCCAATTATTCATTTCTCTCCATCTCGCCCGCCCTCCCAGCCCCCATCACCGCTCACCTGCCCTTCCCACTAGCCTCCTAGAGGCTCCTGCTTCCACTCTCCCCACAGCCTGGTCTCTATACAGTAGCCAGAGGGATCTTGTTAAAACATAACTTGCATCGTGTTATCCACCCCTTCCTTAAAACATGTCAGACTTCCTTTTGCTGTTAAGGTAAAGGCCAAAGTCCTAATGTAGCCAAGAAGGTACCGCGTGGTCTGCCCTGGCCTTCCTCTGCACGTCACTGCCCACCGTGTCTCCCGTAGAGCGAGTTCCTGCTTACCAGCCCTCCCTCGGTTCCTGGAACTGCTGCCCCAGGGCCTCTGTACCAAGTCTCCTCCTGCGTTCCCTATCCTTCCTCCCCGCTCTAGGTCCGGTTATTTACTTCAACAGGAACATGGGAGATTTGTTTCCTGCTTCAGAGAACCTGTTTTAATTCGAAGTTTTATATGTATACATTCATTAATGTGATCATGTGAATGAGCTTCATCTCCTGAACTAGACTGTAAGGTCCATGAAGGAGTCCCCTCTCTTCTGCTGTTCACTGTTCTTTCCGTCAGCTAGCTCAGCGTCGCGCACAAAGTAGGTACTCAGTAAATAATTGGTTGCATGCTGAATGAATAAGGAGAGTCCTGGTAACGGTGTTCCCATGAGGCATGGGCTTTTCCCAGAGTTGGCAGGCCCAGGTTCTCCACCACATGTCAGCTGGAGGCAGGGTGATCATGCTTGATTTTTATTAATTTTTTTATTTCAATATCAGAATGAGCAGAGCATGCTGCCTAAAACTTACTTGGTTTTCTCTTCTCTCTTTATTCAGCTAAAGCTTGCTTTCACTCTGGACCACGAGACTGGATTGCCTCAAGGATGTCACATCTACGAGTACCGCGACAGCAACAAGTAAGCCACTCAGTGGGAAAGAGTGTCACCTCAGCATGTCCTGCCGAGGTCTCACCTTTGGGCTCTGTTACACTGGACTTCTCTTACAAAGGGATTGTCAGGAAGAGAAGCACACTTTTTGCGACTTTGCTAGAAAAGGGGCGGGATAGAATATTCCTCCCATAACACCTCTTTTGCCCCTAAACACAGAGCTTGCAGTACTTGTATAGGAGCAGCTGTCATGGACTAGGTAGGTGTCTATTCCAAAGTACACCTTCCTTTCCAGGCTCCTCTTTCCTCCAGACCCACTCCCAATGTGGTCTGCGTCACGTGCCGGCTAGTTTGGTTCACTGTGCAACTTTGGCTTTTGGCAGTGTTGTCTGACTAGACTTACGTTTATAGGTCTTGTTGTGACAGTCTGCCTTGCGAATTTTCTAGTTGGAGGATTTCTGAGAACTGACAGAGATTTAACTTGGTGGCCATATTAGAAAGGCGGCAGCTGGCATAGGTCTGTAGCCTCTCCTTTCTTCATCGCCTCCTTGACTGTATTTCTATCTGTGTGACAGTGAAGGCGGTGAGTGAGGCAAAGGGAATATGCCCTGATGGTGACAGTGACGGTGATGATAATAAATAGTGATGCAGCTACCATTGAGGACCTACTGGGTGTTGGGCACAGCACTGGGACATTGCATGTGTTACCCAGTTTAATCCTCATGACAACCTGAAGAGTGTGCTTTTGTTACTGTATTTGCGGAAGCTGAGATCTGGGGGTATTGCTCAAGGTCACTGTCCACAACTGTGTGAGGCAGCAGCCGCGTGATCACGTTTACTCTGGGAAGAGACTAGATAAAAGGCAACTGTCGTCCCAAGTTGCTACTGTCTAGAAACCCCAGGCAGTGACAAGAACAGTCCCAATCTGGACTCAAAGACAACATATCGTGATCCAATTGTTTAAATATCCCAGCTATTTTATTTTATCCAGTGGACGGAATCAAATAGGCACACGCCAGTGGAACTGTGCCTTACCTTCCGGAAGAGAAACTCGTGTCTTCCTCAAAAACTCTTGCTTTGGAATGGGTTGAGATGGGTTCCTGGGTGCCTTCATGACCAGGTCTCCACTCTGGTTACTTTCAACGCATTCCTCTTTGTAGCTAATCTTTGGGGTATGCCCTAGTAAGCTAATGTGTACCTTCAGTTCCCACCCAGTTGATCGTTTAGGAAAGGCTGGCCAAGCATCCTTTAACCCCATCGTTTCTCCTCTCGGACGGCACTGTTTTTAGAAGACAGCTCCAGGGTGATGGGCCACTGTGTCAGAACTACCATCTCAGCTACTTGTAATGTTTCATTCTATAGAGAAGTAGGGCTAGACTTCTCAGAGGGGCCCGAGGACAACTGAGCAAGTCCCTGGGTGGCTAGCGACTAAGAGAAACAAGCCTTGAGCTGCCTGCCGTGCCAGCCTGCCACCCTCCATGTCAGCAGTGCCCTGTGCTCCCTGGTGCTTGCTGGGTGGCAGTGGATGGCAGCCCCGTACATGGAGATTGTGGCAGCAGAAACAGATCTTTAGGCCCAGGGGGTTTATAGACTCCAGTTCTGGCCTGACTTTCCACTCCTTGAAACAAAAGTTGGCAGAGTATCTGTTCAGTGGGGGAAGGGCACTGGCCCTCCTTCCTTTTAAGTTCCTGCCTGAGCAGTTCAGTGGTCCAGTGACGATGACGACTTAGGTTGTCTTGGAAGCTGAGAGGAGAAAATAGCCTACCTCTGTTTCTGGGCCTAATGCTTAGCTCCTGGTATACGTATCAGAGTGAGCAATGTAAGAGGAGAATGTAGGGGTTGTGCATAACTTCAGCCCCCAAAGACCTGGAAAAGAAAACATTTGTGTAGGATGTGGGAGAGGAGCCATGACCCAGGGAAGTATGTGAGCCAGTGCCCCAGTGATCCGTCTCCATGGTTCTCTCTCGCTTGTCTTAGAGGCAATGTTGGGGCTCGTTCTCAATCCGTGGACAAGTTTCCTAACCTCTCTGAGCCTCGGGTTTCTTCATCTGCTAAGCCAAGGGACTAATGATACCTACCTGTGGAGTGGATTCACATGTCAAAGATGTCATCACTGGCCTAGCATGTAAAATGCCCAGAGTGCGTGTTGATTGCCTCTCCTTCCCAAACAGAAAAATCGTCACGACTTCCATTCTGTTTTCCCTGTGCTAGCAGGGCAGCATCCAGGAGCTCTGACTGCAGCTCCCATTGGAGTATTGATTGGGGAGGACGCTGGTGTCCATGTGTGACAGCCGCCAGCCGTGTGCGATGCACTCTGTGCAAAGGCAAACCCCTCTCCCCACTTAGGAATTGTGAACAGGGAACCCCATGAGCCTGACCATGGCTTTGTCTTCTCCCCTAGGCTCTGCCCTGTGTTCCTCTGTTCACTTTAGCGTCATTTCCCCAGGAGTGCCTGAATCCCCATATTGCTGTGATTGTGATACTAGGAAATGAGAATATTCTAGCCCAAGGCCCTAAGGAGCCCGTGTTGTCTAGAGCCGAGTAACATGAAGGTAACTGAAGCAAAGAGCTGAGGTCCTACATATGAGAGAAATGAGCTTCCTATCTCAGTATTAATTTGGTACAATTAATTATTGAAACTACTTCTTGTTTTGTTCGTATCAGTACCCCTAGAGCCCTAGCCCAAGACCTGGCAGATGGTGCTAATGAAGGCAGGTCGGGGGACCCGATTAACCATTTTAGAGAAGGAACCTGGGTAGGGGGGAGTCAAATCTCTTTCCAACCTTTGTCTTTTCATTTGTTGTAGGATTATGATGAGGATTAAATTACTCATGACGTCAGGGAAAACTGTCTCCGTGGGTAGTTTATGGATTCTAAAGTGCTAACATAGAAGAAGGAAGCTGTAAAAATCCGGTGTAACTCTGTGCATATAGTAATAATTAGAGTTGTTTACATCACCTGCCTGCCATTTTTTGCCTGATATGAAGCACAGTCACAATTAGGAAGAGCATTAAGTGGGCCAGACCAACTTGCAGGAGCTGAACTTGATTGCGAGGCTACATGCTGTCCATGACCTCTCGTGTTTCTGACCCACGTAGAGGGCTATTAGCCCCCACTCCCTGACTGCCCACGGCTCACCAGCACTGGGCTAGGGGCTCACCCAGATTATTTCTCCAGGCAGATGGTAGTGTCACAGTTCCACAGATTGCAAAATAAAAACATTCAGACTGAGAGCGGTTAACCTGCCCAAGGTCACCCTGTGGATTTTACCCCAGCTCTAGCAGATTCCAAAGCTGTGCCTTCACACCACCTGCCTTTCTCTCCATCACCTGAAGCCCGAGGTCGTTCTGATTCCAGCCTCTTCTAAACAGACCTGCCCTAGAAGTTCTCTGTCTGGAGATTCTGGGATTTCCAGTCCCTGCGGAGCCCTGGGTGGATAGACAGCCTGTCTGGTAGAACAAGTCCCAACTTGTCATCATAAATCTGAGTTAGCTGGTCATTGTCCGAGGCAGGTCACCGTCCACTCTGCAGTGCAGCCTACCTATCAGGATCCTGAAGGTGGTGATACATGTCGGGGCTGAGGGAGAGTGGAACGAGGCGACGTGTGATGGGCCATGTAAACGGGGGAGTACTTCAGAGGTACTGAGTGTGGTGCTTGCCCTTGTAACCGCCCGAGTGGCCCGCGCACTGGGCCCTGCAGACCTGGGCTCCGGCTCTGCGCTGCCCTCTCCGCCCCCCCTCGGCAGCTATGCGTCGCCCTGGTTCAGAGACGCCCTGACTCCCACAGCCAGCTCCCCCGACTCCATCGTCTCTTGGGGCAGGTTAGTGTGCTAAACTAATGAAACGAAATCTTTCGTTTTTTCCTGCCTAGATAGATGGCTCATTTTGGCACCTTGAAACCCACATCATCAACACGGACCACTAACATCTAGAAGTATCAGAGAGAGCCCATCCCTGTGGAGTTGATTTTCCTCCGCTAAAGTGCCTTTCCACCTTCTTAGGTCCTCACTGAAGCACGGCATCACTGCAGCCTTCCAGACGAGAGGGAGGGCACTTCTGGTCCTCACGTCCTCCCCGCTCCCCAGCCCGAGGGCGCTTCGCAGCTCAGGTCACTGGCCTTCTGGCAGCAGCGCGGGCTGAGGCGGGGCTCTGGGCCCCTGAGAGCTCACCTTGATTCTTTCCCCAGCCCCTGAACGCATAGTCCTGTCTGGACTGGAGGGTTTCCCAGCATGCTGGCCTGCCTCTGAGGGACGGCCTGCTCAGCATCTTTCGGTCTCAGGACACGCCAGGCAGGCAGGACAGACCCACAGGGCAAAGCTTAGGGTAACCCTGGGATTCTGCTTCTGTTGTGCTCTCATCATGGAGAACGTGCTGGGTTAGTTCAGGTCAGTTGATAAGTGTATGTCAAACAAGATTGGTGTGCAGGAGACATACGGGGGATGAGGGAGAAAATAGGAGCGGGCACGCGGCTACAGACCGTGGTCCCGCCTGCCCTGTGAAGGAGAGTCCAGAGAAAGGAGGGTTGGCCAAAGCCTCCGCCTGCAGCGGGGATCGAGAAAGCTGTGGCCAGGCCGGTGGCACATCTGCAACCAGAGTTGCTGGTTGGAAGAGTGTCATGTCTATGGGAGTATCCCTGCCTCAAGACCCCTGCCTGCTCTGTCACCCGGGGCCTCTCTTCCTGAGAAGGAGCTCAGAAAGAGACATGAATGAGCTGAACTACTGCCTCAGGATCGTAGTGGAACTCGGGGCACCAGCTGGTCCTCTTCCCTCCTCCACTGTCCACTTCAAATTCTCCTCGCCCTCAGCCAGCGCCTCAGTAGACCTTGACAGCTTAACTGGTAGTGACCCAACTTCACTGCAAGGCTTCTGAGCCCTTGGCTGTCACGTCTTTCTCAGACCAGGGCTGACGCATATATGTGTATGTTTGTCCCCAGTGTGGCAAGGGAGTACCAGGAGGCTCCCCTGGGTCCCACACAGCTCCTCCCTGCCCCTCCGCTGATCTGGTTGAGTATCCCGCCCCCCGACCCCCCGTCTCCCCAAGATGACTCCTCTTATCTGCTGGCCCCTGGATCCATGGAGTGCAGAGAATCCTGGCAGTGGCCCTTCGTCACGTTACCTCTGGCCTCTAGTACCTCAGGCTCCATTGTCCCGTGGGTGTGAATGAGCCCAGCTCTGTGACTCCCTTTCCTACTGTCCTCTCCTGCTTACGGAGAAATGCCACCACCACACCCCACTGCATTTCTGATGACCCTGATGAAGGGGGTGTCCTGCAGGCCTCCCCCAGAACATAGGCCTCTGCTGGGTCTTCTGGACTCAGTAATATGTGCATTCCAGCATGGCCCCTTCCTCTTTGTTCCTTCCTCTGCTGTCTGCCAGGCAATTCATGCCTTTTTTCCACTTGGCTCACCCTTAGCTGTCACTTTCCCCAGGCCCCTAAGGACGACCCCCTCCCCTGGGGTATTTGCCAGGGTGCTGAATCCCACAGCCCAAATTAGTGCATTCTTCTTGCTCATCTGGTTTTACTTCCTGGCCCCCTTGATCAGGCCCCCAAGTCCTGCTAGCTAATTCTTCTCCCTCTTGGTATAAAATCTCTCCTTTCTGATCAGGCCCAGCACATCCTAAGCTGCATGTACCCCTCATTATGGGCCAGGCAGCCCAGAAAGAGTTAGGGGAGTTTCCTGAGCAGTAGGGGGTGACCTCTGCATGCCTTCAGGTAACGTAACTAACGTAACTGGAAGCGTGTGCCACGTTTTTGTAAGCTGTCCCAGAGGCCCTCTGGCTCTCCCACTCAGCCTTTACCTGCTTGTTGAGGGCCTTCAGACTGTCACCGTCCCCCAGCTGGGCATCGTCACACCTCAGGTAACCAGCCAAGACTCCACTGCGCCTCCCAGGCTTTCAGATGAATGCTTCCATCGTCACAAAGTGATCAGGGGCTTTTTCCTAGGTTGCCACTGTTGAATCTTTGAGCAATTAGGCCACTACTTTGTGCCAAGGACTCTCCATGCCCCGAGTGTCCCCTTTGCCTGCCAGGTAATGAGTGAGCAGTCCCCAAACTCCTCTGTTCTGCTTGTTTTCTCAGATCCACTCCGGTAACCACTTGTGGTAGTTCAGGTCCTCTGAGAAGCGGGTGCCAGGACAGGATTAGATGTGCAGGAGATGTATTGAGGGCAGGCCTGTGAGAAACAGAATGGGAGGGAAGAAAGATATGTAAGATAGAGCCTTCAGACCTCAATGGGAGGGACGACCGGGTAGGAAGAGTCTCAGGCTGTAGCTGTTTGAAGAAGGGGTCGCCGGGCCCATGGGAGGTCCTCAAACCAAAGGCACTTGCTGGAGGCATCTCACGTTTTGCAGGGCCCCCGAGTGCTCAGTCACTGGCTGGGAGCAGCCCAGGGAAAGTGTGGCCTCGGCACAAATGCAGTGGTAGGTCCCAAGGGCTGCAGCTGGGCCAGCAAGCAGTTTATGGTCCTGTGGCAGGAGCTCCAAGGGGCACCTTTTCATGGGGAGGGGGGAGAGCAGGAGCTCCTGGATAAAGCCCTGCGTTTAATTTCTTTCCCCCTCCGCTTGGTTCTTGTCCTCTGCCTTCACGTAAATAAGCAGAGAGGGTATGTCCCAGCAGCTCTGACAACGTCAGACTGACACCAATCCTTCCCAGGACTTTGGAAATGACACTTTGCACCTTGGACCGGCTGCAAGTCCCCAGGCTAAGCAGTTATGTTACCTGAGAGCCTCCAGACCTCCCACTGACACTGCCAGGTTAGAATGAAGAATGCCTTTCTTGTTCCTGGTGAAACCCTTGGTTAGGAGAAAAGGGAGCCAGAAATCAAGGGAGAGGAGGGGTTCGGGGGAAATTGGAAGCAACCCAGCCAGAGAAAGGCGCCAGAAGTGACCTCATGGGAGCAAGCCGACAGCTGTTCCGTGCATGTTGGAGTTGGCCCCTTACCACAGGTGTGAGCTCACCGTTTCCCATCCCAGCCTTTGGTGTTGGGCATCAAAATGGTAATCAGGGAAGGCTATCCTTCTTCACCTTCCCCACCATGTAGAGAGGGGGCGGGGCTCCCTTCCCTCCCATCACCTCACTCCAGGCAGCAGCAATAATGATACCTTGCGTGTCAAAATGCATTGTTCATTTGGCCTCGATTTTCCTGACAGGAAGGGCAGGGCATATGAACACTCCCGTTTTATGGAGAGGGAACCGGATTCCCTGAGAGGTGTCCTGACCAAGGTCAAGCTATGAGCCCCAGGTGGAGCCAGCAGGCTTTTCCCTGGGCGGCGTGTTGGTGAAGCACTGGGGAGGCAGGCCTGGGACAGCGCCACAGTGAGGCCGCACTGCCCAAGGGCAGCCAGCCTGGGGCAGCATGGCTGCCTCCTGTGTTACTTACATTACCAAGACTCCAGAGGGGTAATGTGGCCAGGGCAGGGAGAAGCTCTGAAGCAGTTGTGTTGTGTCAGCACTCTTTCCCCAGCTATTGGGACACGGGGGAGGGATGGAGCCTGAAGTCACGTTTTAAAACCCTGAATTGCCTCCGCAAAGGTTTCCCCAGCAGCGGGGCCAGAGTTCTGAGCCCTTCAGAGAAATCGCTAGCTCCTCGGGCCCTGCTGGCTTTCTAAGGCTAGGCCTGATCAGTGCGAACATATGGAAACCAGCAGCAGTGCCGAGGTTGTGCTGGGCAGACCAGCTGCAGATAGATCGGCACACGCGCAGACGCGCACGGACCCCTGTCTCGGTGTGTGTTAGAGCTTAATGCCCACTCACCTCAGTGACTATTGCCTGCCACAGTGCGCGCGCTGGAAAATAGGTTTTTACAATAAACTCACTTCTATAAAGCCTATGTTTTAACTATGACATGGATCGAGAAAAGTAGACAAATCATACGCATCTAGTTCAAAGGATAAACCCACCACATAACCATCACCCAGATCAAGAAACAGAACATTTCAGCCCCCGAGGAGCTTCCCTCATGCCCTCTCTCCTCCCAGAGGAATCCATCATCATAACTAACTGCTAACACTAGAGATTAGTTTTGCTTGGCTTTGAACTTTATAGAAATGGAATCATTCTGTACATTCTCTTTTGTGTCTGACTCTTTTCTTTCGGCATTATGTTTGTGAGAATTCGTCTTTGTTGCTCGTCTAGCTATGGTCCATTCATTGTCATTGCATAAATGAATGAAATACATCAGTTTATCCAATCCTCTTTCATTCAGTCAACATTTGGGTTGTTTCAATTTGGGGCTATTATAAATCTGCTTGTATGTGTCTTTTGGTGTATATATACATGTATTTCTTTTGAGTATACACCTAGGAGTGAAATTGCCGAATCACAGAGAAAATATCTTCCCAAGTGGTTGTACCAGTTTACCACTTCACCAGCCATGTATGAGACTTCTTATGTTTATTGGCTGTTCAGTAGAGGACCGTTTCAAATTTCATGCCTATTTTTCTACTGGGTTTTCTGTTTTTTCTTGTTGATTTATAAGTCTCTCTATCCTTGATTTGAGTCCTTTGTTGGTTATACATGTGGCAAATGTCTTCTACTCAGTACCTTGGGTTTTTTACTCACTTTGGTGGTGTTTTGAAGAACAGAAGTTTTTCTTTTCAATGTAATTCAATGTATTGATTTTATTCTTTTTTTTTAATTTTATTTTTTTTAATTTATTGGGGTGACAATTGTTAATGAAATTACATAATTTCAGGTGTACAATTCTGTATTACATCATCTATAAATCCCATTGTGTGTTCACCACCCAGAGTCAGTTCTCCTTCCATCACCATATATTTGATCCCCCTTACCCTCATCTCCCACCCCCCAGATTTTATTCTTTATGGTTGATTTTTCTAATATCCCATTTAAGAAATCTGTATAAAAATCCTGAAGATATGTTTCTATTAGTCAGGGTTCTCCAGAGAAGTAAAAACAATAAGAGATACTTAGGTAGGTAGGTAGGTCGGTAGGTAGGTAAGTAGATAGGTAGGTAGGTACCGTGTTTCCCTGAAAAAAAAGACCTAGCTGGACCATCAGCTCTAATGCGTCTTTTGGAGCAAAAATTAAGATCCAGTCTTATTTTAATATAATGTAAGATTGGGTCTTTAATATAATAATATAATATAACATAATATAACATAACATAATATAAAATACTGGGTCTTATATTAATTTTTGCTCCAAAAGACGTATTAGAGCTGATGGTCTGGCTAGGTCTATTTTCAGGGAAACACGGTAAGTAGGTAGATTGAGATTTATTTTCAGGAATTGGCTCATGTGATGATGGAAGCCAGTAAGACCTACGATCTGCTGTCTGCAAGCTGGAGGCCCAGGAAAGCTGGTGGTGTAATCTAGTGGAGTCCAAAGGCCTGCGAACCAGGGAAGTCAGTGGTGTAAATCCCAGTCTGAGGGAAGAAGATGAGGTGAGATGCCCAGCACAAGCAGTGAGACAGGGGAAAAGGGCTGAAGTCCTCATTACTCTACCTTTCGTTCTGTCCCAGCTTTCGGCAGATTGGATGGTGTCCACCCACCTTGGGGAGGGCCATCTGCTTTACTGTGTCTGCTGATTCAGATGCTGCTCATAGACACACCAGAAACACCCTAACGGACATGGAAATAACGTTTTATCCGGGTACTCCATGGCCAGTTTAGTTGACACATAAAATTACCTATTAGGTTTTTCCCACATTATCTTCTAGGAGCTCTATTGTATTGTCTTTTCTATTTTATGCTATAATCTCTTCAGAATTGATTTTTTAATATTACAGCAAGTTTCATTTTTCCCTCTGGATATCTAATTGACCGAGACCATTTGTTGAACAGACTTTCTCACCTTTCCACAGTGCCACCTTTGTCTAAAAGGAAGTACACGGATCTGTTTCTTCTTGTTCCAATACCCCACTGACCCAGTTATTACGCCTTTGTTAAAAGTCTTGATATCCAGTAGAGCCAGACTTTCCACCTTGCTCCTCTGCCATAAAGGGCATCTAGGCTATTCTTGGCCCTTTCAGTTTCCATATAAATTTTAGAATCAGATTGTCCGTTGTCACACACAACTGGGATTTATATTGAGATTTATTTGAATCTATATATCAATTTGGGGGAAAATGACATTTTTATGATACTGTCTTCTCATCCTTTACTTAGGTCTTCTTTAATTTTTCTCAATAATGTTTTATAATTTTCTGTATAAAGGTCTTTATCATCTTTCTTTATATTACTCCTAGGTATTTGATGTTTGTGATACTATTTTAAATGGTATTAATTTCCTTTTCTCTTCGTTGTCGACATACGGGAATACAGCTAATTATTATGGACCCTGTATCCAGTGACCTTGCTAAATTCATTTATTAAATTCAAACAATTTGTTTTGTAGAATCTTTTTTACTTTCTATATACCCAATCATGTATATACAAATAGTGACACATTTACTCTTTCCTTTCCAATTCTCCCACCATGTATTTCTTTTTCTTGCCTTATTGCACCTTGTGGTGGTTAATGAAAGTGGTGACAGCAGGCGTCTGTGTCTTGCTCCTGATCTCAGTGAGAAGGATTTTTACCACAAATTTACTTTCAGATTATGAAAGTTTAAAGAGATTTGGAGGAGGGGCAAGAAAAAGATGTTAAATATACCTGTGAGGCAGTTTAACATCTTTTCTCTTAGAGACGATGGCGGGCTTAAAAATACACAATTCTATGTCACGACCCAAGCAGCCTGAAGAGATTCCTTCTCTGACTTGGAGAGAGGAAGGAAGAGTACAGAGAGGGTATAGACCCAAACCTGCCCTGGCAAGGGGAGAATGTCCCTGTTATTCTCACAGCCCTTCTTTTACAGCCCAAATAACTACCCAGGGATGACTCAAGAGATTTCCCTGCAAGACAGAAAATTCTAGGATACCAGGAACTCTCAAAACTGCTCACTTTTAAATTCTCAAAGGCCTTATTAAAGAGAGTAAATGTTTCCTTGGTTGATTTAACACAGGGTTACAGTAAGCAAACAACTTTTCTTCCTTCTTGAGTTAAATTTCCTTTGTACAGCTTTGCCTTTTTCTTTACTTGTCTTTTTGTAATGGACTACAGTTCTCTCCGTTCTTGGGAGCCTCCCGGGCTGCTGCAATCCAGTATGACTTGGAGCCTTTCGGTTGTTTTTTTCCATATTCTTTTTACCATGTGGTGACATGCTTTGAGCAATGAGAGAAGATGGGCAGAATTGGCATATTTGTTTTTGCTACACCTATCTTTTTCGCTACACCTATCTTTTTTGCTACATCCATACCTTTTTCAGAATTTCCTGGCGTGACCATGGCAGAGAAAGAGTTCTCTGCCTCTCTGGTTGTTTGTCCATCCACGGATTCATATCCGGGGTGGGGGCTGCTCTTTGGCCCCTATGGCTAGCTTTTTGAGCAGTTTTTAAACCTAAGGAGGCCTGTCCCTTTCCAGGGCTTCAAGGAGTTCTAGAAGAGTCTGGTGGTATTCAGGCCATCCCCATTTGGTGAACAGGCCCACTCAGTTCCTCTTAGGTGGGGTGTGTGCCTCAGGCCCCCTGCGTGCCAGTGTGCTGTGCAGACCCCAGGGCATGCTTAGATACTTAGAGTAGCAGGTCCTTCTGTGTAAACACCCTCTCTCGGATACCCAGAAGTCCGGAGTACGGACCCAGGCCACAGAAGCCTGAGATACTCTCAGGGAGTCAGCCCATATAGGAAACCGGCCACAGGATTGCGTGCTGGCTCCAAGCCTGAAGAAAGGTGCCCATGGCTGTCACCTCCTGCAGCTGCCTGGCAGGCAACCAGAATGTGCTTGGCTCTCTCAGCTTTTGGCTGTGCTCTCTGTGGGGAAGTGTGTCTGATCTGTCTTCACTGCCACTCCCCAGCTCCCTGCGGCATTGTGGCTTTTTCTTGGTGTTTGGGCAGGAAGCCTCCAGAGCCTGAAGAAATTGCTGTACTTGATGACAAAGGCCATCAATTGATATAAATCACCTAGGGACTGCTTTATTTATTGAAAAGGAATTGAACATAATTACTCTCTCTTCTTAGGACACTTCGCCAACGGTGGGCACCGAGGTGGGCAAAGAGCTCACCAGTGACTCAGCATGTGCCCAGCTCATGGCCATTGAGTCAAGCAAAAGGCAGTGGCCGACTTAATGCAGCTATTCTGAAAACCCAACACAGCAAGGCCCAGCTGATACGACAGAACACGTATCACTCCACTGACTTAGAGCTACCCTGGCCGACCCTGTGTGACCCCATATCTGGCCCCAGGGACATGCCAGGCTCTCCTGGGCCAGGTGGAAAACAAGCGAGACAGTGTCTGCCCTCCAAGCCCAGGATGGTCAGTCAGGTTCCAAATGTGAGAATGGCCTGGGATGTCAGAGAACGTGGCTCCTTTCCTGGGATTGAGGACCCCGCTCTTATCACCCTGGAGCTGCAGGGTTTGGGGAGCACTGGGAAGTGAGGCTCGCGGAGGCAGCAGCACCTCACTCACCTTTCAGCATCTCCCTCTCGAGTGCCAGGTGGGCACCCTGACTCTTGGCAGCTTCCTTGCGTGTCCTCAGGCGTCTTCTCCTCCGTGTCTCACACAATGGTACGCCAGCCATGATCATTAGATAAATAGCATAATGTGTGATCCATCTGGAACCTTAGCAAAGGAATCGTTCTATATAGAACCACAGTTTCACCTGGAAAGGGATTGATTATTTCCAGCACCAAAACTTTTATTGTAATTTATACACCTAATGTTGGCTTTGATCACGTTGACTGGACAGAACGGACCCCTTTCTGATGGTTTAGGATTGTTCACAGTGTTTCCGTCGTGACACTAGCGTGTTTCCTGTGGTGTGCCGTGCTGTCTGTGCCCTCTGGCCCTGCACTGAGGGCCCCACGGCGCTGCGAGCCTCCACGCAGCATCACAGATGCCCAGCCCCGTCTGTCTTTGCGTCCACATTTATTTACAGTCAAGGCCACTGGCTCCTTCTCCACGGCCTTCCAGAAGAAGCCATAGCCCCCTCGCCATCCCAGCGGTGCGTGTGAGGCCCCATGGGGGTGTGAGATCAGTAAGAAGCAGAGGGGAGGGTTGGAATAGTTAGTGGTTCAAGAAGAGGGAAGGTTCTGAGTGAGGAGCGAAGGGGGCTACCCTGTCAGTCACATGTGACGCCGGCTCCAGCACCTGCGG
Source organism: Rhinolophus hipposideros (assembly GCF_964194185.1). Taxonomy (NCBI): domain Eukaryota; kingdom Metazoa; phylum Chordata; class Mammalia; order Chiroptera; family Rhinolophidae; genus Rhinolophus; species Rhinolophus hipposideros. The sequence continues at coordinate 95,027,598 of NC_138052.1, forward strand.
TGGCCGCCCACAGGCTCTGTTGCTTGTTTTCCTGTTTCTGCCCCATGTTTCCAATTTCAGGGTTGTGTGTGGTTGAGTTCCAGATGAGCGAGGTGATGTACTTTTTCAGTTGACTTTGAACTGGATTGTTCAGTGCATTTGTCACGTTAGCAAGTTCTTCCTGAGTTCTAACAGCTCTCCAGTTTAACCTAAATCTGTTTCCTCTCATTAGTCTTCAGTGTAGATGAAAGACCAGTTAGCTGGTCACCATCTTCTGTGTCGCAAATATTCTGAGAAACCACCAGATTCTTCCATGTTTTATTTTTGAAGCGGAAGAAGTTCTTCATACCTTTAGGCTTTTTCCCAGCGAAGTTTCCAGCTGGTGTCATCAGACATAAGTCCTGTGCTGTTCGTGTACTTCTGTCTCCTCAGGACAACCAGTGCTTTCCTGTGGGCCCTGCAGCAAGGCCACTGCCTTTGGCTTGCCTGAAACATGTTTCGTGGGTACAGGGTGGGGGTGAATGTAAAACTGCTTTCCTCAGATCGTCAGAGGGCTCCATTGCCCAAAGCGCTGAGAACACTTTGTGGGAGCTCGCTAAATAAATGCCCCAGGAAAGGGCCAGTTTATGACTCTAAGAAATTCTGTGGAAGTGGGGGGGTGGGGGTTGAGTGCCACACTGAGCATGAGTGTGTTCATCTTCTGATTCCCTGCGCCCTAGAGCAAGGCCAGTAGCTCGTGCCAGCCCCCAGTACAATCCCCGGAACGCTGCAGGTGCCCAGCAAATGCTGGCTGTGCTCAGGTTCTGTTCCCAGCCTCCTTTTCTTCTTTTAGTATCACCAGACCCTTTTCACCTTAAGGTTTTCAAAATAATAATAATAGTAATGAAAAATACTTATGGAATATTTAACAACACGCCGGCCCGCAGGATAAGAACTTTACACAGTGTATCTCACTTAATCCTCACAAGGGGAAACTCGGGGGTGTAGGTAGTGGAGGTTGAGGAGGCGGGCCCGCCTCAGGTTACCAGGTGGTATGTGGTGGACGACTCCCCACATTTCCCTCCACTTTGGTGAGCGAGAACCCTAGGTGGAGGCTGCTCCACGGTGCTCTGATATAAAGCGAAGCCGCCTGTCCCCAAGAGAGGACTCCTGCCTTCCGTGCGTCCTTCCCATCCAGGCCAGGCCTCGTGGAGACCTGGCCAGCGCTGGTCAGAGCCCCAAGAAAGCTGGGCTGGAACAGGAGAACCACAGGAGTCTTCAGGAAATGAGTCTATTCAGAATTGCAGTCATTACATGCCGGGTGGGTTTCCCACTGCCAGCTTAGACAGGGACCCCTAGGAAATGCCTGAATGCATGAGGAAGGGCCGGAGGAGGTCTGCACACGTGCCTCGTGGGTCGAAGGGCCAGCTGCCAGCTGTTTTCAGCCGACACCTAGACACCATTCCTTTGCTTGTTCAGCAGGCTTTATCACACACCTGCTAGTGCCACTGCCACACTGAGCACGAGTGACAGGAAACTCCTGCTCTCTGAAGCTCACAGCCCATTGGGGAAGATGGGTGTGAACCAGCATTCATGAGCGGTGACGAGCTCTGTGGCACAAGTGTACAAAGGAGGCGGGGAACAGAGTCCCTGTGACGTGTCTCTCCCCCTCCCCCCGCCAGTATGGGAAAGCCTGTGTGCTGGTCTCCGTCTCCGCTCAGCAGGCGAGTCAGTGTGGGAGGCCAGCCCACCCAGGGGAGGCAGGTGGCAGGGAGGGGACAGGGGATGGAAGCCAGGAGAAAAGAGGCTGACCAGTTCCCGACAAGCTGAGCTCAGAGTTGAGAGCTGGCTCATCGGGCTCCGTGTGCTCTCTTGTCAGTCTTTGTTGGAGTGAGAGTGACCCTCTAAGGATGGAAGGAAAATGGCTCTCCCCACCCCACTCCTGACCACCTCTCCCTAAAAGTCCAGGAGACTCCCAGATATAGCACATTGCTCGGTCTCTCCATTTACACTCCTTGCATGCAGTGGCCGGGGCCACTTCTTTCTCAGAACTCTTTGTGACAGGGTATTAGGCACAGCTTGTAAGTGTCACTGCTCCTATGGCTGGCTGTAGCCATTCCTGGGCAGGCAGCCAGGGAACCACACAGGGCATTGGGTGGGGCCTGCCCCCAGGTAGGGGCAGCCGGGCTGAGGCCGCAGAGCCCTGGGTGCTGTGACCTGTGCCACGAGGAGCAATGCCCACCCTCAAGAAGGCTGCATGGAATCGACCGGTCTTTCTAGTCATGAATGGCTGCCCAGGCCTGGCCTGGGCTCCCCATAAGGAAGCTCCCACAAAAATAGGGCCAGTGTCACAGGTGATCAGCTTTCCTAGAGTGTCTCTGTGTCCTGGATAAACAGGCCTCCCATCTGCATCCTGGGCTGCCCTAAAAGATGGACTCCGAGTGGCAGTTTGGGGAAGAGTCCCGTCAGGCATTGACATTCATGGGCCTTGCAGTGTTGACTTACCATCTGCCCAGCTCGCCTGGAGGGATGAAAGGCCTAATCCAGATTATTCTGGCCTTGGGTCCAAGGTAGAGTTGAGGGTGGCACCCAGAAAGAGCTGAAGTCTTCACTCGGCCTGTGTGTGGGAGCTTTCACTGGCCAGAGACCAGGGGGTAGAGATGGGGGTGAAAGCAGCAGTCTCCTTGCTCGCGCCCACCTGCCCCTTCCTGCGTGCAGAGGGAGAGCCAGTGCCTTGGTGTGTCCTGCACATTGGCCGGGGCGGGGGGCAGGGGGAGGACATGGCAATGTTGGGGAAGCCCAGAGCTCCAGACGGGAGCACCTCCATTTCAACCACTCTGAACCTAGTTCATAAAACGGTGGGTCAATATTTTAAAAGTCACGTAACAAATGAAGAGCTCTGCCAGACTCAACATACCGCATCCCAGTGGGTGATAAGACAAGTGTTAGTCCAGTGGAAACAGCCCAGGAGGAGAGAAGGTTTCGTATAATCTGCTGGGTTTCACGTTTACAGTGGGGCGGCTGCCTTGGACAAGGCTCTTCATTGCTCAGGTGACCAACAAATGAGTCCCTGCCACATGTCACCTTGTGTGGGATCTAAGTGATAACCATCTACCGGCAGGTAGGAATTCCATGACAGAAAAGCCGGCGAGTCCCACCAGGCTGGCAGAAGCCGTCTGTGTTCTGTCTGCGAGCTCACGTGCCTGCCTTCCAGCAGGGATAGCGGAAGGAAAGCTGCAGGAACTGCTCCTGGGCCCTTCTTCTGGGGGGCTCTGCTTCCAGTCCCCAAAACAGGCGTTGTTTCCCCTCAGCATTCTCTGTAGAGCATCAAGCAAATCATGTCTCTGAAACACCTCGTTTGTTCCCAAACCCTTCATCAGAACCTACACATGCCTTGGGCCCTGGGATATAGAGATGAGCGAGACCTGCTCCCCAGATGGGAAAACCGGAGATCCAAGATGAGTTCTGGGCCTGCGCTGAGCGCTGAAAGCTCAATGTGGCTGAGCGGAGAAGGTGGGCTAGGGAGCGGCAGGCAGAGAGATTCCAGGGGGAATCCTCAAGAGTCTGGATGCCCGTCGCCCAAGAGGGAGCCCAAAGAGAGCCCAGGGATGGAGGTGTCAATTTCCTGGTGACTTGGTAGGGAAGCTGGGTTGGGGCCAGAGCAGGCCAGCGAGAGCGTGCAGGGGCCACAGCCCACAGCCTTCGATGCCAGAAGCCACATCCTCCGAGGGCCCTGCCCACGGTCAGAGGCTGGGCAAGGGACTGACCTACAGGACTGCCTGAGATGCTTCTGACAGTGTGCAGTGCAGCAGGGGAAATATGAAAAGTGCCTGAATTCTTTGCCCAGCTCAGAGTTCAGTGAGAAAACGCCCCCTGGGGACAGACTAGAAAGGCTGTGTGAGGCTTGCCCAGGGTCCCCCAGCTCCCAGGGCAGGCTTTCAGAGCAAGGTGTGTAAAGGTCAGATGACCATGACCCAGCGGACAGCTCCGCCAACTGGGCCAGGACACTTCCACAAATGGAGCGGGAGTAGCATTAGCAAAACAGGTCCGCAGGTGACATAGGCAGAACCTTTGAGCCTTCAGTTAGTGACAAGAAAACTAGAGCAGTGAAAGCAAATGGGCTTAGCACCTGTGCTCATCCCAGCAGCAACACTGGGACCAAGGGACCCGAGCCCTGCCCGCAGATGAGAGGAAGCACTTATGTGGGAGGGGGAGTGGCAGAGGGCTGAGTCCTGCTCCTGCCCTCCTTGTCCCTCCAAGAGGAGAAACACAGGCAAAGCAAGGGCTAAAGTAAGACCTCCACAGTTACAAAACTGTCGCGGCCCAGCCAGGCCTGAAGGTGGCGTTGCGTGTTTGCCTGCCGGGTATGGCCAGTCTCAGACACGGGGCGGCAAGCAGCCTTGGGGAAAGGCTCCATCCATCTGGGGTTGCCACCGAGGTAGAGAGCCAGGTCGAGGTGCGTGACCTCAGTTCTGCAGCTGCTGCCACCTGTGAGGGGTGAGAAAGTACAGGAGTGATGTGACAGACCAGCACCACTGACCCTCCCCTGGGGACCAGCATGGCCTTGGGACAGGCCCTCTATTGAGGCCCGGCTGTCAGCAGAGCCCTTGGTCAGGCTGCTAAGGAAACCCTGCTCCCTGTCCTTGGGGAGCTTATGGTAGGCGATCACCTGAGGCAAAAGCAGGCGGGGCGTCTGTGAGCCTGGGGACGTCATGCAACCCCTCAGAGCCTCCCTTTGCTTTCCTATGAACGAGGGGTCTAAGGCTTGTGAAAAACACGTAAAGCACCATAGATATTTGACGTATTGGTCTTGCTTAGACAAAGCAAACAATTGCAGATAAAAATATGGATTTGGTGAGCACCTACTGTATGCCAGATAGTGTCCTAGGCACTGGGAATTAAGGTAAACAGAGCTGCCGGAGCCAGCCAGAGAGGGCTTCATTTTGGACAGGCGTGAATGGCCCCTGAGGAGCTGGGATGGGGCTGGAGGAGGAGGTGCAGGTAAGTAGAGACCCAGATGAGGAGAAGCCAGAACAAGGCTGCGATGTGATTTGTGTCAGTTAGGAGCTAACAGGTATAATCGAGGAAGGATTTGCCAGTGCAGTCAGTCCTTAGCCCCTGTCTGGGCCAGGCAGAGGCTGTGGGGCAGGGAGACGCTCAGGTGGCAACCCTGCCCCAACAGCCTCCAGCAGGAAATGTGCATGGCTCTGGCTCCAGGACACCATCAGTTCTGCCTTGGGGCTAGGGTGAGAAAGAAAACTGATGGTTTCCCACAGGATTTACAAGATGTAATGTCTTTGAGAAAGCTGATACCATCCCACATGCAGGGCTGGAATTGTGGCCCACGTGGGCCTTTTTCACACATGAAGTCATAAAGAGAATGTTAGTTAGGGGGATCTCCCAGGGGCCCTTTCAGAGACTGGTGCTCTGCACAGTGTGCCCAGGCAGTTACCCAGCTCAGGTCCCCATGCCAACGCATGTCCTCCCTGTGGTCTTGGACCAGGTGCACACAGGAGGGCAGTGTGAGGGGGGCTGATGACAGCAGCCCGGTGAAGAAGCAGCACCCCACCACACGGCCTCCCCAGTGCTGAGAGCCTCTGCAGATCTTGCTGCCCTGGGTGGCCCACTCAGGTAGCCCCCAGCCTCTGCAGGCCCTCATCTCTGGGGTCAGGGGAGACCCAGAAACACAGCCCCTCTTTATGGCTGAGGAACCACTATTTAGCTAAAGGACTCAGATTCCTGTTTGGCCCATTCCAGTAAACCTTCTCCTGGACACCTTGCCCTTTCGTCCAGTTGCACTAGGGAGGTCTCGGCCTCAACTGCCCTGGCAGCCCCTCCCCATCTGCAGACCCAGGGCGGACAGAGAACAGGCTTTGGGGTCAGAAAGCGCCATCTCCAGATCACAGCCCTGCCCCCCTGGTGGTGACCTGTGTGCTCGCTGCGCTTAGCCTCTCAGGCACTCAGTTTCCCTCTGTGCAAATTAGGGCTCGCTTACGCCTCCCCATGCAAGGTTTTTGTGAGGACTCGATAAGAGAATGTTCTCAGAAAGCCCAGCCTGACCAGCGGTTCTCCTTATTCGCTCACAGCCTTTAGTAACCACATGGCTGGGGTGGGGGCCCTGCTCCAGCGTAGCTTCCCTCCCCAGCGGCAGGGAAGGTGAGCAGAGCATGCTGAAACTTGCAAAAACAAAGCAGCATGAGTCCCCAGGAAACGTGTTTCAGCCTCCCTTATCTAGCTGTGTTTTGTGTGTGTGTGTGTGTGTGTGTGTGTGTGAGAGAGAGAGAGAGAGAGAGAGAGAGAGAGAGAGAGAGAGAGAGAGAGAGAACTAGAGAACACCTGTGTGTTCTGGCATACGCTTCTCTTTCAAAGATCTTCGTGCCCAAAGCCTAATTTTAAAATCAAACTTGACCCCTCCCAATGTCAGTGGTGACTTAGCTGACCACACTGAGTTTGTCCAAGGCTGCCAAGCCAGCGCCCACTGTTGGGCTGGGGCATGAAAGGGAGCCCGAGCAGGGCAGCAGAGCTGTTGGGGGGCACTGCGGTGGCTCCCTGAGGTGGTTGGGCCTCCGTGCATCTTGGCCACACCTCCTCTGGTCCACGGTTCTAATTCCAGTTGGACAGGAGCTAGAAGTAGAGAAAGGCATGTGTGTCAACACCATGGCAGAGCCAGCAAGCCCTAATTACCCAGCTCTGCGAGGCCGCCCAGCAGAAACTGCCACCTGGTTCTGCTTAGGGCGAGGTTTCTGCCATGAGCGCCCGGCCGCTGCCGCGTGCGGGCTGCCCTGTGCCTCCGTGAGCAGAGCCCTGAAACTTGGGAAGGAGCGAGGCTTCTCGGCTAGCTTTACGCTGACAAAGGGCTTTCTGCCTGTCAACCCGGCTCCCCAGCAAGCCCCCAGCCCCCTCCCTACCGCAGCCACTGGGCCTCCCTTTGGCAGGGCCCGAGGGCCCCTGCTCCAGGGGCCGAGCCTCTGGAGACTTCCTTTTGAGTTAGAAAAACAAGCAGCTGAACCGTGCTCGCTGCAGCTGGGCCCCGCCTGCTGAACCTATAGAAAGGCCTGGAGTGGATTCAGCCTCACAGAAGAGGAAACCTGGCTCCGGCCTCGCCCGCAGGGCCTGTTATGTCTGGCTCCAGAGACCTTCTCCTCTGGGGTTTTCCATGCCTGTGAACTAGGCCCCATTCATTTCCCTGTGGTTTCATGGGAATGTCCAAAACGCTCAGCAGGTTGCAGGGAGCCCAGGAGGAGAGGGGTCAGCAAGAGGCCCAAGCTGTGACATGTGGTCAGCCCTGTGGCCTCGGCACCCACCGTTCAGGTGCTTGAAGCAGGGTACCCCGTCGGCTGTGGGTGGGCGCCCATCAGTCATCTGCCGAATTTTGCCCAGTGGGCCCCCCACCCACCCCAGCCTGCTCTGCCTGCTGCTCCCTTTCTCCAGGCCTCCACTTTCCAGCTCACAGGCCACCAGCTCCACCCTGGCCTGGCCTAAGAGGGAACTGCAGCAAAGATCTTGAAAGTTTCCGGGCCCCAGCAGCTCTCACTGCAGTGCTCATCGGACTGCTGCCTCCCATCATGCCCGTTTCCTGGGGCCCTTGCACTTTCCCACCACACTCGCTGGGGGGGAGCAGCAGGTCCCCTTAAGGGTGGCCACCCCACTGCCCCTGTGGGCTGCTCAGCCACAGAGAAGGGGCCATGCTCGGGCACACAGCTCCGGAGAGAGGCCCAGCTGCCATCATGGTGCTGCAGAGCCCAAGGGCTCCCAGGCCTACTGGGAGGTCCTGCCCGAGTGGGGAAAAGCTGGTCTTCAGAAGTGACTGTGAGACTGGCTGGGAGCAATTCTTATCCTATCTCTAGGTGAGAGCTTTTCACCAAGAGCTAATTGAACAATCCCTGTGAGTGACCTAATTATAGTTACATGAGACCCCCCAGAGTTGTGACAAGTGCCTTGGTGGCTGAGGGCAGAAGAGGCTGCTCTAGTCTCTTACTTGGTTTTGGTCTTTGAAAATTGATGCATTTTCAGGTTTGGGCAACAGCCATGCCACTGCTCTGGCTGCCTGGCTCCCCGGTCGTTCCCAAAGCCACTTTCTGAGTGTTCTGAAAGTGGAAGGGGTGGGGTGTTTCTCATCTGGTCTAGCTGGTAAATGGATCTGGAAACAGGACATCCTAGGATCCTGGGCAGCCTAGCCGCTCTTGCCAGGCAAGGTCGAGAGGATGAGCGCACAGGAGCAGAGCGTGAGCAGAAGGAGCAGGGTCAGGAGCTCGGCCTGCCTGCCTGCCAGCACGCCTGGGCTGGGTGAGCCCCTGCGGCCAGCGCCAGCCTCCTTCCACTGTCTGGATGGGCCAAGTTCGGGGAGAGCCGCTTGCTCCGCTGTGCCTGCCGATGCCACAGGGCAGGGACCAACACCCCCCACACTGGGTCTGTCCACAGAGGCTGCCCTGTCCCTAAGCCTTTTTGATGTGACCTTTCTTGGATGACCTGATGGGTATGGGCCTCTCTTCTCTCCTGTGCCCCGTAGACTTGAAAAGCCAGTTTCAGGAACAGCGTCTTCGGCGTCTTCGTGCTCCAAGCTTACCCAGCTGCTCCTTCCACAGAGGCCTCCTGTGTTTTGCAGCTGCCGGTCACCCACGTGTCTGCCCTGAGCCCTCAGGACAGCTTTGCACGAGGGGCCAGGGAATGCGAGGTCTAGCCCCCTCTTCCCCTCACTGGCTGGGGCCCTAGCAAGGCCTTTGCTCTCTGGGCCACTGGAACCAGTGGCTTGTCCCTTCCTGTAGAAAGAGACACTGTGCATGGGGTCTTCCTGGGGCCTCCTTCAGCAGAGGGCGGCTCACACAAGCCACCTCCTCTCTGCCCAAATAACAAGGCCTGGCCACCCTTCCTGGGAGCTCACAGCTCTGAGGGGACAGCGCCTGCTGGTCAATACTCACCCTCAGCTTCTTTCTCACATTAGCTCCTTTGCCTCTAAGATCTTTTGGGTACTTACAACAGCGATCAGAGAACATTCCAGAGAAAAAGACTTTAACTCGTGCTTCTTTCACCAATAAGTGTATTGAGAGTTGTCTACCATTGCCGGCCTCCCTCACTCTTTAATTTTTGGTTTCTGAATCAACTGCCCCACCCCCCCACTGGCACTGAGGCTTGGAGCTTCCCCTCCCCTAATCCAGTGGTGTCTCCAGGCCCCTCTCCACTTCACCAGGTGTTTGCAATGTGAACCTCCCCAGCTCAGCCTTATTCCCTCAGGACACTTCACCTCTCAGCCAGCTCGTCCCCCTCTACGCCCCCTCCTGTTTCACCCCTCTGCGCACCCGGTGACAGTGAAAGTCTTGTCTACCCAGGGCCTCACCTTGTGTGTACCTCTGTGCTCTGGCCAACCTGCCCTTTCTTGCTGCCTCTGAATGCTTCTTACAAGCCCTCAGACTCCTCAGCTTTCGTCCTCGCTGTGCCCGGCCCCACCACCACTGGGTTCTGCATCATGTCCATCCCTCATTCTGCAACCTCCCCCCCCCCCAGATGAAGTCCCAGGCCCCCTCAGGCCATACTCCTGCCATGCAGCCCTTCTCTCCCCTTGATTCTTGTTTTCCAAACATGCCTGATGCTTTGTTTTGCATTCACACTTTTACAATTCCGTCCCTTTTGTATAAAGTATACTTTTGTATAAAGTATTTCCCTCCACCTTGCCTGGAATTGATCTTGTGTTTAGGCCGGGGCTTCCTGGAGGGCAAGCGGAGGCTCTCTGGCAGCAGCAGGGCCCAGCACCCACGCAGGCAGCTGCGCCTCAAGGTCACACAACCCTGCTGGTCGCTTAGAGAGTTGTGGGCCTTGGGGCAGTCACCTTTCCTCTGTGCACCTTAGGCTTCCCCACCCAGAGGAAGGGATGAAAATGGCTGCCAGGGCTGCAGGAGGGTATAACGAGCTGCAGCTAGCATGTGGTGTCATCTGCGGCAGGTGCTTACTGGGTGTCTCGTCCCTTCTTACTGCCCTGACCCACAGCAGCAGCTCAGAAAGGTTTGAGGATGAGTAAGAACCAAGAAACAAGTGAAGGGCTCTAGCTGGGAGGCATATCCCTCTGTTATCTCTTAGATAACAGCGCCTCGGGCTCATTAAGTGGAACAGTGCTCTGTAGACTGAGTGTGGAGGAGAGAGCAGGAAAAGGCTGTTGCTTCTCTCCTGCCTTCTTTGGGAATGATTTCAGTGGAGCTCTTTTCTTAGGCAGAGCTTTAAATTCGTGACAACCTCTGGCAGCAAGTGTTCGGAGTCAGAAGTCTATGTGTGAGGGCTGTGTGCCTCAGCAGAAAAGGCCTGGTGGCAGGGACCGAGCTGTCCCAACTCCTGAACGTGCCCCATCCTGTGACTGTCATTCTGCACAGATGTGCTGAGGCTGTACCCTGAGCCAGGCCTGGCACTGGGACGGGGGTAGGCGGCACTGGGGCGTGGAGAGAGAGAGAGCCATGATCAGAGGCACTCACAGTAGTGTGGGCTAAAGGCTGTGATGGGGTACGAATGGGACATCTAGGAGGCACATGGGTGGGCACCTCATGCTGCCCCCCCAGAGGAAGGGACAGCTGAGAAAAAGAGATGGGAGAAGAGTGGTCTGGGATTCCAGGCTGAGGGAACAGCAAGAAATAGCCCCAAGAATTCATTATGGCTGCAGTGAATGGGATGGGGGTGGGGAGAAGGGAGAGGTCATCCCAGGCACATGACAAAAAGCCTGGCGAACCTCATTTTACCAGGAGGTGGAACTGTCCCAAGGACACTGGGAGTCCCGGAAAGGCTTCCGGCAAGAGAGGGACGGAACCAGATTTGCCTTCGAGAAGGATTGCAGCACTTTGGGTGTGAAGAAGGAAACAGAGCAGGCCTGCCTAGAAGTAGGAAGGCCAGCCAGTAGGAGCTGGAGGCCTAGCACCAGGAGGGCGGCCTCGTGGGAGCAACAGAGGCTTCTGGGCATGTTACTGTGTTCAGCCGAGGCCCTGGGGTTGGGGCCACCCGGCTCAGTCACATCCACATATGCGCAATGATAATGTCATTAGGCCAGGCCCTGGTATATTGCATCCTTATTTTTCAGGCCAATAAATTGAGGTTCAGAGAGGTTAAGAAATGTATCTGAAATCACCCAACTAGTGAGTGGCAGAGCTGGGATCCAAGGCAAGCTGCGGAGCTGGTAACCATCTCTCCTCTCCAGGTGGCTTGGCCTGTGCACAGCGAGCCAGGAGAGAAGTAGGGTCAGGAGCCCCACCATAGGACACCCCCAGCCACCCAACCAGAGGACCTCTCATGGCCACAGACACATCCAGACCCCTGATTCACAAAACAGCCGCCATCTTCCAGACGAGCAGAGGGGCATGGACCGGGATGGGCAGTCTTCCTCCAAAGGAGCAGAGGTTTTAGCCCACTTGTCATTCAGCCACTGTCTGACCCCTGGCAGGTGGAGTGGCCGTTCCCCACACATCAGCCTTTAAGATGCGACACAAACGGGTTCAGCTGCCAGCAAGAAGTAAACGCTGTGTCCAGTGCTACTTGTCAGGTCATGATGCACGTTAGCCCCTGAAAGGAGAAGGGATGTCCTGTAATGAAAACATCAAGTGAAATAAGGTTTCAGACATTTATACTGTTTTTCCTTTAAGTAACACTAACACACTTTGGGAAACACCGTTCTAGACCAGAGCCATCTTTGCTGTGGGAGGAGTGTGTGAAACTGTGTGCAGGTTGCTCGTGGCCTTACCTGCCATCCGCCATAGCACTTGAGGGACTCTGCCACCTCTGGGCTTGCTCAGCTCCTCCCTAGGATGAGAAGCCTCTCACCTGCCCTTCCCCTGGTCCTCCAGCCCCTGGAGGCCCAGAGCACAGGTAGGTGGGATGCTGCACATGAGTGCTGCCCAGCTGCGACCTGGCCTGGCCCCCAGCTGGCCGGGCAGCTGTCTTGTCACAGCAGAGCCCGCCCCAGACCTCCAGAGTGGTGGACCCCCCAGTGGGACTGGGCTCCATATGCTCAGCAGATGCCAGGCCTGGGACCAAGGCCCCGTCTCCGAGGGCTTGGCTTGCTGTTCTGGAAGGTGATTCTGGCTGGCAGCCATCCCTGAGCCCCTGTTTAGAGCAATTGTCAGACAGTTGCTGAGTTCCAGCTCACGCCCCCCACCCCTGCCCCCCCAGCAGGGCTGAGTGATCTCATGCCTGTGCCATGCTGGGAGGGAAGGGGTTGGTGGGGGTGGTGGGCGACGATCAGGACAGGTACCCAGGTCAGGGAGCAAGGTCTGGGGCCAGGGCACGTGCCCAGCCATCCCCAGTCGGGTTCCCGGATCTCAGGGTGTGCAGTTTGCCCTCAGGTACATCCGCACCCAGAGGAGCTTGGGGCATCGTCTGAGGTCCGGCTGCAGGCCTGTGCGTGCAGCACTGTTCCTAAGAGAGGAAGGAGGTCAGGGTGAAAGGGGGCTTGCTGACGGGGTCAGCTATCGGAGCTCCTCTTCTAATCACCCTGCCCCGCAGAGCACATTCACTGTCCCCGACTGCAGCCCTCAGCCCAGACTGGCTTTGGGGGAGGAAAAAGCACTGATTTGGAGCCCACAGACCCCTGGCCCTTGGGCTGCAGTTTATAAACTAAGGCTCTTTCCAGCCCAGAAGTTTCTGGGTTCTAAGCTGCTCCTGCCACGTCCCAGGTCCTGTGGAAAGAAGCTGTTGGGGGCCCCCTGCTGGTCCTTCCAGGGAACTGACGAAGTGGGGAGGAGGGAACTTGTAGATCTTGGTGAGAGGGGCCTTTGCGCCCAAGAGGAGAGCAATGACACCCACCCACCCCCCACCCCCGCCCCACCCTGGCCCAGCACAGTTCTCCCTCCCATGGCTGCTGACCAAGTTGTTGACAGTGAGTCGTGAACTCTGGAATCTGACGACTGGCCACTTGGCTTTTCCTCGGCCTTTGTGTTCCTGTGCTCCATGGGGACCCAGTTCCATCTGCGCTGCGCCCCTCCCAGCCACCCCAGGGCTTGACCGCCAGGACACTCCAGGCCCCGCTCCTGCTTTCTCTTTTTTTTGTTTTTTTTAGAGAGGGCACGGCTCAAATTGGCCCATGTGGGGATCGAACCGGCAACCTTGGTGTTAGCAACACGCTCTAACCAACTGAGCTAACCGGCCACCCTCCTCCTGCTTTCTCATGCTCACAACTTTGCGGGTTCTCTCTAACTCTCCCTCTCCCACCTGCTGATATAAGAAGGATTTTAGAACAGGTTGTGGGGAAATGGTCCCTGCAGCTATCCTAGAACATTAATGAGCCCTGACGCACTTAGGGAATCCTGGCTTATTGCTGCACCACCTCCCAGGCTGGTGACATTGACCTGTTTCTGGGATGAATGCTTGGTATCAGCGAACTGTCTTGGAGAGGGTTCTGCTTAACTCCCCTCTCCCCTGTCACGAGGGAGGGCTTACGACACAGAGATTTGAAGCCTCCCCCCCACATACCCCCTCCCCTCTACCCGCACCAAAGGGACCTGTCCAAGGTCAGCCTCTGAGTCCAAAGCTTCGCCAGACTTTCGAGGTTAGTAAGAGCGCACGTGTTTTTCTCTCACCAGCCGCAGGTGACTCGTGGCACTGAACCGGAGGTCCATGGGGGGGACACATAGTGGGGTCACTGGAGAAGCAGCTCGACTGGGGTCCGTGGTCGTTGCCTGGGGCCCTGGACATTGGCCCCACCTCCCCCATACCTTTCTTCCTATTCTTGTCCTTACTTAAGACCTTGAGAGGTGAAGTGGGAGCCCCTGCAGGAACTGGGAACAGGAGCATCATTGTTTCTTTGACCCAGGGGTGGGGGCACAGGCGGAAGCCGCCCCAGCCCAGCCCTGCTGCTGTGCCCTGCCCAGCGGTCCCTAGCCTGCTAGCAGCCTGATGGCAGCCCTGCTGTGGGGCTATGCTGCCCCCTGCTGGCCACGCTGCAAAATGCAGCCCCGAGTCTTCGCCGAAGCCCGTCGCTGGGCTGGAGGCGAGCTCCAAGCCCCTGCCCCTAGCGGTGCTCCGACTGCCTGGGGAGACAAGTACAGAACTGCCTGGCACCGTCATGTTTGTTGAGTGAACAAACGAATGAATGAATATACATTTATTTAGGTGGTGATGGGCTGCAATGTCTGACCAGGAGCAGACAATGAATCAAATCAGACATTTATCAAGCATGAACTGAAGACTCCTCTTGGGTTGACAAGACCTAAGTAACAAAAACAAATATGAAGCGTCAGTGCTAGACGGTGACAAGGTGACCGTAGAGCAGCCTGGCCCTTGTTGCCAAGTTGCCACGTGGCTGGGTAGCAGTAAGTGCCCAGGTGGATGGAGAGCGCCTTTAGCTTGGGCCTTCAGGGATGGCGTGGAAAGGGTGAGGAGAGGGATGGATGGCAGGGCTGAAAATCACAGGGCACCCTGGGGAGACCCCAGGCCGTTGGGCATGGAAGGTGGGGAGAGACAAAAGCACCTGTCATGTCTTGAGGCTCACAACTCGGGCACAGGGTCTGCCCTTAAAACAGGTCTTACCCCGTCGGTCTCTACAGCCACCCTGTGAAGCAGGTGCCATTGTCTCCGTTCTACATTTGAAAAAAAGGAGGGTCAGAAAAGGTCCGTGACTCATTCAGGCTCCTACAGCGAGAACATGTGGAGCCAGGACCCAGATCTCGTCTCTGATTTGGTGGTCAGTGCAGGTGCCTGTACTCGGGCTTTTCAGCAGGAAGTGATGCTCATGGGCAGACTGGGGTGGGGGGGTACTGTCAGGATGGCCCCCTGAAAGGCTGTTAGGCATCCCAGTGGGAAATGAAGGAATGTGTCATGCCCCCCTGGGCCTCTCACCGGCAGGCCAGCAGAGGCCAGAGCCTGCAGTCCTGCGCCCCAGCTGTATGCCTGCCCCTCGGTGCTACAGGAGGGGCTAGGAGCGCACAAAGTGTGGAGAGGGCTTCTGAGAGAGACAGGTGTGCGCTGGGGACAGCTTGGCAGACTGGAGCCATGCTCCTGCCGAGGTCAGCCTAGTCGGAGGGGCTCCGCACCCTCACGCTCGCTCTCTCCTCACTCACTGGCTGCTTTTCTTTGCAAGAGCTTGGCAAGGTGACGAAGTTCACCCTGTAGTACTGCCCACACCTCCAGGAAGGGGACGTTTACGCTGGGCCTCCGGCTGCTGCCATGCCTGCTGGAGCTTCCTCCCTGAGCTCTACTTCCTCCATGGGAGAAGGCCAGGCTTGACATGCAACCTGGGGTTCAGATTAAAGGCAGGGGAGTCTTCCCTAAGCTGGGTAAGGCTTTGCCCACGCAGGGCACTCTGGCCACAAGGGCACCAGAACTGCGTGAGCCCCCTTCCCAGAGGCCTCAGCTCTAATGCACTTGTCCCCCCACGGGAGCCCCAGGTGGGGAGCAGCGCGTGGACCTCCTGCCCCAGATTGGGGGGGGGGGCTGACCTCAGGCCTATGATCCAGCATCCCTCGGTGCCTGACCCCTCAATTCTGGCACACTTCCATCCTCCATCAGTCCCCTTAGGTTCTTGGCGTGCTGTTGTCTTTTCATTTGGAGCCATATCTAGTCCTACTTACTCTTGATTCTCATTACACTCAAGTGAAGCGAAAGTGGAATTTTCACTCCTAAGAGGTTGACTGGGTAGGGTTTGGAATCCCAACAGCACCTCTGCCTTACCGGGAGGCGTGAGTCCACGCTTGCTGTCTGTGACGCTCCTGTTCATTCTCAGAAACCCCCATTTCCCCAGGGGGAGGAGGAGCCCAGCACTCCTGGGAAGGGGCAGCCCTGGGTCTGCTCACGCCTTCCACACCCCCCCAGGGTGGCACATTGTTTTCTTACAGCTGGGGTTGCCCCTGAGGGTTCTGGAGGCAGGTCACTCAGCAGAGATCTTTACTAAGTGCCCTTTCTGGGTCAGGCAGGGTGCCAAGCCCTGCGGCTACAGCAGGGAATGAGACAGACACCCCCCCCCACCCCCCCCCACCCCCCCCCCCCCACCCCGCACCTCCAGAAGAGTATAGAGGCTGATTAGTACAGTGAGGGGCGTGAGCAGGAAGTGAGAGAGAGGAACAAAGTAGATTGGATGGGGGGGATGGGGGTGGGGGGCATCTCTAAGCAGAGACTAAGGGAGCAAGAGAGCCAGCCAGCCAGCCCGGACCTGGGGAATAATGGGAGCGGCCCGACCCCGGCGCTTCCCCCCCCCCACCCCCCACCCCCCGACCCCGGCCTTCCCCCCTGACCCCAGCCTTCCCCCCCCTCCCCCCAGCCTTCTCCCCCCCTCCCCCCAACCCCACCCCCCCTCCGGCCTTCCCCCCCACCCCAGGCCTTCCCCCCGACCCCGGCCTTCCCCCCTGACCCCGGCCTTCCCCCCCTCCCCCCAGCCTTCTCCCCCCACCTTCCCCCCACCCCCCCCTCCGGCCTTCCCCCCCCACCCCCCAGCCTTCTCCCCCCACCTTCCCCCCACCCCACCCCCCCTCCGGCCTTCCCCCCCCACCCCAGCCTTCTCCCCCTACCCCTCCCCCCCACCCCACCCCTCCGGCCTTCCCCCCCCCACCCCAGCCTTCCCCCCACCCCGGCGCTTCCCCCCCGACCCCGGCCTTCTCCCCCACCCCTCCCCCCCACCCCACCCCTCCGGCCTTCCCCCCCCCACCCCAGCCTTCCCCCCTGACCCCGGCCTTCCCCCCTGTAGGCTGGTGGAAGAATTCATGCTCTTGGCCAACATGGCAGTGGCCCACAAGATCCACCGGGCCTTCCCCGAGCGGGCCCTGCTGCGGCGGCACCCCCCACCCCAAGCCAGGATGCTCAGTGACCTGGAGGAGTTCTGTGACCAGATGGGGCTGCCCATGGACATCAGCTCCGCCAGCACCATCAATGTGAGTGCCGGGAGCGCGGGCAGGGAGAGGCCCTGTTTGGGGATGAGGAGGGCCTGGGGGTTGGAGGTGCCGCAGGCTCTGTGTTCTCGTCTGTCTCCTTCAGTCAGAACTCCCCTGCAAGAGAGAGGGGAGGCCGTGGGGAGAAGGCCTCTGAGTCGCCCACCAGGCCCCGGCTAGGAGGCTCCTTGAGGCTCGGCTGTAGGCAGGGGTCCTATAGCCAGGGATGGGCTAGGCCTGAGCCCAGAGGCTTTCAGTAGGGGCTGGGACCATCGGAAGCCAGAGAACGCTTTTATGGTAAGTGGCGTCCAGTGTTCCCTGCCTGGAACTAAGCCTCACGGGGCTCAGGAATCCATGGCCTCAGCTCTGATCTTCCAGGCGGGAGACTATTGCTACTTGTGCCCCAGGCCTGGGGTGGGTGAGAAGGTGCCTTGGGTCAGACAGCTAGAAACCAGTCTGTCCAGGCCAGCCGGCTAGACGCGGAAGGACTGACCTCGAGTCAGGCCCAGTGTGGGACACAACAGGAGGCTGCTGGCTCCCCTGCACGCCACCCATGGCCATCGGAGCCGGGCTGGGCCCCTCAGCTGACGCTTCCTCCCCAGAAGTGGGTTTCAGATGCTCAGCGGGTGACAGGCCCCAGAGCCTCTTCCTAAGCCTGACTGCATATCACACGGGTTTGCTTCTAGAAAAGTCTGACCAAACTATTTGGAGATGACAAGTATTCACTGGCCCGGAAGGAGGTGCTCACCAACATGTGCTCTCGGCCCATGCAGGTAAGGGGGGCCTAGTCCCCCATCATCCCCCATCTCCCAGGAGCACTCATGACCTCTGCACATGCAGAGGACCTCAGGGGAGGGTGGGGAGGCGCCCCCAGGCAACGCCTAGGATGGTGGGGCTCCTGAGCCTGATCTGCTGCCACCTGCTCAAGGACGGCTTGTCTGGGCCTGTTAGAGGGCCCAGTTTGAGCCCCACTGCCCTCTGCCTGGCCTCCTGGGCTCTGTGCCTTGCAGAAAGCACAGGGCATACACCAAGCCTACAGGCCCGATTCCCCACAGACCAGCTTGGGGAAGGGGATGAGAGCCTGTCGGCAACTCGTGGCCAGATGGAGACCCTGGAAGGGAGCAGCCTGTCCAGGGGAGCAGTCCTCAGCCCCCGCCGCAGCTTATGGACCCCAGTAGAGAAGTCTCCCTCTTACCAGCCACGAGAAGGGGTGTCCTGCCATGGGCCTGTCTGCAGACAGGATAACGGACTGGCAGCTTGAGAGGTAGATGATGGCTTGTTCCTGGCAGCCTCTCAGCCCTCTGAGGCCGAACTCCAACCCCTGCAGGCCCGAGCACCTTGGGAAGGAGCCCACCCAGTGGACTGTGAAGCCAGCAGGAGCTGCACATGCTAATGGGCTAGTTCTGGGCCACAGCCCGGCTGGGAGACAGTGACAAACCGTTTTTCAGGAGCTCAGTCACTCAGCAGGTTCATTCTGTTCACAAGAACCAGATCGCCTCAGCTGGCCACAGCTGGTTTCTTTTCTAACACCTTAAGCTGTGACGGGAATGGAGCCATCGGGCCTGTTTAGGTCTGGCTGCCCCAGTCACAAGTGTCTGCCCCATACCAAACTCCTTAACGTACCCCACACAGGGTCAGGGGGTGCCTGTGGCCACCAGGCTGGACACCATCCTGCCCTCCAGTTGCCCCTGGGTCCCAGGAACTGCCTCCTGGCTGTGCTGTGCATTCCCTGCCCCTAGAAGCCATCCACCTCCAAGATCAAGCCAGCCTTGCAGCCCCACAGAAAGGAGACCCCTTCTGAGTCACCTGGAACCCCAAAAAAACTGGACTTCTGACCTGGCCTGCCAGTACCCTCCGAGGCCAGCCTTTGCCTCAGGATCTGATGGCAGGGAGTACCCAGAGTCTAGTGCCCCTGTTCTCCCAGCCCCAAGAACTGGGGCAGGGACAGGGAACCAGCCAGAGGTACCAGCAGTGAGCACGAAAGTCCTAAGTGAGCTGCTGAAACAGGGCTGTCCCAGGGATGGCTGGTCTCTGTGGGAAAGCCACAGTCCCCACCCATCCCACTTTGCCCAGAGACACCAGCAAGGGAGCCAGGGCCCTCTGTCCTCCTCACCCAGCTCTTCTGGGGAACTGGGCCACTGCTGAGAACAAAGCCCAAATGTGGCTCAGAGTAGAGGCAGCTCCCACCTCCCCCAGAGACTTGCCCCAGACATAACCCAGGGCCCAGCAGGAGCTGGAAGGGAAGCAGAGTTGGGGAGCCAAGCAGGTCACCACCAGCTGTGCCCTGAATTCCAGGGCCTCCATACGCACAGAAGCTGGAGCCTGCTGTCCATGTAGCCGGGCACACAGGAGGGTGTGAGTGTGAGAGTGAGCAACAGCGGGGAGCAAGCAAGTGCGCACGCAGGGTGTGACTGGCTCTCGGCGAGGAGGCTGGTCACTTGATCCCAGGCAGCAGCATGTCCTTGCTTCCCAGCCCTGAGAGCTCAGGGACACCGGGCAAGTAGCTTCAGGGCCTGTGGCCAGGGCTCCCAGGACAGCAGGACTGCTCGGAGCCTGGGGCTATTTGTGGGGCTCCTACAGCCACCGGGTGTCTCTTTCTGTACCCCAGTCATAACTCCCTCCCTGCAGAAGGGCCTTTTGAACTCAGAGCCCTGGGTCTTGGCCCCAGGACAGGTTATCAGGGACAAACGGCTGAGGCTGACTGGCGGGCAAACCATTGGCCTCCCTTGGCTGGCACAGGTCGAGTGTTAGGAGCACAGAGGTGCCAGGGTGTGAGCGTGGCGTTCAGCAGGGCAGGCATCAGGGCCCGAGGGCATGAGGTCAGCCACGGCCAAATGCTAGCCCAGGCCCAGAGAGGAAGAGCCAGGCACCCACTGCCCATTTTGCTCTGGGTGGTGGGCGTCCTGGGCCTTTCCTCCTGCCTCCCATTCTGACCATATGGTGGAGGTGGTCCAGCAGGGCTACCCCAGCCCCTTCCTGGGGAGGGGGCAGACCAGAAACAAACCCCCTCTCCTGGCAGTGAGAACAGCAACTCACTGCAGAGAGAATAAGCTCCTCCCCAGCTGCCCTCAGACCCCTGGTGGCCCTCCCTCGTCTCCCCAAGGGCTTGGTCAGCAGGACTGAGGGAGGAGGCCCTCCCCATCTTGCGGTTCCCAGCGCCCACCCTGTCCTCCGTGAAGGCAGGGTGGGCCCCTTGCAGGGTTGCTGCCATGAGCGAGTCTGGACAACCCAGGGCAAGGCCTGCATTTGTCTTCGGCAGCAGAGGGGCGTGGGCACCCTGTGGCCTTGGCCAGCCTCATGGCAGCCCTGTGGGTCCCGTTACACAGAATGGCCCCAGCCTCCGCGGGCCTTCCTGGCTGTGCTCAGCCGCCTGCAGCCTGGCGGGCCGGTCCCAGGCTGGCAAAGCCACCGCGGCCCCGACCTGGCCTGGCCGGGCTCTAAAACCCCCACCCCACCCCAGATGGCGCTGTACTTCTGCTCGGGGGTGCTGCAGGACCCGGCGCAGTTCCGCCACTACGCCCTCAACGTGCCGCTCTACACGCACTTCACGTCGCCCATCCGCCGCTTCGCGGACGTCATGGTGCACCGGCTCCTGGCGGCCGCGCTGGGTAAGGGGCGCGGCTCAGGAGGCAGGGGAGGCCGGTGCCAGCGGAGCTGCCACCCCCAGAGCGGTGCACTGCGGCCAGAGGCCACACGGCTGTGACGGTGGAGTCCCCAAGGGGTGGGCATCCCGAGCAGCAGGGAGCCTGGGCCCGCAAGTCCTCCTCTGTGCCATTGGGGCTCAGTAAAAGCTGAGGCTGGGGCATGAGGGCCCTAACCTGGCCCGCCACCCTCCCAGCCTCTGGAGCTGGGCGGCGGGAGGCCTTGGCTCCACGTGGACCTCCCACGCCACCTGCCCGGGCCAGGGGCACCACGCTGCCATTGCCCAGCCATGGCCGGCACGCACGGAGCAGCCGGCCAGCGTTCCCCCGACCGCCCTCTTTGCAGGCTACAGGGAGCTGCCAGACGTGGCGCCCAGTGTCCTGCAGAAGCGGGCCGACCACTGCAATGACCGCCGCATGGCGTCCAAGCGCGTGCAGGAGCTCAGCACCAGCCTCTTCTTTGCCGTCATGGTCAAGGTGAAGCCACCACCCTGGCACCCCGTCCCGCCCTCTGCCCCACCTCCCCTCCCGGGCGCCTGCTCACAAGGAGCCCTGGAGGAGGCCAGGGGTCTTCAGCAGCTGGGGTGGGCGCTGGGGAGGTTCCGCGCCCCGTGGCCACTCCTTGGCTAGAGCTCTGCCCCGCAGGAGAGTGGTCCCCTGGAGTCGGAAGCCATGGTGCTGGGCGTCCTGAGCCAAGCCTTCGACGTGCTGGTGCTGCGCTACGGGGTGCAGAAGCGCATCTACTGCAACGTGAGTCTGCGGGGCGCCCAGGCCGCAGTTAGGGGCCTTGGGGGCAGCCATAGGCCAGCTCCAGGTGCAGACCGGGCTCCTGTGCCCTCCCCGGGCCCGACAGACAGCCGCTTAGCACAGTTTTCCCCTGCCTATTCCCGTTCCCTCTCCTGGCGTCTCCATATTCCTCTAGCCTCTGGTGTCCCAGGGACAGCCTTTAGTGGACACAAGCATGGAGGGTGGGAGCACAGGCCGCGGACCCTGCTGTTCCTGTCCACACTGCAGGATCCAAGCTGTGATGGTACCACCCTCCCCCTCGCTCAGGTGTGGGCCGTGCTAGCACACAGTGGCAGAGGGTGTGGAGCCCCTGACCTTGCTCCCCTCCCCCACCCAACCCCAAGCCCACCTAATGGGCCCTGCCAAGACACCCAACTCTGCCTGCCTAGGATGGGGGACCTTCTCCAAGGACTAGGCAACCAGAGAACACGTTCCTTCATAACCAGTACAGGATGGTAGGGTATGCAGGCTTTATGAGATTTTTTTATAGGAACACGAGGGAAGGAAAGATCAGAAAGATGGTCCATGGCCCCTCCGGAAGCCAAGTCCCTCAAAGAGAAGGAAGAGACCAGCCTTGGGTCCTGCCCTGGGTGGCTATTTGTTTCAGGGTTTCCCAAAGATACTTGGTGCTTCCCTGAGGCCTCCTGAGGGACCTGTTTCAGCCGACTTTGTGGTTAGCAGGTCACCACCTGGATCCCAACCCTGGCTTGAATTTCCCAACATCCAAAGCCCTTTAGGGAGTGCACAGCCCAGCACACAGTATGAGAAAAACACGATAGCAATAAATGGAGTAGAGACAGAGTGGAGTCCAGCTGAAACCATTCAGGGCTCTAGTCCTGAAGTCCTGAAATTTACTGAGCAGGAAGAAAGTTCATCATCTCTGCAGCCATCAATCTATGCTAACAAGCCCGGTGCCAACAGGGGGCGGCAGGTGCCAGCCTTAGGTGCCTGGTCCACCTGGGGCCACCACCTCCTGCGAATAGCACAGAGCCAGTGGCCCCATGCTGCTTCAGCCAAGATGTCCTGGCAGGGCCTCTGAAGCTGGCGAGGCGAGGGGCGAGGATGGGGGTGGCCCCCTGGGAAGTCAGGCAACTAGCTACTGGGCTGGGTGACAGGGCAGGAAGCTCCCTTGAGGCCAGTCAGAGGTGGAACAAGGAAGGGGACTGCTTCCAAGCATCAGAGCTTTGCAGGGTCAAAGGGGTTAGAGGTGGCACCCAGAGCCCAGGGCCTGAGACCCAGGTGTGTGCCCCCCCAGGCCCTGCCCCTGCGGTCCCACCACTTCCAGAAGGTGGGCAAGAAGCCAGAGCTCACGCTTGTATGGGAGCCTGAGGACATGGAACAGGAGCCAGTGCAGCAGGTCAGAACCCGGGGCTGGGGCAGCGTTCCCAGAGCACCCCTGTGTCCCCAACCCCCCGCCCCAGTTCTGTCTCCTGGGACGCACTCCCCTGGCCTCCCATTGCTGTTCCCCTTATCTCCCCCATCACTCAGCTCCCAGGTGGGCTGGCACCAGCTCACCCACACCACCTCCTTTGGGTCTAGCTTTCGGAGCCACCTCCCCTTCCTTAGGGACACCCGCTGTCGGGGAGAAGCAGGGGGCTCTGCCTGTCTCTCTAAAGCAGGGTTCTTCACTTTGGGTGTCCTTTTGAGAATCCGATGAGAGCTGTGGCCCTCCTATCCAAGAAAGTGTATATAACACTTTCCATGTGCGGCGTGCTCCGCAGGCCAGCCCAGCCCCAGCTGTTGTCCCGGACCCTCGGTGCTCACTGTGTACCAGGTACCAGGACCCTGGCCGCAGTACCTGAGCGGGCTCGGCTTTCAGACGGGCAGTCAGAAGCCTAACGAGGCAGAGCGAGTGGTTCTGGGGGCCCAGTGGATACACCGTGGCAGAGCTGGGTTTTGCCAGCAGACCCCTGCCCCTCCTGTCCCCTGGGTGGCCCCTGGTGATCCACCCGTGTCACTGCTGGGTTCTGCTGTGCCGCAGGTCATCACCATCTTCAGCCTGGTGGAGGTGGTGCTGCGGGCAGAGGACGCAGCCCTCAAGTACAGTGCCATCCTGAAGCAGCCGGGTACCGAGGGCCTCCTGGGCCCGCAGGACGAGGCGTGTGACAAGGACAACCAGCAGGACTGAGGCCACCAGCCGGCCCCACCCCACCCACCCACCTGCCCCACCTGCTGGCTTGTAGGACTAGGACCTTTGGCACCAAAGGGGATTTTTAATTTGGTTTTTAAAAACTCAGGGTTTTGTTTTATTTTTTTCATTGTATTTTATTATTTGCAGCTCAGTTTTTAAACAAACTGGAGGGCAGAGGGTGGGGCTGGATGGACGGCTGAGGCCTGGCCAGTATTTACCAGAACAGAATGGTATCTGGTCCTCCCAGGAGTCCAGCCCCCCTTCTGCCAGGCCACCACTGCCTTCCCCTGCCCAGGAAACTCGGGGATGGGGGGACGTTCAGCAAATCAGTGTCATGGAATAAAATCAAGTGCAGTCCAGTGTGTGGGGCACCTTTGGGAGGCCGCGGTGGCAGCCCGCCCCATGGGCCCCAGACGAGGGACCTGGCTCAGGCTCCACCCCTTAGAGCTGAGCTGGGGTCACCACCCTCTGGAACCTTCCTGTCAGTTCCAGGATGATTCACCGAGCTGGCCGCCTGGCAGATTGATGCCAGCACCTTTTTCTGGCTGATTAGAAATGTAATTAGTATGCAAGACGGCAAGCTTACCCATCACCCTACCGCTTGTGGCTGTGTCCCTCCCTTCCCCCACCATTTCCTCTTTGCCTGCCAGCTGCACTTGGCTTAGGAGGAGGGGACCTGGATCCTGTGACACCCCTTCCCCCTGTTCCTGGGCCAGAGCTCTGAGAGGCCTGTCCACCCCATGGTTCATGCCGGTGCCTCAGCACCTTCTGCCCCAATCCTGCCGCTGGGCAGCACCGAGGGAACACAGACAGTGAGGCGTGGCCGTGCTGGAGGTGGGAAGGACCCTCCAACTGGTCTTCCTGACCAGGGACAGGAAAATGGGCTCCTGGTGGCCCAGCCTGGCGCAGTCACCTGTGTGGCATTCTGACATCCACTGATACCACCACCGTCAGGGACGCAGGGACAGAGGTGGGCCACTGGGCGGTGTTCTCTCTCCAGTGAGCCTGACCTATGCTCCTTCCAAACCAGGAAATCACCAGTTGTTTCCCCAAGAGCTGCTGGAAACGAAGTCCATGGTGGCCACGGGCCCGTTCCCACCATGTGGGTCCCACCGTGTCGATATTGACGAGCTCGACTGGTCTGGTTATACTGAGCTTCCTTCAAAGAAAAGTTCAATGCAGCACCTTGTGAAGGGCCTGCGGTGTCTGGAGTAGTGATGGCATGGCTGCTTTTGTCTGCCACTGGCAGGCATGGCTCGTCCACCTAGCACTGAGCTGGGGGCCACAGCGGAGCAGAGGACCCCTCGTACCTGCCCCCAGGTCCTTTCTCTCTTCTTAACACCTCAGTCAGCCTTTAAATCTGTCCCAGGGACCACCATCCCTTTTCAGCTCCTGTCCGCAGAGCCTTTGCCTAGATCCAAGTATCTGGAAGGGAAGAGAAGTGAGCATCTGGTGGATTGGTATTTGGATGAGGAGGTCTCAGGTGCTTTCCTGGCCTGGGTAGCCAGACAGCCCAAGAGAGACATCACAACCCTGTCCCCGTCCCCTCAGCTGCCCCACTGAGGAGGAGCAGCCCTCTTCTCTCATGCTGTCCCCAGGACCTCCCACAGAGCCTGGGAGCTGAGGGCAGAGCAGCGCTCCTCAGGGAGGCCGTGGGTGAGAGTGCTGGGCTCCTTGGTGGGCAGCGTGGACCCAGACCAGACTTCTTTCTGCCCCAGCGAGGACTAGCCAGCTCAGTCAGCAAGGAGGAGCTTTGCTGCCTGGATTTGCTTGGGAGGCAGAGGCTGGCCTACCCCAGAGGCCCCCTGGAGCCGTGGGGGCCATAGCAGCCCCACCTCATTGACAGGGATGAGAATTGAACTGCATCCAGAAATGAGCCAGGTCCCTGGCCGAGGTGTCACCGCAAGACTGCCCAGCCAGGACCAGGGCCCAGGCAGCTGCCCTCCACCACACCCTGCCTGGGCCCAGCACTTCCCACCCACTGCAGCCGTGTCTTCCATCTTCACCCGCTTGTTCAGCCATTGTTGACGCTGTCCGTCTGCAGGGCATTGGTGGGACACCTGTCCATGGGTCCAGTGGGAAGGACAGCCCCTTCTGTGGCCCCACACAGCGGACTTAATGAAAGGGTGATGAGACAAAACCTCGGCAAAGAGAAGACTCGTTCCTTCGGCTGTCCCAGAGCACCTGGGCACCAGTGCAGACTGAAGCCCAGGCCACAGTGGCCGCCCCAGGTCACCATGGGGGAGGGAGACGTAGACACAGATAATGTCACATATAATGAGGTTCTGGCAAAATTCAGAGGGACAGTACCAGAAGAAGATGGCACAGGCAGCAGGTCCCACGGGAGCAAAGCAACTGATGCTTGAAGAGACTTGCCACGAGCCGTAAAGGTCCGAGGTCACTAGGGCCAGAGTGCAGAGAGGTCACATAAGGTGATGCTGGAAAGGTAGGGACAGGTGGGCCACCTCGGAACCTCTGCCGACCAGAGTTTCCGTGCTGTCCTGTGGGCAGTGCAAAGCCATGAAGGTGTTTCATCCGGGCTTTGACGCGATTTAACCTCGTTCACTTATTCAACAGTGAGAGCCTACAAAGTGCCAGTGTCCTCGGAGCTGATGGGCAGGAGGGGAGTGCCACGGTTTTCGAGGGGCAGGTGGTGGTGACGGCACGCACGGTCAAGCTGAGGGAGGCCATGCGTGGGCAGAAACCTCGGAGCAGCCTGGTGGCTGCAGGCACAGGTCCTGAGGCAGGAGTGGGTGTGGGCAGTGGAGAGGGGTGGGAGGGCAGAGCGCTGCAGTGGAATGAACTAGAAGGAGCTGCAGGAACTGAGGCAGGCTCACCTCAGCCTTTCAGGTGACGGTAGCACTTTCCTTGCAGGATTTGAGTGGAAGAGTGCTAAGAATAGACCTGTATGCAGGCTGGGGCCAAGATCCAGGCAGAGGTGGAAGGGAGGAGCAGTAGGGGTGGTGCGAAGCTGGCGGGCACTAGTGAAAGTAAAGCTGAAAGGGTTTGCTGAAGGAGTAGATGTGGAAATGACAGCAAGGGGCCAAAGTACTCTGGCGGGGGATTGAAAGCCTGCAAGGGCTCAGAGGAGTGAGCTTCTGAGATCAGGAATGGGAAGGACGAGCCCAGAGAGGGTGGGATCCCTCGGCTTCAAGAGGATTCTTGTCTCCTGATTGCAAAGAAAGAAAACCATGTAAAGTGGCTTTAGGAGGAAGAGAGTGGTTGGAAGGCTCCTGGCTGTATACAACTCCCAGAGGAAGGTGGGAAAGCCCACCTTACAGGAGGCAGGGGTGCTGCCCCCAGGTCACCTGGGCGTGGTGAGCCAGTACACGCATGGTCCTGGGTCTCCCTTCTCTGTTTCAGCTTCATTCCTCCTGCTGACCTTCCTTCAGTGACCTTCTAGAAACATGAGCTGTATCTTGCAACTTCTCCTGGAGAAAGACACACTTTCCCAGTTCGAGTGAGGAGAGGCCCTAGGAACAAATGGGGCATGTGCCCACCCCTAGCCCCATCAGACAGATGGCATGATACAGAACGTTACTCCTAGGGTCCTGTGCAGCTGGGAGGGTTGGGCAGGTCCCAGAAAGAGATACGGCCTGGCCAGCCCTCAGGTGGTCGGAGCTCCGTGCTCCTGACTCCAAAGGTGGCTGGTTCAATTACCACATGGGCCAGTGGGCTCTCAACACAAGGTTGTGGGTTCGACTCCTGCAAGGGATGGTGGGCTGCGCCCCCTGCAACTAGCAACAGCAACTGGACCTGGAGCTGAGCTGCGCCCTCCACAACTACAATCAAAAGGACAACTTGAAGCTGAACGGCACCCTCCACAACAACTTGACTTGGAAAAAAGGCCTGGAAGTACACACTGTTCCCCAGTAAAGTCCTGTTAAAAGAAAAAAGATGCGGCCACTGGGGAGAGAGCACCAGGTCCCCACTGCAGCTGCTCTGACCACAGAGCGGAGATGGGCCATGAGGCAGGAAGCTGGAGGCCAGGTGGGGGCAGGGGTGATAGTCCAGGTGAGATGAAGGCCGAGAGAGGGAGCCAATCCAAGACGTCCAGAAAGAAGTGGCACGGCGAATGCCGCAGTCACGGACGAGGATGGGCTCCTGACAGGAGGCAGGGAGAGCCCTGGGGAAGGGGGTGGGGGCAGGGTAGAGTAGGAGATGCCAAAAGCCCAAAGGTAGACCCTTTCTGGGGACAAGGAGCCTCAAATGCTGCTGCTGGGGGTGCAGAGGACACGGCTGAGAGCAAGTGGGGAAGCGGCAGACTCCATGATGCTGGGACAGAACGACGTACGTGTCCGTCTGCAGATGAGCGCATAGTCCGTGTGTAAAATGGAATGTTACTCAGCCTTTAAAAAGAAGGGCATTCTGCCAGGTGTGACAACATGGACTGCAGGACGTGCTAAGTGAAGTAGGCCAAGCACAGACGACAAATACTGCACGTTCTCACACGTGGAATCTAAAATAAAGCCGAGGGTAGAATGGTGGTTTTCCCGGGTGGGGTTGGGTGGGGGGAAGAATTGGGAGAAGTAGGTTAAAAGGTACAAAGTTTCAGTTAGAAGGCGAACAAGTCCTGGGAGCTAATGGACAGTGTGCTGATACAAGACTGTGTTTTGTACTTTAAATTTGCTAAGAGGGTAGATCTTAAGTGTTCTCAGCACAGAAAGAATACGGTGACTGTGAGGTGATGGCTGTGTTAATTAGCTTGATGGTGGCAGTCATTTCACCATGTACATGTATCAAGACATCCAGTTGGACACCTTAAAGACATGGCAATTCCTATTAGTCGCTTACACCTCAGGGGAGCTGCGAACTTAATTACGTAGAAATGGAATCTATCCCCAGCCTTGAATCTGGACAGGCTCTTAATAGGCAGAAATGGCCTAGTGGCTGTTAATAGGCAGAAATGTGCAGTGACACTGTGCCAGTTTCTAGGCCCAAGCCTTAAGAAACTGGCAACTTCCTCCTGTCTCTTGGAATCCAGCTGCCACACTGTGAGGAAGCTGAAGCAATCTGTGGAGAAGCCCACGCAGAGAGGAACCATTTTGTCAGCCACGTGACAGCCAGCCGAGGCGGCATGGAGCAGACACAGCCTGAATTGCAGATCTGTGATTAAATAAAGGATTGTTGTGTGAGATTGGGGATGGTGCACTACACAACAACAGGTAACGAGCAGAAGCTCAGTACGATGTACCCAGAGATGTAGCTTAAAATTGAAAAATGGACAAGTACACGATTTAGAAATGGCTAAATATCAAAATAAAAAGCCAAGAGGCGAAAGTGACCGCCTCTGAGATGGGAAAATGCAGGGAGGGAGCAGGGGACTGCTGCTTTTGTTTTGCAACAAACCTTATGGGTCTAGCTGATATTTTTAACCACTCATGTATACCTTGGATAAAAATTAAAACTCGGGGCCCTCGAGCCGCTTTTCTTTGTGCTTGGGCCCACTCCTAACTGTGGAGTGTACTTTCTCTTCTAATAAACTGCTCTTTCACCACTTAAAAAAAGAACAAAAACCTCAAAAAAGATCTTTTTCCTTAGCAGGAATGGGTCTACAGTTGGTTTGAAAGACTTCTTGTACATACAGTAATGGGTCATCAAACTCCATTATTCCGGTAAGCAAGATACAATTTCCGATGACAAGCTGCTGTGGGGATATTTTCCTGTGACTCCCCAAATGATGTAGGTGATGTTGGATCTGCCAGCAGTTTCTGAGTGCGGGCCGGGATCATGTCTCATGATGCCAAAGAATGAAAACACGGGCCAGGGAGAGGCAAAAAGTTTTAAAAAGCGGATAGTTTATTAGAGGCAGGAGAAGAGGTTGCAGCTCCCGAGCGGGAAAGGATGCCGAATGGGGGGTGTCCATGACTCAGACCAGAGCTCTTTCTTTTATACTTTCCCTTGCCTGCTCGGGAAAGGGGCTGGAGCCTTCTAATGGAATTCATCTATTAGGTTTGTCCTGTTTGCTCATCCTGAAGGGATTAACAACCAACCCATTCCTATCTATCAGATCTGCTCCTTTGTCGGCCAGAAGGGATTTGAGATTATCTATTAACCTCAAGACATATTCTGTCCTGGAGTGAAGGAGACATTCCAGTACCTGGAGTTTCAGGACATGGCTGCTTTTTTTGTTTGTTTATTTCATCAGGGACCCCCTGTCTACCGAGCAATCATACTAAATCTCAAAGCGACCTGCTATTCCCCTCAGTTGAAATGCTGCCTAAGGTCTTCCACTTAAGACTTAGGTAGCAGTCTGGGCAGTGACAAGGCCTGGTTGCCTCAGTAGAGCCCCGTGGAACTGTGTTGAGACCAGGGAGTCCCAGGTGAGGGGCTAGCCCCAGGGCAGCTGGCCAGCCAGGGCTGTCCTCTGGCTGCTGGGCACAGCCACGGGCCACCTCCGAGGGTCAAATTACAGATTTCAGGGGTAATTGGAGTTGGGAGGGTGTTGGAGCAGATTAAGGATTTGAGCACTGGTGAATGGGGGGAGGAAGAGAAGGATTGATGTCTTCCACAACAATAAAGGTTTGGGAGAAGGGGAAGGGTACATTCACCATTTAGAATGATGGATTTGCATTTGCACATAACGGAGTTAGGTTATGAATTTAGAACCTTTTCATAAAATCATCTCTCTCAACCTTGTCTGTTGTTTTATTTATTTATTTATGGCTGAGGGGCTGTGTTTATTTTAATATGTAGAAAGTGTGAGGGAGGAAGAGACTCTTTCCTCTACCCTGAAGGTTCTTCTGGCTGGTCTAATGATCAAGTAGACATGAGACAGATTAGCAAGAGAAAATAACCAAATTTAATACATGCCTGTATTAAATGTATGGGAACCCACATACAGGAGAGAATCAGAGACCCCACATACATGAGAAGTTCAGAGACAGAAAGAAAATATGGGTAGGAATGAGGGAAGGGCCCTTGGGGGCTTCAAAAGGTCATTGCAGGATGATAAGAGCAGATGTTTGGTAATAGAAGATGATAATAGAAGTTTGTCCTGCCCTACAGGCAACTCAAAGGAGGTCATCTCTGACAATCTCCCATGAGGGCAAGGCCCCTAATTCAGGTTCTTCTAGGTAGTCAAGGGAGGGGCAGAAGTTCCTCTTGAGCCTGAAGCTAAAATTGCCCTTAGCTCAAAACAATCTGCACACCACAGAAACACATCTTGGGGTGACTAGCACTGAACCCCCACAGTATCATGGGCTTTAGCAGAAGTGACACCATTTGGGGGCTGTGGTTTTCTCTTTGACACCTTCTAGGTTCTTCTGGCTGGTCTAATCAAATTGACATGAGACTGGTTAGCAGCAGAAAAAAAAGTTTAATAACGTATACCTCCTGTAGACATGAGAGAGACCCAGGATAACAGTAACTCACCAAGATGGTGGAAGCCCTCACCTTAAATACCATCTTCAGCTAAAGACAAAAGAAGACTTTGGGGATGGGGAGTCAGTTATGGAGGTTACCAGGAAAAGCACAATACACAAGTGATGTTGTTATATGCAGGTTCGAATCCCTGCCTTCTCCACTGTAACAGTTCCTGGAGATTTAGATATCCTTCTCTTCCAGGTAGAGAGGAAAATGCCCTTACAAATAGAGATTTCCCTTACAAATGTGAATGTCCTTTTACAAAGGGCAACTTCTACTTGGTGTTCAGAGCTCCTCCCATGCCTGCTGTTTCTTCAAATTAACCAGCCTGGAGTAATCATCCCCAAAGAAGCATATTTTGGGTTGGCAAACTCTGCTCCCCTTCAACAGGAAGATGATTCAGGAAGTAGAGGGAGCAATGAGGGCAACTGCCAGAGGCCAGGAAGATATCCTGGACGTGACTTTGCAGTAGAGGGAGCAGGACCCACAAAAGCTCTGCCTGAAGGGAGGACATGGTGGGGACAGGTTGGGCAGGGAGATGCTGGGTGGCAAGTGCAGTTACCCCAGGGTCTGACGACTGAGTCTCTGGTTCAGGTCAGGAAGAGGTCCCAGTGGAAAAGGGAACTACTGTGGTCCACTGGGGTGGGTGGAGCTGGGAAGAACTTTCTTTCAAACAACAAAAAAAAAAACTGGTGAAAAGCACAACATAAAGTTCACCATCTTCACTATTTTTAAGGGTATAGTTCAGTAATGTTACATATATTCACATTGTTGTGAAATAGATCTCCCAAACTTTTTACATGTTGCCAAGACCAAAATTCTATACCCATCATACACCATCTCCCCATCCCCTTCGTCTTAGCCTCTGGCAATCACCGTTCTACTTTCTGTTTATGCCTTTGACTAGTAGAATGACAGTCCCGTTTTCCCCCCAGTATTAGTCTTTTTGCGGCTGACAGTTCACTCAGCGTACCTTCAGTGTTCACCTGTGTTGTAGCATGTGACAGGAAGTCCTTCCTTTTTAAGGCCGAATTCTATTGCATTGTCAATGTCACAACGTCCAGACCTGTAGAGAATGTTTGGAGTGTACTTGGACCAAGCTGACAACATACTCCAGGTAGCAAGCTCTCAAATGGGGGCCAGCCCGGTGGCTCAGGCGGTTGGAGCGCCGTGCTCCTAACGCCGAGGTCGCCGGTTCGATTCCCACATGGACCAGTGGGCTGTGCTTAGATTGTGAACAACGCACTCCTTGGAGCTGGCTGGGCTGCCGTGAGCAGCAGGAGACTGACTTGCCTCAGTGCAAGGCTCATAACACCAGCCTGGGCCAGGGAGCTGTGTCCCACACAACTAGACTGAGAAACAACGGCTTGAACCGGAGTGGGGGGGAGGCGGAAGAAAGGAGGGGGGGAAAGATCTCAAATGCACCTGAAAATAACAGTTTTGCAGTTTCTTTTGTGGGAGATTAAGGAGGGAAAGTAAGGCAGCTGATGTGAAGGTGGGAGAAAGCAAGGCGGGGATTGGATTACTGGACAGTAAACAAGAGTATGTGCTTGCTTGAGGGTTAATACCTCCCCTCGAGGGGTATTACTTCTGGCATTTCAAGGGTGTGTTAACCTAGATACACAAGGACAAAGGACAGGGCTGGCTTAAAACTTTCACTAAAGAAGTTAGAGGCCTGGGGTGTGACTACCTGCCGAGACCTGCCCAGTTAGGAATTTACGATCAGATCACCCTGTGAGGTGACTTTTCATAGAACCCCCTTTTCTCAGCCATGTATGGACATATATTTATTCATCTGTTGATGGACACTTGAATTGCTTGTACCTCTCGGAGAGGGGGAGGAATCCCCCCACCCTTTCTACCCTTTAGTTCTTAATGCTAGACTAGAAATAATATAACAAAATCGACACGAAATCAGATTAACAAAATGTTAACGAAAATTCCAAAACAAATTAAAAGGCGGTTTTATTCAGATATGATTTGCAAATCAGGGACATAGTCCTCGGTACAAACAGAAGACATGTTCCAAAATCGAGGGGATAAAGTGCGGTTTCTAAAGGCAAAAGTCTGGGGAACTGGTGATCGGAGAGATGAGTTGCTAAGTACCACAAACGTACATCATTGGTTTTCTGATTGCTGGGAGCAACTGGAAAATTCAATGGTCGGAAAGCGGGGCTGTGGTTCAAGAACAATGGGTACCATATGATTCGACATTTGTCAACGTCCTAGTTCCAGTTCAGGCTTGTAGAACAAAAGTTTTTGGGTTACTTATCAACAGAAATCAAACAGTACAGAGAGACTGTTCTGCTGGCCATTTCCAAGGCCTAGGAACAGAGTTATGCTCTGTAAGCAGCCTCAGAGTTCAAACTCCAAAAATCCAAATGTTAGGACACAGATTATGGTATTAAGATTCTTACAAGTCTTCAAGCAATTTAATACGTGCGCACTGGAGAATCACAACGTGATGCTCAGATCACAAAATGAGGCTTAAAGAAATGATCGAAGTAGGCACCTCTTCATACTTTTTAGGCAAAGAATACGTTTGTGGGAAATTGACAAGACAAAGTCGCTGCTCATTAGAAGGAATCTAAGCAGATGTGGGCTTGGGCAGTACATTGCTCCAGCTGGTGCAAGGCTTGCTGCACAGGCTTTCTCCCACTGGGTTGTTTAACTCTTGTGATGAGGTGTCTCAGCCTCAGGAGCAGGGAGGGCTCCGATCACATGGAGAGTCTCCTCCTGCTTTTAGGGGCCCAGGGGAGAGTCAGGGTTCCTCCCCTCCTGCTGCCTCTCGGGTGACCTTGGTTGGACATGATCAAGAGGCCATTGTGGGATATTAGGGGGCGGCCTTCCCTGGGCCCCGATACTCCTTTTGGCTGTTGTAGATAGTACTGTTATGAATGTGAGGGTGCAAATTTGTCTTGGAGACTCTGTTTTCAGTTCTTTTGGGTGCACACCCAGAGGTGGGATTTCTGGATTGCAGGAATGCTTCTGAACCCAGCCTCGGGCTCTGAAAGCTCTTGGCTCCTTGTCAGAGGCTATGCCTGGGGGTGTCGATGCCCCTCTGTGAGGACTGCAGACTCACCCCTGGGTTCCAGCTACCTTTCCAATGGAGCAGAGGTCAACTTCGTGTCTGGGGCACTGGACCTGACCCTGGCCTGCCCCCAGCAGGCACACACACATACACTACATGCTGGCCCAGCCCAGCCCAGGATAATTGGAGACACAGAAAAGGTGGTGATGTCACTCCCACTCCACCCTCTTCCACAACACAAGACTCTGGGCCCAGGGGGGTCCTGGGTACCCTTCCAGCTCAGCGCCTGTTCACCTGCTCAGGCCAAGCTGGCGAGAAGCCATGTGGATGGCCAGGCAGCCTTAAGAAGCCAAACCAGACCCCTGACTAGGCCCAGTGCCTTCCCTCAGCACCCAGATCACAACTTCCCTCAGCACCCAGAATGGAGTCTGGCCCCAACTGTCTCTTAGGAGATACTGAACAAATGAGGTGAACAAAGGAGTGACGGGTCCCCCATGACTGGAAGAGCAGAGAGTTGGAGGTGGACCCATCAGGACACAGTGAGCTCCTCACCCCCAGGCCATCTCTGCCTCATCCCCACCCTACCTGGGGAGAGCTGGGGCCCACCCTGAGCAGGATGGTCCCACCTTTTTCAGGACACCTGCCCTCAGGCTGAGCCACACCCTGTGACCTCCCTCCTGCCACCGGAGGCTGAGACTGGGAGGCTGCCTGGGGCACTGGGAGGGAGGGACAGGTGCCTTTTACAGCCAGGGATAAAGGCCTCCCGTGATTTGAGCCCAGGCAGCATGCACTGACTGCAGCTGCTACTCTGCTGGATCAGCCTTGCCCAAGTGCCAGCCTCTCCAGGGTCCCGGCCCCTCCATGGTCCCAGCCCTGCCATCTTCTCACCATCCCACAAGCATGCAGAGAGTCTGGCTGCTGCTATTGCTGGGCCTCAGGCTACGGCTCTCCCTCGGCATCATCCCAGGTAATGAGACACCTCCCAGGTGCTCCTCATACACAGGGCGCTCCCCAAAGCTGACCTGGCCTCTCTCTCCCTTTGGCCAGTTGAGGAAGAGGACCCAGCCTTCTGGAACCGCCAGGCAGCCCAGACCCTGGACACCGCCAAGAAGCTGCAGCCCACCCAGACGGCCGCCAAAAACCTCATTCTCTTCTTGGGGGATGGTGAGTGCAATGCCTGTGCAGCCCCCCACAGCCCTGGGGCTGCCGGTGACCACAGGCCGGCCCTCAGGACTCCGGCCTGACACGGTTCTACTCCTTCAGGTATGGGGGTGTCCACGGTGACAGCCACTCGGATCCTAAAGGGGCAGAAGAATGGCAAGCTGGGACCAGAGACCCCCCTGGCCATGGACCAATTCCCATACTTGGCTCTGTCCAAAGTAAGGTCTGGGTGGCTTCAGGGTGCTCCACACCCCAGGGTGGGGTGGGGTCGGGCTAGGGAGTGTGGCAGAACAGACGGCTCCAGGAGAGTTGGGGCTCAGGGACTGGTCATGATCCGGGTGTGTGCCCAGAGTGGAGCTGAGGGCGTCTCTGTCCCCAGACATACAACGTGGACAGAAACGTACCAGACAGTGCAGGCACGGCCACGGCCTACCTGTGCGGGGTCAAGGGCAACTACCGGACGATTGGTGTGAGCGCGGCAGCCCGCCTTAACCAGTGCAACACAACTCGTCCCAATGAGGTCACCTCCGTGATGAACCGGGCCAAGAAAGCAGGTGGGCTTGGGGCCAGCTTGCTGGGCAGGGGTAAGGCTGAGACCTCAGTGCTTCACCCTGACCTCTGCCACCCGCAGGGATGTCAGTGGGCGTGGTGACGACAATGAGGGTGCAGCATGCCTCGCCAGCTGGCACCTATGCGCACACGGTGAACCGCAACTGGTACTCCGATGCCAACATGCCTGCCCAGGCTCTGAAGGAGGGCTGCCAGGACATCGCCGCACAGCTCGTCTCCAACATGGACATTGACGTGCGTCATGAAGGGCAAGGGGAGCTGGACAGAGGGTGGGCAACCCCAGCCTGAGCTCGGGGATTGGGGAATTGTGGCGGGGGGGGTACAAGGAAGTCCTCAAGGCCATTGCCACACACCTCGTGGGGGGACCTAAGGGGTGTGCGAGCAGCGGGCAATGGGCCAGCCAGGCCCCACGCCCACCTGCCCTAATCCTCTCGCTCCAGGTGATCCTTGGTGGGGGCCGCAAGTACATGTTTCCCAAGGGAACCCCAGACCCTGAGTACCCCGCTGACGCCACACAGAACGGAATCAGGCTTGACAATCGGAACCTGGTGCAAGAGTGGCAAGCCAAGCACCAGGTGATGGGGGCTCCTGGGTGCAGGGGTAGAAGAGGGACGAGGCTGGGGCTGCTGGCTGAGGACTGTGGCCTGAGCTGGTTCTGCCTCTCCCAGAGTGGCCGGTATGTGTGGAACCGAACGCAGCTCATTCAGGCGTCGGAGGACCCCTCTGTAACACACCTCATGGGTAATGACCACCTCCCCCACCTTCTTGCCTCATCCTCCCGGGTCCTCAGATGGCCAAGCATTTGTGCACAGTGTGTGCGCTGACCCGACTCCAGCTCGTAGGTCACCGCCAGCGCCTTTCCCACAGGCCTCTTTGAGCCAAAAGACATGAAGTATGAGGCATACCGAGACCCCAAGCAGGACCCATCCCTGACGGAGATGACAGAGGCGGCTTTGCGCTTGCTGAGCAGGAACCCCCGTGGCTTCTACCTCTTCGTGGAGGGTGAATGAGTGGCAGCCCCTCACTGGGCACAGGAGGGGAAGGGCTCAGGGCTGGTTCCCCATCGCCCATCTCTCATGTGGTTTTCCGGCAGGCGGCCTCATCGACCAAGGTCATCATAAAAGCAGAGCTTACCTGGCTCTGACCGAGGCTATCAGTTTCGACGATGCCATTGACAGGGCCAGCCAGCTCACAAACGAGAAGGACACGCTGACCCTTGTCACCGCTGACCACTCTCACGTCTTCACTTTCGGTGGCTACACACTGCGTGGGAGCTCCATTTTCGGTAGGCCCAGGGAGAGTGGCAGGTGCTGTTCCCTAAATTACATGGCAGACATTGCTCTGAGCCCTGTTGCTCATCTTTCAAACGGGGTCATAACAGCAATGGCCACATAGGATTCTGGTACTAATCAAGCCACCGAACAGGCAAGTGCCTGGCTTAGCCCACAGCGGGCGCTGCATAGCGGTGGTCAGTGCCATCACCGGTCTTCTCCCTGCAGGCCTGGCTCCAGAGATGGCCGCAGATGGCAAGGCCTACACCTCCCTCCTTTATGCCAACGGCCCAGGCTTCGCGCTCCGCAATGGCTCCCGGCCCAATGTCAACGACCGTCAGAGCAGTGAGTGCACTGGGTCGGCCTGACCGACTCGGGGGGACCACAGTTCGGAACTCATGGGAGGGTGGGGGCCCCCCCAAGGGCCCTAAATCCCCACTCTGAACCCTACCCTGTGGCCAGGTGACCCCGAGTACATGCAGCAAACGGCAGTGCCCCTGTTGTCCGAGACCCACGGCGGAGAGGATGTGGCGGTGTTCGCGCGGGGCCCGCAGGCGCACCTGGTGCACGGCGTGCAGGAGCAGAGCTTCGTGGCGCACGTCATGGCCTTCGCCGCCTGCCTGGAGCCCTACACCGCTTGTGGCCTGGCGCCCCCCGGTGGCACCCTCGCGTCCCCCACTACACGCCCCACGGATGCCGCGCACCCCGGGCCGGCCGCAGGCGAGTCCCTGACTCTGCTGGCCGGAGCCCTGCTGCTGCTGCTTGGGGCTAACATGCTCTGACCGCCCCCAGCCCCCGCCGCCACAGGGCTCCCACCCCTACTGAGCCCCCCCATAGTCACTGGGTTCCTCTCCCCGTGGTTGAGCCACAGGGCGACCAAAGCCAGGCTCCACCAGGGGCCCCTAAGTCCTGACCTTTAACTGTTGGCCATAAAAGACGAGCCTCAGCCAACTCAGCGCTGCCCCCAGCCCTCCCCGCAGGCCAGACCGCGGGGCACTGTGCAGGCTGAGGTGGTAGCTTTCCTGGGACACCTACTGTCCTGTCTGCAGCTCTGGACTCCGTCCCCAATCTCAGAGGCCAGAGAATCCGCGAGTTGGGCACCAGGGGAGGGCCGGCTTCCTGTCACCCTGCAACCATCCCTGGAGCACCTTCCTGGCCAAGGAGGCTGCTGAGGTCGGATGCCCAAGGAGGCTTTAACACCAAGTGCCCCCCACCCCCGGACCCTCTACTCTTACACAGAATAGATGGCAACACAGAAAGGAGAGACTTGTCCCAAGTCATCGGCTACTGAGATGGTCACTCTCCAGTGCGCATCCAGGCTGGGAGAGCCAAGGAGCTTTGGGAAACTGGGTGCAGGGCAGGTAGTCCCAAAGCAGCCCTTGCCCCCACCCTGAGGCCATCTGGCCTAGGCACAGATTTATGAACAACAGATTCTCACAGTCCAATGACCTCTATTCTGGGAGGGACACAAGGATAATCAAATAAACGGTTATACAATGTAATGCCAGTACTTAAATGTTCTAGAAAGAAAAACAATTATTAGTATGTGGGAGCAGAGAGTGTCTGAGGGGAGGGGAAGATAACCCAGATCAGGAGGCCAGGGAGGGGCTCTCTGGGGAGCAGACACTGGTGCCAAGACTGAAGGGAGGAGGGCTTGAGCAATGGAGAAGGACCAGCATTGCAGGACCCCGAGGCAGCAGTCAAGTGCTGTTGGAGGCCAATAGCTGGATCAAAGGAGGTAAAACCTGAGGCTGGGCAGCCGGTGGGGGAGGAGCTGCAACTTTATCCACACCCCGGGCGTGATCAGAAGGCTTCTAGCAGGGACATAAGATGACCGGACTCTTGGGAAACATCACTCTGGCTACTTCGGGGAGAAGAGTCTGTTCTGCTCTGTTTTCTGGGAGGGAGAGGGGCAGAGGGAGGAGCTGGGAAGCCTGAGGGGAAGTAGACACCAAACATGTCTGACCTCAGCCCACATCCAACATTCTGGAGCGCCCACTCCAGTAAAGCTACACCTACTGACCATCTAACCCACCCCAAAGGGAACGTTTAAAAGGATTGCAGAATGGTGAAATCGACCATAGTTTTCAACACATTTCTACAGAATTACACATTTGTACATTTACAAGGGACTTGGCTCTCACTAGAAGTATCAATATGATTAAACACGCTTCCTTATTTACTAAAAACGTGATTTAACGCTGTGTAACATCAACTCGAAGGCCTTGCTCTCGGGGCAGTTTATTTCAGTTCTGGATTTTTGGGGCTGTCACACACCCTTTGGGAGGGAGCTCACTGGAAGAATGGCATCGTTAGCTGGCCTTACCAAATCATCACACTCATTTGGAACGCCGTCCACAAATTATGCAAAGGCTTTTCTTAAAATCCAGCCACTATTTCTGTCTCCTCTTTTGTGACTTAGTTGGTCTTACTGACCGATGGGAAGGTGTTCCCCATGTGTTTCATAAATGGGTTTAAAACCCAAGGAGACCCTAGCCACAAAGTTGTGTCCATGGAAACGTCTCTAACATGTTTGTTGAACATCTTTACCTTGAAGGGGCACACGCCCGAAAAGTGTGTTTTAATGTTTTTATTGGGCGCCTTAAACCAATAGCTCTTTTCACCTCAACAAATGTGAGCACATTGGTTTGTAAGAGGAGGGGAAGTTAGGAAGAGAGAAAGGAAAACTCATGGCAGCCCTTTGCCATAAAGATGACTCCTTTGTGGCTGGAAAGTTTTCATGGTCACACCAGGTCTTGTACTGTGAGCAGCATACCTCACCGTCCAGGCTCTGCTCACCTGAATCTGCTTCGATGGAAACTGTCTGGGACCTTTAACATGAGCTGGCAAATCCCCCTTGTGGTCATAAATGAATCTGAAGGATGCATTGATGGCCAACCTTTTGGTCAGACAGTGTGGTCTCAACGCTAGGAAGGTTCATTCCTAGGAAGTCTTTTCGTGTGTGTGTGTTTTTTTATAAATCTTTTCCTTTTTTAAAAATTTCAGGTGTACAAAGCAACGTAATGGACATTTAAACCCCTCATAAAGTGATAACCCACCCCCCAAGCTACTACCCCTCTGACATCTTATATAGCTGTTACCATACCATCGACTATCGCCCTATGTTGTACTCTATGTCCCATGACTATGTAGACCTATATATTTATTTATAGTTGACATTCAATATTATTCTACTTCAGCTCTTCAGGGGCTGTGGGGACAGAACTGGAGTGCAGTTTCCAGGCTCTCAGCCTCACATAGGAAGGTGCTGGCTCAGGTAGTAAATGGCCATCAGCTGTGATTGGATGGCCATCAGCTGTGGCTAGTTGGCCGTCAGCTGTAATCAGTGAGCCATTGGCCACTAATATAACTGCCGTGGCTACGCTAGCAGTAAATGGGGGGCTAGCAAGAAGATGGTGGCTGAGCTAGCAAGCATGGATTGCAGTTAGCAAGTGGGGTGGGGTGGTTGACAGAGAAACAGACAGCGGGTTGTGGATCGTGTGGCTCCTGCTTCATGTGTCTCCAACCCAAACGCCAGCGAGAATATAATGGTATGACTCCCCTAATAAGCCCACTGCCCACCTGGCACCTTACATGATCTTTAAACATTGTTGATTATATTCCCCATACTGTATTAACCATCAATTTGTATTTCTTAATGCCTTGACCTTTTTCTCCCTGCCCCCCTACCCCATTCCCATCTGTCACCCTGATAGATGTAGTACCTACCATGTTTCCCCGAAACCTAGCCGGACCATCAGCTCTAATGCGTCTTTTGGAGCAAAAATTAATATAAGACCCGGTTTTATATATTATATATTAAGACCCTTATATATATAATATTTTATATATTAAGTTTATATATTAAGACCCTTATATTATATATATTAAGACCCTTATATTATATATATTAAGACCCTTATATATATAAGACCCGGTCTTATATAATTTTTGCTCCAAAACACGCATTAGAGCTGATGGTCCGGCTAGGTCTTCTTTTCGGGGAAACACGGTATCTGGCACACACGTAGTTATAATAATATTAACTATATTCCTTATACTATCCCCTACATCCCCATGACTATTGTATGACAACCAACTTGTACTTCCATTCCCCTTTCACCCATCCTTAACCCCCCTCCCATCTTAAAGAAGTCCCTCTAAGATTCATTGTAATACTAGTTTGGTGGTGATGAACTCCTTCAGCTTTTTCTTGTCTGGGAAGCTCATTCCTAGGAAGTCTTAGTATGGAGGTCCTCTTGTTGTTGACCTTTGGGGATGGGGCAATACCATACCATGGGATGTGAGTTGAGGCCGATTTTCCCCAAAAAGGGAACGGCAGGTAAATGGAAGGCAGTCAGGTCTTATGGCCTTTGTTGTGAAAAACACTCTGGATCATTTCTATCCTGTGAACGATCATGATCTGAGTTTTGCCGTCTCTCATTTTCCTGTATTTTGCATTCACTATACCGTTGACATAAGCTAGAGAAAGGACATTAACAGTTATCTTATACATCTTCAGTAGCCATAAGCAGTTAGACTACATAGAAAAACCCAAAGAACAAGTTTAACTATTATTGTGACTAATATCATTAGCAGACAGGTAAAGACAATCAAAACAATGGATTCTGAGTTCAACATCAATCTGTAGGGGGACAGGCCTTGTCGATGTCTTGGGATGGCTGTGTTCCTCTGGTGTCAGCAGCTTCTCATCCTGGAGGGGCTTGGATGCTTGTTGTAGGCAGAGGCGAGTGTCAGACTCCGGGGTAGATGTCCATTTGTGGTCAGGCACCTTTTTTAGATGAGAAATGGGAATCCAAGAGTTCACCCCTTGAAATGTAGTTGTGTATGGATTAGTCAGCGACACCTGGTCAGGTCTCTTCCAGCGAGGTTGGAGAGAATCTTTTATTTGATGTCTCTTCCAATAGATATGATCATAACCATGGTCTTTGAAGTCTTATCTCCTGGGAGTGCACTGTAAAATCAATCAGTTACTAATGTATCATTTTCTTTAAGCTGGTTAATAACTCTTTGACAATAATGCAGAATGTCTCCTTTTAGTAAGCTTGATTCATATGTCCCTTCATGTAGTTGCATAGGGCGACCAGTGATTGTTTCATAAGGAGAAAGGTCAAAGGGGTAGATCTAAGGCTGAGGAGCATGAGAAGGAGAGCTTCTGGCCAGGGAGATTAAAAGCTTCTGAAAACGTAGTTGAGTTTTAATTGTACCATCGGTAGGTTCCACCAATCAGAGGATTTAAGATGATAGATTTTATCTGTTGGAAGAGACACCAGACAATAAAGATGCTATAGAATTGGCTAAATGGTACAGACGGGCAGCATTATTTGCCCAGTGCAATGAGTCCCTGGGTTACTATGTAACTCAGATGGATTTCCCCATCTGGGAATTATTTTTTCCAATAATTTACCTACCATGAAGGCTGTTGCTCTCCTGCAAGGGAATGCCTCAACCCAATGAGAGAACATACAAATCATGACTACCAAATTTGTATCCTCGAGATAAAATTATCGAGGTATTATCGAGATAAAATCCGAATGCCATATCTCAAACAGACCTAACGGAAGTAGGAAATGTCCCTGGGATCTTTACAGTGGTTTTCTAGGGTTATATTTTGGATAGATAGAACACCTGCTGTACACTTTATGAGCCACAGGGAGAGAAGGTTTCCAGTCATATTGTTTACTCCATGAAATCATCTTTTCAGGACCCCGTGTGTTAGCTCATGCACGTGTTGGAGTATATGTAGGTAATTGAGCCCCAGATTGATTTCTCATTGGATCCAAGCCATATCTACTTTTCTGGATCAAAGGTTCCCCCTTTTTGTTGCCATAGCTTCTTTTCTTCTTCTGTAGCTGCCTTTTGGAACTGTTAAAGAAAATCTTTTATTGATTTAGCAGGGAGCAAAGAACATTCTTGTGTCCAGGTAATTTGAGTGTTTACTGCTGCCTGTCTAGCTGCAGCATCAGCTAAATTATTTCCTTTTGCTTCCATGGTGGCGGCTTAAGAATGTCCTGGAATTTTGATAATTGCCGATTGTCCCGGTGGCTGTATGGCATCTAACAATTCTGCAACCTGTTTTGCATTCCTTCTGGGCTGCGCTGAGGAAGTTAAGAAGACTCGCTGCTTCCATAACATTCCAAAGTCAAGAGCTACCCCAAAGGCATAGTGACTATCAGTGTAAATATTGGCTACTTGATCTTTGGACAATTGACAAGCTCAAGTTAGAGCCATTAATTTTGCTTGTTGGGCAGATCTTATTCGGGTAAATGAGAACTTTCAATTACACCCACCAGGGGAGGTCCCGCATATCCAGCTCGGTAATGTTCCTGTTTGACCGTCTTTGAGATAAGATCCTTCTGTAAACCACAATAACTCAGCATTATTAATAGGAGTGTCCTGTAAATCATTCCTCAGAGCAAGAAGGTGGTCAGTAAGTAACATGTAATCATGGGTGTCTTCGCCCTGTAGAGAAGGTAGTAAAGTTGCTGAGTTAAGACTCTTACATTGAGCTAAAGAATTTTATGCCCAGAAAGCAGGCGTTCTTCATGAGAAGCCAGTCAGCTAACCAAGCAATGCTGAGTATGGTGAGAGCTTAGCAAAGAATCAACAGAATGAGAAACATAAATGATTAAAGGAGAGTTCATAACTGTTTCTTCTGTTTGCATAACATGGCTGTAGCAGGGATGGCGGTCATGCAGGGAGGGAGCTTTGGTTACTGAGTCTGCTTGCTGGCTACAATATCCTACAGGACTATGATGGACTCCACGTTTCAGAGTTAGAACTCCTAACGCATTTCCTTTATTGTCACGTATGAAAGGGAACAAAATAAATTGATAATTAGCGTGTCTCAGAGTGGGAGCTTTAGATAACTCTTCCTTTGGAGCTTCTACAGCTGTCTTCCTTCAGGGTTACATTGAATGGGTTCAGGGTCGCTCTGATTTTAGTAAGACATATAGAGGTTGAGTGATTAATGAAATATTTGGAACCCAGTTG
Source organism: Rhinolophus hipposideros (assembly GCF_964194185.1). Taxonomy (NCBI): domain Eukaryota; kingdom Metazoa; phylum Chordata; class Mammalia; order Chiroptera; family Rhinolophidae; genus Rhinolophus; species Rhinolophus hipposideros. The sequence goes on from NC_138052.1 coordinate 95,071,349, forward strand.
CGACAGTATCCAGACATCCCTACAACCCCCTGAAGCTGTTTCTTAGTTCTTAGAAGAGGAAAGGATAGGGTTCATCCGAGTTTTTCAGGATTAGTTCATTAGTAGCCCATTTGTAGACTGGAGACAGCCAAGGTATTTTTCACTTGGGGCAAACAGAATTGAAGCTTGCCTTTTGAGACCTTATGTCCTTTTATGGCTAGTGGTTGTAATAGGTAAATTGTGTCCTTTTGGGAGTCTAGTAATATCCTAAAGCACAAAAGTAAATCATCCACATATTGGATTAGAGTGGAGTCTCTGGGAAAATCAGCATCATTTAAATCAGCATGTACTATCTGAGAGACATGGGTTGGACTCTCCATATACCCCGGGTGTTACAGTCCAAATAAACTTGTGATCTTCCCAGGTGATGGCAAAGAGATGCTGACTGCTTTTTGCTACAGGAATGGTAAAAAGGCACTACATAAGTGTCATGAAAAATTGGCAATCCACAAGAATGGCTGATAATAGTGTACATGGATTTGGAACCACAGGATGTCTGGGCATACGTATTTTATTTATAGCTCTAAGATCCTGTACAAATCTCCATCTTTTCCCATTGAATTTCTTTACTGGAAGGATAGGAGAACTACAGGGACTTGTACATGGAATTATAAGCCCCTTTTAAAGTAATCTTGTATAATGGGCTTATTTCCAGCCAGAGCATCCAGTCGTGGAGGATATTGGTGAGTATTAGGTAGAGGCAAAGCATTGTCAATATTTATTTTGATAGGAGTGGATAACTTGGTCTTGCCAATATCTGTACTGGAATAAGCCCAGAGTTCCGTAGAAATGTCCTGCAGCAAACATTCAGTCTCAAGATGAGTTTCTTCTTGTGGAGTTTCCTTTAAAATCACTACTTTCTCAATTGGTTCAGCATCTGAGTCATGTACTTGTACATACATTTCGCCTTTTGGAGAAAAGGATATGTGGACATCATGGGTTTCACGGAAGTCTCGCCCTACGAGGTGAATTGGGGCAGATTTAACTAGTAAAAATATATGTTGTCCCGTAACTGCCTAGCTGGAAGGGAACAGGTTCTGATTTAAAAACAGACATTAGTGGATTAGCTGTCCCTACCATTTGTACAGAAGCTTTACTCTGAGGGAGAGGGCAACTTTACCAAGTAGGGTTAAGAACAGATAAAGTAGCCCCGGTATCTACAAGGGCCTTAGTAGTTTCCCCTTCTATGGAAATTTCTGTTTTTCCTAAAGCACTGTTAAGGAGAAGAGGAAATGCCAACTTGCAATCCTCAGAACAGCCCTGTGCTTGCTCCTGTCTCTTTTCACTCTCTAAAGCCCATTTCAGTTTTCTGCGATCTCCAATCCCTTTTATAGTAAAAGCAGACTCTCCTTTCCCCTTGTGAAAAAGGCCTGTCGGCCCCGAGCGCTGTGTTGCTGGAGTGTAAGCTCATAATTTTGGTAGTTTTATACTTTCCTTCCTTTCGCATAGTTTTAAATAATTGATGGGTTAGTTTATCGGCACATGTGGTCGTCCAGCTTAACTTATTTTGTTCCATCAGAATTACGAGCTCCTCATCTAGTCCTTCCAGAAACGTCCAGTTGAACACCGGATCATTTTGATGATTATTAAAACTGCCTGGAGATACCTGTGACTATTGTTTGGAAGTTGTTTTTCAAAACATTCGACAAAATCGAGGACGGTTTCATCAGGTTTTCACCTACATTGCTAGATTTTCATCCAGTCTATTTTCTGGGGAAATAGCTCAGGGGTTGCTTGGTGAAGCTGGTGAGCTAATCCCTTGCATTTGTTTTCCAGACTGTTTCCCTTTGTTTTTAGAAAATTCTCTATAGGAGTTTTCCAGCAGTACTTACTCAGCCATTCTGCTGATTTGCTCTCAGAAACTAATAGATATATTAGTTGAAACAGGTCAGAATAGCTAGGACCATATCTTCTAACAATTAAATCAAATTCCTTTGCGAACTCAACAGCGTCTTAGAGAGGATCAGGAAAATCTTTAGTTAGTGTCCTTAATTCTGCTTTAGTCTAAGGGGAGGAAATTATTGTTGGTTTCCCTTGTCCTGAGACTGGTTTTCTCTAAAGGGAGCTGCCAGAATTTCTGCGTTTTCTAGCCTATCCTGGTCTGGCTTTCTAGTCTTAACTTTCCTCAAACTCAGTAGAGGGTGATGGTGAAGGAAGTGGAGAGGAGAGAAGAGGAGGTGGAAAAATGGAGGACAAATCTAGAAAGGGGAGCTCAGAAAGTAGTGGGGTGCTTTTAGAAAGGGGAGAAGTAGGGTGTTGGCATTGAGCAGTTTTGGAAGCCTTCTTTAGTTCAGAGACAGTCTCTAAGTTTCTTATCAGGTTCCTGAAGAGAAGTTTTACAAGGTCTGACAATTAAGTTAGTGAACTTACCACCCTGTGCTTACATTGGCAGCACTGTACAAACAGCTCAATAGTTTTCATAAACTTGGTATATCTGTCTCAGAGCTGTGTTCCTGTCGACATGCGGTGGTGTCTTGCTGAGTGGCATTCATTATTGTTATTGCGTGTTTTCGTGTGCTGCCACAATAATGTCTGAGATTGAATTAGAACAATGAACAAACAGTACATTTCTTGTTAAACTTGGTAAGAGTGGAGGTGAAATCAGGGACATGTTAATCCAAGTTTATGGGGATAATGAAGAAATGAAGAAAACAGCAGTGTACAAATGGATTAAATGTTTTTCTGAGGGGAGAGAACGCGTCACTGATGGAGAGGTCAGGACAGGCAGTATCTAGCAGAACTGATGAAAAAATTGCAAAAATTCATTGAATTGTGCATCAAAATCATTGGCTGATGTGAGAAGCATAGCAGACCAAGTAAACATCAATAGAGAAACAGGAAAATCTTAACTGAAAATTTTGGCATGAGAAAGGTGTGTGCAAAAACAAAGAAGAGTCGAAGTTTGGCAAGACCTTTTGGAGAGGCAAGACGATGTTTTGGGCCATGTTATCACTTGTGATAAAACATGGGTGTACCAACACGACCCTGAAACAAAGCATCAAAGTGCACAATGGAAGTCGGCTGATTCTCCACAACCAAAAAAGTTCTATCAGTCCAAACCAAGCGTCAAAATGATGTTGCTAACCTTTTTTTGGTATCACAGGGATTATTCATTATGAATTTGTACCAACTGGACAAACAATTAACCAAGTTTACTATTTGGAAGTGTTGAAAGGCTGCATGAAAAAGTTACACCAAAACGACCTGAACTTTTCACCAACAATTTATGGTTCTTGCATCACGACAATGTCCCAGCTCACACGGCACTGTCTATGAGGGAGTTTTGAGCCAGTAAACAAATCACTGTATTGGAACACCCTCCCCACTCACCTGATCTGGCCCCCAGTGACTTCTTTCTTTACCTGAAGATAAAGGAAATATTGAAAGGAAGACATTTTGATGACATTCAGGACATCAAGGGTAATACTACGATAGCTCTGATGGCTATTCCAGAAAGAGTTTCAAAATTGCTTTGAAGGGTGGACTAGGTGCTGGCGTCAGTGCATAGCTTCCCAAGGGGAGTACTTCAAAGGTGACCATAGTGATAGTCAGCAATGAGGTGTGTAGCGCTTTTTCTAGGGTGAGTTCAAAAACTTGATTGTCAGACTCAGATCCGAGAGTTCAGAGACAGTATTTAAAATTTTCTTAACTTCCTGCAGAAAAGAAAATTTATGTGTGTTCCTTTTAGAGTCTTCAATTTTTCAATCGAGGTAAGAATCCCATATATTCAGTTCAATTTTAGAGTCTGCCTTTTCCACTGAGCACACAAAAAATTAATTTAGAGGTATCAAAAGTGCCCTATTTTGCCCACCTTAAGTTGACATGACTTTTAGTTAAATCTCCCCATTTCTCTAGGTAGTAGCAAGTTGGGGCTCCAAGTGAATTGTACATAAAGCTTGCCGGTGTATGAAAAGGAGGCTGACTGTTGTGGGGCTTCTAAGCCTGGAGGTAGGGTTTCCCACACTAATTTTAATTTTTCATTTGAGTCAATTAAAAAAAAATTAAAAGCAACCACATAAGAACAGCTCAAATAAAATCAGGAACTGCTACTTAAAGCAGGTAGGTTAGGGATTTCAAGAGAAGTCCGAAGTTCACCTGATGCGAAGCAGAGAGCTGGTGGGGCACAATGGACCCTTGCTGGGACCTAGCACCGGGTCCAGGTCCACATTGTGGTCCTGAGTGGGCTTCTTTGGGATTCTGCTGGCTATGCCAACTAAATGTCAAAGTAAGAATGTTCAAACTTGTAGAGAATTTTTATAAAAATGTATTTGAGCCAAACAAAGGATACACCTGGAAGCAAGATTGCAACAGACTGAGAAAAAAAAATGCTCCCTAGAATGGCAATTTGAAGCTTCTTTTTTGCATTTGGAGTTAAGAAGGAAATGTAAACAAGATTACATGAAAGAGAGAGAAAGTAAGGCAGGGATTGGATTGCAGGATATATATATATATATATTTTGTTTTTTGATTCCAAGATATTTAATAAGATTATGGCTCCCTTGAGGGTGGTTATCCTTCTGAGGGGTCTGAAAAAGAAGCATTGCAAAGGTGTGTTAACCTAAATGCACAGAAACAGTGGATAGGGCTGCTTATGCAAAGATGTCGGTGCCTGCCGACGAGACGAACAGTCCCTGAAGTGGGGAGTGAGGATTGAGAAAAAAGAAGACAGACAAAGATGGGATCGGGAGGGCAGGCAATTCTAAGTAGACTGATGCAGTTCTAAGTAGAATGCCTCAGCCCAAGTTTATTTTTGCAGCTTATATACTCTGGGCTTCAAAAAGTAACAGAACTGTCTGCAATCTAGTAGTTACAATGTTTGCATGAACAAGGGCTTGTTTTCTGTCCAGCTCTGCACTTCCTGACCTTGTCTGGTTCTGTGTTCTCAAAGTAGCAAGTTTTGCCTTGCTGGGAGCACAAACCACTCAAGGAAGTCAAAGGTTCAACATTTCACAAAACAACACCTGCTAGCACTTCAGCACGGTTTCCCATACAAAGATAAACTTTTTGCTCCACAAGTTATATGCTTGGGGTGTGAATACCCAGCAAGACATGTTCAGATAGGAAATTATGATAAGATCACCTTCTGAGGTTACTTTCTGTAGAATCCCTTTTGATCCACCTTCCTCAGCACAAAGAAGCAACATGGCCCCAACTGGCTCTCAGGAAATACTGAAAATGAGATGAAGAAAGAAGTAACGGGTCCCCCATGACTGTGGGAGACAGAGTTGAAGTGGACCCATCAGGACACTGCACCATGTCACCATCTTACCTTGAGGAGATACCTGGGGCCTGTCCTCAGCAGGATGGCCCGCCCTTTTCAGGAAATGTGTCCCAAGGTTTGGCCACACCCTGCCACCTCCCTTCTCCAGCAGGACAGAGGTGTGGTCAGGAAGGCTGCCTGGCATACTGGGAGGGACACGCGCGTTTTACAGCCAGGGATAAAGTCCTCCCGTGATTTGAGCCCAGGCAGCATGCACTGACTGCAGCTGCTACTCTGCTGGATCAGCCTTGCCCAAGTGCCAGCCTCTCCAGGGTCCCGGCCCCTCCATGGTCGCAGCCCTGCCATCTTCTCACCATCCCACAAGCATGCAGAGAGTCTGGCTGCTGCTATTGCTGGGCCTCAGGCTACGGCTCTCCCTCGGCATCATCCCAGGTAATGAGACACCTCCCAGGTGCTCCTCATACACAGAGCTCTCCCCAAAGCTGACCTGGCCTCTCTCACCCTTTGGCCAGTTGAGGAAGAGGACCCAGCCTTCTGGAACCGCCAGGCAGCCCAGACCCTGGACACCGCCAAGAAGCTGCAGCCCATCCAGACAGCCGCCAAAAACCTCATTCTCTTCTTGGGGGATGGTGAGTGCAATGCCTGTGCAGCCCCCACAGCCCTGGGGCTGCCGGTGACCACAGGCCGGCCCTCAGGACTCCGGCCTGACACGATTCTACTCCTTCAGGTATGGGGGTGTCCACGGTGACAGCCGCTCGGATCCTAAAGGGGCAGAAGAATGGCAAGCTGGGACCAGAGACCCCCCTGGCCATGGACCAATTCCCATACTTGGCTCTGTCCAAAGTAAGGTCTGGGTGGCTTCAGGGTGCTCCACACCCCAGGGTGGGGGTGGGGTCGGGCTAGGGAGTGTGGCAGAACGGACGGCCCCAGGAGAGTTGGGGCTCAGGGACTGGTCATGATCCGGGTGTGTGCCCAGAGTGGAGCTGAGGGCGTCTCTGTCCCCAGACGTACAACGTGGACAGAAACGTGCCAGACAGTGCAGGCACGGCCACGGCCTACCTGTGCGGGGTCAAGGGCAACTACCAGACAATTGGTGTGAGCGCGGCAGCCCGCCTTAACCAGTGCAACACAACTCGTCCCAATGAGGTCACCTCCGTGATGAACCGGGCCAAGAAAGCAGGTGGGCTTGGGGCCAGCTTGCTGGGCAGGGGTAAGGCTGAGACCTCAGTGCTTCACCCTGACCTCTGCCACCCGCAGGGATGTCAGTGGGCGTGGTGACGACAATGAGGGTGCAGCATGCCTCGCCAGCTGGCACCTATGCGCACACGGTGAACCGCAACTGGTACTCCGACGCCGACATGCCTGCCCAGGCTCTGAAGGAGGGCTGCCAGGACATCGCCGCACAGCTCGTCTCCAACATGGACATTGACGTGCGTCATGAAGGGCAAGGGGAGCTGGACAGAGGGTGGGCAACCCCAGCCTGAGCTCGGGGATTGGGGAATTGTGGCGGGGGGGGGGTCCAAGGAAGTCCTCAAGGCCATTGCCACACACCTCGTGGGGGGACCTAAGGGGTGTGCGAGCAGCGGGCAATGGGCCAGCCAGGCCCCACGCCCACCTGCCCTAATCCTCTCGCTCCAGGTGATCCTTGGTGGGGGCCGCAAGTACATGTTTCCCAAGGGAACCCCAGACCCTGAGTACCCCGCTGACGCCACACAGAACGGAATCAGGCTTGACAATCGGAACCTGGTGCAAGAGTGGCAAGCCAAGCACCAGGTGATGGGGGCTCCTGGGTGCAGGGGTAGAGGAGGGACGAGGCTGGGGCTGCTGGCTGAGGACTGTGGCCTGAGCTGGTTCTGCCTCTCCCAGAGTGGCCGGTATGTGTGGAACCGAACGCAGCTCATTCAGGCGTCGGAGGACCCCTCTGTAACACACCTCATGGGTAATGACCACCTCCCCCACCTTCTTGCCTCATCCTCCCGGGTCCTCAGATGGCCAAGCATTTGTGCACAGTGTGTGCGCTGACCCTACTCCAGCTCGTAGGTCACCGCCAGCGCCTTTCCCACAGGCCTCTTTGAGCCAAAAGACATGAAGTATGAGGCATACCGAGACCCCAAGCAGGACCCATCCCTGACGGAGATGACAGAGGCGGCTTTGCGCCTGCTGAGCAGGAACCCCCGTGGCTTCTACCTCTTCGTGGAGGGTGAGTGAGTGGCAGCCCCTCATTGGGCACAGGAGGGGAAGGGCTCAGGGCTGGTTCCCCATCACCCATCTCTCATGTGGTTTTCCGGCAGGCGGCCTCATCGACCAAGGTCATCATAAAAGCAGAGCTTACCTGGCTCTGACCGAGGCTGTCAGTTTCGACGATGCCATTGACAGGGCCAGCCAGCTCACAAACGAGAAGGACACGCTGACCCTTGTCACCGCTGACCACTCTCACGTCTTCACTTTCGGTGGCTACACACTGCGTGGGAGCTCCATTTTCGGTAGGCCCAGGGAGAGTGGCAGGTGCTGTTCCCTAAATTACATGGCAGACATTGCTCTGAGCCCTGTTGCTCATCTTTCAAATGGGGTCATAACAGCAATGGCCACATAGGATTCTGGTACTAATCAAGCCACCGAACAGGCAAGTGCCTGGCTTAGCCCACAGCGGGCGCTACATAGCGGTGGTCAGTGCCATCACCGGTCTTCTCCCTGCAGGCCTGGCTCCAGAGATGGCCGCAGATGGCAAGGCCTACACCTCCGTCCTTTATGCCAACGGCCCAGGCTTCGCGCTCCTCAATGGCTCCCGGCCCGATGTCGACGACCGTCAGAGCAGTGAGTGGACTGGGTCGGCCTGACCGACTCGGGGGGACCACAGTTCGGAACTCATGGGAGGCTGGGGCCCCCCAAGGGCCCTAAATCCCCACTCTGAACCCTACCCTGTGGCCAGGTGACCCCGAGTACATGCAGCAGACGGCAGTGCCCCTGTCGTCCGAGACCCACGGCGGAGAGGATGTGGCGGTGTTCGCGCGGGGCCCGCAGGCGCACCTGGTGCACGGCGTGCAGGAGCAGAGCTTCGTGGCGCACGTCATGGCCTTCGCCGCCTGCCTGGAGCCCTACACCGCTTGTGGCCTGGCGCCCCCCGGCAGCACCCTCGCGTCCCCCACTACACGCCCCACGGATGCCGCGCACCCCGGGCCGGCCGCAGGCGCGTCCCTGACTCTGCTGGCCGGAGCCCTGCTGCTGCTGCTTGGGGCTAACATGCTCTGACCGCCCCCAGCCCCAGCCGCCACAGGGCTCCCACCCCTACTGAGCCCCCCCATAGTCACTGGGTTCCTCTCCCCGTGGTTGAGCCACAGGGCGACCAAAGCCAGGCTCCACCAGGGGCCCCTAAGTCCTGACCTTTAACTGTTGGCCATAAAAGACGAGCCTCAGCCAACTCAGCGCTGCCCCCAGCCCTCCCCGCAGGCCAGACCGCGGGGCACTGTGCAGGCTGAGGTGGTAGCTTTCCTGGGACACCTACTGTCCTGTCTGCAGCTCTGGACTCCGCCCCCAGTCTCAGAGGCCAGAGAATCCGCGAGTTGGGCACCAGGGGAGGGCCGGCTTCCTGTCACCCTGCAACCATCCCTGGAGCACCTTCCTGGCCAAGGAGGCTGCTGAGGTCGGATGCCCAAGGAGGCTTTAACACCAAGTGCCCCCCACCCCCGGACCCTCTACCCTTACACAGAATAGATGGCAACACAGAAAGGAGAGACTTGTCCCAAGTCATCGGCTACTGAGATGGTCACTCTCCAGTGCGCATCCAGGCTGGGAGAGCCAAGGAGCTTTGGGAAACTGGGTGCAGGGCAGGTAGTTCCAAAGCAACCTTTACCCCCCACCCTGAGGCCATCTGGCGCTGGGCACAGATTTATGAACAACAGATTCTCACAGTCCAATGACCTCTATTCTGGGAGGGACACAGGGATAATCAAATAAACGGTTATACAACGTAATGCCAGTACTTAAATGTTCTAGAAAGAAAAATAATTATTAGTATGTGGGAGCAGAGTGTCTGAGGGGAGGGGAAGATAATCCAGATCAGGAGGCCAGGGAGGGGCTCTCTGGGGAGCAGACACTGGTACCAAGACTGAAGGGAGGAGGGCTTGAGCGATGGAGAAGGACCAGCATTGCAGGACCCCGAGGCAGCAGTCAAGTGCTGTTGGAGGCCAATAGCTGGATCAAAGGAGGTAAAACCTGAGGCTGGGCAGCCGGTGGGGGAGGAGCTGCAACTTTATCCACACCCCGGGCGTGATCAGAAGGCTTCTAGCAGGGACATAAGATGACCGGACTCTTGGGAAACATCACTCTGGCTACTTCGGGGAGAAGAGTCTGTTCTGCTCTGTTTTCTGGGAGGGAGAGGGGCAGAGGGAGGAGCTGGGAAGCCCGAGGGGAAGTAGACACCAAACATGTCTGACCTCAGCCCACATCCAACATCTGGAGCAACCACTCCAGTAGAGCTACACTTACTGACCATCTAACCCACCCCAAAGGGAACGTTTAAAAGGATTGCAGAATGGTGAAATCGACCATAGTTTTCAATACATTTCTACAGAATTACACATTTATTTGTATATTTACAAGGGACTTGGCTCTCACTAGAAGTATCAATATGATTAAACACGCTTCCTTATTTACTAAAAACGTGATTTAACGCTGTGTAACATCAACTCGAAGGCCTTGCTCTCGGGGCAGTTTATTTCAGTTCTGGATTTTTGGGGCTGTCACACACCCTTTGGGAGGGAGCTCACTGGAAGAATGGCATCGTTAGCTGGCCTTACCAAATCATCACACTCATTTGAAACGCCGTCCACAAATTATGCAAAGGCTTTTCTTAAAATCAAGCTACTATTTCTGTCTCCTCTTTTGTGACTTAGTTGGTCTTACTGACCGATGGGAAGGTGCCCTCCATGTGTTTCATAAATGGATTTAAAACCCAAGGAGACCCTAGCCACAAAGTTGTGTCCATGGAAACGTCTCTAACATGTTTGTTGAACATCTTTACCTTGAAGGGGCACACGCACGGAAAGTGTGTTTTAAGGTTTTTATTGGGTGCCTTAAACCAATAGCTCTTTTCACCTCAACAAATGTGAGCACATTGGTTTGTAAGAGGAGGGGAAGTTAGGAAGAGAGAAAGGAAAACTCATGGCAGCCCTTTCCAATGCTTTGCCATAAAGATGACTCCTTTGTGGCTGGAAAGTTTTCATGGTCACACTGGATCTTGTACTGTGAGCAACATACCTCACCGTCCGGGCTCTGCTCACCTGAATCTGCTTCAGTGGAAAGATCCTGGGACCTCTAACATGAGTTGGCAAAAAAGGTGAGAATTCTTGCCAAGTCAGACTCTCAGATCTCTAACTGCAGAGTCCAATGGTGGCAGAGTGGTGAGAATCCCTTTCTAAGTTAGGTTACGAGAAACCAGAAATGTGATGGCCTAGAAGCAATTCAAAGCTGTGGGGACAGAGTCCCAGAGAGCAGTTTCCAGGCTCTCGACCTCATGTGGAAAGGTGCTGGCTCGGGTAGTAGATGGCCGTCAGCTGTAACTAGTTGGCCATCAGCTGTAACCAGTTAGCCATTAGCCGCTGATATAACTGCTGTGGTTACGTTTGTTGGTTGGTTGGCAGAGAAGCTGACGGCAGATTGTGCATCGTGTGGAGCCTACTTCCTGTGTCTCCAACCCACTCACCAGCGAGAATGTAGCGGTATGACTCCCCTATCTATGGCTCCGTGGGTGTTCCTTTCTGGCCTCACCATATCCTGTGTTCTTGTGCAGGGAGCAGGAGCTGAGTCTCTGCACGACAAAAGTTCACCTGTTTCTACCATCCTGAATTTCTAAGAACTGAAAGGGGGAAATAAATGGGTGAAGAAGTCTATTTATTTTTTTTAAAAAGCAAACAACTATGAAAGTTCCCTTGCCCAAAATCTAGCCCATAGCTCCATAAGATTAAACGTCTTCACAAATATTAATAAGAAAACACTTAGCCATCTGAGTGGAAAACTTGACTACTCGTCTCATGGCTAAAATTTTAAAGCAAGCGCTAGGAGGTCTCTGTTTGTGTCTGTCTGTTTGTTCATGTGTGTTGTGTGCTATTTTCTATCTCTGGACGGTAATGTTAATTTTTAAAAGAACTATTTAATTGGCTTAAACCAACAGGCACTTATATATACCATGTTTCCCCGAAAATAAGACCTAGCCAGACAATTAGCTCTAATGCGTCTTTTGGAGCAAAAATTAATATAAGACCCGGTCTTATTTTACTATAAGACCGGGTCTTTATAATATAATATAATATAATATAATATAATATAATATAATATAATATAATATAATATAATATAATATAATATAATATAACAACATAACATAACATAACATAACAACATAACATAACATAATATAATATATAATATAATATAATATGTAATACTAGGTCTAATATAATATAATACCGGGTCTTATATTAATTTTTGCTCCAAAAGACAAATTAGAGCTAATTGATGTCCAGCTCTTATTTTCAGGGAAACATGGTAAAACTTTTCAAAATATAATAAAAACTAACCCAAATTCTGTTCATGATCACATGATCTGGGAAAATATTTAATATTAAAATTGGTTTGAGTCTGGTTTGGTTAAATAGGCATGTCTTTAGAGTTATAAGCATTAAATATAATATTTTTATTCTACCAGAATTTGATGGTTAACTAAGTTCATGTTATCAAAAATAATAATATATAAGGTGAAGGCTAACTGCTTTAACATCACATAAAATCTTTGCAAGTAGTCTAAATATAATCATTAAGACCTAATCAATTAAATAGATGTAAATATAATAAAATGTGTTTAGGTGAAACTTTTAGCAATAAGTATATATGTTGTATGTATATATACAACATATTATGTTGTAAGTTTAATAATAGTTTTCCAAAATCTTTTGGTAACGTGAAACCTTAGAGTTTCGCTAAGTTGAATGATGGAAATTATTGAATATCTAGATCATTTCCAAATAAGATAAAATACTAAAGTATTAATTACTAAATAAGTCTAAGTTTACCTACTTTTGGCTTCTTATTACAGAGAAACTAAAAGATAAAATTGGATCTGTTCATGAATATGGTTTGTGTTTTGTTGAGGAAGCAAATCAAATGTTTCTAAAAATTATGGTATATATTTGCCAGTAAAAGAACCTATGTTTATAGAGGTTATGAAATGTATTCATAAATTTGCCAATCTAAAGAATGCTAATTGCTTACTTTTTAGTTTTCATTAGAAACTAAAATTTTTAATGGTTAAAATTCTAATATATGTAATTTAAAATACTAGGAACAATAAGGGAAATAACTTTGAATGCAAGGAAATTTATTTTTGGTAAAAGAATTTACACGGTATTATTAGTACACGGAGACTCAGAGAAAAGCCTTGAGATTGAAAATCTACCTCCATAAACAGAGGGCAGGGAAAGACCGAAGAAAGATGCTGTCTACTCCAGTCTGGTAATTAATAGAGTTTGTTAAGGGAAATCTACATAAAAGGCATGTCTTCAGTGGCTGCAAAACAACATGTATCCCCATGTCACTTGGTAGGTACCAAAGAATTATATAGGATAAAGGGGGGAGGGCAGTAGTCATGAATATTAGTGTGTGAATATTTCCAGGCACAGAAATTATTTCATATGCTTGCCCAGGTCAGGACAATGGCATGTTCCAGAGCCAGCATGTAATTGGAGACAGGGGAGGGGTGCTGATATGTCAGAATGGACATCAGTTATGATCCGACAGTCTCCAAGGCGTGTTTGCAGTAAGCCGTATCCCGCTTCCGGTCCAGGTGCAGCAGAAGTCACATCACGGACTAGTCTCTCCCCCACATTCCACCCCTCATGACCGCCTCTTGTAATCTCATGCAGCCCCTCTTCTCCCAGTGCCCCGAGTGGTTGGTGAGAGGATTCAGTAGCATGCGGGTAGCTCGCTGAGTCGCCAGTTGACCACATGGAGACACAGTCCACAACAACAGTACAGACACAGACAAGAAGAGACAGATTAAGAGAAACAATCCAAGTATCAGTAACAGTTTTTCCACCATGCCCCCCAGAAGCCGAACCAGCGTTTTACCTAGGCATCTAGGCTTGGGGTTGGTTACTTAGGACATTTACTTGAGTTTTCATATGTGCTTATAAAAAAAAAATATTAGCAAATTTATCTGGTATAAAAACTTCACATTCATTTGGTGCGGATGATGGCACAGGAGGCTCCCTGTAACTCGGTGCCTCAGGAAGAGCAGAAATCGAAGGGTGGAAAGGCAGGTACTTAGTGGGGACTTGGATGGGGAGGACGTCTACGAGAATTCATCTTGTAGTCGGATCTTTAGCTGCAGAAGTGGCCGCAGCCTTGGAAATCTGACCAGCCTGTGGAAGCCATACATGTTGGCCGAGGGAGGTAGTGCTTTCTGGTGTCAGGAGGTGAACGGGAGGGGAGTATGCCAGGACCCTGCCTTCTCCCCTCTCTCAGTGCTGCGTCTCCCAGTCACGGACAGCATGTTTCCACAGGGCTCGACTGCTTTAGAATAACAGAATCCAAACACAGACTGGGCAGTTCCTCCCACCCAGGGGCACGAAGTAACTGACGCCCCCTGGTGGACCATCCCATTGTAGACTCCAGTGAATGGTCCCCATGCCAGGGACCATACAGCTTTGTGCCCTCGTTATCATGGCCCACGGGTCCATGGCAAGCATCGGCACACCTTTACCATCCTGGGTGCCTCCGTCTGAGTTCCCAGGCTGCATAATGGATCAACAGGCTCCATGGATTGGTCATTTCATTGTAGTGAGAAAGCACCTCTGTCCATCTGGCCAAGGTAGGTTTTCTAGTTAGTAACATTAACTGTCCTTTAAAGACACCATTCTTCCATTCCACCAACCCAGTCACCTGTGGGTTATAAGGGAGGTGGAACCTCCATTCTGTTTCGCCGTCTCTTGGTCCACGTCTGTTCATCGTGTTCTTTGAAGTGTGGCCCCTTGTCACTCTCTGTGCACCGGGGGGGGGGGGGTCCAATCTGCAGTGTTCTCCCATGTGTCCGCTGCTAAAGCACGTGTTTTAAGGCCTCTGCTTCTTGATTACCTGGAGTTAGACACCTTATGGGCAGAGTCACGGAGAGCCTGCATGGCGAGTCCCCTCCTGGGCTGCTGCTGCTGCTGCTGCTGCTACTACGCCTTTCTCTGAATCAAAAATCGGATGGCACAGGGTATGTCCTCTGTCTCACTCTTTTTATTTTCCCTTGGGAGAAACTAAGGTGGGTAAACAATGACTGTAAATGAAACAAACAGGGCTCTGGCAAACCCAAGATGGCTGTTTGCTTCCTCCCCGCTCCCTGGCAAACCCCATTTTTCGGTTATTGCATTCCTTCATCCACCGTAGTGCATTTAAGCTGGAATGCATTTAACTACCACTTACAGGTTATCAGTACGTTCTTATTGTTGTACATGTATTTTCCAGATGGGCTGGAGCCTTCCCTGCCACAAGGCTGATGCCCTCACAGTGGCAAAGAAACTGTTAGAAAACGTGTTTCCCACTTGAGGTCTACTTTCCGTAATCTCTAGCTTTCGAGGCACTCACTTCACTGAGCAAATCATATAAGCCTTGATGGACAGCCTTGCAAACGTCTTGGAATTATCACCCTACATCACACAAGGTCGAGAGAACTAATGGCAAACCTGGATTCAAACAGAAGTCTTAATTACACGGGACTGAATGAACTGACAACGACAATTACAATTGTTATGACTTTTTGTTTGAAACATTGCTGGTTCTTTAATTTTTTTGTTTTTTCAGATGTAAGGAAACCTTTTCTCTTTAACTACGACTTACAGAAATTTGGTAAACTACACCTTTGTAAGTAGAATTGCAACATTTATCTTTTTCTTCCTACTTAATCCCTCCAGAATTCAGAAACTCTGTATTTTTATTTTCATGAGCAATATTGTTATTTACATCAGTTCAGTAAGAATCTGTTCTCCTCGTAACGGGGACACAATTGGAAACTGGTTATATGACCAAAGCTTTGACTGGAATGTCATATTTGAGAGACAAGCCTAGACTCGGACACAGCTTTGAGGAATTAAGACTGACTTATGGAAGCCAATTAAAACCCTTGGAAATATAGGCCTGGCACCTTGCTTACAGGGCTTCCAGAAGCCTTACCGGGTGAATAAAGGTCACTTCTTGGCAGGTGCAGGAATCTCAAGACATTTTGGGGACGTCAAGAAGAGAGGAACTCACCTAAATCTACATGTATTGCAGGTGACGTCTGATGGCAACTCCTTGCTTTGGCCTTTCCAGCATCACGAGGCCTTTTAAAGTTTAATCTGGAGATTCCTTATGGAAAATTCTAGCAAAACATATTTAAAAGAACCTATGTGATCAAGTGTTTGTTTTATTTATACAGTGGTCCCTTGTTTTTTGAACATAATCCATTCCAGAAGACCGTTCAAGTTCTGAAACGTTCGAAAACCGAGGCACAGTTTCCCCATAAAAAGTAATGCAAAATGGATGAATCCATTCCCGACCTTTAAAATCAACCCCTAAAACTGCAAATTTTAGCATAAATTTTACTATCTAATGATACCATAGACCCATACAATTTACAGTGTTCATAAACCTAAATATTCGTCAAGGGAGATATTCGAAAACCGAGGTACCACTGTACAAATAATAGGTGAAGTTTTTTGAAACTAGACGTTTTTGAAACAAAATAGTCTTAATTTGGCTATCTGTGGTAAAATACAAATGGGGGTCATTTTATCCCCCCTCCCCTTCCACTCCCCTCCCCCCTCCCCTCTCCCTCCTCCCTTCCCCTCCTCCCTTCCCCTCCTCCCTTCCCCTCCTCCCTTCCCCTCCTCCCTTCCCCTCCTCCCTTCCCCTCCCCCTCCCCCTTTCCCCTCCCCCTCCCCTCCCCTCCCCCCTCCCCTCCCTTTCTCCCTCCCCTCCCCTCCCCCCTCCCTTTCTCCCTCCCCTCAGTAGCCCACAGCAGCCCTCTACAGCCCACACACCTACCTCTGGCTGCTCATAGCAGCCCAGCTCCAGGGAGAGCCGTTGTTCACAATCTTAGCTGTAGAGGGTGCAGCTCACTGGCCCATGTGGGCGACCTCAGCATTAGGAGCTCGGTGCTCCAGCCACCTGAGCCACCTGGCAGGCCCCAAAATGGGGGTACTTTTAAAGAGAAAAATTATGTTTCAGTAATACACCTTTGTGGATATTAGACTCTAGTGCTTTTCATTATCTTTTGAGATTTTGTTTCTACCTGTAAACTAGGTTGGATCCTGAATTCTTCTAGTTTTCTCCAATGTCTGGCTGTGACTCATTGAGAACTAAAACTGCCATTTACCAAACTGTGCAAACTACAGTAAGACAACTTGATATAAACTTCAGAGAAATTACCATAGCAGCTCATATACAGACAATCTTCATGCCTGTCGCAGAAAGATCACCAGACACTCAACCTGCAGAGCAGGAGGATGTATCAGACGTCACTACCGCCTCCACTCCACCTGAGGATGCTTTGAGCCAGACATCTAGAAGCCCTCTCGACTGCCTGCCTTCAGAACTCCAAAACAGGGATTGTAGCCTGCTCCAATCATTAACCTTTGTTTTTCTTTTGTTTCCATAGTGATGCTTCCCGTTGAATACCTAATTGCTTGTACCACAGGCCTAACTTTGGGGGCCCACTGGCATCCCCATCTCCTGAAATGAGGCATGACTGTTTAACTGAACTGACCTAGTCTCACGTCTGGGGCTGGTGTAATGAGATATAGAAAAACCTATCAACCCAACCTCTGGACTGTGAAACTTCTCAGGAAGTTTCAAAGGCAGCCCTTGAAGGAGTTCAGGACAGGTCTTCCCAAGCTGTGGATTGTTTTGAGCTGAAGGCAGTGTGACCCTGTGGGCTCATGAGAAACTTATACCTCCCTTAAAGAATTTTAATTAGGGGCCTTGCCTGTCAAACACCAGATATGTTTATGAGCTATCTATAGGGCAGGGCAAATTTCTAATTACTGAATATCTGCTCTTCTTATTGTCCTGTGATGACCTTCCTCACCTCTGAAGCCCCAGGCATCCTCCCACACCTTAGCTCAGAAGGTCATATTGACCTGTTTTTCCCTTTCTGTCTCTGACCCTCTCATGTCTGTGGAGGTCTCTGGCTCTTGTATGTGGGGTTCCCTTATGTATGTATGTAATTAAATGTGGTCATCTTTCTCTTGTTAATCTGATTATTAGAACAGCTGGAAGAACCTAGAAGGGTAGAGGGAAGTTCCTCCTGCCCCATTTTACCAAGTATCATAAGGCTTCTACTCTACATCTTGATTTTTTATAAAGTTAATGCCACTTACATTTTCTGTGCCCTCAAGATTTCTAGTTCTTTCCTACAATGGTTTGACTGTGGACAGTCCAAACAGGTGCTTTTTGCAGGTACTGCTGCCTCTGCACCTTTTCCTCATCCAGAATCTTCTAAAATAAATATCCTTTCTGAGTAGCTGTTCCATCAGAGGGTACACTTACACTGTTTTCCCCATATGGCATTGTTTTTATTAAACAAGACGTTTACTGTTGGGAATATATCTTCTCTGCTATATCTTTCCTTTAGTAGCTCATGAAAAAAATAAGGGGCTTTGTGTATTTCATTATTGGAACAGAATCCAGCAAATACCTTAAGCTGAGATGTGTTAGAAACCTCTGTACTTCCAGCCAACTGTACAGCAAACCTCCCACACTGGGTAATTTTCTCCTAATCTACAGCAGTGTTTTCTCTCCATCTTCCAGCAGTATTTGCTGACAAAGAAATGCCTTTTGGTTTGTCAACAGATCATTTTCTGTTCATTGTTTCTGCCATTTTTACTGCAGCAGAAAGAATAAGTGTTTGCCTGATGGTAGGTGTTTTTTGTCTTCTGTTATTATGCAAGAGACTTTAAAAGAGCCTTCCAAATATTTATCATTGCTTAGGGAAATATCAGAAAGTACTGGTTGAACAGCACATAACTTGAAATATCACTGGGGAAAATTGCAGGGGTTTGTCTTCATGTTCTGAAAGCTTACTTTTAAAATGCCTTGCTCACCATAAGGATTCCATGCTGTCATTGACTGATATCTCGAAGGACAAGAGACAAGACACCCAGGGCAAGCTTCACCAGTGATGACAGGCGTGGGGTACTTCAAACCGTTCAGTTTTGTTTCCTTATTTTTATATATACTGGGGGTGCCAAAACAATGTATACGCATGTCTTGTATTCATCTTCTGTTATCCGTATATATCCAGTATTAACTTTTTTGTTGTTGTTGGGGAACACTGTGTTTTTCCAGGGCCCATCAGCTCCAAGTCAAATCATTGTTTTTTCAATCTAGTTCTGGAGGGCGCAGCTCAGCTCCAAGTCCAGTCGCCGAATTGGCAACCTTGTTGTTGAGAGCTCACACTCTAATCAACTGAGCCATCCAGCCGCCCAAGTGCTATAATTTTAATACAATGTTTTCGTTCTTAAAATGCGTATACATTTCTTTTTTTTGGCACCCCCGGTATATTTGAGGCTAACTTCTCATCAGAGCTATATCGTGGGTGCTAACAAGCGTGCAGGAGGGAGAAGATGTCTCAGCTGCCACTTCTGTGCTTGTTCACCTGGTGTGGATTCTTGGTATTGCAGTTTCTTAACAGGAATATTTTGTAAGCCACCTGGTCGTTTGGAGGATTAATTTGTTTAAAACTAGATTGTAGAATCCGTAAATCATCCACATGGCCATACACCCTAAAGTCTAACACATCACAATCCACTGAAAGTGAGCAAATGGGGAAGGGGGTGCAGTGCCAACCCCTTGCTGGTGTCACCCACATTCTCTTCCTCCAAGACATCTGAGAGCCATGCGGGGTGCGTGCCCGGCTGATAAGGTGAACGTGCCAGCATGGAGCTATATTTTATACACGTAGCTCCCCATGGCACTGATTCCCATCTTAGCATGGCGCCTGCCCAGGGCTGTGTCAAGGCTGCAAATGAGAAGCGTGGGAGAGCACAGGACACACCAGGCGCTCAGGAAGGCCCACTGTCCCTTTCACCAAACCACCTGAGATCCAGATGGGAGACCAGACGTGCTTGGGCCCTGACCAGACTCTCAAGCCGCTGGACTCCCTGCAAAACTCCGACCGGGCTCTGGAGGGCGCCACAGCCAGTCCCAGCTAGACCCGGAGCCCTCACCCCTGCACCCAGCCCAGCATGGCTCTGGTGGCTGACACCAGATGCATCCTGGTAGGTAAACACAGACCTCTAGGGACAAGGAGAATGTCAGATGTGCCCGCGTCCTGATCGTGGGGTTGACGTTACTGTCTGACTCCATTATCTCCCCTGGCTCCAGAAACAGGTGTCCTGCCCTGGTCAGCATCTGTGTGACAGGCTGTCGCCTTTTCAAGAATGCCTCTCCGAATCCCTGCCTCCCTGTGTGAAGCTGGGCAGTATTTTCAGTTGCACCCTGTGATCTCAGGCGGCCCCAGGGCCTGCTTACCCAGCGGAACAGAGCTTCAGCGTTTGCTACCTGTGTACACTCCTCCAGGCTGTAGCGCGGACAAAAGCAGCTGGAGTTCCTCTTGATATCACCTTGCCACCGGGGCGACGCCCTGGGCACGGGGCCCAGGAGCCAGGCATGTGTTTCCTGAGCTGCCCCTCCTGGAGGAAACAGCTGCCCCCGTTCTAAAGTGTGAGACCACGGTTTGCCCTCAGCGGGAAGCGTCCAGGCCATGACACCCTGTTCTGTCCCTTTCTTTGCTCACTAGATTTGCAAGTTCCTGGTTTTCAGCCACTACAGCACCCCCTCCTCTCCGCTCCGGGCCTGGGTTCCTTGGTGAGAAGGAAATAGCTGCTTTCAGATGCCTCCACACAGATCCCTGCCAACGCCCTATAACAGTTTGACCCCGCAGAAAGGTGCGAGAGTTTTATTGTTATTTATGCAAAGTATAGACACGTAGAAATGTGGCTTCATAGCACCATGTGACAGTGGCTTGGGGATGTGAGCTGCCTGCCAGCCCAAGGAATCAGCCTGAGCTGCTGCCAGTGCCTCCTGGGTCCCGGGTGGCGGCTGAGGTTGGGGTCAGGTGCTGCCTCGTCCCCTGGGACCAGATGAGCTCATGTTGGACACCAGCCTCGCTCACAGGAGTCGCTCGAAGGGACCCGGCCCCCAGGGAGAAAGGATGTGCCACGCAGCCCTCTGGGCACTTCCCACATGTGCTGGGAGGTAGGGAGGTGTGGGGACGGAGCCCCAGAAAGCAGTTTCCAGGCTCTCGGCCTCGGCCTCACGTGGAAAGGTGCTGGCTCGGGTAGTAAATGGCCATCAACTGTGATTGGATGGCCATCAGCTGTGGCTAGTTGGCCGTCAGCTGTAACCAGTGAGCCATTGGCCACTAATATAACTGCTGTGGCTACGCTAGCAGAAAATAAGGGCTAGCAAGAAGATGGTGGCTGGCAAGCGCGGACTGCTGTTAGGACGGCGGGTTGCAGATTATGTAGATCCTGCTTCCTGTGGCTCCAGCCCAGCCGCCAGCGAGAATATGTTGGTTTGACTCCCCTATCTATGCCTCCTTGGGTGTTCCAGTTTGGCCTTACCGTGTCCTGCGTTCTTATGTGGGGAGTGAGAGCTGAGACCCCACCTGCAGGCCGCCCCGCACAACAAATGGTGCAGCGAGCAGGGTGCCCTGCGTGACAGGAGGGCGGGGAAGAGGTGGCATCCAGGGGTTGGATGAGGATGAAGTGTTTCTCCACTCCTGCAGAAGGGCGAGGGAGCTGGTGACGCGGGGCAGGATGAGGCACACCCCTGGGGGACCACGGCCAGGGGACATAAGGGATGACTCCTCAAAGGGGGACTATAAACAAATGAAGTCCCATAACCCCCAACCCGGGCAGATGAGGAGGCCCCAACATGAGCCACACCCATGTCACGTGAACTGCAGCTGGGACCAAGGCAGATGCTGGACCCGGAGGGGGACACGTCTACAGGGACAGGAGTCTGTGGTCCACCTCATGCCGCAGGAAGAGGGGCCACAGGGCAGGGACCCCACCAGCACAGCAGGGGTCCCACTCATTATAAGGACTGCAGGAAAGGCCCAACCAAGGTGTAACTCATTTTCCCCAAAGGAAGGTGGCCTGGGGACGTAGCGTCCCCACCCCTGGCAGTTTTCCAGGTGTGGGGACAGAGCCAAGAGTGCAGTTTCCAGGCTCTCGGCCTCACATGGAAAGGTGCTGGCTCAGGTAGTAAATGGCCATCAACTGCGATTGGATGGCCATCAGCTGTGGCTAGCTGGCCGTCAGCTGTAACCAGTGAGCCTTTGGCCACTAATATAACTGCCGTGGCTACGCTAGCAGGAAAATGGGGGCTAGCAAGAAGATGGTGGCTGAGATAGCAAGAGCAGATTGCAGTTAGCAAGTGGGGTGGGTTGGCAGAGAAGCGGACGGCAGGTTGTGGATAGTGTGGCTCCTGCTTCCTGTGTCTCCAACCCAGCTGCCAGCGAGACTATAGCGATATGACTCCCCCATCTATGGCGCCATGAATGTTCCTTTTTGGCCTCACCGTATCCTGTGTTTTTGTGTAGGGAGTGGGACCAGAGACCCCGCCTGCCACCCTGCATGACACCAGGCCAGGCCGGTGACCCAGTGACAGAGCTACAGAGGACTGCTGCTCCTTAGACGTGGGTGCAGTACAAGACTGCCAAGGTTCTGCTCGGAGACGTGCCATCAAATTCGTGGACTCCAGGAGCGAAATATGAGGTGAGAGAGAAAGGATTTCCTTTGGGAGGATGGACTGAGTTTCGTATCGTTCTCAAACTTTCAGTCAGTGCATGAAGGAATTATAAATGGCGGCTCATGCTCAGTGGCCTACATTTTTCTCAATAAAATGCTCCCAAGGACCGCCAAGCATGGCCAACTGCAATGAGCAAGGCCTGGGAAGGTTCCCTGGTTCCAAAGCCTAAAAGGTCTGGGGCGCTGATGGAAGGGGAGCAGAAACGTCATTTAAACAAAAATGGATTGTAGTCCCTTCCGCTTTGTGAGGGGTGGGAGGTAGCGAAATTCGCATCTGTAATGATCAGCTCCTCCTCTGCAGCCTGACTCCTACAGAGGGACAGGGAAGGGTCCCTGGACTCTCAAGTCCTGTCAGCTGCCTTCTCTTGCTGCAGGGTGGCCCAAGGGGACAGCCTGGTGGGGGCCAGGCAGGGCTCAGGCTCTGGACAAGGCTGGGGCCAGCAGGGGGAAGGGGAAATTACTTTTTTTAATAAGCCAAGAGAAAGTGGGCTTCTCAAGCCAGTTTGGGGGAGGGGGGAGGAGCCCAGAAAGGAGGCAGAGAAAGGGACCTGCTAGCAGCTGGATGGGCCATCCCACCTCCGGCACCCAAAATCTCCAGCAAAGTCTGTGACTCCACCCAATCTTGTGTGGGTGGTCCCTGGGGAAGGAAGTAATGAGGTGCTGCCCAGTATGGGGAAATGGGGGTGGAAAAGAGTCAGCCCACCAAAGGGGCATGAGGAGAAAGCCAAGCCCCCTGAGAATCCACCCACAGAGGTATTTGCATATAGTGGACCCTAGGCTTCCCAACATATTTGGAATAGAGGCTCAAGCCATTTAAAAATATTGCGTCTATGGTACCTCACAAGCTGGGGTACTTGGGAACCCCAGGGGACTGGACATCTCGTCAGCATAGAAGCAACCAAAAGAGTGGGAGAAACTTGAGTCTGGGCTCCACCAAACTGGTTAAAAAGTCCTGGGGCTCAGGTATGCTCAGTGGAACCCTGAGCCCATTCCTGGGTGCCCCAGAAATCCCAGGCCACAAACACGCACGTCCCATCTGAGACCCTGAGCAGGGAAGCTTGGCAGAAGCCCACCTTTCCTGTTTGCTTCAAATCCTTCCCGAATCTAGACAGAACTCGTACCCACAGGGCACCCCAGTTGAGGGTGACCCCAGGATCCCTGGCCCTGAAGTCTCAGAGTTGGGCAGGGGAGGGGGCTCACTTTGACCTACCACAGGCGACTGCACCCCTCCCATGCACCCCCAGGTCTGCTGAGACAGTGAACCCTTTACCAAGGTCACCCAGCAGTAACCCCTGGGCTCAAGGCTATAGATGGCTGAGCCAGAGCCCAGGGCGGAGGTGGGAACACTTGAAGCCCTCCCCACTTGCACGTGGGCACACAGGTGGATGCCTGGAAGCTCAAGTGCAGTTGTAAACCATCCTGAGCCCCTTTATTTCCCTGCTATTAAATGCTTGGCCGAAGATTGCTTTCGGTCTGCTGTGTGGGTGAGCCTGCCCTCGGGGAGGTGGATGGAGCCAGCCGACAACAACCCGCCCCAGGCAGCTTCTCAACTCACTCACCACCGGAAGGGCCTTCACTGCTGTGCTCATGCTCCTCACTTAGCACAAGGAGAACAGGCCCAGTGGGCAGCTGTGCTGTTCGTTCAGAATCAGTCAGCTAATCCTCAGTGCTGTTGCTAGTACAGGGCCTGGCAGACAATGAAATGGCCGGTGTCTAGGCTATGGGCACGTTTCCTAACACGACACGTTGAGAGTTGACGCTGAGTGTAGCAGGGACACCTGATGCTTGAGAACTTGGTAGCCAAGACGTGCCCCTCAGCTGACACATGCGTGTGACCTTGGAAAAGACTGTTAAGCCCCCTAAGGTTTCCCACCTGCTAGAGGGGCTTTCCCTGTTGCTCGCTCCGCCTCACTGAGCTGCAGTGAGGAGGCCCATGTGGAAAAGTCTGGGAACCAGTGGATGACACACAGTGTCACACCTCAGTCCTGCTGGGCGACGCCATGGCTCTGAGTTCTGCAGCCGTGTCTGAGTGTCATGGGCTCTAAGCATCAAGACTCCGTCCTTGGGACATCCTTGTGTGGGGACAGAGCCCGGAGTGCAGTTTCCAGGCTCTCGGCCTCACATAGAAAGGTGCTGGCTCAGGTAGTAAATGGCCATCAACTGTGACTGGATGGCCATCAGCTGTGGCTAGTTGGCCGTCAGCTGTAACCAGTGAGCCATTGGCCACTAATATAACTGCCGTGGCTACGCTAGCAGGAAATGGGGGCTAGCAAGAAGATGGTGGCTGAGGTAGCAAGCGTGGATTGCAGCTAGGAAGTGGGATTGGTTGGCAGAGAAGCAGATGGCGGGTTGCGGATAGTGTGGCTCCTGCTTCCTGTGTCTTCAACCCAGCTGCCAGCGAGACTATAGCGGTATGACTCCCCTACTTATGGCTCCGTGGGTGTTCCTTTTGGGCCTCACCATGTCCTGAGTTCTATGTGGGGAGCGGGAGCTGAGTCCCCGCATGACACCCTGCATGACACCTTGGCTTTGCTCCCTCTGACCTGCTGGTCTCCCTCCATTCTCCCCAAAGGAGTGAGAGGAGCTCCAAAGCCCTGGGTAGCAGCATCATTGCCACTGAGCCCAGCGGGGGTCTGTCAGGCTGAGGGGTCTCTGGCGGCCTCATGGCCTGTAGGACCACAGCCCAACCAGGACAGGGGGTGCTCCCCAGCTAAGGCACAAACCGGGCATCAGGCCCCCACTGGCAGCTGCGGCTCTTGGGGCTTCCTGGGCTCCGACTCGGGACGAGCCTCCAGGCTGGGAACCTTGTGTCCTCTCCCTGGACCCCAGGGCCCACCTTCCCCCAAACACCCATTCCCCAGTGGGCCCCTCAGCTGGCACAAACAGAAGAGGGGGAGTATCCAAGCATCATCGTACTTCCCGTGATAGAGCAGAAGTGACCCTGTCAAGCCTCTGGTGGCTCACCCCACAGGCCACCAGCCCCAAGGCCAACCCTAAGCAGGCAGGGAGATAGGAGGGATGGGTCTTGGGTAGAACTGGGGAACTTAGGGAGCCCAGGGTAGGGGCAAGAGGACTGGGCCTGGGGAGCCCAGGCCAGAGGGTCCATGTGGGGCCTGGGGTGTGGAGGGTCCCAGAACCAGGCCCCATCCAGGTGGGTAACCGGTTGAGGCAGGCAGAGGACTGCCCTGCCCCAGCTGCCCGAGGGCAGTGACATATATGTGCCTCGCCCAGGGGAAAGGGGCTTTGAGGGGAAGCCAC
This sequence comes from Rhinolophus hipposideros, assembly GCF_964194185.1. Classification (NCBI taxonomy): domain Eukaryota; kingdom Metazoa; phylum Chordata; class Mammalia; order Chiroptera; family Rhinolophidae; genus Rhinolophus; species Rhinolophus hipposideros. Next base: position 95,096,696 of record NC_138052.1, read on the forward strand.
GGGGTCCATATCAGCACCTCCACAGGCCCCGACCATGCCAGCCCCACCTCTACCCTTGAAAGTCAGCCCTGGGCAGGGCTCCCAGCAGTGGACTGATTACGTGGCCTCTGCGGTCTTTCCCAAGAAGAGCTGCGCCCCTTGGGAATTTGGCCCCTCCCACAGGTCTTGCCTCTTCTCTGGGGAGCCCTCCCCACTCCACTTTGGCTCCATCAGCCTGGCAGATGCATTTCTGTCTCACTCCCAGAGGCTGGTGTGCCCAAGGGTCAGATAACAGGGACTTTTTAAACCTTACTCCAAGACTGGGAGGGGACAGACATTCTCTGAGCATAATGACAGGAACTGGGCTGGCAAGGGAGCCCCCAGTGCCATGGGAGATGGTGACGGGCACACTTGGAAGTGATCAGGGAGGGGCTGAGCCCTCTAGGCTACCACTGAATAAGAGAAACAGACCCGAGGAGGAAGGGCAGGCAGCCGGCCGGCCTCCATCACAGCAGGCTGCCCGCAGGACTGTCCTCCAGCTCCCTGCCCTCCCACCCATGACAAGCTATACTTCCTCCACCCCCTCCCATTCCAGGCTGGAGGGGCCGCCTCTGTGTGAGTGAGTCGGGGTTCCCCGAGGTCGGGATCACTGACTGGCTGAGGGACCCAGCAGAAACTCCTCCTGGGAGGACACTGAGGCGCCACTCCGGACTCTCAGGGCATGTGCGTCCAGCATCACACTGGAGTGCAGGTCAATGGGTTGGATGTTTGGGCCCTTCCAAGGCTGGTCTGGGGCACTCCCATAATTGGGTAGGAGTCTAGCACGACTTAGGGGGAGAGAGGAATGAGTGGCTGGCAGGAAAGACAGAAGAGCCTGGCGAGGCAAAACAGAGGTAGCCTAGCCAAAGCCACCAAGAGGGGACAAGGTCTCTAGCGTCCCCATGGTGCTAAGGACCTGAGCTTCCCCCCAGAGGGGTCCCTCCAGCCCCACCTGTTCTGGAGGCCCCTGAAAAGGCCGAGGTGACAGTACAGCAGTTTTATTGACCGGACATAGCAGCAAGAACACAGCGAAAATGGCGCCTGGACAGTTCAGCCTTGCCAGGGGGTGTGGCTCCCTAGAGCCAAGTCTGGGGACCCCAGCATCTCTCCCTCATGCCCTCCTGGAGCCCAACTTCATCCCTGCTCTGGACTCCCCCTCAAATGAGGGATAGTGGCAGGGGGGCAGGTCCTGGAGGAGCTGGGAAGGTGCGTGGCGCCCAGAACGACTGCCGGGTCCATGCCTGCCCTGGTGGCTGGCAGGAGGCGATTCGTGCAGGGTGGTGGGGGCGTGCGGGCAGATGGGCGAGCGACCAGGCTCACCACACAGAACACTTGTGGGCAGGGTTCATGGGCGAGTCTTTGGGGCAATGGAAAGCCCGACCAAACTCCTCGAACTGGGACACACTGCCCAGAACCCTGGGATGGGAAGAGAGACCACAAAGTGGGGGTCCCAGCACACCCCAGCTGTGCCTTCCCACCCACACATGCTCCCACCCGGACACAAGGAGGGGGTGAGACCCAGGCAGGCAGGTGGGCACACCTGTAATGCTCAGGCGCGTGCTTGTCGGTCAGTACTTGCAGGTAGATGGACTGCGACCGCCTCTTGATGCACCAGTTCTAGGCCCAGGATGGGGGTGCAGGGGAGGAGAGGAGATGAGGCAGGTGTCCCCTGCCCAAGCTCTGCAACGACCACCCCTCACACACCCCCCAGCACACTAGGCTTTAACGCCCCCCTCAGAACCCCCAGGGCCATTACCCCACCCCTGCCCCCCACGGCCCCCACCGGGCCCACCTGGGCGAAGGCAATGAAGAAGAGTTGGTTGTGTGTGTACTTGAGCCGGTGCAATGGGTGCTCTGGGCCATGCTCTCGCACCCACTTCTGATAGGCCTGGGGGTGCAGAGCGCACAGCTAGAGCCGTGGTGCCCACAGTGGGGCGACCTGACTCTAATCCACCCAGTCAACCCCTCCATGCCCCGGCTCTGCACACATCCACCGCACTGAGCCCCCGGCTCCCTGCCCTGCACCCTCTCCGAGCTGTGCTCCCTCCCAGGAAGGCTAACTCCAGGCAGGTGCCACCCCCTCCAGGCAGCCCTCCCTCCTCTCCAGAATGCAGGAACTGGGAGTCCCTCCTTTTCCAGTGGACCTCGTGCCTGGCACAGGCCCCTTCTCCTAGGCCACAGGGCAGCAGGATGGGGAGAGATGGGTGCCTACGTCTCTGGTGGAGTCCCCACCCTTCCCCCAGTAGGGACGGAAAGCCAGGCAGGGGCTGCTCACATAGTAGGCCAGCTTGAGGCCGCCCATGTCTGCAATGTTCTCACCAAGTGTGTGCTTCCCATTTACCTGCCAAGAAGGGAAGAGTTTGGTGTGGGGGTGCTGCATGGGGCCTACTGCCCTCCCCCAGGCTTTGCCACCCTGGGCCCCTGACCCACCCCGACCCCGTCCTTTCCCAAAGGGTTTGGGTGAGACTCCAATCCCTTTGTCCCTGTGGCCCTCGTGAGTCTGTGAGCTCGTTCATAGCCATGTGAGTGTGCATGCAACCCCGGGCGTGTGTGCAGGGACCTGGTTCAGGCACATGCGTGTGCGTGTGGCTGTGACTGCACCTGGTCTGTGCCCAGCCCAGCCTCAGGGGCTGGGGCGCCAGGGCGTCTCACCCGCTGGTTGTAGACAGTAAAGTTGTCATAGAGGCGGACGATGCACTCGGCCTTTTGCAGGAAGCGGCTGTAGGAGGCCTCTGTCCACCAGTGCAGCAGGTTACCCGAGCGGTCATACTGGCCCCCTGTGGGCAGTGGCGGCATGGGCTGACACCGACCCTCGTCCCCAGAGCCTGGGCTGGGCACCGAGTCCCTCCACCCCCCCACCAGACAACAAGGACAGAGGGCTCCTGTGGGCCCTCAGTCAGCCCATCACCACCCTACCCCCTACTGCCTGCCCTCCGCTCCCCCACCCGCCTCAGGCCGCCCCCCCAGGCCTCACCCCAGTCGTCGTAGCCATGGGTCAGCTCGTGCCCGATGATGGTGCCGATGCCCCCGTAGTTCAGAGACCTGGGCCCACAGCAGCAGCGTCAGGCACCACCCGCCCTGAGAGGCCTGTGCAGCTGCCCCGGCCCCAGCAGGCCCCGGCCGGGCGACGGGGTGACCCAGGGAGGCCTTAAGGCTGTCTGCATGTACCGGGGGAATCCTGCCTCGTGGGATATGTAAACGGGCCATGATATTTGCACAGCTGCCTTTTAGGAAATAACATCTAACAGAGCTGAGGTGGGGGTAGGAACACGGTTGGAGGGAAACTGAGGCACCCCACATGGGATTTGGCCTTTTTCCTCATCACTCGGGTTGCTCCACTTTTAAAGGACCTCATGAAACCTCAAACCAAGTAAGGGGGGGACTCGAGACATTTAGAAGAAAAAAAACCCTACACAGTTCCCTAAACAACCAAGGATGAAGGGACCCAGGGCCTGCAGGTGTCATGGCCCCTGGGCCCAGCCCACATAGGGAGCAGTCTGAGCAGCCCCCACCCACCCCGCAGACAAGGCCAGGTTCTGTACTCACTGGGGGAAGTCAGGGTCATAGAGCGTGGGCTGCAGGATACCGGCCGGGAACACTACAGGGAAGGCGCGGTCAGCAGGACACCTGCTCACCTCCAGACCCCTCCCCTATCCAGACAAGTCCCTTACCCATCTGGTTCTTGTTGGGTAGATAGTAGGCATTAAGGGCCTGTGGGGGGAGCAGCCACCTGTGGAGAAAGGCTGGGGTGAGTGGGGGGCGGGGGCACGCCCACACTCCCTTCCCCACGAACCCCACCTCCTAGCCTCCTTGAAAGCTGCTCTGGTGGCCCAGCCTGCCGCCCTGGCCTGGGCCTCCCCCAGGCTGAGCCCCAACGCTGACAGCCCCACCCATGACCTGCGTGGGCCCTGTGTCCCCCCGCACCAGCATGGCATGAGGCAGTCTGCCAGCAGCTTCCGGGTTGTGGTAAGGTCCCCTCTCCCATGACACCCCCTGCCCCCCCAGCTCTATTCCAGACACCCACGTCGACTTGTCCACCTCCTGCCGAATCTTCTTGACTGAGAGCTGGATGCTGAAGCGGATGCTGTTTAAGATGTTTTTGAAGTAGGTCTTCTCGTGGACCTCAAACTGCACAGGGGATGGGCCGCGCTCAGGGGCGGGCCGGGGGCAGGGCCACACAGGGCCATGCAGGCCGCATGCTCCCCCCGGTCCATCAGCCGAGGGCTGTGGTTCCTTCTCCGTGCTGCTGCTGGGCTCCCGAGGGGTCTTGGCCAGAGGCCTGGCGAAACCCACGCCGGGCAGGAACAGGCGGGGGGCAGGCCCACCTCATACTCCTTGTCCACGGCCTCGGGCTGGAGCAGGACGTCTGGGTAGCCCACCATCACCATCATATACTGGAGCTGCAGGCAAGAGGGCAGTGAGAGTGGGCCATGGCCTCGGGAGACAGCCCCCCACCACCACGGGAGGAAGCTCTAGCTCCAGCCTGGGGGGGTGCTCAGGCTGGGTGAGGCCAACTCCACATGAGGCATCTCTGTCTCTTGTGATCCCAGCGCCTGGCACGCAGTAGGTGCTCAGTAAGTGTGGAACCAACAAATGAGAACAGGGTCCCACTTCACCTTGGCTCGCGCAGCTGCCTTGGTCTCGGCGTCCATCCAGTCCAGCTCCTCCAGGCGCTGGCCCAAGATGTACTTGATGTCTTCCACCAGCTGCTGTACCTGCCGGTCAGGGCTCAGGGTTCAAGACTTAGCTCTGGGCCCCCAGAACCTGGCACGAGGGGTCCCCCTAATCATTCAGCACCAGTTCCTAAGATCAGGACCAAGGACCAAGGGGAGACCTTGGAGGTGGGGATCCAGGCCCTGGACCCCTGACAGAAAGCTCAGTCTGGAAAGTGGCACACTGCCCCAGCAGTGATCACATGTTCTTAAGGCCACGCCCACTGAGCATGGCAGAGAAGGGTGGGCAGCCACTTGGTAGGTAGGACCTGGTGGCTGGCAGACTAGGTAGGCTTCCTGGGGGAGGAGGCCTGGTGAAAGCAGCCTGGAGTGTCAGACAGGGTGGAGCCCTAAGCTGAGCCCTAAGCCGCAGGGGGATGTGTGGGGCTCCCCATGCTCAGACCAAGGCCAGGTGAGGATTCCATGCCCAGCTCAGCACCTGCACCCCACCCCCAAGCCCAGGGCAGCCTGACCTTGGCCTTGCTGGCAGCCGAGAAGTGTTCATGTACAAAGAGGGCGCCAAGCGCCATGCCAAAGTGGCGGTTGGCCTGGCCCAGGCAGACACGGGCCAGCTCCTGTGGCTTGTCGCTGCCCTCCATCTCGCGTGCCAGCTCATGCAGCGCCTCTCGAAACGGTGGTGACAGGTGCTCACTCAGGACCACCACCACACGCCACACCAGGTAGTTGTGCAGGATCCTGAGGGCCAGGTGAAACCGCTGGGTGTCCCGACAGGCTCACGCGCATGCGCCACCCGAGGGTACCACCTGCCCCACCCCATGCCCCCGAGCCTGAGGTTGGACCCCACAAGAGTGAGGGTCACTCCAGGCCCACAGAGGCAGGACCTGGAGTGGCCCGAGCCCTAGTCAGGCAGGACACAACTCTGCACACGCCACCGAGCAGCACACCCGATGCTGATGGGTCACGGGCCAGCACTGTTTTCTGAGTTGCCTTGGGTGGGAGAGTGGGCACTGCCAGTAACTGTCTGCCTCACAGCTGGCCTTGAGAGCCTCTGCTCCTCCCCAAGGTGGGCAGACGAGGGATACTTTCCCCAAGGTGTCCCTGGGGTGGTGGAGCTGCGGCCACACGTGCCCTTTCTGACATCCAGACCCACTCAAGCCTCAGTATCCCCAGATGAGGAAACTGCAGCTCAGGAAGCTAACAGCCCTGCTCGGGGTCCCACAGAGTAGGTGGGAGAGCCACCTCTGAACCTGGGGATCAGGACTCCGACTCCAGAGCTCCTTACTTGCCTCCCTAGTGTGGCTCCTGGGCAGAGTAGAGGTGGGAATTCAGAGCTCACCGAGCAGATAGTCTGGGGCACAGGGCAGGGGCTTGGGGTGGGTGACTGACGGCTGTACCTGCGGGGTGTGGAGCGGATGAGCTGGGACACCTGCTGCATGTAGTCTGTGGCCAGCAGCACCACCTCCTCATTCTCTGAGAAGTCCTCCTGGAAGATCTGGTCCAGCAGCCACTTCCACCGAAGCTGTGGGGCCACGGATGGGGACAGTGGGGCTGGGTGTAGCAGGGTCCACAGGAGACAGGGAGGGGGTCAGGGAGAGGCAACAAGAGGACATGGGAGTCCTGGGGAGCAGATGACCCAGGAGTTCCAGGATCAGCACCTCCCGCACCAGGGCCAGGCAGCAGGCACTCACGTGGGGGGTGATCTTCTGGAGCTGTCCCAGTGTCACCTTGTTGTACATGGAGCTGACATCTCGCCGGAGGTCATCATACTCTGACACTGTGATCTGGGGTGGAGATCAGAGTTGACCCAGCCCTGCCCAGTGGTCCCCTCCCCTCATCCCACGGCAGTTCCCCTGCTCACGTTGGCCAGCTGCTGCTCCAGCTGCAGGATCTCCTGGGCCTTCTGCTGCACAGCGTCGGCACCCAGGAGGCTCAGCAGGCGCTCCATGAACACCCGGTATGCCGCCAGGATCTGCAGCAGGACAAGGGTGGGGTCAGTGCTAGGCCTGGTCCGTCCCTCCGGGAGCCCCAGGCCTTCCCTGCAACCCCAGCCCATATCCCCACACCTTCTCGCTCTCCTCATCCTGAGCTAAGTACAGGGTCCTCTCTGGCAGGGTGAGCCCATCCTGGTCAATCTAGAGAGAGAGGTGGGAGTCAGAGATCAGAGGTCAACAACCCAGGTTCAGGTAAACGGACTGAAATCCCATTCAAGTGCCCAAACAAAGGACGTGCAAGACATCCTTTGTCACAGCCCGGGAGCACAAAGACACTAGCCCCTCCCTCTATCCAGGCCTAGCTTGGGGATGACAGGGGGTCTCCCCGTGCCCCCCAATCCTTCCTCCTGTAAGCCTTCGCTTTCCCCACTGTGAGGGGCACTCACGGGGCCTCCCTGGCAGTTGGGGCCCCAGCATTCCGGCCTGCCCCAGCTCCACGGGGCTCAGGGGTACACACACCTCCCTCCGTGCTCTCACCGCCTGCCAGAGGGCTGGGAAATTGCAGCTCCCGCGGCTCCGCTAAACACCGCAATTACTCGAGGGAAATTACTCGCGCCCTCCTCCTGCGCGCTGCCGGCGCGGGCTGCCCCCTCTCCTCTCCCCTCCCCTCCTGCACCAGTCGCCGGGATGCCGGGGCCGTGCGCCCCCAGGTCCCTGGCTGGCGGCGGGGCGCCGGGAGCGGGGGTGGGACACACACTCACGCGGATGACGTAGCGTGAAGAGTTCCTGTCGTCCAGGCTGACGGTGAGAGAGAAGAGCGCGGCGGCGCTGTACACGCCCTGCGCCTTGTACAGCAGCCGGTTGAGGTCCCAGCGCGCCGCGGCCCCGGGGCGCTCCGCAGCGCCGCCGCCCAGGTCCCAGCCCCCACAGTCCTCGATGACCTCGAGCATGGGCCTCGGGCCGAGCCTCTCTATCTCGCGCATGTCGAGGCACGAGCGGAAGAAGGCGCGCACCTTGCGCTGCGCCGCCCCGCCGGGCCCACCCCCGGGCCGCGCCAGCAGGCGCCGCAGGCGCTCCTCGTTCTGCTCGCCGATGGCCGCGATGGTGCCGTAGGTGAGCTTGTCGTCGGGGATGGCGTGGCGCCGCAGCCAGCCGCCGCACGCGAAGGAGTAGAAGTCCTGGCAAGGGTCTATGCTGGCGTCCAGGTTGGCGGCCAGGAAGCGGGCGGCGCGCGCGAAGGCCTTGCGCTCCGGGCAGCCCTCGGAGCAGGCGCCGCCGCCCGCCGCGCCCGGGCCCAGGTACTTGAGCGCCAGCATGGCCGCCAGGATGGCGCACAGGCCGGCGGCAAACACCAGCCCCGACAGCAGGCACACCTCGCGCCGGTTCCAGCGAGGCAGCCCGGCCCGGGCCCCGGGGGCGCTGCGCCCAGCGCCCAGCGGGAAGCCAGGGGGCAGCGAGGCCCCGCGCGCGCCCCCGGGGCCGCACCGGCTCACGTACTTGACCTCCTGGAACTCGTCGTAGTGCGCTGTCATCGAATACGGGGCCTCCATGGCGCCGCGGGCACCGCCGCGCAGTCCTCGGCGAGCTGGGCTACGGGAGGCTGCCGGCCGCCGGCCCCCTGACGGGCTTCCGCATCGTCCCCCGGAACGCAGCTGCGGGACGCGTCGATGCAGGCTCAGAGAGGCACTGGGGCCCGACGGGGCCCACGAACACGAAGAGGGATATCAGGCCGGAGGCTGGAGGCCGCCCACGTCCCCATCAGCGGGCAGGCCCGAGGCCTGGCCTCCCTGCGCCACTGGGAGACGGAGGGAAGGGGAAGGCTCGGAGAGGCCACCCCTCCCGCAAGCACAGCGGCATCTTTTAACCTGACCCCCTTTTCCCTGCACACCTATGTCCGCCGCAGATTTGGGAGGCGCCCTGATAGAAAGCAAGGAGCACCCGGCTCAGGGCCTGGCACATCACAGGCCTTAGTGAAAGGCTGTTTCTCTTCCCTTGGCCTTTCCTGTCCGCGACCTGCACAGCCACGGCCAGGTGGGGGAGAAGAAAAGGGAGGCTGGAGGAAGGAGGTGCGGTTAGGGGCGCGCCTCTGCGGACCCCGAAGCCGCCTTCAACTCCCCCGCACTGGGACTAGACGCTCAAGAAAGGGCTGAAGAACCAAACTTTGTCCTCTTGGCTATCAGCAGGGCCACCGCCAGTCCCGAGTCCCGCTGAATAGCTAGGATGCCCATGAGTCCCTTCCCCAAGTGACCCGCGCCGTCCAGCCCAGGGTGAGGGGGAGACCCCCGACGGCCCTAAAACCCTGGACCCGGTACCGTCCCCTGCCCTTGGCTGCTCGGCTCCAACAGGTTCTCCCTGGAACCCAAACTTGGGCGAAGTTTCCCCCTGGTGCGGAGGGAGCCGGCCCTGCGCGCCCGGGGCTCGGTCGGCGGAGCCGGGCAGCCAAGCCCGGGAGTCGCCGCCGCCGCCGGAGCCGGAGCTGCGAGGACGCAGACAAAGCCTAGAGGCTCGGTGCGGCGGCGATGGGAGCCGGCGGCAGAGGGCTCAGGACTCGGTGCCACTTACCCGGCGGCGGCCACCCGCGCGGAGCAGGAACAGATCCGGCCGAGCTCGAGCCGGAGCCGGAGCCGGAGCCGGAGCCGCAGCCGGAGCCGCAGCCGCAGCGGGGCGGGCGGCCGCTGTCCGTGCGCCCGCCGCCTCCACTGCCGCCCCGCCGCGCCGCGCCGCCCGCCGGCCCCGAGGGAGGGGGCGCGCCGGCTGCTCCACCCTCCTCCGCTCGCCCCCCGCGCCCCCGCCTTCTTCCTGCCTCCATCCCGCTACCTGGCAGCTCGGTGGCAGCTCGGGGCGGGGACGGCGGCTTCGGGGACACGCTCCCGAGGGTCGCACCGGCTCCGGGCTCGGGGATTCCAGGTCCAGCCGCGTCCCGGGAAGAGTGAGGGCGCCTGCTATTCCTCGGAAGGGGTCCCCTCCAATCCCATGCCCTCACTCGGGGCTCCCCACCAGCCCGCTGGAAAGGGGCTCGGGCTGGAAGCGAGGAGGCCCGTGGGCCGTCCCAGCAGAGCCCACAGGCCCGGGGCACTGCCCAAGGAGGACTCCCCGAGAAGCTGCAGGGTGTGCCTGTACCCGCCTGGCACAGCGCGGGCACAGAGCGGACTTCAATAAGGGCACTTCCTGGTCCTCCCCTTCAGCCGCTGCTCACCCCAGCCCTCCCCGAAGGACGTCTGGGGTTCTGGTTGGCCAGGCACCCCCCACCCAACCCCTGGTGGAGGGGGAGGTCCTGGAGGCTGCTGCAGGAAGGGGGCCTCAGGGCTCAGACTGCACCCCTTCCCCAAAGCTTAACTGGCCTTGGCACTGCTCAGAGAGGAAGACAAGGACTCCACAGTAATAAAAGAGCCCTCCTGCTGGAGACAGAGAGGGAGGGAGCCTGCCTGCCCTGCCCAGCAGCCCCAGTCCTCACGCAGGTCCTGGGATGTGGAGTGGTGGGAGGACAGGCTTGGTGTGGGGGCACTCTGTCCTTATCCACTCACTACCTTCTTCCCCTGCAACTTGCTTTTTTCATGTGGGGCCTCCCTCCCACTGCTCCCAGCCGCTAAGGCAGAGCACACGTCTGCCTGGCTCACCAGAATACCCACTGGCCCATGTGGGACACAGGGAACTTGGGGCTTCTTGGATTAATGCTACTGTTTCTAGAGTCTCTACTTTCTCTGCCCTGCCCTGCCCACACCCTCTGCTTCTGGGGTCCCTACCAGGGGACCCCACAAAGCACCAGCACTCCCAGGACTGCCAATTCCAGCCTGCAGGACTGGTCTAAATATCTGACAGCTCAAGACTGCCGTGGAGTCCCATCTGATAAAAACCACGATAAGGCAGGAACTCAAAGGACCCATTGCCCTGTCACCTCCCTGGGGCTACTCATCAATCCAGCCACTGGGTCCCTGGCCCAGAGTGGCCATCTCCACCCCATTCTACCTATCCGGAATCTGTCCACTTGTCCATCTCTAAGCCATCCTTTGGCTACTCTCTGCTTTCACCTCTGGCCATCTCAAAGACCTCCTCTACCCCCTTACGTTCTTCTTGGGTCTGATTAATTCTACCGAGAAGAGGTGGAATTATGTAAAATGTGGTGATTCCATAAAGAGGGAGGGGAGGGCAGGGCGGTGGCAAAGTGGCTCTTTGTGCTTTTAATCTGCATTTTTCCCTCAACGTTTCGTCTCCAGGAGGATAATTTTCCAGCCTTTTTCAGGCCCTGATTGGTATCATTTCTCCCGCAATGACAGCTTTTATTTTCCCTGAAATGAATGCCGTGAAATTTCCAAGAAATATAAAAACGGGTATTGTCTCAGAGAGCAGACTCTTTCCACAGAAAGACGAAAAGGCAAACGTGCTTCCTCAGGGACCCTGTGGTCCCAGCCACTGGGGGGTGGGGGTCCCAGGCCCTCCGCTCCTCCTTCCTGCCAGGTCAGCCTCTGAACCTCCTTCTGGCCATCCCTCTCCCAGACTTAGCTGCCATTGCCACCTCCTGGTTCTCAGCCAGGCCACCCTGCCTCCAGGCCTTGCTCCAGCTCCCCGGCTCTGCACAGCACCTCATTCCCCACACCCAGTCCCTGAGGCTCCCAGCCCAGCCCCAGCCCTGAGACTGGGGATTGGGCCCATGACCACTCGGTCCTAGTGGCCCTATACGCCCACCAATAAGAGTGCCCAGGCCCTGCCTCCACTGCTTCTCAGAATGGGAAGCCGAGTAGAGGTGAGTGGAGCCCCCTCACTCTCTTTTTGAGGCTTCCAGCACTCTTCCACCACCCTCCATTGTCAAGGTGACCCCCTGAGGAGCAAGAGAATGACAGGACACTGTAACAGCAGCCAGCCAAGCCCAGCCAAGCCCTGAGTGAGGCCAAAGTGTGCCCAGGGATGGGGCAGCAGGAGTGAGGGAACATCTGCCAGGGCTGCCTTGGAGAGAGGAGACCTGGGGTGCAAAGAACAGAGGGTAGGGGTTCTGGTCAGCTCTCGAGCCCCTCACCTGTACCCCTTCCCTGACCATGCCCCAGATCCCAGCTCACCCCTGCCGGGATCTGGGTTCTGGGGAGGGGGTGCAAGCATAGCCCCCACTTACCAGGAACAGCAGCCCTCACACTATGAATGATCTATCACCAAATAAGGTGCAAAATCTTTAATTCACAGGGGCACTGCCAATCTGGAGCCAGGCTTGACCCAGGCTGCAGCCCAGAGGTGATAAGATATGTTTCTGTGTATCTCTGGCCTGCACATATTGGCAGGCGACAGACTGGGCCCCCAGCGCCTTGCTGCTTGAGCCCCTCAGGAACTGAACCCCTAGCCCTGGGGGAGATGCCCCACAGCCTCCACCCTGCCCAACCAGCCCCCACTCCCCACTCCCGTCAGTTCTGCGGTATTTTCTGTGCCCTGAAAAACATCCTTCCAACCAGCTCCCTGTCTTCTGCCCGGCCTCCAAAGGCTCATCCCATCTATTATGCACAGCACAAAATGGATTTTTAATTTGAGAAATGAAATGACTCTCCCAAGTGGCCAGGGTGGCAGGGAGGGGGTGGGGAAGGCCAGAGCCATGAGGCAGCCACCATGGCGCTGATTCAGGCTCTTAGTGGAAATCTGGGTGCCCACAGCAGACCTGGGAGACTCCAAAGGCCCACATACGCCCCCATCCAGGCTGTGCCTTCATTCCACAGTTGCTATGAGCAGAGCTGGTGAAGGGGTGCGTGTCAGTCCTGCCTGAGCAGTGGGGGCTGCTCCTGGCCAGGCAGGGGGCTAGGAAGGGCTGGCCCCTGTGCTCTACTTACTTCAAATTCTTAGCCTCAAGGGCAGCCCTTCGGTTCCCTGACCTGGTCCATCTCCTCCCCAAACTTCCTGGCCCTCACTGGGCTGGGCTCCAGAGTCTCCCTAGCAGACGCCTAGCTGAGCTCTCCTGCTAGGTCCCAATGTCATGGGATTCCCACTGTAGCCTAGATAGCTGCGGGGACTCCCCACCGGGGTCCGGTTGTCAGCATGCCCTCCTCGCCTCTCCTGATAGAACTCACACACGTAACAGGGCCCGCAAGGCCGTGGCCTCCTCCACCTCATTCTCTGCTCTTCTCCCTCTGTCTCCCCACGTTCTACCTCTCTCTTCCTCTGGTCACTCAGATCTAGTTTCATTTCCCAGAACTTAGCTAGCTGTCACGCACCTCAGGGCCTTAGCCCTGTTGTTCCGGCTGCCTGGAGCACCCTTCTTCTATCAGCTCTTCCGTTCGCTAATTGCCATTCATCCTTGTTGGGATGTCAGCCTCTCTGTCTGGTCTGGTGATGCCTCCCAGGCGGCAGACTTGCCTTCCCTGGGCCCCCATTTTTTTTCCTGCATCTTCTCTGCTGCATAGCGCACAGCGTGGCACAGACCACACATCTGATAGACGTGGACCCAGCTCACCCAGCTGTGGTCGGCTCACAGAAGCACCATGGGAAGTATCCCCCAGGGCCAGGCCTTGCCCCAGGCGCAGCACCCCCACCTACACACCTGCCCAGGCTCTCAGATCTACACACACCTCTCCTTGGCTCTGGGGCCCATCAGATGACAAAAGAGGGCCAGTCCTCCCCTCTCCTGCTCCTCTTTCTGCTCTCCGATCCTTGGCAGCCTTGCATTCCCACAGGGCACGGACTCCTCTGGAGTCACCTACCAACCTCTAGACCAGTTTTTTATTTCATACAAGAAATACATCAATACAATCCTGTTTGAAAAGACAAACTACAGTGGTGTATGTACAGGGCAGGCGTCCCTCTCCAGACGTCCCCAAGGTAAGGTACGGTGAGCTCTGCGCCCCCTTTAGCTGAGCACCTAGGCCCATGCAGGCTCTTCATTTTTTTAAATAAGGAGGACACCATGAGAGGTGCAGTTTAGCGCCTTGTACCCACAGGTCTAGTCTACCCCAGCGCTTCCCACACAGTGTCACTGTCCTGAAGGAGGGGTACTTTGGTTGTCTTGAGCACACCTGTCTGGTCTCCAAATCCTGAGGCTTACTGGTGTCCTGACGCACTTCTCTCTGGGCCCACCCTCACCCCACCTCTCCATCCCCTGGTGGCTGTGCCAGGCCACGGCTCCCGAGTCTGCCCTTTGGCCCCAGGTCCCACCTGTACCTGTCCACACTGGAAGCTCGCCACACTCCAAACCCAGCTCATCTTTCACTGTTTCTCCTCTTCCACCTTCGGTGTATGTCAGGTCCTGGCTTCTGAGCCTTAGAAGTCTTCCTGCTTCTTCCCCTTCCTCCCCTCCATCCTCTCAGCTCTGGCCCTGAATCCTCCCTTCCTTACTGGAGGAAGGGGGTCTCTGCCCCTTGCCCACCCAGGTGCTGCTGCATCCTGCCCATCCCGCCCTGTACCCTCTGTGACCCTTCCTCTGGGCTTCTGAGAGGCTGCCTCGGTCTGGCCCCAGGCCCCTTTCCAGCCTCCTGGCTCACCTCCCGAGTGTATTCCTCTTCAAGGGTACTCCCTCACCTCTGTGCTTTTGTCCAAGTGGTCCCCTCTGCCTGAGTACCGCATCCCCACCCCTCCTGCCTTCCTTTAGGTCCGTGTCGAGCTCCCAGAATTTCCGGGTAGTCCACATGACTGCACAGGTCCCCTCCCAAGGGAGGCTGCCTAAGGGCCTCTCCCTGTGGGGAGAGATGTGTGCCCCTCCGGAGCCCATCCTGGGGCTGCTGCACTGCCTGTGCTGAGTGGAGCAGGCCCCCACTCCAGTCTGGACGGGCCTCCCACCACGTGGGTGGACCTCCTATCAGGGTCACCATGGTCCGTTGCAGGGGGCTTGGGATGGGCAGGGCCCAGAGAAGGCAGTAGGTCCTGAAGGGGCTTTTCCTTGTCTCACAGGTCACTGGGAGGTCCCCTCCCCCAGCACTCCATCATCAATTCAAGTGATTGGAGCTTAAGGGGGCCATCAGATAATTAAAGCTGAAGCCACTAATTGTCCCTTGTAGGAAAGCGAGCAGGGCTGCTGAGGGGAGGAGACAGAAGGGCTCAGAGGGACGTGGGGGCCCAGGAACAGGGCCCTGACCTGGGTGGGGCCTCCTTCTAGACTGTTTTGCAGGGGAGTGTGTCAGAGAGCCTTTAAAGTGGAACTGTGGGATAGAGGACAAGAGCACCAGATTTGGCGTGCCCCTTCAACACTGCGTGTCACTGTGCACAGCCATGCCCACCTCTGCCTACCGCCAGCCTGCCCCCAGGGCTGGGGCTTGGGGAGGTGGGTGGCAAGGAGCTGCCACAGATATCCTGTGAAGGGGGTGATAGGTCAGATTTGAGACAGGCAGCAGGACACCGGGGACCCCAGCCCCAGGCTGGCCCCTGAGCAGCCTGACTGCTGAGTTTGCCCTTCACAGAGGAACCAGCAGCTGGTGCCAGCCTCGCCTGGGGCTGTTCTTAGCCCGGCACCAAACTCCCCACTGCCGGCAGGATGTCCCAGGGCCTTCCATCAGAACTACCAAAGGAGGCCATCCGTTTTCTGTGGCTGTGGAACACATCACCATAAACGTAGCAACTTAAGACAACACACATTTATCATCTCAGTTCCTGTACGTCAGAAGTCTAGGTGCAGCATGGCTGGTCCTCAGCCCAGGCCTCTCTGGGCTGCAGTCAGTGTCTGCTAGGGCTGGGCTCTCACCTGGGGCTCAGGTTCCTCTTCCAAGCTCATTGGTGGTGGCGGAGTTCAGCTCCCGCAGGTGTGGAATGAACGTGGCCATTCTTTGCTGGCCAGCAACCCAGGGCTGCTCTCAGCTCCAGAGGCCGTCCACATCCTTGGCCTGTGGCTCCTCCATCTCCAAGGTCATGAACAAAATCTGCCCCAAATTGAATCCTTGTCATGCTTAGAGTCTGTCTTTCTCTCATCAACCAGCCAGAGAAACAGCTCTTAAAGAGTTCGAGTAATTAAGTCTGATACTCTCTCTATCTTCAGGTCACCTGATTTGGAATCCTAATTACATCTGCAAAATCCCTTCATAACAGTACCTAGATATGTGTTTGATTGGATAACAGGGAGAGTCTATGCACACCAGGGTCCAACACCTTAGAATTCTGACTGCCACAGAGGACATGGGCCGAAGAGCAAAGGCTATGCTGACAATACTGGTAGCTGACTTCTGGGTCAGGTCAGGAGCTTTAAGTGCTAAGCTGTTTCATTTAATCCTCACAACAACTCTAGGAGTAGGTCCTGCTACTAGCCCCATTTTACAGAGGCAGCAACTGAGGCCCTGAGAGGTTAAGTGACTTTCACAAAGTCACACAGCTGGGAAGTGGCCAAGCTGGGATTCTAGGATAACACAAGATCTGACCCAGCATTACTGTATGTTCTTGGGAAAGTTGTGTAACCTCTCTGGGCCTCTGTGCTGAGACCCATTCCTCATGCACAGGTAGGCCAGGGGCCATGTTAGAGGATCAGTAAGCTCTGGCCTGGCCCATCCACAGCCAATAGGCATGAGTGGTGCCTGATTGACACCTATAGCACCCAATGAGATGAGGTGGGACTGGAGTCCCTGATGTCTGCCATCTAATTGTAGCCATTCTGGCATCCCTGGCACTGAGGCTGAGGGGCTTATGGTTACCAGGGGCCTCTGACACAGCCACAGGAACTCCAAGATTAATGGCCAGGAGACTGTACCTCACCTGGGCCCCTTAGAGAACCAAATAGGGGCTTTCAGACCTTTGCCAGGGTGGGGGGGTGTGGGAACAGAGTCAGGAGTGCAGTTTCCAGGCTCTCGGCCTCACATAGAAAAGTGCTGGCTCAGGTAGTAAATGGCCATCAACTGTGATTGGATGGCCATCAGCTGTGGCTAGTTGGCCATCAGCTGTAACCAGTGAGCCATTGGCCACTAATGTAACTGCCGTGGCTACGCTAGCAGTAAGAATGGGGCTAGCAAGAAGATGGTGGCTGAGCTCGCAAGCGGCGGAGTGTGGATTGCGGATTGCAGAGAGGCAGATTGCAGCTAGCAAGTGGGGAGTCGGTCGGTTGGCAGAAAAGCAGACAGCAGGTCGCATGTTGTGTGAATCCAGCCTCCAATGAGACTATAGTGGTATGACTCCCCTACCTATGGCTCCGTGGGTGTTCCTTTTTGGCCTCACCATATCCTGTGTTCTTGTATGGGGAGTGGGAGCTGAGACCCCGCAGGCAGCCCCACATGACAAATGGAGCAGCGAGCAGGGTCTCCCGCACGACAGGGGGGGTTGGAGGGACATGTGTATTCGTGGGGTGCCTCTGCCACCTGTAAGCTCTGGCTCTCCAAACTCAGCTGGGCAGACTCCTGTCAGCTACAGCTCTGGAGGGAGAGGGGACCATAGAGGTGGCAGTGGCCGCCTGCTCCCCCCCATGAGAAATGCTGTCAGTCAGCCAGCACCCCCATCACAGTCAGCCGCCCGTCCCTGCCCCTCCCCCTCCCCCAAGCTTGAGCTGCCTCCCTCAGTAATGGGGCTTAATCACAACATACATTAGCCAGGGCCTGCTGCCTGCAATTATCACTTCAATCAGCCACCCACCACCCACCTCCCCCAACCTCAGGCCACCTGTGGGGACATTCCACCCCACCCTTCCTGGCCCCCTCCCCAAATGCAGCACAGGTGCCCCAGGCTGTGCACATGGACAGAGAAGTGACCCCTGGCAGCAGGGGCGGCCAGTGGACAGAGAGCTACATCTCAGGGTTACAGGCAATTATTATAAAAGCCTGTTGGAAACAGAGCAGCTTTCCCCGCACAGCAGGCTCGTCCTGAGGGCTGCACTGCCCCAGTCTGTTTGCATGCACGACTGTTCACACGTGCTAGCCACACACTCACACAGGATGTGCGCATTCCAGGGCACACACGGACCCCTGTGAGATGGCTACTGGCTGTCTCTGAGGTGAGCACACACAGAGAGTCTCCACCTGAGCCACCAGCCCTCATTCACTGGGCAGTGTTCCTACACAGCTCTTTGCGCCCCTTGCCCCATCCCCAGCACAGACCACCTCATATCCTTTGTCTCCTGAATCCCAGACCTGGGGCACAGGGAGCCTGAACTGAACTGGAGGACTCCCTCAGAGCTGATAGGGACTGAAAAAAAAGGGGAGAAGGCAGACCTGGCAGGGGGAGTGGAGGAGGGGCCGCTGTTGTGCTGTGATTCTCTCTAATTGCTGTTTTGCTGAGAGGTAATTAAAATCCCTTTTTATTTCACACGTCATAGCCCTTGCCAGCCTGTGGAGAGGGCTCAGGGGGAGGCCGGGAGGAGGGGGCATTGGAGGGCAGGGCTGCCTGGTACAGGGAGGGGACAGGGAGGTGGGGCAGCTGAGCCCAGCGTGCCAGCCCAGCCCATTTGCCAGGAGGCCCAGTCCCTGAGCACCCAGCGTCTTGCGCTGGCCACAATCTGAGCAGTCCATCGGAGCCCACAAGCCCTAAGAATGAAGTCAGTGACATCTCTGAGCGCCTCCTACATGCCAGGCATTTTCCTGAGCTCCCAACTTATTGTTGCAAAATATAACTACTGTCAGGTAGATGCCATTATCACTCCATGTGTTGGGACAGTGATAAAACTGAGAACCAAAGAGACTACAAAACAGCCAAGATCCCCAGCTTGTCAATGGTGAAACTGGATTTGAACTGGTCTGGCCCCAAACTCAGAAGCACTGTGTCAACCTACCCACTCCAGGCCACATATATGCCCTCCTGCAGAGCCTGCCAGGATTCCACAGCCCTCTTGGGACCCCTGCCCAAGGCTTATGCACCAGTGCCATGCCTGCCACTCTGGCCTGCCTGGTCACTTGCTGACAGGTTCCTTGGGGCAGGAGAGCTGGGGCTCACCCTGTCCATTGGGACCTGTGGATACTCCCTAGAGGCCTGAGTGGGACTAAGAGGCCATGGATAGACCAGAGCCTGAATTAATGCCCAGCAGGAGTCAGGCGGAAAGGAGCAAGGTGCCTGCCTTCTCCTGGGCTGGCTGGGGGAGCTGGGCTACCAGCAGCTGGGCCTTGCTGGTGGGCAGGTGAAAGTACCTGAGTTTTCTTGCCTGTTCTGTCCCTTCCTTTGGGCCAGGAGTTGTATCATCCCATTCTTTTCATCATCCTCATCTCCATTGCCATCATCACCAACGCCCACCATTGTCACCACCACCATCATCACCATCATTATATTCATTTTCATCAGCCCTGATCGCCACCACCATCATCACCGTCGCCATCAGCATCATCACAGTTGTGACCATCACTTTCTCAATCATCATCATCGTTTTCACCTAAATCACCACCACCACCACCATGGCCATCCAGGCTCATACTGTACCAGGCCCGTTCCAGGACAATGGACATTTTATCTCACTGAATCCTCACAATACCTAAAAGTAGGTGCCAGAATTATCCTCCATTTTACAGGTGGGGAAACCAAGGCTTACAGTGAAGTTGCTTGTCCAAAGTCGTAGAGCCAGGAAATAGCAGAGGCAGGATGTGAATCTAAACTGTCTGAAAGTCATAACCACTACACGTCACCACCTCTCAGTCAAGGAGCCTGGAGAGTTGAGCCTGGAGAGGACCAG
Organism: Rhinolophus hipposideros; assembly: GCF_964194185.1. Classification (NCBI taxonomy): domain Eukaryota; kingdom Metazoa; phylum Chordata; class Mammalia; order Chiroptera; family Rhinolophidae; genus Rhinolophus; species Rhinolophus hipposideros. The sequence continues at coordinate 95,115,844 of NC_138052.1, forward strand.
GGGAAAAGGAAGACCCTTGGTCTACCCAGGATTTAGTCATCAGAGGCATCCCCTCATCCCTGCCCAGCTTCCTGAGGACCCAGCCGCAGCCGGCCACCTGATTGCCCTGCTGCTGGCAGTCCTGCCCACGCTTCTCCTCTGGATGAACGACGCCAGCGCTGGAGGTGGGAGAATGGTCAACAAAGCTATTATGACTCGAGAAGCTGGATTCTAGTTTTGTCTCCAGCCCAACAGAGGCCAGATTGTCCCATCTCCCCCAGCATCCCCTCATTGTCTGGGCCATGGCTGGCTCCGGGGGCTCATTCACCTCTTGTGGATAGTAGCCAAGCTGGGGATGGACAGTCATGCCCGTGGGGGGAGCCGGGAGGGGGCCACTCAAGAGTGCAGGGCATACAGCATTCCAGTGGGTCCCGTGGTGATGCCTGGGACACAGGACTAGATTGTGGCCAAGAGAGAAGATGCCTCCCAGCCCGCCAGCCTGCCTCTCTACAGCCCAGGGCATTGGACTTGTATTGCTCTTTTGAGGCCAAAAGGGCAGCCATATCTTCCGGGACCAGCCAGGCACCTGCCACCCTGCCTGAGGTCTGACGGGAGTAGGAGCTATGGGTAGGGGGCTGCAGAGGGATGACCGGAAGGATACTAGGGCCCATTAGCAGGTGCCTCAGCCTCTCCAGGGCAGGTATGGTGACCCCTGTGTCCGTGAAGCTCAGGGCGCAGGCATCTATCTACATATAAATAGATCCAGAAAGAGAGGGGGGCAGGGAAGAGGCAAGGATTGCCCTGTGTGGAGCTGGGCAGGGACTCCCTGGGTCTGAAGCAATGGGGTAGGGATGGTCTCAGCAGCCTGCAGCAGCTGGGGTTGGGGGCAGGGAAGGCTCTTTCCATTGTGCGTCCCCAGGGCACAGTGCTGGCAGGACTCAATATTTATGGAATAAAAGAATGAATGAAAACATTTTCAGGATTAAACCTGCCCCCTATAGCCAATGAGGCAAGACTAGACAACGGGGTAAAGAGAGTCTCTTCAATAAATAGTATTGGGAAAACTGGATAAACACATGCAAAAAAAATGAACCCGGAATACCTTCTTACACCAGATACAAAAATAAACTCAAAATGGAGTAGAGACTTAAACGTGAGACCCGAAACCATAAAACTCCTAGAAGAAAACACAGGCAATAAACTCTCTGACATTGCTGTTAGTAATATTTTTTTCTGATATATCTCCTCAGGCGAGGGAAACAAAAGAAAAAAATAAACAGCTGGGACTACATCAAACTAAAAAGTTTTTGCACAGCAAAGGAAACCATAAAAAATAAAAAAAGACAACCTACTGGATGGGAGAAAATATTCGCAAATGATACATCTGATAAGGGGCTAATATCCTAAATGTATAAAGAACTCATGCAACTCAGCTCTAAAAAGAACTGACAACCCAACTGGAAAATGGGCAGAGGACATGGAGACATTTTTCCAAAGAAAACATACACATACGAAAAGATTCAGAATGTCACTAATCATCAGAGAAATGCAAATTAAAACCACAATGAGCTATCACCTCACATCTGTCAGAATGGCTAGCATCAGTAAATTAACAAACAAGTTTTGGGGAGAATATGGAGATAAGGGAACCCTCCTGCACTATTGTGGGATTGCAAATTGTTGCAGCCACTAGGGAAAACAGCATGGAGGTTCCTCAAAAAATTAAAAATAGAACTACCATATGAGCCAGCAATGCCACTTCTGGGTATTTATCCGAAGAAATCCAAAACACTAATTAAAAAAACATATATGCACCCCTATGTTCATTGCAGCACTATTTACAATAGCCAAGATATGGAAGCCACCTAAGTGCCCATCAATTGACAAATAGATAAAGAAGATATATGTGGGGACAGAGCCAGGAGTGCAGTTTCCAGGCTCTCGGCCTCACGTGGAAAAGTGCTGGCTCGGGTAGTAGATGGCCATCAGCTGTTACGGTTAGCCATTGGCCACTAATATAACTGCCGTGGCTAAGCTAGCAAGCACGGATTGTGGACTGCGGATTGCAGAGAGGTGGATTGCAGCTAGCAAGTGAGGTTGGTTGGCAGGTTGTGGACCGTGTGGCTCCTGCTTCCTGTGTCTCCAACCCAGCCGCCAGCGAGAATATAGTAGTCTGACTCCCCTATCTATGGCTCCGTGGGTGTTCCTTTTTGGCCTCACCAGGTCCTGGGTTCTTATGTGGGGAGTGGGACCAGAGACCCTGCATGACAATATACAATGGAGTATTTATACAATGGAGTATTATTCAGCCATAAAAAAGAATGAAATCTTACCATTTGGGACAACATGTCTGGACCTAGAGGGTATTATGCTAACTGAAATAAGTCAGACAGAGAAAGACAAATAACATATGATCTCACTTATATGTGGAATATAGAGAACAAAATAAACAAACAAAACAGAAACAGACTCAGATACAGAGAACAAACTGATGGTTGCCAGATGGGAGGGGTGTTGGGAGGTGGGTGAAAAAGGTGAAGGGATTAAGTATGGATTGGTAGTTATGAAAACAGTCACAGGGATGGCAAGTAGGGGATAAAGTCAATACTATTATAACTATGTATGGTGTCAGGTGGGTACTAGACTAATCACTAAATTATATAAATGTCTAACCCCTATGCTGTATACCTGAAACTAATATAAAATAATATTGAATGTTAATTGTAATTGAAAAATAACCACAACTGTCCCCTAATAAGACACCAGCAGTGAGGTAGCTCCCTATCATTGGAGCAAAAGGATCAAAACCTTGGGCTCTGGAGTCATACTAATCTGGATTAAATCCCAATGCCACCAATTCCTAGCTGTAAACAGGTCTCTTTAAACCTCAGTTTTCTCATCCAAAGATGGGGACAATGCTGTCTATCTGAGAAGATGCACAAGGTGGGCAGGGAAGAGCCTGGTCCCCTGACCAGGCCCCCAGGCCGGGGAATGATCCCGGGGGGCAGCCCAAGTCTAAGCACCCCCAGGAGGGAAGGCTGGGGCCAGCCAGAGCCCTGAACCTCCTTCCCCCGTCCTTCTCCAGGCACCTACTGACGTCCTTCCCATTTCTCTCCACTGACAAGCCACTGGGCTTGGCTGATCCCGTCAAGACAAATCCCTGGCCAGCTGCCCCAGCGCAGTGAGAAACCCCCATGCGGCAGAGCTAGGAGGAGGGACAGAGAGCAGAGGCTGCAGGAACAAGGCTCCTGGGGTATTTGGAGGTCGTTGGGACACCAAAGAAGGGGGCTCCATGGAGGCCAGTGGAATCTCAGACCAGAGGGTACGCCATCTCCCTGACATCCACCGAGAGAACTTGCTCAAGCCCTTCCTGTCTCTGAGCCTCAGTTTCCTCATCTGTGTCATGGGAATAATCACGGGAGCAGCCTCTCAGGGCTGTTGTGGGGTTTATGCTGTGAAAGCCCCCAGCAACAGGTCTGGCAAATAGTGGGGCCCCGCGTGCACGCACACACACACACCCTGGCTGCTGCCCATTCCCTGGGCATTGCTAGCTCCTCCAGGGAGCCCTGCAGCCCCTCCGTCCAACACCCCCTCCCCACACATCTGTCGCAGTGATGCACACCACTCTTTCCTCCTGTCAATGTTCCCTGCCAGCTAATGGGCCAATTTTTTAGCATTACAGAGATTTGGCCAATTTGGCTGCCCTGACAGAAAGGCACAGTGAACAGTTGCCTGGGGTGGGGAGAGGTCCATAAGCAAGGGTGGGAGAGGAGGAGGGGGAGAAGGAGAAGGGGGCAGTGGGGAGCACCGCATCTCAGGGAGCTCCCAGCTGCCCCTCCAAGTCCTGGACACAGGGTGTGGAGCAGATTACAGACATAATTAGCCCCAATTATGCCCCCACCCCCCCGCCACCCACAGGCCCTGTGCTAAGCACTTTGCATATATTTTCTCCTTTAATCCTCCAATAACCCTATGAGGCCAGTTCTATTATTTGCTCCATCCTTTCTGGTGTGGAACTCAAGCATGGGAGGCTGGGAGCTGGCCCAAGGTCACAGAGTCAGGAAGTGATGGAGCTGGAATGTGAGCTGAGGCTGAAAGCTAGGCTTTTAACCATTACTGAGCTCAGTTTTAACTAAAGGCTGAGAATTAGGCCAACACCACCTCCAATCCACCTTAGGCCCCCCCCAATACACACCATCTTCAAAAGCCTCAGCCTCTCCAGCCACTGGGGATTCCTGTCAGGCACACATGGACTCTCACGTCCTTCCCCTCCTGGCTGAGGGTCCCTCAGTTTGAAGACCCTCAGACCCAGCACCTCTGCAGGTACCAGAACCCTGAGCAGCACAACTCAGGGTTGGGCATGGGTCAACTCAGGCATGGGCAGGATCCCAGCCCAGAGCTGGGCTCTCCCCTCCTGCCCAGGCTGTAGGCTGGGGTCCCCATGCCAGCTGTGGCTTCTGGAGCCCCTCCTGGCATCAGTGCCAGGTTGGAAGTGGGTATCAGCTGTGCCCTCCACCACTCTGGCCCTTCTGGGAGCAAGGAGGAAGAGCAGCCAGAGAGGACCGAGAGGGGAGGGGCGAGGGAAAAGACGGGAACTGCCTCTGGGCTGGGGGAGGGGGCTGCGGAACTCCGTGCATTAAGCGATCAGAGAGCACAATATTTCATTGCCGGCAATCGCAGCCAAGACATCAACTACTTGGGGAGAGCAGCCTTAAAAGCCTTTTGATTTTATTTCTTCCACTTCATTTTTTTTTTTTTCCTTTCCTTGCTGGTGTCCTTGACAAGGCCTCCCTACCCCCTCTGCTGCCCCTTCCTCCCCCGCCTCAGGAGGCCCTGGAGCCTAAGGAGGGGCTGAAGCCAGGGACTTGCGGGTGGGGGTGGGGGGAGATGCATGTGTGGTCGGGAGGCACTGCGGTGGTTTCCTGTGTCCCTGCGTGTGCACCTGGGCACGGCTGTGTGCGGCTGAAAGTGTGCGTCCTGTGAGCACACATCTGGTGTCCAGGTAGGCCACCGTGCGCACGTGTGTGTGCATGCCTGAAGGAGCGTGCACACGCATGGACCTCATGTGCACGCACCCACCGGAAAGCTCCACCAAGGTAAGATACATGGGGACAGGGCCCCGGCCACAGGAGGGTAGCAAATTCAGAGGGCAAAGACGACAGAGGAGGGCAGGCAGGAGAGAGAGGGAGGTCGCACTCTTAGGAGTAAGTCTAGTTGGGCCAAACCCTTGAGACCTCAAGGCCCAGGACGTCCCCAAGAGGGGCGGCGCATGGAGACGCAGGTGTGCACACGCACACTCCGGCCAAGGCGCAAGCACGAACTCACTGCAGGGGCGGGGGCGGGCCTGGTAGCTGCGGGACTCCTGGCCGGGCGCCCATGACGTCAGTGGCCGGTCCGTGACGTCACCGCCCCCGCCCCCCCCCCGCGGGCCGCCTCATCTCAGACTAATGGCAGGCAACGCGGAATTGAACATCTGTCTTGTCGGGAATTAGTTAATTGAATCAAGCGGCCCGAGCTGCCGCAGCGACCTCGGCCTTGGCCCGGGATGGGGGCTGGGCGGGAGGTGGGGGCTCAGCCTGGAGAGCGGCGTGGGGGGCGGGGCTCACCTAGAATGGGGCCTGAAGACCGAGCTCTCCGGAATGCTAGTCTGTAACCAGCTCAGCTCCTCACAACCCCCAACCCAGTGAGGACGAGACCGATGGAACGGGGTCGGTTGGCTGGGGACCAGGCCCCTGCGGACATGGGGGGGGGCTCTCCCTCCCCCGACCCACCCCTGCCGCAGGGCACTCGGGCCGCCGGCTCCCCCTTTCCTGGTACCTGCCCCCAGGCTTGACAGCTTCTTCTACCCGCCCCGGTGACAAGAAACGCGGCTAATTCCCGAGCCCGCCACCACGGCAGTGCCCCCCTCTCCACCTCTTCCCCCCAGGATGCATTCCCAGGGCGCCTTGGGATGAGAAACCGCCGCCAGGCAGTGTGTCGGACCGTTTACGTGTCCTGGAAATGTCCTCCTGTTCTAGAGCTCTGGCTGGCGCTTCTGTCCCCTGGCCCTGGGTGCCTTACCTCAGGTTCTCCCGGGCTCTCGGGCCTGTCCCATGGGGTCTGTCCTCAGATCTCCCTCCCTCCATCCCTCTCCTCCCACCTCTATCCTTGGGTCACCCCTCCCTCCCCACTCTTTCCTTCCTAACTCAAGAGACAGCACAGAAAAGATGTCAGGCTGTCAGAGAGACCAGGGTTCCAGGCCCAGCTCTGCCTCTTGTGAGCTTAGAGACTTTGGCATGTAACTTAACCTTTCCCAGACCCAGTTTCCACATCTGACCCTGGGAAATAATAAGAACTTATCTCATTGAGTAAAATTAAATGATATACATGTAAAGGGCTTAGAACTTATTGGATTCTGGTAGCCAATACATTGTAGTTTTCTAAGGGGAAGGCAGAGCCGTCATAGGGTGTGGTTTCTCCAGAAGGGTCCCTGGGCACTGGAGGGAAAGCACCACATTGATGACTGTGGTGATTTGAAGGGCCAAGGAGTCTGGATGGGGCTGCCAGGTGGGCAAGGCTGGGGTCTCTCATAATGGAGAGGCCCACCCACACCAGGGCTCCCACCTGGAACTGAAACTTCACCTCCATCTGCTTCTACCAGCCCAGCAGTGCCCCACTGGCCCTTCCTCATTAATCCCACACCTTTGCATAGCCCTACCTACATGTTTCACAGATTGACAGCTTAATCCAAAATGCTTAATCCTTGAACAGTATCATCCCATTACACAGATGGGAAAGCAGAGGTTGAGAGAGGTTAAGTGACCTGCCAAAGATCTCACAGCTACAACACAGCATAGCTGGGATTTGAACCCAAGTTCTCTGGCCTCAAATGTCAACCAATCTCCACTGCTCTGCCTTCTCCCTCTGAGGAACACTCAGTTGCTAAGAGACAGCAAGCCAGTGGTTACTATGGGAACTGGGCTGATGTGGCAGGTGGAAAGAGTTGGTGTCCAGGAGCAATGGGAAGGCTCCAGGTGGGCTCCGCAGCATCTTCCCGCCTCTCCCATGGAGGTAACTCTTGGCTTTCACCTCTGGGGTCTGGTTTCCAGATCCTGGGTTGCAGGTGGCAGATTCTCAGTGACAAGGCCTGATTGATAGAGGTGTGATGACAGTGGGTTATCCTGGACACTGCCCCTGCAAACCAAGAGCCCTAATGGAAGATGTGGCCCCCAAAATGGAGCTGAGGAGCAGACAGGTCAGGCCAGGGAGCCTCACACTCCTGTTTCCCCCAAATTGGCTGCAGCCATACCTTCTCTGCAGACAGCAGTGCAGAGCTGAGCTTGTCCCGGGGAAATCAGAGAAAAGGAGGGCAGGACTATGGTGGGACACAGAGCTGTGCTAGAGACCTGGGCAAAACTTCAGTTTTCTTATCTGTAGGAGGGGGATAATACTAGCCCCTTTCCCACAGATACTGTGTTGAGACAATTAACAAAGATATAAAACACTGCCTGACACATAGCCTTCACTCGCTGAATGACCTTGGGTAAGTCACTTACCCTCTCTGAGTCCTGGTTAAAGGGAGATAATGATGGTACCTACCTCATAAGGGTGTTTTAAGAATTAAATGATTGAATACACGTAAAAGGCTTCAAATAGGGCCTGGCAGGCTGTAAGGACTATATATAGGATTGGCTGTTCTATTTTTATAGTAAGTCCTCAACTGCTCCCAGGGGTCCAGGTCACTCTGGACCCAGCTCCTTTTCTCTCTCTCCCTCTCTCAGGAGGAAATCTGCTGTCCCTCACCCCTTGCTGGGCACTTTGAGGATGAGCAGAATTGAGAAACAGGACTCCCTCTCTCTGAGGCCTCAGGCTTCCCTACTCAAAGTTCAGGGACTGGGAGCTGGGGAGGTGGGGCAGGAGGGCGTGAAGAGGCAGTGCTGGTAGCTAAATTTGTTCATCCGCCTGTCAGTCCCTTAATCGGATCCCTGAGGAACAACGCAGAGGCTTGACTCTGGATGACAAATGAGGAGGGGCGAGGCCTGCCCTGTCTGGACCCCGGGTGAGTAATGGCTTTGCATTAAGATATTAGGCCTGGATGACAAGAAAAGTGCTTCTGCTCCCCCTCCGCCCCCAACAAGGCCGGGAAGAGCGCTTGGGGAGAGGAGGAAGCGTGCGAGTTAGGGCTCAGGAAGCAGGGATGGGGGCACAGAGAGAGAACAGGAGACACAGAGCTATGGCAGGGAAAGAAGGAACACACAGAGAGAGGGAGGGTGGAGACAGAGAGACGGGCAGGGGTGGCCGGGAGAGGAAGAAAGTGAGAGTAAAGGGAGGGACAGACAAAAAAGGACTGCAGAGAGGGTGGAGAGAGAGAACAGCTCTGCTAGGGCTGGCGCAGGGCGGGGCAGATTGGCCACCAAGGGGAATTCATCCTCCAGGGAGGGCCATTCTGGCAGCCTTGATGCAAGGCTGGCCCTGGTCTTAGATGTCCCTCCACTTGATCCTGAGCCTCCTGGGCCGGGAGGACACTGGGTGGAGATGGTGGCCCTGTCAGAGCTGGCTTAGGCCGACAGGCAGGGCCTCCAGCTGCATGGATAGCACCCTTCTCTGGGTGCTATCTCCAAGCCTGCTCCTTGGAGAAGGGCCCAGACGCCCAAGGGGGAATGGGGACAAGGGACGATACAGAAGGGGAGCTCCAGCTGCAAACTCCTGCACTCCTCACAGAGGCCCACCCCACCCCGTCAAACCCCAGGTCCACCACATAACCTGGGTCCCATGATGCAGGGCTGCTGGGCTGTGGGGGTGGGCTCTAGAGGAGGAGGAGATGGGGCCAGAACTTAGAGTCGGTGTGGCTAAGAGCAAGAGCACAGCAGGGTCTGGACTGCAGCCAGACCACAGGACAGCCTGCCCCTGTCACCACGTTCAGGGTCCCCTGGCGTCCTCAGAGGTGCACCATGTAGTGGCTCTGATAGCAGACCTTGCCTGCCTAGATTCAAGTCCTAGCTCCACCCTTTCTGTCATGTGACCCTGACCAGGTGGTGTGACCTCACTGGGCCTCACTCAGTCCCCATCTGCAAAGTGGCACCTACTGCATGAAGCGTCTGTGAAGGATCTCTACGTGGAACAGTACGTGTAGGATGCCTAGAACTGGCCTGGCACGTGCTAATTGTTCCGTGAACTTCACAAATTACTGTTAATTGCATTGTTTCCCCCCAGTCCCCCATGACCAGTAAGAAAGATGGCACCTAGAGCCAATCCTTGCGTCCCTTTTTATTCCTCAAAGGAGTCTCCCCAGAGGTTCATGCCCAGACCTGGAAATCCTGGCTCTCCTTGGTAACTCATCAACCCCTCCATGCCTCAGTTTCCTCATCTGCAGAATGGGCACACCATAAGGCTTAGTGGAGCTGGTACATGTAAGCACATAATAAAGCCCCCAGAGGCCTGTTCTGATGCCCCAGCCCTCTGCTCTGCAGACCTCCTTGACTGGGTGTGCGTGTGTGTGCCTGCACACAAGGTGGGGAGCAGGGAAGGTCTAGGAGTTTCCTGGAGTAGAGATGCTCAGACACAAAGAGGAGGTGAGGGGGAGCCACAAATCCCAGGCTCAGAGCCTCTTATGTGGGGTCGGGGAGTAGAGGTCAGGAGCCCAGTTATCCCTGACTGTCTGTGGCCCCTCCCTCCAGCACCTCCTGGGTCTGAGACCCTGGCCTCAGCTTCATGGGTGCCCGGCTCAGACACCCCTGCTTGCTTTAATGCTCTGCTGTCGCCATATTGAAATTCTTAATAATTGTGGAACAAGGGGCCCGTTAATTATGCAATTGGCCCTACACTTTGCTCACTAGGGGTTACACAGGTGCCAGAGCTGCCGGGAGGCTGGGGCTTGAGCAGGGAGAGGGTGATTCAGGAAACAAAGCAGATGCCTTGAGAAAAGAGGGGACAGGGTAGAAAGGTCCTGGTGAGGGCAGAAAATGCATGAAACTCACTCCCTGAACCCCATTAGAACGCAGGGCTTCTGCTGGGCAGGCCTGTGGGAGGTGACTGGGCTGGATGGCCACCGGGCGGTGCTTCTGAAACCAACTCCCACAGCCCAGCAGCTGCGGCTGCGGGGGGCCACTTGGGGAGGCCACAGTCCCTGAGATCTTCCAACAGCCCTAAGACCTGCCCTGAATCTCCTGGGCTCGAATCCCTTGTCCCAGCTGTGCGCCTGACCCTTTGTTTTACGTAGCTCCCACACCTCCCTGGGGTGCTGTGACTTGGTCCCTGGCTTCCCGGTCCTTCAAGGCCTGCTTCTCTCACGGAGGCGGCCCCTGCCTGCTCTGCCTTCTGGACTCCTGACCAGCTGGGCCTGATCCGTCCGGAGGAAGGGGCTCCTCCCAGTGGGAGTGGGGAGGGTCTGCATTGCCTCCCCGGAACCAGCGTGTGCTCCACAAAGCCTCGCACCCCTTCTTTCTCCTGAACCCCCATCGGGTGCAGACACTGTCCTCAGTGCTGCTCCAGCTGCGTCCACGGCCTTCTGCTCTGGTCACTCCCTCAGGCCCGACCCGCGGAGTCCAAGGCCTTCGTGTGAGTACAGAGCCCTGAGTCCGGGGCTGCTTGGGCCCACACCTGGGGCGGGTCCTTGCCCCTGAGCTTCTGATCCCTGAAGGTTCACGTATTAACTGTTCCCAAATACAGTTTGTGCAGAATGGGCCAACGGTTAAATAATTATCCTGGACTACCCCAGCTTGAGCGCAGGCCTGAAATTAGTAAATTTAACCAACTCCCCACCCCTGTGCTCTGGCTTCTTCAGGGAGCCCTTTGCTCTCCAGGAAGAAACCAAATCCCTTAAATATTATTTTTAAAAATTTTTTAGTAGATAATACATCCAATTGATTTTAAAAATCAAAGCAATACAAAGTAAAAAGCCTTCCTACCACCCATTCCCCATGCACCTGGTTTCCTCCCCCCACCCCCACCCCACATAATCCCAAGTGGCCACTTGTATTAATTTCTTGCGTACTCTTCTAAAGAAAGTAAAAAATCTGTGCTCCTCTTTTTCCTTCTTTCATATACAAAAGGTAGCATGCTATGTACACTGTTCTATGTTTTGTTTTCACACTTCTGCATTGAACTCGATCTTGACGTGCTTTTCATAAACAAGTCCTTTTTCACAGCTGCATAGTATTCCATGGTGCAGCTCTACACAGTTTCATTCATTTCTCTCTTGATGCGTAATTGGGCAGCTGCTCCTTTTTCCGCTCTTTACTAACAACACAGTGAATGCCTCTGTGTATCCATTTCATAAGCGTGCTTTTATGCATATCTGGAGGATAAAATGTCCTGAATGGGAGCACTTGTAACAGAATGAGAGTGTTTGTAGTTCAGGGAGGCATTCCGCAGGTATTGCCAGTTGGCCTGTGTGGGGCTTGTACCACTGCGTACTCCCCAAGCAGTGATGAGACCGATTCTCAGCAGCCTCACTAACAGCGTGTCTGGCCCAGCTTTTGGATTTTGCCACAAACTCACTTGTGTTCAGTGCCGCCAGGAGGCCGGCCTTGCCCTCCAGACCGTAACCCCACTGCCTGTGTCACCCCAGCACTCAGGCCTTCTTTCACAGCATTTATGCATTTGAAATAACATGCACATTATGCCGTTATTATTATTAGTCCTTCAATGTTTGCCTGCCTCAGCCTATAAACTCCGTGTGGGCAGGGACTGAACCCCAGCCCCCAGCACAGCACGGCACATCAGAGATGCTGAATACCCCTTTGTTGCTAGGACGGCCCCCTGGGTGCCCCGCACCCTACAGGTGCTTTTCCTGGGTGGGCTCAGTTGTGTCTCAACCTGCTTATGAGGGAGTCCCTGGTACCAGCTCCATGGAACAGATGAGGAGACGGCGGCTCAGAGATGGGAAGTGATTTGTTCAATGACTCACAGCTGGTCAGTAGGGACATCCTTAGCCCTTGTCCCTCCTCCTGAGACTCTGGATTTACTTCCCAATCTGGCCCATGGGGCCCCCCAATCACCAAGAACAGTCAGGCCCAGGTCAGGGGTACTCCAAACTCAAAATTGGCCCCCACCGCACCCCCCCACAGTGATGGGGAGTCAAGCTGGGGGCTTGCCTGAGCCCCTGGGGGCTTTGTCGGCTGGTAGGCTCAGGCCCCCTGTTTGGTGGTAACGCCAAGGCCACGGTGACCCCAGCAGCTGTGCAGTGACCAGACCCCCTTCCCAGAGATTCTGCGGCTGTGCTGGCTTTGTGCCCGACTGTCACTCTGTTCCCCAGCGGCTCTTTGTGGCGCTGCCTGCCTCCCATTAATCATGTGTGCAGGATTTATTTTCTCCAGCAATTTATTTCAGCAAATGCAATCTGGGTGTGCCCGCAGGTGGGCAGGATACTCTGTTGTCGCCAGAGCCATGGATCCTGGCTTTATTGTCAGGCCGACAGGCATGACTTGCCAGCACCCCGTGACAGAAACGAGGCCTGGCTAAGCCCTGGGGTGGGACACTAGGGACCCCAGAGACTCGCCTCATCCCCACATCACCATGACCTCAGGGGCCCAAGCAGCCCGGAAGTTCCCCCCGCTTTCTTTACTGGGGCTTTGCTGCCCCTACCAAGGCTAGCTGGCTAAGGGGGCAGGGGGAGATTAGCCCCTAATGTCCTCAGGCTGAAAGTGGCATTCAGAGGCCTTTTCTGAAGACCAAGTGGTGGATCAGTTTCCTGATCTGGGGAAGGAAGGGGTCCTCCTTCCTGAACCCCCTCCTCCCTGGCACTGCCAGGCAACCAGGCCCTGATTCCCATGACAGGGGAATGGAGGGAAACAATCAACTAATGCCAACCCAGCCACCCCCGTCACCAAGCCCACGTGTCCTCTTTCCTGGGGATCCCTTTGGTCCCTTCATCACCCTCGGCCCCCTCTCTAGGCCTTCAGCAGGATGTGACCTCCTGGGGCTGGGTAGCAAGACGCAGCGCTGAAGCCAGGACAGGAGCAGGGGCTGCTTAGCTGTGATTCCAGGTCTGAGTTAGTGCTCCTGGTTATCTGTCCACTTCTGGAAGCAGGAAGGAAAGGGCTGTGGGCACTAGAGGGCAGGGATGTCCATCCAGACCTGGCTCTCACCAAGCTCTTTGCAGTCCCTACCATGCCTCTCACCCCTGCAGCATCCTCAGGGGTCCAAGTCCTAGCCCATGGGCACCTGCTTCCTCTTTTGGTGCCCCACAGACCCAGCCTGCGCCTCCCCACCGGCCTGGCTGCCTCTAATGCTGCAGATAATTCCTGCTGTCACAAAGCCATTACCCTGCAAATGGGCTGTGCTTCACCGTGTGTGTGTGTGTGTGTGTGTGTGTGTGTGTGTGTGTGTAAGGGAGGGGTGGCTGTGGCACACAAAGCGCTTTATTTATGCCTCACTCACTGCCATAATTGCCTCAGGGGATATATTGGCTTCATCCTCCACTCCCCTGCCTCTTGTCCCCTGCCCTGGTCACTGGCCCCTGCTGGCCCCCCTCCGCTGGGGCCTGGAGCTCTGGGCAGGGGGTTGATATGATACGCCCAGGTGGAGGGTGGTGAAGCCTTGCCAAGGGGCCCCTGGTGTAGAGACACTGCCCCTTCTATTCCACGCCTGACAGCTGGACTCAGAAAGAGTGGCTGAGGCACCCCGACTCGGTCTCCCAGACTTCAGGGGTCCTGGGGAGTAGAGCCAATGGGGGAGCAATATGGGTGCTGGAGAAACTTTGGGGGCATCGATGGCCCAGGTTTCTCCTCTTCCTCCTCCCTCCAACCCTTCCAGGCCTTTGGTCTTCCACCATCTGCTTTGTCGGCTATTTGCCGACCCCCACCTCCAGCCCTAGGTACCATCACAGCTGCTCTACCTCGCCCCCTCCTGCCTTGGCACAGCTAGTTCTCCCCCCCGAGGGAGGCAAACCCTCTATCTTTTCAAGAAGAACCTTCAAACTTTGTGTTGAACCCTCAAAAACCCCAACAAATTAGCACAGTCAAGGTGCACCTGTGGATTCAGGAGGCAGGGCTGGGCAGAGGTCAAGGGTACGGCCTTCGGATGCAGGCAGAATTGCTTTTAATCTCTGTCTCTCCAGTTTCCAGTGATGTGGTCTTGATCACATCACTCAACTTCTCTGAGCCTCAATAGCCTTATCTGTAAAATGGGTCTGATAACACCTGCCTCAAACATTATTATAAAGGTTTAATACACGTAATACATGGAACCACATGAAATTATCTATATTTAACCGGTTTTTGACATTAATATTCATTGGGTGAAATATTGCTTCGACAAGTTTTGTATCATTGACAAGTTTTGTAAGGTTTCTACTTGATGCCTTGCACTTTTCTTTTTCTTCATGTTTTGCATTTGTAAAATGCTACCTGCTGGTTTTAAAGAATTCAAGCAACATGAGAAAACAAAAGAAAGTAAAAAGCAAAACAAAATAAACATAAATCTATCAGAAGTATCCACAATTAATGAATAACCACCTTTTCCAGAAATCTCTTTTGCATTGATGCAGATAGAAGTTTAAAGAGATAAATTGATAGAACTACTGCTATAAGAAGGGATCTGATTGACTATTTTAACTATAATTTATCAAATAGAATTTTAGTTTATTTTAACAAAACAAAATAAACAGAAATAACACTGAAGGGAGCCACACGACTCCAGTAAATGTCTCTTCATCAGAGAGGCAGTGTTTTCTATAAAGATCTTTTCATGTTAACATAAAGGTCTACAAGCAGTAAGAATAAAAAATATTGATGAGGGAGAATCTATCATGTAGGAAGAGAAAAGTGAATATTATAATAAAAATTCAAGGCATTAAATTAGCAAATTTCAGAGAAACACAACTGACAGCAAGATTGAGAAAAGGGAAAGAAATCTTATGGAGAGAGATCACAAGAAAGAAAGACAAAAGAAACACCAAAAAGGAGAAGAAACAGGCCAAATTGTGAAATGGTTTGCATTCTTTTTGATCACAAGTTTGAACAATGGTATTGAATGTTTTGTACATGTTCAACTTAAAATAATGGTTCCTAGTTATGTCCTCCATGTCTAAAGGTTTTCAGGCAGCCCCAGAACCACAGCCACGGCCCTATCACTGCTCTAACTGCTTTTCTATGACCATGGGCAGTGCCACAGGTCCAACCTGCCCCCCAAGAAAGGTTCCTTTGGGGTGGTTCCCCTGGGAACAGGGCCCTGTCCTCAGCAAGCACACTTTTTTTTAATGTTTTGTTGCCGCAGTCTTGAAATTCTTATTAATTGTTGAACAAGGGGCCCGACATTTTCATTTTGTACTGGGAACCCTGCAAATTATGTAGCAGGTCCTGTCTGCCAGACATGTATATTATAGCAACGTATAGCTGGCAGCATCATACCACCGTGCCTCTGGCCCCTCAGGCTGCAGTACTCCCTGAAATCGGAAGCCATCAGTCTCATCCACACCCTCAGGCTTGTGGGCACATGTGGGATTGCCCTCTGTACATTCTTAGGAACCAGGAACCTCAGGGTGGGTGGAGCTGACCCCTCCCCACTCAGACATTCCACCCCACTATCACTTCAAGAGTCCTTGGCTGGTCATAGAGAGCTCTGGCTCATTTGACCTCCAACTGGGCACCCACATGCCAGCCAGCCTCTCCTTACCAGTTCCCCTAATTCTTTTTTTTTTTCTAAAGATTTTATTGGGGAAGGGGAACAGGACTTTATTGGGGAACAGTGTGTACTTCCAGGCCTTTTTTCCAAGTCAAGTTGTTGTCCTTTCAATCTTAGTTGTGGAGGGTGCTGTTCAGCTTCAAGTTGTTGTCCTTTCAGTCTTAGTTGTGGAGGGCGCAGCTCCAGGTCCAGTTGCCATTTTCTTGTTGCAGGGATCATCCCTTGCGGCAGTCGAACCGGCAACCTTGTGTTTGAGAGGACGCACTCCAACCAACTGAGCCAACCGGGAGCTCAGCAGCAGTTCAGCTCAAGGTGCCGTGTTCAATTTTAGTTGTGGGGGGCGGAGTCCACCATCCCTTGCGGGACTCAAGGAGTTGAACCAGCAACCTTGTGGTTGAGAGCCTGCTGGCCCATGTGGGAATCGAACCGGCAGCCTTCAGAGTTAGGAGCATGGAGCTCTAACCACCTGAGCCACCGGGCCAACCCCAGTTCCCCTAATTCTTGAGCAAGGAATTCCTTGATTGCTCTGAGTACCCCACTCCTTATTCTGGCTTGGCTGGAGAAGTGAGGGGAAGATGCTCTCTCCACCAACCCTGTGCTACCTGAAGGCCCTCCTCCCCCTTGGAGGAGAGGGTGTGGTGGAGCATGGCTTCTGACAGGGTTTGGGCAGTGAGCCCTGCAGAGTGGGGGAGGAGGTGTGGCAGGAACTGCCTGCTCAACTAGACTGTGGGAGACCGAGCCCCTTAAACAGGCAAGAACTTCACTGGGCAGACTGCAATGGAGACATGATAGGTCTGAAGAAAATAAAAGAGAGTGATGTGGCATGAGAGGAACTGCTGGGAGAGTGGCCATCACGTTCGGAAGGAGAAGCAATTAAGAAACAAGTATACCCATCACAAATAATAAACAAAATAATTTCACACAACATGGATTTAGATGCTGGTCTCAAGAGGTGACCTCTGGAAGTGGATGAAATTGACCCGGTCTTGGGGTGGGGTATATACAGAAGAAAGGAGAAGGCTGTGACCCAGCCATCGGAACAGGAAGTGGCAGAGGAGCCAGACAAGGGGAGCTAGTGTTTGAGCGGAATTGCAATCCATGCTGTGAGGTCCCTAATATTTTTTGGGGCCGTGGTGGGGCTTTTACCAGTTGGGGCAGAAGGGACAGTAAAGAGACGGCAACTCCAGGTCTCCTCGCTCCTCTTGCTTCCTACCTTGAAGACCTGGGGAAGTAGAAGGGGGGGGCTGTGTACTTATGCTGTGGCCTGGCCCACCTGGCTTTGGCAGGACCCCAGCAGCTGAGGGACACCAGTGCTGAATGGGCAGGAAGTGCTCTCCTCCAGGAATCCCCCAGAGGAAGCGTCCATACGGGTTCCACTGTGGGGGGATTGGGGAGGACGGGGGCGGGGGCTGGCTCCAGGCCTTAATCCCTGTACAGCTTGGAGAATATGTCGAAGCTGCTGGCTTCTCTACCTAGAGGCCTACAAGGCATTTCCACCACCTTCTCTGCTTTCTGGGTCCCTTACTTTGATGGCTGTCTCGTGGAACCACAGATAATTTTCCTTTGGACATTGTCTCAAACCTCTGTTTATGCTTCAAATACAGGCCATGTTGAACTTTACCCTCCCAGCCAAGAATTTGGAGATCATGGATAAAAAGATAGATACTTCCTACCCCATCTAGATATACATCTTATCTAGATGGACAGATATTCTGATGAATATGAGTAATTTCCAACTTCACAGTATTCACTCACAATAATCCATACCCAGACAGTATTTTCATGGCATTCCGGAGTCAGAGAGGTACCATCTTCATGAAGTGTGGTGGTACCCGGGGAAGGAAGGGGTGTGTACAGTGTTATGCTCGTAAATGTTGGACAACTGATTTTCTGCAGAAAAGAGTTCTGATCTGCAGGGCTTCCTGATGTCAAGGGCATAAATACTCCCATGTTGGCTGACTTCAAGCCACCAACATGTGACCAAACGCAGACTTGCGAAGAGATGCCAATGACCGGTTCTCAGGAGATGGTATGAGCCGACTCCAGCACATCAATGGGTGGGTGGCCCCTCCAGTGGAATTCCAGGGGGTGGGAATCTCTTTGTGGTCAGTGCCCAGAAAGGTGGGGAAGCAAAATGATGGGACATCGCTTCAGGGAGGAAAATGAGGTTGTGCACCATCTCTGCTGCCTACGTGGAAGGAAGGGGTGGGAGAAGCTGCTGGACTTGGCTGCCCCATCTCTGCCTCGCACCCATCACCTCGACAGGTCCGGGGCTCTGTCTTATGAAGTGGGGCAGGTTCCCATTAGAGGCTTGTTCACCTGTGCGGAAGGTCTGGAGAGGAAAGGAGAGTGGTAACAAGGAGATGTCATGACAGAATCCACTCTGGAAAAGGACCAGGCTTGCCAAAGCCACCCTGGAGTCACCAGCATGAACCGCAGGGATGAGATTTATTTTTAGCCCCAGGACATTTTGAGTGGCACAAGAGCATCTCCTCTCTGCACCAGATGGGGACTCGGTCCCCAGAGAGCTGCCCATTTGTGGCTCTACCAGTGAGACTCTAGAAGACTCCCTCCTGCTAGATCAGGGTCATAGCAACTGCCGGACAGGCCAAGTGGGCCCTGCGCAGAAGCCAGGGGTCAGGGAGAGCGTCAGAAGCTGTTGGGGCCTGTCCTCCCTGAACTGGGCCACTGGTGGGGCCTTTTATCTCCCGCCTTCCTCCCTGGGCCACTCCAGTGTCCTCCTGCCTCTGCCTCTTCCCAACCCACTACCCCCAGTGCAGCAATTACTGTGCTAATTAGAGTGCTTTGATCATCTTTAGAAATAGCCACATTGGGGAGGTATGCTGCCAAGCAATTAGGGGCAGAGGAGCTGGGAGCGCAGGCACCTCCTCAGGGGCTGGGGCTTCCGCAGACCCTCAGATAACCCCTGCCCTCCTCCCTCCAAGAGTGTCTGTCCCCAGCATAGTTGTGAACTCCTCAGGGAATCAGGGCAGATGGGAAGCCCCCCATCTGAGCCCTGGAGATGGGGCCAACCCCTGCCCACCAGTCCCCCTCTGCCTGGCCCCCAGCCCAACCGTCAGCTCTTCTGGCCTGTGCAGGCCCCTTTGATGAGCTGCAGAAACAAGGGCTACTTTGACAGAAGGGGGACCTCAGAGCCAGACGGAGAGACTTCGAAGATGAGGGTTGAGCCCACTACCCTGTGCTCTCCCCCAACCCTGGCCCCCTCCCATGTACTCCCCTCCCTGTCTGTCCTCTATATAGCCCCCCAAGCTTCATTCCTCTGTGGGCTCCTGGAGTTAAGGGCCAGGTGAGGGACGAGCAAGGGAAGCGGGTAACTTTGATGTCAGATGGCTTGAAGAACGAGATTTCAGTACCCAGGGACAGAAAGGCAGCCAGAGGCAGGCACCACAGGATATGTACCTGGAAGGTGGACCCTGACGGGGAAAGAGGACAAGTTCGGTGCCCTGGCCACCATGCTTCTGGCTGTGCTGCTGGTACTACTGCCTCTCCAAGACCCACGGTCTGCTCAGGGGCACCTACTGTACATGCGCCTGTCCCCCAGCACCCTGCAAGGTGAGCCCATGCTGGTCGAAGGAGCGGCCGAGGTGGGAGGATCAGAGAGGAAGGAAGCGGGTCCCAGACAGGGGAACATGAACTTGCCACCTCCATTCACAAGGAGCTTTTGCTCCTGCCCACCCTGCCAGGAGAAGGGGCCAGGAACCTAGACACAGGTAGGAGAGGGACGGGGAGGATGGGGATGGAAAGGGAAGGGGAGCCAGCAAGGGTGTGCGTTAGGGAAGTTTCAGGGTTTGGTGGAAGGAAAGGGAGCAGAGCAGCATCTCCTTGGCTCTCTGGGCCCAAAGGTGGGCGATCCAACCATAGTCATTTTGTGCCAATAAGTCTGAGTTCTGTGATGTCTGTATCTTCAGGGTGCTGTTTTTCCTTCAAGGTGTTTAAGGAAACACCCTTTTCAAAGATTCCAGCCCAGCTCAGTTGAATTACAGAGACATCTTGGGCTGAGTCTTCAGAACCATCCCCTGAGTTCTGGGTCCTGGGGTCCTGGGGTTCTCTCTGCTCCCATTCTGGCCCAGCGCTCCAGGAGCCCAGCCTGCTTCCCTGTGGGCCTTCAAGGTGGGGTTCGGGGCTGCGGCAAGGAGGACAACTTTGCAAGACTTGTGCCGCATGTCCTAGCAGCTCTGTCAGCCCAAGGGACGAAGGCCTTGCAGACTGCCCAGAAGAGCACCCAGTGGGCAATAAATCTAGTGGCGATGGAGATCCAGCACAAATTGCATGAGTGCCGAGGTTGTGCCAACCATACCACCCGGTGTTCTGGTGAGCTTGTGCTGACTGCTCTGGGCCCCTTCTCCTGTCCACATCATCCCCTCCCTTAAGACTTGACTCCTTGGAGACAGAGACTGGGTGGGGCTGCAAGACAACGCTTAGGAAGGTCCCTCCCAGTGAAAAGGGCATGCCAGGCCCAGGGCACAGCTAGTGCAAGGGCAGAGGGCAGGAGCAGTCTGAGCACTTGGTGAACAGTGAGAAGTTTATGGCTGCTGCCACAGGCCCAGACTGCTAAGGGCAGTGGTAAGAGAAAGGGTGCCCAGGGGAAAGAGAGGGCGCAGGACCAGCTCGGGGTGGAGGAAGGGTGGGAGGGAGGCAGTGAAGCTCAAAGGTCTGTTTCTCAGCAGGACCTTGGCATCTTAGGCCTGAAGCCCCCTTCCTCCAGGACCCTGCTGAGCCAGGTGAGGCTGAAAAGTTTCAAGGGGACAGGACTGAGAGCAGGTGTACCCTGGGGAGGCCTCGATGGTGCGGACGGCCAGGACTTGTCCCTCGTGACAGCGCATCACCTTTCTAGGGCCCTGCGGCGAGAGGCTCCCGAGCACCGTCAATGTGACACAGGCCCAAGGCCGCATTATGGGGCGCAGTGCGGCACCGCCTGGGGCTGGTGAGGCTGCAGCTCAGCGGGCAGCCTCTGTGCGGCGGCGTCCTGGTGGAGGCGTCCTGGGTGCTGCTTCGCGGGGTAGGTCCGGCTCCCAGCCCCCTGACCAGCCGGAGTCCCCAACTTGGGGTCCGACTCCTCCCAAATCCTTGAATGACACGAGCGAGGGCTGGTCTCTGCTGCCCCCTGGCGGCGGCAGCCCCCTGTCGGGCTCCCCAGCCTCAAGGCGCCGGCGCCGCGAAGCCAGGGTGCGGATCTCTAGGGGCGCACCGCCCTGCGCTTTCGGTCCCATCTCCCTGCCCCCAGGCGGGAAAACAGACAGGGGTGCGAGTACGCTGGGTGGTGCCCGTGGGCGGAGAGTAGAGTCTCCAGGGAACCTGCTACACCCTTGCGCCGGGTATCACCCGCCGCGCGTCACCCAGCGCCCCGAAGGCGCTTCTTTGGACGGTGAAGCTGGCCGAGGGGCCATCGGGGGAACAAGCGGAGGAGGTGCCTGTGAATCGCACCTTGCCCCACCTAAGGTGAGAGGGCAGGCCCCAGGCCCGCAGAGCTGGGAACAGCACCTCCACCCCACCCCACGCCTCATTGACACTGCGCGGTCACTCTCTCCCTAGTTTGACCCGCGGACCTTCCACAGTGACCTTGCCCTGGTGCAACTGTGGACACCGGTGAGCCCCGCAGGGGCGGCGCGCCCCGTGTGCCTCCCCCAGGGCCCCCAAGAGCCCCCCGCCGGCACCACCTGCGCCATCGCGGGCTGGGGGGGCCTTCTTCGAAGGTGTGGGCAGAGCCGGTGAACCGCCCTTGCGCATAGAAGAATGGGGCCAGGGGTGATGGAGTTTGGGTAGGCGGGGGTGTAGAGACTTGGATCTACTACGCCCAGCTGTGTTCGCAAAATGCTGCCGGATCTTGCAAAAGGGGAGCAATCAAGGAGGGTCATGGGAGGGGGTCCCTCAAAGCGGGGCCTCGGCCTTCCGGGCGGAGCCCGCTCCACCGCTTTCCCGTGGATGGGCCTGAGGCGGAGGCGGTGAGGGAGGCCCACGTGCCGCTGCTCAGCGCCGACACCTGCCGAAGGGCCCTGGGGCCTGGGCTGCGCCCCAGCACCAAGCTCTGTGCCTGTTATCTGTCCGGGGGCATCGACTCATGCCAGGTATGAGCCCCGATTGATGGGGGGGCCGCTGGGTGGGCCGCTCCCCAGTGGCGGGACAGCCTTCTACAGTCAGGCTGTCACCCAATTTCTCTGAGCCTCTATGTCCTCAAGGCTAAAATGGGTCCGAGAGCGGTAACCCCAGTGGAGCTCAGAGGTGCTTTATCCCGTCAGGTATAAGACTGGCGCGTGTGTGTGTATGTGGGGGGGGCGGGGGGGTTGTGTCGATGCGGTGTGTTCCCTCTCGGCTCGCGTCCCCGCAGGGTGATTCTGGAGGCCCTCTGGCCCGTTCTGAGACGGGCCCCCGCCCCAGAGAGGTCCTGGACGGAGTCACCTCACGCGGGGACGGATGCGGGAAGCCAGGGAAGCCCGGGTCTACACCCGCGTGGCGTGTTCAGGGACTGGCTCCAGGAGCAGACGAGCGGTGAGCCTGCTCAGCAGTGTTCCGCCAACACCTCAGGACACGCCCAATGCCGTTGCCACCACGCCCCGCCCTCCAGCCCCCTTCTGCGTCGGGAAACCTGTCTCCCAACGGAACAGGGCTTCGGGGACTAGTGCCCCAAACGGGGGAGAACTGGCCCTTGCCGCTCCCGCAGCGGCCCCCTCCAACCGAGCCCAGCTGCAGGGAGCTTCTGGCCTGGGACCCTCCGGAAAAGCCGCCGGCAGACGCCGCCACGCCCTGCGCTTTCTACGCCCACCTGTGCCGGGGACCCGAGGGTGCCTGTGCGCCCCTGGCAGTGCCTGCAGCGCCGCCGGCGATGCGGTCGGTCTCTTTCCCGGGGCTGGGCCGGGGGCAGGGGGCCTGGCCCACGTCTGACCGCCGCTCGCACCCTTGTCCTGTTCGCAGAGCTGCGCTCGCTGGCGCACACCCTGCTGGAGCTGCTGCGGGGCGCCCCGGAGTCGTTCGGCCCGCGCCCGGGGATGCGGCGCCTCGCCTCAGTCCTGGCTCGCCCCACTCTGTCCCCCCGGGAGCCTCCCAGGCACCCCGCCCGCGAGCAGCGGCTGCACGCAGGTATCCTGGCCTCGCAGCCCCGGCCCCACCACTGCGCCGCAGTAGCGTTCCCCTAATTTTGCATTTCCCCAGGATCCTGAGCTGCGGTTCCGGAGGCGAAGGCCTGAGCCACTCGGGGACGCGTACGGTGATGATGCCCGCTGCCGGCCATCGCCAACGGAGTCGGCCTAGGGCTGGCCCAAGCCAGGAGGGGAGGGCATTCTCCTGGGATCTGCACTGGGCCGTGGGGTAAGGGGCAGATGCGCTCTCCCCCTCCCCTAATGCAGGAGGTGACTCTTTGGGACTACTTGTGGCTTTGGGCCCTCATCAGTGTCAGGAAGTGCTTGACTTTGTGCTATCACTTAACCTCTCTGAGCCATGTTTCCCCATGAGAAGTCGGCCCCAGGGAGGTGGTCCTGAGCTGGTGGGAAGCAGCCCAACCCTGAGCTGGTGTCAGTTCTGTTATTCCTGGGCCTCTCCCTTCCTGCAGGCTGCCCTGGGCTGGAGTCCCTGCGGCACAGGTTGGCCACCCTCCAGGACACCCATGCCTGGATCCTACAGGTCCCCTTGGAGGTCTTGGTCATGAACTTCCAGGAGGTACGTCCTCAGGCTTCCCAGACTCCTTCACAGTGGCCTCAGAAGGCGGTCCTGGATCAGCCCTGATTGGTAGGGGGACAGAAGGGCCACCCTCCCCAGCAGGAGGGAGGACCTTTCCCCCAGCAGCTTGGGAGGAAAGTGGAGAGTCCAGGGGGAAGGGGGTGGGGAGGGCAGCTGCGTGTGAGCTGGGGTGCTTGGTGGGTGTGAAGGTGTGGTAGGGAGGGGGAAGTGTGAGTGGAGGGGTTTTTGGGGTGTGCGAGTACACAGGAAGTATGCAGGGTTTGGGGGGTGAGAAAGGGGGATGGGTCTGGGTGAGAGTTTGGGTGGCCAGGAGGAGAGGACCAAGAGTGGGGTTGTGGGCCCCTGAGCGCCCTCCTGCCTCTGCAGGTCCTGGCGGATCTGAGCTCCAAGATGATATGGGGGCTGTTCCGAGCCTGGGTTCGGGCAGGCTTGGGAGGCCAGCGCGTGGCCTTCAGCGGCCTGGTGGGCCTGGAACCGGCCACATTGGCTCGAAGCGTTCCCCGGTTGCTGGTGCAGGCCCTGCAGTCCTTCCGCTTGGCTGCTCAGGCTGAGGCAGAGCCTAACAGAGCCCGGATGGGTGTGAGACAGGACAGGGGGCTGGGGGAGGAGGAGTAACACCCACCTGGCCCTCTGGATTCCCCAGCCAGGTGGCCATAAGCCATGTCTGGGCCCTCAGCCCCTGGTCAGTACCTACCAGGACTAGGGACTTGGAGGGTTTAGGGAGCCTGATGATAAACTGTCACTAGCACAGGTGGCTGTGTTAGTGGCTGTGTGGGGTAGGACAGTGTCCTGGGCTCCATATGTTTTCCCAGATGCACCATCAGAAAAGCACAGTTGCTTTAATAAATGTTGTTTATGATCTATGGAGACAACTCTGGAGCTTTCTTGGGATGGGAACTGGGTGGGTAGACATTAGCTCTCTGGGAGTAGGGCCTGTGCAGGGCCCTGCCTCCAGGAGCAGTTGACAGAGGTCACAGAGACACTGGAGAGGGCCGGCTAAGCCCCCGTCTGAGCTGGCCTGTCTGCCTCCCAAGAAATGGCGGCAACTGACGCTAGCGGTGGGGAGTCCAAGCCTGGGATCTTTGCCTCATGTCCTTGGGTTTCCTCCCCGCTGGCCGGTCCCTGTCCCCACCCCCTCATCACCTGCCCCTGGTTCTCTACCCAGCAGCAGAGTCTCGAGGTATCAGATTGCGTTTCCGGCTGCCTCTTCCTTTTGCCCCTCCCTGCCCCACTCTGCACCTGTCCCTCTGCCCCCCATCCACATTTTCCAGCCTGTGGACTGGAGGGGCAGACACAAGACCTAGTTGGAGGGACAGGATGGCGGGGCCTGTGTCAGTGCTGGGGCTGATGGCCACCCTGGTCATTTGTGGTAAGACTGGACCTCACCCCACCCTGCGGGGTCCCTCAGGATGCCCCCCGGGTCCCCCACTGCATGCGCCTCTGCACTCCTCCTACATGGTCCTCCCTCCCCTAGCCTCAGGCCCCCTTCCCACTCCCGCTGCCAGTTCTCACTGGAGGGCCCCAACAACCAGGGCCCCACTTTGGAGAGTGGTTTGATCTCCCTGCTCAGCCCAGCCCCATGGCCCAGCAGGACCTCAGGGAACCTTCCTTCCTGGGCCCCTGCCCAGGGCCCATCGCTGTCCCTGTCCCCCCCAGGCAGCTGGGGCCTGAACGAGGAGGAGCGACTAATCCGGCACCTGTTTGGGAAAGGCTACAATAAGGAGGTCCGGCCTGCAGCGAACAAAGAGGAGAGCATGGATGTCTCACTGGCCCTCACCCTCTCCAATCTCATCTCCCTGGTGAGAGGTTCCTCTGTGGCTAGGCTGGGGACTGGAGGCCAGGGTCAGCTTCCTCAAGGCCTAGCTGTCTTCCAGACTGGGATGGCCATGGAGGAAGCTCAAGGCCCAGGCTTGCCTAAGGTGGCTCCTCTCCCAGGAAGTGTGCTCTGGCCTTTCTCCGTGTCCCATGCTGCCCCAGGCCTCAGGCTAAGGCCCCTTCCCCTCCAGCTGAAGCTCTGGGGTGCACCCCATATCACACCCAAGACATATTTCAGAGGCCATGTGCACCCCCCCGCCCACTCCCTGCTCTGCCCACCCAGTCCTGAGTGCTTGGGGTCGCAGTCTGGTTGGACCAGTTGCCATGGCTTTTCCTGGGTGGACGCTGGGGGGAGGTGCCTGGTGAATGTGTGCATGTGAAAGAATGATGCAGGTCCCTGGGGGACAGCGCTCCTGTTTGATTACAGAAAGAAGTTGAGGAGACCCTCACCACCAACGTGTGGATTGAGCACGTAAGAACACCCCACTGAGAGCTGGGGGCTGAGGGTGCAGGACCCAGGCTCCCGCGCCGACTTCTGCTTGGGGAATCCCCAGTCTGCTCAGACACTGTCCTCCAGGAGGGGCTGGCTCCTGCCTACAGAGAAAACCCAGGCCCAGCTGCCCTCCCTCCAGCTAGTGCAGCCGCCAGCCCAGACAGCCTTTGGATGGATTAGATCATTCATCTGGGGGGAACTCGTCACAGTATCCTGATTTTATTAGAAGACACTCCCTGCCACCTGTCAGAGGTTTATGATATAGACATAAGTCTTCTGCGTCCATCCTGGAAACAGTGCTCCCTTAGTTGTGCAGTGTACATCCTACACAGCTGTACATGGCAGACCTGAGCCCCCACTCTGTACCCACCTTCCCCAAGCCTCTTTTGCCACAGCCCTAGGCCCTGTCCTGTTTTCCCTCAGGGAAACTGGGAGGAGTGAGGGAGCCCAGGCCACAGCAGAGCCCACTGCTGACATTCCTTTCAGCTTCTAGGGCTGGATGGACAAGCGGCTTCAGTGGGATGAGAAAGAATTTGGGAACATCAGCGTCTTGCGCCTGCCTTCTGACATGCTGTGGCTCCCCGACATTGTGCTGGAGAACAAGTTGAGCCGCAGCCCTCTCTGGCTTCCCCTTAGCACTCTGCCTCCCTTACCGAGCCTCCCCCTCCAGCCCCACGCTTCTGGCTGCCCTCCCTCCTCTGCCTCCCCCGACCATGCCAGTCACACTGGCTGCTGCTCACTGTGGCCCTTGTCCTTGTCCCCCAGCAATGATGGCTTCTTCCAGATTTCCTACGCCTGCAATGTGCTGGTCTATTCTTCAGGCGATGTGTACTGGCTGCCGCCCGCCATCTTCCGCTCCGCTTGCCCCATCTCCGTCACCTACTTCCCCTTCGACTGGCAGAACTGCTCTCTCAAGTTCAGGTACATCCACTTGTCCACTGCCCCCTCCCTCCAGGGTACCCTGCCAGGGGCCGAGGGAGGTGAGTGGAGCAACCTCAGGCAGAGACCCTGCTCTGTCCTGATTAGACTCCCCTCCCCACAACGGCCTCTGAACCTCCTGTGCCAGCCTTCCCCCATGCGTAGCCCCAGCCAGTGGCTGAACACCACCCTCTGCCCACTGCCCTCTCCAGTTCACTCAAGTACACAGCCAAGGAGATCACCCTCAACCTGAAGCAGGAAGAAGAAGATGGCCGCTTCTACCCCGTGGAGTGGATTATCATTGACCCCGAGGGCTTCACAGGTGCTGGGAGCAGCTGTTGGTGGGTGGGTAGGCCCCTCAGACACTCTCCGATGGATACACATACATTCACGCTTACTGACACAACGCAGCACATTGAAAGGAAAAGAGGCCCAACTGGGGCCAGAGACAGAGGGGCACCAGTGCCCCACCCCCTGCACCTGCCGAGACCAGAAGCCCTCTGGGCTGAGCAGGGTCCCTGGGGATAAATGTGGCCAACAAATGAGGGCGGTGGTTAGCCTTCCTGTCCCCGGAGAGGCCAGGGGTGTGGTTGGGGCTTCAGCTGTCATCCTGATAGAATGCATGTCACTCCCTCCCAAAGCCCCCCACCCCCTATCTGTGACCAGGCTCACCCTGGGACCCACTGCTCGCCCTGTCCATTCAGAGAAGACCGACATCCTGCTGGTCCCAATGCTAACACATCGCAGGTTGGGGGTGGGGGGCTCACTGCTTTGTTATCCCCAAGACTCCTTATTTGAATCAAATGTGGTCTCAGATTCTATTTTTCCCAAGGGGAAAAAGAAATTAATCCCAGAGGAGAATTTCCCGCTTGTAGATTGAAACCTCTATCTCAATCCCCAAGGAAATACCCACAAACAGAACCTGTGCCTCCCGCCAGGGCCCCGCAGACAGACCCGGCTGTGCCTCTGGGTGGTTCGCTCTACCAGCCCCTTGTCCTGCCCTGAGGCGCCCCTGAGCCCCCGTGCCCTGCCTGCCCCTCAAAACATCCATGTGCTGCCCTCAGAGAACGGGGAGTGGGAGATAGTGCACCGGCCGGCCAAGGTCAACGTGGACCCCAGTATCCCGCTGGACCGTCCCGGCCGCCAGGACGTCACCTTCTACCTCATCATACGCCGCAAGCCCCTCTTCTACATCATCAACATCCTCGTGCCCTGCGTGCTCATCTCCTTCATGATCAACCTGGTCTTTTACCTGCCGGCTGACTGTGAGCCTCAGCGCCCGGCCCCGCCTCCTGGGCAGCCTCTCCCCTCCCCGAGGGCAGCCCCAGCTCAGCCCCTCCCTTCTTCCTGGCAGCCACCTGGGGGGTACCACCCCTGGGGCTTCCTCCCCCGGGTCCAGGCATGAGGGGCATGTTGCCAGCCAGGGGGAGGGCTCTGTGACCCTATCCAACATCTCCCAAATGGACAGGGCCCCTGGGTGTCTCATGTCTCTTGGACCCCACTTCTGCCTCTCATGACAGGCTTCCCAAGACCCTAGTTCTGCCAGAGCAGAGATCAGGTCTGTTGTGGTCACCATGTGTGACTGTGGGCCTGGCACACAGGAGGCCATCACCTGTTGAGTCAGTGGGTGGGTAACAGGATCTCTAGGAAGCCAGGGAATGGAGGCAGGCATCTACAAATACCTGGTTCTAGAAAGGCACGTGTCGTCTGTGCTCACTTTGCTCCAGAATATTTACTATGAGCAGGGCACAGCGACTCCCAGAACAAATGCCATCCAGCCCCTGCCCCTGGTAGACAGGGTAGAAATTACAGGACTGGGAGCATGGTCTGGGGGTGGTGGGCAGGGGCAAGGTTTCCTGGAAGAGGCGGTGCTTGAGCTGGAGATACTTTGAGAGGGACATTGCAGATAGAAAAGAGGCGCTGGGGCAGGGCCATGGGCCTGTGACCACATCAGCCTCTGCCAAGTGTACTCAGGAATTCAGGTGGGAAGAGCAGGGCAGTGTCGGGCTGGGGTCTTTGAGTGAAGTGCTGGGAGCTGGGGTGTTATTCTGGTGCCGGGAGCTGTCTGTGCAGGCAGGGACATGCAGAGCTGTAATTTAGGAGGGCTGAGTGGCAAAGGATTGGCTAATGATAATAGCTGGTGTTGGCTGAGTGACAACACCTTACCCAGTGCCAGGAGGAGTGACAACCTTAACACTCTCTCTCATCTGGTTGTCATAACACTTAACAGTTGAGAAAACAGGCACAGAGAGGTTAGGCTACTTGCCCAAGGTCACTCAGCCAGTAAGTGTCAGAACCAGGATTTGAACCCGGGAGCTCCAGCATCATAGCCCATGATGTTAATAGGCTCATGGCATTGTGAACAACTAGTGTGGGGGCCACAGTGGGACCCTCTGGGACCAGAGGTCACAGCTGAGTGCGGGCTCCCCCAGGTGGCGAGAAGACGTCAATGGCCATCTCGGTGCTCCTGGCACAGTCTGTCTTCCTGCTGCTCATCTCCAAGAGGCTGCCGCCCACGTCGATGGCAATCCCCCTCATCGGCAAGTGAGTGACGCCACGCCCCGCGTGCACCTGCCACTCCTCATGTCTCCCTGCCACCCATCATGGGCTGCAGGCTGACTGTGTGCTCACAGGTTCCTGCTCTTCGGCATGGTGCTGGTGACCATGGTCGTGGTGATCTGTGTCATCGTGCTCAACATCCACTTCCGCACCCCCAGCACCCACGTGCTGTCCGAGGGGGTCAAGAAGGTGAGCTGTCAGTAGCCCAAAGCTAGAAATTGTCCACACGCCCCTCTCCAGGAACCGGACTGAAAATACTGCGGTATATTCCTATGGGAGAGTGCAAAAGTACCACCTGCTGCTCCACACGCCGCCAGCATAATGTTACGTGAAAGAAGTCAGGCACCACACACTGCAATTTCCTCTCTATGAAGTTCAAGGACAGGCAAAAGCCAATCGTTAGTGATACAAGTCAGGATAGTGGTTACCTCTGTGGGGTGGGGAGAGGGTATTGATGTGGGGAGGCATGACCAAACCTTTTTGGGATGTTTAATATCTGGGTGGTGTTTATACAGTTGAATACATCTGCAAAAATTCATCTAGCTATGCTTAAGATTTGCTCATTCTATTGTACATTTGTTATACCTTGATTAAAAAGAAGGTGAGGACTGTGGGGGCATGATGCCCAGGAGAGGGCTGTCCTTCCTCTTGGCCACTATGGGGACCACATGGCTGTTCTGGGACAGCTGAGGGTGGGTTAGCAACATATCTGGTCTTTAAGCATTTGCAGAAGAGAACTCAGGATTTGGGGCATTTTTCTTACTCTTTTGTTTTTCATATATAATTTATTGTCAACAAATGAATTCTACTCTGTGCTGAGAGTAATAAGGGAGAGCTGGAAGCAACCTAAGTGTCCACCAGGAGGGGATTAGTGTGTGTGGGGTAATGACAGCATCAGGCTGGGGAGCATTTTGTGGTGGCCAGGAATGGAGTCACAGACATTTGGATGTGTGAAGGTGACCCATGTTGGTTAAATGGCTTTCCTGTGTCCCCCTGACCTGCCACAGCTCTTCCTAGAGACCCTACCCAAGCTCCTACACATGTCCCGGCCAGCAGAGGACGGGCCCAGCCCCAGGACCCTGGTCCGGAGGAGTAGCTCCCTGGGCTACATCTCCAAGGCTGAGGAGTACTTCTCGCTCAAGTCCCGAAGTGACCTCATGTTCGAGAAGCAGTCAGAGCGGCATGGGCTGGCCCGACGCCTCACCACTGCACGTGGGTCCTCAGTGGCTTGGGGTTTGGCCCAGCCATGGGAGGTGGGGTGGGGGAAGACCTCATGCCCACCTCTGGTTTGGTATCCACAGGCCGGCCCCCAGCAGTCTCTGAGCAGGCCCAGCAGGAGCTCTTCAGTGAGCTGAAGCCAGCTGTGGATGGGGCCAACTTCATTGTCAACCACATGAGGGATCAGAACAATTACAATGAGGTGAGTAGCCACAAGGTTGCCAGGTACAGATGTTCAAGTAGTACACTGATCAAGTGTATCCTATTTTAGGGGGACACGGTTCCCCTCAGAGACACATACCAATTTAGGTGGAGTTCCCAGTGGGTACAGAGTCCAGGCCCCCCAGATAGGGGGAGCCCCTGCCTAGAACCCCATAGCAGCACACTGGACCTGGTACACACTCAGGTATATACACAGACACACAGCTCCACCCTGTCGGGGGCACACCCTGACATGCCTTAGGGTCCCTTCTTTCTCTCAGCTGCCAATCATTTCTATCCCTGCTCAACTCCAAGCCTGATACTCCAGACACAGCCAGATATAGGCAGCCTTCTAGGGTTGTTCAGTATTATACAACTTTCTAAAATTCTCTCTTGAGAAAGAGGCACCTTTACCCATTTCACAAATGGGCTACCGTGTTTCCCCAAAGATAAGACTGGATCTCATATTAATTTTTGCTCCAAAAGACACATTAGGGTGTGTTTTCAGGTGATGTATTATTTTTTCATGTACAACAATCTACATTTATTCAAATACAGTCATGTCCTCTTCTTCTGGAACATCATCATAACGTACTAAATGCGTCTGTCTGGCTGACAATCTTAACTGGGGCTTATTTTCGGGATAGGTCTTATTTAGGGGGAAACACGGTAGCAGGAGCCTGAGTGGCTGGGAGGGAGCGCTGTGGCCCTGCTCTCGGTCTCCTAGACAGACAGAATGACCGGCTCTGCCTGTGGCTGGAGGGGGGAAATGCAGTATGTCCCCTTTGCTGCAAGCCAGAGGCAGCCCCTACAGATATGCCAAGGCCATGCCTGTCACTGAGCCCAGCTTGGTATGCACATCTTGTGGTCTGAGGGCCCTCTTCACCCCACTCTCTTTGCTGCCCCACTCTGTCCCCAGGAGAAGGACTGTTGGAGCCAGGTGGCCTGCACAGTGGACCGACTGTGCCTGTTTGTGGTGACGCCAATCATGGTTGTGGGCACGGCCTGGATCTTCCTGCAGGGCGCCTACAACCAGCCTCCACCTCAGCCTTTCCCCGGGGACCCCTTCTCCTACCTGGAGCAGGATAAGCGCTTCATCTAGAGTGGGCCTGGCAGGCCTGGCCCAGCTCTCAGGGTAGCTTTGGGTGGGGCTTTTGGCCTGAAAGGGATGGGCCTTGGGGGTTGCTGGGGAGGGGAGGGTAGCCATATGGACAAGGGTGTCTGAGAAAGGACAAGCTTTTCCTGGGGAAGCCAACTCCTGGCCCTGAAACTTGAGCCCCGTTGGTCCTGCGAGGCTGGGGCGAGACGAGCTGAGCTTTCCAGCCTTGCAAGGAAGGGAGACCAAGGAAGGGAGGCGATGTCCTCAACAATGATTCCTTTGCAAATAAAGACAGGACCACTTGAGAAGACCTGAGAGTGGACGTCGGCTGGGGGGTGGGGCAGGACGATTTGGGAAGAGGCAGGGGTTGGCTCAGGGACCAGGGAGGATGCCACTCAAGCTGGCCTTTTAGGACCCCTCTGTGAGAAAGACGGAGGCCTCTTCTTGCCACCCCCTCCCCCAGGTATGGGTAGAGCAGGTGGGATCCTGTGCCTTCACGTCCTGTTTCCCCCAACCACCCTCCTCCTGTCAACCCCTCAGTCTTGGGTTCCTGAGGCCCCACCTGGAGCTGAGGTTGGGGGCGCCTCTCTCTCCAGGCCCCTTAGGGAAGGAAGCTTTGGCAGGGGTGGGAGCACCAGGGTTGCAGAAATGCCTTTCCAGCCCTTTTTGTCTTGACCACTCTGTCGGGGACTTTCTGGGAAGCTGAGGACTGGGATGGAAGGGTTGGACCCAGCACGCCCACAGAGGCCAGAGTTCAGCCCATCCACCTCAGCTCACATGCACCAACCTAGAGCCCCAGAACTCGGCCCTTCCCTTGGAGTGTCCTCTCTTGGGCACCTAGTCCTCCTGCCCAAAGTAGGGTTACCAGGCAAGATTTGGGACATACACTAAAAAACAATTCATGTTTGTCTGAAATTCAAATTTAACTGGGCATCCTGTATATTTATTTCCTAAATCTGACAACTCTATCGCAAAGGGAGTCCCTACCAATCTTAAGGGCCAAAGGCTGAGACTACAGGAGCTGGGAGATAAGGTTCTATGAGGTACCCCACCTTTGGGATGGCCCCTGTGGTCCCCACCATATTCATACCCTATGTAGTGCCCTCCACACCATACCAGGATTGGTCTG
Organism: Rhinolophus hipposideros; assembly: GCF_964194185.1. Lineage (NCBI taxonomy): Eukaryota > Metazoa > Chordata > Mammalia > Chiroptera > Rhinolophidae > Rhinolophus > Rhinolophus hipposideros. The sequence goes on from NC_138052.1 coordinate 95,148,550, forward strand.
TGTGACCAATACAATGAGGCAGAAGTGATGTTATGTCACTTCCAAAATTAGGTTATAAAAGACATTTCTCTCTCTCTCTTTATCTCTCTCTCTCTTTATCTCTCTCTCTCTTATTCTCACTCTCACTTTGGGGAAGCTAGCTGGCATGATGAACACTCTATGGAGAGTCCCACAAGTTAAGGAACTGAAGCCTCCTGCCAACAAGTACATGAGTGAACTTGGAAGTGGGTTCTCCAGCCCCAGTGGGGCCTTCAGATGAGATCACAGCCCCATGACAGCCCCTGAGCCAGAACCACTCAGCTAAGCTGCTCCTGGATTCCTGACCCCCAGAAACTGTGGGAGATAATAAATATTTGTTATTTAAGAGACAAAGTTTTGGGGTAGTTTATAGCAGTGTGACCTTGGATGAGCCACTCCTCATCTCTTAGCTTCAGTTTTCTCATCTGTAAAATGAGCAAAAAATAAGTCTCATAGACATAGACAATAGTTTAGTGGTTACCAGGGGGTGGGGGTTTCTAGAAGAGGGTAAACGGGGTGAAATATATGGTGATGGAAGGAGAACTGACTCTGGGTGGTGAACACATAATGTGATATATAGATGATGTATTACAGAATTGTACACCTGAAATCTATGTAACTTTACTAACAATTGTCACCCAATAAACTTTAATAACAAAATAAATAAGTCCCACTCGTGGGGTGTTGTGAAAATCGAACTGCTAGTTGGCTTGAAGGTACTTACATGTGTTCTGCAAATTTAAGGGGTAGTTTGTGTTTTATTTTATTTTATTTTTAAATCTTATTCCTCATCTGTGGGCCTCAGTCAGGGAGGATGGGGCTCTGACGAGGGTCTCCTACATCTAAGCCTGGCATGGTGACTGAGAGAGGATTGGAGCAGGCATAGAAGGCCCAATTATTCACCTCCTGAAGTACAGGCATAAGGTCTTCACAGCTCAACCCATTTCCCTCAGAGGGAGTCGATGACCTCATGAGCTCAGGTGTACAGAAGGTGACATGTTTAGTTTTTCCATGAAACTGAGAGAAAAAGACCAAAACTGACCCCTACTTACTTTTGCCTTCCAATAGGAATCATCCACAAATTCAAGGTACAATTTTAAAAAATTGTTTATTTTTTTCAGTTACAGTTGACAATATTATTTTATATTAGTGTCAGGTGTACAGCATAGTGGTTTGACATTTATATAATTCATGCAGTGACCCCCCTGACTATACACCTGGGACTATACATAGTTGTTGCAATATTATTGACTATATTTCCTATGCTGTGCTTTACATCCCCAAGACTATTTTGTAACTACCAATTCGTATTTCTTAATCCCTTCAGCTTTTTCACCCAGCTCCCCAAACCCCCATCCCTCTGGCAATTAAGATACAAATTTTTAATTTTTCCCCTTTGAATAGAAAAACTAGCTTGGACTTACACTCGTCAGATGAGCAGGAAGCCCAGACCAATTCTGGACAAGAGGGTCCTTGTCCCCTGCCCAGAGACGAAAGGGAGCCTGGATTACAGATCCCGCGGCCATTGTTGTTGCTTCTCTCTGCCACACGGTGTTGCTGTTGGCAGCCGGTCTTACGCATTCCAATCGCCAGGTAAAGACCCTGCTCAGGTGGCTGTGAGCCTTCCAGAAAAGACAACCCCAAAAGGTCACACCCCACTAAAAGTGCGTCTTGTGTAGGGACCCAGAGTCACAGTGGGTCCCCCAACAGTACCCACTCGCCTGGCACTCTAGCCCCAGCGTGCTGTCAGTACTGGTCCACTCTCTGGGTGATATGGAACTCTTATCTCCTTCCCTCCACAAGAAGTCACACCTACAATGGTCAGCTTTCTGTGAAGGCAGGGGTGTCCCTACACACTCTCCCCAAGCCCACAGGGTTACCCACCTTCTTTCAAAGGGCAATTAATCCATTAAGATTGCATTGGGCTGCAAGGAACAGAAAATCCCAAGAACCATGATTTAAACAAAAAGCTTTCCTCTTTCTAACAGAATAAGAATTGTGAGGGAGTGTTTGAAACATTGGGTCAGCTGTCCCATGAAGCTATTAGGGACCAGGGTTGTTGCACCAGGTTGCAAGCTGACTGCCACAGCTCCACACTTTACATCTACGTTCAAGACAGGAAAGAAGCAGTCATTTCTGATCCCTTTTATTAGAAAGCAAAAGCTTTCCCCTGAAGCCCTTCAGCCCCTTGACCAACTTCTGCAGACATCCTTTGGTCAAGATGTTATCATATGGCCACCCCTATCTGCAAGGGAGCCTGGGAAACGAGCATTTCACTTTTCTAGCCTCTTGAGTAGAAGGTGGTGATGGAGGAATTGTTGTTAGATTACAGATAATGCCTACAGAAGATTTTCTCTTAATGGGTCCCATACCTACCCCTTAACCTTTCCGGGGCAGAAACCACCACTTCTCAAAGACAATAAACCTTCCTGAGAACCAGGGAGGTTTCTCAGTCTCTCTCCAAGAGCAGAGAGGACAGAAAACAGGAGTTGAAATCTTCATACGTAGGGAGGTGGCATAATTCACATCAGAGGGAAGTCAGTCTCCATAATCTTCTTCTTCTCTCCCAGACACTTGTGGGAAATGGAAAGAGGAAAATCAGAAATGCTGAAGCATCAGCGGGACCATCTTTGCCTGGGTGGTCCTGAGGAAGGGGGTGGAGAAAGGTGGTCCATTATTTAGCAGAAGCCATTAATGATCTTTGGCAAAGGGTGGTCTTGGAGGGGAGTGGATGGGGGAGGAGATATTGCTCTGCAAAATGGATGAGAGAATTGAGTCTGGAGGCACCAGAGGGCAAAGTGAGGAGAGGGGCCATTGGCTTTGTAACCTCCAGAGAAAGTCAGTTAGATGTGTGGTGAGAGCAAAGCTTGGGGTGGAGGGGGTGTCAAGAAAACCTGAGTGTGGGGCCTGGCGGAGGAGCCACCCACAAGGCAACATAGTGAAAGCAGATGACCAGGAAAGCAGCTGCCAGAACTACAGCCTCCCCTCCCCCCAAGTCCTGACAAAGACAGGAGGAATTTGTGGACTTCCTGCAAGGGGCTGGGATCTGAGCCAACTTCACTTGGATTTCCAAGGACAGGGCATGTTGGCTGATTTCCGGTTTACTAACACACCGAAATGCCACAGGCAGCATTCATTTATGGGTTGAGGGACATGTCCCCAAATGGTGCTTTCTTCCAGCCCTCAGAGGCATTCGCCACCCTAGGCCCCAGGAGTCGAAGGGTGGGTGTCATAGATTGGGAACCTGTGCTTTCTGTCTTGCCCATGAACTGGGCCATGCTGACCTGTCTGCTTGGAAAAGATGATCAGAAGACAGGTGGCCTGAGCCCGTGGTCATGGCTATTGGCTCCTATATCAGCCTCAGCCCCATTCTTCCCCTGACCACAATCCATCAAAGAGAATGGAGCTTGTTTCCCAGCCCTTCTGGTTCTCCTTCTCTGGGGGGCCACAACCTCAACTTTGTGGGTTCAAGTGATCAGCTTAGGTGTATCTGGGGTGCCCCCAGCCTAGTGCTGTGCCTGCCACATGCTGGGAACTCCCTAAGTCTGTGGATGATTTCATAAATACTGAGACCCCATGGAGGCGCCCCTATTCAGAGGCTGGCCTATTCACAAGAGCCCTGAATTCCAGATCTTTCTCAGCCCTCCTTCCTACAAAGCTTACCAGGCTGGGACCCATGCCTCAGAAACAGGGAGGACCCTAACCTGGCACCCTAATTTGTGTTTAGATGTCAAAGCCTGGGGGACATGATGCATTTTTCTTGTGGGCATTTTACCCTCCAGTGTCTTGGCCCAGTGGAGTGACCCATGAAGACATCAAGCTGGATAGGAGAGATTTGGGGTCCTCAACCATGTCACAGAGAAACTCAGGTACAAACATACCTAACCAAAAGCCTTCACACCTTCCCAAATACTGATCTGCTGGAGGGAGCAGGAGAGAGCCTTCCTCAGCACTCTACCTCCTCTCTCCCACATCCTCAGCTCCCCAGCTGGACCATGAATGGAGGGCTGGGACCACTGAGTCTGAGTGGAGATGGAAGCTGGACCATGTCTGCTGGGACAGACGGGGCTCCTCTGCCCCTCCTCTGCTCAGGTAACCTGAGCCTGGCATTGTGTCCATCCTGGAACAGCTGACAGTGCTGCGGTCAGACAGCTGGTGGGGCTGGGCCGGCTTGTCAGGGCTGGCTGGGGTGGGAGTGTGGGCTGTTACATGAGACACAGAGTTTACATCTCAGACCTGGGGCGCTGCCGTCCCACCCCTGTCACTGTGGAGAACTGTGGCACCATGCACAGGGGTCAGGGGCAGCTGTTCCTCCTGCCACTGCTGGCTATCTGCCTGGGTGTGGACACAGGGGGTTGGGGGCCTGGGGAAGCCCGGAGCAGGGGTCCAAGGCCTTAGGGTATGGAGGGCCTACGGGGCTCTTGGAGCCTGCCTCCAACCCCCTGTCCCTGCCTTTCCATGTCACATCCTCCCATGGCCTCCCTCTTTTTCTGCCCCAAAGCCCCGGCACCCAGGCTCACGGCTGTCTGTTGCAGGAGCCCAGGGCCGGAACCAGGAAGAGCGTCTGCTGGCAGACCTGATGCAGGACTACAACCCCCACCTGCGGCCCGCCCAGCGTGATTCGGACGTGGTCAACGTCAGCCTGAAGCTCACCCTCACAAACCTCATCTCCCTGGTGAGCCACAACCCTGTAGGAGGGCGAGGGAGGAGGGGGCCAGGGCACCAGGCCCTGGGACCTGCTGCGGAGACGGAGACGGAGACGCAGGGGCTGCTCCAGCAGCCAAGGAGGGAGGGCCCCACAGGGGAGACGCCAAGGTGCGGAAACACTCCCATGGAGGCTTCCCAGGCGGCTGGGGTCCTGTGGGACCCAACAGGGGCCTGTAGGGATTAACATCTGGGGAGGGCAAGTGACGGGGCCTTATCCACCGGTCTGCACCTCCAGAACGAGAGAGAGGAGGCCCTCACCACCAACGTTTGGATAGAGATGGTAAGAGACCACTCTGCCACCCTTTTTCCCTCTATCAGGACATCTACCATGGGGCCCCAAGACCTGTTCCCCCTCACCCGCCTTTTCTGTCCCCTCTGGGCTGGGCTCCTGTTCTTGGGGGTGTGGCACCACAGAGCAGGGGCCTGGCAATCCTCCCCGCTGCAGCAGTGGTGTGACTATCGCCTTCGCTGGGACCCACGAGACTACGAAGGCGTGTGGGTCCTGAGGGTACCCTCCACCATGGTGTGGCGGCCAGATGTCGTGCTGGAGAACAAGTGAGGAGGGGCGCATGCAGGGTGGGGGATGAAAGCACATAAGGGCAGAGCCCAGCGGGACAGGAGCCTGGCGGGGTGGGAGTGGCAGGGGGTTGCTGGGGGCGGGACATGGTTCCTGTGTCCAGGTGGCGATCAGGCAGAGGCAGGGCCCCTGGGGGAGGTTGGTGTTCCAGGCACCATCCACACAGAGCAGAGCGCTGGCGGGTCTCCGGTGTGCAGGGGCTGTTGAGGGCGTGAGTCTCAGACTCATGGTCTGGTCTATGCGCAGTGTGGATGGCGTGTTCGAGGTGGCTCTGTACTGCAATGTGCTTGTGTCTCCTGACGGTTGCGTCTACTGGCTGCCGCCCGCCATCTTCCGCTCCTCCTGCCCTGTCTCCGTCACCTACTTCCCCTTCGACTGGCAGAACTGCTCCCTCATCTTCCAGTGAGGCCATTTATTGGGGCGAGGGGGCATTTAGCGTGCTGCCCTGAGAAGAGCTCTGGCAGGGTGGGGGACATGTGGCTTCTGGCTGGGGCCCTGGCTCCATCTCCTGGGACCTCTGTGCCCATCTCAGGCCGGGACACCTGAACACGCCCATGTCCCAGTCCTCTTCTCCAACTACACTGCCTCAGTTTCCCTGCCTGTGCACCAAGGGGAGAAATGAATGTCTCTCAGTTTCTCACCCATAAATGTGCGAAGGGGGGTCTGGGTGAGGGTCTTCCCTAGTTTAGAGGAGCAGTCTTTTCACAGCGAGAACTTGAAGATAAACCCTCCTCTGTAAACAGACCCCAGAGCTACAGACGAGATTTCCTCTGTTCTGACCACTGGTCCCTCCTGGGCCGGAGGCAGTGGGAGGGCAGAACACATAGTGGCCCCGGGCCTTGGATACCAGGCGCCAGCACTGAGCCCCAGCCTCTTGGCCCTTCCACTCAAACTTCCCCAGACCCCGAAGAGCTGCCAGGTCCCCCCTCCTCTTGCTGCTAGGTTTTGTGGGGAGCTCAGAAATTCTTGGCTGCACTTTTTGTGGCAAAACTGCCCCCAGTGGCCCTCAGATGACTGTCCAGTGTGACCTCAGGGGTGGGTCCACACAACTCAGATTTATCCTCTTTCCTCCCCATCTACTAGATCCCAGACCTACAGCACCAATGAGATCAATTTGCAGCTGAGCCAGGAAGAGGGTCAGATCATTGAGTGGATTTTCATTGACCCCGAGGCTTTCACAGGTAACCTCCACCCAGGACCCCAACTGGGCCTGGCTGGGGGTGCAGGGCAAGACCAAGTTCATGCCCTTTCCCATATGACTCAAAATGAAAGCTACATTAAACCATAAAATATGTTTTTTTTAAGGCCCAACAAAGTTCTGATTTCCTCCGTGATAATGACTCCTATTTTGGAGGGAGGGGGACTAAGTGTACAATGTCCCACACTGTTTCTGTCCCTCCACGGCAATCTTTCGGGCACACGCTGGCCACTCTGCAGCTGGGTCACTCAGGCTGCGGGGGTCTGCCCAGCCCACTCCCTGTGCCCACCATGCCCTGCCGCCCACAGAGAACGGGGAGTGGGCCATCCGGCACCGGCCGGCCAAGATGCTACTGGACAGGGTGGCACCGGCTGAGGAGGCGGGTCACCAGAAGGTGGTCTTCTACCTGCTCATTCAGCGCAAGCCCCTCTTCTATGTCATCAACATCATTGCGCCCTGTGTACTCATCTCGTCTGTCGCCATTCTCATCTACTTCCTTCCTGCCAAGGGTACCTGAAGCCTGAGGGAGGGGCACCATGGCCTGGGCTGGCAGCACAGGGAGCAGCTGGGAGGGCACAGAAGGCACCAGGGGCGGGGGCGGTGCCCCACAGCAGGGACACAGCCCTGCTCTGAGGGCCTGTCTGTCACGGGCAGCGGGCGGCCAGAAGTGTACGGTCGCCATCAATGTGCTCCTGGCCCAGACCGTCTTCCTCTTCCTTGTGGCCAAGAAGGTGCCCGAGACCTCCCAAGCAGTGCCACTCATCAGCAAGTAAGCCTGGTCCTCACGCCGGCGGCCCACCTCTTGCCCTCCCTTCTTGGGCACTACCTTCCTGTGACCCTGCCCCCACCATTCTCCATACCAGCGCCTCCCCCCAAGGGCTCTCCATTCCCCCAAGGGATGGAGCAGCCGCTAAGGGTGGCAGTGGTGTCTGGGGCTGCAGTGCCCGAGGGCCAGCCCTGCCCCTGCCTACCCCCCTCCCCCGCAGGTACCTGACCTTCCTCCTGGTGGTGACCATCCTCATCGTGGTGAATGCTGTGGTCGTGCTCAACGTGTCATTGCGGTCTCCCCACACACACTCCATGGCGCGCCGGGTCCGCCAGGCAAGGCCCCTCCCTGCCTGCTCCAGCATCTTCCTGCCTAATCCACTCCCATGCACCTTCTTCTGCACCCCTGTCCCTACACACATTCCTCACCTGCCACATTTGCAGCAAATCTGCCCTGTGTGTATCTTGAGGCATGTGCCCAGATGGATTAATAGTAACACTGAGTGTTTACCAACTAACTGGCAGGCATATTATGCATACTAACTTATTTAATCATCATACAACCTCTGTGCAGTGGGTATTAGTATCATCTCCATGTTACAGAAGAGGAAACAGAGAGGTTAAGTAGCTTACCCCAGGTCACACAGCTAGAAAGTAGAGGACGCAGGATTCTGACCAGGCAGTCTGGCTCCAGAGTCTGTGTGATCTGCAGCCAACCTGTAGTCATCAGCTGGAGCCCTTGTCACAAATTTCCAGGACCTGTCACAGATTTCCAGGTCCCCCACCATGCCCTGGGCTAGAATAGCAGGAGTGGGGCCCAGGAACCTGTGCTTGGAATAAGTGCCCTGGTGCTTCTGATGTGCACAAAAATTTGGGGACCCGGCCTCAATGCCTGGCACAGAACAGCTGAGCTGGATCGGGGCCAGCCACTGCCCCCAATGTGCTGCCCCCAGCATGCTCTGGCAGCATAAGCCCTTCATGCCAACCTTCACCTTCTGCTCTGAAGCCCAGCCTGGCTGCCAAGCTAAGCCACCCAGGACCTCCCCTCTCCAGGTGTTCCTGCGGCTCCTGCCCCAGCTGCTGAGGATGCATGTTCGCCCGCTGGCCCCAGTGGCTGTGCAGGACGCTCGGCCCCGGCTGCAGAATGGCTCCTCCACTGGGTGGTCAATCACGAGTGGGGAGGAGGCGGCTCTCTGCCTGCCTCGCAGTGAAGTCCTCTTCCGGCAGCGGCAGCGCAATGGGCTGGTGAGAGCAGCACTGGAGAAACTAGGTGAGGCAGAGTGTGACGCTGGGGACACTCTTCCCCAGGGACTCCATACAGGGGAGGCTGCCTGTTGGCCAAAGCAACAGGCACCGCAAATGAGTGTTGGGCAAGCATCCAGGTTGGGGAGAGAGGGTGTGGGGTCCCTAAGGAGAGGCTACCGTCTCTGCTTGTTTCTCCTCCATTCTACTCCCAAACTTCACCCTATCCTCTCATTAGAGAAAGGCCCGGAGCCAGGGCAGAGCCAGGAGTTGTGTGGCAGTCTGAAGCAGGCTGCCCCAGCCATCCAGGCCTGTGTGGACGCCTGCAACTTCATTGCCCGCGCCCGACGCCAGCAGAGTCACTTTGACAGTGTAAGCTAGTCTGGGGTGGGAAGGACGATTGAGTATTTGGTGAGGGCTTGGACCTGCCATTGGGGCAGGATGAATGGAGTGGTCATGGTAGGGCAATGGGATAGAAAAACAGAATTGGGAGTGGGGAGGGGATTATGAAAGAAGCCAGGTTGAGGTCTGGAAGTAGGCGAGAAGGGCCCAAGGAAATGGAGAATGGAGGCTTGCTGGGGGGCCAAGGATGGCTCAGGGAGCCAGGGCAGGCTTGGTGCCATGGAGGGTCATCCCACCTTGCCTCCCACCTGCAGGGCAAAGAGGAGTGGTTCCTGGTGGGACGCGTGCTGGACCGTGTCTGCTTCCTGGCCATGCTCTCCCTCTTCGTCTGCGGCACTGCTGGCATCTTCCTCATGGCCCACTACAACCGGGTGCCCGCCCTGCCATTCCCTGGAGACCCCCGCCCCTACCTGCCTGACGGAGCCAACCAATTGCTGTGAGCCATGTGGAGTCTTACCAGCTTTGTTCTTCTGCTGAGGTCATGAGCGTGCTCTTTGGGAAGCACCCGTCAGGGCCATGGAAGCCAAAGAGCACTGAGAAAAGCTGGAGAAATAAAGAGACAGAGCTGGAGTCCTGGAGTGGTTGGGGGTGGGCTGAGGGCAGGGTGCGCTGTGGGGGTCAGCATCCGTGTGACAGTGGCTCGCTCATCTTGGCACTCCCGTCACTTCAGTGATGCATTATCAGCTCCCATGATGTTTGAAGCCCTAACAACTCTGTTCTGCACGATGCCCCCAACTAGGTAAGGTCCTGGCCCTCCGGGCCTGGGCCTCCCTTTCTTTTTATGAGTTCCTGAAGGAGGGAAGTCAAGAGAAATGTGAAGAATAGCAGACAACGCTGTCTCAAAAGAAGAGCAACAGCCCACTCCAGCTGCCCTCTCCCTCCCCTGCCTTTGGGTGCTGTAAGCGCCCAGCACTCAGCTGCACCAGTGACCTTCCTGTTCATTGATCACAAAAGATTTCATGAGTTTTATTATCTTTTTTCATTGTTAAGATAAGGGCTTCTCACAGCGTCATGGAAAAGCAAGAGTCACTATATCCCCAAATTTCAGACTGGCAAACGGGGGCCCAGAATAAGAGAGGCTTCCCAGAACACTGGTGGCTAAATAAGGTTTGGAGTCCAGAATGACCAGTTCTGACCCAATCTTAGACACCCTAAGATTCCACAGCCTGGAAAACAGACCTCTCTTCCGTCTCTTCTCAAACACCGGGGAACTTGCACTGGTCCCACAGGATGGTTAAGGAAGAGCTAGGTAGGGAGGCCGGGAGGTGACAGGGAACTGCTGGGCTCTGCCTTCAGAGAGGAGACACTGACCAGCCTCCCTGTACCCGGCTTGGGAAACGATGGCCTTCCTGGGGGAGAGGGGAGACACTGCTTGGAGAGTACAGCTGGGGTCAGAGTTGTTGGTGACAACAGCGTAAACCTTGGCAGGTCATTTGCGCTCCCTGAGCCTGCTTTCTCGTCTGTAACTAAGGGCACAGATATCAGCTCCTATCTACCCTCATCACAGGATCAAAGGCACCTGGGGAAGGTGATTCAAAACTGCGAGTGACGTAGAAAGAGCTGAGAGTGGGACGTTGTCGGGGGAAGGGAAGACCCGGAAGTAACCCCCTCCCCAAGTGCAGGGTTGCTGACTTTGGGGCTCAGTCACCAGCAGGTTCATTTCCGTCACTCCACTGTGTGCCCCGTGCACCCGCTGTGTGTTTGGAGCAGAGACTTTTATCCGGGAGGCAATTTGATGACGGAGGGACCCGCTCCGGTTCCTGTTGGCCTCTTACTCGCTTTGTCGGCTGGGATGAATCGCTCGCCCGCTCTGGCTGCTTCAGAGGGCGCAGCTCACAGGCTCTGGGGCTCGGGGCCCACGCCAGCCACCATCAACAGCCACTACCACGTGCAGAGGGTGATCACGTCCAGCGCCTGACGTTGGTTATCCGGTTAAATGTACACGTCAACCTGCAGAGGCAGGTACCATACAGCACGTAGTGTCCCCGGTACCAAAGCGGAAACTGCCCGGGGAGGTCAAGGGAGTCCGGGCTCGGTCGGCCCGCCCTGGGGAGGGAGTGTGGCTCCGCACCTCGCGGAGTCCAGAGGCGGCGCGCTCAGCAGCGCGGCGCCGCCTCTTTCTCGGAGCCTGCCACCGGCCGGGGACCCTTCCTGGGAGCCGCAGGGCGGCTGGGCGGGCGGGGAGCCGACGGGCACAGGGCTGCTGCCCACGGCGGACGCTGCCCGCCAGCCCGCCGCCTCCGCGCAGCCGCCCTGGGCAGGAGGCCGGGACGCCCGACCCCCAACCGGGCCGCCGCACTTACGTTCCGATGCACAGCGCGCAACCGGAAGTGGCCGGGCCCTGGGCGGAGGGACCGGCGGAGCGGAAGTCACTCCGTGAGGCAGTGGCGACGACGGGAGGATGAACAACAAGTTCGACGCGTAAGTGGCGCGTGGCCGCCTCCCGGGACCCTTCCCCCCAACCGTTCCCCGCGCCGCCACCGCCGCGGCCCGCGGCGACACCAGGTGGACGGCGCCGCCTCCCTCCCGGGCGCGGGCTGCGGGCTGGATCCGGCCCAGGCGGCGGGCGGGGAGCAGGGCTCTGGGGCGGCGGGCGGCAGGGGTCCCGGGGGCCCCAGGGCCGCGGGGGTCGGGGGCCGGGGGCCGGGGCGGCGTGGGCGGCTGCCGGCCGGCGGCGGGCGGAGAGGCGGCGGCGGGGCCGGTCCTCAGCTCTGGAGCCCGCTTTCCCCACTCGTCTGGCCCGGGCCGGTCCCCTCTGCGCTCCGGGCCTCAGTTTCCTCATCCGCGAAGTGGGGCGGTAATGGAGCCGGTGGCGCCGAGCTGTGACGGCGCAGGGAGGGGCCGTGGGCCGTGGGCTCGGCCGCGGCCGCCCGCGTGCGGGTCCCGGTCGTCGCCCCGAGACGCCTGCCGCCTGCCTCGCGGGTCGTTGCGCGGCGCTCACTGCGGAGTGCGCTCCCGGGGCCCGAGTGCCGGCCGCGGGCTGCAGGTGCAGGAAGGACGTGCCGAGTCGCGCTGCAGGCTCCCTGCGGCCGCTGTGTCCCAGGTAGATGACGGCCTTCGCCCTCCTCCGGCAGCCTCGGACCCCCGTCTTTGCCGAAGGCCCGGGCTCCCAGCCCCACACCCACCGATTACCACGTGTTCCACCGCCCAGACATTACCCAGCCCCCAGCCGTTGTCACCCAAGCCGCATCAGTGGTCAGCGCCCTGCCGCCACCCGGCTGCCACCCAGGGCTGCGACAGGGCCAAGTCACAGTCAGCCTGGCTCAGCGGTCCTTGGTCCCGTGCTCAGTAGTGACGTCTGAATGTAAAGTGCACTTCCCTTCTGTTTCGGTTGTGACAAGCCGCTGGTGGGGAGCTGCTGTTTGCCCAGCGCCGAGGCTGCCGTGCACGCTGCGAGGTCCTGGGTGCCCACCTCGCAGGTCCTGGGTGCCCACCTCGCAGGTCCTGGGTGCCCACCTCGAGGTCCTGGGCGCCCACCTCGAGGTCCTGGGCGCCCACCTCGAGGTCCTGGGTGCCCACCTCGAGGTCCTGGGTGCCCACCTCGCAGGTCCTGGGCGCCCACCTCGAGGTCCTGGGTGCCCACCTCGCAGGTCCTGGGTGCCCACCTCGCAGGTCCCGGGTGCCCACCGCGCAGGTCCTGGGCGCCCACCTCGTAGGTCCTGGGTGCCCACCTCGCAGGTCCTGGGTGCCCACCTCGCAGGTCCTGGGCGCCCACCTCGAGGTCCTGGGTGCCCACCTCGAGGTCCTGGGCGCCCACCTCGAGGTCCTGGGTGCCCACCTCGCAGGTCCTGGGCACCCACCTCGAGGTCCTGGGCGCCCACCTCGAGGTCCTGGGCGCCCACCTCGAGGTCCTGGGCGCCCACCTCGAGGTCCTGGGCGCCCACCTCGCAGGTCCTGGGTGCCCACCTCGAGGTCCTGGGTGCCCACCTCGCAGGTCCTGGGCGCCCACCTCGCAGGTCCTGGGTGCCCACCTCGAGGTCCTGGGTGCCCACCTCGCAGGTCCTGGGTGCCCACCTCGCAGGTCCTGGGTGCCCACCTTGAGGTCCTGGGTGCCCACCTCGCAGGTCCTGGGCGCCCACCTCGAGGTCCTGGGTGCCCACCTCGCAGGCAGCCCCCCAGGAGTGTCTCCCGGCTGCCCAGAGGCCTCTTCTAGTACTTTTTGGCGGAGGGCTTCTGCGGCCTGCTGGGCAGCTGAGCCCAGCTCTGCACCCACCCCCTACCCCCCTCGTAAACCCTGCCTCAGTGTACTTTTCTGCCAGTGCTGTGTCCCCTTCCTTCACTGAATGGCACAAGTCAAAGTTTTGTCTTAAGACACTTGGTGGGTCATGTGGCCCAGTCCTGCCCAAATCATTTGGAGGTCTGCAGTAAGCTAATTTAAGAATGGTAATAATGCTCCTAATAAAACCATAGTGAAAGAACAATTAAAAAAAGAATGATAATAATGCCTTACACGGCGTCTTGCTGGATACGTCTCACGTATTATTCGTAGTCCTTAACAACCCTGCGAAGGGGATCCCGGTACCTCCTTTTATAGAGACGGAAAAGGAGGCTTCCTGAGCTTAAGGAACTTGCCCACAACAGCAAGGGCCATATGGTGGGATTCAAACCCAGATTTGTTGTCTAACCTTGGCTCAAGTACCTCTTGACAAAAATTAACCTGAGTCCATTTTAATTAGTTGTAATTATTAACTATTCCTTATCCTGCGCCAGAATTTTTTAACATCTGTCTTCCAGTTATGCAGGAAAAAAAACAAAGCTTTCTTTCATTTGAAATGAGCAATTGAAGACAGCACTCCTGCCCCTAGTTTTGGTTTCCTTGTTACTGTTTTTCATGTAAAAAGTCTGCAGTTTTTAGACCATTGTTACGTACTTGGCTTCTGCCACTCTACACCACTTGGTCCCTAAGGCCGAGTTCCAGTTGCCAGAATCCTAAAAGTCCAGTGCCTGGAGCTGAGCGCTGTGGTCTCATCAGATTAAATCTGAGCTGTGGGCTCAGATGAAGGAACGCCAGCCTCCTTCACTGTGTGGCTTCTGCTTCTGGGAGTGAAGTTGCTCCCCGCCCCCTCCACCTGTCAAGTCCTTAGCTGCCATCCTTGGGGTTCATATGCAAATCCCAAGATTCTTTCCCTGTACTGCAGTCCTGGCTCTGATGAGCCTGGTTTTCAGATCTGGACGCCAAACCTGATTTGCCTCTCTTATGTCTTTGTTAGCTTTTGGCCCCTCCTTAACTCTTGTCTGAATCACTTACTTGGCACTCATCCTGTTCGGCCTTATATTGCTCTGATTTTAGAAATCCATTCGCTAAACATGTTTGTTTTCTGCCACTGTCTGGTAGTAGACATATAAGGATGAATTAGACCAAGTTCTCACCCACAAGGAAGCCTTGTAGTCAGAGAGTCTGAGGCCCTACCTGGGCATACGCCTGGTGAGCTAATTAGGGGCCACCCAGTGTGCTGTGCGGCCTCAGAGGTGCTAATTCCCTGCCTGAGTCCAGGGAACTCTGCCGTTTCAGTCTGGATTGGCTCAAATCCAGCTTTGAGATGGGAGGAGTAGCCTCTGGAAGACAGCATACAGATGACTTGCCTTACGTGTAGGCTTGGAGGGCAAGGTGGTTGGTTAGCTGCACCCTCAGGAAATGACAGCTCAAGATGGAGGCCCATTAGGGTTTCCAGTTGCTGTCTTAGAAGGGAGTCTGGACGTGTGACTCAGGGATCAGTGTTGTTTCTCCTCGCACGTATTTTTGTTGTTGTTTTTCTGTTTTCTAGTCGTGGTTAGCAGCAAAGCCACTAAAAAGAAAGGAAGTTATATGCTTTGCTTGGGGCTCTAGCAAAATGAGATGCTGGGTGACGGTGTCCCTCTTCAACCAAGACTTAAAGCAAAGGGAACCCAGGTGATGTAGTGGGGGCTGGGAGCTAAGAAGAGAGGGAAATGGTTTGAGTCCCTGGGGTATGCCCTAAAGAGAGGCAGGAGCTGTCTTGGGGCCTGTGCGATAGAAAAATGCCATGAGATGTTCTAGATCAGGAGATAAAACACTGGCCCTGACAGTACAGCTGTGACAAGTACAAGCATTTATGTGGGGACGTCCCGAAGAAGGGAGTCCAGCTTGGCCTAGGGAGAGATTAGAAAGCATTGCCAAGACAAAATGGCCCTCAATCTGAGTCCTGAAGGACAAGTTAAGCGGGGAAAGACGGCTCTCCAAGAAGAGACCACGTAATGAGCCTAACAGAGGGGGGAGGTCAGGGCTACAGTGAAAGGAGTATGTGGGGAGCAGGCAGGCAGAGCAGGGGCCTGTGTACCGTGTGAAGCCAGAGTCGTGTACCTTAGCTCCTCGGTCAGGCGCTCTCTGTAGTGTCTGATACACACAGTAGGTGCTTGGTAAATGTTGTGGGACGTGCTAGACAGGCCCCTTTTGGAAAGGAGACCAAACCAACGTAAGTTTCCTATAGGGGGAGGGGTATTGTAAGTACAGATAATGGTCTCCCAGAAGTCCAGGGTGGTTGAACCAAGCCCATGAAATAGCAGCAATGAAACCACGCTCCCCTCCACTTTCTCTGCTCATCTGTTCATTCCCTCCCTCCTTCCCCCGCACTGGCTTTCTCTGCTTGTGTTCCTTGTCTTTATTCCCTCGTGGTTTTTCTTGTATGGGTTCGATGTGACTGCCCCAGCTCTGACTCTGTGGTCTTTCATCGTGTGGATGAAAAGGTGAGGGAGGAATGTGCGCGTAATTTCGAGCAAGGCCCTGCCTGAGGCACAGGTTATTGGCCAGGCTGGACTGCCCTTTGGTCAAATGCCCTTCATAGTCATATCTTGGCCAGGGTGGGGACAGGGGCTCTCATGGCACAGTGCATGACCACCTGAGTATATCCTACAGCTAGGGCTGTGAAATGGGCAGAGCAGGCCCCCCACCACATGGCTAGCTCATACATTCTGGTGCTTACTGAATGCTTTCTATGTGCTAGGCACTGGGGATTCATGGGTAAAAAAATGTAAAATGCTTTATAGCAGGTTTCTGTATCTGTATAGGGTAATATCTGAGTTATAGTTTGAGCATTTCCAGTACCTTTCTTGAGAATTGTGCCTAATTCCACTTGACTAGATAGTCATTCGGGTGAGAAAGGACCTTTTTGAGAAGGTCCATGATAAGTTAATGGTCCAGCTCTAGACTAAGCAGCATTCTTATCATGTTTGTGAACTCACCTTCTGGGTCCAGCGAACGTTAGGTGTACCTGAAAGCCTTAGAGTAGTTTCACTGCTCCTAAAAAGGTAGCACCTAAAGCATGTTTGAGCAAGGCCCTGAGTATGTGTAAGGCAAGAAGATAGTCAGTCATTTCTTTTTATTTAACATTGATTCAGTGATCTGTGCTGCATGTTAGGACAGCCTCTTCATGTCCTAGGTGCTGGGGATACAAAGATTAATAAGACACTGTTCTAAGGGATCCCTCCATCTCATAGGAAAAACAGATGTGGGAAGAGTGGCACCCCAGGCTGAGGGGGATGGTGTTTGCAGGTAGCACAGATGTGGGAATGTAGGTTGCTTTGGGAGGTCGGGGAGGGAAAGAGGATGCCCTAGGCAGGAGTCAGGTTCTAGAGTATCTTACACTCAGTCATTGTGCTTTGTCCTGCTGGGTGGACATCAAAGGGTAAGTGAACTGCTGAGACTTTTAAGCATGGAAGTTAAATGATCAGATTGGCATTTAGGAAGATCATGCTGGTGGCTGTGGAGGATGGAAAAGGGGTGGAGAAGATTTGTGCTGGGGAGACCATTTAGGAGTTTTCTGTAATAACTGAGATGACGAGGGGCCCTGAGCTAACGCAGTAGCAGTGGCGAAGGATGGAAGGGATGATTAGAAGTGGCAAGAAAGACAGGTCGTTTTTAAACTTCATTTGAAATGCCAGAGCAGTTATTTACTCCAGAAACTCTTCTCATTATTGATTATTTTTGGCAGAGAAAACAATTTCTTAAATTGTTTACCTCTTATTTCTTTGCACAGCCTGTTAGAAAACTGGTAGATGGTGCTTTCTGGAATTCACACATTAGCTGACGGGTATTTCATTTTCGTTTAATCCTCCTAATTCACTTTCTGCATTTCCTTGCCTTTCTCGCATCTCATTGCCAGTATTTTGAGTGACTTCGGGTTGTTTCAATGGTAGTTCTCGTGACCTGGGGCCTTTGTTAGGTAAGCAATAGTCCGCTCAATCACGGATTGACATTGTTTTGCTTTTGTTATTTAGATTGAAAGATGATGACAGTGGGGACCATGAGCAGAACGAAGAAAACAGCGCACAGAAAGATGGTGAGAAGGAAAAAACGGAACGAGACAAGAGTCAGAGCGGCGGCAAGAGGAAGGTGGGTTTGTGTTGCACAGATATGGGTGCCTTTGGGCTTGAGACATGGTTATCGCATGGAGTTGGTATCTGGAAGATACCGATGAACTTGATTGCATACTGTTTTGTGATATCTGATTTTGTTCTTAAGAAAAGATTGTTTAATCACTAGAGTTCGTTTCGGGAGCTCAGAACTTTTCCCTGTCACAGACCCTTGAGATGCTTTCTTGCTTTCCAGCATTCTCCTAGCCTGAGGTACGGGAGGTTAACCCTGGAGTTGAACAAGGCTGTTAGTGCTTCATAAGATGCTGCTGTACATGCCTTGAAATTTTAGACTCTTCAGTCAGTAATAGTCTAAGCTGAAAGTGACTTGGAAAAGAGGAAATGTAGACAATGAGAGATAACTGGATCAATTTCTTTCTTGAAAAATCAAAGCAATTACGAGTTGCTTCATTCCACAATATTGACTGCCTTCTAAATGCAAGCATCTTAGGTGCTGAGGGGACACAAAGGTGAATGAAACTGGATCAAGAAGCTTACATTTAACAGTGATGATAATAGCAGCCAACTTACTATGAGCCAGGCACTGTGCTAAGCACTTTACATCTATTAATTTATTTAATCTTCTCAGTAACCCTATGAGATGGTTATTATTATTTTCCCCGTTTTGCAGATAAGCATCTAAGGCACAAACAGATTAAATAGCTTGTAAGTGATAGCAGGTAAGTGATAGAATATCATAGAGGAGGTGGTGCTGGGCCTGGAAATACTTGAGATAGGATAGAAACTAAGTACCTATGTTATGTAGAAAGTTACAAAAGCCATAAGAACACTGATACAATGTTACAAGAATTGAGAATCAATTAACCACTAAAGAAATTTACTGTGTCAGCAGAATCTGAGGTCCTAGTTGCAGGTAATTGAGAATGTATCCTTTTTAAGCTGTGGTGGTAGGAAGGGGTGACACTGGGAAATGTTTTCTCAGTCTCAGAGCATGTGAAAAATGCCCAGGATGAACACACCTTTTTAAATTCACAGGCTGTTGTCCCTGGCCCCGCAGAGCACCCCTTGCAGTACAATTACACTTTCTGGTACTCCAGGAGGACCCCCGGCCGTCCCACCAGCTCGCAGAGCTACGAACAGAATATCAAACAGATCGGCACCTTTGCCTCTGTGAGTACTTAGGGGTTTAATGTCGTGGGCCTTGGTAGTAAATTCCTGCCTATGCTTATATTGTGTTTATTCATCCTCCTGGAAACCTGTTTAGGATTCTGCTTTCCTCAGTCAATGGATCTGAGTCTCTGAGGTCAGATTTGTTCCTTCTTAGGTTTCTCACTAGACATCTGTAGGTAGCAAGTATGGGAATTATGGAATTGATCAGAAGGGAACAGTGCAA
Organism: Rhinolophus hipposideros; assembly: GCF_964194185.1. Lineage (NCBI taxonomy): Eukaryota > Metazoa > Chordata > Mammalia > Chiroptera > Rhinolophidae > Rhinolophus > Rhinolophus hipposideros. Next base: position 95,167,180 of record NC_138052.1, read on the forward strand.
AAATACAGGTTTGTTTAAGTAGATATTTATTGAATGCTTACTATGTGCAAAGTGTCAGGGGTGATGCAAAATTTTATAATACGTGGTGTGTGTTCTCATGAAGTTTGATGGTCAAGTTCAGAAGTCTCTTTTGTATTTAAGGACCTCCCATCAGGGTTTTGGACAGGTTAATGATTATGTATAAAGTGGCATCTTTTTCCTGTCTTCAGAAAGGAAATGAAATCTCTAATAATTGTTTTTGTGGGTACTGTTAGAACAGAGAGCCCAGGCTTCGTCTTCGCACTCTCACAGACAGCTGGGGTTGTATTCCCTGAGAAGCTGTCTGCAACTAAAACCAGTCTTGTTCAACAAAGATTATTATGTACTTCTTGCGTGCTGTACATTCCATCTATGGGCAGAATCAAATGCAGGATTTGTTATTTTCTTGTCATTATTGAGGTACCTGTCCTGTTTAAAGTGCAGCCACTAGAAAAGGAAACTAATAGACAGTAAACATGACAACAGATCAGTACAGAGGAAGCACCCAGTAATAAGCACTTTGCGTAACTTCCTCCAATCGTTATGATGGCCCTGTGAGGTCAGTGATGTATGTTATCCACATTTTACAGATGAGAAAAGTGAGACTTAAGTATCTGATCTAAAGTCTCAAGTAGGTTGCCATTTACTTGAGTAAGTAGAGGACCGGTGTTGAGACTCAGGTTGGACAGGCCACATTCAAAGCCCATATTCTCTCACTCTGCCAGTGCACCAGAATGCATGACGTGGCTCAACGAGTTGACAAACTATATCTATTTATTCGTTTATTAATGAGATATACTACACATATAACTATTCATCAGGTCATCTGATTACTGTGCTGAGTTGATATGCTCCCTTATCTCTGGTAAATTTAGGCTTTTTTGAAATATTAAAAATAGCTTGTGCACTGGTGCATATTTGGTTCCAGAAATGTTTGTTGAATGCATTCAAGGCACTAGTAGGGTTCTAAAATGAATTAAGACCTTGCCTTTAGGGAAATAAGGCGTGGCCAGGAATTTCTAATAACAAGGGAGACAGAAGTGCCCTTGGGAAGGTGTGGCTAGAGAGCTCTGGGAGTTCTAAGGTAGGAAGGGATTAATTTCAACTTGGGGAAAGCATCTTTCGGAGGAGATGGGTTTAAGATTGAAGTTTAAAATTTTTTTTAAAGGTCAAGGATACAATTTTTATTTTTAACTTTGATTGGGGAATATTGGGGAACAGTGTGTTTCTCCAGGGCCCATCAGCTCCAGGTCATTGTCCTGCAGTCTAGTTGTGGAGGGCACAGCTCAGCTTCAAGTCCAGTCGCCTTTTTCAATCCTTAGTTGCAGGGGGCGCAGCCCACCATCCCATGTGGGAATCGAACTGGCAACCCTGTTGTTCAGAGCTCCTGCTCTAACCAACTGAGCCATCCAGCTACCCTGAAGTTTAAAATTTTGATCAGGTGACCAGAAGAGAAAGGAATCCTTGGCAGAGAATTGAATTTCTGAAAATATCCATATACAGTTGATCCTTGAGCAGCGCTGGGGTTGGGGGCACTGACCTCCCGCCCGGTCAGCAATCCTGTATAACTGCAGTCGGCCCTCTGCATATGCTGGTTCCTGACCATGACGTTGACGCTGAACAACACGGCGGTTTTGAACTGCCTGGGTCATTTGAAAAAATAGCACATATAAGTGGACCCTCGCAGTTCTAACCCGTGTTGTTCGAGGGTCAACTGTATTCTAAACATTCCCGAACCTGTCACAAAAAATGTCATGACCTGCTCTGTGGGAATGGTAGACATTCCAGGAAAATGGCAGCCATCATGTTGTGAAGAGCCGGGTGAGTGCTTGGAGGATCAGAGAAGGCACTGAACTGGGGAGTAGGTGTTTATTCGGGGTTCTGTTCAGTTATGTGGTGGTGAGTACAAATGTTTCTAGCATTTTTCTTTACGTTTTAAGGAAAGCATATATATATTTACCCAACTTGTGAAAAGAGGTTTTTGTTTTCATTGTTTTGGTACGTATGTTGAGTTGCGTAGTTTCTCACAGCATCGTCTTGGGTTAATGCTCACTGGATGCGTGACAGTGTTTACAGTCTGCTGTTGTATAATCCAGGGCATTAAGAAATGCCTCACGATATGAAATTCCTCACAGAACATAATTCTATTGCGAAATAGAATTGTTAAACCCAAAGCATTTGGGCTGCATTTCCCATTAGTCCTTAGTCCTGGCGTTTAACAACATGGAAAAGTTCCTGCATCAGGGAAACTGAGAAGGCAGCATTTTGAAATGAAAGAGCACTAGGCTTGGGAGCCACAAGGTTCATTGCTCCGGGGCTGAACTCTGGGTTGGGGCAAGTCGGGAAGCCATTTCCTCAACTGTAAAATGGGTAAGGTAGCTGAGGCAAATTCTGGACCTCATATGCTGAGTCTGAACACTTCTTTTATTTTTTGGTTTCAAAAACCAAAATTACCTTAAGAGAAGGACAAAAAAATTCAAAGAGAAGGACAAAAAAAATAATGTTTCTTGAGCTGCTTGCTTTATCTCTCATTTAGATATAAGATTGTGGCTGTAAGATTGTATAGTCTGAGTGTAAGATTGGAGGAGACTAAACCGTTAAGAAAACAACGCTTAATTGGGGAATTGGGGCTGGTTTGTGTACTTTTCTCCTCACCACCCCCCTCCCATTCCTAATACACCGTAAGCCAAAGCTTCTAGTGGGTGCACTTTCTTTCTTCCCACTGTGTTAGGGTGGAAAAAGATTATTGCTCATTGTATACATACGGCCACTTACTACCCCAGATGACTGTGTACAGTTAAGCATAGCAGTTGCTGAGATGAGACCCTGTATTGAAGTCCTAGAAATGACATTCTTTCCTGACTTCTGTGAGACATTGCACATGTTCTGGTCTGTAGAGGAACTGCAGGGACAGCCGTTTCACACAGTAGAAGGTCTGGTTCTCCTCAGTTGCTCTCCACATCTGTACATAAGACCTCTGGTCTGTGCATTCAGCACCTGCTTTCAGTGTGTTGGCAAATGCCAACTATTTCTCTTCAGACTCTTCCGCATTTTGTCATTTCTCCTAAAGTGGCCTCTTCACTGGCCAGCACTTGGTAGGTGTCCTCTGAATCACAGAGGAACAGGGACATAACCTCCTGCTGAGGCACTGCTGTGAGAAACAGGAATAGCACGGTGAGCATCAGTGAGCTACGCTTGTCGAGAAGTATGTCTACGTTTCTAACAGCACTGTGAAGGGGGAACAAGGAGAAGCACAAGTGTTCTAGCCAAGAAGAGGGGCTGAAACCCTCAAGATGAGAGACTATGCCTTGCTTGGGCCGTCCTGGCCTTGCAAAGGCGCCATGGGGGACAGTCGTGCACGGAGCTGGCTCTGTCATGTGTACTCAGTAAGAAACAGAACGAAGTGTATTCCATTGTAGCTCTATTTGCCAGTAAACAGTCTTTGGTCAAGAGGTGATTTTGTTCTAAAAAGTACATTCAGGCGGAGGTTATGTGGGACTCCCTATCCCTCAGGACTAAAGGGTTTCCACTGTGGAAAACAATGTCTGCACAGCATGCAGTGGTTATCTTGCGACTTCTGCGGGAGGATGCGTATTGGCTGACGTGACCTCACCAACTACAGCTCCTGGCTGAGGCTGGCATTTCTCACCTAAAGAGTTTGTTCTTGTATCAGCAATACTACGTTTTTCGTTTACCCATCTGAACCATGTCCTTTGGTCTAACATGCCTTCCCTCCCACACGGTCCTCCAGATGAAAATGTATCCCCCCAAAGTACAGCCTGTAACAGTGTGACTTCCACGTTGGTTCTTCTGTCTTAAGTGAATCTTGCATTCATTCAGAGAAAAGACACACCGTTGGTACTCGGGCCTTCTCTCCACAGGTGGAACAGTTCTGGAGGTTTTACAGCCATATGGTACGTCCCGGGGACCTGACAGGCCACAGTGACTTCCATCTCTTCAAAGAAGGAATTAAACCCATGTGGGAGGTGAGCAGTAGGGGCTTCGGACTGCTTTTCTGAGCAAGTTGTTTTTTGGGGGGTTTTTGGCCAAGTTTAAAAGCGTTTGAAAGTCTTCTCTCAAAACTGCATCAGTATTTAGTACACCCTTAGAATGGAGACGTCTGGGAAAAGACACAATGCTAGTACTTGTGTGGGTGGGTTGGTGATGGGTGGTTTTGCAAGATTGTTTTATCACTAAAATGGTATTGCAACAACATTAAAGGGCTTTTTTAAAAAAAAATTACCCTTATTCCCATAGAACTGGTTGTGTGTGTGTGATATGTGACTGTGGTATACTTATGATTAAAATGGGTGATAAACAAGCTTACAGATGATAACCAGAGACCCAAAGCTGAGCTCTGTGATCTCTTGGCTTTGCTGTGATCCATCTTCTTTTCTGATGCCAGGGCATTTTTCTAGAAGACGTGATCACATCCTTCCCCCTCGCCCCCCAATATTTTTTAATCATATGCAGCCCTCCACTACTCACGTGATCTTGCACCTAATCTGCCTTTCAGTCCCCATCTCCCATCACCTCTGATCTTCCTTTCAGCACAGCGAGCCTTCCTTCGCATCTCTGCTTACACTCAGAGTTGCCGCAGCCCTGTGCTTCCCAGAGCCCTTCACCTGCTCAGCCTGGCTAACTCCTAGGTTCTGCAAGACCCAGCTTACATGTGTCCTCTGCTTGAGTGTTTCTGTCTTGTCCTTCTTTCACTTACTGTGTGTATCCCTGTTACAGCAGCGCTCGTCAGACTGGATGCTGTAATTGGTGTTTTTTTTTTGTCTCCTCGACTAGACTGAGTCTGGGTAGAGACAGGGCTTCATGTCTGTGTGTTTGGGACCTGATGATGCTTGGCCAACTCTTAGCAAATGAAGTCAGGAATGATCTGTGTTTGAAATCTGACACCATTTCGATTCCTAACGTAGTTCCGGAAAAAGAGGATTCTTTTTAAGGGGTAGTTTAGCCATTTCTTGGTAATGGCTTGTATAAGGATTCCCTTGTTTTCTTTCTTTTCCTGTTTCTTCTCTCCCTGGTTCTACCATCATTTTTTCTATGAAGTTGAATAATTGGAAGGTGATGAGACCTCTTGGTGTCCAGGGGGTCCTTGGCTTTTTACTGACTTCATGCAAAAGAACACAGCTGTGAAGCCATGTTTTAACTTTTGTGCTTTCTGATTTTTCCCAGGATGATGCAAATAAAAATGGTGGCAAGTGGATTATTCGGCTGCGGAAGGGCTTGGCGTCCCGTTGCTGGGAGAATCTCATCCTGGCCATGTTGGGGGAACAGTTCATGGTTGGGGAGGAGATCTGTGGGGCTGTGGTCTCTGTCCGGTTTCAGGTAAGCCTCCCCGTGGGCAGGTCTGGTTTCGTGTTGCCTTTGCTGTCTCATGCCTGCGGTGTGCTTTGATGACTCCTTCTGCTCCTCCTGTAGGAGGACATTATTTCCATATGGAATAAGACTGCCAGCGACCAAGCAACCACAGCCCGAATCCGGGATACGCTTCGGCGAGTGCTTAACCTACCTCCCAACACCATTATGGAATACAAAACCCACACCGACAGCATCAAGTACGTGTTGGGGGGGCTTGGGGGGACGTCTCCCTCAGCTTAGCAGAAGCAGGTCCTTAGTTGGGTCCAGAGGAATGTGGTCGTACAGGAGACTGACTTACGGAGAAGGGACAGACCAGTCTTCCCCTCTAGGGCTTCTAGCCACTGGAAGCCGCTCTTGGCTGGCGAGGCTCCCTGTGCGCCTGCTCCGAGAGCCCTCTGCAGAACCCCAGCCGCAGCGCCTGGGCTTGCTCTATGTACACAGGCTGTCTTGTCTTTCGTGGGCTAACCCTATCTTAAAACGAAAGACAAAGCGCTCTTTTTCTTGCTGTTTTTTAAAGATAATTTCACTGCACATGCAAATCCTCCGTGTCTGCCCCTCCCCCACTGTTGCATGTCTTGTTAACCTGTTAGCTTCAGTCTGTTTCTTTGTCCTGAGAAATTGAGTTCTTATCGGGAATGGCGACTCCATTTCCTTGTATGTGGAGCCAAAATCCTAGAGGAAGCAGAATAGTGTGCTCGTGAGAGCAGAACCTAAGAGAATCGTGAATGCCAGCGGGCACATAAGCTTTGCGCTCTACCTAGACTCAGGGACATGGCGCTGGAGGTCCCCACGTGAGTCACCGGTGGGGCCTGCTCCTTCAGCGAATGTCACAAGTGCATTCAGTGGGGAGGAGCCGTTAGGTTTTCTCTAACTGGAAGGAGAGCTAGCCGGCTAGGGGTCAGGACGCTCAGGCTTAGTTCTCTCCTTCGACTGCAGCATCAGTACGTGCCTTCGGCAAGTCTGCCACTGCTTCAGTTTCCCCATCCGTAAAATGGGGGACAGTCACACTTCACCTAACAGCTTGTTGGGAGGCTGGTTGAGTCTTTGTACTTGGAGGTCCTCAGACGGAGACTGCTCGTACAGGGCCAAGTAACGTTATTGCTGTCATCATCTCGTTAGTGATGTCATCACCGTGGTACTCTTGTTAAGACTCATAGCGAGCCCAGCGATGGTGTGCAACAGCCACAGACAGTGTTGTGGGAGGGGTTGGCTTCCACTAGCCAAGGGCCAGTTTCTAACTGCGAGTGCCGCACAGGAGTTGGTCCATAATCGCATGGCCGGATGGGTCTCATCGGAGCCACCAAGAGTTATTAGCTAGCCATGGCCCTGGTGGCTTGACTTAGCAGTCCTGTGTTAGCATTGTTTTCCTCTAGGCAGATCTGTCCTATTCTTTGTTCTGGGGGTAGAAGTAGTTTCTGCCCTCCAGCCAGACTCAGTGCAGGTTGGAGAGATCCACGTGTACTTTTTCTACAGGACTCTTATGTTCAAGGTTCCCAAGGTTCCCCCTCCTTCCCCCAACCCATCTCCCCAAAAGCAAGCTTTTCACCTGGATAGGAAAGGGAAGGAGGTATTTTTCAACTCTCCCCCTCCACTGTTCTCCCTCTCTAATAGCCTGAGGCAGTTCTTCCTGACTTTTACAGAAATGTGTACAAGTCTAGGAGAACCTGTGGGCTTTTGTCTTAGTCTGCTGCTCACTGCTTTATCCAGAGGTCTGCCTAGTACTCCAGCCCTGCAGCTACAGGGACCAGAAAACCCTCCATGACCCCCAAATGCTACTTTCCCTTGCGTCTCCCTCTCTTTCCTCTCCCAATGTGCCAACCTTTTGCACTTCCACTAGAATGCCAGGCAGGCTGGGCCCCCAAAGGCTCCTTTTTCAAAACCTCTGGAAGTCGCGGTTGAATGTGCCATGACCCTCTCCCTCTCTGGATGGCACCATCACTGAAGCTGGCATCATCGGAGTATCTTGTTCTGTTGGCGTGCTACCTGGAAGATCCTTCTGTCCTGGACAAGAGGAATTGGAAGAGCATTTATGTTTTAAGAACAGGCTGACACGCAGCAGCTACAACAACAGCTGAGATCACTTAATAAATGGTGCTAAACTAGCTTGTCTCATGCTCTTGCTCTTTATGGCGCATCAAAGAAGTGGCCTTTCAGCCTGACTGTCACCATATTAAGGAATGGAGCAGACTTCTCCATGGAGGGTCATCGGGGGAATGCAGCCTCATTTCCATACGCCCTTTGTACTGTGTCACGTGGTATTTTGTTCCACTTCTGCTGAGGTCTGACATGATGAGGTGACATCTAGCTCTCAAAATGAGACCCCATTTTCTGGTACTTGAATTTTAGTTTCCATCTAGTCACGCTCACAACAAGGACAGTGATTGCTGATGCAGAATTCGGCTGGAAAGTCGCTCAGGTTGGAAAGGGGGACCCTTGGCCTTGGCTTCGCTGACTTTGTTTGCCTTTACTTCAAAGAAGTCTCTCGCTTGGAGGGAAAGCCCTGCTTCCATCTGTATGTGGCTGTATGTGTGTAGCTTCCTTGCTTTGTGTTCCCGGGGCTTCCTCACCGCATTGCTGCCCGAGCCACAAGCTCTTTGCCAGCCTTCTCCCTTCTGCTTTCCCCTGAGGTCATCTTTGTCTTTCAGCTCGCTCTGCTTGCAAGGCCTCCAGGTGCCAGCCGTCCCCTTTCTCCCTGGGTTACTGTGCAGAGGATCTGGGCTGCGAAGCAGCTGCGGCCTGTGTGAGTGTGCTCCCCAGGCCACGTGACCATAGCACATCCCAGCCCCTCCTGTGCTTTGTGGCTTGGCTTGTGTGAGCTGCATCTGGGCCTGCAGGCCCCTAACCTGCATGCAGAATTGCAGCAAGCCTCGTGTTACTGCAGGTTTTCTTGGGAGCTACCACCAAACCAGAAACGAATGTTTTTCCAGACACTAGAAAGGTTGCCTGGTAGCAACTGTGAAGGTGGCTGCGGGTAGAATGGGGAGTTTTCTGAAGTGGCTGGCCCATTTGGGCAGCAGCACTCTGTGCTTGTGCCATCCTGACTGACCAGCAGTCTCCATGGGGCCCAGGGTCCCACAGCACACACACGGCCGGCACCCTGGGCTCCACGTTCTGGAGGTGTTGGTGTCACTGCCTTGTTTAGTGTGTATCCAAACTTGGTCGGAGTCCCTAGCAAATGGGAGATGTATTGGTATGTGGAGATGCCTATTCTCTGTTTGCAGCATTTGTCAAAAAGAGTCACCTTCTGTGGCCTTTCCCTCCTGCCTTCCCCTATTATGTCCCATGTATTGACCTTAACTTCAGCAAATATAACTGGGCCAGGGGTGAGCTTGATGTCCCCCTCCTGAGTAAGAGTTGATCAGAAAGCACCAAACGGCTCCCGAGACCCCTCTGAGCCCGGCCACATGTGAGCAGAGTCAGAGCTGGTCTGCTTTGTCCGCTTCCTGTGGCTGTCACCCAGGTGTGACTTTGTTTGAGCCAAGGAACAGCTACTGCGGGGACTTGAGAATTCAAGGGAAATGAAGGAAGAAAGTATTCTGGAGAGCAGGGCCGCTGGAAACGGGGAGCGGCGTTTTTAGGAGTGGCTTGTTTCTCAGTCAAGTGGACCTCCACCTTCCTGTGTTTTGGTTCCATTGCCAATGTCGTTTTCCAACTGTTTGGTTTTTCTAGCCCCCTCCCCCCCACCCCCCATCACACTGCTTGTCGCCTTTTCCTGCTGCGCTCCTGGGGGAGCTGAGGCAAATGCTGACACACACAGTGCCTGGTGAGCTGTGCTGTGCTCCACAGGGGATGCCTGCTGCTGCCCCCGCCCTTGTACTACCAACAGTTCACCTCTTAAGGCTGAATGGGTCCCATTGAGAAATGGGAACTTGTTAACCTGAGTGTTAGCTCAGGTGCATGACTCCTTGCAGTGAGGTCATTCGCAGTTGAGGTTCTACACGTTTGGGCCCTGTGGACATCAAGGGACTCACTATCCTCCGTTTTGAGAAGAAATCTCCTAACAGCCAGACTTGCAACCCAGAATCATGGGACCACCAAGATATAACTGGGCGCGGAGCCATGTAAAGCAGCAGTGTCTTGTGTGAGGAAATCCCTCTTGGGAATAGTCCCATTGAATCCCTTTGTGCTTCTGGTCTGGAGTGTAAGAGGGGGACACAGGCCCAGCTTCACTCTGGGACCCAGTGTTGAGGAGACTGACCAGACCCCTCTGCAGAGAAAGGTGAGGGTAGGTGACTTTTTATTTCCTTATTCTAGAGGAAAAACGGGTCAGATCGTGGGGGATTTCCTTGACCATGTCTAGATTTCATTGTACTTAAGCATTGAGGTTTGCAGGCAAGGACCAAACCATCCCTTCTCCTGTTACAGCTAAATCATAGCCCAGGGGACCGGCTTACACTGGCATAATTGCTGGCCTGGTTTCGCATTTATGAAACATACTCCCCTGCTTATGTTCAAAGTAAAGAAAGCCCGGATGGGCAGGAGGCTGGGCTCGTCCATGAGTGTCCAGGGCCAGCTGAGAGTGAGGCTGGGAGCCAGACTTTGGGTGGGGATGGGGACACGTAGAGTTACACAGAAATGAGATCTCTGCTCTGTTTGCTCGCTGGTCAGTCAGCTGAGACAAGAGTGGTCTTTAAAGGACCCTGTTAATTCTGTCATATGAATTTGTGCAGAAGTCCCCGTAGGCTATGTCAATCTCAGAGTAATTTTAAAAGCTTCATTCATATGACACTTTTAACATTTAACTTGTTCTTTTTTTTTGCCTTTAAAAGAAGCAAGTTTTAATATTACCTAATATGCCTGGGATGCCAGATGGAAAATAGCTAGAATATTCGCACCCAGCTTTAGGTTGATTTGCTTTTAGCCGAGCGTGACCTGCAAGAGTAAGAGTGACTAGACCAATGACTGTGACCAACTATTTTATTTCCACTGAATCCCTGTGAGGAAATTTCTTTACCCAGATTCCTCCTGTTGGGATTTACCATGTGAGGAAGATATTTCTGAAGAAAATGGGAGGGCAGTTTAATAACTGGAATGGATTAGAGGGGTACTCTGAAATCCATATTTCTGCAGTTTCTTGGCACAGAACTGCTGTTTGGACTAGTGTAAGCCTTTCTGGAAACAAGGATAAATGAGATGAAGCTTCGACACACCATGCAATTTCTTGTTGACATTTAAGTTGCTTAAAAGAGAATTTAAATCTCACTGTTAAAATGAGGGGGAGGTTTCCTGGGTCATTGTCCAAGCACAGATTTTGCTTTGCCTGTGTCTTAATTCGGGGTGAAGAGTGAAATGGCCTTCTGACGTCAGTCACGGACTCACAAAGAGTTCATCACATTACCATCTCCAGGATGGGCTGTGGAGCGGAGTCTTGCTGTGGAAACCGAGCTTGTGACGTGACAGGCTGCTCACTTGCTCGGTGGTCTACATTTTTCTTCAATTCAGTTAGCATATTTTGGTAGCTTTCGTAATACTCTGAAGAAACCATAAGAAGAAGAAGAAAAGCTACCTGTAGAAAGCCTGGTAATAAAATATATTTTGGTGGCCACAATATTAAACCTAGTGCATGACATGATATGCACCCTGGGTATTCTTACCCCTTTAAACCAAGGATGGAATAATTGACAGAAAGGAATTTGAGATTTAGAAGCACAAATTCCCTATCATATGTGTACTTCCCAAGGAACTTACCAGCTACTTTGTCCCTAATGGGGCTGACAAGTCGCCAGGGTGATAAGGTAGGACATCATTTCCTCTGAGAAAACTTGAGGTGGCTTAGGGCTTCCAGGTGCGGTAGGGGGTGGGTTCCTCCTATCTCAGTCAGTACCCTCGACCCCCACCCCCCGGGCCTGTTCTTTGTTGAGCACCAGCATGAGACTTTACCCCTCAGTCACATTCTTATTCCTTCTTAACCCCAATTTTTAAATTGAGTTCATCAGCATGGAATCCCTGGGAAGTCTGAACTGCTGTGACCTACACAGCTTCAATTTTAAGACAGTTACATGGTTACTTTCAGAAATGGAACCTGATAGAAATTTGGAGTCTGAGGTTGGAAGTGTGAGAACGCTGGACACGTGAAAGCAGAGAACGCGGTCTAGTTGCCCTGTCGCGTCTTTAGCCATCCTGGCTGCTGTTGGGTACCTGCCGTTACCCTCAGGGTGAGGCCTGATGAAGACAGTTTGTACCGCCTGTCTTCACGTCCCACTGCTGCCCTTTGGTCCAGTGAACTGGTGTCTGCAGTGATGGCTGAGCTGAGCTCTGACCTCATGGGCCTCCCTGGTAGACTTGCTGAGGGAGTGGAGAGGGGGACTTGGAAACCCCCGAGAGCATAGTGAGGGCCAGACTTCGCCAGTGGAGAAGCCAGCAGGAGTGCCAAGTGCCCCTGAAAGGTGCTGGTCATCACTGCTAAGCTGAGAGGAAGCTCTGGGTGGGAAACCTTGCCACTGTGTCCAGGTGTGGGCGGGCCGCACTCGACCTTGAGGGCATCTGACATGGGATGTGGGGTTATGTGTCTGCTCTCTCTGTTAAAACGCTTTGATCTGAATGTGCGATTGTGTTTTTGTCTCTGGTTTGTCAGGGCCTGGGAGGAGTTTCATGGCCTGGTGAACAGCAGCGGCCGCTGATCGGACGCTCCCCCTCTGTCTCTCACTCAGGGTAGGGCCTTGTCTATCTTCTCTGTAACCTTGTGATGTACCTCTCAGCTGGACGGCCCCTCTTTCCCGGGGCTGCCCTCTCCCTGTTTGCTCCCAACCTTGCCTCTGCCAGCACTGAGTCTGCGCTAGCCTCTCCGACCGATTGTCACGGTCTCACAGAAAAACACTGAATCCAGAGCCGCTGGCGTGTCATCCTCCCTGGGTCACGTCCCCTGCTGAACCTCGCCATTCCTCTGTTTTCTCATTTGGAAAACGAGGTTCCACGGACTAGCGTGTCTCAGATCTCTTCTGATACCAGCACCGCACGATCATAGATGTGCCACAGGTCCTTTCTCCTTTGCCCAGACATGGCCGTTTTTCAGCCATCGGGCAGTGCCCTGTGACTCAACAGGGCAGCTCTACAGGCCGCCACGTGGCTTAGGTGAGAGGTATGTCTCGTTTGCTGGTGGTGGTTGTGAGTTGTGAGGAAATGGTGGTAGAATTCGGGGTTCCAGTGGTGAAGGAGAACTGGGGGCTAGGTGTCGGGGCTCCGGGGGAGACAGAGCTCCAGTTGTACTGTAACTAGACCATTGCATATTTACTGGCAGGGAGAGGCCCCAGGGTACCGAGGGCTGGGTCAACTGAAGCGTTCCCTTGAAGGACATTTGTGGTTCAGTTAAGAGAGTACCAAGTCCACATCTGCTTTGTGAGCAGAGGACATCGGGGACATTTATTCTGGCTGAGAGGAATGGATACAAGGACGGCATCTGCATGTGCCCCACCGGAGAGCATATTCCTGGACTGTAACGACCCCCCCACCCAACCACCATTCCTAAGAAACAGAGAATTTCTAAGATTGGAACAGAACGTATCAACTGTGGTAGCTGCCTCAGAACGCCCCCTTCCCAGGAAGGAAATGAGGCTTTTTCAAGACAAGGAGACCTGCCTCCCTCAGATGGGCCGGAAGAGAGAGGACGCCACTGAAGGACGGCAGCAGGTGGCCAGAGGTCTGAGTGCGTGAGCAGATGAACAGTCCCAGAATTCCTGCACCGAATGACCGGCTCCGGCCTCTTTTCTTTTTCTTTTTCTTTTTTTTTTTTTTTTTAACTATTATTTTACTTATTTAAATTTGGTTTTTAAAGAATTTTTCTAAGAGTTTACTTGAGCCAAACTGGTGACCCATGACGGATGAACAAGATCTCAAAAATGCTCCCTCTTGCCCCTACATTTTTTTGTTCTCGTGCCACTTTTTTTTTTAATAGTTTAGATCCTTCATTATAAATTCTGTTTTTAGATGATAATACTGGATTTGAAAAATGGCAATTTAAAAGGTTTGTCTGTAAAAGGTAGTCGACATGGAATTCTGAGGTGGCTGCTAATATGTAGAAGCAGGATGAAAAACGTGCCTGAGCTGTGCAGTTAGGTACAGTGACTTGCAGGTAGAAAAATAGCAGGTATTAGAAGTAAATTAAGGTAAACGTCCAGAGGCCTGGTGCTGTAATTGAATTGTTTTAATAATGTGACCATATTTAATTACTTCTAAGATTATTTTTGCTTTTAATATCCCTAAAATGTGGGTGTGTGCAGTGAATGTGATAAGAAAGATGTTAGTCATAGCTTAATTGGCAATGTTTACTTCTTAAAGTACATGAAATGATGATACCTTTGAAAATCAATAGCATCTCAGGTTCCGTGAAAAAAAGGCTTTAAAATGAAATTGGAATAGTCAGAATGGAAGAAAACTTAAAATTATTCCCTCTCCCCTTAGCTAACACAAAATCCCCCAAGAAAAATACCTTTGAATTGCTTTGAAAAGTCATATATTTGCATAATTGCCATTTTGGGATCTCTTTGTTCTTTCTCTTGTCTCTCCACCATGTCTTTTTTAATGTGTTTCCCTGAAAATAAGCTCTAGCAGGACAATCAGCTCTAATGCGTCTTTTGGAGCAAAAATTAATATAAGACCTGGTATTATATTATAGTAAAATAAGGCCAGGTCTTATATTAAGTTTTGCTCCAAAAGACGCATTAGAGCTGATGGTCCGGCCAGGTCTTATTTTCTGGGAAACACAGTAGAAGCAGATGAAAAGCACTTCATAGGTTAGCTGTTCTGCTGCTTAGAAGCACAGACTTGGAAGTCTAAAAGGCGTATGAGAGACTAACCAAAAAAATCAACTCACTTCATTTTATTAACAGATTTGAAAAAGATTTCATATTTCATCTCTATTGATTTAACCTTGAGAGAATCTTCCCACAAGATACATATGCCGAGCTGGTGTTTGTCTGAGCTACTGTTTCAGAGGCCCCTAACACTTTAGCCTTCTCATCCTCTCTCCCTTTTTTCCCCCCACTTCCTATGAAAATCATGACCTATGAAGAAATCAAAACTGCTATTTAAATCATTCTTGAGCCACACGTACTTTCCCTCTGGTATTTTACACCATTACATTTCGTTTGACTTCCATCACACATAAGTATTGCCCCTTTAGCCGTGGCTCCACTAGAAGTCCCATTTAGCTGCTGGTGGAGGATTCTGGTTACTTCTGTGTCTGGGCCACCACGCTCGGAGCAGTGATCTGTATTGTTGGGGAATGAAGTTTGTGTGGTCCCTCAGTGGGAGATTAGAGATTGAAATTTGCCCCACAGAACCTAGGAGGTTTATAGTTTCATCCAATATGCAGAAAGGAGCCAGGAGGAAGCCAGAGCTGGCTTGGAGTGGACAGCTGATAGCCAGAAGGTTCCCCTGGAGACCACATGTGCTTAAGTCTGGGGGCCGATTTGCGAGTGTGCTCTTGGAGGTCCCTTCAGAGCAGACGTGGGTAGGGCGCCTCCTGGTGGCTCCCCCAGCTTTCCCGAGAGGACCCAGAATCATTTTGGTGCCCCCTGTGGACACCAGAACAGTGGCCGGTTGCTGCAAGAGCAGGAGGCATTCTGCTGAGGATCTGACTACCCAGCTCACTCTGATGTCCAGCTCAGGAGCTAACCG
This sequence comes from Rhinolophus hipposideros, assembly GCF_964194185.1. Taxonomy (NCBI): domain Eukaryota; kingdom Metazoa; phylum Chordata; class Mammalia; order Chiroptera; family Rhinolophidae; genus Rhinolophus; species Rhinolophus hipposideros. The sequence goes on from NC_138052.1 coordinate 95,182,183, forward strand.
CGACCTCAGTTCATTCTGTCCAGAATTTATACTTGGGCATTTCTCTCCAAGTACAAAAAGGCAGTCGTCTTGAGGCACAGCAGACGAGAGCTGTTCGAGAGTATCTGAACAACAGTTTTCCCCAAGTTGCCTGGGAATTTGAAGGTGGAAGCCAGTTTGGATGGGGCCCTGCTATTTCTGAGGACTGTCATCAGGACAAAGGGTCACCCAGGAGAGAAGGAGTTCCTCCAGTGTGTGGGTCTTTCAGCTCCCGTGTCCTGTGCCCTGGAATGTAAAACTCTTCTGGAGTAAATTAAGATACAGTAGAAACCTTGATGTCTGAAAAGCCCCTTTAAATCAATACACTGGGCTCAGTCTTGGTTGCTTATTTTACATAATCCACAGATGAGGATATAACATTTTCTTATTTCCTTCTAAAAGATCTTTCATGTCATTGAAAAATCAAAACCAAAAACAAAATCCTTCCCCATAGCCCATGCACTATCCCAACATTGCTAGGTGGCCAGAGAGGCTACGTTTCGGGAGCTCACTAGATTTTCTAAATTTCAGTTTGCTTTCAAAAGAACAGAGGCCCATCTTTTTAGAAACCAACAAAAGTTGCTTGTGGCCTCTGCCATTTCCTGTCTACATTCTCCTTTCCCTGTCTCCTAATCTCTCTGCACTGCTGCCTGGGTGAGGAACGTAACCGAGGATTAGTTCCCAGCTGGTCTGAGGTGAACACATGCCTCAGACTAAATTTGGCACCGAGCTGTTCTCAATGCACTTTTTTTAGAAAGGCTGGACCAAAGCCACCAACTGCCACCAGCTTGTCATTGTCAGGAGCCTGTCACCCACCCTTGTTGCTTTCTTTTTTTCTTTTATCTCAAACCCTGGAAAAACTCAGCTGGTTCTCCTGGCTCCTTTACTCCTCTCCTTCTTTTCCATTTTACAAATAGACCTTAGAATGATTGTGACTTCTTAGATTTTCTGACTGAATTGATCTATGGTGATAGAAATAATTAGAATCAATGCTAAGTATTGAAATGGCAGAGTGTTACAGAGCTCTTCAGTTTCACTGCCACAGAAAGAAGAATTTGTCGTTGACCTAACGCCCGCACGGTACAGGAATTCTTCCAAAAGATGATGAGCTGCTTACGGTGATGACTTATCCTGAAAATTCTCTTCGTTCTGTCACTAAGCAGCTGAAATGGCTGAGTCCAGATCCTTGCCTGCCCTCTCTTACTCCAAGATGGATAATTCTCCCATAGTCAGGAAATTGTCTGATTCCACTTTCCCACACCTTGTCTGTCTGCTCACTAGTCTTGTTTCTCCCTGCTGATTGACTTTGGTGTTCTAGTTAATCAGTAGGGATAGAGGTGGCCTCAGAAGGGAGGAAGTGGAATGCAGCAAACATCCTTCCTTGCCACCTCTTTGTCATTGGAGGTGTCCTGTGTCATGTAGACTCGGATTCTAGCTCCTTGTCCCTAAGGGGTCTCAGAAGCAGTGCCCACACGTTAGTTTCGCCTGCTTTCCTCTGTCTTGTGATCGGATATGTTCCTTACCCTTTGCTAGCTAGCTGTGGTACCTCAGTGGGCTCTGCCATTTTGAAAGCCCCTTTAAAAAAGATGCTTGCCCCATGAGATTCTGTTTGTGATGAGTCTTCGACTCCTTAGATGGAAATCATTGACATGCTCAGTAGCCACTGATACGTGAGCTCCACGGGCATGCATGTCAGTTACAAAAATACCAGTGGGCTTTTGCGATAACGTCAGTTTCTTGCTGGCCCGAGTTCACCTACACCAGCTCGTTTCCCCTCTCAGTGTACTTGTCTGCAGTTATTCTCTGTGTAGTGAGGGCTCTTAGCTACTGTCAGCTGCCACCATCGTGGAGGAGAACCTGTCAGCCAGTAGCAGGAGGGCACACTGCTTGGCTGGGCTGGGTATATTCCCTCTGGACCCACTGCTGTGTGCTCAGCTGTGGGACCTTTACAGTAGGTCAGTAAGCCAAAGTTCCTATAATGCCCCCATCAAAATTAAAGGGACATGACAGCTCCTAAATCAGCTTAATGACAATTTCTGTTTCAAAATTTCAGACAAATTTAAGTCTTAAGCACTGGTTTAGAGCAGTAGATGAGGTGACCTTTAAAGCCCCTTCCAGCCCTTAGATTTTGAAATTCAAAGGGTGATATGAACCTTTAAGATGTTGCTGGATTTCTAGTGGGAACAGAATTGGTTACTAGCAAGTGGCCAAACCTGTCTGCAATAGAAAGCAACTAGGAGGTCACATCTCATCGTCTGTTACACACGCACACACGCTTCTCTTTCAAGAATTATAGTTAAATTTCTAAAGTAAAGGGTACTTAGATTTGACCACTGGGATATTCCTTTGTAAGCAGCTTAAGTTTTGAACTGAGGGTTGTTTGGTTGGCTGGTGGGTTGATTTTTTTGAATACATAATACAATCGTATGGTTCCTTTTTCTTTCTTTTTTTTTAAATGTGCGTGTTTGTATGTGTGTGTAAGGAAGAAGTCGAAAGAGGTTTCCCTCCCACTCTTACTCCCTCTGCCAGTTTCCGCTGTGGCCCCTTCCCCTGCCCCAGGTAACCACTGTTGGTGGTTTCTTGTGGAGTCTTACAGAGATTTTTTATGTATACAAGCGAATATGGACTATGGCCTTCGTCTTGCCACCCCCTCCCACAAAAGGAAGCGTGCTGTGTGCACACCATCCTGCACCTTACTCATCAATTTCTCTTGGCAATCTTTCCGAATTACAGGGAGCTTCCTTGTTTTTTTTAAGCTACACACAGTGTCCCATTGTATGACTGGGCCATAACATTAATATTTAACTAGTCCCCTCCTGATGTGCATTTGAGTGATTTCTAATCTTTTGCTTTTGCAAATAGTTGAGTCGAAGTGTTTGAAGGGACTTGGGAGGCGGGTTGCTGTGCTGGCCTTAGATTAGCAAGGCAGGACGGTCCTGGGGTGTGTCGTGAGGGCCCCAGGCCCCCTGTCTGTGCATGCTGCCCATAGATGACCTGTATATTGAATGCTCTGTTTTCTCCGTTTTTCTTTCAGGGACAATTCAAGCTTTCGAAATACAAAAATCACATTGTGAAAGTCCACCAGCTGGCAATAATCGTTTTCTGTATGTGTGTGTTTGTCCAAAATGGATGGGAGGTCTCCAGCTGGGCCTTCCATCTGCTCACTGAAGGGACATCTCTGAGCTGTGTGCTCCCTTTTGCACTCTTTCCTGGAGGACGGATTCTACTAGACACCCTCCAGCATCGTGGACTTTGTAAAGTGGAGAAACAGCAAACGTGACTTTGTAATAGACACACTTTTTTAAATGGGTTTCTGTGGGGGGAGTTCAGCCTTTCGTTTTGCTGTGCGCTGTCCGGATGCCTCTTGGGCCTTCTGTCGAGCTCTTTGCTGTACGAAGGGCGTCGTCACCACGTGTACAAGCCAGAGCTGTCAACTGAGAATTATCAGTGTTATGAATGTCTGTGCATCCAGGAAGAGCTTTTTGTTCGAGAGTCTCGGAATAGCTGTAAATGCTCTCTTCTAGCTCTGCCATTAAATTATTGGGACATTTTGTTTATTTCACTCCCCTCTTCCCCAAAGCCCACCACTTTCTGAAAAGGTGTTACTGATTTTGCGTGGTCTCCTGCCTTATGCCCTCCAGCCTTCCCTCTTCCTGTGGGACTCTTTCTTTCTTAGGCACTGCTGCACTTAGAATTGCAATCCAGTGGGCCACACGCGTTTCACTGAGGTGGCTTAGAAGGTATGACTGTAATTAAGCTGGAGCAGAATCCAGTTGGTTAGGAGCGAGATTATAATGGAGGTTCCAAGTGTAGGCTTTGGAGCTGAGGGCGAGCAGGGCCTGTGCGTCCCACCTGTTTCTGTGGATTCTTGCATGCCCCTCATTGAGGAAGGGAAGCACAAGCTGGTTGTCGGCAGGTATTCACATGTAATGTGGTAAATTCTGTGGTCCTGAAACTGGGACACCTGAAGACAAGGTGACCGTGATGGACAGCTTTCTTTGCACGGTGTGCCTGTCTGCAGGGCTTGGAAACACCTGCTTTCAGCCCTCAGCTCCTGGTCACATGTTAGCACATGTGTATACATGTTAACACAGGACGCCCACAGAAACCTTTTGCAGGCTACTGCAGGCATGCTTTAGAAATGACCAGGCGTGCCTCCGCGGAGCTGGGGACCTGACTCAGGAGACCTGATGTCAGAGGAGTCCAAGAGCACCTCGGATGGAAGGAAGTACTAAGCACCAGTCCTCAGCAACGTCCAGGGAGCACTGTCATACTTGGCTCTTGTGAGCAGAGATCGAAGTACCTTAAATTAAGGTCTCTCCTAAAACCTATCCTTGCAGGCTGGCCAGGAGGCCTTAGCCACCTGGGCTCAGAGAAACTGTACGAGAGTAGCAGGCATTTCCTTATTGTATTTATATTACTCTCCTCCTACTTCCAACTCCTCAACACCCTCTAATCACCACTGGCTCGAATGCTGCTTCTTAAAAGAATGGAGGTATAGGGGCCAAAAGGGAGGTGCTTCCATGAGAGGTGAAGTGAGAGCGGAAAAGATCTCGCAGTGATTTAAACTCCAGGAATATGAAGAACAAATTCTAGACGATGGGGAAGGGCTCGGGCAAACATAGGTGTAGCATCGGCCAACGCGGGGGCAAAGGCTGCCTCCCGAGGCCTGTTTAGACCCCAGGGAGGCCTGCACTTTTGCCTACACTCAGATTGGCCATGAAAATTCCAGAGAGAGCAGATATGTGGATTTGCCCTCCTTTGGGCATCTCCCTATTGTGTGTGCTGTGGGTGCACGTGTGCATAGTGTGTTCACAAGTGAGGGTTTTGTCATGCCCAGTGCTTAGGTGTATTGTCCATATTCATGTTTTTGCTTTTTTTTTCCTTTTCGGTCTCATTTGTTCAGATTTTTTAATCCGTTGTGTTTTCTAGAGCTGCTCATCCTTCCCCTTCCTCTTTGTCATTGCAGTATTTGAAAGTTGTCGTCGTCGTCGTTTTTTCCATCAAAACTATGCTGACCCTATGCCGCTTAGAAGCAGAGTTATTTCTGTTAGGCAGCATCTTGTCCCCAGAGCGCTCCAGAGATTCTGCCCGACAGCTTTCAAGGGGAGGCTGAAGAGTCAGGTTATCCACACCACCCATTTTCCAAACTAGCTGGAGAGGTCTTTTCCTTTCTTACTCCATAGACCTGTGCTTCGCTGAGATGTGACCCAGTTATGGTTGTGGTGTCACCTGATCTGGAGAAAAGGGGAAAAGGCACACCAGGGCCAACCTAACAAACATGTACGTTGCTGCTGGGACACGGGGCGTCACTTCCCACTTTGCACAGGCGAGCTGTTTCCATGACCCCTCTGCTCAGTGTTCCATTTGAAACGGGCCCCTCTCTCCAGTGCTCTTCTCCTTTTATCCTTCTGTTCGTGTGTGTGTGTATTTTCCCTGTGACATTGGCACTGGCAAGAATTGTCCACCCAGAGAGGCTTGCGGTCCACGGTGCTCTTAAGAATGAATTTCCCAGTATTTGCCAGAGGAGGAGCGGAGCCTGTGGCAGGAGTGCCGCAGTATTGCACTTTCAGAGCAATTGTCTGCTGCCGTAAATAAATGGAAAATATCAGCAAGAACAGTGTGGACTCTTTCATACAAGGAGGTGGGGATCCTGGGACTTTGTTGCTATTAATTCTGCCTTTGGGTGCATGGGTCTTCATTTTAAATGCGTTCCAGAACAGAAAATGTGGGATTGTCAGACAATGTCAGAATCATGGGCATAAAAGCATTGTAACAATATTCTCTAATCAGAATTAGTCACTGTCAAAACTCAATTTACATTTTAATATCAAGATACAGTTGTTAATTTTAATGCTTCTAAACTGGGGTAAGGAATATTAGGATGGAAGGAAGTTCAAAGAATGAGATTTTGATGGAAGAAATCACTCGAGGCCTAGGCTTGGAATGTGTGGTTTAGATTAAGTGGCTTAGCCCAGCGATGGACACCTGGGGCATCAGATGACCAATGTCCCTGTGAAACACCAAGAGAAAAAACGCTTACTGTTCACAAAGGATTTCAAACAATACGCGTGCAGTCTCATGACTGTCTCAAACAGAAATTTCCTTTCTGTGTGGATCAGGCATGGTCCAAGTAGGAGTCAGAAAGCTTGCAAGTGGTTTTCACAGTGAGATAGAATTGTTGACTCGGTAACTTAAAAAGGCAGGAAGAAAACAAAACAAAGAAAAATGAAGAGGGCAGTGACTCCAGTAGGATGGATCCTGCCCACCTGGTACTGGTGTCTGAAGGTGAAACGACGCTGGTTGTGAACTTGGAAATGGCAGCAGGATTCATCGGCAGTGGTGGGAACACGGCTGGGCAGAGGTGGAGAAGTGAGGCTGGGGTCTTGCCGGTAGGAGCTGGACCACGGCGCTGCCCTCCCTCCAGCTCTGAAGCTGCCCTCAAGTGCACCTGTTGGGGAAATCCAGTGCATGCCAGCTGGCAGAGCAGGGCTGTTTGTGGAGTTGTGTGCCCAATACCCATAAAACAGTTCACAAACAACTGCGGAGCTGAGAGGAAAGAGCTTAGGAACTGGTACAGCCTTCCTCTCACCTTTAGCCACTCAGCATCGATACACACCCTTCGGCACATACTTGAACTTTAATAGTGTCACGGAAGCCACTCTGTTTCTGCCCAAGATCTGGTTAATTGTGAGATGTTCTTACCCTCTCCCCAAACTGAGGGAGTGCAAAGCTCAACAGTCCGTGGGCCTCTGGGCTGTGCCGCTGCCTCTAATTCAGTCACAGTGTAGAATAACAGAACGATACCTAAAAACTTCTAACAAAACTTGCATGACGTAATGAGGAAAGAAGAAAATTGTGTGTGTGTGTGTACACACAGCATCCAGAATATGTATGTGGTCTGTCACTCAGGAGGCTGCAGTGCTATTTATAACTTCTTTTTTCCACTATCGAGCTGTACTTCCTGTGCCCTCAGCCAGGATCTCCGCTGGTCAGGATTCTTTATTTGGCATGGTTGATCCAAACCTTTGTTCCTAAAGGTCTGAATTAATTGTCCAGCTTTTACTGTTACCGTTTTCTCTTCATTTTTCTATTTCTAAGAGGGGCCCTAGAGGATTTCTGGGTTCCAGCCACAGTCCTCGCTACCCCTATTGTATAGGAACCTATGCCCAGGTGTCCCCTTGAAATAATGCTCCCCAGTGGCTCAGTGTCCCACAGAGCCCCAAATGACCAGGTGAGACTCAGTTTGCCATCCAGCGAAGCCACTGCTGTGTCCCCTGGGAGAAGCATCCTCCACACCAGCAGGCTGCATGTTGAGGGCACTGGTGGGACGGACCACTCCCATGCCTATCCCTGGATTCCTGGGCCCATGAATCCTGGTTAGGGCAGAGGCTCCTCATGCAAAGCATATCTGCAACCTTTCAGACAGAACCCCGTCCTTGCAGGACACTGTCTCCCAGAGGCTGCTGTAACTGAGTCTTCAATAGGCCATTCTTCTCGTTATCCATGGGGCTCGAGGGGTCTCCAGGGGCTGGCCCCGACCCCCGTGCTCTGTTCTCAGGTCTGTTCTCCCCGCTCTCCTGTTCACAATGCCCACCACGCTCCAGCTCCATCGGGGCTGCCTGGCCGGGGTCCTGGCCGACTCGGTGCCAGATGTCTTGCTGTCACTAACTTCGCTGCCTGTTGGCCTCAGCTCTTTCCCCACATCGTCTCCTGACGGTTCTCACTTTCCCATTTGGCCTCCAACACTTCACAGAGAGTAGGGGCTGGTCCCTCCTACACGATAGAAGCCTCTGCCCTCCCCTTACTGCAGTGGGAGGTTCTGGGGGGCAGCCAAGGTCAGGACCATGCCCCTGGAGAGACCCTCCTTCCCTCCTGACCCCCAGTATGCCCTGGCCTCTGACAACTTGATGTCTCCCCGCCTCAGCATCTCAGCCTCTGATCAGTGAGCTGCCGCCTCCCCGACAGCACCCTCCACGGCTCCATTCCACGTAGTTCACTGCAGAGCCTGGCGCTGTTGAAGGACTGCTCGTATTTCTTCATCTAATGCCCTCCCCATCATAATTTAGCCACGCTCAGTTCGCCAGGTGCCCCAGATGTGCCCTTGTTCTTCCTCATCTCCTGCCATCCTTTGCCTACCTCTATCACCCTTCAGTACTGCTTCTTCCAGGGAGCCCTCCCGCTTGAATGACAGGTACTTCCTGTGTGCCTGTCTGCAGCCCTGAGCCCACACCAGAGCCCTTGGCTGTCCCTTCCGCTGGAGGTGGGTTCCGTGATGGCAGGAGCCTCTCCCCAATCTCTGTACAGGGCTGCCTTGGAGAGTCACTCGCCGACGCTGGCTGCCCAGAAACTTCTGCAAGGGCTGACTTACAAAACGCCTTACTCGTTGAGGCATTCCGCACAGCACTGCTTCTGACCAAAGAACTCATTTTGTAGCACGTGCAGGGTCGCCCGTCTTCCCGGTGGCCCATCGTCCTGAAGCAGAGGTGTGAGACTGTTGACTTCTGTTAGGATTTTATTCACCGGGAATTAGTCACTTCTTGCTGTTTGCAGTAGTTTTCCAGATGATTCGCTTGGGTTTTCCCCCAAGCGAATGTAATCGTATTTTCGTCAAATAGTGACAATTTGACGTTCTCCTTCCCAATTTTTACACCTCTGTTTTCTTTCTCTTACCAATTGCATTGGTTAACACCTCCAGTCCATTGTCAAATCATGCTGGTACTAACGGGCATTCTCTCTTGCTACTGAATTGGCAGGAAGGCCTCTGATAGTCTCTATGAAATATGATGCCAGCTTTGGAGCTGAGATATATTATTGTATTCTGTTAGAGAATAGAAAAAAAGGTATGGATGTATGGCTTCTTTTTCACCAGCCCCCTAATATCATGACCATTTGGGACATTACCAGTCTTTTGCTAATTGAAAGAAACCTGAAATAAGTAACTGTATTTATACTCATCATTGGCACATGTACACGTTTTCTGAAGGATAAATTCCTGGAAGTGGTGGAATTATTGGGCTGGGTCAAAGAGCAGATGGATTCGATAGATAGTGCCAAACTTGTCTCCAGCTTCCACTGTCATCAGCAATGTATGAGTACCTGTTTCCTCACAGCCCCACTGTGGTGGTGTGATTTAAGAAATGTACATGTGGTCATTCAGATGACCCAGATATATTTCCCATATGTCCTTAGTCTTCATCCTTGGTTCCTGGCTCACAGCTCCGCAAACCCTTGGGATTTACTGAGCTATAAGAGCAATAGGCACCTTTTGTTCTAACATTGGGTCTCCTTCTCAGTTCCTGAAAATGCCTAAGAGCCACGAGGGTGTAATGAGTGTCTTGCTCTTCATAACAAGCCCCTTTCCACCGCAGCTGTGTTTATCTTAACAAGGTGACTTTTGGAAAGCACCTAAGGATGAGGGCTGGTTCCAAGCAGGAATAGAGGAGTGGGACTTTCAGTCTCACCCCTGACCTCCAGGGAGGGTAGAGGTCCTGGAGGTCGAATCAGTCACCAGTGGCCAGTGGTTTAATCAACCATGCCTGTGTAATGAGATCTCCATAAAAACCCAAAAGGAGGGGTTCAGAGAACTTCCACATTGTGGAACCAAGATGCTTCCACGTGCTGCTGTGTCCGGCCCCAAATTCGACAAGGACAGATACTTTTTGTTAGGGACCTCGTCCTGTGTATTTCTTCATCTGACTGCTGATTTGTGGGGTTTTTTTTTAAAGATTTTTATTAAAAGTATAGCTAACATACAATGTTATATTAGTTTCAAAGGTACACCACTGTTATTCAATATGCATATACCTAAAGAAGTGATCACCATGATAAGTCCAGCAACCATCTGACACCGTACCAGCTGTCACAATATTATTGGCTATATTCCCCATGCTGTACATGACATCCCCATGACTAATTTGTTTTACACCTGGATATTTGAACTTCTTATTCCCTTCCCCCTTTTTTATATTTATCAATTACAGGTGACATTCAATACTATATTAATTTCAGGGGTACAGCATAGTGGTTAGACAGTCATATACTTTAAGAAGTGATCCCCCTGAGTAGTTGAGTACCCACCTGGCACTATACATAATTACTAACATATTATTGACTATATTCCCTATGTTTTGCTTTACATCCCATGACTATTTTATAACTACCAATTTATACCTTTAAATCCCTTCACCTTTTCCACCCTGCCCCCTCACCCCTTCCCACCTATCATCCCAATAAATCTAGTACCCGTCTGACACCATACCTAGTTATTACAATATTATTGACTATGTTCCTTATGCTGTACCCTACAGCCCCATGATGACTTTGTAACAACTAATTTGTACTTCTTAATCCCTTTTCCTTTTTTCGCCCAAACCTCCAACCTCCCTCCCATCTGGCAACCATCCATATGTTCCCTGTAACTATGAGTTTGTTTCTATTTTATTTGTTCATTTTGTTCTTAAAATCCACATATAAGTGAAATTACATTGCGTCTGTCTTTTCTAACTGACATACTCCACTCAGCACAATACCCTCCAGGTCCATCCATGCTGCCGCAGATGGGGAGAACCCATTCTCTTCTGTGGCCAAGCAATATTCCACTCTATATATGTACCACCTCCTCTTCATCCATTCATCCATTGAGGGACATCCAGGTTGCCTCCACATTTTGGTCATTATAAACAATGTTGCAATGAACATATAGATACACATGTCCCCTTGAAGTAGCATTTTGGATTTCTTCAGATAAATACCCAGAAGTAGGATTACTGGGTCCTTCATTGTCTCTTCTTACAGCCTTTGTTTTAAAGGTATAAGTATTGCTATCCCAGGTTTTTTTGTTTTTTCCATTTCCATTTTCATGAAATATCTTTTCCATCCCTCTACTTTTTGTCTGTGTATCTTTCAATATGAAGTGAGTCTCTTGTAGGCACCATATGTAAGGGTTTTCTTATCCATTCATCCCTAGTATGTCTTTTGATTAGAGTATTTAATCAGTTTACATCGAAAGTAATTGTTGATAGATATGTAGCTATTGCCATTTTACTATTCATAATTTTGATTTTTTTTCTGTCTTAAAGATGTCCTTTCTAACATTCTTTGTAATACTGGTTTGATGGTGATGAACTCCTTTAGCTTTATTCTTGTCTGGGAAGCTCTTTATTTGCCCTTTGATTTTAAATGAAAGCCTTGTTGGGTACAGTAGTCTTGGATGTAGGTCCTTGCTTTTCATCACTTTGAATATTTTGTACCAATCCTTTCTGGTCTGCAAAGTTTTTATTGAGAAATCAACTAACAATTTTATGGGAGGTGCCTTATTAGTTACTAGTTGCCTTTCTCTTGCTGCTTTTAGGATTTTCTCTTTGTCTTTAAGCTTTGGCATTTTAATTATGATGTGTCTTGGTGTGGGCCTGTTTGGGTTCATCTTATTTGGGACTGTCTGCTTCCTGGGCTCGTATGTCAATTTCCTTCACCAGGTTAGGAAAGTTTTCAGTCATTATTTCTTCAAATATATTCTCAATCCCTTACTTTCTCTTTTCTCCTGGTGCCCCTATGATGTGAATATTGTTATGCTTGATGTTGTCCCAGAGGTCTCTTAAATTTTCCTCACTTTTACAAATTCTTTTTTCTTTTTGCTGTTCCAATTGGATATTTTCTGCTACCTTGTCTTCCAAATCTCTGATTTAATTCTCTGCTTCATCTAGTCTGCTGATGATTCCTTCTAGTGCATTCTTCATTTCAGTGATTGTATTCTTCACTTCTGACTGGTTCTCTTTTTATGGTTTCTATGTGTTTTTTTTGTATGCTTGCTAACTCTTTGTTGAAATTCTCACTACGTTCCTTGAGCATTCTTATAAACATTGTTTTGAACTCTATCTCTGATAGGTTGCTTGCCCCTATTTTGTTTGGTTCTTTTTCTGGAGTTTTCTCCTGTTCTTTCATTTGGGATGCATTTCTTTGTTTCTTCATTTTGGCTGCCTCTCTGTGCCTTTCTGTATATATTAGGTAGATCTTCTGTGTCTCCCATTCTTGGCCAGGTGGCCTTATGTAGTAGGTGTCCTGTGGGGGCCAGTGGCACAGTCTCCCTGGTCACCTGTGCTGGAAGCTCCAAGAATGTCCCTTGTGGCGGTCGTGTGTGTCCTTCTGTTACAGTTGAGCCTTGATTGCTCTTAGCACACCAGTGGGTGGGATTGACCCTTAGACTGACTGGTTGTGAGGTTTGGCCACATCCACAGCTTATATGCTGCTGTGCAGGAGGCTGACCCCACTGAGTGGGATTTGCCTCAGTGGGCTCTGGTGCCTATTGGATGTGCCACTTGTGTGGCTAACTGGGTGTTGCTCTGCTGTGGTCTGAAGCCAACCTCTATGTATGTTAGTTCAGGGGCTTCTTGGGAGGGGCTCTGATGCTGGCCCACATTAGCCATTGCCAGTGACCGGCTGGGGGCTACCTAGTAGGAACTACAAAGCAATCTGCAGTTGTTCACTGCCTGTGATGGGTGTGGGAGAGGCCACGCTGCAAAATGAGGGCATCTGCCACCAGTACTGGGCCTGAGGGAGCTCCACGAAAAGCCAGGACACCCTGAGGCCTGCTGCCACCTGCCAGCTCCCTTAAAATTCAGCCACTGATAATGCCTTGTGCAGTACACAACTTGGGTGAGGTAGGGTTTCAGGGAGTCACTAGAGTGGGAAGAATTGTGGTCACCAGTTTAATGTAAATTCTGGTTTGGTGCTTGTGCTGAGCCTGGAGCAACTCAGCAAAAGTCTCAGAGCACACTGAGGCCAGTCACCTCTCGCCCCCCGTGGACTCCAATAGTCTTCCAAGAAAGGGTACAATTTGGGTAGGGCTGGCTGCTCTCAGAGAAAGTGCCTGCAGCAGTGTGTGAGTTGTGTGGGGCGGGGCCTCATTGAGTCAGCAAGGTGGAACAGGGGAGCTCACCAGGCCAGTCAGATTCAGATTTGGCCTGTGGGGGCTGGCTCAACACAGGAAAGATGGTGCCTGCCTGCCGCCTGTATGGGAGGAGGACCTCTCACCAAGAAAATTCAGACTGTCCTCCAGTCCTCCCCCTGAAGCCACACTCCTCAGTCTGTACCCTGTATGTCTCCAAGGCCCACAAAATCACCATTCCTCTGCTAGAGCCCAAGGTGAGTGCCTGCAAGCAAGTGAGTCTGTGTGAAGGCCATTTAAGAGGACTTCTGGATTTTCTGCAGCTTTCTGGCCCACCCAAACAATCAGAATCCTTACTGTTTTTACAGCCAGTGCTTGGCACCAGTACTCCGGGCTGAGGAGTCTGGTATAAGGGGCTGGGGGCCCTCATTCCTCTGGGGGGGAAAACGGCGGCTAATATCCCTCCTGATTCTCAACCACTCGCAGGTGTGGGGCCTGTTCCACAGGTGTGGGACCTATTCAGCATTTCCACCCCTCCTACCAGTCTCGACGTGGCTTCTTCTTTATATTTGCAGTTATATAACTTCTGTTTGGCTAGACTTCCAATGGTTCTCCAGGTTGATGGTTCTATAATTTACTTGTAATTTTAATGCATTCATGGAAGAATGCAGGTACGGTGTTTATCTACTCGGCCATCTTGGATCTCTTGATTTATATCCTTTAATCATATTCTTTGTAATAAGCTTACTGGTAATCTAATGAGTAAGCAGGTTTCCTGAGTTCTGTGAGCCACTCTAGCAAATTAATCAAACTCAAGGAGAGGATCATGGGAATCTCTGATTTATAGCCGGTCAGTCAGAAGTGTAACAACCTGACTGGACTTGTGGTTGGCCTCCTGAGCTGGAAGGAATCATTGGAACCTCCAATCTGTAGCCACTCAGTCAGAAGTACAGGTAACAATTGCTGTCTGAAGCAGAAGGTGGTCTTAGAAGACTTGAACATTTCACCTGAGGGATCTGATGCTGTCTCCGTGTAGACAGAATTGAGTTGAATTTTAAGACACTCAGCTGGTGTCAGAACATTGTTTATTGATGTTGGTATTCATTGGTATTGGGAGCCAAACCCAAATGCCCACAAAAAAATATCTTGTAAAATGTTTTGATTTTTGCTAATTCTGATGTCATTCTTATTAGGAAGGAGACTGGGTTTCACATATTTAAGAATAATTTTATTTATCTTTCTGATCGTATCTTGACCATTTTTTCTATTGAGTTGATGGTCTTTTTCTGATTGACTTCTTGGAGTTCTTTACACGTTAAGGAGACTATCTCTTTGTTTTTAAATTGAGCTTGACTAGTGCAGGAACCAACACAAGCTAGTGCAGAGCCCAGGGTGGCTTACCCAGTTTGGTGGGATGAGGCGGGTGGCCAAGGATGGGCAAGAGGGTTGAGGATGAGATGCCTTAACAAGAAAACCTGTTGTGTGCAGGCAAGCTTGACTCTGAAGTGGCCACTATGGAATCTCTAGGGTATAAGAAGGCCAGCTGCCAGGAAGGGGAGTGAGCACTTTTCCTCTGTTCCCAGTGGGAGGAGCTACAGTTGTGTCCTGCTGGTGGCGACTGGTGACATCTCCCCTGTCTCTCTGGACTGTGAGCAAGGATTCTAGTTCTGATTTGTGGATGTGCTCAGCTCCCTCTTCTGTCCAGTAATCACTGTCTCCAGTGGACCATCCTTTGCTCTGACCTGCTGGGCTGTCTGTCAAGTGCTGTCATTTGTTCTCCTTGAAATCGCTGACCAGCAGATTTGCAAGTATTCTTTCCTAGGTTCTTATTTTGCCCAAGGTGTGTTTATATCCAAAGTCTTGTTGCTATGGATCTGAGTTGATCAATCTTTTCTTTTGCGTGGCTTCTGGAGGTTGAGTCATACTTGAAAAGCCTTCCCTGGGTCTATGTATAAAGAAGGTAAAGGTCTGAAAGAGTCACAGGGCAGGGGTGGGCGATGACGCCAACTGCCCTGGCACAAAAGAATTTTCAAGGAGTGTCAAGGGCCTGGCTTCGTGCCTCAAAGCAGGAAGGATCAAATCCAGTCAGCGTTTCCAGGTTCAGGAACTGGCAGAGCTGGTGAGAGTGAGAACTGAGGGCACAAACCGGAGAAGGGCTGGCAACCGATAACTAATGTGATTGGTCACAGGGCCTGAGGCAGACAGGGAGGAATGTGAATTGTGGCAGAACAACAAGGACGGCTGGAGGCCCCAGATTAGGCAAAGAAGACTGGAAGGAACGGGCTGCCTGTTCATGATTCCAGAAAGAGCGATTCCAGGTGATGGCATGGGAGGGGGGGGCTAAGAGACAAGAGCAGGGGATCAGGGGACCGTGAAGGAGAGAAATGGATGTAGGCCATGATGACTTCAGGGGTGATGACACGGGCTGAAGCCACAAAAGACCAACGCCAGGGGTCAAGCTTGCCCACACCACCTCTTAACCCGGCATATCTCAGTCCCACGGTGCAGCATTGTACCCCCAGGGCTGGGGCCCAGGCATCGTGATTCTAACGAGTCACTGGCCTAACTCCTGTCCCTGTTAATTTACTTTACACTGAAGTGGGGAGCATGGGTTACACAGACCGAGAGGACCGAGAGACTGTTGGCTTGTCTTAGGCCTAATGCCCTGGTGTCCTAACCTTTGCCTGCTGCCTCTTACTGTCACAGGGCTAACAGCCCCAGAGCAGGGTTGGGACTGATTCCCTGGTTCTTAGCTTATATCCTGCGCAGTCTCAGATGGATCCAGGCATGCGCTTGGGCTTAGATGTCATTCTGGCAGCAAGCTAACTCGTTCTGATGAGCGCAATGTCAGGTAGCCAAATGTCTGCCAGGTGAAAGGCGTGTGGAAATGGAAGACACCAAAGTCACTGGGGAATAATTGCTGTTTACTATAGCCTTCCTGCAACGTCCAATGTGTTACTGCCATAAAAAAACAAAAAAGCCTGTTTAAACTGTAGGAGGTGCTAGAATGGACCCTGTAGTGCTAGATTTGAGTAGGCAGTATAGGTATGAAATTGTGTTGACTTCAATACACACGCGTACATATATGGAGAGACAGAGAAATAACTGTACATGTGGGTATATGCATGCATTAGTATACATAGGTACATTCCCTAGCTTTATCTTCTAAGAAGGACTAGAAGCAATGACACCCCGGGAACAGCAAGTACACCTGGCAGTCAGATTTTAGTGTCTAGATGCCATTTTCCAATCAAAAGAACCAGAGTCCTTGGAGAAACAGCTGATTCTAGGGCAGAGGCAGAAAAAATACAAGATCGACCTGGAGCATTTTGAAGTACCAGAGAGAAAGTATTTAAAAACAAAAAAACTCATATTAATGGGGGCATACCAAAAGGACATAGGAACCAACTGAAAGAGCTCCCAGTGGCCAAAGCTAGAACATTTGAGAAACAAAATAAATAAAGTAGATATAACCATATAAATATCCCTGAGTCCATAGTGATATAAAGAAATTATTTAATAAATAAATAGATGATAGAGGGAGATAGGCAGATCCCCTGCGGAGATGAATCCCAAATAATTTTTGGAATAACTCCTCACTTCTTACGTGTAGGCTGGAACATCTGAAGGAGGGGGTGGTGGCCACCCTGCTGCCCACAGACAGCTGGGACCCCGAAGCCGTCTAGTCTGGAGACGGGGATAGTGACAGGTGAATGGCTTCACATATCTGAGTGACTCTGGAAAATGGTATTGTGCGGTGGAACCAGAACCTCTGGGTAGAAGTTAGAGAGAGACGGGCTTTAGGTTTAAGAAAAGCTTCCCGATCATTTGAACGGCCTAAAACTGGAGTGGCTGGCTGCTTGGGCAGTGCAGATGAACACACAGGCTGGAAGGCCATCTGCTGGGGCATTTACCATGGAGAGCCCGGTGGCACACCAAGGGTAGGTAGCCAGATGGCCATTCAGGCCCCGTGCAGCCCTGGGATGTGAGAGTCTGTCTCAGAACTGGGGATGAGGGGAATAACCTCTGCTGTCTCTGCAGCTGCTCTGGGCCTGGGGATGCAGTGACGTCGGACAGGCTCTCGGCTGTTGTACAGGCTGGTGAATTACACCCCACGGGGCACCAGTAGCAACTGGCAACCTTCCAGTTTGGCCATGAAGGTGCTAAATGTCCAGGCTCTGAGCCCCTGGCCTCCTGGGAAGTGCTCCAGCATATTTATGAAATGGTGGCTCACTGGTGAGCTCTTCTAGACTGCAGCTGCCAGGAAGGAGTAGTGAATACTTTGAAACCCACCATGAGCCAGACAGGAAATTCCGCAAGACACAGGTCAACATGGAGAGACATAAGGTCTCAATGGCTCCTGCACCTGTCATGCCTCCACCTTCTCTTCCAGGACCCAGAGGCTCAGGGCTCCATCTAAGTAACTCCTGCTGGCGCCCTGCCTTCCGCCACCCCTCTCCCCTCCAACCCGCCGCCTCCCCCTTGCAATGCCCTGCTCTGCTCAAGTTTCCTCCTCCCCAGACTGCAGCACCGTCGTCAGTGCCGCTGGGCACACATTTTCCTTCTGTCTCGTCCCCCCAAATACGCTTTATCCCCCTTTCTAAAGGAGGGTTTCTTTCCTTATTTTAAAAGTATCCAGTAGATAAATTGTGGCACATCCATACAATGAGATATTATTCAACAATAAAAACAAATGAGTTATCAAGCCATGAAAAAACACGGAGGAACCTTAAATCAATATTACCAAGTAAAAGGAGGAACCTTAAATCAATATTACCAAGTAAAAGAAGCCAGTCTGAAAGGCTACATACTGTGTGATTCCAACTATGTAACATCCTGGAAAGGTCAAAACTGTGCTGATAGTAAAAAGATCAAAACGTTGGGGCATGGGGCAAGGTGACTAGGTGGAACATGGAGACAGACTTTTTAAGGCAGTGAAGCTACTCTGTGTGGTACTGCAATGATGGATACATAGCATTATATACTGTCCAGACCCACAGAATGCACAACACCAAGACCGAACCACAGTGTAAGCTATGGACTTTGGTTAATAACAATAATGTATCCACATTGGCCTCTTTTCTTTTTGAATTTTTATTGATTTTATTTGAACCAAACTGAGGGCTTGCCAGGAAGCAAGATCTGAAATGCTCTGCATATTGGCTTCTCAATGACAACAAATGTACCACACTAAGATGGTAGCAATAGGGGAAATTGGGGAGGGGGAGGAGGGACATGGTCTGTCCTTTTCGCTGAAGTTTTCCTGTAAACCTACAACTGTTGTTTCCACGTTTTATTCAGAAAGAATTTGAGACTTACAGAGAGTTGCAGAAAGTAGTACAGAGAGGTCCGGGGTATCCTTCTCCCAGCATTCCCCAGTGGTAACATTTTCACAACCATAATACAATATCAAAACCAGGAAACTGACTTTGACACCATCTTACATTCTGTCTTGTAATGGGTTTTGTTTTTATACCAATGTATCATGAACATCTTTCTGTGTCAATGGTTATACTTCTGAAGGGTTGTGGGGGTTTGGATGGCGATGTAACAATTCACTGCGTGAATGGCTGTAATATACTCAGCAGCCCTCAGGATGTTAGTTTATTTCCAACTTTTTGCTGTTACCAAGCGCATTAATTTTAGTACCAGTTAAGTCTAAGTGTGTGTGCTCTGTGGGCAGCCCTGCTAGGAGCCCTTTACATATACTGACTCATTTAATGCTCCAGCCACCCTTTGAGGCGGGGACTGACTTCTGCCTCCCTTATAGTGGAGGACTCCGGAGTCCAGAAAAGTGAAATACTTGCCTCAGGTGGGCCCCACAGCCTGGCTTCCTGACCACAGAGCCCTCTGCCCTGAGAGGCTCCTTCCTTAGGGTAAATTCCCATCGATAGATGTGTGTAACTGCTGCCCACAGCACACTAAGCAGCTCAGCCTACAGGCAGAAGGCTGCTCTCGCTTGCTGTGAACGTGAGTCTTCTGTCTGCTTCAGGCCTTTTTTCCTGGCCGTGGGAGCACACTTGACCAGCACACAGGCAAACCGGAAATCCCAGCTGGCTAATGCCCCCGGAGGCTGCCTCCATCTCACGCTGGATGGGGAGCTTTTTTGCCTCTTGATTGGGGTAACACGGAGGCACATTGATTTTGTACCCCAGCGTTCCCTCGTGGCACTGAGCTCCAGTTGCCCCCAATGGAAAGTGGCCGCATAACGTAGCTTCCCGCCTCTGTCCCTTCCGCACTGTGCAGATGATGCCTGGCAGTGAATCCTTGTCTCGGGCTGGGCTGCTGCTAGGGGAGCCCACACTGAAAAATAGAGGGGATTTACTGGCACCCAGAACCAGAAGGTCCAGAGGTAGGACAGGCTTCGAGGGTGCTGTGATTCAGTGGTCCCACACACCCTAAGGACCCAGTCCTTTTCTTCCAGGACAACTTCATCCTTGGCACCACCCTACATAGTGGCAAAATGGCTGCAGCACTTCCAGGGTTCTCAATGCACTCTTACGTTCCAGAAAAGGAGGGAGGGCAGGAGTCCGGGGCTCTTCCGAGTCTCCCTTCCCAGGAGCCCCAGCAAACCTCCCTGTGAGGTTCTTTGGCTGATAGGGTAAAGTGGCCAACACTAAACCAGGCCTTTGGCCCCGGGGGAAGGTAACTGGGTTACCGAGCCCATCACTGTGGCAAGAGGGTGGGGTTATCCTAGGTGGCTCACACCCGTTCTTCACAGTACAAGGCAGAGATGTCAGGGTATTAGGAATCACACAAACTATAGACCTTTGAAAGGTTTTTGACATGTACAGGTGTGTCCTCCAGAAAATACCCGTTTTCTTGCACACTCTCTTGCTCTGGGTTGTATTTATTTATTTTTAATCTGTGACTATTTGATATGTAAGAAATGGTATTGTGGACATCTATTTTGGACATTGTATTTGTTGGGTATTGATATTGTTTTTCTTTTGTAAACTTCCCATTTATGCCCAGAGACAATTTTCCTATTAGACATCTGTTTAATTAATTTTTGAAGAGCTCTTTGGAGATTAAAAATACTAATTTCTTGTCATATCTGTTGCAAATATTTTTCTCCAAGTTGTCATTTGCTTTTGAGTTTCATTTATGACATTTAAAATGTTTGCCTGGTTAAATGTATCAATATTTTGTCAAATATTTCTTTTATGATGTTTGCTTTTTAAAAAAAATTTTAGTGGGGAATATTGGGGAACAGTGTATTTCTCCAGGACCCATCAGCTCCAAGTCGTTGTCCTTCAGTCTAGTTGTGGAGGGCGCCGCTCACTGGCCCATGTGGGAATCAACCTGGCAACCCTATTGTTAGAGCTCACACCCTATTGTTAGATCTCTAACCCTATTGTTCAGAGCTCACATTCTAACCAACCACCAAAGGAGCCATCTGGCCGCCCTATGATGTTTGCTTTGGCTTAGTTCTCCTATACCAAAGTTATGTAAACTTTAAACCTATAACGCATTTTCTTCCAGTAAATCTGGTATCTTTTGTTTGTTTTTGCATTTAAATCCTTAATAAATCTGGAATAAATTTGGTTTAAGATAATAATAGATAGGCATCTAACCCTATTTTCATTCTATGATGTTAGCCAGATTTTTAAAAACACTATTAGGTAAATATTCTTCTCCCCAAGAACTTGAAATGCTTTCTTTATCACATATTAAATTATCATGTGTGCGTGGGCCCACTTGTGGGTTTTCTGTTCGTTCTCTGGGTCTGAATGGCTATTTCTAGGCCTCTAGTCCATTGCTTTAATAACCGTAGTTTAAACCTTCTGTCATGACTCTTTTTCTTTTTCAAAAATTTCTTGGCTATTCTCATATATGCATTAGAATTTTAGTGTAGTGATTAAACTGAGTATGAAATTAAAATCTGAATGTTTGTGTAACATTGTATGTAATTTTCAGGGCCACGTTGTAGATGCCTCTCTAAACAAGTCTGTGATGTCTCTCTGCAATGTTTTGCTGCTTACTTCTTTTTCGTTTAGTTTAAAATGTAGGTTCTATTCATTTTTATTAAATTTATTCCAAGGTACTTTGTATTTCTTGTTGTTATTATGAATAGATATTTTTTCTCATATTTTAACTGAAATTGTGACAGAGAGAATAGGTATTGTTTCTGTATATTTCTCTAGAATTACCTTTTACTGAAAACCAGCTTATTCTGATTTTTTTTGGTTTTGTTGAATGTACGTGGGGGGGGAGGGGCGTGATTCTTTGGAGTTTTCCAAGTAGATAACCAATGTCAACTTCAAATCATGAGAAGTGCTGTCTCTCCCTTTCCCAACATTTATCCGCTTTATTACTTCTTGTGTCATTATGGTGACCAGAATGTCAAGAAAAAGTGTCAAGTCATTGCTGTGATACTGTGCTTTCTTCCTTATTCTGAATTAAGGGGAGGACTTCTAGGATTTCCTACAAGTCACCAGGAGAGAAGTCCGGTTTCCAGTCAAGGAACCAGTCTATTGCTGATTTACTAAGAGTTTCAGTCAAGAACGGTTTGATTTTCATTAACCTGCAATGATAACCTGCATTAACCTCCTTCTTCAGAGACATCAAATAATCTTTTCCTTTATTAATGGGACACGTTTCATGAACAGGTTATCTAACTTGAAGCCATCTCTGTGTTCCTAGAACAAACCTACTTGGTTATGAAATGTCATTATTTAAGTACAATGTAGCAGTTGAATTAGTAACATCTAAACGCTTTTAGCCCCCTGGTGGGACGTTGCTGCCAGGGTTTTCCGCTCCTCTTCAGCACGTATCCATCTTCTCCTCCCAGTTTCTGTCTTCCCAGCTAAAAACAACTTCCCACAACCCCACCCTTCCTCTTTCTTTTCTTTCCTTCCCAACCAATGAAATGAACGCTGTGGGTCAGCGGCACCACTCCTCCTCCACCCATTCGCTCCTGACCCCTTCAGCATGTCCACATCCCTGCACCCTTCTGCACTCTCCCTGGCTTCAGGAATACTCTTCTCACTGGGCTTTCTGGACAGACCTGCCTGGCCTCTGTTCCCTGACCTGACTTCTCCATCTCTTCCCAGGACAGCGAGTCAAATCCCCTCCTCCTGCTCCTCTTTCTCACAGCTTCTCCGGCCACCAACAGGATCCCAGATCAGTCACCTGGGGTGTCCAGGCTCTTGCTTCCTCCCCTCACCTGCCTACTAGACATGAGATTTCACTGTCACCCCAGGTTCCACAGGTCTGACATAGTTGCCCTCTCCCCTCTTCTTCCAGCTTCCCACAGCTCTGAAAGACAGAGAAAGCCCCCCTTACCCCACATGATGGACTCAGAAATCTCGGCACCCCATTTGGAGATGGTTTTCTTGGACATGCTTCTGACAGCTGCCCTTTCCCCTTCATGCTCATATGCTCTCTTACCAGCACTGATACCAATAGTAGTTGTGTCTTTAATGCATAACCTCCTGTCCTTCCAAGCTTTGATAGCAAGATAATTGTCGTCCCATTTTACAGATAAGGAAACTGAGGCTGCAGGAAAGGAAGCAATTTACCAGATTGGGCATCTGGTTACTGTAGAGCCTAAGGAGAGGTGGAAATGCACCAAGCACCCCATCCTCAGCAGACCCCCACCCTCCAGGGTCTGCACCAGCTCTCCTGATGTCTCACTGTACCACTGGTCTCCTGTTCCATTTTCTTCCTCAGCTGGTGATGGAGTCAGACACCCAAACACTAAGCCACAGCTCCCAATCTTGACAGCGTGTTAAAGAATTAGGAACTATGTATCAAAACTGTGCCCCCCCCAACCCTTCACCATAGAGAGGTGGATTTTCTGTCTGTGACTCCCAGTATCTAGAAAAATACCTTCAACATTGAAGTTTAATACCTGGGAGCAGGTGGTGGAGGGCGGGTGAGCGGGCACAGGCTTTGAGGGTCAGCCAGCTCTGCTGTTAGCTGTGTGACCTCAGGTAAGTCAGTAGACCATTCTGAGCCTCAGGTCTTTATCTAGGAAGGTAATGATTCCCTACCCCCTGAGGCTCCATTAGTATCAGTCAACTAAAGTCCCGAAGAGCACGGCGCAGAGCCTGGCATGCGGTGGGGATCGAGGAATGGCCGCGATTACTGATATTAATAAATGTTGGTGCCAAGGGGTCGATGTTCGCGCGAGTTTCGGGAGCGCCATCTGGTGGCCACTCTGCTTTGCTACATCTTGGTCCACTTCAGGTGAAGGAACAGAATGAGAATTGAGGGCCGGAGAATCCAGGAACCCATTACCCAGCGGCGCAGGACTCTGGGGGATGCTGAGAGGGCACAGACAGGGATTGGGATATAAGGCTGTCACCTAAGGAGTCCAGGCTCTTATCTCCTCTTCCCATTTTCTTATTAGACACGAGATTTCACTGTCACCCCAAATTCAGCAGATGTAAAACAGAGTTCATGGTCTTGTGGCTTGCCCTGGATCTCTCTCTTATCTTCTACTACTTTTTTAAAAAAAGATTTTATTGGGGAAGGGGAACAGGACTTTATTGGGGAACAGTGTGTACTTCCAGGACTTTTTTCCAAGTCAAGTTGTTGTCCTTTCAGTCTTAGTTGTGGAGGGCGCAGCTCAGCTCCAGGTCCAGTTGCCGTTGCTAGTTGCAGGGGGCGCAGCCCACCATCCCTTGTGGGACTCGAGGAATTGAACCGGCAACCTTGTGGTTGAGAGCCCACTGGCCCATGTGGGAATCAAACCCACAGCCTTCGTAGTTCCACGGAGCTCCAACCACCTGAGCCACCGGGTCGGCCCATCTTCCACTACTTTTTAACAGAGGATAAATTAATTGACTAACTTCACAATAATTTATTTCACTTTTTAAATGATTCTTCAAGTATCAAACCTCCAAAACAGACCTTAATGTACGTAACAAACTTTAGTATATAAGATGGCAGAGTTTCAAATCATTGAAGAAGTTTTATTAGATAAAGGGGCTGGGATGATTAATTTAATTAACTATTAAAATATAAAATAACCTCATCCACTTTTCCTATCCCTTTTTTAAATGTTAATTATTGGCATCCTTCATTCCATTGTCAAAAAGCCACAAGGCAGGTCCACATGAGGTCATTGGCCTGGGGTAGGATTTTGAATGGGGGTGGGTGCCCCAAGTGTGGGTGGGGGCCCGTGTATGAAGAGGTAGCATATCCTGGAGGGACCGGGGGAGTGTTGTACAGGGGACAATGAAAAAGTAAGCAAGTTGGGGACAAAAGGAGGCAGGTTTCTCACTGTTGGAAAAGCAGGCACAACCTGGAAAGGGAAGAGGTGAGAATGACCCAGTGGTGTTGTGCTGGAATTGGAAACATCGGTCTGAAATGACAGTTTTCATATATAGATAAAGAAATACATATAGACATAAATCTGAGTGTGTTTCTCTGTGTGTGTGTAGATACATAATATACACACCTATTTCCTTGCTAAATCCACTGAAAAGGCCTGGGAACACAGCACACCTGTAACAATGACCATGCCCACCATCCAGGCCTTGGTTACCAAACACCACTAAAAGGAACCAGAGCTCCTTGGAGAAATGGAGAAAAGGGAACGTACTAGATGAACCTGGAACATCCTCAGTGGCAGAGAATTTAGGGAGTGCCCAAAGAATGTCGGGACATTTAGAAAAAACACAGACAAGCTAACTTAAAGGGAATAATTTGAGCATCCAAATAACTAGATTATAATCCATTAAACAAAATAAGAATCCAGGAATCTATACTGATATGAATGAATGAATGAATGAATGAATGATAGGAAAATAGAAGCTCTTCTCACAGAAGAATGCCAGCTAGCAGCTGTAGGAGTGGCGACATAAGAATGTCACATTAGAGCAGCCACCATAGTAAGAAGTCATTCCAGCAAGAAACATGAAGGCATGCTAAAACGAGGGGTGAGGAACGGGACTTTACAAGTATCGCCCTACCTAACATTTATTAAATACGAAGGGAAGAAAAGAAACATAACAGTGGAAAAAGCTGGCCCATGTTATTTTTATCAAGAGGACTGAGTTATTACCAGCAGTTGTGGGACATAGAAATACCAGGTGCCACCCACCAGGTTGCAAGGGAGGGGACACAGCATTCATGGCATGCATTACTTGAGTCTAATCTTGAGGAAACAATGGACAATTTTAAACTGGAGGATGTTCTATAAAATGACTGGCCTATATTCTTCAAAAATATTAAATCCTGAAAGTCAAAGAAATACTGAGGGGCAGACTCAGATGGAAAGTGACCAGAGAGGCCAGACAATGGGTGCAACGCGTGATCTGAACTGGAACCATTGCTCTGAACAATGTCACCGGGATCACTGGCGAAACGTGAATAAAGTCTGCGCTGGAGGACACACGAGCGTTCTTTATACTACCCTTGCAGTTTTTCTGTAACTTTAAAGCTGTTTTATGTTAAAATGTTAACAATAATTACAGGACTGAGCTGTCAAGAATAAAATCTTCTGCTTCCTGTCCTGAGAGCACCAGGCGGCCCTCCCACCCTCCTCCCAGAAACAACTAGACAACTGGACAAAATGCCCAACTGGCACTGGGAACCAGGCTGCTCAGGAGCAAAGGGAAGACAACGAGGTGACTCCCACCCTTTCCCAGGCTTTCCGCCTGAGGTAAATTGCAAACTAGACACCAGAAAGGGAAACCCAAGCAGAGCCCAGCAAGGTCACAGAGGGCAAAGTTTGGAGCTGCCAAGACAGCAGGAACTGACAGGACAGAGGAGGCAGAAGAAGGGAACAGCAGATAAAGAGCTCTGGAAAGCTGCATAGGGTCCCTTGAGTTTTTGGCTGAATACCAATTTGTGTGTGTTGGGCTGAGGAGGGGAAGCAAAACCCCATGGGGCCAGACAAATGGCTCTTCCAGAGAAAGAACAATTACTGCAGAGCCATAGCTGAACAATTTCCAAAACTCATAAAACCAGGAATTATTTGAGTTCCCACCAACCAAAGTAAAAGGTGCTCAGTAGAGATTCCAGAAGTGCCACACCTTAAATGGGGGATAAATTAGTCGTAGAGAAAAGGCCACTCCAGGCCAATCTTGAAAGAGCTTAAAATAAGTATTAAAAAGATTAAAGCGATCTGAAGTAAATTAACTGCCTGCCGTAAAATCTCTGACATTCTTTAAAGGAACACAACAAAATCTAGCACCTAAAAACAAATTTCACAATGTCTGGCATACAATAAAAAACTGACAAAGGAATAAGAAGTAAAAGGTGACTCTTAGCCTGGAGGAAAACTAAACAATATAAATTGACCCAGAAATGGCAAAGATGATAGAATTTTTTTAAATTTCCATTTAAAAATGACCTCCAACTAACAGTCTTTGGTGTAACTTGGAAATGGGATCCTTTCTTATTCCTCTTGGTAAACTGTTCCCACCTAACAGTACACCACGGTCAGCTTCCTTTGTCGGTGGACAAGTGACTACAGTGACCTTAGCCCCAAGACTGGATGAAAGCCCCACCCTTTACACACGAGGCCCTGCTACCTAACATTTTGTTTAATTCCAAGCTTCCATTTTAGGAGTAATGCCACCTCCTCCTGGAAGCCCTCCCTGACCTCAGAGGTCAGATGGCCTAGAATATGTTCTCATTGCCTTGTTCTTTTATCCTGGTGTGAATATTTTACTAATATTGTTCACCCTCATTAATGCTCTGAACCCAAGAACAGGGGTCGGGTGTATTCCTTGAATCTCCAACATGAAGCACAGTACCTGGCACAGAGTGTCTTCCCTAAAAAATTACCGATTGAATGAACTCATGCATGAACCAATGCTGTGGGCATAATGAATTTTAGTTGGTCTTCAAAGCAAATTTTAAGAGGGTCACTGACAAACAGTGGTATGGGGAAGAGGGTGCTCCAAACTTCTGATGAATTGGAACTGGCCAGGTTCAGCCCTAGGTAGGCTTCAGGAAAGTGTACGGGTGCAGGGAAATATTGGGGCTCCTGTCTGGCTCCCTGCTGATGATTCATTCTTCACAGAGGCCTTTCTCACAGTCTCTTCAGGTCGATCTGTAACATTGAGACATTGTCCTTGCAGGAGAGAGACTGTCCCCAGACATAAAATGGGACGGATGCACTAGAGGCTCTTTAAAGTCCCCTCCAACCCTGAAAGTCTATGATTTTTTACGTTAACCAGCCGTTTTTTTCTTTTTTTAAAAAATTTCAGCTTTATTGATGTGTAATTGACAATTTAAATTGTAAGATATTTCGGGAGCATTTGCGACCTTGTTCTCTGGCATATGTCGTCAGTTTGGCTCCAATAAACACTTATAAAAATTCAAGTAAAATAAACTTGTAAGACATTTCAAGTGTACATCGTGGTGATTTGATGTGTGTATACATTGTGAAAGGCTTCCAGCAATCAAGTTAATTAACACTCCCATCACCTCAAGAATAATAATATAATGATAATATAGACCTGTGATATCCACTATAATTATAATATTATTATTGTTAGTGAAAACATTTAAGTTCTACTCTCAGCAAATTTCAATTATTTTAACTTACTTCATGGGGGAGGTAATTTCTCACTGCCGCCACTATGGGGCACTTCCAGCTTTAAATTCCCTGCCTGGCGGGAGATTTAAAATCCTCTCCAATTTAAACCTGTTCCCGGGTTTGTCTGTAGAAGAGAGAATTGGTAACTAAAAGCCGGTAAGACCCCGCAGTCTCCTGTACTCGAGGGAGGGGTGGGGTGTTGGACGAGTCCACCATCGGACTCACCAAGAACGTTGGTGAGAAGCGCGCCCCGCTCTCCCTCCCCTTCTCCTCCAGGCTCACCTGCTTTCTCGCCTCTAAAGGGGGCGCGGGTCTGGAGAGGCTCTGAGCAAGTTCCGCGTCCACTTGACCCTCATCTTTAAAGTTCAGGGACATAGGATCCGCTTCAGTGGTACCCCAACTTGGGGACACCCCAGAACATCTTGTTACAGAAATAGATTTCCAGGCTCCGCCTCCAGAAGTTCCGATTTCAGCCTGGGTTAGGTTACTTCCCAGGTTATTGGGAAGGTTAAAGAAGACAAACCTAGTCCGCAGGATTTTTGCAAAATTAAGTGAGGTCGTGTGCGTAAAGCTCCTACTAGTACCGTGTGCAGCGCATTGTAAGTGTTGCTTAATGCGAGATTTGATTATTTTTACTCTTAGCAGTTGGCAGCCCAGGTGCCTAGGACAGGGCTCGCACAGACGCACAGAGGCCCAGTGAATGCTGTCGAATTTCAGGGAGGAAACAGGACGAGAACACAAGTGTGCCAGACCTCTCAATTTTCCAGAGGGCAGTCACAGAAACTGTTTTATTGTTGAAATTGTTAATTAAGAAAATATAGGTTCAGATATATTTTTTTCTTTCTTTTTTAAATTGAAGTTATCCACAAATACAATAACATCACATTTACTTGGGGAAAAGAGAAAAAAACACTTGAGTTGTATAGCAAAAGAGAGGAAAGGGAAAAACCAGGAAAACGCAGGGTAGCCTCAGAAAACAATCATAAAATAGTGACAAAGTAATTTCAAACATATCTGTTATCATAATGTATATGGATAGGTTCAACTCTCCTATTACAAGACAAAGATTTTTGTTTTTAAGCATGAGAAGCATAAGCTCTTAACATGAAAATGCAAACATTCTGATGAGGGAAGGCAAGGTTAGGTGAAATATAAAACTTCTCTTCAATTATTCATTAATTCCTTCCTTCCTTCACATTATTTGTAATGCCCATGTGTGCCAGGCACTGTCCTGAGGACCAGGGATCAGAGGTGAATGGGCAAAGAGGACAGGGAGGAGGGAACCTTCACCAACACCTGCGGAACTCCTTCTGCCCTGGACGCCTCACATGGGCGCCCTGTGTGGGAATGTCAGGGACAGGAGACAGTGGGTCTCTTGACCAGCTGGTCTGTCTTGACCTGTGGCCCCTGAGGCCGGTGGCCCTGTCCAGGTGATGCTGGTGAGCTTTGCAGTGAAACTCTGATGCTGCGTGGCTCCCCTCAGGGTGAGAGCTGTGTTCTTCTTTTTGCTTCTTCTTTTCCTTTGTGGCATGGTCTCAACCGGGGATCCATGGACCCCCAAGGCAAGTGTGGACAGAATCCAATGGGTTTATAAATATTGGATGGAGAAAGAATTCCATCTCTAGCTTCATTACCCCCCACTGAAATCCAGCACTTCCTTCAAGTGTGGACGCCGCAACCTAGCAGGATTTTATATCACATCTCACTTGTTGCAGACGTCTTGAAATACTGCTTACGTTATTCTCTTTGCAAACTACAGACGTCATGAGGCTTGCTGTTGGTGCGTTAACCAAGAACACCACAAAACATACGTTTGCAAAAACGATTTTCATCTCTGTATTTCAGTATAATTGGTTTCCTTTGTACTCCATGTGTTTTGTTTTTTGCATTTAAAAACATTCTGGAAGAGTCCATAGGTGAAGAGGCCAGCAGGGCCCAAGACAGAGAAGGTCAAGTGCCCCTGAATTCTGTCTTCTTTTGTTGTTTTCATGTCCCTGTGAATCCAGGGTGCATCCAGCAAACCCCAGTCCGACGCAGAGGGCACAGGCTCCAGACCCCAGCTGTCAGGGCGAGGGAACTAGATGACCACCTGCCCCACCAGGTCCCCACCCCTGCCCACGGGGTCTCCAGGGGCCCCTGGATCCCACAAGCGTCCTGGGCAGGGGGGATCCATCCTGAGAAGGAGGTCCTGGTGAGTCCACCAGCTCTGCACTGTGTGGCCCACAGTGGCATCTTGGGAGGGAGGGTGCTACCCCCAAGATCACACATACCTTTGTGATAAG
Source organism: Rhinolophus hipposideros (assembly GCF_964194185.1). Lineage (NCBI taxonomy): Eukaryota > Metazoa > Chordata > Mammalia > Chiroptera > Rhinolophidae > Rhinolophus > Rhinolophus hipposideros. Next base: position 95,211,872 of record NC_138052.1, read on the forward strand.
ATCTTCCATTGCCAGAGGGCTCCGGTCACCTTGAGAATGAGGAAATCATTGGCAAAGCCCAGCCCCAGAAGTGGGCACCATGTGGCAGTCGGTGGAAACAGTGGCAGAGAACTCAGGGTGACAGGTGGGCCAGTGGCATTCCCAGCTACTCACCAGCCCAATAGAGCCATTTCTGCATCTGAATCTCCCTCCCTTGGACAGAGCAATTCGATTTGTCCTCCCAAACCTCAGAGATTCCAAGAACAAAATCTGTAACCGCTGAAGCAGGAACTGTCCTAGCAAAGTGCTGCCAAAAGGAAACCTTTGCCCACATCCAGGAGAAGGGGCAGGTAGATGGCCCACACACCAGGGGTTCCTACCAACCAGCCAGGAGACTCAAGGCACCATCTACCATCTGGTTCCCTACAACCTCCAGCAGGGGGCAACCTTCTGAGACCTCCTGAGGCCACACGCCACCAACTTGGTGTATGTAGGCTTCCTCAGGTTCCTTTGGGACCCAGGTGTCCCAAAGAGCAAACGGCCAGCAGGGGTCAGTGTTCAGCATAAAACCAGCCTGGCACTTCACCTGCCCAACTCAAAATGTGGAAACCTTAACACCACATGAGTTATGATGCCAGAATCTGTGTCATTTCAGCTTCTCTTTATCCTAATTTCTGAGAGATGCCCAAATCAGCTGGGGTTGCAGCACCACCCTGCACTGAATTTCTCCCTCTTTTGGATTATTTTTATTGACATAAAAATAAGTGTGAGCTTCAAAAGGCATCAGTAAGAAAATTAAAATGCAAGCCTCAGACTGGGAGAAAATGTTCACACTACATCTACGTAGTGAATGACTTGACCCAAAATACATAAAGAACTTTCACAATTCAATAATAAGATAACCCAAAAGAAATCGGCAAAAGATTTGGACAAGGGTGGCCGGATGGCTGAGTTGGTTAGAGTGCGGTGCTCTTCACAAGGTTGCCGGTTCGATTCCCACATGGGCCACTGTGAGCTGCGCCCTCCACAACTAGACTGAAACAACTACTTGACTTGGAGCTGATGGGTCCTGGAAAAACACATTTAAATGAAATGAAATAAAAGTTAAAAAAAAAGATTTGGACAAATACCTCCAAAGAGGATATATGGTATCATTAGTCATTAGGAAAATGCCACTTAAAACCATGATGAGCCACCATTACTTACCCACTAGCATCGCTACAATTTGAAAGACCTCCTCTCTGGGTACTGCGAGGAACAACTGAAACTCTTAAGCACTGTCAGTGAGAATATAAAATAGTACCACCACTTTGGAAAACAGATTGGCAGTTTCTTAAAAATTGAAACATAACATTTAACTTATGCCATCCTATCCCTAGGTAATTAAACAGAAGAAATGAAAGCATATGTCCACACAGACACATGTAAATTTTCACAACAGCTTTATTAGTAATTGCCTCAAATTGAAATCAACCCCAATGCTCATTGTCTTAGAATGTTACGACTGCTATCACAAAAGTACCATAGACTAGGGGGCTTATAAACAGCAGAATGTTGTATCTCCCAGTTCTGGAGGCTGGAAAGCCATGGTCAAGGTGCTGACAGATTTGGTGTCTGTGGAGAACCGACTTCCTGGTTCATAGATGGCCGTCCCTTTGCTGTGTCCTCACCTGGAAGAAAGGGGAAGGAGTCTCTTTTATAAGACATTAACATCACTCAGGAGGGCTCTATCTTCGTGACCGAATCACCTCCCTAAGGTGCCACCTTCAAATACCATCACACTGGGGGTCGGTTTCAACATGCATTTCACAGGGGACACAGTCAACCTGTTGCACTCATCATTAATACTGAGTGGATAAACAACTTGTGGCGTATCTGTCCAATGGACTACTTACTACTCAGCAGTCAAAAGGAACCCAGACGGATACACAGAACAACGTGGATGAATCTCAAAATCATTTTAAATGGGAAAAGCTAGACACAGAAAAGCACATACTATATGCTTCCAATTATATAAAATCTGAAATAGGCAAAATGAATGGAAAGTGACAGAAAACAGATCCAGTTACCGGGGCCAAGTGTAACGCTGCCACCCACCATGAGGGTCTCACTTCCCTGCCACGTCCGTGCTCTCCTTGGTGGGCAGGTCCTCCCATCCTTGCCAGTCTCTCAGCTCCAGTGTCCCTCCTCCCAACAAGGCTGTCCCTGACCTCCTCGGTACCCAGTGGTTCCCCTGGGCTGCCTTCATCACATTGTGACCCCCATTGTGATCCAGGGCCTGGCACAGAGGACGCCCTCTATTGTTATTGAATGAATGAATGAATGAATGAATGACAGGATCATTCTTTCTATCTTATTTTTTTTATTAAAGTTTATTGGGGTGACAATGGTTAGTAAAATTACATAGGTTTCAAGTGTCCAATTCTGTAATACATCATCCATAAATCACATTGTGTGTTTACCACCCAGAGTCAGTTCTCCTTCCTCACCATATATTTGATCCCCCTTACCCTCATCTCCCATCTCCCTCCCCCCTTACCCTCTGGTAACCACTAAACTATTGTCTGTGTCTATGAGTTTTTGTTTCTTTGTTTGTCTTGCTCCTTTGTTGTTTTTAGTTTTATCCCCCACATATCAGCGAAATCATATGATTCTCGACTTTTTCTGTCTGACTTATTTTGCTTAGCACAATAATCTCAAGATCCATCCATGTTGTCTCAAATGGCTCTCTTTCATCATTTCTTATGGCAGAATAGTATTCCATTGTGTATAACATTCTATCTTAGAGATGAGGAAACTGAGGCTAGAAAATTATTTTCCCAAGTTCACCCAAATGAATGGCTGTCTTGGCGGCTAATGCAGTCCTGGACGTTCTTCCTACTCCAGAAGAAGGGAGGGTTTTCCAAGGCTGGTGGTGGGAAGGCCAGGCCTGCAGGGCTGGGGTCAGGCTCAGGACTGAGCATCAGACACACCTAGGCTTGGTCCCCTCCCACTAGCAGCTGTGTGACTTTGGGCCAGGCGCTTACCTTCTCTGAACCTTAATAAAATGAGCAAATAGGGCAGCACTAAGCTCAGGGCGGTTTGGGGCTTGAAGGAGAGCTTGCAGAGTAGCGCTGAGGGGGTGGGCAGAACTTTGTACAGAAAACCCTTCCAAAGGGCAGACAAACTAATTGCTCATTCTTCATTGTTTTTGTAATTATTAAAAACAAAACAAAAAGTCGCACATAGTTCAGTAATAGATACAGTCAATTGGGTTTCCGATATTGAGAGGAAATTAGCTCTGTCACAATCCCCCCAAGTTCGTCCACCATCTTCATATCCGTAGTTATATGTATAACTATATATATCATTGTATATCTAGTTCTGAATAATATATGTACTTACATATTTTTCCTTACAAGGTCAAGGTTTATATCGTATCTATTCACTCGAGGAACCATGATTTCCCCTCTCCTGTAGTCTTTATACTTAAGTCGATTTGGTGCTCAACCAGACCTTCCTCTATTGCTTTCCTGCGCCTGGTTTTGTTTATTTGGGTGTATCTCTGGATGGTGCTGTCTGGCATGGGAGGGTTTTAGTTCTTCAAGAACAGATCATGGGCTGCATTCTCCCGAGCCTCTGCGTGTTGCCGGGTCTTTGCAGGAATGCTTTGCTGGATAACACTTTTTTTTTAAGTGCGGTCATCTTTAGTCATCTTTTTTTTTTAAGTAAACTTTTATTGAGGCACAACATTGTTTCAGCTATTTGCTGTGGCGTAACGAGCCACCTTGAAACTTATCATGTTCACAACAGCCAAAAGTTGGAAGCAATCCTAGTGTCTACCGATGGATGAATGGATCAACAAAATGTGGTGTATGTACAGTGGAATATTATTCAGTCTTCATAAGGAGAGAAATTCTGACATGTGCTACCTCATGGATAAACCTTGAGGACATTATGCTAAGTGAAATAGGCCAGTCATAAAAGGGCAAATACTGTATTATTCCACTCTGAGGTATCTGAACTAGTCAAATTCATTGAGACCAAGTAGAACGAATGGTGGTTGGAAGGATGCTGATCATAAAAAAGGAAGGAACTTGGTCTGTAGGATGTGTGCTTGTTTCTGGTGAAGGGTGTGGTTGGATCTCCTGAAAGAACCAAGAGCTGGGACTTGAGACTACATGGAACTTACAGAATGGGTTCAGCTGTTGCATGTCTGCTTCCTGGGAATGTTGATTCAATCTCTATGTTCAGCAGAGTGTGCTCTGAGACTGGCCTTCTTTACAATGTGATAACAATTGTGGAGGAATACTTAGCACCCGCCCCAAACTTCTTTGACCATACACTAACCCATCAATTAGTCTAAGAGCTGTGCTGGATATGACAAGGGAGTTTGCCGTGCTGCAGGTACCCATTGCCCAATCTTTCATCAGTCTGTTTTCCATTTTATTAGTAGTTTGTAGGAGCTTCCCCATAAGATTCTAGGTACTTCTTTTTTTTTTTTTTTTTTTTTTTTTTTTGGCGTTTGTGGCAAATATCTTCTTCCAGTTAACACGTTAAGTCTTTGAATACTTTTCTTTGGGATGGACCACTTTAAATGGAAACCATAAACGTGTGACCTTTGTTATGCCAGGTGATACTGGAAGAACCAAACCATCCCTGCTCATCTCAAGAGCCCACTCACTGGGCCATAGTCTGGACCCTAGTTCACAAGCACCAGCCAAATCCTTAGAAATGCGGAAAGACCCAACTTGGAGGTTGGAGGAGGTGGGAGTGATCAGCAGGAGAATACAGGAGGGACCTGGGGAGGGGGCTCCCTGAGAGGGTGGGGCAAGGATGGAGTGGAGAGAGGGAGGACGTGCTGAGCTGCTCGGCCAATTGGGAGTAGGTGAAGGAGTTACTAGTAAGAGCAAGGTTTACTAAAAATCAAAATAGAAGTCATTGGTGTGGCAGCAATAGGATTCCCTGGTATCTCCAAACCATGCTGACTTGCGGGGGGGTGGTGGTTTGAAGGGCTGACCTGTTTGTCTTCATAGAAGGAATGTGGGTGAGGGCTGTGACACTCCCCACATTGGCACTGGCTTAGTCAGTGCCAAGGGGAAAGCTGGAGGGCACAGAGCATGCCCTGTGGCTGGAGCTCATTTCCTCCACTCCCAACCTAAGCCACCTTCTGTGCCTCACCTGTAGCAAGAGGTGCATTAGCTCAGGCCCTGTTAGGTGTTTTACATGCCATCAGGCGTCACTACATTCTTGCACATCCCGTGAGTAGTATCATCGTTGTTGTGTATATGAGGAAACAGAAGTTCAGAGAGGTTAGGTAATTTACTCAAAGTCACACAGCTGCTGAGTGATAGTCAGAATGTCTACCACTTCTCTTTTCCTCCCACCTCCCTCCTCGTGACAGAGGGCTCCTGGTTCTTTGTCTGAAGGGAAGAACTAGAATAGTTTATTATTGTTAGAGCCCCAAAGGTTATCTTATTCTGTGCCTTATGGAAAGACTGTCAGAGAACTTGGGGGATTAAATGGAGTATAATATCCCCATACTTCTTCAGAATGCTCCCCTCAGCAGGTGCCTGGCAACCAAGGAAACCTTGGAACCGCCAAGGTATCCTCTCTGCAGGGGGAGGGCAGCCCCACCCACTCCCTGCAATAGGGGTCCCAGAGTGGAACAAGAAGGAGAACTGGGAACTGGGACCAGTGGCGCAGTTTGATATTTATTTTAGGATCTTATCCTCAGGTCTAGCATTCATGGAGCGCTCCCTCAGCTTTGAGTGGATGGAGTACCTTGCGTGTGGGGGTGGCGGTGAGGGTGGGGGTGGGGGCAGAGAAGGGTGAGGGCTATGGTTCAGACCAGAGGGAGTGGAGGCCAGAGATTAGGCCAGACAGGAACTTCTCAGCAGCAGAATTTCTTCCCCTGTTGAGGGTCAGAGTGAGGGAGCAACGATTGCTCTGACTTGCCTCTTAGTCCTGAGTTATCCAAGGTGGCTGCCTCCAGCCACATGTGTCTATTGAGCCCTGGAAATGTGGCCTGTCTGAATTGAGGCGAGCTGTAAGTGTAAAATACACCCCAAATTTTGAAGCCTTGGTACAAAATAAAACAATGTAAAATCTCATTCATATTTTTATTTTATTGTATGTCAAAATGCCAATATTGTTCTGGCATAGAATTAACTTCTGGTCGTTCGCAGAAGGCGAAGGAATTCACAGACTCGGAAAAGTAGGAGGACAAGGAAAGTTTTATTGAAGTTTGGGCAGAGAGAGAATGTTCGTGTTTAAAGAAGATGGCTGCCCAGGGTAGTAAGGAGAGAACACTGGTGGGGACGGGGGTGGGTTGCCAGGGTAGAGTTTTAGAAGAGACAACTGCACCCAAATTCAGATTAGCTTTTACTTGTATAGGAAAGGGGGAGTCGGTCAGGCAGGTCTGAGGGCTGACATCGTTTCCTGGCGTCTGGTGTGCCTTAAGATAATGTTATCTCCAGCCTCAGACTCAGCCACCATGGACTGGGACTTTATGCGTCACCAGTAAAAACTGCGAGAGAGTTGTAAATTGGATTCTGGTGTCCGGGTCCCTGAGGAGTAAGAAATTGCTCTTTTCCAGCTTGGAATTCTGTTGATTAAATGGATTAATGAGATATGGTAGCCTTGAGAAAGGGAACAGAACAGAGTTCTTCAGTTAATCAGTGAGGGGAGAAGCCGAGAGGAACTGGCTGAATATCAGGATGGATCAAACTGCAAACTAGCTAAGTCTGAGTGCGTTATTGATTCCCTGAATTTCACCCTTACAACTATTTGGCATATACTGAGTTAAAGAAAATATATTATTGAAAGGAATTCACCGGTTTTATTTCTTTTACTTTTTACATGTGGCTACTATAAAACGTAAAATACAAATAAAACTATGCTTTCTGTTTCTGTTGGACAGCACTGTTTTGGACCAATCCCCACTGCCTGGGTGAGTGAATGGGGGAAGGTGGACAGAGGGTGACGCCCCTAAAGAGGAAGGCATTGCTGACTATGGCCCTTCCAGGCTGGCCAGACTTTCAAGGCCTGTACTGGCCTGGTGCAGAAAGGATGGGAGAGAAATGAACCACCTCAGGGGGTGGGACCAAGAGTTGACTGACTTGGCATTGGGAGGAAGGGCTCCCAAGTGTGGGGGGAATGGGGCTGGGTGGGATTATCTTCTGACAGCCGCTGGGGACCCCTTGGGTAGTGTGTGGGGGGTCTGCCTGGGCTAAAAGAGAAAGGTGAGAAAACCCACTTTTGGAATGGGCTTTCCTCTGCAGAGCTTTGCAGCCAGCCTAGGGAAAGATATGTGAATCACTTTAAGGGTTTTCCCAACAGAAACCTGAAACTTGCCCTCAAGGAGATATCCCTGGAGAAAAGGAAAAGTAATTGAGGGACCTCTGGAAACATCTATAGGAGAAGAGTTGGAGGAAAGTAGGTGGATGCTGACAACAGAGGAGGAATTTCTCCAGCCTCTGAGTGGGTCATGTTCTGAGCCGCAGGTCACTATTTGGCCCCCTCCCTTCCTGCTGTTCATTATTCAAATATCATCTCTTCAATGAGGCTTCCCCTGGCCATTTTACCTAAAGTGGCATCTTGTACCCCAGCCTCTCCCTAGACCCTTCTCTGCTTTAGTTTCGACGACTTAGCATCATCTGAGATGCCATATATTTTTATTTATCATGTTGACTGTCAATTTCCCCCACTGGAATGTAGGACATGAGGTCAGGGACCTTGTTTTGGTTTGGCCTTTCCCATGCCTAGAACAGAACCTGGCACTGGATTCATAATGGTTGAACAAACGAATGAATGCATGAATGAATGAATGAGATTTTTCCATTTTTAACCCAACTGCTGCATAAGTCCACCCTCTTCTCCTTGCAATATTGTGTGGATAGTAAAAGTCAGAATCGACTTGAATGTCCATCACCAGGAGACGAGGTAAATAATTTATGCTACACACAGATTAGAACACTTGGCCGCCAAGAAAAGAAATAAGGTACGTTAATGGTTCTTAAAATGCAGTCTACAGATGTCTGAGAACTATTTTTGCAATACTAAGACATCATTTGCTTTTTTTCATTGTGTTGATATTTGCACTAATGGTAAAAAAGTGATGGTGGGTAAAACTGATGTCACCTTAGCCTGAATCAAACAGTGGCACCAAATTGTAATAAGAGTCACTGTAGTTTTTACACTCATGCATTCCTTGTTTAAAAAAAAAAATGCAGTTTCACTTAAGAATGTTTTTGAGGAAAGAGAATGCTAAATTTTATTAACTTTTGATCCACTCTAATATTTGGTGTGATGAAATAGGAAGTGGACATAAAAGCACTTCCGCGGACCTAAGTATGATAGTTCACGCGGAGAAAAGCATTTGTGTGATTGATTGAGCTATGAGCTGTACCCGGGAACATCACTTTTTACCTGAAAGAACTGACAACCTCTGGCTATTTACAGGGAGGGTATTTGGAGACACTTTCTTGAAACATTGGTAGTATTTGCTATCAGTAATAAAATTTGAGTTTCAAGAAAAATTGGAATTTTGGAAAACTTTAATATCATTGAAGCAAAATGTGTTGCTATGACCAATGCATAATGCTACAAAATCATGCATAAGTCAAGGATCCATTAAATGTGCAAGGGAGTTAGAGATTTTAATGTAACAAAGTATGAAGAGTTCGGTTTGTATGCTTTCAGTTTCCATGTTGTAATTAAAGGTCAACAAGCTATTAACTGTGATATCAAAGTAGAAGATATCACAATGATCTGAAAAGGCTATTGAAAAACTCATTTTTTCCCTATAATTTTCCAATTATACATCCAACTCTATTTGCCGCCATCTGTGAAAGGCTGGACTTTCTTTATATACTTCAAACAAAGCAACAAATTGCAACCGATCAAACGCAGAAGCAATGCTATATCCAACTGCCTTCTCTTAAGGTATGCATTGAAGACATATGAGGGGGCGTCCAGATGGCTCAGTTGGATAGAGCATGAGCTCTGAACAACAGGGTTGCTGGTTCAATTCCCGCATGGGATGGTGGGCTGCACCCCCTGCAACTAAAGATTGAAAACGGCAACTGGACTTGGAGCTGAGCGGCGCCCTCCACAACTAGATTGAAGGACAACGACTTGGAGCCGATGGGCCCTGGAGAAACACACTGTTCCCCAATATTCCCCAATAAAATATTTTTTAAAAAAGACATATGGAAAAATGTAAAACAATGTTTCTCTCCTTGCTTATTTAGGTTAATATGTAATGGCTTATTGTTGACATTTAAAAATATTGACATATAACTCAGATGCCATAAAATTCATCTTTTTGAAGTGTTCAAGTCAGTGGGTTCTGGTAAATCCACGGAGTTATACAGCCATCATCACTATCTAATTTTAGAATATCTTCAATTCAATAAGGGAACTGTATAAAGGAACTTGGAAACAGCATCTGGCACCAACAATTAAGTACTTAACAAGATTTATAAAGGCCAAAACCTTTTCCTCTAAAACAAGTCAAAACCCTGAGGTTTTGAGTTAAAGAAGTTGACAATGAAAAAAGGGCAGGACTGGATGTCTCTAGAGACGGAAGCAGCCCCAGGTTTCTGCTCTTGGAAGGACTTTTTCTTTCTGGAATTTAGTTCATTTCGACTTCTTTGTGACTTGCAGTTCAGCACTTCCCAGAGGGCCCAGCAACCTGTGCCCACCTAGCCGGGCTGAAGGACATACCTGTTCTTGTCCAGATGCCACAGAACTGGAACTGACTCAGTGGTGCAGGGATTTCCAGAGGGGAGACTGGCAAATTGTGCTTTACAAAGATGGCTACAGGAGTACATATGCCATCTCACAGCCTCTGCTGCATGTGATGTTACTCCTCCATTGAGAGAGCATCAATGTTTCTTCTGATTGGACTATGTTCTCTCTCCTTCGTGACTGCCTTGACCAAAAGAGGTCAGCTCTGTGATTTCTGAGCCTGCGTCATCAAGGCTGTACAGCTCCTGCCTGACTCCCTCTTGGCACCCCGCTCTGGGAACCCTGTGAGCATGTTGTGAGGAAGCCCAAGGCTATTTGGGGAGGCCACGGGTAGCTATTCCAACTAACAGCGCCAATAAAGGGGCAAACATCAGCCACCACCATCAATCCTGTACCTGGGAGGGAAGGAGGTTTCACAGGATTGCTGTTCCGTGATTGGAGCTGCCCCTGCGTATGCCAAATGCGTCAGGGAGGAGAGTTCCCCATGAAGGTCTGCCCCAATTGCAGATCTGTGAGCAAAGCATATGTTGTTTGGAGCAACTAGGTTTGGGGATGGCTTATTACACAGCAGCAGATAGCTGAACAAAATGTCTTGGAGTGAAAACATGGATTTAATTTTCCCTGTGAAATGCCACCCCAGAAGGACGTTAGTGAAATAAAAGAACTCACGGGATGACACAAGGGGAAACCCTGTCAGCTGCCCTACAGCTAAATTAACAGCCCTCCAGTATGTCTTCATTTTAAACAATAGCATTTATTTTCTGATTTTAAGTTGTGTTCATTATAGAAAATTCAGAAAAATTAGAACTGAAAAAGAGAATGAAGTGACTTGACTCTTATCATTTACAGCTGGGTCCCTTTCTTTTCAGTCTTTCTTTTGTTTCTATGCATAGGAATTTGTTTTACAAAACATGGATTAGATTTGCACAGTAATATGGATATTGCCTGCCATGTTTTGAGTTTTTTGTCAGGTACCCAGCTGGACACTGGAGAAGGGGAGATAGAAAGCAGGGCTTTTCTAGCCATGGCTGTGACCATACTCACCTTGGGTCACCTGTGAGATACTGAGACTTCCTAGGGGTGGCCAGGTGTTGTCTGGTAAACATCTTGGGTACCTGCTGCGTTGCTGCCAGGGGTGGGCACAGCTTAGGATGTCTTCTACCCTCCATCCCTACCTCCGTGGCAGGGAGGCTTGGGAGGTGCCTGGTGGGCACAGTCCCCAAACTCAGCCCCTTGCAAGTAAAGTGCCTCTTGAGTGGCACCCAGGAAACAGCTCATAGCGTCTGTGTACATTATGCAAAAGTGCTTTCATCGAGATCCACTGTGTAACATACAGCAGGTAGTCAACAATACAGTGTTGTACCCTTTAAAATTCATTAAGAGGATAAAAGGTAAATTCATTAACTTAACACTCACATTAATTGTTCTTACCAAAAACAAAACAAAACAAAACAAAAAAACCTCACAAACCAAAAATTAATGGGACACAAAGGAATTTTTGGAGGTGATGGGTATGTTTATTACCTTGATTGTGGTGACCGTGTCATGGGTGTTTGCACCTGTCAAAACTCTGTATATGTAAGTATTTTTTGCATATCAAATTGTATACATTAAAGATGTGCAGATTTTTTCATATTAATTATACCTCATCAAAGGTGCAGAAAAAAGTGCTTCCTCCTTTGGAAACACTTAAATGAAAAAGTTGAATTGCATTCAAATCCACTCTCATTAGCAAGAGAATTTTCAACATTATATTCATAAATGAAAGCAAAGGAAGAGCTTTTAGATTTTTTAAAAAAGTAATGTGAACTGTGATAAATTTTAACATGGCAAATGATTATTTACATTTTTTATTACTTACCCATGCAAAGTTTCTCCTTAATGGAGACTATTAAGAATTTAAAATCTTTGGTGCGCGTGTGAAATATGTCACATAAAGTGCTCAAAATAGAAGTGACAACAAAGCAAACCTTCTAGTCACCACCACCAGGTCAGGAAGGGTGGCGCCCTGCGGTATGTTTGGAGGGGTCCACCGTTACCATTTCAAGCGTAAAACCTGATGTAAAAAACGCTGCTTTTGCAGAACCAAATTGTTCAGTAGGGATGTTAAAAATATTTTATTTGATGCCTTTATTAAAAACTTAGTATTTTCCCAAATAGCTTTAAAAAAACCGCACCCCTCTCCCCATTAGGCCCTCCCGGATGCCCAGAATCCCCGCAGGACCGCCGCGTGCCCTACGCTGGCTGCCCACGGCGGCTCCCGGGTCTCCCGCGCCCCCAGCGGGCGGGGTGGCGGACACGCCCGGTCAGCAGCCCCGGAGGCGGTCAGGGCAGAGTCGGTCTGGCTTGGGGCAGACCGGTGTTGACAAGACATTTCTCAACGCTTGGCTGATGTAACAGCCATCGGCGTCAGCCTTCCTCAGGGAGAAGGACGACCGTACTTGTTTTTACCCTCTTGTTAAACATGCTGAATTATTTATTTTCAAGCTTCTTTTTCTTCTCCTTCTTGTGTGTTTCGCGGAAAGCGCCGGAGCCTCTGAAGCTGCGCGGGTCTCTTACCTCCAAGGGAGCCACGAGTTTCATCTCGCTCCTTGCTCTTTTTTTCTCTTTTCCGATTTTTCAGTATTGTTAGCATGTTTTGGAAACATTTCTTTTCAATCAATGCCTGTTTGGAAAAGCAGCTCTCCCGCCCCGCGCTCTCCGTGGGCGCCTCCCCCCGTCAAACCGCGCGACCCGCGGTGCCACTCTCAGCCGTGGGAGCGTGTGGGTGACACCGGGAATGCTCGGCTCCCTCCGCCCCCAACCTGTTCTGGGCCGCGAGCGCCTCCAGTTGGGGCACTTCTGGGGAACGGGAAAGGAACCGCCCGCAGGGTCGTGAAACTTTTTCCGTTGCTGTTCCCCGGGGACTACAGGGTCCCCGGGCTCCCCAGGAGCACGCTCCGGTAGCAACGTCCGAGTAGATCCGACGTCCAAGCCGCGTCCTGGGGGCGCTCAGCCGCACGCCGGGAGCCCGGGCGGGAGCCGGGGGAGGTCCGGGGACGCGCAGGCACCTGCGAGCGCCGCCGCGGTGGGCGGTCCCCGAGCCCCGGCGCCTCCTTACAGCCTCGGCTCCGCCCCGCCCTCCCCACCCCCGCCGGCGGTTGTCCCCAACCGCCGGCTCCGCGCCGCCCCGCCAGTGTCGCTCAGCCGCGAGCCCGAGAGCAGCGCGCCGCCCGCCCAGACCCTGCGCCCGGTCCCGCGTCCCGGACCCGCCGCTATGGCCAGCGAGGAGCTGGAGAGCAAGCTGCGGCGGCGACTGCAGCGAGAGGAGGGGCAGGGCCGCCCCGAGCTCGCAGCCCGCGCGGTCCCATTCCCGGAGCCGGAGCCCGAGCCCCCGTCCCCGGCGCCCAGCACCAGCGCCGACGCGGAGCTGAGCGCGCAGCTGAGCCGGCGGCTGGACATCAACCAGGGCGCCGCGCGGCCCCGCCGCTGCAAGGTCTTCAACCCCTACACGGAGTTCCCGGAGTTCAGCCGCCGTCTCATCAAGGACCTGGAGAGCATGTTCAAACAGTGAGGGCCCCGCGCCGCCCCGCGCCGTGCGCCCCGAGGGCCCTGCGCCCGGGAACCCGGGGGGGAGAGAAGGGGAAGTGGTGGCGGGTGGGTCGCTCTTTCCGGCCTGCGTCCCGGCTCTGCTTTGGTGGGACTGGGTGGGACAGTTCAGGAGTCCCGGGGGTGTCCTCAGCATTTGACTCAACTCCCCCGGTCCTCTGCGCCCCGAGTCTATGCCCGCGCGGGGCTGGAACGCGGCGGGGCTGGGACACAGAGCGGGGGACGCGGACCCCGCTCGGAAGGTCCCCGGGGACAGCCGAGCCCGCGTCCCGGGTCCTGGGCTTTCCGGGTCGCGGGCCCTGTCCCCTCCGCGGACTCGTTCTTGGATGAGCTCTGAGCGCAACTTCTAGGAAATTGAGATGCGCCGCCGCGCCTCACCTGTCAGCTTGATTCCCAAAGGAGAAATGAGCCTCGTGGTCCTTTTATAAAACAAAAGAGGAAAGTTATCCTGTGCTGCCTCGCGGGGTCCAGTGTACCAACAGGGGTTGAGAACTGGGAGTTGGTTAGACTCTTCTCCAAAGATCGGGACGTTCCTGGAGCGAGCGCGTCCCGAGCGCCTCCTGGGGGCATCGCCTGTCTGTTGGCGCCCGTCGGAGCCGCACGAGGCAGCTGGCAGCTGGTCCGGCGGGGGCCCGTTCCTGCCCTGCTCTGTGAGCCCCAGCGGGCGGGGCAGCTGCGGGCGCGCCCGACACCCGGCACTGGAGGCGGCGTAGGAAGCCCCCACTAGTTGCCCTTGTAGCCTAGGAACTCCCCGGGCCTCAGTTTCCTCATCCAGAGAGTGGCGGCAGTAAGCGTTCCTGCCTTTTAAGGCCATGAAGTATTTTGCACACCGTAAGCTCCTAACCGAGCTATTAATATTATTTCCAGAATTGGTCCAAGACCAGAAAAATGCATGGGGGAGCAGAGGCCGCCAGCCAGGTCAGGCTTAGGGCGTTTTTAAATGCGCTTGGAATGTTTGTCCTCCCGCGTGGAGGTTCTATTTAAGGGCGCTGTGCGGCTGCTGCCTTAGCCCCGCCTGAGGCTGGGCTGTTGTCCAGTGCCAGCCTCTGCGCAGAGGGCAGGAGACGCTGGCGCCCGGAGACCCCGCACCTCCTCCGCTTCCGACACCCTGATTTCCTGGTCCATGGCTGGCTTCCAGGCACTGTTCTCCGGGGTTAACACCTGGGGTGGCTAGTTTGGGCAATTAAGGAAGGCTGAGTTGGGGCAGAAGAATGCCTGCCCCAACTGGGGAGGAAATGGAAAAGCAATTGGTAAATGGTTTGTTAGGACCCCTTTGATCTGTTTGGGGTTTTCGTGGGAAGACTGCTCTGGCATGGCTGCACTCATGTCCCAGCAGTTCCTCCAGTCCGGCTGGATTCATGGAGGGCATCTTCGGGACCTTCTTCAGCTTGCTTTTTTCTCCAAAGCTAGTGTGTCTGTCAGTCAGCATTCTAGGTTGGGTTTTCTGTCATTCTCAATCAAAACTGGCATAAGCAAAAAGGGATCAATTGGCTCATAAAACTAAAAAGGCAACTGCTATCAGGTATGGCTGGATCTAGGTGATCAGATGATGCCATAGGTGCTTAGTTTCTATTTTTCTTAAGCCAGTTTCTTTTGTGTTGTCCCCATTGTCAGGTGGCTAATTCCTGGTGGTGGTATTGTGGCCACAGCAGTTCCAGTAAGTCCAGTGGGAAAGAGTAACTACAGCAAAGAAAGGCCTTATTCTCTCTCTCTCTCTCTCTCTCTCTCTCTCTCTCTCATTCTATTGTTTCTTATTGGCTCCGAACCAACTGCTGTAACCAAGGGAATTTGTTGCTCTGATTGACCATGTCTAACCCCCCTGCTTCCATCCCTGCAGTGAGAAGGCAGCCTTGCCCCTAGCGAGGAACTGGCAGTGGGGAAGAATGGCTTCCCCCTGGCCAATCCGGGGCCTCTTGCTGAGGAAGGAGGGACATGTGAATGACCTTCACAGCTCCATCCTGGACTCTGACCCAGCTCAGGCCTGCTGCTTTGTTCACCCTCATCTATGTGTGGCAGGACTGGTATCTCCTAAGTATCATCAGGGAGTGGGATCTGAGGCACAAGTTGTTACAGAGAAAACTTCCCGGTGATTTTCCTTTGTGTCCCCACTCTAGAGTCAGCTGAGTAGTGGCTGGAGAGCCCAGTGTGGCAGGTGGAAGAGTGTCACATTTGGAGCCAGACAAGCATAGGGGCAGACAGGACTTGGGACCTGTGATCCTGGGTGAACAACATAATTCCTCTAAGCCTTAGTTTTCTTGCCAGTAAAATGGGCATAAATACAACGAGTTTCCCCTGAGGGCCAGGTAGCTGCTGGGGCTGCCTGCCAGAGTCAGGGGCCACCAGGGGAGGGCTGCCTTCTTACTCCCACAACGGTTTGGAAAGGCCCCCATAAGACATGGGGTTAAGACCCAATTATCCATCATGGGTTTCGGGAGGGCCAGGACATAGTCCCTTCATTCCAGGGTCATTAGCTGTGATTATGAGCAAGTTGCTTAACCACTTCTGTCTTTCCATCTGTAATATGGGGCAAATAGTTCCTTTCATGGGTTTTGTGAGAACTGAGTGAGGTGGGTGGGTGACAATGCTGAGTTGGCATGTGACATAGAACAGGGGCCTCTTGCTAAAGACCATCCCCCCACTCTGGCGCCAGGCCCTGTGTCCATGGCCAGAACCCTCCCAACTCTGCCCCGCCTTCCGGCTACCCATACCTTAGAAAAACGGAAGCCCATCCTGCGGAACGTCCACAAACTCAGCCTCCTCAACTGAACTCCTTGGTTTTCCCTTCAGGTGCTTCTCCCAGTTTCCCCACACCTGGGAGGCAGCGGAAACTTCACTCTACCTAGCCCATCTGGGACAGGGGCTCCTCTGGCTGGGAGATGTTGTCACTTGGACACCTCTGGTTTTAGTATTCAGCCCCCCTCAGTGTCTGGAAAGTGGCAGTGACTCGAGCTGATGGACACACCCCTCATTTTATGAAGGTGCTTTGGCTCGCCAGGCTCCAGCAGATGGCGATCCCCAAATGCCAAGCCCCATAGCATTGTTCCCCGGGTGGGAGGGGGCCCGTAGCCTGCCGCAGACTGGGCAAGGGCAGCAGGATGCAGGTGGTCCTCTGGGCTGACGGGCATAGGCAGAGAAGGTCCCAGAGCCAGCTGGCCACCCGGAGGAAGCTTGAGGTGGCGGTGGTATGGCAGGGATCTGCCTGACAGCGACATGGTGTTTTCCCTTTGTGTGTGTCTTTACATGGCCTTCTTATAATCCACTAGTCATTGGATTTAGGGTCCACCCTAATCCATTATGACTTCATCTTAATTTATTACATCTGCAAAGACTCTATTTCCGAATGAGGTCACATTCTGTGGTTCTGGGTGGCCATGAATTTAGAGGGGACCCTATCTAACCCCTTGCTGTGAGTGAACAGAAATGCCCAGACCATGTGGCCCCATGACTGTCTCCTTTCCACCTCCTAAGGGTGGGGGAAGGTCCTTCCAAGGAGGCCCTCAGATTTAGGAATGTGAGTCTTAAGCAATTTAGGTTATTTACAATGGAGTTAGGAATGTCAGGGACATAAGCAAAGTCAGCGCTAGCCCACCCCTAACAGAAAGGAGATCAGTCTTCCCAAAGCCCAATCCTAGCTCAAATGCAGTCACCATCTAACTATAAAAGCAAAACAAAACCAACAGAAAACCCCCTGCTCTTGCCAAGAGTGCACTTACTCTCAGGAAGAATTTCACTTTTAATCAGTTTCTAGATCCAGATTCTGATGTCACCTTGGAGTTCGCTCAGAACCTGACTTGAAGGGCCCAGAGCTCACTCATTCTTTTTGTTCTGGGGCTTGATAGATTCATGCAGATACTGCAAAACATGCTTTGATCTTTTAAATGTGATTTTTCTATTTAAAAGTATTATGCCTGGGGATTTCTTACATTTTGAAGGTTAAAAAAAACAACAAAAAACCTGGGTCCTTCCCTGCCTGTGGGCAGTGTTGGGTTCTTGGCATGGGGGTCCTTGGTCTTTGTATCCTGGCTCCTCAGTGGTAAGTTGTAGAAGAAAGAGAATTTTCTAATGAGTGTGGGAAACCAGAGGCATCATCAACCGGGCCAGAGAAAGTTCCCTCTCCATCTCCAAGTGTGTTACTGGATAGCCTGAGCCAACAGAATAGTGGCCTGATTTTAAATGAAGAGTGAGAAGGCCCAGGAGAAACTGACTCTACAGTGCGTGTCCAGGACTGTAATAGGAGCTGGTGGGGTGGTCAAGGTTAGACAGGAAATTTTAATTACCCTGGGCTTATTCAGGGGCCTCTTTCAAAGGGGGAGGTAATGAGGGCACCCACTTAAGGGCAGGACCAAAATGCAACATGTGAAAATGCAGCTGTGATGATTTTGCAGCATTCTAAAAGCTTGTGTTTCAATTCTCCAAAGAGAGGGGAGGGGAGCATTTGGCTCTGGGAAAGTTGTCTTTTTATTAAGAATCCAAAGTGTTGGTGTTGTGGATGCCTTGCCAACCCCCCACTCTTGTGTTACCGGGGAACCCCAAAAAGGTGAGGTTGTCCTGGAACTCTTCATTTCTTGTCTCTCCCTCCCCCAGTTTCTTTTTCTCCTCCTTACTCTGTTCTCTGAGGAAGGGAGTTCTCTGAGAATTGGAGGGCTGGGAATTTGCCAAAGAAGTGACAGGAGCCCTCTTGAGGAGGATTTTTACTGGGGGGTGGAGGTGGGGTGGCCCGCCCATTCTCATTCTCATCTTTTGCATGAATTGACTTTAAAGATGGGAAAGGTGGATGGAAATGGTTAAATGCTTTTCCCCCCCCTCTTCAGGGAAGGCAAGAGCTTTGGACTCTCCTGTAGCCTCAGTCCAAGGTGACCCCCCACCTCTCAGATTTGAAATTACCTCACCTGCAATGGATTTTGCATGTTGTACTGTTCTGGACTGAGGGTGGGGTGAGAACCCAGAGCTTGTCTGAATTCCTGGGGGGTGCTCAGCCAGAACCCAGGCTGGTTTCAGGGCCTTGGTCTCTGGCAGAGAGACAATGTAACTTGGAACTGTTTTGCAGCCCAGTGTTTAAGCACCGGTTATTTTTATTTGCCAGCATGTGTGATGGCTGTGAGGCCCACAGCTCCTGGCACTTTTACCTTTGCAGGGAGCTTTCTCCCTCCTCATGACTTGCTCCTGACCCGACCCCTCTCTCTCTGTGGGGAATCTCCTCCACCTTCCTTATTACAGCGCCATCTAATTTTATGAGAATTTGAAACAATGGGAATTTGAAATTGAGTGGTTATTCAAGTTTTACCATATACAAAAAAGAGTCCTTTTCCCCTTCTCCCTGGAAAGATTAGTTATTGATTACCTGGTTTCAAAACTGAGATCCAGGGACTCTACCTTTATTTATACTCTCAGCCCTGTGGTTCTCCACCACCTCTGCCCCACCCCAACTAGGAAATAGAAATACCTTCTCCTTTGAGTTTGGTCTGGTTTACAGTGGGCTACGTATTTGTGGTTTCCTGGCATGGCCGAACCAGTGGGTCTCTAAAGATGTACGAATGAATGGTGTCTGGGGAGCTGGTGGCTGCCAGGTGTGTCAGACTCTGGGACAAGATGCTCAGGTGAGGGGCCCAGCATACCATCTAGGTTTTGCACATGATTGCTCGCAGCTTCCTGCTTCACAAATCTCTGCTTCGGGTGCACCAAAGTTGAGACCCAGTGGTTTGAAGGGAAACGAGATTAGAATTTCCCACCTTAAAGAAAACTGAAATTCTTTTATTATTGTAAAAAGTATAACGTTCCCTGTTTCAATTTTTTTGAAAAATAGTTAAGATGTTTATGACTTCGAGAGTGGAAGCCCCACGCTGTCCTGTTCCCAAGGGATCTCCACCAGTAGGTTAAGTGCCTGTCCCTAAACAGGAACCTTGGGACCGTATAAGCCATTCTGTCGTGTGTCAGGCCGGAGGCCTCTGGCTCAAGTGGTGGAAAACCCTGCCCCGAACTCACTGATCAGTACGGAAATGTATCCTCTCACATAACAGGAGTCCAGAGGATGAGGTGGGCCCTGGGTGTGCTGGCTGCTGTGGCCGTCAAGGACTTGGGTTTTGTCCCCCTCTGCCCTCCATCAGTCTCTGTGTTGATTTCATCTGTGGGCTGAAAACTGTAGCAAGATGGCGAGGTTTCCCAAGTCACACCCAGCCATGAAAATCAGCGGCAGGAAAGACCTGAGGTTGTTTTAAACAATGAGGAAATCTTTCCCAGATGTGTCCCCTAAGCCAGCCTCTGGCATCGCATTGGTCAGCACTGGGTCATGGGTCCAGAGGCTGCCCAGAGGAAGGCAATGACCGTGATTGGACCACGACCGGGCTTCCTTCCCTGAGGGGCAGGTCCCTGGCCCAAATGGGGGTTCTGTTAGTGAGAAAGGGAAGGGAGGAAGGGAATGGTGGCCCCCCCAGTGTCCTTTTGGGGTCTTTTCCTTTGTCCCTATGCGTTTTTGTGTACATGGGAGGGGCTTTTAGATGCCAACGTGGCTTCCGGAGGCCAGAGGGGGGAGCAGCCCATTTCTGGGGATTCCGGAATGCCTGAGTGTAGAGGTCTTTCTTCTGGGACGACTCACTTCTGCCATTTTATTTTTTCTTAAACTTTATTTGGGAATATTGGGGTACAGTGTGTTTCTCCAGGGCCCATCAGTTCCAAGTAGTTGTCCTTCAATCTAGTTGTGGAGGGCGCAGCTCAGCTCCAAGTGTAGTCACCGTTTTCAATCTTTAGTTGCCGGGGGCACCATCTCATGCGGGAATTGAACCGGCAACCTTGTTGTTAAGAGCTCGCGCTCTAACCAACTGAGCCATCCCGCTGCCCCTCCTGCAGCTCAGCAGCAGATTGTTGTCTGCAGTCTAGTTGTGGAGGGGGCAGCTCACTGGCCCAGGTGGGAATTGAACCAGCAACCCTGTTGTTCAGAGCTTGGGCTCTAACCAACTGAGCCATCCGGCCGCCCCACTTCTGCCATTTTAATGAAGACCCCTGTGTCTCCTCTCTTTGCCTGTGGTTGTAGATCCCTGGCAGCTGGGAGCCCTGTGTGTGAATTGGGGGGTGAGGGAATGTGTCTGTGTTAACCATGCCCTAGGCCAGGGGGGTCCAAACTGCGGCCCGCAATCCATTGTTAATTGGCCCACAGCAAATTCCAAAAATATATTTAGTTTGCTTAAATAAACCAGGTGAGGCAATAGTACTTCACCTCGAGTGAGTGGCCCGCCTGTTTGTGTATTTTAGCCTGTTTGTGTATTTTACCACATATGGCCCTTGGTGAAAAACGTTGAAAAAAGTTTGGACACCCCTGCCCTAGGCCAACTCTCAGTGAAACGCCTACTTTTTCCTCACAAAGCCCTTCCCCCTTACAAAGAGCCTAGTCTGACTGAACCTGCCACCCTACCTCTGCATTTGGAGGGCCTTCTGGCTTCTCTGGGCAGATTGACCAGTTAACTCCTCCTCGGCCTGGTCTTTGACAACCCTTCCTTCATGCCGCCCCCTCCTCCCTGGCCCACTCCCCACACCGCCTTTATTCTCTTTATCATCATGAGTCGCATGCCTCTGATTTCCTCCTTTTAGGAGGGTCTCCAGATGAGAGGTGGTGAGTGCATGGGGCCAGCCGTCATCTTTGGCTGGGAGTCATGTGCATTGATGGCGCTCATGCCTTTTAGCAGATGCCTGTTCTGTTGCTAAGGCCCCTCTCTTGGCATGGAGGCCTTTGTATAAGTCGTGGGTGGATGGGAATGGGGGGGTATTTGGGCCTGGTTTCATTTTCTTTCTCTCTCAGCCTAGCCTCCCCCTGAGTTGGCTGAATGAAGGTACATTCTTGACTTTTGGAGGTAAGGACTGGGTTGCTAGTGCCAGCTGCAGTCTCTTTGTTCCTGTTCCTGGTTCCAGGCCAGGCAGAGTCTGAGACAGGCCAGGCACAGTGGACTCTGATTCTGAAGTGGTGACCCCCACCTCTGGTGGGTGGGGTGGTGGCCTAGTCTCTCCCCATGCAAGGCTGCCTCTGTGTGGACAACAGGCCTTTAGCTGAGGAAGTAGGAGGATGTACTTGAGGGCTAACAAATTGCCATGTGTCCAGGGCTGGCCCCTCTGTCCCATCCTGGTGGGAGTGGTAGAGGGACCCCAGAGCTGCAGCTGATCCCAGTTCTGGGGTTGGACAGCTCTTGGGGACCTGCAGCCCCACCCAGCACTGCTCATTGACCATGACTGTGCCTGTGACGGGGGTCCCAATCATTGGCCATCTAATAAGGTCTGGCTGCTGACCATCCCAGCTCTGCGCTCTGGGATGCTGATGTGGTGAGCTCTATTACAGCCTTGGAGAGGTTCTGGCCCCTGACCCTGCCCAGCTCTGCAGAGAGTCTTTGTCTCCTCCCTAAATGCCTCGTGCTTCCCCCTCATGCCCTATAATGGCTGACTTTATTGAGCATTGGGCTCCCCCATTACCACCTAACAGGCACTGCTTACAGAGCACCTACTGTGTGCAGGCATTTACACATCAGAATCACTATGAGGTGGGTACTATTATCACCTCCATTTTACAGATGAGAAAACTGAGGCATAAA
The DNA here is from genome assembly GCF_964194185.1 of Rhinolophus hipposideros. Classification (NCBI taxonomy): domain Eukaryota; kingdom Metazoa; phylum Chordata; class Mammalia; order Chiroptera; family Rhinolophidae; genus Rhinolophus; species Rhinolophus hipposideros. The sequence continues at coordinate 95,233,741 of NC_138052.1, forward strand.
GAAACTAGGTAACTTGCCCAATGTCACACATGGTGTAAGTGGTGGAGCTGGGATTTGAATCAGCTCCCCTGTGCCAATGAGCTTCTCTCATTAATGTCATTCTACCCCCTAGCTTCTCAGGCTCCAGGCTTTTAGCCCTCTGCCAGCTTGGATTAGGTTTGTAGGAAGGAGGAGGATGGATGTACTTGAGGACTTACTCAGGTATCCTTGACACTCCCCCACTGCACAGCCAGGTGGCGCCATCGGTGGCCCAGCCTCTACAGGCTACCTGGCCTCCAGACCTCCCTGGACCACCTACCCTAGGCCTGGGGCAGCTGCCTCCTAAACTAGCCTCCTCTCATCCATCCTATATGTTGTGACCTCTTGCCAGAGCCCAGATCTCATTACCTTGCTTTCCCCTTCAGGAGCCTTTGTGAGCTGGGGACAACATACAACATTGGGTAGCGCCCTGATGTGCACGAACAAAGTCTGGACTCTTCATGATGACCTAAAGGCCAGTCCCAGCTGGCGATTGCATTCTTCTCTCTCTCTGGCCTGATGGCCTCCCACGGCTGCCCTCCTATACCCTGCACTATCCAATTAATTACACTTAGGCCTGTCAGTTATTGTTGATTTTTGTGAGGTTCCCCTCCCCCTCCATAGTGTTTGCCCTGGCCAAGCAGAGATAGGTCTTTAGGGTTGTGTGGCTAACTTCTTCCTCCAGTCCCCCTGCCCACCTTACAGCCAGGCCCAGGGCCACAGGTAGGGCCGGGGGTGCCTTGACCCCTGCAGAGGGTCTGAACTCTGCCTCTGGAGCTGCACTGAACCCCTAATTAGTGCCCCAGGGGAGCTTCGCAGCTCACAGGGCTGTCAGAGGAATGGGAGCTCTCAATGCGATGGTACAGTTCCTTCCAGCAGTGACACTGACCACATGCCACACGGGCACACAACTGTAAGTGAGATGTGGAAACTGGTAAGTGACCACCTTCTCAGGTTGTCCCCAAGATCGCGTGACCACTTGGTGTGCAGTCACAGCCTGAATTAGGTCACTCCAGTTCCAGCCCCATGTACTTTCCACTGAGGGAGCTGTGGGTCCCTGGTCCCCAGCAGGGCTGCTGGATTTAAGGTGGTGCCAGCCCAGAGTGGGGCGACACAGGAAAAGGACTAGCTGGCAGGGAACCAATGGGGGGAGAGCCAGGTTCTGAGAGCCAGAGGGTGGCAGCCCAGGAGTGCTTCCTTTCTGTTTGAAAGGGACAGCCTTGTCCCCCACTGTCCATTTCAACTGGGTCTGCAGCCCCTGGCCTTCCCCGAGACCTGTGTCTCCCCCTGGCTGTTTCCCTCCCAAATTCCTCCTGGTCTTGGGCATTGAGCAGGGGTGGGGCCCTGCTGGGGCTGCCCCATGCCTGACCAGGTTGGCTGTGGAAACCCTGGTTTGTTTGGGGCACCTGTTCCCTGAGATCCACAGGACTCTTGGGAATTCCCAGGCGAACTAGGTTTCCGAGGTACCTCTGCCTGGTTTTCTGGTCCCTCGGGACTTTTATGGTGAGTTTTGGGAGCTAAGGGGAGGCACCCCATTGTTGTACCTTCACAGCACAGAACTGACCCTTGTTCATTTAGACATCCCTGATCAGCAGAGCTCGTTTGTCTCACTTTCTCCAGTCAGGCGTTGTTCCGGGAGGTTTCCCCTGGGAGTGTGTGTCCTTGGCTCTTTCTTCTCACCCTCCTTTCTGGATGGATTGCCTGGAACTGACAATTCCCCAATCCGCTCATTCCATTCCCTGTATCCAAACTGAATCCTCAGCTGTCTTGCCCAAATCCAGCAGGGGTGCCCTGATTTCCAAAGGATCAAGGGGAGATCCCAGGATTTGGGTCTTTTCCTTAATGAGACGCCAACCAAAACTAAAACAGTGAGCCTGACTGATAAGCTGAGAGTTTATCTATCGTACTTTAATTTTGGCCACAACTGGACAATGGAAGTATTGGAAGCCCAGAGAGTTCGAGTAATTTACCCAGGGACACACAGTGTATGACACTGGGGCCTTGAACCAGGGGAGTTTGACCCCGGGAGCACGCCTCCAGCCACCACTGTGTTCTGCCTTCCTCAGGAGGAGCCCAGAGGCTCCAGCAGGAGTTGTTACTGTTGCATTGGCATTGCTGAGTCAGAAGCTTTCCGCTGTCCCTCTCCACCCATCCTTCACAGTCAGAGGGTTCTTGGTTTTTGTGTCTTTAGTGTGACTTGTTATCTCATTGTCAGTGGCATGTGCCTTTGGGGGTAGCCGTGGGGGCTGGCTGGCTTTGTTTCCACTCTGGGTTGCTGGCATCAGCAGGAGAATTCACATGTGCATGTGGCTACAACCTCCCTCACTGAGGCTTTCCCAGCCATTGAGTTACTGAGGTGCAGCATCCAGTTTGAGAGCATGAGGCTGGGGGAGCTTGGTGCAGCCGGCGGCTGTCCTGTGTAGTCACCCTGTGCCGTCTCTCCTCCTGATCCTTGTGCAGTCCCTGGCAGGGGCAGTGTGCTTCCCTGCGTGCATGTGAGACAAAGCAGATTTCCCTAATTGTATTAAAGCCTGGGTAGCAGTTGTCCAGCTCTGCCTCCCTTCTGCTGTCTTGTGAGGCGCTGAGCACTCCGTAGTGGGGTGGCCCCTCAGCTCTGCCCCCCACTTTCCTTTATGAACTTCTAGACCCTGTGTGTGGTGTATGGAACTACACAGCACTGTGGCTGAGGGTGGGGCTGGGACCCAACCTCCACTGCTCTCCTGCAGCCTGCAAAGAGGTTGGCCTCTTACCAGAAAATGAAGGCTATTTGCAGGCAGCGTGCCCCCACACACTGGCTGTGCACAGAACAGGTGAAGTTGGCATTCAAACGTACCCAGTGCCACCCCTACTTCACCATGACCCTCCTTGCATCCCCCCCCCATGGCTTGGACTGTTGTGGGCTCCTCAACTGGGCCCCCGGCCTTAGTCTGCTCATCCCCCCATCTCCCAGAAAACTCCATCATGCACACTGAGCTGACAGGCCTTTCTGAAACAGCTATCTGCTCAAACTCTTTGGGGGTTCCCCCCTGTTACCCTTAGGAAGACACAACTCTCCCAGAATGCTTTGTGGGAGCGGGCCCTGTGTCCCCTTCTGGGACATCCTGGCACCTCTGGACGGGGTTGGTGACTGTGGCTCCCTCCCAGCACATTTACTCCTGTTAGTTCCTGCTTCTCTGTCACAGCCGCTTCCCTCCAGTCCAGTTCTGCCCAAGTTCTGGCTTATCACAGCTCAACTGTCTTTTTGTACCTCTGCCTCCCCACAGGGACTGGTCTTTGTGCTTTCCTTCTGCTCTGGAGAGGCCCCAGGTAGACAGGAGCCAGGTGGTGAGCGAGTGAGCGAATGGACAGCCACGGAGCCAGGAGTTCAACCGGCAAACCTGGCTGGGAGCAGCCTGATTGGAAAGCAAAGACTTTGGGGCTCCAATCAAAGCTTTTGTACTTAACTCCTTGGAGGCCCCTGGGCCCCTCCTCGGAGCCTGCTTACTTTACTTTGCAGGCAGTGATAACACACTTGGAGATCTGGTTTCCTAGCCTGCAGCAAACAGGAAGGAAAGAAGGAAGGAAGGAGCAGCAGAGGATTTGACAGCTGGGAAGGACCCACGCACGAGAAGGATAGGAAACCAAAAACTTAGAGAAGGGGCAGCGAGGGAAGTTTGGAGGAAGAAGGACCATCCTATGACTTCGGGGAAGTCCTGAAGCTCATGTGGATGGGCCCAGTTAGGGCAATGCACAGGGAGAAGTGGGAGGGACCCAGGAGAGGCCACCGGCTCTGGGGATAGTCTGGCACAGTGCCCTTTTACTTGAAAGGGCCTGGGCACCACAGGCAATCTTATAAAAGCACAGGTTCTGATTCAGCAGGTCTGCATTTCTAACAATACTGGGTAATGATGAGCTGCTGGTCCAGGGACCCACTTTCAGTAGCTAGCCCCTGCGTGTTTTTAAAAGGCAGTGCATTTCCATACGAGGCCTTTCTGAAGAAAAGCAGGAGTGTTCTGATGTCCTGGTGGTCTCTGAGGCATAGGTGATCCTCCCAACACTAAGGCATTTTCTGGGGCACTGCCATCCCTCTGAGGGATCCCTGGGGAGTTTCTGATGGCTGGGCCTCAGGCAGACAAAGGCTGGCTGGCTCCTTTCTTCCTTTACGGCAAGATTATTCTGGTGCAGTGAAAACCAAGAAAACCCAGGGGCTCTGCACAGTGGAAGCTGAGAGAGTAAGTGATTTGTGGAAAGAGGAGGGGCCCAGCTCTGGGAGGACACTGGAAACCGGCCCGTCCTCCCTGGCTAGTGGGCCTTTGGTGGCGTGAGGCTTAGGTGCCGCCAGGGTCCCTGTGGCCAGGCCGGGGGCTTTTCCGGTCCTAGGCATGCACAGCTGTGGGCCCTGTGTTTGGAGATGTCAACCTGTCCTTCCTCACCCCACCCTACCCCACCCACGATGGCCCCAATCAGTAAAGAGTGGGGAAACCTGTTAGAGTGAGCCTTTGGAAGCAAGCCTGATCCTCTCACGTAGGATGGGCTGGGCTGTGCGTCCCTCAGGACAGGCTTGTGGAGACTCAGTATAAAGGGCCACGCATGGCAGGTTGTGGAATTGGGTTCCCTGCAGAATGCTAAGATGGTAGAACCTGTCTGAGGCCCAGCTGGGTATGGGAAGCTCTTCAGAGCAGAAGTCCTGGAAGCTGTCTGCTTCCTCTTCATGGCTGCAGACACGTAACTACTTTTAGAAATAGATCCCTCTCCTCGACTGCTTACTCTGTGCAGGGCCCGTGCCGGCGTGTTATCTCTTTTTGGCCCGTCTCCCACCCTGCAAAGCACAGTTGGCTCTCATACACCCAGTCTGCACAGGGCTTACCAGCCCAGCCTTCTCCCAAGTGCGGGGCAGGGCAGGGCTGGGCTTGAACATTAGCCTTTTTCTGCAGGGCCGTCCCCGTCCCCGGTGCTGATGAGACCCCCACAGATCCTGGAGAGTATAAAGGGGACAGGGATTGAGGACATTTTAAAGCAAAAATGTGGTGAAAGGTCACTAATCCAGAGGGCTAGAGGGAAGCCCCAGGAAACAAACAAGCACGGGGGTCTCAGGATTATGGGTGGTTTTTCTTTAATAGCCTAGGCTTGCCTTTAATAAGAAAAATCTGGGTTAGCATTTAAATTATAGGAAAAAAAACGGGTGTAAGGAGCTAAGATGTGGGTGGGGGGAGCCAAGGGCTTAGGGGAACTCCAATAATCCTGCAAGCATTTGAAAGATGTAAACTCTGCGGAGGAAAAGAAAATAGTTTCATGGTTTGAAGTGGGCGGTGGTGCTGGAAATGCAGGTTTAGGCCAAACTTGTGACCTTCGGGTCCTCACTGGGTTGGGGCCTCCCTCCCTCCCCAGGCTTCCCCCTTCTGGGTTCCCCTGGGGCCTGGTCCTACACTCCAGGGCAGGGAAAGGCCATCGGTCTCCAGGGGAGTTGCCTGATGGGTGGCCCTGCCAGCTGGGCAGTGCAGGTGGGCCCGACCTGGGCAGGCTATTCTATCTACATGCTGTTCCCTTTTCTCAGGGCTGGATTCCAAATTGCGAGGAAGGTGATAGCATTTTCACAGGGAGAGGGGAAGCAGAAGAGTTTTCTAGGATGAACAAAATATATCCAACTGCATTTGCTTTTCCCAGAGGTTCAAAAGATTGGTGTAAGATCACTGGTTTGCAGACCTGTCTAAAGGGGCTTCCACACTGCAGTTGCTTGAGGAGAGGGGTTCTGAGCAGGATGAAGATGGTTTTTCCTCCTGGTCCAGCCTTGGGCATGCTTGTCCAGGGTCTGCACCACCCGGTCTCTGCCGCCACAGCTACTGTGGGCTGTGGTAAGGATGTAGGAAGTCCTACAACCTTCAGAAAGGCCTTTATTTCTTTTAATACCTGACTTCCCTGGGTATTGTCTGCCAGGTGCCAAGTTGTCTGCCTTGGCACCTGTCTCTGTCTTTGTGAACTCGCTGGAAAGGCAACCTTGGCCTTCTGGAAGGACCGACCTGATATCGAATCTTCCTTCCTTGGAAACTCCAGTGGCTGTGTGTCCCAGCCCCTGGGTGGGACCGAAGACTTGGGATCAGAATGGGGGTCCTCCTGATTAACCTCACTGTGCCTGGTGACCTTGGGCTTGTTGACCTCGATGGGCCTAATCTCATCAGCCAAACAGGACTACACCCGAGGAGGACTGTTGGGGGTTTACACCAGATGAAGTTGATTTGGGGGCTTGGCTGCTGAGACTTTCTCCAAATGTTTGTAAGGTGGCAGCACTGGTATTCTCTTGGCCAACACTGAATGACTGCATATTTGCGCAGTCCAAAGGACCGTGCTTTCAGACTGAAGTCTGAATCCACCACCGTCACGACTCAGCTTCAGATATAAATTGTAAATGGTGCAAATCTCAGTTACACCAGTGGTCTGTTTACTGGGACATCATCAAGCATGCTCTCTGTCCCCTGGGTCTCACCGAGTTGAGGGCACATAGTATCACTTCTGTTCCTGGTCATCCTCGTCTTCTCTGTGCCCGGGTAAAGCCAAGCACATGCTTGGAAGTGCCAGGTTAGTTCTGATGCACAGGAGTTGGCTTTGCTGCCTGCTTCGGCTTTTACCACCTGTCTGGTGGGGTAGCTAATCATGCCATAGCACTGCTGAGTTCAATGAGGTGATTTAGCACAGAGCCTGGCACTTGGTAAGCTCTCAATAAAGCAGTGAACACAGGCGGCTATTATTAATTCTTCACAGGACTTGTAACGATGACAAGGATTCGTATAGCAGACAGTGCACTGTGAACCTGCAGGGCAGGGCAGCTCTAGTTATTAGGCGCTTTGAATCCTACCGTGCGTGTGCTGCACGTATATATAGTCTCCGATGCTTTGAGAAGAGCAGATAAAACAACGATGACATGGGGACCTGGGAGGTTTTTCCTGCCTCTCTTGCAAAGGCAGGCCCTGAAGAAAGGGACTGTGGACAAACCCTCAGACGGTCTGAATTGTAAATCCTAGCTCCACGGGGAGGGGAGAGGATGCCACTAATGTGCCACTTTGTAGTCCTGTCAGGACTTCCATAGATGGTACTTGGCTGGTGCTTCCCGCAGGAACAAAGGAACGCAGCCTTTACTGCGTCCCTGGTCCCTGGGCGTGAAGGCAGTGGCGGCTCATGACCCCTTTCTTCCCTGCCCTTCTTGACCTTGGAGATGCCCCCCACTGTCATTATTCCTGTGCCAAGCTGGTGGCTCCCAGCAGGACACCAACGGGGTGCGCTCTGGCTAGAGCTTTGGTCTTTTCCTCTACTGGGATTTGCCCACTGGGGAGGTGGGCTTCTGCTTCCAGGCAGAAAACGTGGTCAAACCAAATTTTCCTGCCCATTTAAAGAACTTGGACTTCCTTTAACCTGTTGCCTAGACTTTGCCGAGGTTCTTTTTGACATATTTGTCCTTTTTCTTAGGCCTGGAGAATGTTTCAGGCTTGAGGGTCTAAACGAAAGGTTTTCTACACCTTCTGGTCTCCTCTCAATCAGAACCCCAGAAAAGAAACACAAGGATAGTGGCTCTAAGCCTCTCCCCGCAAATGGCCTCCTATCCACAGCCCCTTTGTGCTGGGGAGGCTGTGCTAGTTCTAGATTAGGTGACAGAAACCCTGGTTCCCCCCACCCACAGGACACATTCCTGCCTTGTTCCCTGACCTTTTCTTATCTCCCTCGTCCCAGTTTATATCCTCTTCCTGGGCCCTCCCCTCTCTTTTCACCTAAGCTTCGCAGCTGCTCCTTTCCTGCCTTCACTTTTCCGCCCTTCTTTTCTGCATTTAGACCTTAATAGTCTTTGCTTCTGCCCCGAATAATTGACATCTTGAATGCACCACCCTTCATTGCTTCTGTCTTCTTTGTAGCAAATTTTGTTGGAATGTGCACTGTGTGCTGAGCAGTGGGCAGAGGACATTTCATTTAAAATCTCGGCATGGGGGCAGCTGTCGTGGTCGTTTAACTGGCTGTCCTCCTAACATGGAGGTATTTCCCGAAGTGTTCTCCTTCGCACACTAGTTTGCCAAGATATGCCTCCTCCCATGGAAATTCCCTGACAACAGGACTGTGTGGTCACATGAGTCTGTGTGTTGTTTCCCTCTGGTAAGGGTTGGACACATGACCATATGGAAGGCTCTGGAAAGTTCCATACTAAAGAAGCCTGTTTACTCTGACTAGGACTCCCTGTAATGGAGATCGTCCCTCTGGCCTGTTTGTAAGAGCTCTCCTTACCTCAGGTCTCCTTCTTGTCAACTGTTTTTGTTTTTTTTTTTTAAACTTTTTTTTATGTGTTTAAGTGTGTTTTTCCAGGACCCATCCGCTCCAAGTCAAGTAGTTGTTTCAATCTAGTTGTGGAGGGCGCAGCTCACAGTGGCCCATGTGGGGATCGAACCGGCAACCTTTTTGTGAAGAGCGCAGCACTATCACCAACTGAGCTAGCCGGCCACCCCTTTTGTCAACTGTTTTTGCCAGAAAGTTCTTCCTTGTGTTAGCTAAAGCTGTCTCTGTCCTGTCCACGTACAGAGCCCAGTTCTGTCAGTCCTTGGGGAAGGTTCCTGGGAAGTTTAAGTGCGTAATCTGAAGGCAGCGTTCTGCTTCCCGGGGCCAAATACTCCACGTTCCTTCTACTCTCACCCTTGTGTGAGGTTTTAAAGTCCATTCATTTTCCCGGGTGCTTCCCACTGACCAGGCCTGTGTTGCCCAATGTGTCGGGTCAGCCTGGAGTGGAGCAGACTATTATGGGGTGGGGAGAGCTGTGGCCCCCTTCGTTCAGTATTTGGAACTTTTTGTTCTTGTCATCATGATTTCACCCCATGCATTTTTGGCAGCCCCCAAACTCACTGTGGTATCGCAAATCTCCAAATGTCATCATATGTGCAACTGAACTCTTTCCCTCAGAACCAGTACTTGAGAAACTGGTTTGGAGGTCTCAGTTTCAGGGCTGTTTTTTGTTTTTAATGTGGGAAGGTAAATACAACACAAATTTTAGTATGTTAAACCATTTTTAAGTGTCCAGTTCAGTGGCATTGTGTACATTCACATCACTGTACAACCATCACCACCATCCATCTCCATAACGCTTTTCATCTTATAAAACTGAAACTCTGTTAACAATAGCAAATAATAATTCCCCTTTTCCCTCCTCTCTCTAACATCACTCTACTCTCTGTCTCTGAGAATTTGACTATTATTTGTACCTCATATAAGTGGAATCACACAGTATTTGTCCATGTTGTAGCATGTGTCGGAATTTCCTTCCTTTTCAGGGCTGAATAATATTCCACTGTATGTACAGAACACATTTTGTTTATCCATTTATCTGTTGATGGACACTTGGGCAGTGTCCATCTTTGGCCATTGTGAATAATGCTGCTATGAACGTGGGTATACTAATATCAGTTCGAGTCCCGGCTTTCAATTCTTTTGGGTGTATACCCCAATGTGGAATTGATGGGTAATGTGATGATTCTGTATTTAGGACCTTGCATTCTTCCTCGCTGTGCTTTATTCCTGGACATCACTAGCTTGCTGACAGATAGGCCTAGATTCTGCCCCAACTTTGTCACCAGCAGATGATAGTCAGCATCCTTCCTCAGTGGCCCTACAACTTACCACCAATCCATCTAATTCTATGAGTATCTACATCTGTTTTACTTTCCCCCACAAGCCTAACAGAGGGCCTTGCTGACTCAGGCAGAGATAACAGGTCAGCCATCATTTTCTGTTGGACCAACTTAATACCGTGTTTCAAAAGCTAATGAGCATATGCCCCAGTAATTCCACTCTGGGGTGGGATATACACCCAAGGGAAATGGAAACATATGTCCACACAAAAACTTGTACGTGAGTGTTCATAGTAGAATTATTCATAACAACCAAAAGTGGACACAACTCAAATGTCCATCAACTGATGAACGGATAAATAAAATATGGTCTATTTATACAATAGAATATCATTGACAATAATAGAAAGGCATAAAGTGCTGGTTGATACAGGCAGCGACATGTGTAAACCTTGAAAACGTTATGCTAAAGAAAGAAGGCAGACACAAAAGGTCACATATTGTATGATTTCTTTGATATCAAGTGTCTAGAATAGGCAAATCCACAGATACAGAAAGCAAATTAGTAGGTGGGTCTGGGGTGAGGGAGAGGGAAATGGGCAATGACTGCTACTGGGTACAGATTTCTTTTGGGGGTGATGAAATGTTCTGGAATTAAATAGTGATGATTGCTGCCCAACCTTGTGAATATGCTAAAAAGCACCGAACTGTGCAATTTAAAAGAATGAATTTTATGGTATGTAAATTATATCTCAAGAAATGCTATTTTTAAAATAATAGTGCTGTTATTTTAAAAAGAAGTAAAAACCAAGTAAACGGGGGCTATTCCTGAATTATTTTTGGTGAATCCGTTGTAATCATTGCTTCCTTTTTGAAGTGAGCACAAACCATTCTTTGATAATACTAGATCCTGGTCCATCTGTGATTTACGTACTCTGCCCACTTCCTGGTAACCGAGAAGCACCTTGCTCATTTCCACAACTGCAACACCTGTGTCTTCCTTCAGGATCCTCAGAGCTCACCAATAGACATCCAGAGGTCTCGTCCGCATTCCTTTTCACCTTGCAATGTGATTCTTCCAGGCAAGGAGGCAGTGCCCAGTGGGAACACAGAGCTGCTTGAGCTAGAAAATGCCATGTGGAGGGAAGCGGCATCAGCAGAGTACAAGAGGAGGACAGACAATGGGTGCTATTGGAGATCGGAGGAGGGAGGGGCAGCTCTTTGAGCTCTGGGGTACAGAAAGGCCAGCACAGAGAGTGAGGGGTGAGTGGGTGATGTGTTCTGGGTGGGAGGAATGGTATGCGTTGGCCCCTGCCACCGGAACAGAGCATATGGGGAGTGTGGGCCTCATCTCTAGCCTGACCACGTGGGCCTCAAAATACCACCAGCCCACAAAGTTAGATTTCTGGTTGTCTACAGGTTACATTTCTCGGTGAGTGGTGGTGTGGTTCCCAACAATGGTGGGTTTTTGTTGTTAGGTCAGGAGGAAGGGGGGCTATAGAGAGTGAAGAAACCAGATTTGTTTGCTTATGTATGTAATTTTTTTAAAATGGTAAAATAGACATGAAATTTACCATCGTAACCATTAAACATACATTCACATTCTTGTATGACCATCACCACCATCCATCTTCAGAACCTTTTTTCATCCCAAACTGAAACTGTAGCCCATTGAAAAGTGACTCCTCACCGCCCCGTTCCCCAATTCCCTTTAACCACTGTTCTACTTTCTGGCTCTATGAATTCTAGATACCTCATGTGAGTGGAATTATGCAGTATTTGTGCCTTTGTGTTTGGCTTATTTCAACCCTAGAGTAATGTTCTCGTGTTCATCCATGTTGTAACATGTATCAGAATTCCATTCCTTTTTACTGCAAATAATATTCTATTGTCTAAATATGACATGTCCCATTGTATGAGTATGCCACATTTTGTTTAACTATTCATCATCAATGGACACTTGGGTTGTTTCCATCTTTTGGTTATTATGAACGTATTTGTTTTTAAAAGCAAGGTTTTCATACCTGAGCAATAAGGGATTTCTGGGTAGTAGAAAATAAGATGGATTTGAAGGAAGGAAACCAGGGAGTCAGTGAGAAAACCCTATAACAGCCCAAGTGTGTAGAGAAGAGGGTGGGGGGTGGGGTGGGGTGTAGTTAGGAGAAAGCAGAGGACCAAAGGCTGAAAAAGGTCCTCCTGGGCGTACCCAAGCACTTGGGAGTAAGGGGTGGGCAGGGGTCCCCCACTGTGATGAGGCTGGGTTTGTTTCCAGGCAGGGGCCTGGGGGCTGGAGGGACAGCCAGCAGAGGTGCTGGCTCTGTGGTTGAACTCAGCCAAGAGGGCAGAGCCGGGACCCCTCTCAGCTGCCACTCACACAGATGTGGCCATTTAGACCTGGAGACTAGATGAGTGAGCCAGAGGACAAAGCATAAAACAAGAATGGAATGCGGGGGGCCAGGCTGATTCGCAGCCTCGTGCAAGGGCAGGAAGCAGAGACAGGAGCCCAGAAGGATGAGAGGAGGGGTTGGTGGAAATGGGGTGCAGAGTCCCAAGGAAAGGGTCCGGAATTGCCATCCCTCCGTGTGAACGGAGTGGGTGTGTGAGCGCGTTCGTGCAGCATCTCCGTTGTCTTAGCATGAGGAGGTTCCGTCGATGTCTACTGACCGAAACTGGGGGAAATAAGGGTGAACAGGCATGGTTTTCATTCTCAGGAAACTATCGCTTAGTTAATGAGACAAGACATGAAAACAAACACAGACCCACTTGGAATCCTCCCATGCAGGCCCCAAAGTGTTTTGAGGAGAGGAGGGCCCCTTCCGATACAGTGACTCAGGTGGGTGCTGCAAAGCAGGAGGTATTTGAGTGGTTTCTCAATACACGAGGCTGAAAGAATCACACATTTGGGAGAGTAACAAGTGTCTTTTCGTTCTGGCCGTGGCCGTCGCTCATCAGTGCCCTGCCTTTGACCCCACAGATACGATGCCGGACGGGACGGTTTTATTGACCTGATGGAGCTGAAGCTGATGATGGAGAAGCTGGGGGCCCCCCAGACCCACCTGGGCCTGAAGAGCATGATCAAAGAGGTGGACGAGGACTTTGATGGCAAGCTCAGCTTCCGTGAGGTACCTGCATCCTGCGGGCCCGGTGCCCCTGGCGGGGGAGTACCCCTGAAAGGACCCTCAGATTTACAGTCCCCTGGAGTACAAATGGTCTTGGCCTCTCTAGAGAGCTGTTTGGATATTTAACCTACAGTTCTGCTTTTAAAAATAATTTAAGGAGCTAGTGAACCTCAGTACTGGCATGGGGAAAGGCGCAGAAAGCAGGCTGAAAGTCAGTGTGGGTAGGATAACCTCATTTGGTGGAAGTGTCAAGAAATATGGAAATATTCATAGTGAATGTTTGTGGGTGCAAAGATTTCGTGGTTTTATAATTTTATGCTTTTTAATATATAAAAACTTTTAATATTTATAACATGCATTTAAAAATAGTAAAAAAAAAAAAAAAAAAGCAAACAAAGGGTCTTACTCTGTGTCCAGGGACACCACCATTCCCAAACAGTCCGAGAATAGGGTTTTTGGCCTTTGAACCCTGAACTTGCCGGCAAAATTTTGTATGTACAGATATCTTCCTGGAAGAGTGCACGTAGATTCACAGGCAGATCTCCAATAGGTGAGAACCTTGGTGATAAGGTTCTATTTTGGTGCCATTTCTATTTTTGGGGAAAAGTCTCAAGGCCATTGGGTTTCTTCCATGGTAAGGATGTATCCCCACAAGGAGGGGAATTCCATGTCTTATGTGTTTGACTTTTATTGAAAGGCCTCTAGATATCTCAGTGTGGCCTGGTATTAGAATAACTTCGGTGACAACATCTGGGCTAAAGGCTTGGGGCATTAGCCAGCTGTTGTAGTCTGTTCTCAGTTGTGTCTCAGCTGGTCCCTCAGGAGCCGGGAATAGAGACGACTGTCCTTGCTTCCTGGTGTTTAATGTTGGTTATTCTAGAAAAGGTGGAGCACTGGCGTCCTGGTTTCTGATGGTGAGACTTTCGCCAAGTACTGGCCTTCTGTCCAGGCTAGGTAGGGACTTATAAGCTCTTCCTGGTGTCTCTGCGTCTGACCTGTAGCCATGAGTCCCCTCCCAGCTGTGATGAAACTGATCTTGTCTCTCACTGCCCACAAATCAGCTCCATGTTCTCCCATCTCTTCCTTTCCTGAACTGGCAGATGTGGAAATAGAAGCACACGGAAAACCTGTGTTGGGCGGAACCCTCAGGATAATGTAGCAAAGCCTCTCATTTCAGATCGAGGAGCTGGAGGGCCAAAAAGGTCAGCACTTTTCTGAAATCAGGCCCAAGCTCAGGGCTGGGCCTGGGTTGCAGCCTCTGTGCCACACTGCCTCCCATTGTCACTGCCACGCTCGCCTTTCCAGCTGCCCCTCTGGTTTGGTTCATTCATACCAATCATGCTGGGCACTGGCTCTTTCCAACCTGGGGTGTAGAAGGTAAATGTTTTTGCCTTGGTGAAGCTTTGGAGGCAACACTTGGGAAACAGCTTCTGTGGCAAAGTTGTGATGTCTGGGGAACAGAAATCAAGAGGGTGTTGAGGTCTGTGCAAGTCACCAGCTGAGCTAAGACACAACCCCCCCCCCATGTTTTATCCAGAGGTCCCCCAAATATGTTCCTGCCTGAGTCTCAGATGCTTGGTTAGCTTTTGGTTTTCCCACAGAGGCTGGGACATCTCCAAGGGTTCCGTTGCGGGGTGTCACCCTACCCACAGAGCTTCAGTGACATTCCCATTCAGTCCTTTGTCAGTTCAGAGCCCCATGTGGTCCCATGTCTAGCAGTTGTATCCAGAAATACAGGTTTTGGAAGTATAGACACGTTTGCCATTGGTATTCTGGAGCCCACCCTCCTATTGTAGTCTTTCACTCTGCTGGTTTCCACCTGTGTTGTAAGCCACTAGTGGGCCCATGCTGTGCTTATGCATGAAACGAGGCTTATAGTCAGACCTCAGTCTCCACTTCTGAATGTTAGATTTTCTGTCTTAATATAGGGGTGTTAGTAGCTTTACCTCAGGACTGTTGCGAGAACTAAGTTTTTTTTCTGTGCCTGTTTCAGTTAGGACTCTTGGTTATAAGTGACAGAAAGAGAATGCCAACTAACATAAACAAGAAAAAAAACAACTATTGGCTCACATGCCTGGGAGATGAAGAAGTAAAAGTGCTTTAGGCACAAATAATCCAGGGTCTTTCCCTTTCCATATCTTGCTTTTTTCTGTGCCCACCTCATCTTCTTCCACTAGGGCGTTGCCCCCAGGGCCTGCAAGACGGCTGGGCTAATAGCAGCTCCACGTTGCAGTGTCCCTGTGTAGAAACCCCCCGTGAATAGAGAGCTCCTTTATCCCAGAGTTCATACCAGTCCCAGAGGAAGGCCTCGGTTTGGCTCTACTGGGGACACACCCCCACCTCCTGGACCAATCATTGAATTCAAGGTACTGTGATTGGCTAAGTCCAGGTCATTTGCTACAGGTCGCCATAGTGAACAGTCCTACATTCATCACATGGGACAGGGGTTTGCCAGGTAGACAAAATTGCTCACTTCTACAGTTCCTTCCTTACAGCCTGGCACTTAGTAGGTGCTTAGTGAATGTTGTGTTCCCTTTCTTTCTCTTTGCATTAACTCTACCAAGTAACTCACACCCAAACAAAACTCTTTGATACAGAAAGTATGTCTCCGTTAAGTACTCTTTTGCTGCTTTTCCCCAGCGTGCAAGGAAATTGGTCTTTCTCTTAAATCATTTCTTTTCTAATTATGAAAATAATGCACGCACGTTAGGGGCATTTTAGATAATTGGCCTATATGGAGCCATTAAAAATGATGGTGTGATACAGTGTTTCATGACCAGAGAACAAATGTTGACCCTGTAAAAATTAGGGACAAAAGCAGATGACCGAACTGTATGTAAAGTATGATTGCATTTATGGTTTATGTGTGCGTTTATGCATGTGTATAGACACATAGAAAAAGTCGTAAGGATGAACCAAAGTTAGCAGTTCTAGCTCCATAGCTCTGGTGGTCTAGAACGGGATTCCAGGAACTCCCCACCTCATTCTCCTTTGGTGGCAGACAGGGAAGCCTTAATATCTTCCTCTCTCTTGTATTCCTCACTAATTCCATTACACCTGTCTCAAAGCACAATTACTCCAAGGCCAGATATGCAATTGTTCCGTACGAAGGTTGGGTAACGGGCTTACTGGATACCTATCAGTACTAGGAACTGGGGCCTGTTCGCTCTTCCCACTGACCTCTCCCTAAGGTACATCTCCGGCAGCCTTGGCTATGCTGGGTTGTCTACCTGCCTGATCACTATTGATTGGACCACGGGCGGACCCCGGCCAAACCAGGTCAATTGGCTCTGCAAGTGGCTGTTCCTGGAAGAATAACTCAGTGTGGCCATTTTCTACCTTGTGGACCAGATATGAGAGCTAGAGAGGGAATGTTGCTTCTACTCCTGAGAGCATGGCCTCTCCCAGTTCCAGTCCTCTTCCTGGCCACTGTGTTTTGTCCTTGGTTTTTTGAGACATCCATTCATATGGCTACCTCCTTTTTTGCTTATGCCAGTTGTGTTTGTTACTTGCAATCTAAGAGCTCTCACTAATACAGGGGAAGTGTTTGCATCTCCAGCTAGCGCCATGAAATTTAAAATTTCCTAAATTGATCAAAGCACTTCATAGCTTGTATCTGAGATCACTTTAGCTTTGTTAGTTCTCTCTCTGTTTCTTTGTTTTCTGCTTTTCCTTCCCTCCCCCGCTCTTTGCTCATAGTCACAGCCAGGACACTTTCCAATTCTCCAAAACATACCAGTCTTTGTGGACTATAAATAGGAAGACAAACAAGGCTGGGCAGTTGGAGAAATTGTCATTCAGGGGTTGGTGATTTTAATAAAATTAAGTGAGAATACCTGGCATGCTTTATGAAAGTCTGAACATTTTCAGGTTGAGCTGGATTTTTTTTTGCCCATTTTTAACTGGCTAGGCTAGGGGGACCCCTAAGTTATGACAGGACGCCTGGTGGTCATCTGCTGAGTTGGCAGAATGAGAGTGAGTATACACAGCCTGGATCCGCTCTGGGGAAAAGACCCGTGAGGAATACTTTCAGCCATTCTGTAAACACAGAGGAACATTGTTATCTCCCCTATAGATGTGAGGGACCCCTATCCTCCCCCCTAGGTCACTTGCATTGTTGCTAGGCTGGGGGTGGCGCTCCATCTTTCCTGGGCTGCCTGCCTGGGCCCAGGAAAACAGCTGGTGTGGAGGGGCTACCTGTTTTGTGTATACCTTACCGAGTAATGTGTATGTGGTGGTGGTGGGGGGGGGCTCCTGTGACTGAATGCTTTAAGGATAGCCAGGGTACTGAGGGATGGGTACTTCACTCCTTCCTGTGGCTCACGTTTGCTGCATGAAGTCTTTGCTGCTTCAGTCTCTTCCGTGAGACCCTGACCACAGGCCCCCCCCCCCTTCCCGTCGCCCCTTGGCCTCCAGTCTGCTCTTAGAAGCCTCACCTCCTTCAACAAACTGTTTCCTAAGACTCCTTTGGAGTCAGTATTCTGGCTCCGATAGTCTGCAGCATACCGAGTCTTTGCCGGCCTCTAGTGAGAGAGCTGGAAGCTGCAGGTGGATGAATGTGCCATGCTGCCGAGCCAAGCGCCGGCCTCCACAAAGCTCCCTGTCCTTGAGCATCTGGCTTTATCCTTTACTTTGCATTCGACAATGCCCACCGTGGAGTCAGGACCCCCCAAGCAAGAATGACAAAGGTTTATCAGCAAGGTATTTTAGGTGGTGGTGATGGAGGCTGAGACTGTCATTTAAAGAAACACACTTCCCTCTAGGAATTAAGAGTCTTGGCAATAAAAGGGACCCAAGGTGGAATTTGGAAAACCTGTTGAAAGTGTTTCACCTCTCACTCTACTTTAGATAATGTTCTTTTCTCTTGGGGAAGCCATTTTTCAGAGGAGATCGTCATGAAAAAAAAAAACCCTGACAACCTGAGAGTTCCTGTAGGCACACAGATTTTAAGTAACAACTGAAAACCTGGAGAAGCCTCTTTCTGTGCTGACTTAGAATGCATAAGTTGTATTCTTTCCAAATGGAAAAATAAATTATAGAAGTTGGGTAGCAGTTATTTGACAAATAAGTTCACAAACATTTTTTAGAAATAAAAAGCCATAAAACTGACTTTGGGGAGGAAGGATTAAAAGGAAGGAGACCTACCTTTTCAGTTTGGCCTGTTTATTTATTTTAAAATGTATTCTGCGGAGGCTTTAGTACACATTAGCTTTAAAGATTAACTCATTCAGGTCACATTTTGTATCTGGAGGAAGAAGATGGATTATCCAATAAATGATGTGGGGATTACTAACTAACCATTTGGAGGAAAATAAGGTTAATGATCAACGTCACATGATAGATCAGAATAAATTTCAGAGATTAAATATTGACACGTTAAAAAAAGAAGTCATAAAAGCAGTAGGAAAAAAACAAAAAACAAAACATAGGCGATTGTTTCTATAACCTTGGTGGCCAGGAAGGTTTTTCACAACAAGATTATAAAAGGTCTGGAATGCGCAGGTAGACGTTCCCAGAGACTTCACACAGACTTCAACAGGAGCGGCTGGCACCACGCACTGCAGCGTCTGAGTGCTCAGCTTGCGTCTCAGCCCCAGTTTCCTGCCCAGGACATCACAAGAGAGCTGCAAGCGTTGACTCAGTCAATGAGTGGGTAGGACCCATCCCACCAGGAGGAACCCTTGCCTCCTTCAAAAAGATTTTTGAAAGTCAAAAAGCACCATAAGTTATTTTAGGTGGTGGTAATGGAGGCTGAGAGTCTCACTTAATGAAACACACTTACCCTTGAGGAATTAAGAGTCTTGGCAATAAAAGGGACAGAGCTAAAGTATTTGAAATAGATCTATAAAGGTTTCTTAGAAAACACAAAGAATGGTAAGCAATCTAATGCAAAATGGAACAGAAATGCAAAATAGGAATGAGTAAAACCATCAGAAATATTAAGTTATTTAGTTTAAGAAAATAATACATACAGGTCTTTTTCTTTCATGGATGTAAACAAGAACATTGCCTTTTTTTTTTTTTTGGCTTGTATAGATAATGCTTCTGAAACTATTGTGTAAAGTTTTCTTAGGAATAGAATCCCAGCAGTGAAATTGATAACTGGAAGGGTGGAAGCATTTTATTGTTGGTAAATATTTCCAAAGTGCCCTCCAAAAAGTCTGAATCCATTTACGCTCTCTTCAGCTAGATGGGAAGGCGCTCATTTCCCTACATCCTTGTGAAAGATGGGCAGGTTTTCATTTTTGACAATGTGATAAGAGGAAAACATAAGGGTCGCACACACTCATTTCCACCCTTTTTTATAGGCTTGGCAATAATGACACTGGCTTGGGCCGAAGGGGATTGTGGTAAATCTCTCGCGATGTTGGCTCTGACTCGAATCAACCTTTCCCCACAGTTCCTGCTCATATTCCGCAAGGCCGCGGCAGGGGAATTACAGGAGGAAAGTGGGCTGATGGCGCTGGCGAAGCTGTCCGAGATTGACGTTGCCCTGGAGGGTGTCAAAGGTGCCAAGGACTTCTTTGAAGCCAAGGTAGGTGGCTCCTTCCTGTGCAGGACAGTCGCCCTCCCTCCACCCTGTCCCACGGGAGCTCGCAGTAAGGGACTATCTCATTCACTCCCTCAGGACAAGCTGAAGATAGATCGTGTGTGATTGCAGGGTAATGAGCGTGTGTCTGCGTGCAATGTGAACATTAAAAACAAAACAGAAAAACACCCAAATGATAAATGCATTAGCTCCTACGTTCAGATTCACATGGGCTTGCTGGTATAATACTTCCAGATTGACTCTCGATCCAGGCTTTCCTAAAGGGTTCTTCCCTACCCCGAACCACAGTTGAGTTACTTGAACAGCTACCTTCATATCTGCATTTTACACACCTGTGTGTAAGCAAGTGAATAATGGGGCCAGTGGAGGGAGCCTTGGTGGCTTACCCCAAGTCAGTATTTGCTCCATTGACAATGACTGGGAGTTGGGAAGGAATCTCCAGCACGTGGTCTTGGAGCCCTTCTGGATACTTCTATTTATTCATTCATCCAGCCATGAACATTTCTCGAGAGCCCACCCCTTGCTGGATGCTGTCATTTTCATCTCCATTAGAGCACACCTGCAGAAAGAGGGATCAGGAGAGCCCTGCAAATCCCATCGACCACTGCGTAGATAAGGCTCCCTGGGTTCAGATTCTGCCTCCTCCTGTTACCTGTCTGTGTCTCAGTTTCCTCACCTGTACAATGGGGGCAATAATGGGATTGCTGTGAGAATTACATGAGTTCACACATACTCGTATATGAGCATATAAAGTGTTGAGCAAGTACCTGGCTCACTGTGAGTAGTCCATACGTGATATTAGCCGGTGGGACTCCCTACCTCTCCAGGCAGGAGCCAGCCTCTTGTGGAGTTTTGGCTTATTCCAGGAGTGCCCAGAATCAAAGTACCCCAGCCTGCTTGGGCCCCTAAACATGACTCTCTTCTCACTTCTCTGTAATGCTGCTTGGGATAGAGTCCACCATCCTCCTGCCAACATGTAAACTGTGACTTATGGTGGACTCCTAACACCTGAATTCCCACTGCTGTCCGTCATCTGACAGTTTCAGGGATAGGTGGCCCACTCATTGCTCCTTCATACCAGTGTCGTGGGTCCAGTCCCGAAAGTGGTTGGGCCCTTTCTTCATGATGTCACATTGAGTCAACCCAGCTCCGGCAATGCTGGGCACACATTGAGCTCAGGAGATACAACTCCTTTACAAGGGTGTAGTAGACTAAACTTTTGCCTTCCATAGGATGCCCACATGGTCTAATGAGGAAAGCAAACTCTCAGCTCTGACAGAGAGGGAGTAGAGAGGAGGCAAGGGTTCCTCCTGGGGGGATGGGTCCTACCCACTCATTGACTGAGTCAACGCTTGCAGCTCTCTTGTGATGCCCTGGGCAGGAAACTGGGGCTGAGACGCAAGCTTAGCACTTGGACGCTGCAGTGCGTGGTGCCAGCCGCTCTTGTTGAAGTCTGTGTGAAGTCTCTGGGAACGTCTACCTGCGCATTCCAGACCTTTTATAATCTGGCTGGGATCCCCTCAGCTTCATCCACCCCTTTTCTTCAAATACTGCCACGTTTTTCATAACGGGGCTTCAGTACCTGCTGTTTCCTCTGCCTGGAAGGCCCCACCCAAATGCCTCTTCCTAGAAAACTACTCACTTTTCAAGACACAAGTTAAAGAGTTGCCTCCTTGGCTGCTTTCCTGATTTTCCAGCCAAGAAAGTCTAGCCTCTTCTGCATGCCTCGATTATGAGTGGAAGTGGTATTATAATTTATTTGTTCAAGGCATTCTTGGATACTTTTGGTAAGAGTATAAATTGACCCAACGTTTTGGAGAGCTATTAACATGTCTTTTCTTTCACCTAGGGAATTCTGCCTCTAGGATTTTATCCTTCAGAGACACTCATGCAAATGCACATAGATACATAGATAAGGATTATTGTACACCACTG
Organism: Rhinolophus hipposideros; assembly: GCF_964194185.1. NCBI lineage: Eukaryota > Metazoa > Chordata > Mammalia > Chiroptera > Rhinolophidae > Rhinolophus > Rhinolophus hipposideros. Next base: position 95,254,935 of record NC_138052.1, read on the forward strand.
TTGGTAATAGAGAAAAATGGGAAACAACTGAAACCTCCTTTACCAGGGAATTGAGTCCATTCTGTCACACCCACACATTTACACACCCTGCAGCAGCGTCTATGTGTGGACAGATGTACAAAATGAGTTAAGCAACACAGTATTTTTGAAACCCCATTTTGTAAATATTGAATACAACCTGGATAATTATATACCAAAGTATTAGTAACAGTGCTGTCTGAGGGACTTATTTTTTTATAGTTTTATAATGTTTTATAATTGTGTATGCATTCTTTTTATAACCAGGAGAAAAGATGAAAAGAACAATAATAAAAATTTTTGAACTTGTTATGTTTATATGTCTGCCTCCCCACCCAGACTCAAAGGCAGAGTAGGTGTGTTATCTTTGTAATTACAGTGCCTGGCATATAATGGCCCTCAATAAACATTTGCTTGAATGACAAATGGAGGGAACCATCACTACAATTTGGGAGAGGGCCATAAAGGAGCTGACATTTGCGTCAGATGTTCAGAGATGAATGGGGATTCACCTTGTAATCAAGGAAAGGAAGGGATTCCTGTCGTGGGAACGGCCAAGAGCAAAGGCTCCAAGACACAGAGGGTAAGGAGTATCTGGAGGCTGGCCCTTGTCCACAGTGCATGCAAATGGACGAGGAGTTAGTTCTGGTCTCCGATGGAGGTCAGGCCTTCCCCAGCCTGCTGACGGCCAGAACTGTCTGTAGAATAGCTTTCCAGGCCCCACCCATGTCTACCTGGGATTTCTCCAGGAAACGTGGAGTTGAATGAGGTCTGCAGGTGGAGCCAATGCATGACCAGGCTTGGAAAGCACAGCTGCAGGCACTGGGGGCCCTCAGGTGTTTGAGCAGGGACTTGAGGGGATCAGTGGTGGGCACGATGGGGATGGACTTGTGTGTGGAGAGGCTGGACTTGGGATAGACTCTGGGGAAGAACTGTAGGTCCAATGGAGGTAGTGACAGTGGGGCTGGGGAGGAGGTGGGTGAATCCTAAACCCCCCAGAATTCTCAATATTTATGACAGTTTGATTGGAGGTGGGAAGTAAAATACCACATGGCTTGTGGAGCTGTGTGCAGAGGCGCCGGTGATATATTTTTTTTTTCCAATCAAGACAGGACCTCCCCGCCTCCCACAATGGAAATGGTTTGAGGAAAAAAAAGTTATAAAAAAGTTATGGGTTTTAGTGTTAAGTCTAAGGTGACTTCAGGCAAGGGGAAGGCCCCTTCATTTGCCCCTTCATTTGAAGGGCATGATGTTGGTTGCAAATAGTTTCTGTTCCCATTCTGTTGGGCAGAAGTGGCCACACCTGCCTGCATGGGAGGCTACAAAATGCCTTTTTTCCTGGGGTTCCATGTGCCCAGCTGTAATTCTACTAGGGAAGATATTGGGGGTCATGGAATAATCTTTTCCACACATGTCCGTTGCTGAACCAACGAGCAGGGGCTGGAATATCGTTACCCTGCTGGGGCTCTCTCTCCTGGAGCCTGGAGTCAGGGGTCCGTCTCTCCTGGACCCTTGGGCCATGTACCAGGGGAACATCTCATAGCAAAAAGAATGGAGAAAACTGATGCTTCGTGGACACTCAATCACACAAAACACAGGAGCTATCTTCATAAGACACAATGTGGAAACCATGAACTAGGAAAGATTGACCAATGGTAGGACATCATGGTAACTGGACTGTAAGGAGGGACGTAACCAGAGATATAAGGAAACGCTGGAGAAAATGCTATTTTGGAGGACAGGAGCCACTTGAAGAAGAGATCAAATCAGATGAGGCCATAGCAGAGGGCTGGGGTCTGGCAAATGGTCAATGGAGGTTTTTGAGAGACCAGGTTGATTGTGGAGGGCAGATTGCAGTAGGGTAAGAGGTGAGCAGGAGCTGGGGAGGAAGAGCCCTGATGGCTGACTTTTCTGTCTCGCAGGCTGGCAGAGGAAGCCTGGACAAAGTGGGGATGGCAGCTTTGTATCAGGAAAGAACTTTTGTTTCTGTTTCTGTTTTTGTATTTTAGCTTGGACATGATAGTGTTGGCGTATTTTTAGGTCACAGGGAAGTGGTCCAGGGAGAAGGCAACATAAAGACAGTGGGGTAATTGATGGGATGAGGACTTGGAGGTCATAGAATCAAGAGAAGAGGTGGATTTTAGAGCGGAGAAGAAGAAGGACCCCAAGTGAAGGAATTGCAAGAGGCCCCAACTCTCCTCTGACCTGGCTGGGAATGGTGGGCAGGTGGGGCGGTTCACAAACATGTGAGTGTTGATGATGGGTCAGACCCTCTGCTGCGCGCCTTAGATTCAGGTCTTACCTAATGCTAACAAAAACACTCCGGAGGCCGGTGGTGGTGTCCCACTTTGCAGATGAGGAAAATGAGGTTTAGACAGTGGTTTGTGGTTTGTCAGCAAATGTTTAGCAATTGACTCTCCGAACAAAGTATATATATATATATATATATATATATATATATATATATATACATACACACACATATATATATACTATCTATATCCATGCCTAAGTTTATTATAAATTTTACTGATATAAAGGATATATAGCACACAATTTACAAATAATAAAATATGTACTACTTTTATTGTCAATTCCATATAACCTGTTGGTTCTCAGAGAATGGGTCCTTGACTTTTGCTGGGCTCTTATAGCTGTAGCCAGCCTATGGTTGTGACTGACTAAAGAATGTAGTTCCAACGTGAATGTTGGTTGATATTTTCTTTAAGTTGATTTATAAGAAAAAAGGGAAAGGGCAATGAATTTCATTCATTCCTGAGTGATGTGAGCAACTTCTTTGCTGAATTTGATAATAGGTTTCAAATGTTGGAAGAACATTCTCTCAAAAAAAATTTTGGAGCTATTCATAATGTAAAGGTGACAGACACTACCATTTTTAAGTTCAATCTGCATTTTTAACATTTTTCCATCACTTTCTTTAAGAAAAGATTGTCTAGACAGTCAATGAAACGATAAACCAAGCCCTAGTTCATAGCATTTGTTAGTTTCCATGGTGTCCATACTCCTGGCAGGGTCGCTTCAAGCTACCCACGGGCTATTGCAGATGTGGAGATGGGAAGAGTCACAGTAGCGTCTCGTCATATAGGATTTCCACCTTGAAGATATAACCTCAAGAGCACAGAGAATAGTAAAATGTTGTGAAATAATCAAGAAGTGATGACTTTTTAGTACTTGTTACTTTTGCTTTTAATATAATTTATTTAATTGTAAATTAATATAATTTTTAATAATGGCTGTAATTAACGATCAGCTCATAAAGTTAAGAAAAATGATCATTTTAGCTAGACATCTTAAAATGTTTGGTGAAGTTTAACACTCATTCATAATAACACATTTAAAAATAAAAATATGCTCCTTCAACATGATAAAAGAATATTTATAAATATCAAGGCATTCTATAAAGCAGTAATATTAAATAATGTAGTATGGGTACAGGAATAAACCAGTTAGTAGAACAGGATGTAAAATAATAAAAACAGATCTCCATGTGGAATTTAGTATATGAAAAAGATCATTTTCAAATTGGTGGGCAAATAATGGGCTATTCAATAACAGGTATTAAGACAACTGGCTCTCCACTTACCTTGTTTCCCCCAAAATAAGACCGAGTCAGACAATCAGCTCTAATGTGTCTTTTGGAGCAAAAATTAATATAAGACCCGGTCTTATCTTACTATAATATAAGACCAGGTCTTTAATATAACATAATATAACATAATATGACATAATATGACATAATATGACATAATATGACTGGATCTTATATTAATTTTTGCTCCAAAAGATGCATTAGAGCTGATTTTCCGGCTAGGTCTTATTTTCAGGGAAACACAATAGGAAAATGAAGTAAAGTACCTCCATTATATTTGCTCACTAAAATAAATTGTAGGTGGCTTCAGAGCTGAATGTGAAAATAAAACCATAAAAGTATTAGAAGAAAATACAGGAAAATGGATTTAGACCTTCTTAAATATGACATAAAACACAAAAGCCAGAAAGGAAATAGCTGAAAAAACCGACTACATCAAAAATTTAAAATATTTGTATGACCTAAGACACCTTGAAGTTAAAAATCAAGCAAAAAACTGGGAGAAAGTAACTGAAAAATGTATGACACAGGATTAATACCTAAATTATGTAAAGTACTGCAAATTAAAGAAAAAAAAACTGAATAGAACATGGGCAAAGGATACAAGTGGGTAATTCACCAAAGAGGAAATAAAAGAAGGTGCCAATATTTCTGACTGTCAGATTGGCAAACAGGAAGAAGATTAATTATAAGCACTGGCAAGACTTTGTTCCATGATGGTGGGGGTGTAAACTGAAGTAGTTGCTTTGAGAGTAATTTAGCAGTCTTTATTAAAATAATGAACACACCTACTGTGTTTGTAAATTTTACCAAATTGATGAGACACCGAGAGAAAGAGAATCAGTTCAAGACTAGAAGATATTAAGATGAATTTATCTGCTATGGTATTATTAAAGATACATTAGGTTTAAAAAAATGGTGCCAACTCCCATTCATACTACTAACAAAAACATGTAATGTTTAGAAGTAAGTTTAGAATGCTCTATTTAGAGAAAACAAAAAAATTGGCGGGTAACATAAAAACCATATTGAATAAAAACTGAGGCATTCAGGGAAAACTTACATTGTAAAGAAATTCCTTTGCCACAGGCAGATTGATGCAATCCCAATCAAAATCCTAGCAGGGGGGTTGTTTTGTTTTCCTGAACTAAACAATATTATTGTGAAATCAAAGGTAGCAAGTAGAAGTGGGTGATAGGTGGGGATATTAAACAGTATCCCGAAAAAGAAGTGAAGTGGGAAGACAGCCCAGCAGATAGGAGCGTGTGTAACATGGCAGCAGATAAAGTAATGGCTTCCTGGAGAACAGAAGGCAAACGTGGGAAGACCACCGGGAAGGAGTATTTGCTGGGGGCCCTGCCTCCAAGCAGGCCAGGTTCCTAGGTCACATGGCTGGACACAACTGAGTTCTGTTTGGTGGGTGCTCCATTTCCAAGTTTCTCCTCCCCTGTCTCATTCTGTTGGTCTGATTCTGCTGTTTCTCCTGCAGGTCCAAGCCTTGGCCGCTGCCAGTAAGTTTGAAGCTGAGCTGAAAGCTGAGCAAGAGGAGCGGAAGCGGGAGGAGGAGAAAAGGAGGCTCCGCAGGGCTGCCTTCCGGGAGCTCAAGGCAGCTTTTAGCACATAGTCGGTTGACCTTGAACTATGTCCAGAGCTGTGCCTCACAGATGCCCCAGGGAGAGCTGGCTGGGCATTCTCACCCCTTCTGACCCCTCACCCCAACCAGCCTCCACACCCACTGCCCAATGCAAACTCCTTAGCCTCAGAGGGGTGGCAGGGGGCACCTCTCATCCCAGGGTGGGAGCCTCTCTTAAGAGGCCCTCTTAGAGCATCCTGGGAAAGGCCAGCTGCCCCTTTGCCTCTCTCCTGCCCACCTTCTTCTGTCCTTCTCTGTAGCCACAATGTGCCTTTACTTGGCAACCTCATCCCTGTAACCTTTTCCTCATCCCTGTACCCTTCCACATCAAAGAGTGGAAATTAATTTGTACAGTTACTTCTTTCTTTGGTGGTCCTCAGAGGAGATAGTCCTTGGGGGGCCGTGATGTTAATGTTGCCCGTTTTCTTGGATGATTCTCTGCACCTCTTCCTGTCGTGTGCCCTCACCCTTTGTTTCCCATCCAGCTACGCTTTTGTCCTCCTCAGCCTGATTCTACCAGTTGCTTTTCCATCTTCCTCTGTCCTTTGATGATGGTAAGGTTTAAGGCAGACCAGGCTGACCATGCCAGTCCTGTCTCTAACAGGGGGCACGGCATGCCTCTGAGGTGACCAAATAATGAAAAGACAAGAAGTTCTGTTCTTTTTATGACCTTTCCCCTGCCCTCTGGTATTCCCGCTAGATCCACTCTCTTCATCTTTCCTCCATTTGTGTCTCTGTTTCAGCCTTTTTCCGTACTCTTAAATACCGTGCTACTTAACTGTAATAATGAAATAATTCAAAGTAATGTAGAGTAGAAGAATGCTTGTTAACTCTGACTCAATGCAAGTTATATTACAAGTAGACCCCTGACATTCCCAAGTGACAAATCTGGATCCTTTCAAAATCCCAAAGCTCATAACCCTCCTCATCCCGTAGTCAATTTCCAACGCCTGCTCCAAGGAGGTGAAGCTGTTCTTACCCCCAGCACAATTTTTATGGGTTGTGAGTTCTTGGGGTTGCTCGCAAATACCAGGGGTTTGTTGTATTTTTAAAAATAATTCCTAAGGTCATATTTATTCTCTTTTGTAACTGCTGTCTTTATAATAAAGAAAACACCTGCATTACTACCTTACAGCTGTTTCTTTTTAAATAAAACTGTGCAAATAGACTTTGCCATCACATTGCGGTGCTTCTAGTCTTCTTTGATTTGCTGGAGAGAGAAGAGTGTTCTCTGTAGGGGCCATGTCCAGCCCAGGCTCCTGTTGGGACACTGAATCCCTGAAGTCAAGTTAACTAGAGTTGGTTTTCCCTTAAGGTGTTCTCAGTGCTCTTTCTTGTCCCATCACTGAGCTGATTCTTTCAGCTGCAGGTAAAACCTGTACCTTAATTTCTTTTGCTTCCCAGATCCTTAAAACTCTGATGATGGCCAATGACCCTTCTTCCCATGTATAATGCCAGGGTATTTGGGGGACCTGGTAAGGACCCCTGTCCTAAGAGAACGCACTTAGTTCCCCAGGGAGGATCATTTCTGTTTCTGCACAAACCCAAGACCTACAATTCTCAGGCATTTTTCCAGGTCAGATTGTCACCCTCCAAAAGCCTCCCCACCAGAGGCAACGGACATGAAAAAGGAATGGAGACACTTACCGTCCCATCTAGCAGTCATGCTTCTTGGTATTTATCCAAATGAGCTGAAAACATTTATCCACACAAAAACCTGCACATGAATGTTTATAGCGGCTTTATTCATAATTGCCCAGACTCGGAAGCAACCAAGATAGTCTTCACATGGTGAATGGATAAACAAACGGTGGTACATGCACACAATGGAATCTTAATTCAGCAATGAAAAGAAATATTTTTCAACAACAAAAAGAAATGAACTATTGAGTCACAAATAGATGGAGGAAATGCAAATGTATATGGCTAAGGGAAAGAAGCCAATCTGGAAAGGTTATATACATACTGTGTAATTCCAGCTACATGGCATTCTGGAAAAGGCCAAACTATGAGGACAGTAAAAGGATCAGTGGTCGCCAGGGGTTGGGGGGATGGAGGGGGGATAAACACAGAGGATTTTTAGGTAATGAAACTGTTACTCTGTAGGATACTGTAATGGTGGATACATTCATTATACAGTTGTCAAAACCCATGGAACATACAACACAGAGAATGGGCCCTAATGTAAACTATGGACATCAGTTAATAAGGTACCAATATGGGCACATCAATTGTAACAAGTGTACCACACACTAATGCAAGTTGTTAATAATAAAGGAAATTGGAGGGGGTGGGGTAGAGGTTTATGGGAACTGTACTTTCTGTTAAGTTTTTTTATAAACTTAAAACTGCTCTAAAACATAAAGTCTATTAGTAAAAAAAAGAAGGAAGAAATGGAGATGACAGTGTAATTACCTCAAACATCCATTTGCCTCTCTGGACAATTAGGCCCATGCGAGAGCCAAAAACTTGATTGCAATGAGAGAAAATGTAACACAAAGGACTTAAGACAACAAAGGACAAATATTGGGCCATGTAACTACAAAAGGGACAGGACGTCTTTGCCCTATCTTTGCACAAAGTCCTGCAGACGTTGCTCCTTTCATGCCTGTCGCCTATAGTTCCCATCCTCCCATCTCCACGGCCGTGACTTCCATTGGTTCTTTCCTGGGTCTCTACAGTGCCCTTCTAACTGGTTCCCTCGTCCTCATTCTGTCTTGATTGTCTACCCAGCAGCTAGAATAGTCCGTACACATTGCAAACTGTTCCTAACATCTCTCTTACGTTTTTGGCTTCCTACTTTCAAGATCTGGTCTCTACTCACCTCTCTTGCCCTATCTCCTTCCAAACTGTACACTCCAGGTATACGCAATACCAAGCAGTTCCTAGAAGGTGCTACTCCTCCGGGCTTTTGCACTTGGTGCTTCTTCTGCCTGGCACTCCCTCTCTCCCTTACCCTACTGGCAAACTACTTCTCCTTGTTTATGACTCAGCTCAGCGATTATCTTCAGGAAGCTTTCTTGATCCTCCCAGACTAGAAATGCCCTTTCTCTGGGTTCCCATTTTGTCCCGAGTTTTTCTCTACTGTACTCCTTACAGCATTATATAGCATCCTTCTTTTTACTTCTCTTCCTCCTCTTTTGGACTATGAAATCTTTCAAGGGCATGAACTCTGTCTAACCCACTGCTATAGGACTAGCACACTGTCCTGAATGTGGCAGGGATCCCTTGCATGTTTGTTTCACAAGGACATCCCAGGTTTGTTGGAGCAGACAGACAGACAAGGGAAGACCACCACTTCCACTGACTGAGCGACCTTCTAAGCACCCTGACTTAGATGGGAGCCGAGCCTGAGGGAACAGCTCTGCAAGTGAGGATGGCAGAAATTGATTGTGGGGAACTCATTCTCTCCGGAAAAGTGATGAGTCCACTCTGAGAGGCCCTCCTTTGACGGAGCAATAGGGAAAACAAACAAATCAGTTCTGCCTTTGTCCTGAGGCTGTATGATGTAATGGGATTTGGAGTCAGATACTAGGCTAGTTAACTTGGCCTCACTAAGCCTCAGTTTCCTCACCTGTCCAATGGGGATGATGATTGCCTACCTGGCAGATTCCATGCCTGGCATATATTTAGTGCTCAGGACACATCAGTCCTCTCTCTTAGTTAGGGTACCAATCTGAGTGTCGCTGGCTTCTCCACTAACAAATCTGTCCTGCTTTTTCATTCACTTTCAAATTTCTGCATCCTTCCTTCCTCATCACTCATTTTCCCCTAACCCTCTGTTCTCCCTGCTCCATAGACACTGCCAGTCATTAATTCCATGGCCTTCTCCCCAGTCCCAGACTCCTTGATAATGCTGCAGATTTGACATCGCCAATCAATATTTTCCTCCTTCTGAGACTGGCTCCTGCTTCTAATCTGGTCCTACCTGTAACTTTTCTGTCCACCAGCTGTGCCTTTCCTCCCCAGAGCCTTCCTTCGTCATACTTTTCTTCTCAGCAGTTGCTGGTGATGGGTGGTTCCCCATGATTTCAAAGATCTCCTCTCTATGACTCTCAGATCTGTAGCTCTGAACCCCTCTAATCTCCTTCATTTCAAATGGCCTCTTCAGACATTTAGATGATTGTAGTAATTTGCTAGGGTTTCTGTAACAAAGTATTCCCAACTGAAATTTATTGCCTCACAGTTCTGGAGAATAGAAGCCGGAGATCAAGGCGTGGGCAGGGTTGATTCTTTCGGAGGCGTGGGAGGAAGAATCTGTTCCAGCCTCTGTCTTAGCCTCTGTTTGCTGGCCATCTTTGGCTTTCCTTGGCGTGCAGAAGTGTTACCTGATTCTCTGCCTTCCTCTTCACATGGAGTTTTCCCTCTGGATCCAAATTCCCCTTTTTTATAGGGACACCAGTCATACTGAATTATAGCCTCCCCTAATGATCTCATGTTAACTTGATTACCTCTTAAAGACCCTCTCTCCAAATAAGGTCACATTCTGGGGTACATCCTGAGGTTAGGAGGCCAGCATATCTTATTAGAAGGACACAGTAAGATCCATAATGGTGATGTTGCAGTCACTATTGCTGTGTAACAAATTACCCCAAAACAGAGTGGCTTGAAACAACCGTTTTATTATGCTCATAGATTTGGTGGATCAGGAATTCACACAAGGCACAGTGAGGATGCTTGTCCCTGCTTCATGATGTCGTGGGCTTGGACGCCTGGGTGTGACTGACAGCAGGGGCTGGAATCATCTGGTGGCCTTTTCCACTCACGTGTCTTGTTGTTGATGCTGGGACTTCAGTTAGGATTGTTGACAGGGGCAACTACATGGGCCTCTCCCTGTGATCTGGGCTTCTTCACAGAATGGCAGCATCAGGGTATTTAGATTTACTATATGGCAGCTCCTGCTTCAGAAGAGACTGAGCAAAAAAGGAGGAAGCTCTATCTCCTTTATGATCTAGCATTGAAAGTCACCTCGTTTACTGCCACCACATTCTATCAGTTATAAGTGCCAGAGGGGAGGGGAAGGAGACTCTACCTCTAGATACCTCTAGACTGGGTAATGCCAAGGTTCTAGAGGAGTATGTTGGATGGAAGATATTGTTGCTGCCATCTTTAGAAAAGTACTACCTCTCATGGTTGATCACCTGTATTTATTACAAATTAAACTAATTTCAGGTTAAACTCCTTGCTCCCCTCTCTCCCTGATAAGGTCTCATTTTCAACATCTGTGTTTCTATCAATGACACAAAGCTGAAACTTTATTATCATCTCTGACTAGGGCAGGCATCAATCTACTGTTATAATTTTAAAAACCACTATTTAATGAAACATTGGAGAGACAGCGAATTAAAAGGAAAGAGGAAAACACCCTTCCTGAGGAGTAGATAATCAAGCATTTATTTGATTCTATAGGTATTTATTGAGTGTGTACTGTGTGCCAAGACAATGCCAGCTGCTGAGGATGCAAAGTCGAATACTGCAGCATGTGTAATGGTTAAAAGCATGGGATGTTATCACCTTTACTCATCATCATCATCATCATCATCATCATCATCCCTTAGATTCAGTTCTTCTCTCTGGGAGCTTATAGTTTAGGCCTAAAAATATGGCTAAGGCACTCTGAAAAATAGTTTGGCAGTTTCTGATAAAGTTAAACAAGCACCACATAATCAACAATCCCATTCCTAAGTATTTACCGGAGTGAAATAAAAACCAATGTTCACACAAATACCTGCATATGAATATTTATATCAGCTTTATTAATGATCTTCCTAAACTGGAAACAACCCAACTGTTCTTCAACTGGCGAATGGATAAACAAATATAGTGCATACAGCCCAGGAAATGCTACTTAGCAATAAATATGCAAGAGTATGACTGACTCTCAAATGCATTGGTAATTGAAATAAGCCAGTCTCAAAAGCATGCTCTATGGTTTTGTTTATATGACATCAGAAGGTAAAACTAAAGGACAGAAAACAGAACAGTGGTTTCAGAGGCTGGGAGTGGGGGTTATTGCTGACTACAAAGGATCATTGGGGGAACTTTTGTGGGTAATGGGACTGTTCTGTACCTTGTTTTTATTGGTTGTTACGCACATCTGTATATGTTTGTCAAAAGTTGCAGAACTGGGGCGGACGGGTGGCTCAGTTGGTTAGAGCTTGAGCTCTGGGCAACGCGGCTGCCTGTTCGATTCCTACATGGGCCAGCGAGCTGTGCCCTCCGCAACTACAGTGAAGTCAATGAGCTCCCGGGTGGCCAGATGGCTCAGTTGGTTGGAGCACAGGCTCTCAACCACAAGGTTGCTGGTTCGACTCCCGCAAAGGATGGCGGGCTCTGCCCCCTACAACTAAGATTGAACACGGCACCTTGAGCTGAGCTGTGGCTGAGCTCCCGGATGGCTCAGTTGGTTGGAGCGTGTCCTCTCAACCACAAGGTCGCTGGTTGGACTCCCCCAAGGAATGGTGGGCTGCACCCCCTGCAACTAGCAACGGCAACGGCAACTGGACCTGGAGCTGAGCTGCACCCTCCACAACTAAGACTGAAAGGACAACAACTTGTTGGAAAAAAAAAATGTCCTGGAAGTACAACAACAAAGTACAAAAACAAAAACAACAACAAAAAAAGACGGGTAAAGCACTAAGTCCGGATGAGGACCGGAAAACTCATTATCAACCTGTAGGTGGAGGTGTCCTTAGAGCAAGCAGTAGGTGGATGATGGGTCAGGATACAGACCCCAATGGAATGGTTGATGATTGCTTGCCGGGTATGGAAATTGGAAAAGTGCTTACAAACAACTTTTTTTTTTTTGGTGCAATTTGGCTTTGAAAGGGAACAGAGAGGTAGGGAAGTGTTTGGAGGAGGAATCGGAGTTTTTAACATTAACTTTTACGACAGAAGAACCTTTTTAGTATTTTTAAAAGCTGATGAAAAGGATCCTGTAAAAAGGGAAGAGGCTGTAGGCACAAGGAAAGAATGGGATGACCTGAGAAGGGCAGAGTTGCCAGATGTGACAAATAAAAATACAGGACGCCGAATTAATTATGAATTTCAGAAAAACAATAAATACTTCTGTAGTGTAAATTTGTTTTTCAATATCACTGGGCATCCTGTATTTTAGCTGGCAACCGTCAAATGGGAGATTTTAAAGCAAAAGGGTCATAACCCTGGATGCAGTAAGAGGGGGTCAGAGCTCCGAAGTCCTTTCCAGCTGTCACATTCCAAGACTCTAGAATGAATTCCCAGTTTTGCCAGCACCGTGAATATGTAGAGAAACTGCTTTGAATTTTGGCTTTTCTCGCTTCCCCGTTTTGTCTATGATGGCAAGCGGGCAGGAAAATGCTGAATGAAAATCTATGGAAAAGTTCTAGTTTGGAATATCGACTCCTAGGTGATGCAGAACTTTTTGAACTGCAAACAGGTTCTGGATTGGGCGCACAGGCCGGGGAGTCACAGGGTGCCAGGCTCGGGTCCAAACCTGGACACCAACTCCACTCAACCCAAGGGCAGGTAGGAAGCCCCGGCCCAGCCACCCGCAGGCGACTGCGTCCAGGCGCTGCCCCGCCTCCTCCAGTTCCACATCCGGGGCTCCGGCAGGGGCGTGTCGGGGAAGAAGGGCGGGACGCAGCGGAAAGGAAGGATGTCGTGGGAGGTTGGATGAGCCGGGAGGGAGGCGAGGCGAGGCGAGGAGAGGGCGGAGCCGGGGGCGTGGCGGAGCGCGCGCTGTCACGTGACGTGCGTGGCGACGTGTCGGCCATCTTGTGTTGTTGAAGCTGAGGACTGACTTGGGTTGTGAGAGACTCCCTGTCCCGGACCGCAGGTAACCAGCGACTCCGTCTCGCTCCCCTGCCCGGCTCTGCTCCGCGCCCTGGCTCCGCCGCCCCACGCCTCGGGCCGCCGAGGCCTGCCGCCCGCGCTCGCGTCCCCGCCGCTCCGGCGGACCTTGCCCAGCCGCATGGACACCCACAGGCCGCCCCGGCAGCGGCCGCGGCCGGCGCGGGCGTCAGGCGAGGGGACAGGTCAGGTGCGGGGCCGGAGGGAGCCTCCTCCCCGGCGGGGGGCACGCCGGGCCCGGGCGCATCCCGTCCTCGGAGCCGAGGTGCCCCCTCCTCCGGGGCCCGTTGGCATCGCGGCGGGGAGCCGAGAGAGGGCAGATGTTGGCGAGCGGGCAGTGTCAGGCCGGCTTCCAGGGCCGGAGGGCTCGCCCTGCTCGCCTCGCTGCCCGGGCTGCCCGCGGCGCCGGCCGGCCCGCCTCCCCACACCTGGCGTCGGCGCCGGGAGGATCCTTCCGTGGCTGGGGCCCGGGGGTGGGCCCGGCCTGAGGCGGGGGTGGCCGTGCTCGGAACCCGGGACGGGTCGGGAGGGGAGAGCCCGGGGCAGCGCTGGCGCCGGACGCCCGCGTCGGGCTCAGGTGGGCATTGGCCCCCGTGGTCGGCCTCCGGGACGCCGCCGTCGTGGGGCCGAAGCGTGCGTCGGGCCGCCGGGGGAGGCCGGGGAGGGAAGCGCGCTGTGACCGCGGTGGGGCGGCAGGGGTTCTGCCTGGCCTTGGCCTCGCGCCCTGTGCTTTTAAAACATCCTTCCTTTCCTGAAAGTCAAAGCGCTGAAGCGCTTCTCTCTGTGAGAAAGGTAAGCGTCCCCGTTTAACTTGCGGGAAATGGAGGAAGGGGCCAGAACTCGTGAGCAACTTCTTACCCACGCTGCGTGCCTGGGAGCGGGAGCAGTCGCGATGCCCAGGGCGGGGGCAGGCAAGGCGGTCTTTCCTCCCGCAGGGTTTCTTTTCCAGGCTCCTAGGTTAAAACCGGTTTTTTTTTTTTTTTGTTTGTTTTTTTGCTTGTCCTCCTGTCTGTACATTAACTCTCATCATTCTAATAACTGACAGCTCTGGCCTGGCGGAGTTTGTCCATTTTGCTTAGAACATAAATGCGTTCTGTCATTCATTGATGTTTTCATGCGTTTTGCTCATTCGTGCAGCAGCTTTCAGAGTGCCCAGACTGGAATGTGTACTTTTCTGTTACATCAGATGTTGACATCGGTTGAGGACACTAGAAAAAAATTTTAAGTGGCACGTATCTGGAAAAATGTCACACAGTGGTTCCTTTGATATTTAACACGGAGCAATACCCTGCTGGTGGGAGTGATTCACTAGAAAAGAAAGGGCTTCACACGTTTTCTGTACTTGACGAAACATTGTACAGTTTTTGAGACTGAAGAGGGAGAAGGGACCACGTGCCACCATTCATTTATTTGACAAACATTGAGACCCGGCTGCCCTGTTGGTTGCTGCGAGCAAAACAGACCAAAAATTCCTGTCTCCACGGAGCTCATTTCTAGACAAATAAATACTTAGGTAAAATATATAGTTAGTGGTAAGTGATGTGGGAAAACATGAGACAGGGAGACAGGATACTAGGGAGTCCGGGGAGGGGTTAATTTTAAGTAGAGTGTCCTGGGAAGGCCTCATGGAAAAGCTAATATTTGAGAAAAGACCTGATACAGGTAAAGGAACTATTCCGGCAGCTCTGTGGAGGAGGAATGCTCCAGGCTACAGAGTGAGGGCAAAAACCCTGAGGCAGAGACTGAAGTGGGAGCAGACCGGTGTGGCTGCGGAGCGAGGCTGGCCTAGCCGGAGAGGCTCGAGTGAGAGGGAGGGTAGTCGGAAATGTGCACCCAGTTCACTGGTACTAAGATGACAGGGGCTTATTCAGTGGCCTGGAATCTTTTCCCACATCTCTGTGACTCTTAGGGGAATCAGATATCAGATTCTGGAAATTTGGGCCAGTGTGCCCCACCCCCTCCCTCCACATAACCCTCCCTGCCCCCCCAATTTGGAAAAATTCAAGATGCTCCTAGAACGTATATCAGGAAGTTGTCATGAAATTGTTTTCACATGAGATCGATGATCAACTGCCTAAAGGGATCTTAAAAAAAGAATTGCTGTCTAAGAAGGGGATCTTTGAGATACCACAGAATATTTGAAAATGTAGGCAAATGATTTTCCTTTGAAGTTTAGACACAGGTCATTAAGGGATATAACCTGGAAGAAAAATGAAATCAATGTGTTAACTCATGTTGTCCTTAATGTGGTTAGTGACAAATTCTTTTTAATTATTTCTTTGCTGTCCAGCCTCGTTTTAAATTCTTCAGGGACTCTTCCACTAATATTTATATGTTTTATAGCATTTTACCCTGTTTCCCTGAAAATAAGACTTAGTTGGACAGTCAGCTCTAATGTGTCTTTTGAAGCAAAAATTAATATAAGACCTGGTCTTATTTTACTGTAATATAAGACCGGGTATAATATAATATAATACCGGGTCTTATATTAATTTTTGCTCCAAAAAACACATTAGAGCTGAGTGTCCGGCTAGGTCTAATTTTCGGGGAAACAGGGTACATGCATAGAACTTTTTGTGCTGAGTTTTTCATTCCTCCACTTTTACCTTTCAGACTAGTTCTCCAATTAATTTGATACTCAGTAGACTTTCTCATTGAAAGAACATTTTTTTCTGATTTCCTTCAGCTTATCTCCGTATTCTTATTACTGAGCTTTCATAAATGTCCTCTTTCATGTTAATTTACCGTAGGAATTTAATATTTTGCTTTTGAAATGCTTTTACTTGTGATGCATGTATGAAAAATAATTTGTCATATGGTTGCCTGAAAAGCATGAGAACATAGGAATTACAACCTCCTTGGCTAAAAGATACAGTGATGATAGTAGGTAGGGTAGTGTTTTAAATGAATCACCTTTCTCCCTCCTGTTCTTTTGTGGAATTTTTGAAGTGACATTTTCAAATGATAATGTGTTTGATGTCTTACCAGCTCATATGTTCCCATGACTCTGCACTTTACTACTCCATATGTCTATTTTCTTTTTGTTGACCTTCACGCTGGAAGATAACACTATTGATAGTGATTGCTATCTAGGAGAATCTTTTTGGGTGAAAAGATTACTGTCCCTTTACCCTTGCCCTCCTAAAGGATCTCTGTGCCTTTTTTCAGAAACTGACTCCATTAGCCCTGGCTGAGTAAATTTTCAGTACTTTCTGTTTTATTCTATTTCTTATAGATTATAGTGGGACCATTAGATCATTAGGTGGACTCTATAGCCAATGTTGGTGTTAATCCAGGTATCTTAGAGGCAGGTTAAATGTCCATTTTTCTTCAGCAATTTGAATTGTCTTATCATTTGGTCATCATTATAAAGCTCTGAATCAGGCTTTTTTTCCCTTCTTGACCCCCCCCATTAGGATTTTATGGTGATAAAGTTGTATGATTTCCATTTATTTTTAATGCTGAAGAATTACGTAGCTTTAAAAATATAAGTAGATTTTTACTCCATAGGCAAGCTTACTTATGCTTAGAATCCCAATTTTTCTTGGCCAGATTAGAATTTTTTTTATATTTATATGCTCTCAGATGACTGATAAATATACTAAATTAATTATGCAGGAATACAAAATGATACCTTTGTTGAATTATCCATAATTTTGTGTGAGGTTGAAGGAGAAGAGTGGAGAGGTTTGAAAATCAAAGGATATTCCCTTTGTGGCCAAAATTAATTTTATAAAAATATTTTCAAAGTATTGCAACCTTCCCTACTTTAAGTAATTGAGTAAGGACCACAATTTCATATTTTCTTGTCAATTACAGAGTTTCATTGAACTTCAACTTTATTTTTTTTTTAAAGCAAGATTTTCTTTTTTTAAATTTTTTTGGGGGAATATTGGGGAACAGTGTGCTTTTTCCAGGACCCATCGGCTTCAAGTCATTGTCCTTCAATTTAGTTGTGGAGGGCGCAGCTCAGCTTCGAGTCCAGTCGCCGTTTTCAGTCTAGTTGGGGGGGGTACAGCCCACCATCTCATGCGAGAATTGAACCCACAACTTTGTTGTTGAAAGCTCGTGCTCTAACCAACTGAGCCATCCGGCTTCCCCTTGAACTTAATTTATACTTACAAAAGTAGATACCCTAGAGCTTGTTCTCGAGTTGGAACCAGAGGAGAGTTTGTTTTATTACCTAGTTCTCCCCTCTATTTATTATGCCTGCCTTTATAAAAAGTAGAGAGCAGTGGGTAAAGTTGGATGACCTTTTGGACATTATAACAGCTATTTTTTCCCCAAAATTAAATCAAAGGCAGAAGTGGCTTTGTCAAGTTGCTTTCTTGCTATTAGTAAAATTGTCAACTTTATAATTTTTAATTACTGTATTTTGACTCTTTAGAAGCAGCATTCAAAGCATTTGATTATAGCTAAGAAACCACTTGAAGCTGTTGGGGTTCAGTCCATTCCTTGTCATTTGTAATACCACCATCTTGTGGATTTTGAAGATACTGTCTCAACAGCATTAAAAGAAGGTTGTGATTTTGCAGTTGACAGCACACCTGGAGCTTTGCTCTTTGGAGATTTCGCAGTGATCAGACTTCCTGGGGCTCCTTGATTATTTGCATAGAGAACATATTATTGTATTGCTATGTTGCTGGCTGTCATTTTTCTGTTAGCTATCTTTAAAAAGTTAATCCCAAATTCCTATAATGTGGTTTTGAATGAAAACTCCAGATCACTTTCCTGAAACCTTATAGTGGTGCTTATTTGTCAGCTTCATCAGAATCACTTAGAAGTTTTGTTAAAATACATTTTTTTTCAGTCCCACTCAACAGCTACTGAGAGAGACTCTAGAGAGGGAATCTGGTTTCTAAGGACAGGGAATCTGGTTTGTAAGCACACCAGGTAATTCTAATATTTTAACCAGGTTTGGACTCTATTTCCAGTAAAACATATTCATGATAAAAATTATGTTTTTAAAGTTTCCTAGGAGATTGTTGGGTCATTTACTGTAATACTTTTATTATTTACAGTGTTAAAAGGACCTGAACAAAGTCTGCTCAAACCTCCTGCTGTGAAGCAGAAGAACTTTTGAACAGGTGAGTGTTGAACGGGGGTACAAAGCTGAGGCGTACGCAAACAGATGATTTTTACTTTTAAGGTTTTGGTTATTTTTGTCCTGTTATTTCATCTGAACTTATAGACAGTGAATGGAAACAATTTCCCAGGTGCTGCTCAGATCTCTTATGAATCATCAGAATAATCATACCTTTACCGCATTGGTCCTGTTATAAATTTGTGTCTTAAACTATTGTAAGGATTTTTTTGATGGCATGAAACAGGAAAAGGAATGCTTTGGGGGTAGGGGTAAGGACGTATCTTAACCCAAGAGCAGTTGGCTTCATGAAGGACGCGAATTAGAAACTGGGAAGCATTTAGAAGCCAAGGTTGTCCAGTCAGGACTTTTCTCCCCTCTGGCTAGTCATGTCCTTTCTTGTCTCTTTTTATCCTGCTTTAGTTGTCTTTCCAAAGCCTGACCTTCTATGCTTTAACAAACACATCGGAGGAAATTGCCAGTTCATTCCTGGAGCCACATATGAATTCAGGTTCTAGTGCCACTAGCTAACTGGTTACTAGCTCAGTGTCCAAATTTCAAATTCCTAGGAGGGAAAATTTGATTGGTTGAACTTGGTCCAGTTCTCCATCATTGTACCATTTAGTATGGTCATGAAGTTGGGATCTAGAAATAAACACTTGTTAGTTGAAGGATCCTACTCCTAAGAGAGGGGGAAGGTCTCATAAAAGGTGGTGTGTTGGCTATTCTAGTCAGAGTCCCACAGAAGCTTCTAGATGTTTTTTCTTCCCTAGAAAAATTTCCTGTATATAGCTCAGCAGTTTCAATTTGTGTCCTGAAGTGTTAAAAATATATGCATATCTTTTGGTAAATGAGACCCAGTAGGTCTCACCAAATATCCTTGTTGGAACTTCCTAGTGCAGTGTTTTAACAAAAGCTCTTGATTTGGGGGGTTCAGATGAGCGGCTGGGGTAAAGGTTTAGCAAAAGAACATAAGGAAATGGGAGGCTTAGTGGAAAAAATAAATGGTTATTTATTTTTCATTGATTGCTTTTATAAATTTTAATTTCTGGGTACTTTTACAGCACTAAGCGACACTTGGGTGTTAGGAAGCCAAAGAGAATTTTGAAGCGTGAGACTTCTGTATGTGAATCTATATTCACGTTATTTGAATGGTAGCAGTCAGTAAAGGATCGGTGAGACAATATAAACTTGTGCTCATATGTTTTTGTATTCTAGCAGTATTAGGTGATACAGAAGCAAACTCTTTTTTAATGGACATTTTGAAGTCCTGTTTATTTTTGTTTGTAGATTGTATGCATTTGGTGACAATTGCTTAAGTAATTTTTATTATCAGTTAAATCATATGTTAGTATATTAGTATATCAAGTTTTTTTTTTTTAATGGGGAGAGGTGAAGAGGAGAGAGGAAACTGTCTTTTTTTTTTTTTTTTAAAGATTTTATTGGGGAAGGAGAACAGGACTTTATTGGGAAACAGTGTGTACTTTCAGGCCTTTTTCCAAGTCAAGTTGTTGTCCTTTCAATCCTAGTTGTGGAGGGTGCAGTTCAGCTTCAAGTTGTAAAGTTGTTCAGTCTTAGTTGTGGAGGGCACAGCTCAGCTCCAGGTCCATTTGCCATTGCTAGTTGCAGGGGGCGCAGCCCACCATCCCTTGTGGGAGTCGAGGAGTTGAACCGGCAACCTTGTAGTTGAGAGCCCACTGGCCCATGTGGGAATCGAACCGGCAGCCTTCGGAATTAGGAGCATGGAGCTTCAACTGCCTGAGCCACTGGGCCGGCCCCGTATATCAAGATTTTTGATGCAAAGCCTAGAGATTTCTGATAAAAGTGATCTATTATAGAGTTATATATCGAATGACAGGCCACAAATGTAACTTTTTGTGATACTTTTTTTCAGTCACGGTTTCTTTAGCAAATTGATTGCAGATGAATTCATTTTTAAGGTTGAAGAGTCCTTATATTGTATGTTTTATTTAATCTGGATGTTGAGGTAAAACTTATTCAGGACTTTGTAAGGTTTAAAGAGATTTCCACAATCTATATAAAACTTTTCACAAGCTTTGGGATCCCTTTCTGGAAAACATTGGCTTGTGGTAAGATCAGATGACATGGTAATATTTAGGGCATTGTAATTTTTTTCAGAATAGTTCATGGTTGCTAATTTTGTTCTCCTTTCACCAAAAGGGGGCAAAAAAGAGAAACATTTAGATACTGTTCAAAAGCAGTGGGGAGAATGATAGTAACAGTAGTAGCACTTCTTATAGTGATATTGTGACCAGTATGTTCTTTGGGAACAAAGCTCCTTTTGTTCAAGTTGTCCTGGCCCTGGAGGAAGTGTTGGGAGCTCTGGTCTCTTCAGTATTGGTTCTTTGGTTGCAGAGACTGGCAAGGAATTGGCAGAGATACGGTCTTGGTACTTTTTAAATGGTAAATCATGGCTCAGGCCTTCAAGACATTGCCACATCCATGGGCTCTCATGATTAATTAGCCCCTTGGGAATTGAGGTCGTGTTGCCCAAAGCATGGCCAGTTGAGTTAATGGGATGTGAAGCCATTCTGCATGATCAGTGGGTCAGAGAGCTTTAATTCATGTTCTGGAATCGGACACTCTCCTTTAGTCTTTTATTTACTTACATCATTGTTAATGAAGTTTCTGATAGTATGTTACGAGAATATGTACTCTTCTCTAGGCGAAGAGCTTATTGTATTGTCTAACTGAGTGATACAGAAGGATGGAAGTTGGAGGATAGTGGAACAGAGTGTGGGAGATTGGGAAAAAGAGAAAAGGGACTTCCACAAAATGAATTCCTCTGAAAATTGCAAGGGAGTGTGGGAGAAAAGGTAACCAAGCACTACTGAGCACTATATCAGTATGTAGAGAATAGCTTGTGGAGTTTTAAACAGAGAAATGTGGGTGTAATTTTCTGTTGCTTATTACCTGTAACTTTAGATAAATAAGTTAACCGCTGGGAGCCTTATTTTCCTTACCTGTAAAGCATATCCGATGGTGGTCGTGGACGTTAAAAATCTAAAATGCCCAATACAATGCCTGACGCGCAGTAAATAGGCTCTCAATGAGTGGCTTTTATGATTGTTACGACTACCGTGTTTCCCCGAAAATAAGAAGAGCTAGCCAGACAATCAGCTCTAATGCGTCTTTTGGAGCAAAAATTAATAGAAGACACGGTATTACATTGTATTATATTATACCCGGTCTTACAGTAAAATAAGACCAGGTCTTATATTAATTTTTCCTCCAAAAGACGCATTAGAGCTGATTGTCCAGCTAGGTCTTATTTTTGGGGAAACATGGTACATAAATAGGTAAATTTTGAGTGTAAAATTTCCTATTTATGATTTGAACAGAGACATCAGTGGGTTCTGTTTGTAAGTCTTTTGTCTTTTTTATTTTCAATCCAACAAGTATTTGAATACCTACTTTGTGCCACGTGCTGGGCTATCTACAGTGATGAGCAAAACGTACAAGGTTCTGTCTTCATGGGGCTTACAGCCTAGTGGCAGAGGCAACCAAAAAATCATACGTAAATTTCAAAATGTGCAAAGTCTCTCTGTCCTTGGCAAAGGTACATTTTTAAAGCCCTAGATACTTTAAAAAAAAATAAGTGTAACATTTTGGATATTGGTGTTCTTGTTGTCGTTGGTATTTTATGCCCCTTGATACCTTTCCAGGGTATGTATGTATCTTTCTTCTAAGTTAATGTATGTATTTCTTTTGTTTGTCATTTTTCCTCTTTCTTTGAGATAGATGTTCTCAACTGTTTGATCTTAGGACTCCTTTACCGTCATAAAACGTAGAGGACCCTAAAGAGCTTTAGTCTTTAGTTACATCTATCTGTATTTTAGTTACACCTATCATATTGAGAAATTCAAAATGATTTATTAATTTGCTTTAAAATAATAAGCAATCTCATGTTGACATAAATACCGGGGGTGCCAAAATATATACACATGACTTGTATTCATGTTTTGTTATTGGTATATGTTGAGTATTACAATTTTAATAATGGTTTTTTTCCTTCTTAAAATGTGTATATATATATTTTTGGTATCCTCTGTATGTTTTTAATGAAAAACGCCCATTTTCTAAAGCATTTCTAAAAAGTTTGGTGAGTAGAGGGGTATTATTTTACCTTTTTGCAAATTGCTTTTATATCTTGCTTTATAGAAGGCAGCTGAATTCTCTTACCTGCTTCTGTATTCAATCTGTTATTATTACTTTGGTTGAAGTATATGAAGGAAATTCTCCTCACAAAGATATGTAATTAGAAAAGGGAGGAATATTTTAAGGGCTTTTTCAGATATATGCAGATATTCTTTGATATTACACTAAAATTAAACAAGTAATAGTTTTTAAAGGTTAGTTGCAATGTGAAATCTGAATTATATTAGTGCACCTTTTGTACTCTGATACATTAAAATCCCTTGGTCTTGTACATTTAATGGATAATTTATATTACACAGTATCAAAAAAATCACACTCATTAATATTAACACCCATCAAAAAAGCCTTTAAATATTGGAAAAGTTTAAGTATTGGAAAACCCATCAAGCTCATATTGGTAAATAGAAGTTTTCAAAAGTTCTAGTATTTGTTTGAAAGCTCAAATGTTATAATTGGCAACAAGTATTGTCAATTGTTTTCCTTGAAGTGACAGTCTCACTTCATTCATTTTTGTAAAAGTATTGTACCCAGGTCTGGATAACCATATTTGTGTGTCAACTATTCTTTCAAGTCAAAATGATGTTCCATGAAAAAAAAAAAAGGCAGGTAGTTGATCTTGCAGCTCAGAATAGTTGCGTTAAGTGCCTTTCTTTGAGACTTCTGTATGCAGCAGAAGTGCTTCCTGCATGCTTCCCATTTCATCACGTAGAATGTTAAAACCATGTTTACACAGGGATCAAGATTAATAAAATCAGTACTTTTTACTGCTTTGTCAAGGCCATTCTTAAGTAAAACTGGCTTTTTCTCTGTGGCACATGGTGGTGAAGAATACAGTGACTGCTAGTAGAGTTTGGTGCCATTATTTGGATGATGCTGAGGTGCCAGCAGTTTTACTCATCGCTGCTTTTCATGATCAGTGCAGTGCCAACATAGTGAAAAATGCAAGTGATAGTATTATTATGAAAATCGTTTTGGCATCATGGATACCTTGAAAGAGTTTCAGAAGACTGGAAGACTGACTTTGAGAATTGCTGCTCTGGGGAGTGGAGCAGTTTTCAATGTTAGTTTATATGTATATGTTGCATTGATTTTTTTTTTTAAAGCATTTTAAAAAATAAAGTAATTGTTTGTTATAGAAACTGGAATAAACATTGAGGGTTTTTAGTGCTGGGTAGAAACAGATTTGTCCATAAATTTTGATTAGTTATAAAACAGCCTTTATAATAGTCCTGTAAAAATAGTCTTCTACACTAGCATTATTAATAGAACTTTCTGCTGTGATGGAAATGTTACCTTTTTACTACAACTCAAATTCCATTATTTTTATAGTAGGCTGTTTTTTTAAAAACAATTTTAGATTTACAGAGAAATTGAGAAGATAGTATGTAAGGACTATCTTACATACTATACATATATATACCACAATACTGTTATTATGGTACATTTGTTACAATTAATGAATCAATATCTACACATTGTTATTAAGTGAAGTCCACAGTTTATTCAGATTCCCTTAGTTTTGCCTATTGTGTTTTTCTGTTCCAGGATCCCATTGAGGATTGCACATAACATTTAGTCAGGTATCCATAGGCTTCTCTTGGCTGTGACAGTTTTCTTAGACTTCCGTTTTTAAAACTCTTGACCATTTTGAGGACTACTAGTTATTTTGTAGAATGGTTCTCTAGTTGAATTTCTCTGATATTTTTCTCCTGATAAGACTGAGGTTATGGGCTTTTGTAAGGAAGACCACAGAGGTAAAGTGCCATTTTCATTATATCAAGAGCACAAACAGTCAACATGATGTGTCATTGTTAATGTGGACTTTGATAACTTGTCAGGTTCTTCCCTGGTAAAGTTACTCTCCCTCCTTCCCCTTGAGGAACTAGATTTTATTTTATTTTTTTCCACAATATTGTTGACTATATTTTCTATGCTGTACGTTACATCAGGTGTAGTGGTTAGACATTTATATAATTTAAGAAGATTCTCCGACTAGTCTAGTACCCACCTGACACTATACATAGTTGTCACCATAATATTTATTGTATTCCCTGTACTTTACATCCCATTGACTATTTTGTTAATTCCAATTTGTATTTCTTAATCCTTTCACCTTTTTCACCCTGTCCCCAACCCCCCTCCCATTTATCACCCCGATAGATCTAGTACGCATCTGACACCATACATAGTTATTACAATATTATTGACTATATTCCTTATGGTGTACCCTACATTCCCATGACTACTGTTAACCACTAATGTGTACTTCTTAATCCCTTCCCCTTTTGCACCCACCCTCAACCCCCCCTCCCATCTGGCAGCCATCAAAATGTTTTCTGTATCTATTTGTTTCTATTTATTTTGTTCTTTAGATTCCACTTATAAGTGAAATCATACGTTTATCTTTCACTGTCTGACATATTACATAGCACAGTACTCTCTAGGTCCATTCATGTTGTCACAGATGGCAAGATTTCATTCTTTCTAATGGCTGAGTTATATTCTTATTGTATGTATGTACCACTTCTTTGTCCATTTATCCTTTCAGGGACACCCAGGTTGCCTTCATATCTTGGCTATTGTAAATAACACTGCGATGAACGTATGGATGAACACATTCCCTTGAAGTAGCGCTAGGGTTTCTCTGGATAAATACCCAGAAGTGGGATTACTGGGTCCTTTGTCTCTTGTTGTAGCCTTTATTTTAAAGTCTATTTTGACTGGTATAAGTATTGCTACCCCAGATTTTTTTTTTGTTCCCATTTTTCATGAAATAGCCTTTTCTATCCCTTTACTCAATCTGTGTCTTTTGATCTGAAGTGAGTCTCTTGTAGGCAGCATATGTATTGGTGTTTTTTTCATATCCACTCACACACTCTACATCTTTTGATTGGAGCATTTAATCTGTTTACATTTAAAGTAATTGTTGATAGATATGTAGTTATTGCCATTTTATTACTCATATTTTTTTCTTTTCCATCTTAAAGAAGTTATAAGATTCCTTGTAATACTGGTTTGGTGGTGATGAACTCCTTTAGCTTTTTCTTCCCTTTCTCTGTCCTTCGATTCTAAATGACAGCCTTGCTGGGTAGAGCAATCTTGGTTGTAGGTCCTTGCTGTTCATCACTTTGAACATTTCCTGTCAATCCCTTCTTGCCTGCAAAGTTTCGGTTGAGAAATCAGCTGCCAGTCTTATGGGGGCTCCCTTATAGGTAGGTAACTGCTTTTCTCTTGCTGCTTTTAAGACTCTTTCTTTGTTTTCCTTTGGCATTTTAATTATGATGTGTCTTGGTGTGGGCCTGTTTGGGTTCATCTTGTTTGGGACTTTCTCTCTGTGCTTCCTGGGCTTGAATATCCATTTCCTTCGCCAGTTAGGGAAATTTTCCATTATTTTTTCAAATAGGTTGGTTCTCAATTCCTTTCTCTTGTCTTTCTGGTACCCCGATAATGCAAATGTTGTTTGGTGTGCTTGATGTTATCCCAGAGGCTTGCTCCTTAAACTGTCCTCAGTTTTTTTGGATTTTTTCTTTTTGCTGTTCTGTTTGGGTGTTTTCTGTTACCTTGTCTTCTAAATTGCTGATTCGATCCTCTGCTTCATCTAATCTGCTGTTGATTCCCTGTAATGTATTCTTCATTTCAGTTATTGTATTCTTTATTCTGATTGGTTCTTTTTTACGTTTTCTCTCTCCATTTTTTCCTCCCCTTCTCCCTGCTCCCCCCACTCTGGTTCAGGTCATTGTTTCTCAGTCTAGTTGTGTAGGACACAGCTCCCTGGCCCAGGCTGGTGTTATGAGCCTTGCGATCCCCCCGCCTGAGGCAGTCAGTCGCTCACAGCAGCTCTCACCGGCTGCGGGCCACTCATGATGGCCACCGGCTACTCATGGTCCGCCTGCTGACAGCAGCCCAGCTCCAGGGAGAGCTGTTGTTCACAATCTTAGCTGTAGAGGGCGCAGCTCACTAGCCCATGTGGGAATCGAACTGGCGACCTCGGTGTTAGGATCCTGGCGCTCCAACCACCTGGGCCACTAGGCCAGCCCTCTCTCTCTCCATTTTTGTTTCCTCCTCTTTGTTGAAGTTCTCCCTGAGATCATTGAGCATTATTATAACCAGCGTTTTAAACTCTGCATCTAGTAGGTTGCTTGTCTCCATTTTGTTTAGTTCTTTTTCTGGAGGTTTGTTCTGTTCTTTTATTTGGAACATGTTTCTTCATCTCCCCATTTTGGCTTCCTCCCTGTGTTTCTTTTATATCAGGTGGGGCTGCTATGCCTCCCGGTCTTAGGTCTTAGTAGAGAGGCCTTGTGTAATAGGTGTCCTTTGGGGCCCAGCTGAATTTTAAAATTTAGTTAATTTTAATTAATTTACCTTGATATAGCCACATGTGACTTGTGGGTACTATATAAGACGGCACAGTTCTAGACAGTGTTTCTCACTTAAATTTTATCCAAACTTTACCATCTCTTTTAATAGATTTAAAGAATGAGGTTTAACCTAAAAAATGTAAAATGGAATGCATTGCTTTTTGAGGGCGGTGGTCAGTCTACTTTTAGTAAGCTTAGTCGTTTTTAAAATCAACTTTTTTGAAGTATAATTAACATGCAATAAAAGCCTTCATTTTAAGTACTCTCATGTTAAATGTACATTTTATGAGTTTTGACAAATACATATACTTGTATAACCATCACCATAATTAAGATATGTAACATTTTCATCCCCCTCTCAATTTCCTCCTGCTTTTTTGCAGTCATTTCCCCTCCCCCAGCACTAATCTATTTTCTGTGACTATAGTTTTGCCTCTTCTAGAATTTTATATAAAGGGAATTATTTACTATGTATTGTTTTGGGGTCTGGCTTCTATTTCTTAGTGATTCATCCAAGTTGCTATAGGTAACAGTGATTAGTTTTTTATTGCCGAGAATATTCCAAGGCTGTTACAGTATTTGTTCATCTGTGGATGAATATTTGGGTTGTTCTTGGTTTGGGTCTCTTAGGAATAAAGTTGACCTTAGTTTCATGGCATGGGTAGTGATTCAGATTGTGGGGGATTGCAGTGTTTATCACAGCACCGTAACTTAGGAATTCCTTTTATGATGAAGAGAAAAGTCAGCTGAGTATATATTTTTTGAAGATAGAACGTAAAAAGAATAATTAACATAGAAATAAATAGTATTTTGTAAGGTTTTATGTATGATGTGTGGTCCAGATAGAGGTAGACAATTTTTTTGACTTTTGATGACTTTCTGGGGGAAAAAAGTTGTGAATTCCTTAGGTTAAATGTTTAGTAATAAAGTGAAAAATTGAAGCCTAATTTTGCTTCATGAAATTTTGTCATCAGTAAATATGTTAACAGATCATATTTTAAAAATTATTCAAAAATGTTCTCATGTTTAACAATGAAGAGATCTGGTATTGTCACATCAGATGAGTATAGAAGGAAAAGGTGCTTTCTGCTATAATAGGTGTGAGAAGAGTTCCCTTTTATTTTGGTACCTTAAAATTGTATTTTAAACTGAGTTAATGTTCAAAAGAATATTAACTTTCTATGACATTTATGTTGGGGTTGTAAAAGTATTTTTAACAGTCCGGGGAAACACTTTTGTGGGACTTACAATATATTTGTTACAAAAGAAAATGAAGAATTGTGCAAATTATGAAAATAGAGGGAAAAAATCATTACTCTCACCTCATATTTCTTAGTTTCTATGTTCTTTTTGCCTTTTTACAACATACGTATAATTACAGTCTTGTGCAAATGTCATTGTACACTGTAGTCGGTTGAATGACTATGCTGCTTTTACAAGATTGCTTCCAGCCTTTTGCAATAATAAGTGATGTGTATATCATTCCCCCCTCATGTTTGGTCTTTTCCTTTTTATTTTACTTAGCTTTTTTCTCAAGTTTGGAAAAAAATGAATTTTGAGACCTACATATTTTAGCTTAGAGACTGAGTCTTTTGCCTTGATTTGAATATAGACTTGTTTATGGTCTTAAAGAGCGGACAGATTTTTGGATAAATTTAACATGGTGTAAGTGTTTTCAATGACAAAAATTTAAATAGGGATTTTTTTTTGTATCATAAGACTTGCATTTAAAATACTTTTCTTCCTGTCCACTAAAATGTTTTGTTTTGTTTTGTTTTTTTTTAAATGCCTGCATTATCCCACATTCAGCACTTGGGAATTTATCCTATGGCTTCTGGTGGTAGGAATGATTTAATTTAACCATATAGCCTGTAGAGTTGTGTTGCCCTTTTTTAATATATATTTAATTTTATTATTTTTTTTTATTTTATTGGGGAAGGGGAACAGGTCTTTATTGGGGAACAGTGTGTACTTCCAGGACTTTTTTCCAAGTCAAGTTGTTGTCCTTTCAATCTTAGTTGTGGAGGGTGTCATTCAGCTTCAAGTTGTTGTCCTTTCAGTCTTAGTTGTGGCCAGGTCCACTTGCCATTGCTAGTTGCAGGGGGCGCAGTCCACCATCCCTTGTGGGAGTCGAACCGGCAACCTTGTGGTTGAGAGGACACGCTCCAACCAACTGAAGCATCTGGGAGGCAGCTCAGCTCAAGGTGCCGTGTTCAATCTTAGTTGCAGGGGGCGCAGCCCACATCCCTTGCTGGACTCTAGGCGTTGAACTGGCAACCTGGTGGTTGAGAGCCCACTGGCCCATGTGGGAATCGAACCGGCAGCCTTCAGAGTTAGGAGCATGGAGCTCCAACCACCTGAGCCACTGGGCCGGCCCCTAAAATATTTTTAATTGTGCTGTTTTTTCCCAGCTAAACCATTTATGATTTATTTTAACCTTTTTAAAATTGAGGTATAAAATGTAGTCAATATGTGCACAAATCCGAAATGTATAGTTGGAAAAAATTTTACATATGTCTGTAGATCAACACAGTGAACATTTCCAGCACCCCAAAAGGTTTCCTCTTCAACTTCCCGGTCATTAGTCCCACTTCTGTGGTGAGCAATTTCTGACCTCTGTGACCATTGATTATTTTACTTATTGAACATCATATAACAGATATCAGACAGTGCATATTCTTTGGTGGTAGGCTTCTTTTTTGGCATTCATGCAATATTTCTGCGATTATCAGTAGTTGGTTGTTTCCTTTATTGTTACTGAGTATTTTGTTGTATGAATATACTACAATTTTCTAAAACTTATTTTGAAATAATTTCAAATTTACAGAAAAATTGCAAAAAATTAAGATTTTTCTGTGTGTCATTCATCTAATTTGGTCACCAGTTTCTAACATTTTCTCATATTTGCTTTATCATTCATTTTTTGTTTTCTTTCTCCATATATATATATCATGTATATATATACATATTTTAAAATGTAATTTAGTTTTACATAATTTTTTTGTTCCATTTGAGAATACATTACAGACTTCATGCTCTTTTCGAAACCCCTAAACATTTCAGTGTTGTTTTCTAAGAATAAGAACATTCTGCATAAACAGTGAAAATTTCAGAATCATAAACATTAATACAATACTATTTAATCCATAACTCCTGTTCAAATAATTATTCCAGTTGTCTCTTTAATGTTTCCTATAGCGTATTTTTGGCTGGTTCAAGGTGAAATTAAGAATCTCCGTTGCCCTTAGTTTTTATATCTCTTTAGTCTCCCTTAATTTGAGATGATTCTTCAGCCTTTCTTTGTCTTTTATGACCTATTTTTGAGAGTACAGTTGATTAATTTTATGTCTATCAATTTGAGTTTATTTGATTATTTTTCAAGATTAGTTTCAGTTTATACATTATTGTCAGGAATATATCATAGTGATGCTGTGTCCTTCTTAGTGCATCGTATCAGGAGGCACGTGGTATATAGTTTGTCTCATTCTTAATAATGTTACCTAACTCAGTAACAGCCAGGTGGAACAGATGCATGGTGCCAGGTGGGAAGGGGGGCGGCGCTTCAGCGCGCGCTCTGTCACACCACCCCTCTCCACACCTTCGCGTGCTCACCGTCCTTGAATCTCCACTACACTTTTTTTATTCATCTGTTGATGGACATTTGTGTTGATGAACATAGTCACCAAATATCAGTTTATGGTAATTGTGAATAAAGCTGCTGAAATGGGGACAGAACTGTTCATTTATTTGGTATATGTGAAGAGTGCTAGGGGAGTAGCTCTTTTTTTCTGATTTTGAGAAAATGGAGGTAAGGCAGTGTGGGGCAGATTCAGGTTCCTTGGTGCTCACTCTGTGCAGTCTTTGGCAGACTGCATAGTCCTGGCTGGACTTCATCCCAGGTTTGCCATAGTTTTGTTTTACTAAAACTTCACTGGGTAAGTTTTACATACCCACGATACGGAGATTTGCAGTAGCAGATAATTGTTTTTATAAGAAAGATTTAGGAGATTTAGGAGATTGTCAAAGGAGTATATATTTTGAATTGTTAGTTGAGTAGTGCTAGCTAATCAGTCTATCAAGACTTCTGGGAAGCAGTGGCAGGGAACACATTTACTGTCGAGCTGTCAGCCGCTGTGCCGGATGGACTCTGCTTTGGCCTCTCCTTGCTTTGTTTGTCTCGACAGGACTTACTGCACAGATCTGCAGCTCCTTCATGCTGATAATGATTGTGTGTGCCCAGAAGTTGTCTAGCTCCTCGACACTGGGCCAGGGTGCAGAAAATGGTAGCTAGAAGAGCTGAGAGGCCAGGGTCTCCCTTTTTTGTTTCAAACCCAACAATAAGAAAGAGCTAAATTGATCTTTTTCCACTTCTCCCTTGAACATGCACTCTTATGCACACAGTGATAGATGAGGTCCCAAAGAGAAGTTGAAGACCCAGGAAAACTGGAAAAATATATAGAGAAAAAGAAAAATAATTATGCTAGTAATCAGAGATAAAATAATTGCTAGTAAGGGTTAATTTAGGTCAGAGTTTTTAAGAAGTTGACAGATTATATCACATTCATTGTCAAATACAGGATGCAGTTTATTGATGAAGGCTAACTTCTTAATATTAATTGCCGAAAGAATATAATACTTGAATTCACTTACAAGGAATTTTGAATAACGGATGAGGTCTGAAATAGTGGTAATATAGACATATTCAGCTATTTTGAAGTCAACTCTATAAAATTTGAGGATAGGGCCAGCCCGGTGGCTCAGGCAGTTGGAGCGCCGTGCTCCTAACGCCAAGGTCGCCGGTTCGATTTCCACATGGACCAGTGAGCTACGCCCTCTATAGCTAAGATTGTGAACAACGGCTCTCCCTGGAGCTGGGCTGCTGTGAGCAGCTGCGGGCTGCTATGCTCCCCAGAGCAGCCAGCATGAGCTGCTGTGTGCGGCCGTGGGCTGCCGTGAGCTGCTGTGAGTCGCTGACCTACGACTGGCGACCGACTGCCTCAGCCAGGGGGAGCACAAGGCTCATAAAAGCAGCCTGGGCCAGGGAGCTGTGTCCTACACAACTAGACTGAGAAACAACGGCTTGAACTGGAGTGGGGGTGGGGTGGGAGAAATTTGAGGGTAGACTTTTGTCTGAGGCCCTTATTCCTAGAATGGAGAAGCCAAAGGAGAGAAAAGGCCAGAGGAGAGAAGTGAGAGCCTTGTCACCTGCTCTGTCACAGTTGCTTTCAGCATGAAAAAGATTTGCTAATAGGGTGGTCTCAGAACTGACAGTGTTTTGCTCCACTCTCTCAGAAGCACTTTATGCCATTTTGACCACTTAATGTCATTATGTCCACTTGACGTCTTTTTCTGACTTCCTCAAAGATTTGAGTGCTCCTATATTTCAGAGATTCTAGGACTAGGACTAGTTCAGAGAACTAAGACTAGTACTCTCAGAATTTTTGAGGCCTGCTAATTCTGCTATGCCATGTGTCATTGTCATCATCTGTCATGAATTAAACGAAAGTCCATCTGTTTATTCATCCTTTTTGTAGTCTCATCTTCACACCACTCTGAGTTTCTTCTTTTGACCCAATCTCTCACAGTTTTCATTTTTTCTACTGAGGTCTTTGAAGTATCATGTTTGTGTTAAACCTCTCCATGTGTTAAACTGTAGGATATTTCCGCATCGTTAAGGTAACTGAAGCCCTGGTAATGTTACATTCCGTTTAGCCCTCTGAAGTTACCAGTGTGTTTTCCTGCACGGTGGTGGGTGTGTCAGTGGCAGAATCGGGATTT
The DNA here is from genome assembly GCF_964194185.1 of Rhinolophus hipposideros. NCBI lineage: Eukaryota > Metazoa > Chordata > Mammalia > Chiroptera > Rhinolophidae > Rhinolophus > Rhinolophus hipposideros. The sequence goes on from NC_138052.1 coordinate 95,287,424, forward strand.
TCATCCTTTTCCGTTCGCGTGCCTGTTCTGTTCCTTCAGCCTGGTTGGCTCCCATTGTCTCTCTGTAATTATTAATACCCTTTTCACACACACATGTTCTGGTTTAGGTGATAGGTTACATACAGTTACCTTAGCCATTGTTCCTCCATCTTTTGTGCAAAATCCCTTTTCCTCTGAAGTTCATGCTGATGATACAGTATGTGTACCCTCATTATCATCAGATGTAGGCTCTGGTCTCACACTTTGATTCATTGTCTTCTCTCCTCTCTGCCATTATTCTAAGGTGACGCCAAGCCCATGTGGATGACCTGTCCGATCCTCCCAGGCTTCTGCTTCCTGATACACCTCCATCTCTACTTCTCTTGGTGCTTTCATTCTTAGTCCTACTACATCTGCTTCTCGACATTACCAGCACCTCAAATTTGTAAAGTCTCTTCTGTTTTCACTCCTTGCCCATTGTGCCAAATCACACTTTTGCCAGCGCCCTGCACGTTGCCCTCTTACTCTTCCATTTACTGCTGACAAACCCATAATCCTGGTTCAGTCGTGTGGTGAGCTCTCTCTTTCCTAGACGCAGGCTGTAAGTTGGAGAAAGAAGCCCACAACTATGCAGACAGGTGCCATCTTCATCTTGATGGGGCCTTCCGAACTGCTGTAACTAACTGCAGTGTGGCTTCCTGGATTAGCTCCTACAACAGAACAAGGAGATTGCTGGAAAAACTGGTGAACTCTGAATAATCTGTTAATAGTGATGTGCCAGTGTTGGTTTCTTAGTTTTGACACGTGCTGTGGTAATGAAGTTGTTTACATTAGGGAAAACGGGGGGAATTTTGGTAATATCTTTGTAACATTTCTATAAATCTATAAGTATTTCTAAATAAAGTTCATTTTTTGAAAAAGCAAGCACTATTGTAGATCACAGCAGCTAGCCATTTCTTAATTCCCTTCAAACCTTAGCGTTATCTCCTTTGTCATTTACCTACTTGACTGAGAAATTCAAGGCCGTCAAATGTGAATTCCCCTCAACCTCCTATCACACACACACACACACACACACACACACACACACACAAACACAACCCCACAAAAATAAGTTTGGAGGCATCCTAAGTCATGTGGATATGACTTGTCACAAGTGGATAAGAGTAAAGTCTTTTTTGTCCCCATTTGTTCTCTGAAATCCCATCCACTCTGCCTTCTCAGAGACTTTACTTCCACCATACTTTTGCTAATTATTTCTTTACCTTTTGATTCTATTAGTACTTTTCCATTAGGATACTTTTATCTAAAATAAAAATGGAAAATTTCTTTCCACTTGAGTTTATTTCTCTTCACCGTTTCACAGCTAAGGTTCTATGAAGAGCTGGCTGCATTTCTAGTCCTCCTTTCCTCCCTCCCAGCCACTCCTCATCCCACTGAAATCGGGCTTTGGCCCCTCCCACACTTCTATAAATTGCGCTCTTCCGGTCACCAGTGACCTCATTGTGGAAGCCAGTGAAGGCTTTTCAGTCTTGCTCTTTTTTGACTTCAATATTTGAAATTTGTGAATTCTTTCATTAAAAAAAATTGTACTGGAACTATCTTTGTTGTTTACATGAATTAATTAATTCTGAGGAAATAATTACCCACAACTCCACCATTCAGAAGTAAAAATATTCACATCTTGGGGCATATCTATACATACCCATTAAAAATGTATTTTAAAATGTGTTGAATATAATTATATTCTCTGTATTCTACAGCCTGCCTTGGATACTTAATATATTTTTGACATCTTTTCATGTCAGTGAATATACTTTTTGTTGCCTCTCTTTTCTAGTGCTATGTAGATCTGGCTTCTACAATATCTGCTGGATTTCTAATACCCCTCCTTTATCTCTTGCTAATTCATTCTCTTCCTGGCACCCTGAATGGTCTTTCTAAAGTGCAGATTTCATTCTGGACACTTTGTTGCCCAAATCTTTTCATAGCTTTCCATTGCCCTTGGGATATAAAATACAAACATTTCTGTGATACAGCTACTGCTTTCTCAGATCTTCTCTTTAGTTTTTAGCCTTACTGAACAAATGGATAATCTCCCAAATCTCTTTCTCCTTTCTGTTTTTGATAACAGTGGAGAAAGCTAGAGTCAGTGAATTTGAGTTTAGGTGAAAGGTTAGGGTTAGAGATATCTAGCTACATACATGGTCTTTCTCTTCCTTCCTGTATCCTCCTGCACAGTATTTGCTGAGGCTTTGTTCTTGTCCCCTGAGCTTGTCCTTGACTTGTGCTTTGGGGTAGTTTCAGTCAATTTTTGGTTGCAATTCTGTAGCTTTACATCAAAATCTGTGTCTCCTTATCCCGACTCTGCACTGAAATTCAAATTTTATATTATAGTCTTTTCAGGCACTCAAGTTTTGTCCAAAACCATAAGTGTCCTTCGCCCAAAATCATTTGTTTTCTCCTTTTTTCAAGCTTTATGTTCAGATTCAAAAGGCACCCGCTCCCAGTATTGAATCCTGTAAATTTCATTTTTGCATGTTCTTTTTAGGTTTTCCTTTCTTTGGAGCTGAGCTTGTTCTACTGGGGACAGTATTTTGCGGAATAAGTTATTTGAATGGATCCTTGGTTTTGTGCAGGCCATTGTGAGGAATGACGGCAGGCATTCTGGGGGAAGGAAATGGAATGAGCAGAACCACAGAAGTAGAGAGTAGAAAGTTCTCATTTGGTTTTGATTTGGGAGGTAAAACAGTAATAGTTGAAGAGATATGGGTTGTCAGGTTGATGGGAACCCGAAATACCAAGAATTTTGAGGAGACGTGGTAGATTTAATTGACTGTTATAAGGGGGATAGGCATGACCGGAGTGGTGCTTTAGGAAGATTGATCTTCCTGGATGGAAATAGTTAGAGGCTGAGTCAGGGAAGCCAGTTAGATATTTTATTCTAATAATCCAGACATGAGTTAACAAAGGTTTGACTATAATGAAAGAGAATGTAGGTGGAATTTTGAAGGAAGGATTGACTAAATTTGGGACAAAATGATTGGATATGAGAGATAAAGAGGAAGGAGTTTCAGATAACTCTGGGCTTTTGAGCATGGCTGACCAGTCAACTGTTAAACCAGTGGTACCTTGATCAGTTGTTGATGAGGTAGATATCCAGGAGGAACAGGCCCCTGGAAATGCTATACAAGTCACGGGGAGAAAGGAATCAAATATGTAATTCACAGCAGGAGTGGGGCCCCTCCCCAGGGATGGGGGCAATTTTGAAATTTGTGGGAGAATTTTTTCATTGCAATTGTTATAACGACACCCCCACTCCCTGCATGTCCCCTATATATTCCCCTGTGATTTAGTAGGCAGAGTTCTACCCAAAGTGTTAGTAGAGAACACCACTGTAGATAAAGAAAGGTTCAAGACAGTTCTAAACAGAGTTTATAGTTAAATAAATCCTGGGTATGCAGAGGGAACTTAGAAAAGCAGAGAAACTTTTGAGGAATGGTTACTAAATAGGAAGAAAATGATAGGAAAAAAAGTGCTGCGTAGACCAATGGAATAGAATTGGGAACCCAGAAATAAAACCACATAAATATGGACAGATAATTTTTGACAAAGAAGCTAAAAACATACAATGGAGGAAAGACAGCCTCTTCAATAAATGGTGGTGGCAGAATTGGATAGCTATGTGCAAAAGAATGAAACTGGATTGCTATCTGTCACCATGTACCAAAATTAATTCAAAATGGATCAAAGACTTAAGCATAAGACCTGACACAATAAACTGCATTGAAGAAAACATAGGTACTAAACTTATGGACCTTGGGTTCAAAGAGCATTTTATGAATCTGACTCCAAAGGCAATGGAAGTAAAAACTAAAATAAACGAATGGGATTATATGAAACTGAAAAGCTTCTGCACAGCAAAAGAAACTATTGACAAAATAATGAGGCAACCAACTGAATGGGAGAAGATTTTCGCAAACAGTTCCTCTGATAAGGGGCTAATATCCAAAATATACAAGGAACTCATGAAACTCAACAACAAAAAAACAAACAACCCAATTGAAACATGGACAGAGGACCTGAGGAGACATTTCTCCAAAGAGGATATACAAATGGCAAATAGACATATGAAAAAATGCTCAACATCGCTAATCATCAGAGAAATGCAAATGAAAACCACAATGAGATATCACCTCACCCCAGTCAGAATGGCTTTCATCAACAAGACAAATAGTAACAAGTGTTGGAGAGGCTGTGGAGAAAAAGGAACCCTCATACACTGTTGGTGGGAATGCAGACTGGTGCAGCCGCTATGGAAGGCAGTGTGGAGGTTTCTCAAGAAATTACGAATAGAATTACCATATGACCCAGAAATCGCTCTCCTGGGTATCTACCCAAAAAATCTGAAAGCATTTCTCTATAGAGACACGTGTACTCCAGTGTTCATTGCAGCTTTGTTTACGGTGGCCAAGACATGGAAACAACCAAAGTGTCCTTCAATAGATGAATGGATAAAGAAGTTGTGGTATATATACACAATGGAATACTATTCCGCGTTAAGGAAAGATGATATAGGAGCATTTGTGACAACATGGATGGATCTTGAGAGTATAATGCTAAGTGAAATAAGTCAGACAGATAAAGCAGAGAACCCTATGATTTCACTGATATGTGGTATATAAACCAAAAAGAACAAGACAAACAAATGAGAAAGAAAAACTCATAGACACAGACAATAATTTAGTGGTTACCACTAAAGGGGGTAAAGGGGTGGGGGGTGGGTGATGAGGGTAAAGGGGATCAAATATATGGTGATGGAAGGAGAACTGACTCTGGGTGGTGAACACACAATGGGATTTATAGATGATGTAATACAGAATTGTACACCTGAAATCTATGTAAATTTACTAACAATTGTCACCCCAATAAATTAAAAAAAAAAAGTTAGTGCTGGTCATGGAGGGGAAAGGAGGAAATAGTTTCAAGTAAAGGCAATCTAGAGAAGAGGAAGAGTATGGTGGGAGCACGGCGTCCACGTCTGGTTCAGATCTGTCTTGCTGCAAAAATTCAGAGCTGTGTTCTAATTGTCACAAGTCTCCTCAGGGTGGGAATTGACTGCATGTGGGGTGGTGGGGTTTAAATGGTGGTGAAGCTTATGCTCATTTTAATACCTCACTCCATCCTTAGAAAGGACAATTGAGAAATAAGGCCCAGTTTCCATTCTGACTAATTTATAATTCAGAGGCATCATGTAAGACTATCCCTCCAGTACATATAAATACATTAGAACTGGGCTCGTTTAAATTAATTTGGAAGGAGCAATCTGGGGTGGGGAATTCAGAATTAGCTAGTGCAGCACTTTAAGCATTTAAATTAGATTTCTTCAACAGTCATAACTCTTACATTTCCTGCTTTAATTCATAAAGGAGAATGAGCAGAATACCATTCTGAGTAATGTAGGACTCTGGTTGATAATTAAATAGTTTGAATTATTATTTTTAGGTTCTTAAAGCGTTCTCCAGAAATCTATACATTGGGAAGTAATCTTCTTAGGAAAACGCTGTTGTAAGTGGTAGTTAGGTTCTGAGACCAAGGTATTAAAAAAACTTCTGAGCTTTTAATATTTGTGCAGTATGGTAGTTTGGCACTACCGAAAGATTTGTAGGTAGAATGGTAAAGAAAACTAAAACAAGATTTCCTTGTTTTGTGGTGAGATCATTTAAGATCTATTCTCAGAAACTTTCAAGTATATAACAGTATTATTAGCTATAGTCACCGTGCTGATTGCCAGAACTTGTTAATCTTATAACAGGAAGTTTATACCATTTGCCCAATATCTCCCTTCTTTTCCCCACCCTCCGGCCCCCAGTAACCACCACTCTACTCACTGAGTTTGGCTTTTTAGATTCTGCAGATAAGTTATATATGGTATTTGTCTTTGCCTGTCTGACTTATTTTACTTTAAGCTCTGATATCTTAACGTTGCTTTTGAAAGGTTACTCATGGAATTCATTAGCTTATTCTTTTAACTTGATGCTCCCAGATAATTTTTTAAATAATTACGAGAGTGTTAACTGCTAAGCAGAAAGTGGGGAGAATTGTGGGGGAAACTGTGAGATTGATGAGCGGGGGTGGGGGGTGGGGAGGATGTCCTTGTTTAAGCATCTTTGGTATACCTCATGGTGATGGGGCAGCTATTACGAGGGAGTAATGTAAATTAAAACGGAAATCTATGACCCTTAATTCACTCCCCATTGCTCTGAGGCTCAAGAGGAAAATCCTTCATTTGGTCCCCAGTGCCCTGCATGTTTGCTCCCACCTATCGCACCAGCTTTATCCCATACCATGCTTCCTTTCCCCAGATAAGTATGAAAAGATGATGAATGGGAATGGAAAGGTGGATTTATTCCTTTTAGTTTGCCTGCTATATTGTTATAAACAGATTTTAAAATCTCATTCTGGTGATTCTGGTTGAGAGGAGCATAAGCAAAACATACTCCCTAGCTATACTTTCTGGGCTGGAATTCTGCATTGAATCTTGACTAACTGTATGGAGGTATTTTTCTCTTTTGCAGGTTTCTCCACATATAAAAATCTGTTGTTAACATACGGGAAAAAATGGCAGCGGAAACACAGACACTGAACTTTGGGCCTGAATGGTGAGTTTTCAAAATCTCATCTTTTTGATGTAGGATGACTAGTACAGTAGTAAGGTATTTGTACAGGTGTTGGGTGGTTTTGAGACTCGTTTATGTGCCTCGTTGAAAATAATGTTGCTATTCTAGGAATAAATTATGTTTTATTAATGACTACGTTCTATATTTTAAAAAAATTTCTTGGTATGGTTATGTAATGGTAACGGAATTAAAACTCCCCACAATCCAACCACCCTACCAAATTAATTTACTTTTTGTTTGAGCCTTTGTCTAGGTGCATATACAACTTTATATAATTGTTAACATTTTTATTTGTATATGTTTTCTGCTACAATGTTGTTTTGTGAGTGCTGTTCGTAGACTCCTTTGAAAAATAGTTTTACTTGAATTTTGTTTTATTGATGGGCTAGGCAGGTTGTCCAGAATTACATTGGCTGTTAACAGTAGCCCATATAGGATTGGGTTAGCATTTGCTATAATAACAATTGACCTTTGAGTCTCTTACAGATGTGTTTGGACCCCGAATATGGAATTCTCATGGAATTTTGAGATCCATCACATTGTAGTGTGACTTTTACCCTCTCTTCTTCCTTTCCCCCCACCAAAGTTGGTGATTGAACATTCTCTTGTCAGTAGTGTGAATATTGATAGTTGCTTTTTCCATTGAAGCCTCGAATCAAGCCTTATCTACTTAACATAAAGTAGATAAATGAGAAGAGTGCCTTAAACATTCTTGGTTGTTCAGGTGATGGTGGCTTGATAAATGATGCAGACTCCTGTAGTAACTCCCTATCTGAAGATTCTTTTTAAATGAATTTCTTTCTGTATGTAATTCTAAAGTTTCGTGGTCCTTAACAGCTAGTATTTGGAGACTGAAGAGAAGTCTCTATTTGAAGTTCTAAGAACTGATGCAACTTCTATACTTTGAGAGTTTATTTTGGAAATGTTGATACAAGTAATACTGCATCTATTTTAGTTCTTTAAAAATAATTTTTTATCTTTACATTTTATTTTTATATTTACAATTAAAAATTTTTTCTTATTATCAAATCAATACAGATTTCCAAAAGTACAGTGTTTCCTATGAAACCTTTCATGAGCCAAAATGGTATAAAGCAAAGAAGCAATTATGTTAGGGACACATCTTGCTAAGGGATGCCCAGAATCAAGCTCGGATGGCTTGATGCTGAGATGTTGAGTGTAGATCCTGGGGAAAGAGCTTGGTGGCGGTCTCTGTGCTGCTTGGCTTGCCACCCTGCCACACTGTTTTCGCTAGTTGCCTTTTTTTGTAAAAGTGAAAATCCTCTTTGGGTTTCTTTCGGTTAACAAAAACAGGTACTAAAGTAGGTTTTTTTGTAAAAGCGAAGTGGTATAAAGCGAACTTTTGAAAAGTGGAGGGTACCTGTTTATGTTTCTAGAAAAATTAGAAATTACAAGTAAGCCAGAAGAAGATATAATCACCCTAATTTCACCATTTGTGATACCACTGTAAATACGTTGGTGTTATCTTTCCAGGTGTTTTTATGTATGCTTATTTGTGTGTATATATAATATACATATATATGTATACACACACATATATATATGTGTATATATAGATATACACATTTATTTTCACGAAAATGGGATCATACTGTACATTCAATTTTGTAACATACTTTAAAAAAATAACCACATCAAAAATATCTTTATTAATACGTATTTTCTATTAGATAGTTGCATTGTATGGATATATCATCATTTAACCAGTCTTCTAGATGTCGCATATATAGGCTGTTCTCAGGTTTTCATTATTATAAAAATATTTTTGATGAACATTCCTGTAACTAACTCTTTATTCACATCTTACTAACTTCCTTTACCAGGTGGATTTAAATAGCTTATTTGTTAACCATTTGTGTGCTGCTCTTTGGCCTTTATCTGGAATTTGTAACTGCTTCTCTTTTGTATTTACATTCTCATGTCTCTTTCTTTGTAAAAACATGATAGAAATCGTCATCTAATTTAAGGAAGTGTTTTTCTCCAGTATCTCTCCATAAAGAGGTAACAAAAAGACTCCAGGTAACAACTCCAGGAATGTAGCCGAACAACAGAAGAAAGCTCCTGGTCATGTTCTAGAGTCGATACACATTTAGCTTGCTGCCCTGCACCACAGGTTGGCCTGTGTGGCTGTAAATAAAGTTTTTGTAAATCGTTTTATTGGAATACAGCCACACACATTTGCTTCCATATTTGGCTGCTTTCACACTGCAATGGCAAGGTTTAGTAGCTAAAATAAAGGCCATCTGGCTCAAAAAACTCCCATATTTATTCTCTGGCCCTTTATAGAAAAAAGTTTGCTGACTTTTGCCCTAAACCATGGATTCCCAGAGGCATTTCAGTGTGTCACTGACCCAGTCTATCAATAGTGGCTTACACATCCATTTCATTGGTAGTGTCAAGTTTTGTTTGATGGTATTTTGTTTGACTAGCCCAGTGTTGTTGTTTTTTGTTGTTTTCTTTAAAACAAAATTTGAGTTGAGGTAACTAGTAGAGAACAGTTAACAGTCCCGTGCTTAAACAGTAGCTTTACCTAATGGTTACCTCTGTTACCCTGCAGGCATTAGAACTTAGAAGCTTTCCCTTGGTCATCTGAAATGCTGTTAATCTGAGGAGTGGAGGTTTAAGTAGGCATACTGCCTTCTTTGTACCATCTATCAAAATTCCTTCTGGCAAAGGGAATATATGAGACCCTTAGGTAACTCAGGTAACCCTGAGCTAGAAAGCTGCTGTGTTTTTCTGCATTTTACATTCCATTCATTGTGAAACTTGAGGTGAGGACTGTGTCCAGAATACTTGAGACTCAAAGTATAGAATGTTATCATTGAATCAGTGTGTAACTCTGAAGCATACAGAAACATTTAGTGATACTACATTCTGTTTACTAAAATCATCATTTTTACAATGATGTAAAACAGTGTTCAATAAGAGATGAATAAAATGAAGAGACTTATTTATTTGTACCTGGGATAGTAGTGAAGATGGGAGAGCTTTGAAAATTGTGGTAGGGATAGACCATGAATGACCATGAGCAGGGACTTCTTAATTTTTTAAGGTCTGGAATCATTAGGTCTTAGTTTGTCTTTATATTTAGAATAAAGAAATGTATTACATAATCACCAAAGCAGTTTAAAGGGTGTGATAGATTTAATGGAGAAGTAATTCATTTCTAGGTATGAAACAGTAGTCACTTCGCGTCTTTCTCATGGTACACCCTAGGCCTTTTCTGGCCACCTATGTAACACTTTCCCTTTTCTCCGCGTCTCTCTTCCCTGTTTAATTTTTCCTCCATGGTCTATATCAAAATATAACATACCAAATATTTTACTATTATTTTCTTTATTATTTATATTCCATCCTCCAGCTCCCACTAGACTGTGAACTCCATTGAGGGCAGGTACTTTGGTCTCAGTTTTTGTGTAGTTTGTTCAATGCTGTATCTCCAGCTCTTAGCACATAGTAGGTACTCAAATATCTGTGAAATGAATAGGTGAATTGTTGGAAAGTAAGGTTGTTCTTAATGTTTTGCTGTTGTAAATACATATATACACATACATCCGTGAGCAGTTTTATTTGTATTGCTGATACTTTGGATTAATTTTTTGGAAGTGGAATTATTAAATCAAAAGTTTTCATTTTTAAGGCTTTTGTATGATATATGGACAGATTGACCATCTGAAGGATTGTATGAATTTAATTCCCATCCCTTACCTGCTAACTTCACCCTTGACAAAACATTAAGTACTACATTAAAACTTTTTTTAGTTCTAAATCTGGTAGATTTGGACTTTTAAGAATTTTTTGTTTTTAGTCCAAATAAAATAATTAATGCTCATTCTAGAAAACCTTGATTGTTTATTAGCTTTTTTTCCCACTGGCCAATTAGTTCCGTGAGGGCCAGGCAGGTACTTGTGTCTGGCCAAGTCCCTGAGCATCTAAAGCTCTCTCCTTTTCCCCTTACTGCTCTCTTTCCACCCCCCCAACCCCCGCAATCCTCCTTCTGTTTCTCTTCCTCTCTCCTTCTTTCTCCTTAATCTCTCTTCTCCCAGGCATTCACTGCCTCCCCCACTCCCCAGGTGAAAGGGCGATAAAAATATTCCTGAGGACAGAAAGTACAAGGGGGCAAGAAACTGCAGGTTTCAAAAAGGAACTCCCAGATGTTTGCTTTTACTCTAACGTGAAGTGTGGAAAAGCTGAGCTGGGAGGCAGCCCTTCAATGTTAAGAAGTTTTGGATTTTATTTGATCATTGTGTGCCAGTGAAGAGTTATTAAGCAGGGAGTTTTTAATTCAGATTTGCATTTGAAATAAACATCTCGTGGTAGTCTGTAAAGTGGAGGATGGACTATGACTGGTTAGATTGTTTAGGATGCTGTTGCCGCAGCCCAGGTAAAAATGCAAGTGTGAACAATAACAGTTTAGTTAATCACAGAATGGCTTGAGAGATTGAGGATTTAAAACTGGTGGGACATGGTAATTGGGTACGGGAGATACTAGAAGGTGAGGAGTGAAGGATGATCCCCAACTAATCCAGTAGCTGAGTAGATGGTGGTGTCTTTACCTGCCTTGGGAAGACAGATGATGAAGGGGGGTTGGGATGAATAAACTGAATAGGGTTTGGGGCGTGTTATACCTGAGGGTTTTTTGTGGTTCTATATGAAAGTCTTACTCTAAGGGAGAGATCAGAGCCAGAAGTGAGAATCACGAGCTTATACAATTGTCCTTTGACTGCCACGCCGTCATACCTCAACACTGATGTTGTAAATTGCTTTTATAAGCTGAGGTTTGGATTTTGGACAACAACTAACAAGTGAAGGTTTTGGGGTATCATGGAGTTTTAGGAGGCCCTGCCGGTGCTACCTGTCAGTTACTGCTCCTAGTAGGACGGGCTTCCTTGTGTTTGACAGATCTCAGGATGGCCAAGAGGAGCAAGGTGATAAGGGTAGAAAAATGTCCCTTCCCTTTAGTGTTGAGGTTACTGATGAACTTCGCTGGAGCAGTGGAATGGTAGGGGAGAAGCCAGGTGGCATTGAGTTTGGAAGTGACTGGGGAAGTGAGGATGCAGAGATGTTTGTGAGATAAAGAGGAAAGATGAGCAGTGGTGCATGGCGAGAGGGGTGCTGCATTAGTGGAGTTGTAAACGAACCACTATTGGATGTATTTAGAGACTGCGGGGAAAGCAAGTAGGGAGGGATTGAATTTCTAGAAGAGAGGGTTGTGTGGAGCGAGATTCTAGAGGAATGAGAGATCACTGGTGGGTTTTTAGGAAAGGATATTACCCAAATACGTGTTAGTTTTCCCAGCTATCTCTAGGTAAAGAGGGACTTAGAATAGGATTTGTTGATTATTGAATAGAGCACAACCATTATCCTGCTTCAGGCTACCATCTCTTGTTTTGAATTCCTCTCAGCTTGCCTTCTTGGTCTCGTACTTCACAGTAGCTGGAGGAAACTCTTGAGAATGCACTGTGGTTAGTCATGATAGGTCTGGTGTGTAAAAGGAGTTCCGTCGCGGACATTGGAAAGTCCTTGGTGGAGTTGGGGGTGGGGTGGGGTGACCGCATGGCGCATTGGAAGGGAACTGGGTGCTGAGTGGATTTGAAACCTTGTGAGGAGCAGATGAAGAAATTAGGGATGTTGGGCCATGAGGAAGGTCTCTGGTGAGATGAGTGACTATTTGACAATATTGGAGTGATTTCACTCTAAAGAGTGCTTAGATGTGCCCTCTAGTGGTAGAAATTATGGAGTATACAGGTTCAGTACAGGAAAGATTTTAAAATAATTTCTAATAAAAATATATATTTTAAAATTAATGTTCAGTAGGATAAACCTTGTCCCCTTTAAATGAAATTTGGAGACCTTTTTGGAAAGATCTTGGTCTTGTTAATCATAAAAACCTGAGTATGAATCTTTGTTCCACTCCCTATGACTGGGTAAGTTGTTTAACCTGTTGGCTTCATTTTTCTTCTCTGTTATATTGGGGATCTTATTAAGCTTAAAAGGGATTAAATGAGGTAATGTATGTCTAAAAATCCCGCCTCGGTTCTTAGTGGATATTCCAGTGTTTCAGGAACGAGCCCAACTTTACATGAATTTCTGGAAAGCCGTTTCCTGGAAGGTCCTTTAGCAATGGTTGTTGCATCATTCCTTTGTGGGCATGTTGTTTTCTTACCTGGTTGTTTAACCTGTCTCATAGGAGTTGGACAAAGGATAATGGGAAGAAAAACAAAAGACCAATCTAGTAGCAATGAACACTCCTAGAACCCAGACTGTGGTCTTAACATATAGTAAAGAGAATCCGGATCCTTGAAGAAATGGTTGGTTCTAGGTCTGAGGCAAGAAATCATATAAGCAGAGTCTGGAACATTTTGATGTACCAGATAGAAAGCAAGCTGTTAAAGACTAAGAGGGTTGTGTCAAAAGGACTCAGGAGCCAGCCTGAAGTCTCTTACTGGTCAAAGATGAGACAATTTCAGTATTGTTAAGAATAATTACAGTGAGTTGAAATACATTAATAAAAAATAATTTGTTATCATCATAGGATGCCAGTGAACCAAGTAATTAGTTTTGAAAACAAACAAGAAAGAATCAAGGCTTTTTCTTTCCTTTCCTATATAAGGTATACTATTAAGTAATGATACCAAGTAGTATAAGAGGGAAGTTTCTCTTAATTTCTCCAAATGAAGAAGGAATGATAGAATAAAGTCACTTTGTAACCCTGTGAAGTTAGGGATCTAAGCATTGGCCATAAGAGATGCTAGCCTCACAGACCCCACCAGGCAGTACGTGCCTCCTGATGGAGTAACACACCGCCACGTGGAAGTAGTCTTGCCAAATCTGATTAGGTCTATACATGCAGTAACCAATTTACATGAAATGCAGAGAACAGACATGTGTTAAACTGTATCACAGGGATAAAATCAAAATCCAGACTTAAAAAGAAATCCTTATCTTGAAGAGATAGCATTGAAATATTTACAGATAAAATGATAACTTCGAAGATTTCCTCAAACTTAAAAATAATTTCCTTCAAAAAATCTTGAAAGCCAAAGATTTCCTTTAACATTATCAAAGGAGTATTAATTAGATGGGGCAGTAGAAGGAGCAGGAATTGGCCATGGATTGTTGGTTTGGGGCTGGGTGGTTGGTCTGTGGGAGTTCCTTATGTTCTTGGTACTTTTATCTATATTCAAAATTATCCATTATCTAATATTTAATGTTTTTAAAAAAAGGTGGAAAGAGAAGATTGAAATAAATGTAGTCTCACTTGACTAATACGTATTCCTTTTTTTTTTTTTTGGTGTTTCTACATGTATACACATTTTTATACCTATGCATACATTTTTCTGCCATTTTTGAATAATATTCAAGTATTTACTGTGCCTGGCCTTCATATTTTTAAATATGTAATTAGTAGATTATTCTACTTTTGCTTTTTTATTTTTGTGAATAAAACTTAGTGATTCTGGGTTTTCTTTTTTTAATGCTTTTGTTGAAGCACAATTTTGTTAATTTCTTTTGGTAAAGAAAAATTTAGGCTAAACTATCAAGTTAAAGTACCTTGGTCCTTTTTGCCCTCAGTGCAAAAAGTTTATAGAACTTTATAGAACTCGGGCAGCTTCCTGGTGATCAGCTACTCCTGATAACTAGTTTTCCTACTTGCTGTTTGACACAGTGCTGGAATAGCATCTTTCTCTTGCCAGTTTTTGCTAAGGTTTTCCCTTACCCTCTGTGTGTGGTTTTTTTTCAATAAAAACATCTCATGAAATTAAACAAAATGCTCTTCTTTCCCCAGTTCCATTTCTCAGAGGCAACTGCTGTTAGGAGCTCAGAGTATATTTTTATATTTTACTTCTTAGCAGTAAATATAGCTTCTGTATATTTTTGTACTTCACTCTTCACTGCATTTTCATATTCTCTACACTGATCATTAATTGCTTTCATTAAAAATGAATTATGAAACATTGCAGACATATAAAAGTATAAATTGTAACAAACCTCCATGTACTCAGCACCAAGTTGAAAAAATAAAACATTGCGGTTATAATGGAAGCGCCCTTTATACTCTCCATCCCTTTGCAGATAGAACTTTATCTCGAATTTTGTATTTGTCAGTTCATGTTTGTTTCTATGCTTTTGCTGTTTTTGTTATGTGTTTTCTTAAACAGTATAAACCTATTTGAAAATTTATATGAATTATGTATAAAAATGTCATCTTTTTATAAACTGTATTTTGCCTTTTGTATAGCATACTTTGTTACATATTTTAATTATTAGCACATCATTCTTTGAAGTGGTTCTAATTTATAATCCCACAAATAATACTACTTCAGAATTTCCATTGTTTTACATCCTTACCAACAAGTGGTATTGTCATATTTATTAATTTTTATTAATCTGATGGGTGTACGGTGATATCTCACTTTTGTTTCAATCATGTTACTTTTTTAATTTGGAGAAGTGTCCTCTTCATACCTCCCAACTTTCTCAGGGACATGCCACAATACCTTTTAAGTTAAGGAATTGCCACATGGTTGTCTAGTTATTTCTCAATGAACTTCTCTCTTAAAATCTTGGATGCCTTGACATAATGGGATTTATTTCTGTTCTTTTCAAGAATGAAAATGAAAAATTTTATAGTGTGTTATATAAAAGTAAAAAGTTCATAGTTGCAGAATATTTGACAGTTCATTTTTATATATTCTTTGTGTCTCCTGTTCTAGGCTCCGAGCGCTGTCCAGTGGTGGGAGCATTACATCCCCTCCTCTTTCTCCAGCATTGCCGAAGTATAAATTAGCAGACTATCGTTATGGCAGAGAAGAAATGTTAGCACTTTTTCTTAAAGACAACAAGGTAAAACAGTAGGAAAGAGTTTAGAATTATGAATGAGTTTTGGGGTATGTACAATGATGTACTGACGACATGAAATACCCATGGTTTTTCTTTCTAACGTACCTTTTTTCTGCTTTGAAACCTGCAATAGTTAACAGAGGCTCTTTCTTCTAAGTGTAATGTACTCCATTTTTTAGAGAAGACCTAAGGTTTCATTATAGGAGTAGAAAACTTCATGGAAAAAGAAATAATAGTCAGCACTTAACGTTTTGTCTAATTAGTTTCCTCTTAGCTTCTGTTGCGTGTCTATTTCTATCCCAGTTTGATGGGTGAGAGAGGAAGGACTTCTCCCTTTATTGCACCTCTTCTTTCCAGTTAGAAGTTAGAAGAGTAAGAAGAGGAATTATTTCTCTCATTCTTTTCCTTTTTGTTGAAATATAAAATTTTTAGTGGGGAGAAAATCTTAAAATGTGATGCCACATTTGTGTCACTTATAAGTAATCAAATCACAAACAGTATAAAGTACACTTTTATCTGATTAGTGAGAAATAGTATTTTCTGTTTTTAAAATATACTTTGTTTTTAATTTTATCAGTGGATTGAGAATCTCCAGTTTTAATGATGGTTGCTGAGGATAGATAGAGTTGCTTATAAAACTCTCCTTACTATTTTGGGTTTTGAGTTAAATGTAGAGATTTTTACTCTTCCACTGTGCACTCTGGAATACTGGAGTTAGTGCTATGTCATATCTGATGGGAAGATGGGGTGGGGTTTTTAATATTTGACCCCTCAGAATGTGTAGTTACTTGTGTCTGAATAAATTGTAACCCATATTTATAATAATTAGCAACAGATAAACAGAAGAGTGATTTTTTTTTTCTTGTGTTACCTTCTTGAATTGGAGGGATAGAGTTAATCTCATGGTCATGTGTTTGGACAAACAGATACCTTCAGACCTTCTGGATAAAGAATTTCTGCCTATCCTCCAGGAGGAGCCCCTGCCGCCGTTGGCTCTTGTACCCTTCACGGAAGAAGAACAGGTTTGTGCCTCGCTGTGGGCCTTAGGTCAAACCCTTGTTCCTTCCCGCTGAGGCATGAAAAGAGGAAGTTATGATATACTGAGGCCCTAAGGAGTATCCTGTGTCCCCACAGGTCTGCTTCCTTTTTACTGTTTTCTTGGTGTGTGGATGCCTCTCTTAGTTGACTAGATTCTGCTTTAGAGCTGAAGCAGCTGAGTGTTATGTAGAGATAAGGAAATGTTTCTAGATCCTTCAGGACAATGGCAACCGTCCCTTTTTCACATGAGTTTAAAGAACTCATGTGAGGAGAGAGAGAGTTATTTTGTGGGGGAAGAAAGGCCTTCTTTTTTTTTTTTTTTTTTTTTTTTTTTAAGGAAAAGACTGTTTTTCAGAAATAATGGCAACCTGAATTTTCACCAATGCATTCTACCATTAGAGGAAAATGTAAATCTTCAGCTTAAAATGTGCTCAAAAATGCTTTCTGTCACCAATTTTCTAAGTGATATTATGAGAAAATTAGACTTTTGGGTTGAAAAGGAGCAGATTTTGTGTTGTCCTGTTATAGTATACTATGTCCGTAGATAAATAAGAGAGTTTCTGATTTCAAGGGACTTACGGTGATTGCAGTAAAATGGAGAACTGAGAGCTTTCTTGGATGCTGGAATACCCCTTTAAATGAAGAATCATTACTGTTTTTAAAAAAACAGCTTTGTTGATGCAATAACATGCCATAAAATTCATCCTTTTAAAGTATACAATTTAGCGGTTTTTAGTATATTCACAGAGTTGTATAACTATCACAACTACTAATTCCAGAACATTTCATTATTTTGTGACAACCCTGGATGTTTCCTCTATACTCTTGCCATATTTTACATGAGGAAGTCACTCTATTATGAAAGAAAAGCTTATTAAAAGAACTCTATTACAACTGTGTTAGGTTGTAAGAAAGGTGCAATATTAATCTTTGGTGATTTTCAGCACCATACTTTCATAAGCAATTTTTGTTTGTTTATGGTTTTCTTCTAGTTCCATCTTTATTCATGAAACCCAATTACCACGTAGGGTCATCAGATATTTTCATTGATCAAAAGGTGTTTATTGCTGTAAAGAGTATACAGGAAAGAGAGTCCTGTCTCTACTGATTGCTGAAAAGTTTCTTTTCAGAAAAATTGACATCTAGCTATATTCTGGTTTACTTTTTCTTAAAAATATTTTTATTATGAAGTATTTCAAATAGATAAGTAAGGAGCATATTATTGCAAACACGAGTGTATTTACAATTCACGTATGTTAAATCTTAAAATTATGACGTATTTGTGTTTGTTTTAAGAAATAAAGTTTCTCAGATAGTTGAGATTGCCTGGGTGTATCCCTCCGTTCCTTCCCAGAGATTACTGTGAACTGGATTACTTTTCTCATTCATATTTTATTTTATTTTTCTTCCTCATTCATGTTTTAATGTTTTCATTACATATTTGTGTATTCATAAACCATAAAAGTTTCATTTTGTAGGGTTATGAATTTTACATTGAAGAGAGCATACTATAGTTTTTAATTCTTCAGGTTGCTTTTCTCTTTCAATAATGAGTTTTAGATTTATGTTGCTATACATAGCTTTAGTTCATCTCTACTATATAGTATTCCATATGGAGAAAAATGTGTTGTTTTTTTTATCTCTGGTTGGATATTTGTGTTGTTTTGAATTTTTGTTATTATAAATTGTGCTGCAGTAAGCATTCTTATAACGTGTTGTTAAGATGGAATCACTGGGTTTTGGTTCTTTGCATTTTTTAAAACTTTTACTGGGTATTACCACATTGATTTCTATAGTGATTTAAGCTGTTTTCACTCTCACCAGCATTATATGAGAGGTCTCATTTTTATGTAACCCTCCAGTTCTTGGTTTTGAAATTTTGGCCAAAATGATGGCTCTGATAGTTGTTTTTAATTTGTATTTCACTAGTTGCTAGTGAGGTTGAGCATCGTTTCACATGCTTGTAGGCCATTATGGTTTTTGATTTGTCTGTGTCCTTTGTCCGATGTTCTGTTGGGTTGTTTGTCTTTCATGTTGATTTTATGGTTTCTTTATTCTTTAAAATCAATAAAATACTCATATTTATTGTAGAAAATACAGCAAAGTATAAAAAAGAAAATCTCACTCTTAAACTTACCATGTAGAGATAATTACTTAACATTGAGTATGTTTTACTAGTCTATTTTCTCCTTATACCTTTAGTTGTCAAAAAATACCAATACAACCAGAATCCAGCAGCATATTAGAAGGATTATATACCATGACCAAGTCATGGATTTAGCCCCAGAATGCAAGGGTGGTGCAACATAAGAAAATCAAAAAAACCACTTGATCATCTCAATTGATGCAGAAAAAGTATTCGGCAAAATTCAATACCCTTTCATGATAAAACCCTCGGTAAGCTAAGAATAGAGGGGAGCTTCATCAGTATAATTAAGGGCATTTATGCAAAACCCACAGCTAACATACACAGTCACTGTTACTTAATGATGGGGACACGTTCTGAGAAATGTGTAGTTCGGTGCTTTTGTCGTTGTGCAAACATTGTGGAGTGCAGTCACACAAACCTAGGCGGTAGAGCCTGCTACACGCCGAGGCTGTATGGTACAGCCTGTTGCTCCTAGGCTACACACCTATGCAGCATGAAACTATACTGAATACTGTAGGCAACTGTAACACAATGTATTTGTGTATCCAAACAGAGAAGGTACAGTAAAAAGACATTTATTATTGCGTATCATGTACTGTACATCATTGTATGTGGTAGACTTTTATATGACGGGCGGTAGGTTTGTGTACACCAGCATCACCGCAAACACGTGAGTAATGCATTGCACTATGACATGACAACGGCTAGGATGTCACTAGGCGATAAGAATTTTTCAGCTGCATTATAATCTTCCGGAAGGAGCCACTGTATATGTGAGGTGTTGTTGACTGAAATGTGCATGACTGTACATATTGGCGAACAATTGAATGCTTTTCCCCTAAGACTGGGAACAAGACAAGGATGCCGACTTTCATTACTGATACCCAGCATTCTGTGGGAATTCTGGGCCCAGCAGTTAGGCGACAAAAAGAAATCAAGGCATCTAAACTGAAAGGGAAGAAATAAAACTAGCTCGGTTTGCAGACAACATGCTCCTACATGTAGAAAATCTTTTTAATGAGGAGGGAGGAGGACTTGCTGCTAATTATCAAAATCTGATAGGTGTAATCAACAGAATGCGTAATTGAATCATTTAGAAACATCCATAACATTTATAAGAAATTAATATTTAGTAAGTGGCTGTACAAATCATTAGGAAAATCAAAGATTATTCAGTAGATGCTGCTAGCCACTGTCGTTAACAATTTGAAAAAGAAAGTTCGGTATGCAGTGCACCTACACACCAAACTGGCTCTAGGATGACTAAAGGAGCAAATCCGCATTCCGTTTTTATAATGGAAACGTTTATCTTAAGAGAGTAAGTCTGGATGCTGCAATTGCAGGGGCTTAACGTAAGGGTTGGGAATTTTTCAGGCAGTAGCAGAAGATCACCAGCGTCCATTTTCAGAAGCATTTCAAATGCATCATTTAGGATTTCCTGACACTTACTTGGTAATTATATTATATTATAAAATATAATAGAGTAGGACAGTGCTTAAAGGTGGTAAAAGATTTAATTCTTAACATTTTGATGTTTGTCCTTTGGATGGTCAGGCACCCCTTCAAGAATTTAGATCTTTGTAGACTAGAGTTTTACATACTTTTTCACCTATCACGCCTATGGGGAGGGGAATACTTCTAATAACCTAAGGTAGCTTCTTGCTGCCTGTCTTAAGTTTCCTGAAGTTACCTGAAATAGATATTTTATCTTTAAAATGGAAGTTAATTTTGTTCTCGCCCTCTCTCCCTCTATATATATGTGTGTGTGTGTGTATATATATATACACACACACATATATATATGTGTGTATATATGTATATATATATGCATGCAGACATGTACAAATAAAATATAACTAGGGAAAAAAGTTTTCTTAGAACAACATTGATGCTCAGAAGATCCAGTTGCTCTTTTGGTTTGGCCTTCCCTTGAATATATTAATATATCTCAGTTTGAGAAGCATGACTCTGTACACCTATAATTTAGGTATCTACTACCGTATTGGTGTATTTTATTTATTTGCCAACAAAGAAAATTACTTCATGTATGTATTTTTGAATAGATAACACATGTATATCCATAAAAAATGCAAAAGTGCATATAGTGAAAAGCAAGTCTGCGAGTCCCCAAACTCTTTAACTGCTTCTTTTTCTTTCCCAGGAGTAACCAGTTTCCATTTTCTTGTGTTCCCTTCCAAGGGTATTTAATATATCTGCCACACTTTATACAGTTGATTTGTGTATAACTCCTGACTTCTCAAAAACTTTAATAGCCTACAGTGGACTGGAAGCCTTACCAATAATACAAATAGTTGATTAACTCATGTGTATATGTATTTATGTACTGAATTCTTACAATAAAGTAAGCTACAGAGAAGAAAATCGTAAGAGAAAATACATTTACAGTATTTATTGAAAAATATCCACGTGTAAGTGAACTTGTGCAATTCAGACCATGTTGTTCAAGGGTCAAGTGGGTATGGATTCCTTTAAACACCTATACACATAAATGGGAGCGTGCTCTGCGTACTGTTTGCACTTCACTGTTTTCACCTGAGCGTCTCTTTGGGAGATAATGGCAAATACTTGGCTTTCAGTTTGTGTCAGGCACTGTTCTGAGCACTTGTTTAATGTGTTCAGTACCTGCAACATCCCAGGGAGTGGATACAAATAGTATTCCTATTCACATATAGGTGAGGAAAAGGAGGACAGAGAAGTTGAGTAGAGGAGCCAGAATTCAGTCTCAGGCAGCCCTGCTTCTCCTTGCTTCTAACTACAATTATGCTTTATATCTTCGTATGTTAGGTTGACTATGTGAAATTGCAGTTTTTGTGCAATTTCATATGGTTCAACCTAATAAATAGAGTTGCCTTATTTCTTAAAACAATGGCGTAGAATTCCATGTGTAGATGACCATGACTTTTCAGTTAGCTCCTATTGGTTGATAATAAGCAGGTTTCCATTTTTGCTTTTACAAAAATATAGCAAGGCTGTTACAGATCTTTCTGCTTATGTTATTTTTCACAAATGTAAGAAGAGGAATTGTGTCAAAGGTTACAGACATTGAAATGTACTTTGAAAAATTGCCTTCCGGTGATTATACCAGCTTGTACTTTCTATACGTAAGCATATGAGAGTTTCCCCGCACCCTGCAGTTGGGTGCGTTTGAGTTGTATTCATGTGATAGTTTGGTAGTGAGGTGTTCAGCTGTGTGGGATCTTGGCATACAGAATGTACTTAGCTCTGACCTCTGATTTTTTAGTGTTATTAATTTAGATATATAAAATATAATTTAATTTAGATATATAGAATATGTTAATTTAGATGTTGAGACTTCATAGTCTTGCTTAATTGTGACCCCAGAGGCTATTATTCAATAACTCTACTGGTTACTCTGTGCTGAAAGCTTAAGTTAATGTATTGTTTCAACCAGCTTGTTTTAAAAATTAGGTTTTATTAAAATATAGTTTGAAGTAAGCGTTTTTGAGTTGGGTGTTGTCCTCTAATTTTCAGTTATCGATTACATCTTAAGTCTTTAGTTTTGAAGTTACACGATTATATGATTATATACCTATCAAACTCAAAGAAAAAAACTTACTTACATTGGTAAGTTTTTAAAATTTACCTGAACAAATTGTATTGAGTACAATTCTGAAAAAAACAACTAATGAGACAGGTAATGAGAAAGTGACCCATGTATTAAAACAAGAAATTTAGTAATGAAAATAGAAGTTTTCAACCAGTTATATGTTGATTTCTTCAAAACAGGTATAGACATCACATTTCAATTTGATTTAGAATCAAAACAGCAAATCAGGACTTCATAGTGCAAAACAGTTTAGACTTAAAATATTAGTTGAAAAAATTTTTTTCAATCCAATTCTCAAGTCTCACTTCTTGCTCTTCTCCCAGGAGGGTCCCTTGGCTCAGCCATGCCCAGATTGCATTTTCCTCAGTGTACCACACCTGTGCACTTTTGCACAAATGTCTGTCAGGTTCTAAGTATATAGGAAGTATGTAGGTAAGCATATATTCCAACATTTTCTGAGTTTAAAACTCTTGTGAAATTCTTCCAGCTATTGTCCTGTGCAGTCAAAAATCTGTTTATAACTACTGCATTTCATAGATCATTTCCCCAAATTTTAATAATTGCTTCTTGCTTTATCTTTTCCTAAAGCTCATATATTCCGTTTATCTAGATGTGTCAGCTAAACAAGTTTTTGATTCCCAGGCCTCCCGTCTTCCTGTTTTCCTCTTCATGTTTGAAGGATGCCCACCCACTACTCTCCCATTGTACTTGACTGTGTTCCAGATTGGCTGTGGGTGCACGTGTGGGGTTTTGTTTATTTTTTCAAGCATTCCTTCCCTCTCTTCATTGAGGTGGTTGATTTTATGTAGATTCATACTTGGCCCTTCCCCATTCACTTCTGGTTCCTGTAATTCTATTAAATACTACTTGGAGTTGCTAATTCACATTGGTGAGCAGAATGAGGCAAAATGATCATTTTCCTGTTTATCATGCTACTCTTGATTCAGACCTGTTTGTGATTCCCTCTCATTTCTAACTCTTGCTAGTTAAAAGACCCTTTCAGGTCAGATCTCTTTTCCCAAAATTTCTCTGTGTTGATGCGTATTTACCCTGTCCGCTTCAGGATACATAACAGCATCGAGAGTTTGGTTAATATTTACCTCCTCACAGAACCTAGCATAGTGTTAAGGCATTGGTTGCCATTGTTTGTTGATCTGAAATGTTTATTTGAAATTTTCAGCTGAAACCCAGTTTGGCTCATCTTAGTATGTCATGTAGTTATGATTTCCCATTGTTAATAGCAATTAGATGCCATTTTATAGACGCAGTGGGAGATGGGGAGAAGCAACGTGCAGTTTTATCTGTTTGATCCATGTTTTCTTTCTTTTTTTTTGCAGAGAAACTTTTCCATGTCTGTGAATAGTGCCGCTGTCCTGCGGTTGACAGGACGAGGAGGAGGAGGCACAGTGGTGGGGGCTCCTCGAGGACGAAGTTCTTCGAGAGGACGAGGTGAGCTTCGTGTGGAGAACGGAGGAGGAGGAGGCGGACGACAGGAAAATCACTTTAAACATATTAATATTTGGTGTAAGGAAAACTGCTCTTTCACATTAACTGCATACTAAGTGTCCTGGATATTTCTTTCTACGATTCTCGGTGTATCTGCTTTACAATCCCTGGTTTGGAGCAGAGGAGGGCAACTCTAGCTTAGAGATTTGAGTGTGAAGAATTCTGGATGGTCCCAGTTAACTTTGGCAAACTCTCATTATCCATATTCCTCGTGCACAGGAAGCCTTGCACTTTGAGAGCCAGAGCTCCCTAATGCACGTTGGCTGCTGAAGCAGTACCAGGGTCCCTGCAGGCCTCTGTGACAGGTTTGTAGAGAAGGCGGTGTGCCAAGAGTGTCCCCAGCCAGAGAGAGGCTTTAGTAAAAGCTGTCTCATCGATACTAGGGCTATTTTAGGGGGTAGGACAAAAAATAATTATGCAGCAGTCATTTGTTTAACCTGTGGTTTTGTAAATTTGTGCCTCAGAAGAATAATTCTTATTTTGATATTACTCATTTCTTTGATACCCAGTCTTTGTTTTGGGATCGTTGATTTTCTGCTGCATAAGGGCATTCTTGATGTTTGTAATATAAATATTTACTTGAGCATTTACCTCTAAGTTGGCTAAATCATTGCAATAGTCTAAACAAACCTTGTAATTTTCTCTAAGAAATGGAAGAATTGGCTATCTGCAAAGATAGGGGCCATTGTGTCCACATATCGCACCACCCAGATTGGCATGATCACGAGTGTGGAGTATCTAAATTCTTTCTTCTTAAAGTTGTGACTCATGAATAGAGTAACTTTTTTTATTGGGGGAGGGGAACGGGACTTTTTTGGGGAACAATGTGTACTTCCAGGACTTTTTTGTTTGTTTTTCCCAAGTCAAGTTGTTGTCCTTTCAATCTTAGTTGTGGAGGGTGCTATTCAACTTCAAGTTGTTGTCCTTTCAGTCTTAGTTGTGGAGGGCGCAGCTCAGCTCCAGGTTCAGTTGCTGTTTCTAGTTGCAGGGGGCACAGCCCACCATCCCTTGCGGGAGTCGAACCGGGAGTTGAACCAGACAACCTTGTGGTTGAGAGGATGCGCTCCAACCAATTGAGCCATTCGGTAGCTCAGTTTGGGAGCTCAGTGGCAGCTCAGCTCAAGGTGCCGTGTTCAATCTTAGTTGCGGGGGGTGCTGCCCACCATCCCTTGTGGGACTCGAGGAATTGAACTGGCAACCTTGTGGTTGCCCACTGGCCCATGTGGGAATCGAACCGGTAGCCTTCAGAGTTAGGAGCACAGAGCTCTAATTACGTGAGCCACCGGGCCGGCCCTGAATAGAGTAATTTATACCCAGTCTTTACAGAGACTATTAAATTGTGCATTCCTGTGAAGAGGTTTCTTTTCAGTAGTCCATTCAGAATGTGGAACTGCAGGTGCTGTGAATAATGAAAAGGCTAACTAAAACGCTCCACATGTAAGCCAGGTATTATTACCAAGTTATACATGGTTTTCCTTCTGGATTTATTTGTCAGTCTCTAGAACGGTGGTTTTAAACCTGGGGAGTTGTTAGAATCATCTATAAAACTTGTAAGAAACACCCCTGTGAGAGAATACTCAGCGGTGAGATTTAGGCTCGTGTGTGCTTCAAAAGCTCCACAGATCATTCTGATTTCTACATGCAGGTAGATTCCATTGGCCAGAATTCATTTGAGATCTATGCATCTTGGTGGTGCGATGGTGTTTTGGGAATGGTTGTATTGCTACTGGGTGTTTCCTGTGTTTCTCGGCAGTGTGTTGGCAGCCAGGAGAGGTTGCGTGCACCCAGCATTGCCTTTAGTGCTTTTCAGGGCAAGTCATAGAGCTTATTAATCAAGAAGTGTGGTCCACAGGCCAGCTGTTTATTGGTGGTGGGCCTCAAGTGCCCACCAACTTTGTGCGCCACAAATACCAACCAGCCTCTAAATAGGCTAAAAAAATTCCACATCGAGAAACAAATGACGGATTGATAAATTTCTCACTGCTTCCTGGTTTGTTTGAATGAGAGCTATCACATAGGATAGGACTCTGACATTGACGATTTAAACCAGGTGTGTACAAAAGATAGACACTGTGAGGAAAGCAATGACATTGATAGCAAAGAATGGCTTGAAACTAGTCAAATGAATTAACTGACTTTGTGACAAATACTTCTAACACCATTGTCCCAACTGTGATTCCTTTTAATGGCCTCATAAGACCATTAATCTATGTATGTTTTTTTAAAATTTTTTAATTACCTTTACTCATTACTTAATTTGAACTTGTTGGTTAAATGATTATTGCGGCTTTTTTTGCATGGGCAGAGTTAACATTAGATGACAGTCCTGGCTCTTTCCAACTTGAGGAAACTTTAAAAAGCGACTGACTTCTAGACTTCTAAATATCATGAACTAGTAAAATTTAAACAGTGAGTGGATGGGGAAACAACATGAAGTCATTTTATCTAGTTAAGGTGGTTAACAGTAAAGCAGATTCACACAACTGTCAGCCAGTCTTCCTTAAAAGGAAGTATATTTTAATCCCTGAAAAGAATAGAGTGAAATCTCACAATAGGACAGTCCTTTAAACTGAGCGTTATGAAAGATTCATCATGTTATATTTATTTGTTCCTCCTTACTTGGGAACGACACTTATAGATGGGCCTTGTACTTTGGAGAGTGTTCCTACATTCTATAAGCTGGAAAGCTCTAGAATCTGATTCTTTTTATGTGCCCACTTACAAAGCTTTAGTCTCTCAAGGAGGACTGGTGCAACCAGGAGGCTATTTCTCATGTTCATATGTTTCCAGCATAAAACACTTTTCCAAGGTGATAACTACTTAATGGTTTTCCCTAGAAAATTGTTCCCTACAAGGACAGGGTACTTTTTTTTTCCACACTAAAAATTATCATTGTAGGGATCACCCCAGTGTTATGTAACAGTTTGCATTACAGTGTTTTAGGATCTTATATAAAATGTATACACTACCTAAGGAGAGAGGGACTGAAACTGGGAGTTGACTTTAAGTTGACTTGAAGTTAAGTTGACACAACTGGAAGGTAAGTTTAAGATTATTACAGTTCAACCCTAGTCCTCACATTTTACAGATGAAGAAATGGATACTTGAACTCTTAAGAAGGTACCCATTGTTCCTAAGATTACCCACATACAATTCTGTCCATTATTTTTATATTTCCTAATAAGATGTGAATGTACAACTGTATTCTGAGTCAGTTCTTGAGAAATTACAACCAAGATGTAGAAATACTGCATGAATATTTGAAATAATTATTTAATTTGGTTGTGTTTAGCTTTGGAATGCATTCATGCTGTTTTTCAAGATTCAGTCTTTTTCTTTGGGTAGTTTTACACTGTTGGAGAAGTTGAGCTAGGGATGGCTAAGGTTTCGTCCAGGTGTAAATGCATCCCCAGACTCGTTCAATTTTCAAACCTGTGTGTTTGAAACGTGGGCACATCAGTTGGGAATCCTCACACTGTACAGAAAGTAGGAAGCCAGAAGTTCATACTATCCCCAGACTTGGCAGTTAGATATATGTCCTTCCTGACCCCTGACCCTCATTTGCAGCTGTGTCGTTTACATACATGAATCATTTTATATGTGCTGTTCTTGGCATGCATTTGCCATTCAGCAGAATCATGTAGATTTATTTTAATGGCACGTTTCATGGCTTCATAGTGTTCAGCTGAATTGTTTTATAAGAATTTATATAGCCAATCCTTTATTGATTAGATTGTTTCTGTTTTTTTAAATTATAATGAACATCTTCGTGTGTATTTATTTGCCTATTTGTAAGGGTATGTCTAGTAGGACAGATTCTAGTTAAAGTATTTGAGTCAAATTTTGATAGATCTACCCAGACTGCCTTCAGTAAGGGCCAACTTACACTTGAACCACTAAGCGCCTCTGCATCTCTCCTCAGCACTCTTACCAGCTCTGAATTCAGTCGCAATACTTCTCTTCAACGTTTGAACAAAGGGAAAAGAGTGTCTTTGGTTGCTGTGGAATATATATCCCTTAAAGTTAGTTCACAAAATTGATGAGTTGACCCTATTAAATTATCCTTTCTCTGGAGTTAGATAAATTATTTTAACATTTGTGTTTAGCTTTTGTACTTCATCTGTGCTCTCCTCAAACTCTCCAGATCTTCCATTTTTGTTGAAAATAATCCAATAAAAGGTTAAATTTGTCGTAATGCTTTAGTGGTCATCTTAGAATTTCACTATTGAACTTTTTATTAAAGAGTTTAATATTGACACTGTTTCTTGTTCAGGACTGGGACTCTTACACCAGTTTTCTAACTTGTTTCTTTCAACCTCCTGTGGTCTAGCTACTTCAGTGCCGTCCTTGGTCTCACAGGTAAAGATCCATTGGACCTCACTAAATCTTGAAATGTAGATATCTTGCTTTGTATAGAGACAGACTTCAAAGATTACTCTTTGGTGTTGAACGTGTGCCAGATGTTGACATCTGACCATCATTTTTTTTCTGTTTTCTTATTTTCAGGCAGAGGCAGAGGTGAATGTGGTTTTTACCAAAGAAGCTTTGATGAAGTAGAGGGTGTGTTTGGTCGAGGAGGTGGCAGGGAAATGCATAGGTCGCAGAGCTGGGAGGAAAGGTAACTAAGGATCCACATCTTAGTATAAAGGTTTCTTGGTGTAAAAAACTTCTTTTCTGCTTTCTGCAGAGGAGAAGCCACTTTGTAGAGTTACAGGTTTTTATTTCAAAAAACGCTGTTATTGAATATCAAGTAGTATGTTAGAAATTTTTAAGTGATTCTTTAAATAAGCATTTTAGGTAAATAGTTTAATATGTTAGTACTGGCATGGATATTTAACAGTTATATAGATTTGCTATTTGCCTTAGCATTCAGAGGAAAGCATTGACATTTTGTTGTTTGTTGCTGTTAATCAAAGCACTTTCTCTATATTGTCTGTGACTTTATAGGCAGTCCATCAAGATGACGTATAAGGACAGTGGCACAAAGATGCATGTGCAGAGAAGTCCACTGTGACGATATTTATGATATGAATAATTCGAAACAAGCCAAACAGCTCACAGTCAGCACGGTTTCTTATATAATAGTGTATTCGCACAGTAGACTACTACATAACCATTCACGTTAGGTGATTTTGAAAATACTCATATTTAATGATGTGCGAAAGTACATTCTAAAAGCAGCATATGACACTATTACAGCATGTGTTTATAATAAGTACATATCTAATCTAAACAATGTATCTAATTAAAAAATAGCATTTCTGGATCAGTAAAGCTAGTTTGGCAGGTAAGATGGTGGATATTTTTGTTTTCGTGTTTGTGCTTTTCTGTATTTCCAAATGTTAGGTAATAACCGTGTACTTGTTTTATAATTTGAAAAAGAAATTCTGTTTATGAAAGACAGGAAAGGGAGTGTCATAGATGGGAAATCTATATATTACTCTCAAGGCTTGTTTGAAACTTACTTTATCTTTTCTAGGGGTGACAGACGTTTTGAAAAACCAGGACGAAAAGATGTAGGTAAGGCTTTCCTACTATTTTGAAGTACTTTTATCTGGACTTCCTTGATATTAGTTCTTAACAAGGCTCCCACATGAAGATACATTTACTGAAAATTGACTCAGTTACCTGCACCTCTCCAGCAGATGGGGTTGTAGCATTGCCTGCGCTAAGAAGTCCATGGTTATTTGAGGGCTCTACTACTGCATGAGACCAGGGATAAGGAATACAGCCATCAGGATTTACTTGATTTAACTTTTAGTCTGTTTGTTCTCTGCAAGACACACATTCTTTATTAAGTCTCTCTTGTGAACTGAAATCTCAAGTTAGAACCCAATCTATTATCTCCTTTTCCAGTGTAAATAGTACCTCACATGTGAGAAGAAATAGGGGAAGTGCTAGAATCTTGGCTCTTGTATAAGAGAGCAAAGGCTAAAACTGAAGTTGTTTTTATTTTAGTCACTTACTCATCTGGTCTTTTTGGTGTATAATCTTTTTTTCTTGTTTTGAAATGAGACCAGTTAAAATAAATTATATAGTTAAGTAGCCACTGAATTAAAACAAACGCAGTAAGAGAACAGAATTCCAATGTTTATGGTTGAATTAATCATCATCTGTATTAAAGATCTATAATGTTAAGATGGGCTTTCTGACTGATTAAAGGTACTACCTTACAAACTGCCTGTAGGTAGTACTAGTATCTGAGAGAAAAAATTCCATGCATAGTAACATTGGAGTTTTGAAAATCACCATACAAGTTCCAAATTCCTAGAAGTACTAGGAAAGTTCTCCAGAGCATGATCATATCTGACAGTGGTAAACATTTCTCGAAAACAGGTATTAAATATGTAAATATCATTTACAGACTGATGTACAGATTGTTTTTTAAAAACTAAGTAGTTATAGCATCACTTTTGTACCACTGTTTCCATATCAAATTCATTTTAATACATCAGTTATTTCTCATTGATTAACATGACATTGGGAATATAAATGAAAAGCCATTAAATGAGTGTAGCATGAAGAAATTTGGAACAGACTGGCCAGATAACTTATTGCTAGTTGAATGGCTGTACTCCTGCTGTAGACTATTGGATAAGTATTGTCTTGGGAGATTTGTTACGACCTCTGCTCCCATCCTTGTCTGAGTCTATACTTTTGCCAGTGAATATGGAGAGGTAATGAGCAGTTTAGAGAAGACAGGGTTTGGCGTCAGAAGATCACTGCTAATCTAAGCTCTCAGATATTCAGTAGTCTCATGCTTCACAGAATTTTTAAGATTAAGAGTATATTAATTCATTTATCCGTTCAGTGATTATTGAATTTCTACTCCTATGATAGGCCTTGTGCTGGGTGCTAAATACTTATCCCTTTTCTTTGCATGACAAAGTTGGTGTGTGATTAGATTTTCAAATCATTTAGGTCTAGAGGGACAGCTCTAGAGATGACTAGCTGGGACTTGGGCTCAGAATCCAGGTGTGGAAGAGACTAGATCAAATCAAATGGAAGTTCAACAGCAGAACATGCAAAGTCTCTCATGAGTAGCTCTGCAGTTTAACCAGTGGAGTGATGGAGTAACAGTGGCCTGCTGAGGAACAGCACTGCCTTGTCCCCTGATTGCTGGACGTGAATCGGCAGTGTGTGCAGTGTTTACCGAACTGCTGGGTCCTTAGTGAGTCAATGAGAGAGAGAGACCCACTGTCTTTTACATTGTCACAGGACAGCTTAAGAATTGTGTTCAGTGCTGGGGCTGCACCTTGAAAGGATCCATACAATGGAGTAGGATGGTCAGGGCATTTGAAACCCTGTGACGGGGAATGCATCACGGAAGTGGGGCTGTTTACATAGGAGACAAGACTGGTCAGGACAGAGCAGGGTCGCTCACTCTCTGAAAATATTTGCTTAACAGTCATGTAAAAGAGGAATTTGACTTGATCTGCGTGAATCTAAAGTGCAGGTGTAAGGAAGCTGAGACCATCTTACAGAGATCTAATAATTAGAGTTGTCTGAAAATGACTTGGGTTCCTAGTAGTGAGTTCCCTGTCAATGCGGACAGCTTGATTTTAACTGTTTGACACAGTCACACTTTGGTAATCTGGACTAGGTAAGTATAAAGTTCCTTTTTATCATATTTTTTCCCTTTCTCATATTTTCTCATATTTTAACTCATATTCCCCAGTCTCATATTTTAACTATATTAATTCAATTAGGGTGATTTCCCCAGTCACCTTCTATGAAGAGTATAGGTTCTTTTCTTTGCACCCTATAGGTATATTTTTGAAAAGGCAAGTTCTGTAAAACTAAATTGATGTGAAGCAGTTAGGATTACTAAGAACGTTTTCCCTACTGAAATATCAGGGCAATTTTATACAAAAAGATACGTTCAAATACATCATACTGGCTTTTATTGAATGTTCTTTGATAAGATGCTCACTTCAGGGTATCATATTAACTGTGCTAATGATTCTGAGTTGCTTTTTGTGAGTAATCCGCTTTTGAATATATTGTAGATTTTTAAAAAATTGTTCATAATTGTATCTTACACTCTTCAAGAATAGCAGTACTAAATTAGCTTGTTGGGGCATCGATATATTGATCAATTGTGAGCTGTCTTATGACATTAAGATAATTTGAATACTGAAGGTTCCAGAATGATTTGTCCTTTTTTAAATTAGAGATGGTTCTTATCATGTATTTGCTTCCTGTATGGAAAGAGAACGGTGGAATTTGACAGCTGAGTAAGAATTGGGCGTACCCCCTGTGAACACCCATTGGGACAATATGGAGATGGAAAAAGACCTGTGATGATGGAATTCAGTGGGAGCTGATTACTCCGTAGGGGGAGATCAGTGCCAGCTATCATCTTGTAGTATGATTCTGTGAGGATGAAATGAAAAGATCATTAAAAAATAAGAAATGATCCAGATGATACCAATAGGTTCACAGCCCAATGTGACACCAATTAATACATTTAGGAAATACTTGGAAGTAGACATAGTAGTTTTTGGTTATTGGGCTGCTGTTGGCAGTTGGTAATATGGGCTTGTACTAAAATAAAACTAGGCCTTATGGTTTTTAGTAACTACTTGTCTCCAGTTTGTTGGGACTGTCATGGTATCTGTATTGGTTTCCAGAAGCACTTTTAAGTTAGATCTAACGTGGTCTTGGTTGGTCATGTATCTGAGTACCATCATGGAGCTCTCAGGTGGCCCAGGTAATGGGTTGTGCAGCCAGGAATTTGGGCTGCTGTTCCCACCTCCCAGTAATTCCCCCCCCCCTTTTTCATTTGCACTCCATTCTTCTGAAAGGATAATGGCACCTTTGCAGAAAACTTAATCTTTAACGTAGAAACTGTGATTCTTTGAAGTGAAAGAATCATGAACAGTGCTTTCAACCCCCTAGACAAAAGTTTTTGATTGCTTTTCTTAGTTTTCTATTTGTGAAACATTTTAAAAACAGCATTAGTATACCAACAGAGTCTTTTGGGGTATGTGTAGGAGGGAGTCACATCTAGTTTTCAGATGCAAAGTTTATATGTGAATAGTGTACATTGTGACTCATCCGACTTTAATGGAGCTGCATCTACAGGGAGGCTGAGATCCCAGATCTTGCTCACTCCCTTTGTTGTGTCACTTTGGGCAACTTCACTTAACTGTGGGAATTGTGATCTATGTAAATGACATAGAGCTCTTAGGAAAAAACATACCATGTATATCTTTGATACAACTTTTATTTTCACAGGTAAGGTGAATCTTGTTACTTTATTATAGAAATAAGAATTACTGCGGTCTTATAGAAATAAGAATTACTGCTGTCTATATGTGTTACAAGAGTCTTGGGTTGGAAAAAAAAATGTTGGTCTGGCTAGTACTTAAATTCAGAATGTCTAAGATTTTCAAACAGCAAAAGCTCACAATAATTAAGTTTCTATGTCCTTGATATTCTTCCGCCATTATCAGTCTTAGACTACTCCGAAGTTCTTCTTAATTTCTTTTCCTTTTGGTCAAAGAGTGGAAAAATGTGACTTGCTGCTGTGCTCTGCTCTTCACAACTGCTTGCCTTTATTCAGCTAGTACTTATTTCAAGAGACGATTCCTGCATGGGTCGTCACCAGTGGGGAGGGGTAATCTTTCACTTTTCCCACATAAACCTGAATAAGGGAAATTTTCAGAAAAGAAGAGCGGCCACGAATCTGTTTGAAATTAGATAGGGTGATTTATCTGGTTCTTGTTTTGTTTGAGGGGAGTTTGATATTTTTATTGAAATGAAAATTATACAAAGGATAGTCTTAAACTGGAGGAAAGGGAAGGGGGTTCATCTTGGTATATATAAAATAAAAAATGAGGCACAGGAAGCATAATTTTCATGGCGTATTATTAGATTTGGAAAGAAATAATAGATTCATCTAGTCCAACCTCCTACTGGTGAATAAACACTCATTTTGTGTTTATAGAAAAAACTATTTGAAGTTGGAAACAGGAATTTGGATTTGAAAATACTTCGTTGCCTAATTATTTTTTGCTTTATCTATTGGAGATTTTTTTCCTAGTTGAATTTTATCTTACTCAACCTTTATATCTATAAAAACTTAAATATATTTGCACTTACGAGTTACTTAGAGCTGTCATGGTTTTTTATGCCAATGAATGCATCATAGGTAGGAAGGGAATGTTTTTACTTCTGTTATAAGCCATTTAGAGGAGTAGATTATAATTTTTAAATCACGATTTGGCTATTAGGCAGTGTAGCTTTAATGTAGATATGATTTTGTTTCTCCTTGTCAGAAATACCACCACAGGTTCCACTTGAGCTGGAACTTATCTTACTTTCTCTGATCACTTTCTGCCCCAAATAACGTGTGTTTAGGTGTCATGCTCAGATGCTTTTGGAGCTATGTATAAATCTATACTTTGCTGTTGTTCTTCTACATTTTTTGTTCTTAGCTGTTAAAAATTAAGGGGGTAATACTTACCCCAGTTTTGTAGTATAAAGAACCAGAAGAATGATCTTTGTCGTCTTGAAAAAAACAACAGTTTTAAAAGGATGTTCACTAAATATTGTGAAATCATCTTTCTACCCAGGGAGCTAGGTTTGAAACTAGACTGTTGCTTCAACTTGCAGATGAAAATGAGTGATTTTTTGGTTGATTTTTTTAGAGTTCAGCTGTGTTGAACTTCACTGTCCATTTTACCTTCATTATTGGTATCATACTACATCTTTATAAATTCAACATTTCGGTATAAATAATCTGTCATGTTGAGATGTGTTAATTTTAGCAGATAACCACAGATACAAACTTTGTAAAGTAGAATGTTATGTTTCCAGACTGTGTATTGTTAGCTCAGCCATTTTTTATGGGCATAGGCTTGATTGCTATGATGTAACCAGAGAGATGTGATCAGCATTGGGAAAAAAAACGAGATATGATAAAGAAAAAGTAGCTGCATTACTGGCAGGGTATGTTTAATACATTAAAAAATAGGGTGCTATGGACACGTCTTATTCTGTCAGTCCTGTTTCAGAGATCTGAAAATTGTCAATGCTTTGTCCATTGATACGGATGTCCAGGTCAGTCCTGTTTGGGCTCTTAGAGACCAGAGGACTTGGAAGTTCAGGCACAGTCTTGTCAAAATTCTCCATCTTGATTTGATATTCACCTTTGGAACCTCGGGTCAACAGAGACGCAAAACAGTGATGCAACATGATCTCAGAGGGGAGGTAGGATGTCCTCCTTTGGCATATTTCTCCAGTGCCTTCCTGCATTGCTGAAAGGAACACAACTAACTCAAAGTGGGGAGGATTTTCTTGCTGGAGCAGAGTAGCCAGAGGACTCGATGGTATAATGGAGTGATAGTAGGTTAGTGGAAAGATAAAGAATGGGCATTCCGCAGAACTGATGCCATCAAGGTGGAAGTCCACACTCGTTTGGTAGAGTTCACCGTTTTCTTTTTCCTGATAGAGTATAGCTGAGACCCGAACGCTGGTTAGAGGGCTTGGTCGAGTGTTGGCCACTTGGAAAATAAGGTTAGGTTTGCCATCTACGTGAGCTACTACTGCTAAGTCAGTGAAACGAATTGAGAACGCTCGATTTTTTGGCCGGGCAATCTTCGCCACAAAGGCACCTAAATTAGAAATCATTAAGTTTTCTTAGAATGAACACTTTAAATATCAATAGCTTTTCTGAATGAGAAGAGTATATCAAATAGTTATTTATACATTTCTCGATGCCATGCCTTCCAAATGAATTGGGAATGGAACTCATTAATTTGGGTAGTCTCATTTGCCTGAAGAATGTTTCAAAGTGTACATACATTCTTATTTAAAAATTATGATTTCAAAAAAAAAAAATTATGATTTCAAAAGGGATAAGTAAAATTCATTTTGTTACATAGAAATGTAATATTTCATCCTCTAGTTTATTACAAGGTCAAAGAATGGTTACTTCCTATATTCCTGCCTCTACTTTAAAAAGTGTAATAAAATAAGCACACAGTTTAGGTGCAACCAGATTATCACAAACCTAAATGGAGATTAGATTCAGAGTAGAATGATTTGGGGTGTGGAGGGGGGACCACTAAGATACATTCAAGAATTTTTTAACTTTGAAACTTATACAACCTCCTCTCCCCCTTTTTTGTCAAGAGGACTCTGGCTCTAAGGTGATTTCAGTGTACCTTTCAAGTGCATCCTTCTTGTGGCCACGAGCTATAGATCAGAGTTTCTTAACCACTTTTGTGCCCCAGAACTTGTTGGCAGGCTGGTGAAGTCTATAGAATTATGCTTTAAATGCATAAAGATAAAATACATACAAAGGAAACCAAATATATTGAAATCCAGTTGAACATTAAAAAAAAATTGTAGTATAGTACTATATATACTTTATTAAAACATTAAATAACAACGTGGTTGGTTTAGTACTGTAATTTTGATGTATTGTAGTGTGAGATGAAAATGTCTGATTTCTGTTTGTATCAAAGTTACAGGTATTATTGCTGATGCTATTGTTTGTTTTCTTGCATACATTTATAATCAAAGGAAATAGCAAATTTCAGTTGGGGGTAGTGAAAAAAGATGCAAGTTTTTCCTGTTTTAAGTTCACAGATCCCCTAAATTTTATCTTACGCCTAACCCAGTTTAAGCACTCTTGTTGTAAAGGTTAAATGGTTTGTTACAATTTATGGAGCCAGTTGTTAAACCACATTGAGACTCCATTCCAGACCACCTTCATGCAGCCCATTGCTCACCTTCCCAGATTATCACTGGGTAGTGTGTCGAGACCAGGTTTTCTTTCTTTTTTCTTTTTTGATTGTATATAGTGTGTGACTAGTTTATAAGCAAAATTTCATAATGCTTGTGACCTTATTTCCAGTGCATTTTGCTAAGTCTGTGTATACTTGTTCTTTAACATACAATGCTGACCTTGGTGCTTTGGGCTCACTAGGGTTGAATAAATGCTGAAAAGATGAACTCAGAGGAGAAAATTCTTGTTCAGTTTTAAAAAACCATCACAGGGGGCCGCCCCGGTGGCTCAGGCGGTTAGAGCTCCGTGCTCCTAACTCCGAAGGCTGCCGGTTCGATTCCCACATGAGCTAGTGGGCTCTCAACCACAAGGCTGCCAGTTCAATTCCTCGAGTCCTGCAAGGGATGGTGGGCTCCTCCCCCTGCAGCTAAGATTGAACACAGCACCTTGAGCTGAGCTCCCTCCCGGATGGCTCAGTTGATTGGAGCACGGGCTCTCAACCAAAAGGTTGCTAGTTTGATTCCTCGAGTCCTGCAAGGGATGGTGGGCAGCGCACCCTGCAACTAAGATTGAACACAGCACCTTGAGCTGAGCTGCTGCTGAGCTCCCGAATGGCTCAGTTGGTTGGAGCGCGTCCTCTCAACCACAAGAGTGCCAGTTCGACTCCCGCAAGGAATGGTGGGCTGTGCCTCCTGCAACTAGCAATGGCAACTGGACCTGGAGCTGAGCTGCGCCCTCCACAACTAAGACTGTAAGGAGAACAACTTGAAGTTGAACGGCACCCTCCACAACTAAGACTGAAAGGACAACAACTTGACTTGGAAAAAACAGAAAAGTCCTGGAAGTACACACTGTTCCCCAATAAAGTCCTGTTTCCCTTCCCCAATAAAATCAAAATGTTAGGTAAAATGACTGTCAGAATATGTGCTGATATTTATTCACTTAATGAAATATTTAGCTTCTCTGAAAAACTCCTTTTAGAACTTTTGTTAATTTTTTTTTGTTTTTTGGGGCATAAGATGTTGCTACAAGTAGGTGTTGTAATGATCCCTTTTTTCTTAAGAAGTTCCAATAGGTGAAATTTAAAGTGTAGAGTCAGGTTTCTTATAATCTCTCCTACCATGTATCCCAAGGCTCTCCTTGCAGTCTCAGGTGTCATCTGCTCATAACGCAAATAAATGATTCTATAGCACAATGCTTATAACTTTGACTATACCCTTTCCAAAAACTTTGTACTTTTTTAAAGAACAAAAACTGTTACCTGTGATAAAAGCCTCTAGCATGAGGCCCAGGAGCATTTGTATGGCAAGTAGGGCGATTGCACTTGGACAGTCACCACTGGGAAACATGGTACCGTAACCAATTGTGAGTTGTGTCTCCAGGGAGAAGGAGAACGCAGCTGTGAAACTGGTGATGTACTTGACACAGATAGTGTGGTTTTCAGGAGGGGCATCGTGGTCTAGCTCCAGGTCACCGTTCATCTCAGCTAGCACGTACCAGAGCACTGCAAAGACAAGCCAGTGGACAACAAAGGAAGCAGAAAAAACCAGCATCATCCAGCGCCAGCGCATGTCCATTAGGATTCCCCACGCATCTCGAAGGTACACAAGACCTCTTTGAGCGCCATCCATTTGGAGTGTGCTGTGGCCATCCTTGGTGACCATCCTCCGGTATCTCTGAGTTAGGAGAGGAGCAATAACTTTGCAATTACTGCCATCCATCTCACGCTGTAAATCTCTGAAATCAAGAGTAAATTAGTAAAGCCTTAACTGTTTTACAGTTAACATTAATAAGTTCTGAGACCTCATTCACCTTGTAAATACACCTTTGGAATGTTTTCCTGACTATTGGGGCAGGCTTTCCCAGGCTGAAGGCTCTCTCTTTTCTCTGTACGTAAGGCGGCATTTACAAAGTCCTACATTTGATAACTAATCATGAGTTGCCTAATGTATCTCTTATTGTTTCCTATAATGACTTAAAATATTGTTTGGCTTTGTAACATTCCAAGTATATTTTAAAATCTCTGAGGGTTAGGATTATGGTTCATGGCTTATTGATATGCCTGTATTTTTCTTGTAGAAGTCCAGGCATCAACTACTTAACTGACTTGACTAAATGTTATGTGTAAATAAAAACTTTTTATAATTATTTAATAATTCATCATGAGTAACTCATAATTAATAGGAATGTTAAATATATGTATTCCTCTGTGTTAATAAATAGAAATCATTTGGAAGTATAGTGTTAAATTGTCTACAACTGTTTTGAAGCTAAACTTAGTGCTAGGACAAGACTAAGCTTTTCGAGACCTGTAATTCTAATGTATACTTTATAGTTGTTTAGCCTATTCCAAGTTTTATGATTAGGTTTTATTTTTGTCACTTTGTGGCCATTTTCATGGGGTTTTTTCTTCCCTGGCTGATGGATTGCTGCCCTTTTTGAATATTCTAGATGCTGATTAGATTGCGGGGTGGAGAAGATTTTCTTGGCAAAATAAGAAATTTAGGTAGAGGTTCCTAGATAATATTACTTATGAAAATAAATAAGTCAGAAGAAAAAACTTTGAGTTTAATGAACTAAAATAATCATTAAGACATCAAATGACAATTTAAAAAAGATAATATAATTAGTTTTTAGCTGTAAACAGTTTTCATCAGTGGTTACCCTTTTCTCTGTGATGAGTAGAAATCAAAGGTGTGCTTTCTGTCCTTGCATATGGCCATCCTTGTATATGACAAAGGGTCCTAAGACTTGTGTAGAGGTACCAGCAACAGAATGGGAAATGCAACTTCGGTCCTTGAGTGCTCTTCTCTTCTCTTTGCAATAATCCAGTACTAGGAATTCTACTTGACTCTTTTTCTTGCTTCTTCCTTCAGAAGTAGATGCCCTTGGAAGTATCGCATGTCCCTTTCCTCCCTTTTGAAGGATGGCACCGCCTAAGTGGGTTAGAGGCATGTAGAGCTGGGGTGTTGCCTGGGTTTGCTGGGTCCTTCTTGTGTCTGGGGCCTTAGGAGACTGCCTTTCTGTGTTGTCGGAATTGAACGTTGGCCCGTTCGGTATACACTTTCTCTTTTGTCCTGAGGCTCATTTATCATTTATTGGTAATGTTATTTTCTTCAGATGTGAGTTACTGATGGAACACGGGAATGATTGTTACATTTATTTAGATTAGCTGGTGATTTCAGCTTCTTATCATAAACTTAAAAAAATCCTAGGGCATCAGTGTTTTATAATTTATTATTCCTCACAAGTTGTCGTTATCATTTTTTTAGTGTATATTTTTTTCTTGGCACTGCTATTGAATGACTCATTTTGCTAGATTCTTTTAGTGTTTTAGAAGACCTGATCTCTGCCCTTTTGGAAATAATAATAACAACAGTAACAAAATATTCATAGGCACTGTGCTGGGTGCTTTCATATTGCATTATCTCTTAATTCTTTGGTATCTTAGCAAGACAGACATTATTGTCCCATTTTCAGATGAGGTCACCGACGATCAAGCAGATAAAAGAAATTCACACAAGGCAGATGGGGGTCTTGGATTATTGGGATTATTCTCCAAGTCTGGCTCACTTCACAGCGGGTTAGTTTTGTTTGTTTGTTTGTTTCACTACAAGAAGCTGTCTATTTAGAGAGTTTGGTGAAATAAAAATCTTTCCCAAGATAATTACTGTTGCATTCACAAAGTAGTCTTTGATAGCCAGATTTTTTAGCACCTTTAATAGACGCGCTTCTTGTCCCCAAATTGTCTCAAGTATATGTTTTGAAGCATTGTTAACTATACATAATTCTTATGACAGTAACGATTAATAATATTAGCTGACATATGTTGTTATGTGCTAGGAATAATATCAAACACTTCACATGTGCTAACTCTTGAAGCTAGTAGGCAGTGCCTTGTCAGATTAACCTCTCAGTAAGCATTAGTTGATTTATTGTTATTAATACTATTTCTTAACTTTCACAGAATTAAGTGTCATTATGCCCATTTTACAGATAATGATAGTGAGTCACAGTGAGTTTCCTAAGATCAGTAAGGTAGTAAGTAGTGGTGAATCTCATACTGAGTCCATAGTCAGTGCTATATTACTTCAGCAGGAGACATTTTGACCCGGGTTAGCCTTCAAACACATGTTCTGTTTGACTAATTTTGTTCAAGAGCCACTACAAAATATATGTTCGTCAGGAATGCTTCCTTAGGTTCAGACTTAGGATTTGTAGGCAAGAAATATATTTTCAGTTAAGGAACATCTTGAAAGATTTGAAGATTAGTGCAAGGACGAATTATTACATAATCTAGGATTCTCCGGACCAGGAAAATTAAAACACTGGAGAGGAGAGTTCTTACATAGCACTGCCAAGTTTGTATTTTGCCAGGTGAGAGACAAATTTTAAAAACACAATACTATCATAATTTTATAAAAGACATTTTGACACTTGAAGAGGAAGAAGGATATAACCGTGAAGAATAGTCACTTGTGAACCACTGCCTGGTTCTGCACTGACCATGGCATCGTCCTTTCTTGTTTCTTGCTTCCTGCGTATGTGAAAATGCCCATCACGGACCTCTGTACTAGTGCTTGTGTCACTCAAAAAACCACTGATTGCTTAGTGTTTCATAGTAATTTGGAGTGGGGAAGCTCCCTGATTCATATTGATTTTCAACCTGCTTTGTTAAAGTTCTAAAATGCATTCATTACCTGAGGAGGTAGTCTTTCTAGACAGACTTAGCTAGCAAAATTAATTATTCCCATTTGGGCATTTTCAAGATTGTTACTTGTTACCTACAGCTTTTGTAGCACTCATACTCTAGGCTTTTACAGTTTCACTCTTTTTTTCTTACCTTGGAACAAGAAAGTCAAAAGGCTAATATCAAAACAGTGAAGCAATATCTTTTTTATATAGACTAGCTTGCTAGATCTTGTTTAGATTGTGTGGCAAATGGAAGAGCTGAGAGGAGTAATATTCTGATCCTGTTTAACAGATGTCCCTGAATGACTCCATTCTGTGGACTCAGGAATCAGTGTGTTTAGCATAAGGAAGACAAGAGCTGACCAGAACGGAGCTGACCAGGTTCTGGCTCTGGTGATTACATAGCCGTGTCTGTGCGGGCAGGCCACCGAATCCCTTTGGCCAGGCTTCCTTATATTCAGCAAGGAATGAAAAGAGGGGAGTAAAGAACACGATCCCTTAAAACCCTACATGTTTGTAAACTTATTACCATTTCCCTCAACTGATACCGGTTTTCTGTAGGATTTTTTCTTCTGTAGGATTTTATGTCTGCTTGTATGGCATTTAAAAATTATATTATTGCTGCCTGATATATGTAGATTTTCCTTCCATCAAATTTAAAAGTGACATAACTTCTGATGAGCGGACATTATGTTTATGCGCTTACATTTCCAAGTAATTTTCATATCCCCGCAGGCACACAGTCCATTTAAAAAAAAATTTTTTAATTATAGTTGACATACAATATTATTCTAGTTTCAGGTGTACAACATAGTGATTAAACATTTATATGCCTTCCAAAGTGATGACCATGATAAGTTTAGTAACCATCTGTCACCATACATCATTATGACAATATTATTGACTATATTCTCTATGCTGTATATTATTTCCCAGGGACTAATTTTATAACTGGCAGTTTGTACTTCTTGATCTCCTTCACCTTTTTTGCCGTTTTCCTCCACCTGCCTCCCATCTGGCAACCATCAGTTTGTTCTCTGTATCTATTAATTTGTTTCTGTTTTGTTTTGTACTTACATGATTCTCATCAACTGATCCCAATAGAAAGTAGAATTGGAACTTGGGAAAGTTTGCTTGTAACTCTGTGTGTGGGCTGTAAAATTTTTGCCCATATATAAACTATTTGGTGGAAAAAATAGTACTTTATAAAAATGATAGTTTGTCTGCTTTATTGGTCATCAAAATAATGAATTCATTTTACTCTTTAGTTTGTCGTTCTAAAAACTTTGTCTCTTATTTTCATGTTGCAATGTAGTAGTATAGTTCATATTAAACAGTTAAGATGCAGGCTATAACGACAAGTGTTAAATGATTGCAGTATTACTATGTATTTGTTCACGTCTGACATAAACACTTTAAGACTGTATGGGGAGTCTTATAATTGTCTCTCCTGCCCTCCTGAATTAGGGTAAACAGTGTGAGTTCTAAGTATTATATAAGCTCAGAGATTCTTTTGGATGCTTACTTGCAGAAGCATCTAATTTCAGCAATACCATACTTAAAACAAAATTTAAAATTAGGATACTCATCACTTTTTTCATGGATTAAAAAATAAAGACAAATTGTTTTCCTTTTTGTCATTTGTTTTTATGTGCTTATCTTGGGTTCTTTAATCCCTTTCAAAAAGATACATTTTGTTAAAAGTTACTGTATCTTTTTTTAGGGTTTTTCTCTCCTACTTGTTTCTATATTATAATGGAGAGTTAGTATACATTTAATAAAACAACTAAGAAGAAAATTTCCAGTAATACTTTCAATAGGCCTGCTATTTCATTCCTGAAATTTAAAGAAAAATGAAGAACCTTAATGTATGACCCTATAGGTAATATCGTTGTTTTAAAACTCTATTGGCAATATCTAGCTCTGTCTCTATTTGCCAGTCAGTTTCTTTCTATTTCCCTTAAGGAAAGAAATAAGAATGAATATTATTTCATGTACTCACCAGTTCTTTTGCTGGGTCGGCCTATATGCACAGGTAGGTCTTGAGGAAACTTTCAGAGTCTGCCTTTTTGATGAGGTAATCTTATTCTACAAGTCTAGTTTGTAGGTTCTCTTCTTGGACTGGTTTTACAGTTCACATTCCTCTGTTTATAGTGTTGTGGGGGCTGGTTTCAGCTGAGGCTGATGTGATTG
This sequence comes from Rhinolophus hipposideros, assembly GCF_964194185.1. Classification (NCBI taxonomy): domain Eukaryota; kingdom Metazoa; phylum Chordata; class Mammalia; order Chiroptera; family Rhinolophidae; genus Rhinolophus; species Rhinolophus hipposideros. The sequence goes on from NC_138052.1 coordinate 95,330,854, forward strand.
GTCACTTAGTCTGCAGGGGGGCCAATTAGCTCTGATCAAGTGGAAAAGAATGCTGGTTTGTTAACAGGTCTTTCTTTACCCAACACAAACCTTAACAACTCTGGAGAAAGCCTCCAGAACTGACTTGGAGAAGGGGTGCATTTTTTCCCTCTAATCTGGACCGGTCTTTAGTAAGTTTGCATAATCTTACTTAAGAGTTTATTTAAAAGTTCAAAGGGATAAAATTCCCTGCAAGATTTTCTTTCAACCGTCTTTCCTTATATAGTGTGTCGAAGTGTGAGATATTTCCTTTACTAATCTTTTTTTCCCCCTCCATTTCTTTGGGGAAGATATCCTTTGTAAGGACTTTTAGGTATGAATTGATTAATTGATTTTTACCAGTTTTCTTTGCATATCCCATCTCATCAGAATGGCTATCACTAATTCTAGAATTAGTAATATAGGTCATTTAGTTACCTGAAATCTTTCTTGGGGGAGGGGCAAGGAGGCAGACTTATTTATTTTTAAGGCTGTGTACAGGGACCTTGAATAAAAATAAACTTATTGTTTGGTACCTTGTACTTATCTTTAAAAAACACACGTGTGTGAAAGAACTGAAGTATTGTCTTAAGGTGTGCCTCAGTGATGTTTCCTTAAGGTAAAGTATGATGACATGCAGTAAAACGTAGTGTTCAGGGTACAGAAAATTTAACTTAACATCTAAATAGTGTTTAGCCGGAAAACATCTGTGATGCAGCTTATAGCAACCTTGAAATGAGCGGTGGGGTGGCTTTGTATAATGCCTTACTGAGCAGTACTTTTCTCCACATCTATTAGCTGCTGATTTTAAAACTTTGATCAAATGTCACATGTAAGAGGATCTTAGAAACAAAGGCTGCGATTATTCAAAGTAAAATCATGGAAGGCCTGCTGGGAAAATTATTAATGTAGACCAATATAATGCTACTTAGAAAGTGAAATCCGCCTTTGTAGATTCCTTCCCGCTCCCCACAATTAAAAAATATATTAAGTCTTTCTTTGTTTTGTTAATGCCAAGCATTTGAATACAAGTTCAGACACAGCATTGGAAACTGACCTTCAGAACTAGAGAAGGTAAAAGCATAAAGGAAGGACTTGTGATGTGATGCTTGTTTCCTGCCTGTGCTGGTAGGAATTATACTTTACCTCAGTTGCCAGTTAACTGATTAGGAAAGGAAAGCCAGAATAAATACAGTGTAACACTGCCTTTCAGAGAGCAGAGGGACCGAAGTGTATCTGCCATGTGTCTTGAACAGACACTATAGCAAACAAGATAGTGAAGGAGTTTACCCAACTTAGAAGCTTCTTTCCATAATATACTCCATTTCAGAATATATTGAGGCAAAAATTATTTGGCAGAATGATCATCAAGAAAGAAATGTCTCAAGTGAAGATGTGTTCTGGTTTCTGGATTTCTATAATTTGAAAGTCTGCTATGGCCTCTACTCAGCGAATCCTCACTGCTAACTGCATGGATAGTGTAGACCAGCTCTGGAGTGCCCACCGGGAGCATAGCGTGCCCATTACTGTAGCCTGTTCGTTCATTTCTGGTGCAGGCTGCCAGGTTAGCGGAGGTGGCACTGGTGATAGGCCAACTTCACCCCCAAACACGTGGGCCCTACACAGAATTAGTGGTTTTAGGTGGTGAGGGCTGTAAAACATCTCTTCTATGAATGAACATAAATGCTATGTTGCTGTTCATTGATTGATTGATTTTTTTTTTTTAATTCAAAATCATAACGATTAAGCAAGGTGCCGAGACCAGGTAGGTTGTTCTTTATTAAATTCACTTCTCTGCCCCAAGGGTGTTTGGTTTTCTTTCTGGCTGAGGTAATTCATTATATAATCCATAAGTGTTCCACACTGTAGTTGAAAACAATAAAACCTTTAGTTGAATGTCCTGCCAGTGTTTATAGAGAATCTCCCAAATTCAGAACGTCAGCCCTGGTGTCTAGGGTTTCTCTAGTGTTCTTTCTTGCATGGTCCACTTAGCTTTCTTTAGAAGGTGCCTGTTCTTTTTCCAGTTCTTCATCCAGGCTCACCTACGGGTTGCCTTCCCCAGAGGTTGCAGGCAGCATCTGGGTGCCTATCAGCGGACAGCGGAGCCTGAGGACTGCGGGGACATGGGGCACATTCAAACCCCAGGTGGCACTTTTCAAAGAGATTGTCCCTTCCAGCCCAGAACTGCTGTGTTTTCGGGACCCATATTAACCAGTGGAACGGATTGGTGCCCCTCAGGTCTTAGGATGGGAGAAGAGTTGCAAATCTCTGGATATAGAATTTAAACTACTCCATCCTAGCCACCAAGAGTTTTGTTTACAAGTAATTGTGGGGGTGGGGAAGTAGATGTATATGCCTAGATGGGATTCCCTTTCACTGTTTTCTCTAGCATTAGAAAATATTTTTAGTGTTGATCAGAGTATGTATCTGAATAGAGAAATGCAAAGTTACTTGCAAGAAAAATCTGCACATAAACAAGCTTCAAAGTCTGTCCCATAATTCCACATTTGCTTTTGGAGTTGGGGCACTTGTAGGTTCCAAGTCTCACAGCTGTAGATTTTGTTGGCTGAGCGCCTCCTTGCTCCATCTGAAGTTTTCCATAAACACGATTTTTGGCTGTGTGTCAAACATGCACACAGGTGCCCTTTTACTGCTCTTTCTCCTTAGGAAGTCCACTCAATTAGACCAGACTAAAACCAGTACTGCATTTTAATTTTGTTTTACTTTTAGAAGAATTCTATTCTGACTTACTACATTAAAGCAGAAACAAGTATTTATTGCCACTGGGGAAGATAGATATGTAATACTTTGTATTGCAGCACCTTTTATACATTTTCAGGTACTGTGATGTAAGGAAAAAATGTATTATACAGATAATATAGTTTGCTCATAAAATGGTCATATTTGCTATATTGAATAGAAAAAAATACATTTTAAATTTGTGTTTCTTTACATTTTGGATGTTATAGATACCTTTAAGACTGACAGAAACCTTAGACCTTTTTCCCTGAAAAAAGGAAAAAGCATGCTAACACAATATGTGCTTCCAGTTCAAGGATTCGTAGCCTGGGGCTCAGTTATTGACTGTAGATTAGGAATATTTGGTTCAGACATTAATTTATAAATTACCCAATTGCACGTACTTTTAAATCAGCTTGTTTACAAATTAATCTGTTAAGATTTTAAAAAGTCAACCAAAATACTCATCTTTGTCGTGGTACTGTTGCCATAGGAGGAGGAAGACTTGGATTTTAAATGCTGAGAAAGGCCTTGGGGGTGCCCCTCACTCGTTTAGCCCTGGTCACTGTGGAATCCTAGAAGAATTCTTCGACATGAAAGGAACTTTAGATACTATCTTCTAAGTTGCCCGTGAATGACTTTAATATTTATTATTATTCTAAAATTACGTCGGTAATATACAAATGCATTTATTTTTTAACTCAAATTATTCAGGTGAAGTTCTCTTTGGCACCTCCACTCCCCACCCAAATTTATACAAATATAAGTCTACTGTAATCATTTAGTTTATAAAGGGTTTGTTTTAATATTGTAAAGCAATTTTTGCATACAGTATAATTTTTAGTTACATTCATAGTAATTGAAAATGTATATTAGATAGTTCTTGAAGTTATCTTTTTGTACTCAAAATAATTTCTAGAGTAAAATTTTTATGTTGGATAAGTTGGTCTTAATATTTTTTTTCAGGGGTATATTGTTTCTGCTGTAAGATTCAACAAATTTAGTTCCATCTTCCCCCTTTTAGAGATGTGGGCAGTCTGTCCCCAACTTGTTCCATGCATGGTATGTCTGTCGCTCTTTTAAAGCTTACTAGATTTAGATCTCAGATCTAACTCTTCCTACTTTAGTTTTTCTAGAATTTCTGACTACTTCTGATGGGTTAATTTGTGAGTAAACCCTGGATTAGGAGTTTGAACACCTGTATTGTGTTTCTGATTTGGTCACTATTCAGCTATGTGACCTTGGGAAACTCCCCTACCAGGTATCCCTTTCCTCAAGGGAACAGTAGAGATGATAATGTTTGACTTAAGTCGTTTGTTTATTGTGAGGATCTGAAGAGATACAGCAGTGTATTTTGTCAACTGTAATGTATCAAGTCATTTATTCACTTGTGTGTCCACTGTGGACCTGGAGCGGAGGTGCTATGTCTATGTCTCTTCTTTATTTTCAGTCCTATGTCTTCAGTTGGGTTTGTCCGTGGAGGAGGTACTCATGTTGATGTTTACTAGAGGTTTGAGTAAAACAAACAAGCAAAAAAATGGTAAAGAAAGTAGTACTATTTCTCAGGGAAAGTTTTTGGTAGTACTTACTAAAGTTGAATATACCTTATGACCCAGCAATTTCACTCCTAGGAAAATACCAAGAGAATGTAAACATGTTCATCAAATTCCATATCCAAGAATGTTCATAGCCCCACAATTCATAATAGCAAAAAGTAGAAGCAACCTAAATCAGCAGTAGAGAAGAGGAATGTGTTTGGTCTGTCCATACTATGAGGTCCTATCGAGCAGCAGCAAAGAGCAAGCTGCAATTCTGGGTAACAGTGTGCGTGCCTGTCCTGTAGTGTTCAGGGAGACAAGCTGGACAGCAACGAATATTCCGTTTTTATAAACATAGTTAAAAGCACGGAAAACTAATCTTTGGGGCGGGAAGTCAGAATAGTGCTTCTGGTGGGCAAGGCTGATGGGGAGGACATGAAGACATGAGAGCTCCTGACATTCTTTTGCTTTTAAAAATCGTAGGGGGTAGTTATGTGGGTGGATGTGTTTGCTTTATGAAAACTCTTTGAATTATACATTTGTCATTGGTGTACTTTTTAATAAGAATGTTATACTTCAATAATAAGTTTTTTAGAAGGTAGGAGAGGAGATGTGTGAAGTCCATTTAAAAGTGCTTGGATCTTTTTAACCCTTCTCTTAGGAAAATGGCAGTGACCCCTGAGGGTAGCATTCCACCTACCTTGCACTTATATATGAATGGGATAGATTTGGCCTGTCAGAATTACATTATTCTGGTTTTCCTTGGTTTACCAGAGAAGTTATCAACTATTGCACTTATTCATTATGCAATATCTGATACATCAAAAAGTGTAATGAAGTTTTAAGGAATTATTTTGTGGAAACAAGCACGTGGTAACAAAATCTGAACTCCTTTATTACAGAATTTTTGAACTAGCATGGGCTGGTGTTTGTGTCCAATCGGGTGGCCTCACCTCCGTGTGTACACACCAGCCCTTCAAAGTGTGTAGATCAGAATTGAAGCCAGAATTTAAAATCAGGTCTAGTGACTCCAAGATCTTCATTCTTTCTTTGGTACTGTGCTCTTCTTTATCTTCCAAATTTCTGTCTCAAATTCTTTTTGGAACAAGGAATGGCATAAGTAGTCATACAAACTTTAGACGTGCAGGTTTTCCAACAGGTTGAGAATTACGAGATAGTTTTCAGTAAGTAGAAAAGCCAAACTTCTTCCTTCCTATAGCTTTCTTATTTTGACCCTATTCTGTCTCTACATTCTTCTTATTCCTAGGTACTAATATGAAAAGTATGTATAGGACTTGACAATTACAAAAGGTAAAGAAGCTATTAGTTTATTTAAAAAATGCAAACAAACAATTCACATAAAGGGAAATAAAGTCAGTAAACAACAGGAAAAATCTTTGATATGAAAAATTCATATTTGAGCCACATTAGTGTACCATTTTATAACTATTAAAGTAGTAAAAGTTTTAAAAAGATACAATGCTTAAAGTTGATAATGTAAAGTGGTGTGGTGGCTTGATCCTTTTTTAGGAGGGAAAAGGTATGTCATGTATGAAGTCTGTCATTTGACCTAGTAATTTCAGTTTCACCCTTTGAAGTTTTTTTCAAAAGAAATAGTTCAAAAAAGCAAAGCACGTGTACACACAGGTATTTCTTATCTCATTATCTATAGTTCTCAAAAAACTAGTTATAAAGCAGTAGGGAGTGAGGAATGATCTGCTGGATTATGCTACAGCAGCAGGGTATATTTGGTATATACCCATTTGTATTATTTGGAAGATATATAATCACAGAGAAGTATTTGTTATCATAGATGAAAAGTAGATTATAAAATAGGCATACTGATTGCAACTATAATACATAAAAATAATAAAGTCACGTAAAAGCTAACCACAGATAGAGTTCTATTTCTAGATTGAAGGACTACTAGTATTTTTAATATGTTTTTTGTAGTTTATCATCTGTTAGAAAAAATTATAATGACCAATTTTGACGAGTTAAGCATTTTGTCATTAGTGCTATTTTGCTTACGTTGAACATTCATTACATTTTTTTTTCCAGTCAAGTTGTTGTCCTTTCAATCTTAGTTGTGGAGGGTGCCATTCAGCTTCAAGTTGTCCTTTCAGTCTTAGTTGTGGAGGGCACAGCTCAGCTCCAGGTCCAGTTGCCATTGCTAGTTGCAGGGGGCGCAGCCCACCATCCCTTGCGGGACTCGGGGAATCGAACTGGCAACCTTGGATTGAGAGCCACAGCTCCATCCAACAACTGAGGCATCCGGGAGGCAGCTCAGCTCAAGGTGCCATGTTCAAGCTTAGTTGCAGGGGGTGGAGCCCACCATCCCTTGCGGGACTTGAGGAATTGAACTGGCAACCTTGTGGTTAAGAGCCTACTGGCCCACGTGGGAATTGAACCTGCAGCCTTCGGAGTTAGGAGCATGGAGCTCTAACTGCCTGAGCCACCGGGCCGGCCCCCGTTCATTACATTTTCAAAGGCTTAACGTAAAAGTAGATGAAAATGAGTGGTTCAACTATCATGTTCCCATGTCATTGTATAGTACCTGGCACATACGTGTATACTGCAACTGATTGATTACATGGGTTAAAAGCTATTTCCCATCATTTATCAATTTATATACATTAGCGATTTCTTTGTTTTAAATTTGTTCTTCTTTCATAAGTGTGCCTACATTTTTTCATCAAGTAGTATAATGGATGTGGTGCTTTGTAAAATGGGTTATTCCCTTTTAATTCTGAGCAAGAAAGCGTGCAAGGTCTTCGAGCCCTTCTAACCCAAGGCCAGACATACGGGATACGTCTGTACTTGAATCTATAAAACTTGGCACTTAGCTTGCAATAAATATTTATTGAATGAGTCAGAAGATTAACTTTTGAATCCTATCTATGCCATTTAAATAGTAGTGTATGATTTTGAACAATTCTCTTGGGTTATCTTTTTAAGCCTCAATATTCTCAGCTATAAAATGGGAAAAATAATTTTTAATACTGAGCATTGTTATGAGGATTAAATCAGTTTAATGAGTGTTTTTATTATCTATGGCTGTGTAACAAGTTACCCCAAAACTTAGTGGCTGAAAATAGCCAACATTTATTCTTGATTATCCCAGTTTCTGTGGGCCAGGAAGGAGCAGCTCAGCTAGGTGGTTCTGATCTGTGTGTCTCGTGAGGCTGCAGTCACCTCAAGGCTCAGCTGGGTTACAGCTGCCTCCAGGCTTGTTCGTGTGGCTGTTGGCAGGCCTAGTTCTTCAGAGCTGCCTCATGACATAGCAACTGGCTTCCCTCAGAGAGAGTGTCCAATAGGGAAGCTTCATGTTGGAAGTGACAGCTCATCACTTCTACTGTATTCTGTTTGTTAGGAGAGTCAGTAAGTCCAGCCCACACGTGGGGTGGGGGAGATTACACAAATGTGAGAGGCTGCCTGCTGTGATAAGAAAGCGGGTAGTGTTTTTCCTCCCATTCTAAGTTCTTTTATCCTTTAAAATAATCTTCATCCCTTAAGAACAATATCTGATAACAACCTAACAGACATTTGGGCAAATGGGATGTTGAATCATAATGTTAAATGGACTGTAAGAGGATGACCAAAAAATAAAATGTCTTCCTTTTCAGGTGCCACTGTACAGTTTTGTTTTTTTGTTTTTCAGTATGGTTTAATGAAAAGAATTGAGGTTGTCAGTGAGAGAATATGTAACTTTTACTGTTATAAACTGAGGACATCAGTGTATGTTCTGGATTTTCAACTACTTTAATGTGAAACTTAAATAATCTGTTATGAATTATATATATTAGCATATGTGGGATGGTGATTAAAGAATCTGTTTACACAGTTTACAATTATCTTGTCCTTTGAAAGTGCCAATTTAGTTTACTTGGTATACCAGGATATCTTTTACCGTTAATGTAGCTCTTGAGTTACATCAGGTTAGACATGGCTTAGCTTTGAATTCTGTTCAAAAGCAATTTGTTATATGCCTATAATGTACTTCCTGCTAGAGTAAATGAAAAATTATAGCTCACAGTCTCTGCCTTTGAGTTTACAATCTGTTTTGGAATAAAAGAGAGAAAGAAATTTGCAGATATCCTGTTTGGGCAGAATCACCAGTAGAAGTTGGTTAAATTAAGTTACAGCATATAATTTAAAATATTGTTTGACTTAAAAAAAAAAGAAAGAAATATGTGCTGGTAAAGAAGGATTACCAAGTTACACTGTTAAGTGAAAATAGCAAGGGTACAAAACAACATGTATAACGTTCTGAGGGTGGTGTTACGTGAGTGCACATGAGGGGTCTGTGTATACATGCATAAATAGCTGTGGACAGTTTTGGGAAGACTTGGTAAGAAACTCCTGGAGAGTAAGACTGGGGGAGGGTCTTGTGTAAGGGGAAAGTTGATTCACTTTTCATTGCCTGCCGCTTTTTTTCAATGCATATATATTTAAAAATAATTGCCAAGTCTGCTAGCATTCAGCCTTAAGAAATGTGATTAATAATATATATCCTAATTTTATTTACTGCTCTGCCTGAACATTGAAATGGACACATTTGCAGAAGAGCTTGATTTGAGCAGTCAAGTATATTTTTAAAATCCTTCTTGGCTCAGGCTCACGTTTCTTATTTTATTTACAGGGAGACCAAATTTTGAGGAAGGTGGACCAACATCAGTGGGAAGAAAGCATGAATTTATACGATCAGAAAGTGACAATTGGCGTATTTTTAGAGAGGAACAAAATGGAGAAGATGAAGAGGGAGGTTGGCGATTAGCTGGATCAAGAAGGGATGGCGAGAGGTGGCGGCCTCATAGTCCTGGTAAGAATTCTGTTGAGGGTTTGGTGGAAATGGTTAGGGAATAAGCAGAAAAGATAAACTGTTTAAAAAAACAAAACAAAAAGCAACTGGAGTCATTATTTATGTCATCACTCAGTCTTATTACTACAAAAAATTTCAACAAAAATTCCGTACATTTATTCAGTTGATTAAAATCACTTATTTTTCTGGGGCAAATAGTGTGGTTTAATGGGAAGCACCTGCTTTTAACTGCACCACCAAGAAGAGGGTTTCGTTTGGTTTTGTCTAACTCTAAATCTTTGAGTTCTTTTTTAGCATGCTTTAAAACTTATAAATGTATAATTAATTATACGCTCTCTTAAGGACATGTGCTCCCCCTAAAATGTTTTTTTTTTTCCTGCATAAGAAAGAATTCATTCTTTCATTTTTTTTTTTTGTCCTGAAAATGTGATTTATGCTTATTTGAAGAATAAACTTTAAACCCAGGTCAAAAACAATCACAAGTTCATTTTTTTTGTCCCTCTAACTTTAGAAAAAGGAGAGAGAGTAGTAGCGATTAGTGGTTTTGTAAGTTCTTCTGTTCGACTCTGAAGAATGCTTCAAACTGTTTCTTCCCTGACATTAGATATGCTGGTAATTGAAGACACTGGTGCTTTGTGTCAAAGTTCATTCCCTACCAAAGTGCTGATTCCATGCCTCATGATAATCAGATGCCACTCTAGTTTGAATCGTGGGGTCATGCAGCACTGAAGCATGCACAGTGTGTACATGTCTTTTGAATTTCACGTGCATAATGTAAGATTTTATCTATCAATCATGTGCCAGGGGAGCTTACCTTTATTAGAGGAACTTATAATTTGCTTTTTAAAATCAAGTTATAAGCAAAACCACTAGTCTTGCTCTAAGTAAACATTATAACAGGCATTCAGAGTGCTTTATGGAGTGGTGGCTAGGTAGAAACTTTGTGAAGTCAATCTTTGGATGAAGTTATGATACTTTATGAGTTTTCTGTCATTAGTGGGCATTGTTTACATCACAGTTACCGAGGCAATTCTCGTCAGCCTGTGTCCTGGGCAACCAAATGTTACCATTCTCTTCAAGGCATCACAGCATTTTTTGCTGAGCTTGCCTGTAAGCAGAGGGTTTGTAGACTATGTTCCCAACAAGCATTCAGTAAGAATGGACAGGATCTGGGCTGAGCGAGAAGAAAAATTCCAGCTGATCAAAAACAAACAAGGTGAATGTTTTGGAAGATGAACAGTGTTTCTGAGCCCAAATGTCTGATGTTGATTCTGGTAAAGGTTGAACAAAGTAAAATTTAGTGTCATATTCTACCACCGACTCTCCTCAACCAACAACTTTGATTTTGGATATACATTGTCTTTTTCTTATCTTTTCTACATCTTTCTCCCTAATGTTTGGCTTTCATGTCAAACATTTTTTTTTGTCATCAACTTGACAGTTTCCCCCCAATTTTTATCTATATAGTTTTAAAAGATAGTTTGGGGGAATATAAAGATATATGGAGCCGGAAAAGCACTGTGAATATGCGATTTTAGAAACGAATACTATCTCCTCTTTCAACCCATCATATTAAAAATTGAGTCTGATTATATCCGTTATGTTACTCTTCACATTTCTTAGAGTTTAGTTAATCTTTTATTAGAATTTGATTAAAATTTTAATATAATGATTTCGACTGATTTTTATCTTGTGAAAATAGTATCACACTAGTTCTGATGTAAGGTCTGTAGAGCAGTGGTCAGTCTTAATAAGCTGCAGATGTGCCTTACCTGCTACATTTACTTTCATGAATAAAGTTTTATTTGCTGTTGGTAAGACAACGAAATTATGGGACATGCTTTTATTCAAGTAGGGCTCACATCTGGGTATACATGGAGGTGGAAGCATTAAGGGCAGCTCAGCATCTACTCTGGTTGCTGAACTTAGGAAAGTCAGTAAGAAACATGAGCCAGATGCCTAGAAGGATAGATTCCTATCACGGTGCATACTTACAGACGGGTTAGAAAAGATAGTAGCAGACGGAGTGCTCTGGAATTCAGCACTTGATCACGAATACTTCTTTTGAGTAATGACTCTAGGTTACATTTAAGGAATCTGCGTATCAAATTCCTTAGTTTTCATAGAAGGTAGTAAATAGTGTTCTGTTGTTGAAAGTAAAAGGTGAGGAGTGTGGGAATGATGTTTCCTTACCTTTTGTGACTGGGTGATAAGATACTACCTTACCTGTATTTGACATTTTAATATTTTGCCCTTTGGTTTTCAGTTTGATTTTTAGATTGCTCATTTTAGCAAATTGAGCCTCAGCAGTAAGAGCATTTCACTTTGGCCTCATCTCTTTGTGTATCTCCCAAAGAGAAAGCAGTCAAGGATAGAAAATTTAAATAGGTTAAAACCTGCCTCTCTTTAAGACTCTCTTAGACTCAGGTTTGTCACATTTTAACAAGTTTCCCTTTCATTTTTAGAAAAATACTTTAGGATCTTTTATTCTTAAGCAGTCTCTTTTTGTTGGATAGTGGATATAATAATATGCTAGGGTGGGTTTAGGAATGTCCTTGGGGGTGTTATACGGAAATAAAAATTCCCTAGGGAGAGTTAAGAGATGAGAGGAAGGGAAAGAGGAAGCATGTTATTGTGGAAAAAGCAGTAGAAGATGTAGAAATGAATTATAATTCTGCTTTGCAAGTAACTTTGCAAATTACTTCTACTGTCAGAATTTTGATTTTTTAAGCTATAAAATTAGGATAGTGGGTTATGTAAAATCTATGACATTTGTCAGTACTATAATTCCATGACTTATTGTTGGGAGTCAGAATTACAAAAGGGATCATGGTGTTAGCAAGTAGGCATGATGGTTTTGATATTATGAATTGACACAGGGAACTGGTCTTAGCCATAAAGAATGATATTTCCATGAGAAGAGATGCTTGAAGACCTGCCAAAGGGAAGGCATGGGTTTTTGTATGGAAAGATACCCAATGCTGCAAGTCTAGGCCACATGAGTGGCTAATCAGCATTTCAATCAGATACCTAAGGCTAATTAAAAATACATACTTTTAATGAAGTGTCCTTTAAAAGTGATTTGTTTTAAATGTATCTTTAAAAGCCTTGGAGTATGTCGTAGCTCGGTCTTTAAGTTACCTACTGTCACTCAGTGATGGTGTTCATATCCTGAGCTCGGAACTTCATGTAATTTGCCCAATTTTCTCTTTAGTAGGTTGATCCATTTGAATTTGCTTTCAGTGGTAGTTTTCTCTTTTATTCCCATCCATAGTTTTCTTTTTCCAGTGCTGTCATAAAACGTCTCTAAGGTTTCTGTCCCCCTCCTTATCCCAGATGGCCCTCGTTCTGCAGGCTGGCGGGAACACATGGAACGACGGCGAAGGTTTGAGTTTGATTTTCGAGATCGGGATGATGAACGGGGTTACCGAAGGGTGCGCTCTGGCAGTGGCAGCATAGATGACGACAGGGACAGCTTACCAGAGTGGTGCTTAGAGGATGCTGAAGAGGAGATGGGCACATTTGACTCCTCTGGCGCTTTCCTCTCTCTCAAGGTAAACGTGTGTTTTAAATGGCATGACAGGCACTGACCTTCTACCAAATCCAAACATGGCGTTAAACTTTGGCTGTATTTTTTGCTACAGAAAGTGCAGAAAGAGCCTATTCCAGAAGAACAGGAGATGGACTTCCGGCCTGTAGAAGAAGGGGACGAGTGCTCTGACTCGGAGGGTAGCCATAATGAAGAAGCCAAAGAGCCTGATAAGACAAATAAGAAAGAGGGAGAGAAGACAGATAGAATAGGAGTTGGTGAGGCGCAGTTTTGTCTTTTACCTTTTTTACTATCGAACCAGAAGTTTCCTAAATTGTTAATTTAAGATTACTTCATGTTACAGAAGCTAGTGAGGAAACACCCCAAACCTTAACATCATCTGCTAGACCAGGTACTCCTTCAGATCACCAGGCTCAGGAAGCACCACAGTTCGAGAGAAAAGAGGACTCCAAAACTGAACAAACAGAAAAGGCTGAAGAAGAGAGTCGGACAGAAAATAGTCTGCCAACCAAAGTGCCCAGCAGAGGGGACGGTATGTATTTATGAGAGTGATAAGCATTGGGATTCTGCTGGGGCCGGTGATCAAATGACCAATAAGAAAGGCTTCTGTCTGTGCCTCCAGAACTACTACTAGTGGTGAGTTCCTCGAGTAGATTACTTCCCTGGTAAACCTAGTCAAACACTGCTTCCCACATATGTGTCCATCCCTGAATTCACCAAACTAGTTAGAGGAAGGAAGATGGAGCTCAGGAATCTCATTTCCTAGGTTGTTAAGACATAACTACCATGCTCAGTCCAGCAAACTGGGCTACTGATCCTCTGTAGTGATTTGATTCCCACATCAGCCAGGTACCTTTGTCTCATGCTAAGACTGTGGGTGCCAGATGACACACCAAGTGCCATTGTTCCAAAAGAGGCCAAAAAGGGCATGGATGGAAGTCTCATCACCTTTACTAGAGAATAAGCTTAAAGTATATTCTCCACCGTTACTATATTGATTTCAAATTGCTCATATACCTTTGTAGGCAATATTAATGTTCATTTCCATGTTTATTCTTGTACATATTTTAAAAATGACATTGTAATGCCTGGTGTTGAAGGGTTAATTGATTGGTTCACCATGAAAATGCACACCATTTAACGTGGCCTGTGAGACGTCGCATGATCTGACACCTGCCTCCCTCCGTGTAGTGTCAGCACTAGTCTCTGACTCCTTCGTGCTATTCACCAGCCTCACAGCCTGTTAGGTCCCAAAATGTGCCTTGTTCTCTTGTCTTATGGCTTAGCACGTGTTCTTTTCTGTGCTTGACATTCTCCCACCCCTCGTTCCCACGCTGGCTTAGGTGTCTTGTTTCTTAGACAACCAGCACTACGTCTAATGTAGTAATACAATATTATAAAGATCTGTTTATCTTTTTTGCCCAATAAACTAATATTTAGAGGGCTTGAACCAAGGATTTCTTTTTAGTTTTTTATGTCTTGAACAAAGCTGAATGAATGAATTCAGCAAATATTTGAATCTCTACTGTATACAGAGGGTGCCAGTGCCAAAAAAGTGTATACACATTTTAAGAAAGGAAAACTATTAAACTTGTAGTACTCAATGTATACCGATAACAAAAGATGAATACAAGTCACGTTTGCCTTCTGCAATTACAAGAGTTACTCAAAGTGGTTACCATCAGCATCCAGACACTTCTGATTACGGCGAACTACCACTTGAGCAACGTTGACCAAAGTGCCCAGTGTCTGCATTGTTTTGGCCCCCCTGGGATGTCCGGCAGGGTGTGACTTGTACATTTGGAGACTTGTTTCATTTGTGGTAGTCATTTTTCAGTTATGATGGCCCCAAATTACTCGTGGTTCATTCTCTTGAATGTACATGCCTGGGGCTTTATTCTAGGAGATTTTAGGATGGGCTTAAAATACACATGTACTTTGAGAGTCTTCATAGATGTGCATTAAAGATTGAAGCTCTGGGTTTAGGGGAGATAAAGCATGTGTATATCATAACCTAGGGCAAAAAGGAACTACATGAATTCCACAATTGGCAGACTCCTGGAATGCTTCAGGAAGCAAGTGTCTTTGAGTTTGTCTTGGAATAATATGTAGAATTTGGAGGTAAGTGTAGCTGGATAAAATGGGAGACGGCATTCCAGGAGTAGCTAGCAGTGGAGCAAGCGTGAGGAAGTGGGACTGACCTAGGCATGCGCAGGAATCAGCTCCTGTTTTTATTTAGATGATGTATGAGGTGTGAAAGGAGAATGGTGGCAAACATGGCTGGAGCATGGACTTGATAACTGTATGAAGGGTTGATGCTGTGATGACAGATGGCTGCAGTGTGACCTGCTGGGCTCCTCAGCAATCACTTACCATGGAGGCAGTGTGCCTGTAAAGGGAGATAGTGGCAGATGAGGTTTCAAAGTAGCAATTGGTAGGACGCAGTCACTGCTCATACGTCAGGGCCAAGGAGAGGGAAGAAGCAAAGATGAGGGAGGTGCCTGAGAGGATTATGGTATCGTCAGCAGAGAGAGTAGAAGTTGAAGAGCACATTGGGAGGGGAAAGAATCCATTCAGTTTTGAACATGGGTTCTGAGGTGTTGATGAGAAATTAGGTAGAGATAGCCAGGGAGCAATTGTGAGTAAGGGACTATAGCTAGATGGGAAGAGTTCAGGGCCAGAGAGAGGATGAAAATTCACAAAATTACACATACTTGTTAGGGGTGAAAAGAAAAGTAGACTGAGGACTGACCCTTGGGTAATTCCTATTTTTAGAGGATAAAGAGGAGCCAGAGAAAAGTCTTCAGAGGCAAGTGTGAGTGCAGGACGACTAAGGAAGGACAACGTTTTTAGCTTAGATTTGGGCAGATAATGTCAGATGCTACCAAGAGGTTGGATGAGGAGGATAAGGAAAATATTGGATGTGGGGACTTGAGGTCACTGCTTATCTCGGGGAGAGAATCTGTACTTACTGGAGGGGTGGGTGTGGAAGTCACCGTGTAGCAGGTGTGGGTGGTGGCGAAGTGGAGACAGCTTGTGTACATTGTCCTTTTAGATTGGCAAAGGAAGGGAAGAGTGAGAGGGGCAGGAATTTGGAGAAGCTCTCTGTTATTGAACAAACAAGGTTTCATAGGGGAAGCTGCAGTTGTATCGAATTCCTTCCATCCCCCTTTCCTCCTGAAGAGCCAACACACAACCTCTTTGGCAGTCTTTATTCTTACTGAGAACAACAACTGCGCGGGACAGGTAGACAGACTCCAAGTGGTTTTCATTGTCCTACAAAATGTAATGTATTGAGTTACATTAATTATGACTTGAAATAGGTACTTACTCAAGATAATTGCAGATATTTTTAATAAAGCTTTTGATGATGAGATATGACATCTTTGAGAAGATTTGCAGGGCCTTGTTAAGTGTCTTTACTATGTGGAGACGTGATACAAAGAAGGAATTAGACTGATGCGGTTTGTTTTCAGGAGGCAGACCTGCAGCTGTTGGGTGGATGCTCTGGTGACACAGAGGACAGCCAAGGGCTGTCGGAGGCCCTTGGATACCTTTTACTCCTTAGTTTTGTCTTTCTATGGCGGTACTTCTGACATTGTAGGGAGAAATGCTACACTTCTCCATAGGAAGTTGCTGCCGTATTCATGACACAGGTCACGTTTCTGTTGAACCCATTTAGCAAGCTGCCCAACGTGAAAATGCAGAGTTATCCTTCATAAGAGTCTCTATATTTTAAAGGGTTTTCATCTGTCTACGTTTTTTTCCTCTAGAAATGGTTCCTGATGTCCAGCAGCCCCTGTCACAGGTTCCTTCCGATCCAGCCTCTTCTCTTCTCATACTTCCACCACCTGGTCCCAGTCCTACTGCTGCCCTCCGGCCAGTCGAAACGCCGGTCGCAGGTGCCCCTGGAATGGGCAGTGTTTCCACAGAGCCGGATGATGAAGAGGGTCTCAAACATTTGGAGCAGGTAAAAATCAGACAGTCCTTTCTTTTCCTCTCCTCTGATACTGCCATAAAAGTTGGAAGGCAATTAAAGAAGTAATCAAAAATGGAATTTTTGTGCGCTAGATCTTAAGTACTGGAAAAGTTGTTTGTGTATCTAGTATTTATTTGTGTGAGTAATTGTCTTTCAAATCATGTCATGCTTTTAAGTTTCTGCTATGTAGTAGTCATTATGTCAGGTTATTTTTTGCTCTTCTGAGGTTGCCCTTAGCTGTTTGCTTTTCTTTTTTCTTTTTGGAAATTAATGGAATCAATTAGCCAAAAATGGCTAATGCAAGCAGCTGTGGATGGACACTGTGTCTTCTGTGTATTTTGCCTGAAGTGTGACAGGAAAAATAGTCACACTCTCAGGATATTAAATCTTAGTCATGTCTCTAGGTTTCCCTAAGATTGTACGTACCATTATTTATGTGCAGAGTAAGTGACAGCTTGCTTTCTGCAGAAGAAATTATCTGTAGAAATACCATTCCTTCAGGGTGGGATGGTTGGTGGCAGGAAATGCTAAAGAAAGAAAGAAAGGGGGCAATGTCTTACTACAACTTGTGAAAGATTTTATTTGTAATTGTATTATTTGAGCCTTTGTGCTAGTAACACCCGTTTTTGCAGGTTTAGTTTATACAATTTAGGGTTGACCAATGGCTTATAAATTTAAAAACTACTCTTGTTAAGCATGTTGATTAGAAGCCTGGGTTTTGATCCATCCAGTTGGTATTTTAATCTCAGTTTGGTTTGCTTAATAATTTTGAGACCTTGGCCTCTCTGAGCTTTAGTTTCCCCTTCTGTAAAATGGGTATAGTACCTGTTTCATAGCATTGCACGATGTGTTCCTTGCACAGTTAATGCCTTTCACAGATCAGGTGGTCCAAAAAAGGCAGGCTTTTTTTTTTTTTTTTTAATGTATACAAGTAATTATGCAGGATCATTTGTTTCACAATCCATTTTTTATTTTTCTCTTAGCAAGCTGAGAAGATGGTGGCTTATCTCCAAGACAGTGCACTAGATGATGAGAGACTGGCATCAAAACTGCAAGAGCACAGAGCTAAGGGAGTCTCAATTCCGTTGATGCATGAAGCCATGCAGAAGTGGTATTACAAAGATCCTCAGGGAGAAATTCAAGGTAGGTTGTTCCATTCTGCTTTAAGTACAGTGTCTGCCATTACCTCCAGATTCTGTAAGATGGTGATTGTTTAATGTTAATTTGCATAATAGTAGAAAGGCTTTCTTTTTCTGTATGTGTAGAAGACATTTTTAGCGGCTTAGCCCCATACTACTTGATGATTTCAGTGTGGGGAGGGAGAGTCCAGTGAAAAGAAATTGAATACAGGGCCGCATGTGAGTGGTAATATGATAGAGACGTAAGCAGAATGCTTAAGACCCCCTCCGTTCTGGCATCCCAGCTGGTTAACTAGGCAGGTGGGTTACTTACCTCTCTGTACTTCAGTCTCCTTACCATAAAAAGGTGATGGCAGCAATCGTGAAAAATCTTGCTTCATGTTTTGCTGAAGTGGAGTTGATACTATAAATGATAAAGAACTATTAAAAATGTTTGAGAAGAGACAGTACCATATTATAAACTAATTCCTTAAAAGATTTGTTTGGTGCGTAAGTTAAAATAGAATGGGGAGAGAATACTTTAAAGGACATTTGTTGATTCTTCATTTCTGCTTTCGAAATCTTTGCTTATAACCTGAAATTGGTTGTTGACTGTATTAGTGTCAGTTTCATGATAGTGTTTTACCAAGTACAGCCATCCTGTGACCTTTCTCCAACGTAATAACTCCCTTTCCACTGTAGGTCCCTTTTCCCTGCTTTATTCTTCTCCATAGCATCTGTTGCTACCTGGCACTATCTGTATTTGTTCGTGATCTGTAGAATGTAAGGTACATGAGAGCAGTGCTGTGTGTTTAAATTTACTTTAAAGTAATTGTTGCTTCACATGTGGTTGTAAGAAATAATACAGAGATTCCATGTACCCTTTGCCCAGTTTCCCCCAATGGTAGCCTCTTGCAAAACTAGCTCAGCATCACAATCAGGATATTGACATAGATACAGACGAGGTTCAGAACCTTTCCATCTCAACAGGGATCCCTCATGTTGCCCTTTTATAGACACACTATTCCCTTCCCACTTATACCCCCTTCTCCTCCTTATTCATCCCTGGCAACCACTAATCTGTTCGCCATTTCTATATTATGTCATTTCAAGAATATTATATAAATGGAATCATACAGTATGTAACCTCTTGGGCTTGGCTTTTTTCAGTCAGCATAATTCTCTGGAGATTTATCCAGGTTGTTGCATGTATCAACAGTTTTTTGGTTTTTTTTGAATTTACTGAGTAGTAGTATTCCATGATATGGATCTATCATAGTTTGTTTAACCTTTTACTCATGAAGGGCATCTGGGTTCCACATTTTGGGTGTTACAATAAAGCTATAAAACATTCATGGATTGGTTTTTATGTGAACATAAGTCTTCGTTCCTCTGAGGTAAATCTTCAGGAGTGCAATTGCTGGGTTGTATGGTGATTACATATTTAGTTTTTTTAAGAAATCACCAAACTGTTTTTCCAAGGGGCTGTATCATTTGTATTCCCACCAGCAATCTATGAGTGATCCAGTTTGTCTATATCCTTGACAGTATTTGTTAATGTTACATGTATTGATATCTCACTGTAGTTTTTAATTTGCATTTCCCTAATGGCTAATGATGTTGAATATCTTTTTATGTGCCTATTAGCTGTTTATCCTCTTCAGTAAACTGTGTCATTTTTTTTTTGCCCATGTTATAATAGGATTGTTTGCTATTTTCACTTTTGAGTTTTGAGAGTTCTTTATATAGTCTAGATACTACTCTTTTGTTAGATACCTGGTTTGCAAATACATGGTTTGCAAATACAGACTTTCTCACAGTCTGTATCTTTTTATTCTCTAAACAGTCTTTCACAGAGCAAAAGTTTTAAATTTTAAGGAAGTCCAGTTGACCGATTTTTTTTTTTTCTTTTATGGATTGTGCTTTTGGTATTAAGTCTAAGAAGAACACTTTGCCTAGCTTCAGATCCCAAAGATTTTTTTTTCCTGTGTTCCCTCCCCCGAAAAAATTTACTGTTTTATGTTTTACATTTAAGTCTGTGATCCATTTGCAGTGCAGTTTTGTATAAGGTATAGGACCTAGATGAAGGTTTACTTTTTTTGCCTATGGATGACCAGTTGGTCCTGGACCTTTTGTTGAACAGGTCCTCTCTCGGATTGTTTTTGCACCTTTGTCAAAATTCAGTTGAGCATGTTTGTGTTGGTCTGTTTCTGGATTCATTCATTCTGTTCCTTTTATCTATGTATTTGTCCCTCCACCAATACCACAGTCTTGATTACTAGCTATGTAAGGGTTGAAATTGGGTTGATTGATTCCTCCTGATTTATTTTTCTTTTCAAAATCGTTCTTAGCTTTTCTAGTTCTTTTGCCTTTCCATAGAAATTTTAGAATAATCTTGTCTGTATTTACCAAAAATCTTGCTGAGATTTTAATAGGAATTATATTAAACTTCTATACCATTTTGAAGAGATTCAACATATTTACCATGTTGTCTTCTAATCCATGATATGGTATGTCTCTCTATATAGATCTTTGATTTCTTTCATCAGCTCTGTGTAGTTTTCAGCATAGATTCTATACATGTTTTATTAGATTTCACCTAAGTATTTTATTGTTTTTGAGCAATTATAAATTTATTATATTTCAGTATCTGTG
This sequence comes from Rhinolophus hipposideros, assembly GCF_964194185.1. Taxonomy (NCBI): domain Eukaryota; kingdom Metazoa; phylum Chordata; class Mammalia; order Chiroptera; family Rhinolophidae; genus Rhinolophus; species Rhinolophus hipposideros. Next base: position 95,351,273 of record NC_138052.1, read on the forward strand.
TGTTCATTGCTACTATATAGAAGTGAATGTTGGATGTTTATCTTTATCCTGTGATCTTGCTGAGCTTACTTATTAGTTCTAAGAGTTATTTTTTGTTAGATTCCATAGGATTTTCTAAATAACATTATTTGTTATTTACAAATAAGGACAGTTTTAATTTTTCATTTCCAATCTATGTGCCTTTTATTTCTTTTTGTTGCCTTTATTGGCTATTCCAACACTGTGTTGAATAAGAGGGATGAGAGCAGACATACTTGCCTTGTTTTTCCTGTGTTCCTATCTTAGGGGGAACACATTCAGTCTTTAATATTAAGTGAAATGTTAGCTACTGGGTTTTTGTAGATGCCATTTATCAAGTTGAAGTACCCTATTTTTTGAGAGTTTTTATCATGGTTGAGTATTGGATTTTGTCAGATGCTTTTCTACATCTATTGATCTGATACGATTTTCTTCTTTAGACAGTTAATATGGTGAGTTATTACGTTGATTGGTTTTTGAATATTGAGCAGGTTTGCATCCTTGAAATAAATGCCATTTGGTCATATACTCTTTTTATATATTGCTGAATTCTATTGGGTAATATTTTGTTAAGGGTTTTTCTATCTATGTTCATAAGGAATGTTGTTTTGTAGTATTTTTGTTCTGTTTTGTTTTACTTTCATTTTCTGGTTTTGGTATCAGGGTAGTACTAGCTTCATTAAGGGATCTGGAAATTATTTCCTGCCCTTCTGTTTTCTGCAAAAAGATTGTTTAGAATTGGTATTAATTCTTCTTGAAACGTTTGGTGGAATTCTCCAGGGAAACCATCTGGAGACTTCTTTTTTGGGAATTTAGAAATTGCAAATTCAAAGTCCTTAGTAGTTTAGGGCTATTTGAAATTATCTGTTTAATATGGGCGAATTGTGGTAGTTTGTTTTTTGACGAATTGGTCCATTTTATCTAAAATGTCAAATTTGTGTGTGTAAAGTATTCCCTTATTATTCCCTTACCTTTGTGATAGCATTCCCTTGTTATCTTTTTGATGTCTGCAGGTTCTGAAGTGGTATCTCACCCTGTTTCATTCCTCATATTGGTAATTTGTTCAGCCCTCTTTTTCTGTTTGTCAGTCTTATTAAAGATTTGTTAATTTTACTGATCTTTTCAAAGGATCAGCATGTTTCACTAATTTTTTTCACTGTTGTTTTTAGTTTCAGTATTGTTGATTTCTACTCTTTATTATTTCTTTCCTTCTATATCTTAGGGTTTATTTTGTTCTTCTTTTTCTAGGCCTTTAAAGTGACAGCTTATGTTATTTTGAGGCTTTTCCTCTCTTCTAATGTAAGCATTTATTACTATAAATTTCTCTCAGCACTTCTTTAACTGCGTACCATAAAATTTGACATACATATTTTCGTTCAGTTCAGTGTTTGTTTGTTGTTTTTTGTTTTTTAATTTCCCTTGAGACTTCCATTTTTAACCTATGGATTATTTAGAAATGTGTTGTTTAGTTTTCAAGTGTTTGGAGATTTTCCTGTTATCTTTCTGTGTATGAGTTCTGGTTTGATTCTTTTGTGGTTGAAGAACATACTGTATATGATTTCAATTTTTAAAAATGTATTCTGACTCTGGGTGGTGAACACACAATGGGATTTATAGACGATGTAATACAGAATTGTACACCTGAAATCTATGTAAATTTACTAACAATTGTCACCCCAATAAAATTAATTAAAAAAAAATGTATTGAGGGGCAGCCCGTTATCTCAGTTGGTTAGAGCACGATGCTCGTAACACCAGGGTTGCAGGTTCGATCCCTGCATAGGCCAGTGTGAACTGTGCCCTCCATAACTAGATTGAAACAACTACTTGACTTGGAGCTGATAGGTCCTGGAACACACTTAAAATAAATAAAGAAGTTTAATTACAAAAAACATTATTTGTGTCCCAGAATATAGTCTGTTTTGCTGTATGTTCTGTGGTACTTGAATTTTGTTATTTTTGGAGTATTCTGTAAATGTCAGTTAGATTTTGTTAGTTGATGATGGTGTTGAATTCTATAATGTGTTGGTTTTCTGTCTAGTTCTATCAGTTGTTGAGAGGGGTGTTGAAGTCTTGAGCCACAATTGTGGATTTGTCTGTTCTCTTTCAACTATAAGATTTTGCTTCACAATTTTGCAGCTTTGGTGCTTGTACCTTTACAATTACTATGTCTTCTTGGTGATTGACCCTTTATTATATATAATGTCCCTGTCTCCAATTTTTTTTGCTCTGAAGTCTACTTTATCAAGTACTAATATAGCCACTCTAGCTTTTGATTAATCTTTGCATGGTACATCCTTTTGTATCCTTTTACTTACCTCCCTCTATTGTTATACTTGAAATACTTTCTTGCAGACAGTATCTAATTGGGTCATGTTTGATGTTGCTGGGTTCTTCAGCTCCAAATCTGGGATATATGAGGTAAAATGAAAACTCCCTCAAGCCCCAAAGCCCTGAGTCAGTCTGCCTTCTTCTTCCACCAAATTTCTGAGTCCTCTTTTATTTGTCTTATATATAAGGTGCCAGGGGTTTTAGTTGTATTTATCAGGAGGAGCAGGAAAAGTACATCTATTCCATCTTCCTGGAAGTAAAAGATCCAGGACTTTGTTTTGTTTACCGCTGTATTCCCATAATTGGTTGTCAGTAAATATTTGCTGACTGAATAAATGAATGATTACTGAACAGAGTATATTTGTTAATTTTGTGTATAACATATTTATTTCTTACCATAAAACACCTAGAGAATGTTAGTTTTTTTCAAACCTTTAACCAAAGCCAGATTTAGTCTTACCTGGGTAAATGAATTATAATTTGTCTTAATTTAATTGATTATTCTTTATACTTTACTATCTTTGGAGTAGTCTATGAATGTCATCTTGTTGGGTGATGGTCTTGTTGATTTTCTGTCTAGTTCTGTCAGTTGTTGAAAGAGGGATCTTGAAGTCTTCACCTATAATTGTGGGTTTTAGTTGTGTAATCTCTGGCAGAAAATGAAAAGCAGGAAGAGCAGCATTCAGCCCTGCATGTTTCTATTTTCTGAGCTTAAGTGGATACAAAGTCTAAGAACAACCAACTCTCTTCAGTTTTATTTATATACTTTCTGACAAGTGGATCCTAGGGACTGAGTGACATGGAGACAGTTACGCTTCTTAAAAATAACTAAAGCACTGCTGAGAATCTGGGACTTGTAGACATAAGGCCTATTTCAAAATCATTTCTGTTGTATTATATTAGAAGCCTGTTTACCACCTTTGAAAATAAATTAAATTATTTTACAGATTATTTGAAGTGTGCCACCTGAAACGGGTTTACCTTGAGTGAGGATTAGACCCAGAAAACACTTTTTTTCCTTTTTAGCCTGAAAGGATTCTTATTGCCCTTCTGTTTTAATTGGTGTTGTTATAGGTCCCTTCAATAACCAGGAGATGGCAGAATGGTTTCAAGCTGGCTATTTTACTATGTCCTTATTGGTGAAGAGAGCATGTGACGAAAGCTTTCAACCTCTTGGTGATATCATGAAAATGTGGGGAAGGGTTCCCTTCTCTCCTGGTCCAGCTCCTCCTCCTCATATGGTAAGTACCTCACAGCTCACCCAGAACACATGTTAAACACAGGAGCACTTGCTTCTGTTACATCTAAAGATGAGAAACTATAGTTATTTTAAAGTAATTGCAGTGGCTCTGGGAATTCTGAATCGGAGACTGCGTACCTAGCTATAATGATCTTTTCAAAACTCAAATACCCATGCCCCCCTCCTCCTTACCCCCACCGCCGCCCCTCATGCACACACACTTGCTTTCTCTCAGAAACAGAATCTTTCAGTAGCTCTCCAGCAGGTGTAGAGGGAAGAACAACACCGTATCCTGACCTGCCTACCAGATCCGGCATGTTGGGGCACATCCCTTCCCACGTCGGAGCTTTTGCCTTCATCTGCTGTGCTCCTGCACGGTTCACTGTAGAGTTCCCTGTTGCCTCTACTTAGAGTGCGTTCTCCTCCTCCTCCCCTCCATTTGCCTTCTGACTCATAAAGCTCCTAAATTTGAGGTTTACCTTAAAGCAAATGTTGCTAATAATAAAGTCCAGTGCTTTGGAATATTTTGAAGACTTTAAAGAATATTAGGTACTGATATTTTATAATAACTAAAAATGGGATCAAATGTCACCCCTCCCTGTAGTATAGTGGCAGTGGCGTACCTTTGAACGGGAAATCTCACTCCTTGCAGCTGCTCCTGAGCCTGTCGCCGTAGAGCTCCTTTTGGAGAGCTTTGGATCTGGGCCTTAACTTTTCCTTCTCCAGGCAGGAGTGTCTCCAGGTAGGGTGCTGGCCATAGCCAAAAGTAGCCATAGTCAGAAACTTGTAGTGTGAACAGTGGATTTTCATAGTGACATCACCCCTGACTTTCTCATCAACTGCATATCAAGGGCCTGTGCCAGGCCTTGTGGTAGGTTCTTAAGAGATGAAGGTGAATAAGACACAACCTCGGTAGTCAAGGGAGTTTATAGGTGAGAATCGTGGCTCTCAAACATTTTGACCATAGCCTGTAGTAAAAAAACAAAAATGAGTTTTACATCACTTCTCTGTGTGTATATATATGTGAAACAAGTTCCACAAAACATTTTGTGCCATGCACATATTTTGTTCTCTTTTTTTCCTTTTCTGAATATACAAATGTTGATCTTGACCTAGCAATTGATTTCACAATGCACAGATAGGTTGAGACCTCCTGTAGTTTGGAGAGCAGTGAAGATTCCTAGGTTAGGAGAATTATTTCTGACATTTCTGTTGTAAACCCAAAGAAAAATTATACTGTGTACTATTGTATATAAATTTAACTTACATACCAACTTTAAGTTTTATTTCTCTTCTCTGAAATTGGGATGAGTTTTTATCTTGATGTTTCTGAGCTGAAAGCTCCTTTGGAGCTTGACATACATTTATTTCCTGACTTGCAGTTATAGGGCTAAGCCTCAGTCAGACTCTCTTAGGGGAAAAACCAGGCGCAACTCTGCTTCCTGTCAGCGATTGCCATTGCCCTGAAGTGAAGTACACTGAGAAGAATCCACCTTGCTGATGAACATACCTGGAAACCTAGGTTTTCATGTAGAAATTTTAGATTAACCTAGCATAGCTTCCATCTAGCTTCAGTATTTAATGAGAAAGAAAAATGTCCCTGAATTTCAAATATTTTATTCCAAACTGTAATTTGTGTATAATAAAGATATAAGCTATTCACTAAAGATTTGCGTAAGTTTAGTCTATGTCACCCGTATACTTTTACAGTAGTTCCTCTTATCCACGGAGGATACGTTCCAAGACCCCCAGTGGATGCCTGAAATCGCAGATAGGACCCAATCCTATATACTATATAGACTATGTTTTTTCCTGTACATACATATCTATGATAGTTTAATTTACAAATTAGGCACAGTAAGAGATTAATAACAGTAACTAATAATAAAATAGAACAATTACAACAGTGTACTAAAATACCAATGTGGTGTGCCACTGCCCCCCCCCCCCCCTCTGATAACCAAGACAGCTATTAAGTGACTTAACTGGCAGGAGCATCTACAGTGCAGATATGCTGGACAAAGGGATGATTCATGCCCCAGGACATCCCCAGGACATGCCCCAGGAGGGACGGAGTGGGAATTGCATGAGATTCATCACACTACTTAGAATGGTTCGCAGCTTCGAACTTACAAATTGTTTGTTTCTGGAATTTTTAAATTGGTCCACAGTTGACCGCAGGTAACTGAAACCTTGGAAAGTAAAACCACAAGTAAGGGAGGTGTGCTGTGTTTCTGTTACCTTACACTTCACAGTTCATTCTTTTTCCCTTCACATTTCATACATTTTTCAGCTTTTCAAAATTTAAATTCCTGCCATGTTATTTGAAATATAAGCTAAAAAACAAGGTTTTGCTGCAGTTTATTTTCTAGAACTATGATGTATTAATAGCAATAGGAAAATCTAATTTTGGGGTAGAGAATTACAGTTTTCAAAGTTTTTATATTCTTTTTAATTTAAAATTTTTCATCATCTTAAGAAGACATACTTACATACTGGCTCCCTGTATTCATTATGTGCCATTATAAAATTCCTACCGTAACTTTTCCTTTAACCTTTAGTTTTATTCCTTTCTGTTTGTCCCATTTCAGTAATTCCTACATGACCTCCAAATTTATGAATCACTTTTAAGATTGAGAGAATTATACTTTTTTTCAGTTACACTAGTAACTAGTACAGTTCAACATTCAGCTTCAAGGGCCAGAGAAGACAGCAGCTGAAATAAGGACCCTGTCCTACCTTGGTTGAGTCTCTTATATACAGACAACCACCTTCTTCCACTAGATGGCACTGTTTGGTTTTTAAAGATGCCTGAGTTTTTATAGTTAAGCGTTTTGGACATAAAGGTGAAGTGGGAAATGAAGGTCTGGATTTGTTTCGCTTTCAGATATATGTACTAAATGACTTTTAGGCTCTTTGCAATTTATTCAGTGGTATTTCTTCCCTCCTCCCTTCACTCCCAGGGAGAGTTGGACCAGGAACGACTGACCAGGCAGCAGGAACTCACGGCTTTATACCAGATGCAGCATCTTCAGTACCAGCAGTTCCTAATACAGTAAGAGCAGCGATATAGTAATGAGTGTACCACAGCACCTAAGGGCTTTACATATAATCTGCTCATGTGTGTCACCTTTTATTGCACAAAACTGAAAGTTTATAGGGTACTTCAGTACCCAGCTAGTGGCATGTTAACCACTATACGTTCTAAGTTTGGTCTTCTTAAATACCAGAAGATGATACATAACTATAATCTTGTAAGGTCTTTAGCTCCTAAAGCAAGAATCAACAGGCATGCTAAGAACTAAGTGCCTCCTAAATGGCTCAGCTTTGAATGTCACAGAGAAAAACATACATGAGAGGACAGGAAAGAAGTAAAAGTTTAAACTGTTACAGGTGGTGTGGGATGATGACAGACTCACTTAGGCTGTGCGTTTCTTTTGTAGAAGTAAGATTGGCTGTCATCGGTGCAGAGGTTGGCAGCCTGATACCTGTTTTTATAAGCAGCTTGATTGGCACACAGCCACACCCATTTGTTTGTGCATTGTCTATGATGGACAACAGTGGCAGAATTGAGTGTTTTCTATGGTTTACAAAGCTAAAAATATTTACTGTCCTGCTCTTTACAGAAAAAATTTGTCTACTGCTGGCTGATCTAGTGAAAAAAAAATCTTACCTAAAAATTTCCAAGCTGAAAGATAAATTTGAGCATTTTTATACAACTGATTTTATTTTTGCAAAGGTGCTTCATGTGGAAATAGCTGTTTGAATCTGTTTGATTTTAATTTGTTTTCTGATAAGAGGCCACATCTTGAGGGAATTTACCATTTTTTGACATTCTATGATTTTGGTTTTTTTTGCTGTCCTCTTTCAGAAGCATGTCATCTATAAGTTCAGTTCTTTCTAGAATGAAGTATAGAATTTTCTGTGTGACTATTATGAAGAATTATAAAAAACATATTTGATAGCTATTTCTTGTGGTATTTGGGGTGGGGATGGACTGAACCATGTCTTTTATTGTCTTAGTAAATAAACTAAATGTGGATGGATAGGTTACACTTTATTTTACTTTTTGAAGACAACAGTACGCACAGGTTCTGGCTCAACAACAGAAAGCAGCGCTGTCTTCCCAGCAACAGCAGCAGTTGGCTCTTCTCCTCCAACAGTTCCAGGCTCTGAAGATGAGGTTGGTGGTCATTTCATGAAGTGTCACATTGTGTGTGTGTCAGAGAAAGAGAAGAAAGGAAATAGTGTGTGTGAACTCTGCTATCAAAATATCCACACACAACAGAAAACTGTTATGTGTAAAAACAGTATCATTTATTAAAATAATTAAGCTGGAGGTAAAGCATTTGTTTGCTTTTTACTCAGAGGATAAATTTGGAATGATAACCAAAGAGTAACAGCACTTGAGAAGTAGTGTAGTCTTGTGGAACCAGCAACAACAAAAATTGTCGTCTGGACGATTAATCCCATTTATAACCCTGATATCTCAACAAAGTATTAACAATGCCACACGGGGTTATAATTTTTCAGAACCCCAAATCTGTTAAGGTAGGGTAGGTCAAAGGAAAAGGGAATTATGCTAGAAGTCATAAATTTCTGCTGTTTCAGATTATCATTCAGGTTATTACTTGTTTTACCCTCTGTAAAGGTATTGGTTACTGCTCTCAAAAGCCTTACTGTCCATTTTAATTGGAACCTTTAACATTTCTCTTTTGAGTTACAAACTGTCCTGTCAGGCAGGTTATGTGGTAAGATCTCCATTTTACAGATGGGCAAACTGGGACTCTGAGAGGCTAAAGGACGTGGTTGTCACAATATACAGAAAACTTCCGACACAGAACCAACCTGCAGACCTTTTGACTTGCTGTCTATGGGTGTTTCCATTATAACCTGCCTCCGTGATTTATTGAGATATTCTGGATTTTTCTTCTTTTTTAAGATAGTAGGTATATCCATTAATTGAAAATCAGTGTTTGCTAATTCCTTGAGGAGTCCAAAAGTGTGACCATTGTGTCTCTCTCTCTTTGTTCCTCTCCTAAATGCTTTGGTAGTGTTACATTTTAGTTAAAACAGTGAAGGAGTTTTCTGGCCAGATAACCTGGCAAATCTACATTTAACATAGAAATTCCTCATTATTTTTGCAAATGACAAGAACAAGTTAATTTTTGTATTTCCCTTTTGCAGAATGTCTGATCAGAACGTCATTTCCTCAGTGACTCGGTCTGTGTCAGTGCCAGATACAGCATCTATCTGGGAGCTTCAGCCAACAGCCTCACAGGCTGCAGGTAAAAGCTTCGACTGGCCTTTGGTGGCACTCCTAGGATTTAGACTCGAATAACTTTATAATTCACTTTTTTTAAAATACCAGGGTTTTTTAGGTTTGTTTTTTTTTTTTTTACCTGTTTTGTATTAAATACTAACAAAAAGTTCCTTGTCTTTTCTATAGACTCCAGCAAAGGATAGAAAGTGTTGTTGAAAATACACTATTAAGGATTTGCTAGAAATTATTTAGTAGATAAATTTCTTGAATTTGAGCCAGCCTCTGTTTTTCATGTTCCTCTAATCAGTGTGTAAAAGTCTTTTAAATTGTTTTCGATCTCTTCTGCCAGAGTGAAAAATACAAGTAGTGATGAGCTATTCTTCTTAGCCAAGGGTAGCTATATAGGTTAACACCACAGGTGCCCAGAAGTTTGGGGAAGAGAAAAGCCTGGTTTGAAGTGAACATCTTACTTCATTCTCTGATCTTTTTTGCATCAAATAAAAAAAACTGGGGGCTGGGATTTTTTAAAAGTCTTTATTGTGAAGCACTTCTGTTTCTTAGTGTCTGATATCTACAGAGATGGGTAGTGTGAATCATAGATAGTCCTTATAACAGGTTATAGTTTATGTTGGAAATTCTTAGGAACCATGGGCATTGATGAATTTTTCGTAGAGCTATTGAGCTATTCAGCCTGTAGTTCTCCTGTTCATTAATTAACATCAGCCCTGGGGATTATGGCAGGAAAAGGACTGATTATTCTCCTTCATCAGCTTTCTGTACTGTATGTACCTTATTTTTTCTTAGTAGCTATTTGTAGTTAGAATGTTAAAATCCTCTCCAGTTTTTGGGAAACTAAGTACCTTATTAAATAATTTCTTTCTTTGGTATGATGCAATCAAGGTCCTTTACAAATAGTCCGCCAGTTTTATGTAGACAACAATTTATAGCCCATAAATAGCGCTATAATAGGAGTGTAGAAAATAGAGAATGTTGAAAAGTGGTGTCCTCAAATATTGCTGGCAATAGGAGAATAGATTTAGAAGCCTTTTTGTTTTTTACTTTCATATCTGACTCTGTGCTGCCTTTCAGGTCCACAGGACCTAGTGTCATTTGTGAGACCTGCCCAGCCTTTCCAGAGGCCTCCCAGCTCTTTTTCTCTCTGTCTATCTTTTGGCCCTCCCGTTTGTTAAAGTAAAATTCACGTAACAATTCAACCATTTTTCAGTGAACAATTCAGTGACATTTAATACATACACAATATTGTGCGACCACTTAGTTTTCTCTAGCTCCACAATTGGACCTCTCCTAACCCCCTTCTCCACGTGGTGTGCAGTAAGAGGTGGTGTGGCTGTTGGAAATGCCATGGGCATTGGGATCTAATATGGTGGGATTGAAATCCTAGCATGGCCATGGTGCTTGCCCTGTGTCCTTGGGAATGTTGGAAAACCACCTCTGACCCTTAGCTTGTGCATCTGTAAAATTGGAGGATGTGAACAGATATCTTACAAGGTTTTTTGAGGTTGAAATTAATTCCTCAGTAAATGCCTGGTATTGTCTTTCCCTCGAGGTGTGTTGAAGGGTGTTGATATGAACGAGAGCACTGGCAGTTTAGCCTCCTTCAGAGCAGAGCAGATACGTATGTGTGATGGGGCTCATTCAGGGGACAGGGACACAGCTTGTTACGTTATTCTCATGGGTATGTGGCCGAGCTTGTCGGCTCTGACGTTCCTCACTTCCTTTCCCTCGTTTTCTTACAGTTTGGGAAGGTGGTAGTGTATGGGATCTTCCCCATGACACCACGACTCCAGGACCTGCCCTTGAACAGCTTCAGCAGATGGAAAAGGCCAAAGCTGCAAAGGTCTGACCCTCCTTCTTCCACAGCCGCGCGTCCTTTCCAACTGCAGGACATAGGCGTTGCTGTAGGGAGTCTCTGTCCCTAGCTAGCTAACTACTTTTCTCCCTTTGAGTTTGCTGCTACTTAGCTGGTATGAGCACATACATGTTCTGTGAATATATATCCCCCAAAAGACCTTGAACAGAATGAAAATTACAAGTTTAAGTTAAAGTAATTAAAATTGGTTGGTTGACACATTAATGATTATGGTCATATGTATATTTTAGTTACATTATTCATGGTACAAACAAATGCTTGTTACAAATACTAAGACTAAGGAAACATCCACTGCATGGTTTATTAGACCCTTGATTGTAATTCAAGTTACCTGAGTTACTCGAGTTCCCACCTGGAACCTTTATAGTAATGGTTGTTTACATTTCTTAGTGTCCTCAGACACACAGCTAAAAAGCTCAGCGTTGATATTAGATCCTGTATTCCATTCACATCTTTTGGAGGAGCTAGGGATCCTGGATTTTGGTTTTAGTACTTGCCGGAAGAGGTTGTCTATCAACACTTAGTGTCACAGTAATGATTTCTGGGGTCTTGTTCCTATTTTACACTTAGTGCAGTCTTATCCCGTGGTGGTGGTAGTCTCCTTAGAATGCCCAGAATGGTGAAAAGGCTCATGGTCAGGGTCTGTCTCCGTAAATGAGTGAGAGACCGTAATTCAGACAATTCTTGAGTGTGTTCTAGTTCCTCAGTGCTTTGGGCTGGGAACACATACAAGGTGGGATCAAATAATATGGTGAGTAAAGTAAATTTATTAGAGTAAAAGACACATTGCCATTGATCCCTCTTAAAATACTCCCCCCCTCACTTCGAACACACTTATCCCATCGTTCTTGCCACTTTCTGAAGCAGTTCTGGAAGTCCTCTTTCGTGAGTGCCTTTAAGTTGCACTGTCGTGGTTGCCTTCATATTCTGAATCATTTTGACTCTGGGGAACAGCCAGAAGTCGCAGGTGCAGGATCTGGTGTATGAAGTGGATGAGGACACACTGCAATGTTTTTATTTGACAAAACTGCCATATACCAGAAGTGATGTGTGACATCGAGCACTGTCATGATGGAGGATGATTTATGGCACACTTTAAAACACACCTTCTCTCAACCCTGGCTCACACCCGACTGACTACACCAAATAAGTTGAAACTTGTCACACACTGTTACTTAGGTTCAACGCGCCGCTTCCGTATTAAAGATCCCTGCCTTTCTGTTGGATGGCACTCGGCAGCAGCATTCACTGTGTTTTTGTATCACAACAGATACAAAGTGAGGGGGAGTATTTTGAGGGGGATTAATGGTAATGTGTCCTTTACTGTAATACATTTTTTTTAAACATTCACCGTATTGTTTGATAACACCTCATCATAGATGATGAAAGATAGGAGCTTACAGCGGGGTGGGGTGGGGGTAGGGGATGATGATGACACACAGACAAGTAAGTCAAGAAAGCTCATGGGCCAGCTATCCAGTTGGAGCTGTGGGGATCAAGAATTGGGTGACACTCAATAGACAGTAATACCTGAGCTAACTTTCACTTGTAGGGCAGTAGGATTTAACCAAGTTAAAAGGTTTGGAGTTGACAGAGTAGTAGGAGGTAAAATTTAAAGTGCAGTTGAAGGAAGCAACACCTGTAAAGGCTCAGAAATGCAGGAGAACAGACTTAATTTGCTCTGGCCTCGACCCATGGAGCGTCTGAGGAATAAATAATGAAAGAGGAGGCTGAAGAAGATGAGGCAGGCCAGTCACAAGGATCCTCGCACATGTCGTGTTCAAGTTAGGATGTATTTTCTGGGTGAAGAATGGCGTTAATGGAAGCCTGGAAGTAATTTTTTGATGGAGGGTAGATGTTGTGCTGGGGAATGTGGGCAAAACAGGATTCTGGGGAACCAGATAAGAGACTCTTGAGAATGTAGATGAGGAAATGAGGGCCTGAACTATAGGCCTTCATTGGAAGGCCTATGGCAGTGGAACTGGAGACTAGGTACTGGATTTGACTAGGATTTAAGAACTATTAATGATGACATATGTCAAGTGGTTGGTCTTTAGGTTTCAAAGAATTATATCATTCTTCACACCAGCAGCTTTACAACATTGCTGTTGAGAGCTTGTAGCCACAGTGTTAGATCTTCAATCAGAAAATCTTCTGTCCGATGAGCAAAGAAATGGCTACCCCAAGAGAAGTCTGGGGTTACTCTCATATTGGCCTTTTCTCCCCCCAGTCTAGGAGATGTGACGTGTGGTAGTGTGGTGTGAGGAGGTTGGTAAGGGCGGAAGAGTGCACTCAGGTTAGAAGAGTGTAAACCTGTTCTGATGCTGGTCGCTCAGAGCTCTCACAGAGCTGGGTGCAACCCTCAGTGGCCGTAGAAATGACCACTGAATGGTAGTGTCTATACCGGGGGTGTCCAGATTGCGGCCCACGGGCCAACTGTGGCCCATGATCAATTGTTAATTGGCCCGCAGCAAATTCCAAAAAATATATTTAGTTTACTTAAATAAACCAGGGAAGGTAATACGTACTTCACCTCGAGTGAGTGGCCTGGCTGTTTGTGTATTTTACTGCATATGGCCCTTAGTAAAAAACATTGAAAAAAGTTTGGACACCCTCAGTCTGGACACACATTCCATCTTCTCCTAACGTACTGGGCAGGGATGTTGGAGTATCCCTGTATATGGCTTCACATTTCTAAGAGTGCTCTCGTGTAATCACAGCTAGAGCAGGAGAGACGAGAGGCAGAAATGAGGGCAAAACGGGAAGAGGAAGAGCGAAAGAGACAAGAAGAACTCCGGAGACAGCAGGAGGAAATTCTTCGGAGACAGCAGGAAGAAGAGAGGAAAAGGCGGGAGGAAGAAGAGCTTGCCCGGAGGAAACAGGTATACCGCTGAGAAATGTGGCTGGAGGGTTAGCACTGAGGGAGCACCTTCGGGGTCTCTCGCTCACTCCCACCATTACAGAAGTCGGAGTTCTCCAGGAGATGGTTTATCCAAGGTCAACAGCAGGATTAGAACCTTGGAAGACTCACTTCCCTTTAGAAAGAATGTCTGTCTTATCCACTCACACCCACTAGAGGGATATTCTTCAGTCCTAGTAAAACACTGGAATTGATTTCTTTTGCATATTTATTTCCTGGGGTTTTATAAGCTAGTTAGAATTTAGAAGTTAACTAAGTCTTTGCTTAAGTACTTACGACCAGTGACATTGAATGTTTTTCATGGTTTTTGGCTATTTGTTTTTTTGGGTGGGGAGGAATTATGTTCATGTGCTTGGCCCATTTTTCCGCTGGGACTTTTAAAGATCCCAATTGAAAAGATCCACTTTGCAATAGCCCCAGAGTCTAGCCTTTACCTCCCATTTCGTACTTCTTGTTGGCCACGAGAGGTACTCTGTGAAAAGCAAAAGGGCCTATGCTGGGATTAGATTAGCACTGCTAATATTTCTTAGAGTCACACTCTACCTTAGCATGTACGGACTCTGAGAAGTGCTGCAGTAAGGAAATCTTTTTAATTCTGTGTTGCTCAGTATTTCCTAAATTGTTTTGACAACGAGACCCTTTTCCGTATACTTACTATCTGTAGGACTTTGGTCCTTCAGAACGTGTTGTGGTACACACAGCTTTACTCAGTACTTCTGATTGGAGAACTTACGCCTACCTTACCAGGCATTTTTAGTGGCTTCATTGATTTGACTTCTCTGTACCCTAGATTCTCAGCTGATTAAAAGTAGGGGTTAACGGTACCAATGTAAACACCCAACCCTGAGTCCTAATGTAGCCATTTCTAGGGGTAACCAGTACATCTAGCTAATGCAGAAACCAGGGTCAACTTCACAGGACAGTGCTGTTTTTATTTTAAATACAAATCATTTTTAGCTCTTAATGTGCCTACTCCTGAACTTACATACTTTTTATTCTGTATGCTTTTTATATATACTGTTAACAGAGTCTTAGTGGCATATAGCCTATTCCTTTTCAAATTATGATGTAATATATTGAAACTCAGAATTACACACCCTTTTCATTTTAATATAGGAAGAGGCTCTACGACGCCAGAGAGAGCAAGAAATTGCGCTAAGGCGACAGCGAGAAGAGGAAGAAAGACAGCAGCAGCAAGAAGAAGCTCTTAGAAGAATGGAGGAGAGGAGAAGAGAAGAGGAAGAAAGGCGGAAGCAGGAAGAATTGTTACGCAAGCAGGTGACCAGATGGCTTACTGTTCTCATTGCTACTGGAAGCTAGGAATTAGTGATTAATAATGAAAGTATTCAGATAGCCTATCTAAAAGTTTTTCAGGTGGCTGAAAATTACCAGAAGAAACCTAATTGACTCTTACTACAGAAGTAACAACACTTTTGTAATAACTGTCCCACCTGCAATTATAAAAGCTGAACAAGATAGCAAAGAACCAAAATAAACAAAAAACAGACCACCCAAAAGAAATCCATAGACGATATACCCTTGAAAAACCAAGTGTGAGATCTACAAGTTGACAGCTTTTGCCTGAGGGTCATCCCCAATTCACTCTTTTAAAGGGTTCAGTTCGGTGCTGCTTAATATATTCACAAGGTGATGCAGTAAATTGCCACTGTCTAACTCTAGTCTGAGCATGCCGTCCTGCCACTACAGGCAGCCAGAACACCTAAGGCATTTCATTTCAGTGTTTAAGAGCAGGTTTTTTTTATTAATAGACTTTATTTTCAGAACCATATTAGAGATTCAGAAAAATTGGGATGATGGTACAGTTTCCCCTATTACTCTCTTATATTAGTATGGTACATTTGTCACAATAAACCTTATTGATGCACTATTAACTAAATTTTTATTCACATTTCCTCAATTTTCACAATTTATTCACATTTCCTCAGTTTTCCCGTCATGTCCTTTTTCTGTTCCAGGATCCCATCCAAAACATCACATTCATTGTTGTATCTCTTTAGCTTCTTCTTGGCTGTGATTATTTCTCAGAGTTTCCCTTGTTGGTGACTTAGACAGTTTTAAAGAATACTCGTCAATATATTGTAAGGTAACCCTCTATGGGAATTCACTTGCAGTTTTTCTCACAATTAAATGGGAGTCATGGGTGTTTAGGAGGAAGACCACAGAGATAAAGTGCCATTTTCATCACATCGTATCAGTGTACGTATCACCACCGTGACTCGTGCCTGCTGCCGTGGCACTTGTCAGGTGTCTCCAGTAAAGTTACTTTTCTTCCCCTTTGGGAGGAAGTCACTATGTCCCCGTCCACACTGGGGACATAGATTTTTGTTTGTTGATTAGATTGACACAAAGCTGGAAATTACCTGTTTTTGCCTAAGTTCTTGATTGAAATTCTTTGGGAAACCTAAGAGGTAGACAGTAGCTCCCAGGTTAGATGGTGTATGATTTGTCCTTTGGTTTATGCATTTGACAATTTACATGTTTAGTTAGTGTACTACTACATGCCAGTTATTGTGCTGGTTTCCTGGGGGAGTACAAAACTTTTAAAGAAACTGTTTCTGTCCCCAAGCAGCTCGCAGACCACATGGGTGATAAATATACAAGGAATAAATGCCACATTTAGGATACTTTCAGCTGCAACATCAAAACATTCACCTAAAAATGGCTTAAATAGTTGCCATTATCGCCTGACCTATCCCGGAGACACGGCAGTTACAGCTTCAGTGACTCAGGATGTCATTAAGGATCCAGGTCCTTTGCATGCTCTGCTTCGCTGCTGGCTGGTGTGCTGCCTTCGGACTTCAGATTCTTTGCCTTAGGATCGGGAGTTTGGGATCCCATACACTTGTGCAACGCGCATCGAAAAGAGAGTCGGTCCTTCTCTCATCCGTCTCTCCTTTTGTATGGGAAGAAAATCATCTGTAGAAGCCTCCCAGCAGACATCCCTTTGGCCTAAATCAGATCACACTGGAAGCTTAAAAAGCAAAATCTGGCATTTAAACCTCTGGTATAAGGGGAGGCTCTGTCTGAAAGGAAGAAGCCTGAAAGGAATGGATGCTGGGTAGGTGGGGACAGTTGCTGCCCCAGGTGGCCTAGAAGCAAATAGGGAGCGGAGGAAAGGTACAGTTGGACATAATGAAAAGGCAGAGGGCAAGTTGCCTGCCTCAGACTGGGGCGGTCCTTTGAGAGTGACTGACATGAGTTCTGGACAATAGAGGGGCACGCACGCGCTGTCTGGATAAGACAGAGCATTGCGGTGCTTAGGAAGGTGAGGAGAGCTCCAGAGGGCACAATGGTATGGTTCTGAGGGAGGGAAGCGGAAGGAAAGTGAGCCAGCCTATGGGGCACAGTAGGAGACGGGTGGAGGATGGGTCGGGGAGAGATGGTCCGAGGGGCCTGTGGGCCCAGGGTGAGGAGCAGGATTGAAGAAAGTATCCTGTAAAGTTGGCTTTGGTTCCAGAACTGGCTGGGCTTCCCCAGTAATCAGGATCCCTCAAGGTCCTGGCAGCTGTAGGCGCTCAGCAGCCTGTAACGCTCGCTCTGCCTCAGTGTTGGAGCCGTTTCCTGGGGACCTCTTAGAGACCAGTATTTAACCACACATGTTCCAAGTGACATTCCTTCTATGGAGAAATTACCAAAGAAGTGAAGATTTTATCCTGTAAGCGTGCCAGGCCTTTGTGGCTACTATAAATACACTTCAAAAGAAAATCCTACCTGTCATCATAAGCAGAGTTTCTGCTTTCTCTGTTGCTTCTCTAACCTTTTGACAAAAGCCTTCAACAGTGATTCACATTTTTCTTTTTAGAAGCACAATTAAGTTTTATTCTCTTTATTTTTCCTTCTGGGAAGGAAGAGGAGGCTGCAAAATGGGCCCGAGAAGAAGAAGAAGCCCAGCGTCGGTTAGAGGAGAACCGGCTGCGAATGGAAGAGGAGGCCGCCAGGCTCCGGCACGAGGAGGAGGAGCGGAAGCGGAAAGAGCTGGAGCTGCAGCGACAGAAGGAGTTAATGCGCCAGCGGCAGCAGCAGCAGGAGGCTCTGCGGAGGCTACAGCAGCAGCAGCAGCAGCAGCAGCTGGCGCAGATGAAGGTAAGGCCTGGCACCCGGCGCTGCCCGTGAGAGGGCTGCTTCCGGGCGTGCTGAGTGTGCGCACTGCGGAGTGCAGTGTGGTGCATGCACTTGGACCGGGGAGGCTCGGGCCGCAGCAGTGGTGCAGCCGGGCTCAGGCACTCTGGTCCGTAAGTGGAGTACAGCCCAGCAGGCGTGGGACTGGGCTCTATATGTAGCAGTCAGCACTGCTGAGACAGGGACGTGGGAGAAGGATCTGCCCCCCGCAAGCAGGAGACACACACATTCGGGTGTGTCCGTGGTCGTCACCAGGACCTTGAAGCAGCTGACCGTGCGTGGGTTTACTGAGGTCGGATTGGGGTGATGTATGCAAACGGTGGTTTTATGAGCATTCAAAGCATTATTGGAAATAGTAGGAAGTGAAGACGGGGAGACCAGTCAAGAGAGTGTGACGGTGGTGGTGACAGTGCACAGGAAGGGCCAGCAGGACAGGACTAGCTTGAGAGCGAGTGTCTGGTCAGAGGGACCGAGGCAGCGGCTGGAACGGTCCTAGTCAGCAGGCGCTCAGGGACTGGGGAAGCAGTGGGATTACTGGTGGGACCAGCGGGGTAATTGGGAAGGAGCGAGCGGTGTACGGCAGGCGTGGGCTCAGTGGTTGGTAATAAGGCTCAGTGTCCCCTGTCTTAAGGGGCCCACAGGAGAAAGACCTAGAAACAGTCAATTAGAATACAGTGTGGTGAGAGAGGTGGCAGTAAGTATTACTTGCTTTGTGCCTGGCTGGATTAATTGAGTGAAGTCCCACTCTCCCCAAAGTGTGAAGTCTCTTCTGCTGCTCTTCTGGGGGCACAGCACTGGGTCTGCCCAGCCACTCGGGTGACACTGGTTTCAGCAGGCCTTTCTTTGGTTGTCTTTTTCCTGGTCCGGCTGTTAAGCTCCACTAATTGCCGCGTCATTCCATCCTCTTTGAAGAGCCACTTGCCCAGGTCTGTATTGGAGATTTGTTCTTTCTGCTCTTTCCTTGGTTGTCTGACACAAAGTAGTGACGACAGTCCAGCCCTCCTCTCCAGCAACTCCACCAGTCTCCTCCCAGCTGCCTCCCACTGGTCCTTCACTGAGGTTTTGAAATGCTCATAGAGTCGAACTCCTCATTCTCCACACTTCTGCAGAGGAAGTCGGTTCCTTTGGGAAGCCGCTTGGCGCTCTCATTCCAGTCTGGGCCTCCCACCTCCACCCCCAGGCAGAAATCTGAGTCACAGCTCGAGCCTGAGAAAGCGGTGTGCTGCTCTCCGAGTGACACCCTGCTGTAGGAGTTGAGGCCTTGGGGGCTGATAGCCTCGGGTCTTTGGGGCCTGCCTTTCCTGGTGGCTTGGCAGCCTTTCCAGCTGGGGCAGTCTCAGTAGTGCAGTGCTCAAGGTAGCTTCCATTTTACGAGTGGGGTAGGCATGAGAAGGGAGCTCCTCTGAGCTGTATTTGCTGTCACTTAGGCTGAGAAGTGCTGATGTGCTTTTCGGGGAAGTCTGCCCACTGACTGGCAGCTGAGGAGCGGGGAGGCTTGTGTTTGGTCACACTCACCTGGGATGGAGTTTCTGTCTGGCTGAGCTACGAGCTGGGAGAGAGTGGGGCTTGGTCCAGGTACCACATCTTCTGTTCTGATCAAGTTTTAGCAGATTTTCTTGGGGAAAAAAGTGTTGTTTGCTGTATTCCCTTTGGAGCATTTCTAGAGGCTTTGAATGATTTAAAAAAATAATAATAATTTTTACCAGTTTTGCTGGAGGTTGATCCACAGCTCCTTGTGGTGTCATTACTGGATGTGGAACACAATCATTTTATTTTGTTTTTTAAAATAAAAAATAGTGTCAAAAGTAAGATAGCAGTGTCAGAGCAGAAAAAAAAGTAAAAGTTTAAAAAAATCAATGAAGGATATTAGGCATTCAGGGGTCACAAAATGTGCCAAATTCCCTACTATGTGCTTCTGATTTGGAAGAGAACTGTTCTGAAAAGCATGATGGATGAACTGGGGTTCTCTGAGTAGGCTGTACAGGATGGTGGGGGCCGGAAATGATCCAACGCAGTGTTGCCCAGTAATGGGGTAGTATTCCCCGTGCACAGGTAAGACCAGGAAGGTGATAGCTGTCAGCAGACCTTATGTCACGTGAAGACTCGGATTAGTCTGCTTTGCTCCACAGCGCAGGCCTGGGAATCAGGAGCGAAAGTGTGTTTCGGCACAGCAACTGGAAGGATCTCAGAGAGGCCTGAAAGGGGCCGAGGCCATTTCAGGAGGAGGTGCATCTCTTCCTGGTGCTGCCTCATGTTCTACTGAAGACAGCTGGGGACTGGCTCCTGGGGACAGTGGGTGACACATCCACGGAGACTTTAGACACCACCAGTGGTTCTGGCTGATGGTTGGCATCAGAATTACAAAAGGCGCACGTTCTCTGGCCTGACCTTTGGATCTTCTGGTTCATCAGGTGTGGGGCCGGGGCGGCAACGTTTTCACAGGTCCTCCCAGGTGGTGCTTCCTGGTGTGAGAGCTGCTGCCCTGTTCATCTTGATAGCTAGCACCTTCCAAGTGGGTCCTTTCTTCCGGAGAAAAGCGGTTGTTTGCGCTCAGCTTTGCCTACCTCGTCCCCCATCTTTCTCTCTTAGTTTCTTGTGTACCCCTGTCCCTCCCCAGCACAAGGGCATTTTGAGAGAAATGCCCCCCACTACTACCTGTCATATTAGCCCCAGACTGTTAAGGATCAGCTCACTCTGTTCAGTAATGTTGCGGGTACTCGTTTGGAGAGCTCTTTGGTGATGTCAGTGACAGTCGAAACTGTTTATCCCCTTAGCCCATCAGGTCTAGTTTTAGAGATTTCTGCTAGAGAGTCATTCTTTTGGGGGGCTTTTGGGCATTTTGTTTGTTTTGATTCATGCTCATGTATTATTGCAATTAAACATATTTTAAGTCTGGTTAGATTTGGTTTTTGTTTGTTTTGTTTGTTTTTAAGATCCGTAAGATGTCTCAGAATTAGGGTGCATTGTTTTTCTGGCCTAGAAGACCAAGGGATTCTCTTCGAATAATCAGGCTTTTAAGAACACTGAAGTACTCAGAAACCAGATATTTACCCTCTATTTTAGTCCATAATTTTAGGGGATAGGAAAAAATAGAATTATTAATTAAAAATAGTTTAGTGCTCATGACTAGAAGATAGTTTGGTTAACAGTGACTCTTTTTCATAAAAGACTGAGAACTATGCCTGGCATCTTCCATTAGCTGTCCCCCTTGGCTGTCCCTTCAGATATCTTGTCCTTAACCCTTTCACTGAAAAATCACATACCATGTTTTTTATTGCCTCCTTGGATTAAAAATTTAGTGATTCTTTGTTTACTCCTTTCCCTTTATGTCTGCCGCTATAAATGTCAATGTTAGATGTATCAAATTTGCAATCCCAAAACGGTATATCAAATAAAAGTGTATGGTATGTATTTTAAGTTGTTTTAAAATAATCTTAGCTCTAGAGTAGTGACAGGAAATTTAAGTTAAAGAAGCTGACTGACTGGGAGAATCAACGTAAAAGGAAGGACATGTGTATGTTCTGTTCGTACATGTTGCGTCACTGCCTCTTCATTTCCTTTCCCCATTTCCTCATGAACTCTTCTGCCTTCCTTTTTGTTAGCTTCCCTCTTCCTCAACGTGGGGCCAACAGTCCAATACGACAGCATGTCAGTCCCAGGCAACGCTGTCGTTGGCTGAAATCCAAAAACTGGAGGAAGAACGAGAACGGCAGCTTCGAGAAGAGGTAACTTTTAAAAGTAAAAGGGGTCCATTTAAACAGTGTTCCAGAATAGCTTGTGTGCATTATGGGTTAGTGGTTAGTAAAGATAATTATCGTCAGATTGCTGTGTCTGAATTGCATGTTCGTTATTAAACTCTTTAGCCAATAATTTGGTCATTCTAGCAAAGAAGGATGTAACAGGAATAACATTAAGATGGGATAACATAAATATTCATTTATCTTACACATTTTAATGTAGCTCTTGAGAGAATAGCTCATAAACAAAAGTACGTGGTTTTTTCAGAGTTATGGGTGAGCTTTATGCAGATAATCCTTCTGTAAATTTGATTTCTAGAATGCAGAATACATTTTTCTCTAAGGGTGTCGGATTTTCTGACTACCCTAGAAAACCATAAAATATTCCAGTAGGAGAAAAAGTCTGCTTGTAAATCTATATCATTAGGATAAGAAGGATACAAAAGAGTGAAGGAAAGGGCGGGAGGAGAATATAGTTCTTGACAGAAGAGAAAATGAATAAGCAAAATGGTTTGGTTCAGCATGCCATTAGGTGCCATATTCATTCATCCATCCACTTATCCATCCATCATTCATCCATCCATCCATTCACCCACCCGTCTGTCCATCCACCCACCCATCCATCATTCATCCATTCATGCATCATCCATCCATCCATCCTCTATCCACAATCCATCCATCTATCCCATATTTGCTGAGTATCTACTTGGTTATAGTTATAGTCTGGGGTTATATCTTGAGTCTGAAATTGACAAAATTCTCTGATTTTTGAGGTGTGGGGTATAAAGCTTACCCTCTAGTTGAGGGGAGATGGACAGTAAAACTTGGTGCTGCTAGTGATTGTCTAGTTTTAGGTAGTGTGATCTGGGAAGGCTTCTCTGAAAAGGTGGCAGGAGGTAGAGTCTTGAAGAAAGTGCTTTCTGTGGCTATGGTTTGAGGTACAGCGGTCAATTTGTCATAGAATGCAAATTGTCATTTTTGGATCTGGGTGGTATCGTTCACGGAAAACCATGGGTACACAGAGAAGTGGAAGTTGTCTACATATTCACTATGTCATGTGTTTGACCTCATCAAATAGGTTAAAATGTTTCTTCACCTTTAAAATTCCCTTATTTCCTACCCTCTTAAAAAAGACTGAACTTTCTCTGAAATCATTTCTTTTTTAAAAGGTTATAACAAATGGATGCAGAGCAGAGTATATCATTTACCTTAAGGCTAGAAATTGTTCTGGTAATTTTGGTCTCTGCTGAATGAAAAAATAATAGTGGTCATCAGGGTCAGAATTACAAGTCTTTTCTTGTTTGTCTTTTTGTTTGTCAGAAGTTGATGATTGCCTCATTTCATTTTCTTTGAACTGTTAAGTCTTCCTATACTCTTTAAAAGGTATAAAATGCGAGAACTGACTCTGGGTGGTAACACACAATGTGATATATAGATGATGTCATACAGAATTGTACACCTGAAATCTATGTAATTTCACTAACAATTGTCACCCCAATAAATTTTTTTTAAAAAAAGGTATAAAATGCCACTCAATAGCTATTTCTCACATAGAGAGAGAAAAACCTAAGAATTTTATTTCATTTTTTCCATGGAGGTGTACTTTCCAGGACCCTCTAACTTGTTTCGGTCTGTTCGCTCTTGGCTTGCTGCCCAGCTGTTAGGTTTTTCTTGAATTCTTCTCAGTTGTTTGTTGCCCTCCTGGACTGATTTTGATTTTCTCACATTTTCTCTCCTGTGTTTTCATTTCTGTCTTTTTATCTCTTTTTTGATGGGGCATTTCTTCAGTCTTACCTTTCAGTCCTCCTATTGAATTTTTAATGTATGCTATCTTATTTAAAATTTCTCTGAGCCCTTATTTGGTTCTGTTTCTTTTTATAGTCTCTTATTCTTATTTCCTCAAATGCACCGTCTTACCTCTCTGAGAATATTACTTAGTGATGATAGCTTTTAAAAAGCTAGCTCCTACTTTCCCGTCTTGTTTGTTTCCTCTGAATTTTGTTTTTTTGGTTTGTTTATTTGCTTGATTGTGTCTTTGGCTTTCATTTCAGAAGCTTATGTCAAATGTTTGTTACTCCTGGGCTATCTGTTCATATTTAGGAATAAGGCACTGAAAAGCCGATAGGAGGTGCTGGCGTATAGCACCTTGGGGGGCTTTGCTGTGATGGTCTCTGGCTGGGCTGTTCTGCTGGAGGGGTCCCCGACCTGTTGGTGACTATAGGTGTGTTCTCTTGTGCAGGGTCAGCTCCCCCACAGAATTACCCTCCAGGGTGGCTCTGCCTTTCCGAAGAGGAAGTTTCCGTTTTCTGCCAGGGAGAGGGAGAGACAGCAGCCCAACTGCATCAGCTGTAGGAGGCAGTCTGGGGTCCTACTGCTGCTTTTTTATAGACTGTCAGCCAGCCTTCCTTTGTTGGAGATGCCCACACCTCTGTCCTGAGCTTTCTGCATGTGTTGGCCCCATTCTGAGCTTCCTGTAACTTAGGTTTCCTCTTAATTGGGTCTGTTACATTGGCCATCATTTGTATGCTGTCTAGTTTGTAAAATTTATTCTGTTCTCTTCGTACTTAGCTTTCTAACAATATTTTTTTTTCTGTGATGTTGGTAGGGCTCTAGGAAATAAACATGTATTTCATTTCTGTGCTTCACCAAAAGCCCTACTTAATTTTTAAGAAGTAGTTCTGCATTTGATTTTTTTATTCTCCTCCTAGTAGCTCTGTCAGTTTACATCTTTATTTGTAGTAAATGAGTTAAAGTTAATCCTGTCAGGTGTTTAATTTGGTGTAGCTACTGTGTATTCATTTGCATTCCATTTAGTTACTGGACATGTGTAACTATGACGTTTCAAACCGGTATCCTGAGCTGCCTTTCATTTTTGTGCCCCAGCAAAGGCGCCAGCAGAGGGAATTGATGAAAGCGCTGCAGCAGCAGCAGCAGCAGCAGCAGCAGAAGCTGTCCGGCTGGGGGAATGTCAGCAAAGCCGCAGGGACCGCCAAGTCTCTTCTGGAGATCCAGCAGGAGGAAGCGCGGCAGATGCAGAAGCAGCAGCAGCCGCCGCCGCCGCCAAACAGAGCCCGGAACACTACGGTGGGTTTCTTTCCCTGTGGACCGATGGCATCCGTGAGCTCCTCTAATTAGTGTGGGCTCTTCTTTAAAACATGTGTTTGTTGTTGTTAAGTCATCATGTGTCTCTTCTTCCTTACCAGCATTCCAACCTGCACAGCAGCATGGGGAATTCTGTTTGGGGCTCGATAAATACTGGTGCCCCTAACCAGTGGGCGTCTGACCTAGTCAGTAGCATCTGGAGTACCGCTGACACTAAAAACTCCAACATGGGATTCTGGGATGATGCGGTGAAAGACGTGGGACCTAGGAACTCAACAAATAAAAATAAAAACAGCGCCAGTCTCAGGTAGGGCTTGGAAGGATCAAACCCATGCTCCTTGGGGGGTTGGGGGAAGGGGCGTGTGAGGAGTGGGACGGTGAGTGGGCAGGGGAAGGCAGTTAATCTAGTTTTTACTTACGTTCATCGGTATCTAAGCACCTGAGGCTATAGTTTGGGGATTGCTTTCTTCCCCCTAGAAACACATCCATATTATCACTAGGGGCTCCTTCTGTTGCTGGCACTTAGTCCATTGCCTGTCACACGGTAACCACTTAATAAAGATTAGGAATAATGTATTTTTGATGTTGTTTAACATTTCTCCAAGGTGTTCTCTAGATCATAGCATTTTTTCTTAAACGTGTATTTTTAAGTTACTTACAATATAACGAGTATTATAAACACTTCTGTCACGGTCTGTTTATTTTTATGATAAGTTAGTTACCTTTCACCTTCATCTTTCTTTCCTTAGTGTACTTTGTTTTTGAAAGAGCATGGGTTTTAGTGTAAAATACATGACCTCAGATCCCAGCACTACCACTTATTAGCTGTGTGACCTTGGGCAAGAGGGAACCTCTTTGAGCCTCAGTTCCCTCATCTGTAAAATGAAGACAATAATAACTTCATGGGTGTAGTTGTAAAGATTAAACGAATACACGTGAAGTAGTTAGTGAAGTGCCTGGCACATAGCAACTACTTAATAAATGGTAGTGTTGTCAGATAATTTCTTCTCAATTGAGGGCCTAACATATTATGACTAAGACACTAAATAAATATGTCAGTTTATAGAGCACAGTGCTCTAGGCCTTTGTATACAATGTCTTTATTCCTTATGTTAACCCAAAGAAGTATCAGTACCATTTTACAGATGAGAAAACTGAGGCTTAGCAAAATTAAAAAATAAAGGACACACAGGAAGAATTTCATCGTTTCTCTGAAAAGAAGCCCTACATTCACAAACTGGAACATATTAGCTGAGGCTAGATTTTTAAGGGGGTATTGAGTAACCCCTGCTTCACCCCAAATCCAAATATTTGAATATTTGGAGCTAAGCTTTGGATGATTGGACAGCCACCCAGTGTTGCCAAGACATTATTTGTGGTATTGTAGTATAATCATATAGTAACAGTTTCTGGGAATATAATATCGCCCTATTGTTTTGCTTTAGTAAATCTGTAGGTGTGTCTAACCGGCAGAATAAGAAAGTAGAAGAAGAAGAAAAGTTGCTGAAGCTCTTTCAGGGAGTAAATAAAGCCCAAGATGGATTTACCCAGTGGTGTGAACAGATGCTTCATGCCCTTAATACGGCAAATAACTTGGATGGTAAGAATTGGGGAGGGAAACCCAGCATGTGGAATGGCAGAGCAGGACCCACAAAGAGGTTGGCACACTGGAATGATGGGCCAGAACTCAGGAGTGAAATCTAATGGAGGGCAGGTCCTGCACCTACCATAAGAACTTGCTTCTTTAACAGTATAGGACGTAACATTACTTGTGAGAGAAGCCCTGTAATACCCTGCTCAAACAGGTTGTCAGTGGTTGCCATAAAGGTAAATGCTATCTCAGGCTGCCTTATGATGTACTGGACAGAGGCAGTCAGAGTTCCGTACTGCTCGTTTAATGAGCGACATTGCCAGCCGGACCAAGTCTGAGGGAAGGTAACTGGCATGGTGGGGACAGAGGTCAGCTTGGGCTGGAAAGGCTGAGGTGATGTGAACTCTTTCAAACCTTCCTGCCTTTGGGGGCGGGGTGGGAATCCTGTGATAGCAAGTAGAGGTACTTTGTGTAGCATAGTATGTGGAAGTGAAAAGGTTTCAGCACAATTCGAAGAAAAAGTTGCTGATTGTTAGCTGTTCATGAAAAGAACATTCTGCCTGAGGTAGAAGTGAGTCCCTCCCCCAACCCCAAATGAACAGAGACTGGTCAGCTTGATATGGAAGGGATTCCCATAGCTCATAGTCTACCTCTGATGTCTTGTGCACAACCAAGGAGCTTTAAAAACAGAGAGGTAAAGGAATGAAGGGTTCTTTGCAACATTGTAACAATATTTGATGGTCTGAAAGAGCCAGAGAGAATGATAGTGAATGATAATAAAGGCTACCATCCATTAAGCACCTACCATGTGCTGGGCACTTTCTAGGGGTTAATGTATGTTATCGCAGTTATTTAATTTTTGAAGCAATTTTGAAAGATACCTTTACAATGTAGGTGATCTTATTCCCGTTTTATAAATTAGGAAACGAGGCTCAGAGTGGTTAAGTAACTCATCAAGGTCACACAGCCAGCAAAATCCAGAGTCAAGTTTTAAACCCATGTCTGTCTAACTCTGATACTTGTGCTTTTCTCCTACACCATACTGCTTGCATGTTCCATTTGATTTTCTCTAAATGTGTGGAATTTCAGTGACGTGAAGGAGGGTATGGCTTTGTCTTTAGCATCTGTCGTGGTGCACAGCACACATTATAGCACTTAATAATAAGTATTGTTTGAATTTAAGAAAAGAACGAATCCCCAAATAACTTAAGTCTTAGGCAAGCAGTTGTTTCAATCAACGTAATGTTTAGTGAAACTAAACATGTATGATATGTCTTTGATTGTATGCTATTTCACATAATTCGGGGCATTGCGATGATAGTGGGTTTTTGTTTTTTGTTTTTCATTTCTAAAGCAGATTAAAACAATATTTAACACAATTACTACATACCTTTTAAGTTTCCATCATGAATGTCTTTTGTGTGTGACAATATATTAAAAACTAAAACTGATATTTTGTATGTGATGTTTCATTATTGCTCTTTATGTCTTCTCCTCCCTCGTGTTGCAGTTCCCACATTTGTCTCTTTCCTGAAAGAGGTAGAATCTCCTTATGAGGTCCACGACTATATCAGGGCCTACTTGGGAGATACATCTGAGGCCAAGGAGTTTGCCAAGCAGTTCCTCGAGCGCCGTGCCAAACAGAAAACCAACCAGCGGCAGCAGCCACCGCAGCAGCCGCAGCAACAGGTATGAGGCAGCCGTGAGGGCGCTGCCCCGTGCGAGCCAAACCATTAGTACCGTGAAGGACTGAGCACCAGAGAAATGAAAATTAAAACAAAGATACCGTTTTTGTACATCAGATGACCCAAGCTTTTTAAAATGTGGTAGACGCGATCTTTTTAAATTACATATCTAGAGACCTTTGTGAATTTCCCAAAAGGTAGCAAATATAACCACACATTTTCCATTAGGTGCACCAACCCCATCATTCTTGGTTCATGCATGTGCCTCAAATCGCAAATTCCAGCTTGTCACAGAGCCATAAATTTGGTTGTGAATAGTTACAAACTACAAATACTAAATCCCCAGTGTCTGGGATCCAGTTTCCCCCCATGTTGATAATCTTGTCGTTTCTGATGGGGATGCAGTCAGTTCTCATTCACGGCGTTCGTGTTCTGTAAAGTCGCTGCCAGCACTGAATCAGAAAAGACTGGACCATTGCTCCCAGGGGAAATACAGGGTTAACTTCATGTGAACCTCTGGTCACAGCATTTTTGTCAGCTGATCAGTATGTAACCTTGCTTGCATGTGTTTCTGTTTAAAGATGCTTTATGTCATTTATTGTGGAGTCCTTAACACTGAAGTCACAGCCAACAGCTCCGTGACTCAGCCTGAATGAAGCTCAGCTAACACGTGTTTTGTCTAGGAGGCATGTCACAGCCCCTCCGTGTGCTTAGCAACGCTACACAGCACTTAACACTCAGGGACCGTTTTATATAATGAAATCATCAACAGAAAGGACACAAATGTGAAAAACGTGACACTAAATAGAATGAAAAGGATGCTTGTTTACAGTATGAGAGCTGAGACCAGAAGGCAGAGTCCTACTGTCGTCTGCCTCAGCTGGGAAGGTGGCCTTGAGCCCCTCAGATTGTTCACTGCTCTGCACGTGTGCAGGCCCCAATAACCACAGAGCACTGCGGTTTTATTACCCACTGATTTGGGGGTAACAAGTAGATTATAGCAAGTACTGCAGCCTCCCTCATGCACAGGGGATACGTCGTACGACCCCCCAGTGGATGCCTGCAGCTGGATAGTACTGAACCCTGCACATACATCCCTATGATAAAGTTTCATTTATAAATTAGGCACAGTAAGAGATTAACATCAGTAATAACACAGAACAATTATACAACATACTGTAATACAAGTGGTATAGAACATGGTGTCTTTGTCTCCCTCTGAAAGCCGAGGTAGCTGCTTACTGACTAATGCATGGCAGGTGGCAGAACCCAGCATGGATACGCTGGACAAAGGGCATAATTCACGTCTGGGCAGGACAGAGTGGGATATGTCCGTGCAAGATTTCATCCCGCTACTCAGAACAGTGCACAATGTAAAGTTTATGAATTGTTTATGTCTGGAATTTTCTGTTTTGGGGCTGTGGTTGACTGCTGGTGACTGAAACCACAGAAAATGAAACTGGATAAGGGGGGACTGCTGTAAGCCAATTCACAAATACGGCCTCCGTGAATAACGAGGGTTGCTTGTTGAGGGTTTCTGAAAGACGAATTGGCAAGACTCGGAGAGGCTTAAGAATATTCATATCCTTTAATCACATAATTCTTCTAGAGATAATGTTTGCTTTATAGGTCACTTCTGGGGATATGTAAAATACAGTGAAGTACATGGCATTTAAAATCCACTTGGGTAGATGGGCTAACAGGGATCAAATGCAGGAAAATGAAAGTTGTAAACACAAATGGGTATCAGAAGAGAAGGCATCCTAATACTGTGGTTCCCCGAAAATAAGACCTAGCCAGACAGTCAGCTCTAATGTGTCTTTTGGAGCAAACATTAATATAAGACCCGGTCTTAGTTTACTATAAGACCAGGTCTTATAATATAACACCAGGTCTTATTTTACTATATAAGACCGGGTCTTACATTAATGTTTGCTCTAAAAGACGCATTAGAGCTGACTGTTGGCTAGGTCTTACCTTTTGGGAAACACGGTAGCGACAGAGAAGGCTCTTTGCATTTGTGAATGGCTGACAGTGCTGCAATTAGAAGGTGGAGGTCCAGTGTGCGTGCACAGCCAGGCTTGTCCTCCCATAATGCTTTCTCCACCCCGGTCTGCTTTCACCCAACTCATTGAATCTGATCCCAGTTTAAAATGCATTACTCTAGTAAGAACACCAATTGAGTGTGACTACCCGGTAGACTATTCCATAGTTTAACCAGTTGGTAGGAAGTGTGGGTAATGTTTTAAGACCAGATCCCTCTGGGATTGCTGGTTGGAATAAAGTACGTGACCCTAACTTTGTTTGGTAGCATGCTGCTCGCTGGTCTGTAGTCTGGGGCCCAGAGAACAAAGGGACCTTCTGCTTTGGGTAGGTGAGGGGTATAAATTGCCAGAGTGCAGAGGTCTTTTCGTGATTTTATTTGCTATAGATTTAATTTCCTAGTGGATGGTACAGACTCCTTGTGCACCTGAGAGGTTTTGACAGCTGTGCTGTCTGTCATAGCAGTGTGGACACGTGGAGTGACAGGACAGGCCTTGTGGAGGCATAGAGCTTCCTTAGGGACGTCAGAATCTACATGAAGGTAAAGGCCTTCATGTAGACTGCTCTTGGTTTCATTGTTATCAGAACGCATGGTAGGCTTCCTGTTGTTAAACTGCTACTTGATAAGGTGAGGGCGCATCAGCGCTTCTCTTGGGGGGGGGGGGCATGCCTGCCTGCTCCGTGTAACCTCAGCTGTGCCCTCTTGCTCCACAGGACTCTGTGTGGGGGATGAACCACAGTGCACTACATTCAGTATTTCAGACCAATCAAAGCAACAACCAACAATCCAGTTTTGAGGCCGTACAGAGTGGCAAGAAGAAGAAAAAACAGAAGATGGTCCGAGCAGATCCCAGCTTGTTAGGTGAGCACAGGCTTAAAATCTCAGCTGAGTGTTGGGAGAGTGTAGGTTCTAGCAGTTACTCTGTGACTCCCGGGGGAAGTGTTTTTCATGAAGGGAAATAATTCGTACACAGAATTTAACTTTTTTAACCAGCTCAAAATAAGTAGTCAGTACTTACTGGGCATCTCAGTGTAAGAATTGTGCCTCGTTGCATGGTGCTTTAGCGCTTGTTTCATGTTTAATATGAATTTCCCTAGAAGGCCTTTCAATTTAGTTAGAAAATAATGCTAATGGAAAACCGTCAAAGTTGTTTACAAACTTATTGCTAATTTGTGTGCAAGGCGACCATAAATCCAATGAGATATTCAGAGAAAAGAACTGAGTAGTGAGTATATATTCACTAGATCCGTCAAATGGTTCTCAGAATGACTGCTTTATGGCAGGATGCTCCTGTTTTCCTACTGAGTGAACCTGGAGGACTTGAGGGCTTAGAACATGTCCCAGAGTCACACAGCTGATCAGCCTGGGGCTGGGATTTCAGAACAGGCCTGTTTTCTTTCCACTGCTCTGTGGTACCCACACCTCTTGTCTAGAATTGAGGACTAGTGTCTTCATACAAGGCAGCTTCATGGAACAGGTGACACCTGAATTGGGGCTTTGAAAGATGGGTAGGAAGGATGGGGAATGGCGTTTCTAGAATAATAAACAGCATAGGCAAAGCTGGTGGGCTGCCTGTGCTCCCTAAATTGGCCTACCGACCTATATACAATGATAAAATTATTTTCCATTTATGAATGTAAAATAGGCTATTATAAAACCATGCTGTCTGGAGTACAATGATTGTATTGGCAAAGATTGCGGGTGGGGATGCTGGCCCGGTTAGGTGGCTGCAGTGTAG
Organism: Rhinolophus hipposideros; assembly: GCF_964194185.1. Classification (NCBI taxonomy): domain Eukaryota; kingdom Metazoa; phylum Chordata; class Mammalia; order Chiroptera; family Rhinolophidae; genus Rhinolophus; species Rhinolophus hipposideros. The sequence goes on from NC_138052.1 coordinate 95,382,973, forward strand.
GTCAGGGAAGGATGCTGGCGGCCTGGAGTGGGATCTGGCATCGGCGATGGAGAGGACAAAGATGGATTTGAGAAGTTTAGGGGATAGAATAGGCTGGACAAGGAGAATGGGAAGGTTTGGGCAGCTGGATGGATAGTGTCACCTTTTGCTAAAATGACAAGCACTGGGAAGTGGAGCCGGCTTCTGGGGAAATGTCAGGGTGTTGGAGTGTTGCATGAGTTGAGTGAAATGACTGTGAGACACCAAGTGGAGAAACCCATATAAAAGAGCTGGTAGCACAGCACGCGGTAGATTATAAACCTGTTCTGCCCTGGGTGGAATCCTATATTTTCCTTCAGTGGTTTCCTGCCCTGGAGAGAACAAAATGTCAGTAACAAAAACTTAACTGAGGATTGCTCTTTTGGAACTGGTGCCTGAAAACTGGCTTTGGGGACATAAGGATCTGGTGAAATTCTGTTTTCTTCTGCCTGTCTTGAAAGTTTATGTTAAGAGTGGGTGGAATAGTCCGAAACTTTTTCTAGTTCTGACAAAAATAGGTGAATATAGATTTAAAAGTGTTCCTTAAATTCTGGTTGTGGGTTCTCGCTAAGAATCCCTTGCTCTTTAGCTGTGGCACTTAAGGGCTAGGCTGTCGGGGAACGGTTTCTCTGAAAATGAGGTGAAGTTCTTATTTTGAATTGATATGTGCCTTATGGATTTACAGATTAAGAAAATTAATAAATATCCATCAGTTACAAGTTCCCCATGCATAGAGTGGGGAAACAGGCTTTAATTTGATCCAAAACTACCCATTGAAACCGTAGTCATTCATCAGAGAAGATCTTTGCTTCCAAAACAAACCATCAGAAAGGGGCCCAGCCCCATTTGAATGATCCATGTCCCCCATTGTACTGGTGTCTTCTCTAGTTGTCAGAGCTGCCAGGTGCCACTGTGAACCAGCGTCCTTTACTTGGATATGACAGACACAGCTGACCAGTGAACAACACAGGGGTTAGGGTTTCGATTCCTGCACAGTCGAAATCACATACTACTTTTTGATTCCCCAAAAACTTAATTATAGTCGTACCTCAGTCTCTGTGGGGGGATTGGTTCCAATACGACAGCAGATACCACAATCTGATGATGTTCAGGCCCCTTCTATAAGATGACGTAGAACAATGCATACAGTTGGTCCTCCACGTCCACTGATTCCCAGCTGTGGATCGAATATACTTGATTTCATGGATGTGAAACTCTGGGATACAGAAGGTCGACTGTATGTTGAAAAAAATCCATGTGTAAGTGGACCCGTGCAATTCAAACCTGTGTTGTTCAGGGTCAACTGTGTACACACAATGCCATTTTGTCCCAGTTGTACTTTCCTGATAAGAACAGTCTCTCAAACCTGAAAGAAATTGTGCGAGCAAGGGAACAGCCTGTTGTTCTCAACCTAAGAGAATGAAGTCTTAAGAGCTAGGCTTCCTAGGCTTAAATCCTCATTTGTGTTGCCTTGGATATCCCAGAGTTTTCCTTTCTATCAAATGGGGAGAAGTGTCCACCTTACTGGTTTATGACAGGTAAATAAGATTATGTCTGCTAAACGCCTAGTAATCAAAATATTATAGCAATGAATGATTAACTTTTTTGGCCCCAGGCTTCTTTTTGCTTCCTGTCTTTTCATAATTAAAAATAATTTAGTTTGTGTTTTTATTACATTTCTACTTTCATTGCATGTAGTTCATTATTGTTTTTATCACATTTCTTTCATCTGTTCTTGAGGTACATATGAAATCAAAGAAAACCTGCTTCAGAATACAGTAATAGCTAATTTCATAGTCTTTCGGTTTTTAGGCTTACCTAATTAGACCGTTATTTTAAAATATGAACACTAAGCCTTTCATAATTTTCAAGGGAAAGAAGTCTTGCGGGCTATGGGAGCACAGTGATGGGTAGAACCCAGGTTGGATGGAGGCCGAGCCTCCCTCGGAGGTATTAGGCCTTGTAAGCAGCTTGTACCACAGCTTCCTGGGTTTAGAAATAGGCATGTTTATGTTTGTAAATCAGGATATTTTGGAGTCAAGAATGTAATATAATTAAGCTGTTTTTATTATGGAAGGCATTTTTTATTATTGGTACATTTAAAATGTGTCTTTGTTTGAAAACTTGAACATTAAGGAACAGAAAGGAGGGGTCAGAAAACTCAAATAATATTAACAGAACTGCTTTTAGACTGGAGAGCATCGCTTGTTTGCTTTTTGATATTCAAATACCAGCTGAGACAGCTTGGGATTTCATTTAAGGTGGATGAACTGAACAGCTTCCTGGAGTCTCTCCTTCCAAAGAGGCTCTGTCAATAATTCCCTGTATCTGTCAGTCTCTGATTGTGGAGATTATGGAGTCTGTACACCAATGGATGATAGCACTAGGTGTTCACACGTCACTGGTGTTTGTTAGTAGTGCGTGTTGCTTTCAATGGCCCTGCTAGTGCTGCTTTTTCTAAACCAGGTTCCATTTTAGTCAATATTGCTAACTGAAATCCTTTCCTTTGCAGGTCTGCTACAATAGATTGAGTGGAATAAAGTGCTTAAATTGTTTTGTGCTGTCTACTATGTGATAGGAAGAACATCTGAGGGCTCTGGGCATCTTGTCTTCGAATAGTACAGCTCTTGGCCAGAAGTATGCCCAGTAGTGAGTGGGGCTGAGGCCGTGTTACGCCCACTCCCAGTGTGTTCCTCCCCCCCCCCCCCCCGCCCCCATATCTTGTAAGGCACATCTCCGGAATGAATTTCCCCACAGCCCCGCCTGGCCTGGCCTAAACACACACTTACACCCAGGCTCCTCTCAGGGAAAGTTCTCTAGGGCAGTGGTTTGCAGTTCTGTTTAAACAGTGATGCTGTTTATTTTTCCTCCTTAATTAGATTATACCAGAACCCTAAGAAGTAAAAACAAAGAATCTCTCATTGGAAGGGCAGAAAACCACTGCTCTGACCTTTCTCCTCCTTTCTTCTTCTCTTGACTGTCCCTATGGAATGCCCAAAAACAAGCGCCTATGTTCTAGCCCACTGGCGGGACTTGGAGCCACAGAGTTGTCACTCATTGCCATTGTTCTCCCTGCAGGGTTCTCGGTGAACGCTTCATCGGAGAGACTCAATATGGGTGAAATCGAGACTGTGGACGACTACTGAGCACCGCCAGGGACTGGCCTTCCCTCCCTGCTGACCATGGTTCTCCGCCTCTGGGCACAACACTTAGCGTTCACTCTTCCTCTCTGCAACAAATCACAGAACCGATCATCTCAGGCTTTTTCTTCTAGCCCGTTGTGGCCAAGCTCTTTAAACCGTTTTTGTTGGTGAGCATCTCAGACTATAGATGAGTGGACCAGACCGTGTGTCTGGGGGGTGGCAGTTGGGATTTCTCCCCAACAAGGCCGTGTTCGGCAGCACGTGTTCACCTCGCGATTTCATCTACTGTCCCCCAGAAAGTGTATTGGGATCTGCCAATAGCAATTTACTTTCTGTTGTCACTTTTTTCCTTTATATCTTGTTTTTCTTCTTCATTTTATTCCCCCCCTCCCCCATAAGGGCAAGGGGTCTACCTGGTGCAGTCGTGAAGAGAGTTCATGGTAACAGACATTGGCCAGCAACAAAACACCCAAGTACTGTGACGTGAGCGTCCGACAGGCCGTCGGCACTCTCCCGGTCTGAAGGCTGCATGGCCACTACTGCCTTCGGGATTGCATCCCAGAGGCCCTGAGTGGGGTGGAGTTTAGATTGCATTGTTGGTATTGCACACCCTTGGCCTGTTCCTTCTGAGCATCCTTTCGGAGAAAGGACTCATGTTTCTTCATTAGATAGTGACTTCCAAGCAAGCTGCCTTCTCCCCTGGCATACTCCAGCCCGATTGGACAGAGGAGACCCTGTGGCCTGGGAGAGGGACTTACTCTTAATTTTCCTTTCTTACAAAACTGATTTTTCCCATAAATATTTTTACTTCAGAGGACTAGGACCAGTTTGTTTTGGGCCTTTCTGCTGAAAATTTGTCTCGTTTAAGAGGCAGCTAGGATCTTTACCATATGTATGAATTTGTATAATTTCATTTTGGATAGGGATAAACTTTTGCATCAGATAAAAGCCCGGAATTTCATCTGGTTCCTCAGAGCATTGCGTGTGTGTCTTGCTGTGGCCCCAAAAAGATTTTGTTTAAAGATTCTGGAATGGCAAGTTGCTTGCCTTTTCTGAAAAGAGAACATACCAGACCTGATCATCTTTAAGACCTTCATCCATGGAAACCACTATACAGGAGAATGGCGGGGAAGGGAGAGAACGGGGGAAAGAGCCTGGTGTTGGCTTCTGGTCGTGGCCTCCTAATAGCCCTTCACTTCAGAAATAAATGTACCCAAGCCCTATTTATAAATAAATACTCTACCTGCCTCCACCAGCCTCCCTCCTCCCCCAAACAACATCACCTGGAATTGCCAATCACACTTTGGTCTGAAGCCACTGGACGTCCGTCCCTGGGCACGAAGTGCTGAGTTGGGGTGGCTCCTGGTAGACCACCTTTTCTTTATGTCATCGTTGCCTGAAGAAGGCTGGAGTCGCTCTAAGAGCAGTTTGGTTTGGGATGATTATATTTGGTTTCTATTTTATTCTTTTGGATCACCATTCTCCCTATCCCTTCTTGCCTCCCTCCCTCCGAAATGTGTACAATAACTATACAGAGACTGCTATAAACTTGTATATAGTTTTTGGATCAAATAGCATGAGGAGATGGGGAACCATTTAAAATTGGGACTCCTGCTCTCCTTTGCTTTGTAAATTCAAAAGTGGGGGGTGGGGAAGAGGGATAGTTAAAATGTTTACAAAACTTTAAGCTCCCTCGGACCTTTTGCCAGTGTGGAGGAAAATAAAAAGAACTTAAATAAAAGCTGGTGGTGTTCTATCTGAGCGCACCTCTTGTACTCGCCTTTGTTGAGGCTGAGTTTTGCACTAAACCCTTCGTTCTCTTGGTCCATGGAAAAGCTCCTAACCTGTGAGCGCCCGAGACATGGAAGCAGCGGGGACTTTGGGTGCCAGGCTGCATTCGGAACACTGGCTGGTTCTCTGTGATAGAAAAGGTAGAAGTCCTGGCGGACATGGGTAAGTTTCACTAAATGTCTTTCCTCCTCTGATTGTCCCTTTCTGCTGACCTGTGGCTCGTGTCCTGCCCTCACCCCACAGACCCTCCTCCCTGGATGTGCTGTTCCTCTGGAGGAGCCCACACCTTCCAAACTGGGCTCCACTCTGTGCTTGTTCGGGAAAAGAAGAAAGACAGAAATAGCATTTGGAGGTGGGGGAGGCAGATTCGAGGGAACAAAGTCATATTAGTCATGGAACATTCCATTTCCTTAGCCGGGAGCCTTGCTCCTACCAGAGGATTTGGTCACTTCGTGGAAAGAAACCACTATTCCCTAGGAATGCCTGTTTGTTTCTGTTGCAGTTTTGCTCTTTTTTCCACATTCTGATTTACTCTTTCACTTCCACGTTCTTACCCCTTTCTGTAAACGTATTTGCACACTATCTGAACTCTTCCTGAGTTTTAAGATACTCGTTTTGTACAGTTTGCTTCCAGGTATTTCAATTCAGAGATTTGAGAAACATACCCAGACAAAATGGTTTTGATTTTGGAGACTTTCCCCAAGATAGTTGGTGCTCTGGTCTCTGTTGCTGCGTAACGAATTACCCCTCACTGCCTCACAACAGCCCTTCATTTTGTTTATAACTGTGTGAGTAGGACCTCGGACAGGGCTCAGCTGCCAGCTGGGGCTGCTGTCTTAGGAAGGTGGGATTCGGGTGGCCAGCAGCATGGTTCCCTGGTGGGGCTGGCGGTGGGGCTGGCGGTGGGGTGGGACCTCGGCGGGCTGATGGCTGAAGGAACTGGGTGTCGTCTCCAACGTGGTACCTTCATGTGGACTTCTTATGTGGCACGTGGCTTTCCCAGAGAATCAGACAGAGGCTGCATCGCCTTTCCTGACGTAAACTCAGGAGTCACGTGGTCTACTTCTGTGACGCTGTTCTGTCAGACCCCTCAGATTTAAGGGGTTGGAACGTCCCCGTCTGCCTTGATGGAAAGAGGCCTCAGGTCACTTTGTAGAAGAGCATGTGGGTTGGGTGACGCTGCTGTAGCCATTTGGGGGCAATAATTGCATAAAATGAGTTTATATGTATACATTAAGGACCTTTCACTTTTCATTGGCTCTAAGTTGAATTATTTTTTTTCTTTTTAATTTCAGGATAGGTAATGATACTTTTAAATAATCAGTTTCTTCTAGGGCAACTATTTTATATATATATATATATAGTACACATAATGTGTGTCATTTTAAATATCTTATTTTTAATCAGATGGAGAAATGAAAATTTATTTTATACAAAATGCCTCTTTCTACATTATTAGTAAAAATTGCAGGTCTGTGTATGACTGATGAAACAGAAGTGCTCCTGTGAGACGGACCTGGTTCTCTGGTGCCTCCATGGGGGGACGTGAACTTCATCAAAAGAGCAGCAGGCACGCATGTTCAAAACAGGCACCACCGGGAGCACACCCCAAATGGGAGTTGGCCTCCTAGCTGATGGGTGTCTGGGAACAAAAAGGAAAAAGCCCAGCTCTGCATAATGGCTTTGGCCCTGCTTGGGTGCAGGCAGTTCCTGAGGAGCACGCTGCAGTACCTGCCGGGACCGTGGGGAGCCTGGGACCTAAAAGCAGCCAGATGTGCCGTGTTCATTTTACCGATGTTGATGGATGCCCTGAGCACGATGGACCTAGTCAGCTTTCTGTAGTGCCAGTGCTGCACTGGGAACCTGGGGCGTTTCCCTCTGGGGATTAATCAGTGCGAACGTTTTGCAGCTAAAGAAGACCATAGGTATGGCTCGCCATCTGGGAGAACAGGCACGTAGATGCTGGGAAGCAAGAGAAGAGAGTGGCTCCGTCCTATGGCCTAAAAGCTGCCCTTGCCTCCTGCTTCATTGCTGGCAAAGTGCTGACATCTAGGACGGAACTCACGGTCACCTCAGCACTCCCGTCCATCGGCCTAAAGCAGAGACATCATTTCTTAAAGATCATTTACTTGTCCTCCCCCACGAAAGTGTGGTGGACGAGTTTTCCTTGACAGCAAATTGCTTTTTGCTTTGAATTCCTCCTGTAGCATGAGAAATGGTCCTGAAAAGGGTCAGAGGGTTGGGACTAGGTTTTGGCTGCCTCTACAGAAACCACAGTAACAGTGGCTTAGACCAGGATCACTCAAGGTCATCAGGCCAAGGCTGGTGTGGTGGCTCAGGGGCCTCAGTTCTTTCTGACTCACCCTCTTATCTGTGGCTTCCTTCCTCAAGGTCACGCTAGTGCAAGGTGACTGCCAGAGCACCAGTGATCATGCCCGCATTCTAGGCAAGAGGAGCACGCCTTCCTGCTCAGCCTTCTGTACGGAGCTTCTTGGGAAGCTCCACCCAACTCCTAAGTCTCCGGTCGGATGTAGGTCTATAACTCCCGCTGTAAGAAAGGCTGGAAGTGTGGGCGTTTAGCTGAGTGCTTTGCCACGCCCCAGGTACCTTTGGGCTTCTGTGTAGAGAAAACGGGAAGAATGGGTGTCACACTGGCACTTAGCAGTCTACTCAGTCATTTTCTTTGGTCTTCTGTTTTGAAAGGGGAAAAGTTGTGCACACTGACCGTGGGAAAGGAATCCTAGCAGCTACCCCAGTTTAGTCTGTAGGCTGAGGACCAGGCTTTTCCAGTGAGGGGCTCAGCAAGGCTCTGGTTTCCATTTATGTACAGAGCCGTGAACCCAGAGCTGTTTCCAAGGGCCCGCCCGGCCTTGCTGTATCTAGCACCTCCCAATTCTACACAGAACCTAGTTTTTTTGGTGTGTGATTTTTTTCTAAGGTACCCTGTGGAGTGAACCTCTGAGTGGTTTCATGAATGGAGGTCCTGGAGTCCGGCTGTCAGGTTTGAATGTTGATCTTACCACCTACTTTGGTCAAGTGTTTGTTGCCCCATCTGTGGAATGGGAACTGTTAGCGAGCTGTGATCAGTAACTTCAAATGGAAACGCATAGTACAGTGCCCAGCATGTAAATGCTTGATAAATTCTGTGCATAGGCTGTTCTGCGAGGGAGGAGGTGTTCATATGCAGGTGCAGTAGAGCCTATTAAATAGGGTCACATTCCTCTTAGACGTTCAGTGCACAGAGGTTCCCTCAGCTTGGCAGTGTGCAGGTGCCAGGAGACCGGCCAGTAGCTCCAGCCTCGTTATTAACCAGTCCTTCCTGTCCTGTCGCTGAGCCTCAGTTTCCTTGCCTATCAGATAAGGGGGTCGGCCCAGGTCATCTGAGGAGCTTGAAACAAAAATCCACACCTGAGCTCAGTGTCCTGGAGTCTGGAATGGGGTGGGTTCCATCACTCCAAAATGTCAAGTGCCCTAGGTGATTCTAAATGGCCAACCTGAGTGGGCACCCACCGGCCTAGCCAATGGTGTGAAGTTTCCTTCAGCTCTCACCTCCTGAGTGTGCTGGCGCGATCTGCGTGTGCCTCTGGCCATCCTTGCAGCCTACTGGTGATGCTTGGTGTTTGCAAATGTAGCCTTGCGTTTCAGTGTGGCTCCTTGACGATACCTGACAGGACCCTCTGCAGTTTTACTGAGGCAGACCGCTCGTGAGGGACAGACACACCTACCTGCATTTCTGACTGTCTTTGGTAATGCGAAATTACTCCATAAGCACGTCAGGATCCATTGTGAAACACACCGAGCAGGCAGCATCCGTATGGTGTCAGTGTGTTCGCTCCCAACGTGTTCTGTCGTTGGAGGTCCCATCTAGAATCGTGAGTAAATTCAGGTTCTCCAAGAATACCTAAGTGGTGGTGTAGTGTGCGTCAGTCACACTGGCTGGCAGTATTGTCTGCTTCTCACATCTTTACTTAGGTCAGAAGTCTTCAGTCAGTTCTGTTTCTGTGAGATAGACTCCCCTGTTAGAAAAGTTCTTTCACGTAGCATTTTTTGAAATTAAAATTAAAATTTTTAAAAAATTAGTTGATATTCAGTATTATTTTCAAATGTACAGCATAGTAGTTAGACATTCATGTAACTCACGAAGTGATTACCCTGATTAATCTAGTACTCACCTGGCAACACACATAGTTACTGCAATGTTATGGACTACTCGTGTATTTCCTACGCTGTACTTTATATATCCCATAACTATTTTGTAACTGCCAATTTGTACTTTTTAATCTCTTCACCTTTTTCACCCATTCTCCTAACTCCCATTCCATCTGGTAACCATCAGTTTGTTCTCTGTATCTGAGTCTGTTTCTGTTTTGTTTGTTTTGATTTTTAGATTCCACAAATAAGTGAAATCATATGGTATTTGTCTTTATCTGACTTACTTCACTTAGCATAATACCCTCTAGGTCCATCTATGTTGCAAATTGGTGCAGCCACTATGGAAAACAGTTTGAAGATTCCTCAAAAATTAAAAATAGAACGACCTCATGACCCAGCACTTCTACTTCTGGGTATTTATCTGAAGAAATCCAAAACACTAATTTGAAAAGATACGTTCATCCCTGTGTTCACTGCAGCGTTATTTACAATCGCTGAGGTGTGGAAGTAACCTATGTCCATGGCTAGACAACTGGATAAAGAAGTGGTACATTTATACAGTGGAGTTATTACTCGATCTCTTGTGGAGCATTTTTAACGTTCACTGGTGGTCACTACTTAGGTCTATTACTTAGTCATTGAAAAATGGTGATTTTTTTCATTGAGGATGGGGGAATTTGTATTTTGAATAATTTCAGACTTAAAGAAAACTTGCCAGAACAATAGCAAGAACTCCCAGATAACTTTCACCCAGATTCTCCAATTGCTAATGTTTCGCCATATCTTTTTTTTTCTTGGTGACTACACTCAGTAATGACTCTCAGTAACTTCTTTTTTAACCCCCTTCTTCCATCCCCACCCCCCACCAGTTCAAGCCATTGTTTCTCAGTCTAGTTGTGTAAGACGCAGCTCCCTGGCCCAGGCTGGTGTTATGAGCCTTGTGTCCCTCACCTCCCTGGCTGAGGCCGTCGGTCTCTGGTCGTTGGTCGGCCGCTCGCCGCAGAGTAACTTTTGTGACCCATTTGAGAGTAAGCTACAGACATCATATCCTTTAGCCCTAAGTATGTCAGGGTGTATTCTTTGAAACAAGGACATTTTACATAACCACAGAACAGTTATTAAAATTAGGAAATAAGTGGTACAATACTATTAGTTAATATTCAGGCTTCATTCATATCTCACCGGTTGTTCTGCTAATGGCTTTTATAAGGAAAGACAGTGTGGGGTGCCTTCTCTGATCACTTGTATTTAGTTGTCATGTTTCTTGAGTCTCCTCTAATCTGGAACACTTCTCTGTCTGTCTTTGTCTTTCATAGCTTGATGTTTTTTAAGGATGCCAGACAGTTATTTTGTAGGATGTCCATAGGTTGCCTGGTGTTTTCTTGTGGTTTGATTGAGATGATGTAATTGGGCAGGAATGCTACAGCAGTGATGTTATGTCCTCAGTGCGCCATCTCCAAGCACATGTCAGTTTGAACCATCACTGGCGACGCCAGCGCTAATCACTTGGTTACGGTGTTGTCTGCCAGCTGTCTGTCTGCCAGGTGGCTGCACTGGAATGATTTAAAAGGAGAAACATGGAGATCGTGTACACATCCAGTTCTGCATCAAACTTTCATCCACTGGTTTTAGCAGCCATTAGTGATTCTTGAACAATTACTAGGATGTTGGCCAAGCTTTCCTTTTCCATTTGTTGGTCAGGAAGAGCTTTCCATACATACATGCATGCACGCATGTGAACACACTGTATCGGTTATAATCCGACAATACTGTTTGTGCACGAATTGTCCATTTGGAGCCCCACCGAGTTGGCTTACGTGTCCTTCTGCATGCCCCCATTGTTCTTTGAGCACTTCCTTACTTTGGCATGAGGTAGCCGAGGCTCATCATCTACTTTTTTTCCCTACCCCAGATTTGGAATTCAGCATTTCTCCAAGGAGCTGTAGTTCCTTTTAGTAGGGAGTGGTATCCAGAAACCAGAGTCTGGTTCCTAGTCGTGCTTATTGCTACTGGGGTGTCTCGATAGATAGAGACAGGCCGTGTGTGTGTGTGTGTACAGATGCATGCACATATCTGTGTACCTCATCATAACTTATCTCTACATACCATGAGTAAGGACTGATGTCTTCAATTCTTACATGATCCCACAGGCTCCATTCTAATCTTACTGCTTTCCATGTTTGTGATTCCTCTCTCCAACAACAAGAAACTGGCTCCTATTATCCTCAATATTATTTCCTTATTTGCTCAATCCTAGGACACACCAGTGTAGTTTCATAATTGCAGACCCATACTGTGAAAAACAATCTTTTTCTAGCTAGAGTTCAAAATTTGTTTAAAGGTACACCTCCGACATTACAGAAATACCTATGTACAAGGTTAATCATGCAATAATCTTTGTAGTTTAGACTTTTTGTCTAGTATGAGAGTGCATTGCCATTTTTCTCATTTTATATAAATATAAAATTATAAATATAAGATTTCAAATATTAATAATTTGAAATACAATTCACTGTCTTAAAATTCTTAGTAATTTTATCTTGAGTTTGTCTGATGGAATGATGAAACACATTAAGGGCTTGGTGACCTGGCTTACACATGCCCCTACCCCTCGGCAGCCTCACCCTCCTTCCCTACTTCTCATCCACTGAGATGGATTCAGGCCAAAACCCCATCTGCCACTTGCCTTCCATAAGCTCTCACTTTGGTGAACACAGTGGCATTTTGGGTTTCCAGAGATTAGTGTCAGCACAGCACCAGTGTCTAGTGATCCCAGAAAATAGGCGTATCTGCCTTCCCCAGGCACAGCTACCCAGTCTATGGCTGCCGGGACCTTTGGGGGAGATTTACTGTTTATACCTGTGGCCATCTTGCAGAGTCCTTTCTCACCAGCACAGCGTTGCCTCCGTTTCTATCAAGAGTCTGGGTCTGGGAAGTAGGTGAGAGGTTTGATGCTCCATTGCAGGAAGTCAGATTTTTGCTCACCTGTCCATTTGTGTATATCAAGTAGCACATTAGTAAGCTGCCCACTGGCTTTATTCCTAGGGGTCGAAACATTCTTGTGGTCACTCTGTCTTTGCCATCCATTGCAGTGTTTGCATCCCCCTTATTCCCACTGAAATCAGGCATCCCATCATCAGTACAGGCCTGCAGACAACACACACCACATACTTTTTCAAAGATAGGAGTCTTACGAATGCATCTCAAGCCTCAGTGAAGGGAGTGTCCTTGGGAACTTCCTGAGGACACGGGAGGGGTGGCGAATGTGTGAGTCACCTACCCGTAAATCCACTCCAATATTCCTTCCTCAATCTGTGGCTTCCCTGCTCTTTATGACATTAGGCTTCTCAATCTCATTGAATCCAGGCTACTACTGAGTCTAGGTTTTATTCACCCAACCACGCTGTTAAACCTACTTCTAGATACTTGAACTAAACGCTGAGTTTAGAATCTCCACTAAACGTGCCCCGTCAGTAACGTTTGACCTGATCTAAGGTCACTCATATCCTGTCCATTTAGTCTAATACCTTAGAATTCATTCCCACATATATCCTCCAGATTTCTATTAGTATAAATTAGCAAAATCTTAGTATTTAGTTATCAATTTATTGCTAGCATAATTAGTGATTGTTTTAGTGTCTACCTTTCTCTTCCCGGGTCAGACTGATATGGAAGCAATGAAGGGTTGTCAAGGTAGGTCTTGAGAATAGGCATCTTGCAAGGGAAAAGACAGATGAGATTATTATTCAGACAAGAAAAGACTGTTGTCTTCAGACAGAAGAGCCTGCTGCTTCAGCAAGAGTGGCCTGGGAGTTTGTGGGTAAAAGTTTGTGCGATTTGCATCAACCCAAACATCCTCATTCCGGATCTCAGGTCCCACTCCTTCCCAATCAGTGCCATACATGCTGCTTAGGAGAACAGGCATGACTATGAATTCAATTTCAGATTGTAATTCTGTGACTCATGCAAATTTGGGGCTTGATTTTATGCCGTGTATCTATAAGAAATAAGAGATTTTTTTTTCAACAGCACAAGTGGACCTGGATGGTATTATGCTAAGTGAGATAAGTCAGAGAAAGACAAATACCACGTGACCTGACTTACATGTGGCATCTCAAGGATAAAATAACAACAAAAAAGGAATGAGATTTTTTGAAAAAGACTTCCAATGGAAATGCTCTGTTCCCTTATCAGACCCTGACCTTAGAATTTAAAGCCCTGAAATCGTCCTTTTCTGTGAACACCCAGTGCAGTAAAAAGTAGCCCGTTCACTCCACTATCCTTTGATCATCATCACTTTTATCAACGTCAAGTGCAGCATTGATGTGGCTCAGTAGGCCTTGTCTTCAGTAGGCACTTCTTGCTGAACAGCCACAAGCCGTAACAGCGTGCCATATGTGACCTGATCTCATTCTCCACTGGCAATGAGGTCTGCACTCAGCAGCAGGTGGGTGGCAAACCAAGCTCAGAAACAGCTTTGAGGGTCTGTTTCCCAGGACCGTTCCAGGCGCCAAGCATGGCATTGGTCAGGGTCTGACGAGGAAAGAGTCCATTCTAGGTATTTCAAGCAGAAGAGATTTAATACAGGACTTTGTTAAAAGAATGTGTAAAAGGGAAGGAGCAAAAGATGGAAGGCAAGGTTCCTCATACATTAGTAACTGACACCTGCCTGGGCTGGAAGGAGCAGAAAGGTTGCTCTGAGGCCACTGTGCTGCTCACGAAGGCTGCTGAAGTCAGAGTTCAGCTGCCTGCTGATGACCCAGGAGCCGGCACTTCCAGCCTTCTGTGCCTGTCCTTGCAGCACCGCCACCTGACCCTTTTGTCACTCATGTTACTGTAGCCAATGCTGCTGCCAGAGACACTGTCAGAAATTGGAAGCAGAAAGAAGTCGCTTCTCCCCTCGCCGTCTCCCACCAGTGCCTCCCATTGGCAGATGCTGACAGGAAGTCAGCTGGCAGGAAAGCTCAGGAGTGGCATTTGGGGATCTCACTACATTGTGTTTCTCTGTTACATTGTGGGGAGCAGAAAGATGGGGATGGGAGGCTGAGCAATCAAGCAGCACAAACGAATGAACAGTGAGAAGATGCTCATGGCTAAATCTGTCCCGGAAACCACAGCTGACTGAATCCAAATATTGAAGTCTCTGCTGTCCTGGCACTTAACCAGGTGGGGACAGACAGACACGCGATGAACACTTCATCTAAAGATACTGTTACACGTGTCTGACAAAGGATTTTCATGTGGGACACACCTTCCCAAAATAAAGACCACCCTAATAAATACGATATAGGCAACAATAATTGAGCAGACCCTTCACAAAAGAGGGTATTCCTGTGGTCAATAAGAAAAGGTGCCCAAGGGGCGGCCGGTTAGCTCAGTTGGTAGAGTGCGATGTTCTTAACAAGGTTGTCGGTTCCATCCGTACATGGGCCACTGTGAGCTGTGCCCTCCACAGCTAGATTGCAAACAACTACTTGGAGCTGATGGGTCCTGGAAAAACACTTAAAAAGTTAAAAAAAAATAAAAATTGGCTGCTTTATTTAAAAAAAAAAAAAGGTGCTCAACTTCATCAGTCATGGTAGCATGTCCACAGTGACCCCGCCACTTACCTATCAGTCAGCTGGAAACAGAAGGACAGGCACCACGGGGGGTGAGGATGCATCCGTCGGAACAAAGAAACACCTTGGAAAACTGCTGGGCAGCATCCAGAGAACCTGAACACCGGGTCTACCCTCTGCCCCAGTGATTCTGTCTGGAGGTGTAAACACAAGCATGGAAATCAGTGTACATGTCCAGCAAGGGACAGGTACAAGAATATTCGTAGGAGCTGGATTCATAAACGTTCACACCTGGAAATCACCCAAATGAACAATGACAAAGGAATGAATAAGTCATAGCATATTCAGATGGTTGGACACTGTTCAGCAATAAGAATGAGCTGCAACGTGCAACCGTGGATGCATGTCACAGAATGCTGAACAAAATACGCCAGACGCAAGAGTTCATGTCATCGGATTCCATCTATTTGATGAGCAAGTACAGACAAACTAATCTATGGTGACAGAAGATACAATCGGACTTTGAGGGTGCTGACTGGGAAGGGGCAGGAGACATCCTGCAGGTGTGTTGGAAATGTTTATTCATCTGGGTGGCATTTACACAGGTGTACACCTGTATAAAAGTTTATCAAGCTGTAAACGTAAGATCTGTGTACTTCACAGCATACGAGGTCTGACAATTAAGTTTGAGAACTTGTTGCAATGATGTCGCTAACCCTTTTTGGTTTCAGAGGGATTATTCATTGTGAACTTGTACCAACTGGACAAACAACCAAGTTTACTATTTAGAAGTGCTGAAAAGGCTGCATGAAAAAGTTAGACGACCTGAACTTTTCATCAACAATCCATGACTCTTGAATCACGACAATGCACCAGCTCAAATCACTGTATTGGAGCACTGGTCTGGCCTCCAATGACTTCTTTCTTTACCCAAAGATAAAGGAAATATTGAAAGGAAGACATTTTGATGACATTCAGGACATCAAGGGTAATATGATGACAGCTCTGATGGCCATTCCAAAAAAATAGTTCCAAAATGCTTTGAAGAGTGGACTAGGCACTGGCATCGGTGCATAGCTTCCCAAGGGGAGTACTTCGAAGGTGACCGTAGTGCTACTCAGCAGTGAGGTATGTAGCACTTTTTCTAGGATGAGTTCACAAACCTAATTGTCCAACCTTGTATGTTAGTCCTCAAAAAAATTTAAAACAACGCAGAAGAAAAACGAGTTTCATATAAATAGAAGTGCAAAGAAGAAATTGAAAGTGAGTGATATGATGGGTGGATAGGGGCTGACTCATCCGCTGAGACCTGAATGGTGATAAGGAGATAGCCACTTAATGAGCTGAGGGCCTGCTCTCTGGGAGAGGGGACAGCAAATGCAAAGGCCCTGAGGTAGGATCAAGTTGGAGCAAGGTGGGAGAGATGAGCAGGGCCAAGGCAAGCCCTTAGGTTGGCTTTTTTTAAGTCCAGTGGGAAATCACAAGGGTGTGAAGTAGGGGGGTGTTGGCAGTACTTTCTGAGCCACTAGATGTGGGGAGTAAGATAGAAAGAGAGGGAACTTTGATGACTTACTTGTGGGGCTGGGATGTCTGGAAAGTGAGGGCTGGGATTCCATTGACTGCGCAGCGCTGGGGAGGCAGTGGAGTCAGCTTTGTTTTGCACAATGTCAAGTAGGAGATGCTCATTAGACACCCATGAGCTGTTGGGGAGGCAGTGGGCGGTGGGGCTGAAGTTCTGGGCTAGACCCAGGCGGGAAGCGCATGTCATGAGCATACAGCTGGCATTTCAAGTCTCAGGCACCTGGGACAACAGAGAACGAAAAGAAGGGACACATGGCATTTAATGACATGGGCTTTTCTGGAAAGAGACTAGAGCTGTCAGAGTTTGGAGTGAAGTTGCTTTAAAATGCTTGTGCTTCTTTAACAAGCTCTGTGGAGAGTCTGCTCCCGGCCAGCCATCTAGAACCCAGACGTCGTGACAGACCCCGGCCACTTAGTGCTCACTGCATAGGGTCCAGTCTCTGAGCCTGGGCCCTGGGCCACATCCAGACCCACTAAACAGAGTGCTAGGAGCGCCTGCGTTTTTCAGGTTCCGGGGTGTTTGCACATGGAGGTTTGAGAATCTCTCACTTCCAATGGCCCAGGAGTGAGTGAGTGTGTGTGTGTGTGTGTGAGAGAGAGAGAGAGAGAGAGAGAAAGGGTGAGAAAGGGTGGGGCTGCTCCAGAATTTGGGAAGGCGGTCTGTTCTGTAAGCTCCGCTGTGTGTGTGTGTGTGTGTGTGTGTGTGTGTGTGTGTGTGTGTGTGTGTGTGTGTGTTGGCGTGTGTGGGGGGCGGGCACGGTGTCCCAGGAGGACAGAGTTTGCATTGATGAAAACCCTTCCCAGCCCTTTGATACCTCTTTCCCGCCGCCCTGAAGTTAACCAGCTCAGTCCTCAGTGCATCCTGCTCTCCGGCCGGCCGTGCTCACTCGGCCAGGATGGCATTCCGTCAGGCCCTGCGCGTGGTGCTGCTGCTCCTCTCCGGGGTCCTGGCTCCTGCGGTGCTCACAGGTAAGGGTGCTCCCTTGGCTCTGCTGCTACCAGCCTCCAGGTGGGAAGAAGCACTAAGACCTCCAGGGCCAAGAAGTACCTTGGACCAGATTCGCCAATGCCCACGGGGCAGAAGCCCTTCGCAGGAGATGGGCGGCCATTGGGGTGGTTCTGCGGAGGGCTCCCATGAGACAGATGGCAGCAGTCGGGGAATTCCAGCCCTGGGGACAGGGACAATGGCCTCTGAAGTAGGGGAGTGACTTGGGAAGCAGGGCCGGGGATGTTAGCTGCGTGGGGGACATGGGGATTACTCCAGTACCCTAAAATCTGCAGCCTCCCAGACCTGGGAGTCACAGGGGGCACAGGGCCAGGGTAAGCGGCTGGGGAGCCAGAGGCCTCAGGCCCCTGCACAGAAGACCACAGAGCCTTGCCGTTTACTTTTCAAACCCTGCAAGCCCTTCCCTGCTGGTTTTCTGAAAAGTCTTTCACGAGTGTAGACCCAGGTGCTATTCCCAATTTGGGAAAAATTCCAGAGGGAGCACCGGGCCTGAGCCTCAGCAAAACCATGAAGACACGGGACTGGGTTTTGCACTGAAGCCCAGTGACTGGGTCTGGGTCCCAGCAAGAAGGAGGGTCCCCAAAGGCTTGGGCCGCGTGCCCAGGACCTCAGCCCCAGTCCTGGCATGACTGGGGCTCTGCCCTGGGAGGAGTTGGCCCAGGCTGGCTTTGAAGCCTAAGAGAGCAAAGGCACAGATGGGCCGGGGGGTATTTTTCCAAGAAGAAAGTGATCTCTGTTGGCCCTGAGGTAGTCCGAGGAGTGTTTCAGGCCCCTGTGGGGAGTCGGGGGCTCTGGGGAAGTGTCTATGGATCGGTGGATGGCAGGCGTATGAGCACGGCCCAGGGAGAGCTGCTGGGGGATGGAGGCCTGGGGGATGGAGGCCTGGGGGACGGCCGCGCTCAGGCACACGCGGAAGCAGTGGGCAACGGTGAGGAGCCTGGGGGCCTCTCTGGAGATGCTCTAAGAAGGAGCCAGCAGCCTGGCTTTGCTTCTGGCTGAATCCCTCCTGGCTGTTTCTCAGCCTCTCTGTGCCTGTCCTCGTCTGTACGGTGGTGACAGTCTCCCTTCCAGGGGACTGTGGGCCTCCCAAGTTCAGGCACGTGAGCTTTCAGGACGGGCCAGGCATGTGGTAGCGCCCAACCTGTGTACACATGTCCCAGACCCTCTGTCGGAGGCAGGGAGGTCTCAGGGCAGAACACCACACAGGCTGGGGAAGGTGTCGGCTGGGCAAGTCGGGGGAAGTGGCCTAAAGCGTAGGGCGGCATCTTCCCTGGCCTACTTCTTGGGGCTGTGATCCTTGCAGCCCCTCACCCCACCCATCCCAATGAAACGTGCTCCTGCTTGGTGGTCAGTGGTGGAGGAGAAGGCTGGCGCCTGCCTGCCGGGGTCTGGGGCTGCCTGGGGAGCTCCTTCCAGTTTCCGGCTCCCCGAGCAGCCAGCTCTCCCAGCCAGGCTGCCAGCCAGAGGTGCTGGGTCAGGTTGTGTGTGCTCAGCCTGGGTGGGTGGGCTTCGTCCTCCACCGCAGGAATGCCTGGGGACAGCCTCGTGTTAGGTGTCACAGGCCCTCACCTGGCCTCACCTCCCTCCACGTGTCCTACCGAGGGCAGGCAGGCCAACTCCACTCTGGAGTCTTTGGGGTTCTGGCTGGCTGTCCTTCCTCCCACCATTCTGGGAGGTATATACGAGGGCCGCCAGCCCCCAGACCGCTGCCCGGTGGGTGGGGGTCCTGCAGCCGACAGGTCAGGAAGGAGTGGCCCTGTGGCTGAGGTCCAGGCCGGCCTGGGCCCTCCCCACCGGTCGCCTGTGGCCGCAGCTCCTGGCGAGGGGGAGCAGGCCAGGTTGAGCGGGCGGGAGGCCAGGGCAGGGATGAAAGGGGCCTTCATGGCCTGCACAAAGGCCGTCTGTGAGCAAGGGCGCCTGGCCTCGGGACTGTGTGGTCAGAGTGAGCGCTAAACAAACGTATTTACCGAAAGGCAGGGCAGCTGGGGGTGGTGGGGCTGCGGGACAGCCCACAGTGCCCAGGCCTGTGTCACGAGGCCCCCACTTCTCGTTTCCCTGGTTAGAGCACAGAGTTGCAGATCTTGTTTACTCTGGTCCTTGGAGTTTGGGTCTCATCACGGGTCCTCTTTGGCCCTGCCCCTTGTCTGTCCTCACTTAACTAACGTCACTGCGGCCGACCCATCACTCGCCTTACATGCCCATGGGTTCCGTCCTCGGCACCTTTGCTCAGGCTGCTCCCTCTGCCTGGCATTTCTTCCCCTGCCTCAGTTGGGGCCTGCTGCTGGCAGATTCCTGACAACTGCTGCTGGTCATGGCTTCCCAGAAGAGTAGATCTGGGGGGAGGGTAGGCTATTGCCTTTCCACGTTTTTTCCCCTCGTACCACAGCAAATTGTAGTAGAACCCACGAGAGTGGGTTCTCCCTTGGCAGTGGGCACCAGCAGACCACCACACGGAGTGACCTAGCCTGTCCGGCTGTGTGGCTCATGCCACAGGGACCCAAGGTGGAGGCAGCCCTGACGATGGTAGCATGGTTACCCACTTGTGTGGACTGGGAGAGGCACGGTCCAACCGACATTTCACAGGTCGGGAGAATGAAGAAGGAGGTGGTGAAGTCTTTCTGCCAAGATCCCAGGGTGAAAGTGACGAAGCCAGATCTGGACCCAGCCCACTGGGTTTGGAAGCCCATGGGCTCAGCTCGAGCTTCAGAGACGGGTTGGGTTTTGAAGGCAGGTTCACTCAGCAAGGAGGAGGCAGGCCTCTGTGGGGAGCAGCAGAGAGGCTGGTCACAGGGGAGAGGAGAGGAGAGGGCCTGGGTGCACGTCCCAGCTGCCCTGCTCAGAGGGCCCGTTCTCCCCAGAGATGGCTCCTGGGCTCCAGCAAGGGCAGAGGGTGGCTAGCTCCAGGAATAAGCCCCTGCCTTCCCAGGGACCATGGGGCCTGTCACTCCTTCTCATGAGCTTGGAGCTGATTCCCCAGATGCCACCCAGGTTGGCTAGGCCTGATCCCCAGGAGCCCCAGCCTCTCTGGCCAGGTGCCTGGCAGACAGAGGTGAGCTTTGGCCGGCAGTGGTGGGACAGGGAGGTGCCCGCCTGCTGTCCTGACGGGGGGGAGCATGGGGAACAAGCGGGGGCCAGTGGTTTCTCCATTTATCTGGGGAGACAGACAGTCTGCAAGCCCTAGACCTCAGGGCCTGCCAAGTAGTGGGTACACTCAGGCCTTTTTCTGCCCAGCCCCCCGGAGCCTGAGGTCAGCATGCCTGGGGCCTGGGGCCTGGAGCCTTCCGTGGCAGCTACAAGGCGGCAGAGCCACAGTGACAAGGCCTGCTAGGGTCACTCATCCATCCTCACAGGGACAACTTCACAGCTGGTGGAGCCACCATGGCCCCCAGACCCAGCACTGCAGTTGAGAGGAAAGCTCCCCCCACCTCTGCCCCACTGGGTGCTGGTGCTTTTTCCCCTGGGGCCTCCTTGCCAGCAGTGTTTTTTTCTGAAAAGGGTGCCAGCTTGGGCAAGTTTTGTGGTCCCTGCCTGCAGGAAAGCTTCTGAGCTGAGCCAGGCTGGGTGTGGGAGAGGCTGCAGGGGCAGGACCTAGGGGGCTTTGTACAATTGCATTGTGAAAAGATGTTAAGTTTATAGAAAAGTTGTAAGAATAACCCAACGAATTCCAGTAGATTCTGTATTTCCCCGAAAAGGAGACTTGGCCGGACAGTCAGCTCTAATGTGTCTTTTGGAGCAAAAATTAATACAAGACCGGGTCTTATAATAAAATAAGACCGTGAGTTATACTAATTTTTGCTCCAAAAGACGCATTAGAGCTGACTGTCTGGCCAGGTCTTATTTTCAGGGAAACACGGTAGATTCACCAGTTTTCACCATTTTGCCATATTTCTTATTTCTGTCTTCCTGTTTCTATGTACCCATCCGCCTGTCTGAACGCTGAACCATTTAAGAGTAAGTTGCAGGCGTGCCCCTTTGCCCCTAAAATGCTCAAGAACAAGCATATTCCCTCACATACGTGGTCGGTTGTCCACATGAGGCAAGGAACACGCATGCAGTATCTATACCACAGCCTTACTCGAATTTCGCGTGCACCCCAAACTGTCTTTTATAGCAGCCCTTCCAGCTCCACCCAGGGCCATATGCATTCGTGGTCACTCGCCTTCGTCTCCAAGCTGGAAAAATTCCTCAGCCTTCTTTTGTCTTTCATGGCCTTAACATTGTTGAAAGCCCAGTTATTGTAGGCCTGGCCCCGAATTCGGGTTTGGCTGATGTTTGCTCAGGCTTTCGGGGGGGGGGGGTGCTGCTGGCAGGGAAACCCTGGAGGACCTGTGTGTCTTCAGAGTATCCCCAGATCACACTCAGGGCCAGTCTGAGGGCCGCCCCTGCTACAGCCAATGGCCAGAGCTGCGCGAGGAGGCCGGAGCCCACCTGTCACCCTCATTTGGAACTTTGCTCAGTGGCTGTGGCCTCCTCTTTAAGGAGGATGGATGAGCCCAGGGTTGGGGTGGTGCTGCTGTGGGTAGGGGTGGGTAATAGGCGATGGTTATCACACAGTCTGTCACTTTAGGTCTCTGGGGCCCTTGGGGACCCCAAACCCTACTAAACCCCCACCCATGAGCAGAGAAAGGCTCCTGCAGAAAAGGCTGTCCAGGGACTGATGTGTTGATTGAGCCCCAGTTTGTATGGGGGGCAGGGGACACCCACCCTTTCCTTGGAGTTGCCTTACAGATCACAGGTACCCCTGCCCACCCCTCTGGTCCTGTTCTGTTTGGAGACAGAATGTGCTGGCATCGGTTCCTTAGGATGTACAGGCCCCTTGGGCTTTTAGCCTCAGACACATAGGGGCGTGAGCAGGTGCTAGACCCCATGTCCTGTGAGTCGCATGGCTTTACCCAGGTGAGGGCCACGTGGGAGAAGCAGGGCTGACTGGCCTGGGGTGTGGGTGGACCTCTCCTCTCCACCTCCTGCAGTGGTCCCCTCCAGTCTCACGGGCCAGGGGTGGGCAGGGACACTGATGCTTCACTGGCCTTCCTGGCCTCTTCTCCCTGGTGAAGGCTGACCTGTGTCTGCCCTGCAGGGGAAGGGGGTCCCTCAGAGGTGTCACCCCACCCAGGCCTATAGAGCCCGTTGGTTCAGATGGGGTATCCCAGGCTCTGCTGGGAGCGAGGAATTGCCCTGCCCCAGGTCCCCCTACGCTGCTGCCCACCCTGGGTTCTCACAGCTGTTTTCTAAGCCGGCCTGTCCTTTTTCCTCCCCTCCCCCCATCAATCTGTCTTCACTTCAGCGTGGAAGAAACCTGGCCCCAGTGGGGGCTCTGGGGCTACACGTGGTTTCTCCGCCTCGGGTGCCTCACCTGTGACACTGGAGGGCTAGAGTAGCGCTGACCACCAGGCGCCCCCCATCTCCGCACACAGCACCACCTCCCCAGGTGGTCACCCGCGGGGCGGGGCGACGGCCAAGTCGGCCCTCCTGCCTGTGCTCCAGCGCCTGTCCTTGGCCTTGCAGCCGAGGGCCCGCAGGACCCCGCACCCACCCTGTGGAACGAGCCCGCCGAGCTGCCGTCGGGAGAAGGCCCAGCGGAGACTACCAGCCCCGCCCGGGAGCCCGCGGCCACCGGTCCCCCGGCCCCCACCGCCGCGCCGAGTCCGGAGGACAGCACCGCGAGGGAGCATCTGGATCAGGGCGGCGGTACGCGGCCCGTGGGGAGGGCCGGGGCGGGAGGGAACGGGCAGGCGGAGGGGGGGAGGGGAAGAGGGAAACGAAGGGGGAGGGGCAGGGGGAGGGGCAGGGGGAGGGCGGGCTTGGGCCGGGGGCTGACGCGGCCCTCCGTCCTCCGCAGGCTCGCTGGGGCCCGGTGCCATCGCGGCCATCGTCATCGCCGCCCTGCTGGCCACCTGCGTGGTGCTGGCGCTCGTGGTCGTCGCGCTGAGAAAGTTTTCAGCCTCTTGAAGCGAATAAAGGGGCTGCGCCCCCGCCCGGCGCGACTCCGCTGCACCGCGGGGCGCGCCCGTTTCTCCAGTGTGTCCGTGCGTGAGTGTGTGGCGAGCGGGGGCAGGCGACAACTCGCGACACGTGAGCGTGTGTGCACATGCCCGCGCGCAGTACGCCCGCAGGCGCCGTGTGCGTGCGCGGGGCTGAGACCGCTGCGGGCGGCCAGCGCTGGGAGCCGGGCACCCGCACCCGCACCCGCACCCGCACGGCCCCGGCGGCCCCATCGCGCTGTGCCCTCGGCCCCGCCCTCCCCGAGGCATCGTGTGCGGCGACCTGCGACCTGCGGGCCGCCGCGGGGACGGGAGGGGCTGACTGAGCCTGCCCCGCACCTGCCACCCTGCTTTTGGCGTTTGTTCGGGCCTCGAGATGGCAGGGATTGGGCGGCCGTAGGGGCTCCCGGCCAAAGGCCGGGTTGTTTTGGGGGCGAGGAGGCTAGGGCCCCCGTCTGCGGGCTTGGAGCCCCGCACCCGTCCCCCAGGATTCCTGAGGACCCCTCTACCCTAGGGAGCCCCAGGAGCCGACGAGCTGAGCTGAGGGCCAGGTGCAGTCTGTTGGCCCCTTACCCCACCCACTGCCTTAGGTGAGGGGAGGGGTGCCTTGGCTGGGGTGGAGCTGCAAGTAACCAGCTGCAAGTAATGGGCATCCTGGGAGCGTTAGGCCTGGGGCAGCCCCACGAAGACAGCTCCTTTATTTAGAGAAAGAGAGAAAAGCCTTTTCAAGTTCAGCTCTCCTCACTTCAACTCTGGAAGCAGTGTGTGTGGGGCGGGGATGGGGGAGGTGTTTGGGGTGGTGGGTGGTACTGAGTGAGGGATGAGGACCCACCGCCAGCTTGGCCTTGACCCTCCGACCTTGGTCTTGCTGTCTTCCACACAGGAATCCTAGCCTTTAAAATTTAGAGCGAGATTTAAAATAGTGGATGACCCGCCCTGGGGCAGCAGGGAAGAAGGGCCTTTTGGAGCGAGGAGCAGAAGACCTGGAGGTGGGACTGTCTGCAAGCCCTGAAGTTAACACCACAGGCTCTGGGAGATCCCTGGAGTGGTGCTGGGGGCTGGTGGGGCTCGTCCTCCTCCTCCTCTTTTCCATCATTGTCTCAGCAACTATTTTGGCCTCTGGTTTCCTTGATCTCCTGGCCACACCTGTTCCTGTGAAGATTAGTTTTCTCCTGGAGACTCCAGATGAGCACGTGGTACCCACATACACTCTCCCCAAAACACATCATGGGTTACAAGTTTCTACTTATAAAGGACTGTTATGAAACTGACCAGCTTTCATGTAACTGTTTAAATGATTTCATTTCACATACCCTCCAGTGGTCAAAGCCCTCCTTAGAGCAGACGATCCAAGTCAGCAAGCTGTTTCCCAGCTTAAAGGAAAAAAGCTGGACAAGGGCCTGGACCAACGGACAACCCCTCCCCCCACTTTGTCCCAAGCCTCCTCCCCCAGCAGCATGGGGCTCAGAAACCTCCCCTTTGCCCCATCCCTCACTCCTGGGGAATTCAGGTACAGGTACTCCCCCCAGAGGGGTGGGGGTTATAGGCCCCAAGAGCGTGTCCCTCAATGGGACCAGGGGTTCCTCCCCAGTTAAACGAACATGTGGCACGTGTGTGCATCTTCCAGGATTCATGCAATTCTCAAAGGGGCTGTGGTCTCAAGAACACCAAGAGCCATGGTATGGCCTGTGAGAAGGAAGAAGCTACAAAGTCCCGCTGGATCGGAATCTCATGCTTCAAATCAAAAGCCTGTTCTGGCGCAGAGGAAAGTGTGTCCTGGCAGAAAGACCGGACAGGCAGACAGGCCCATCCACACTCCAGGACAGACAGGTGGTAAAGGTGGGGTGGCTGTGAGGGCCAGCTGGGCTGGGGGTGGGGGGGAGCTGTGCCTCTGGGTAAGTGGCTGCTGCCTCCAAAGGTGGGAAGGAGGCCCAAGGTCAGTGACTGGCCAGGTAGGGAGCCCCAGCCCGATGCCTGGTGGTCAGGTTCCCTGTGAGACCACTCATACCTGTCCCACTGTGGTCTTCCAAACCCGTGTTCTCACTTCCACTGTAGCAGAAGGGCGTCCCCAACTCCCTCAAACAGCCTTTTCTGTTTCTGGACTCCTTGAACAGGCAGAGGCCCAAATCTACTTCCATCCTGAGACCCCCGACTCTGGCTGTTCCCTCCTCCCCTAGAGGAGGGAACAGCCCTTCTTTCAGGATATACCTTCTCCACTGATCTTAAAGGGGGTTCCTCTCTGTCTGCCCAGAACCAAAACCTCAGTCCTGTGTGTAGCACGGCAATAAAGAGTAGAACTTCACCTCCTTTATTTTATACATGATGCTTCTTTTAATGCAGCCAAAAATGATACTTGCTTTTCTTGGAACCATAACCAATACAGGATGCAGTGACCGATTCATTCCTTACAACACCTGGGCTCCTTAAGGGACCAGAAGACACAAGTTACATCTAGCCCATCAGGGACCCAGAGGCAGCATGGGCCCTCAGCCAAGCTCTGGTAGGCCTGCCATGAGGCAGGGCCTGGCCGTGCAGCCAGAAGCTGGCGGAGGTGGACAGAGACAGTTGGCCTCTCAGTCTTGTGAATTAAGAGACCAAGGGCTGCTCATCAAGCTCATGGGGCAAAGGCAGTCCATCTGCACACCTGGCGGATTCTAATGGCTTCCAGGGTAGAGAAGGACACGTGCAGGGGGTCATGACAATCATCACCTTTGCACCTGCCCTCGGCCAGGGACACCCTGGGTCTGGGGCCTCCAGTGCCTGGCAAGGCCCCTGGAGCATGCCAATCCCCTTCCACCCCCTCTAAGAGATAAGAGGGAGAGGTGGTATAATACTGTTTAAAATACACTTTCCCATTTACAAATGTATCAGAAGAAAGACGTGGGCACCCTTTTTCCAGTTTGTGAGCAAGGGGCTAAGACACATGAGCACTCACCACGTGAAAGGCATGAGGGGTGGGGATGACTCCTGCACATGGTCACCTTCCCCCCGTGGCCCTCCACCATCTGTGGGTTTGCCTGCCAGGCCCTGCTCCCACCTGCCCACATCCCTCCACCAGGCTGGGAGCTGGGGGTCATTGCCGATTTCGGCTGCCCAACTTCCTGCGGTCCTTATTCTGGCTGCGCTGAGGGTCATCCATTTTGTGGACACGGAAACATTCCTTGAGGTTCTGGGACCGGATCTTGGGATTCAAGATTTCCTCGGTCATGTTGCTGGGGAACCAGCCTCTCTCCTGGTCGTGCAGACGCTCACCAAAGATCCACCCTGCACAGGGAGAGGATGGGGGTGGTGGTTAGGCGATCCCACAGGAACTCCAGTGAGCTTTCCTGGTCAGGCTCCCATCTGTGCAGGGAGCATGGGAGGAGATGCAGGAGTCCAGTGGGCCTTTCCAGAGCCACCTGCAACCCCCTGCTGGAGACCCTCCGACTGGGTCTGCCCTCCATACGCTGGGGAGGTGCCACCCTGAAACCACCCTAGGGAGCAGTGTGTGTGCACATGGCCATAATAGAACCAGTCACGTTCTGTGCCACGGTGTGTCCCACATGGATTGACTTTGGAAACTACACCTGAGCCTTCAGCAATCCTAGAAGACTAGGAGACCCCAAGGGCCGCCCCCCAAAGCAAGAGGTATCCAAGGGGCCAGTGGGGGTGGTGGCTGACTGGTGGTTACCCCGACTAGAATGCCACTGTCTCCCTCTTGTTGAGCACCCCTGTCTGAGCCTCAGCCTCTGGAGGATAAGGTGGTCAGCTGAGGGCAGCCGCCATGAACTGGCTGACACGAGCAGACGCCTCGGCACTCCTTCCCTCCCCCCGAGATCACGGGCAGGTCCCAGCACAGGGCAAGGACCTGGGGTGCGAAGGGCTGGGGCAGGCCCTCTGCCGGCCACATGGGGGGTGTGCGGGGGTTGGGTGGCATGACAGGTCGTTTGTATTCTGTGGGTGGGAGGGGCGGCTGGTGGCCGGAGACACGGTTCTTCCAATGCTGGGTGAGCCCCTGGGATTTGGGACCAGCAGAAATGGCCTTCCCTGGAGGTCACCAGCCTGAGACCTTCCAGCCAGGACCTCAAAGGGGAGGAAGGACTGGGGGATGGGGAGACCGCTGTGCAGTTTGGGGGATTCTGAGGAGGAGCAACTGATGTAGAAATAAGGGATCAATGTTTCAAAGGAGGGGCGTGAACCTGCTTGTTTGGCACTGATGTCATGGGCATGGGTGGGTGGGAGCTGGGGGTGTGGGTGGCTTCTTGGACCAAACGGGGCTCCGACTGGAAGCCTGTTGCAAATGCAGGGTCTAGGATCGAGGTGAAGGTGTTCCTGGCTCCTCCTACCTCTGTGATGGGTGGGTCAAGGCCAGGGCTGTCAGGGGAAGGCATGGAACCAGCCAGCCGGCTCTTGGGCTGGGCCTGGTGCTAAGCGGGAGGCGGGACTCAGGCTCGGGGAGGAGAGCAGAGGTGCTGGGAGAAGGGCCCTCTGCTCTGAGGGAAAGCCAGGGAGGCCAGGATAGGCAGAACGGCATAGGGGAGCAGAGACGTGCCAGGGCCTGGGCTCCCTGGCCCATCAGCTAGCTCTGCCAGGGGGGCTGAGACTCCCCACCTCATCCCCAGGCAGGTGTGGGGCCGGGTGCAGAGTCCCAGGGAGTCCCGGGGGGCATGAGGGGTAGACACTCCCAGCTCCCGCCTCACCATCTTCTGTCTTTTCCAGGATGTTCAGAATGTCTGCCAGCTCCAGCGTCAGCTCATCGGGCTGCTGGGCCACGTACGGATGCACGCACTGGACCTGGGGGCAGTCTGAAGAGAGGGGAGGGAGGTGGCACGTCCTCATCACCGTGTCACCGCCTGCCCCCACCCAGCAAACCCTGGACACCTCCTGGCAGTTAGCAGGGTTGGTGCTGCCTGTCCCAGAGCAACTGAAAAGGGGGCATTTGACAGGGGGAGGGGCCTGGCTCCAAGAAAATGAGATTCAAATAGCTGGTGCTTGGAGGAAACAATACGTGGATAAAGGAGTGAACAGGCCGTGTGTGGGGCTTCAGAAGGAACTTCTCGGCCCCGGGACGAGGCCCTGGGAGCAAATGTGGGGTTCTCGGGACTTGTACTGTCACGATGGAAGCTTCCCTCAGGCAGCCAATGTGCACCCTTTTATATTTTGTAAGGTTTTCATACAACTGGCAACCCCAAAGAACACTGGCATTCGCCTTCTGGCCCCGGATCCCTCGTGGTTTCATTGCAGCACCTGTCACTTAAGACACAGGGACTTGTTCCTTCAGTAACCATTCAAATGTTTGTAGAACTCAGCACACTGACGTCCTCCATTGGGCACTAAGCTTGCAGCCGAAGCGGGCATCCCCAAGGCCACCTGGGCCTCTGGAATGATGGGCTCGGGAAGCATGGCCCTTTTGGGAGGAGTGCGGAGGGCACTTGCGGCTGATGCCAGAGACCTGCCCTGCCCAGAGATGGCGTTGTCCCAGAGGAACACTTACCCAGCAGCCGGGACGTGAAGGAAACAAACTTAGTTCTCCGGTTGGGGGCCAGCGACGTCATCCAGCGCTTCATCTCACTCCTGGGACAGAGGAGGGGACAAAAGCCCCAACCACAGAGCACATGAAGCATGGTGCCCAGTGTCCAGCAAGCTGGGCAGCTCAGAGGGTGCCCAGCAGCCAGCAGAGAGGCTTGGGAACCCTACAGAATCTCCCCTGTGCCCTTTAGAAACCCAGGTGGTGAAGGTGAGTGCTCCACAACACCTCAAAGTTAACCCACAGAGCAGCGCTAAGCAGCCAGCTGCCCTGAAGCCAGTCTGTGGGAAGTGTCAGCTGGGGCAGGCCGACTTCATTCCTGCCCCAGGAGGTGGGAACTGGCCCCAGATGGGATGTCTGGGGGACGGAGGGGGGCTGGGCACCTCCACAGGGCGTCTCCCCACACTGATCTTGGCTGTCCCTCTCAGAGCCCTGGGGCTGTAGGGCAGGTGGCCTGGCTGCTCAGAGAGGTGACCAGATAGACGATGGTGGTTCACTGGTCAAGGGTTCTACAACATCTCATCAAAACAGAGGGCCCACCCAGAGTCTGAGGCCCGAAGGACACACACATTCACCCACACACCGGGCAACGTGCAACCTCCCCCCCCACACACAATGGTCCCACAAGCTGACACTAACCCCAGACGGAAGCCCTGTGGGGAAGCACAGGAACCAGGCGGCCTGTGCACTGAGCCTGGAGCCTTGTTCCACCTGGGAAGGTGACACGGAGGGGTGGGTGGGATGGCACTGGGCACTCACTGAGAGGACGCCTTCAGCATATAGGTGGCCTCCCGGTCGTCAGAGTTCTCCAGCAGCCTCAGGATGAACACATTGGCCAGCGTCTGACCCTGGTCCTCCAGTTCCTCCACGCGGAGCAGGCCCCGTGGGGCCGAGTCAAACACCTGGTACTTGTCTCTGGGGACCCAGGGTGGCAGGGTGAGCATGTCGGTCTTGAGGAGGCCTGGGGGTCCCAGCAAAGCCCTCACCCTGGCCAGCCAGCAGGGCCAGCCCCACCACTGCCACTCCTCACCCCCTTCCAGAAGGCCCGCCACGAATGCCTGTCCCCCTCACCCCAAGCTGCCCCTTCCCATGTTGTGGATGGTGGACCAGGGGTCAGCACGACCATAGCAGCCGCCCTGCTGAGCTCTCACTGCATGTCAGATACTGAGCTGGCCTCTCCATATCCCTAGGAGTAAAACCCCACTTGACAGGAGGGGAAACTGAGGCCAGGGGGTTTAAATAAACTTGCCCAAAGGCCCAAGGCTGGATAAGAGAGGAGCTGAACTTAAACCTGAGCCCAAGCCTGGGCTCCATCCGGCCATGTGGCTGGCCTCCCCAGGCCACAGCGAACCCCACCCTGCCCACACTGTGCCCCCTGCAGCATGGTCACCCCCAGAGCACCAGGCAGTGCCCGGCCAGCTCACCCAGGGACCTGCCGGCAGATCACCAGCAGGTCATTGAAGAGGAAGAGGTAAATTTCCTGGAAGAGCTTCTTGGTCCGCAGGGTTCGGGACGTCTTGGGGCCTGACATCTGCTGCAGCCCGCCCTGCTTCAGCAGCCAGCGCGAGTGCGAGATGATGGGCACCGACTGCAAGGGGGCAGTGTCAGGACAGCGGTGCCCCTGCGCCTCCCCGAGGCTCCCCGGTGCCCTCACCGGAGCAATAACCCTGAGTGACAGCAGGCGGGGGCTATTCTGGGAGGAACGGGGGGCCCAGGCCAACGTGGGAGGGCAGCGCGTGTGTTTGTGGTTCTGTACGTGTTTGAGCCTGTGTGCAGTCATGCATACATTGCATATGTATCCGCGTGTGCTTCTGTGTATGTGCGTGTGCTGGTCTACATGTACAGCCGCTGTACACGTGTGAGGCCATGTACGTGTGGGCACCTGAGTGTGTCATCGCCCCTGCACCAGGCTCAGCCTGTGCGATGCAGAATCAGAGGAGAGGCCAAGTTCACGGGGGAGAGGTGGGGTCCCGCTGTGTGAGGTCCCGCTGTGTGGCTCAGGGTAGGCTCCTGGCCCCTGGCAGGCCACTGGCAAGGGGAGCTCTGTGGGGAGCTCAGAAGCCCACATCTGCATGCTCGTCTGGGACTCAGCTCCCACACCCAGCAAGACCTCAGAGACCCTCGGTGGGCACTGTGGGCTCGTGTGCCTGTCACCAGAAACCCAGGTCCTCCGGCCCTCGGCTCACTAATGCCTGAAGCTCTGCACAAAGTTGGGGGAGAAGGTTGGTAACTTCAAACCTCCCAGCTTTAAGAATCCTGGGCTGGTCCCTGTCACGTACTTCACTGTAAATACACAGCCGGTAAATGAGCCGATGGCTGTGAGGTCCCTGTCCACCTTCTCTCAGAAGACAGTCTAGGACAGTGTGATGGCCTGGTGACTGGGGGACACACGGGGGCTCTCCAGCCAGGGGTCAAGGAAGGCCTCGGGGAGGTGACCCTGCTCTGAGACCCCAGGGTGGCCACTCAGGGAGCCTGGCCAGTGACCAACGCTCCAGGAAACTGGGCTGGGTCGGACACACGCAGATGGGTGCACGCTTACCTTGATCTTAAACTCCATCTTCTTCTGAATGCTGATCATTTGCTCCGTGCGGCTCATTTTCCTGACGCCCTCGTTGCATGCTTTTACCACCTGGGACAAGAATGAGGACACATCAGGCCACCTGTAGCCAGCTGTCCCCAGTCACTTCCTTCTGCCCACGCAGGTCCCAGAGAGCTGAACAACCACCGTGATCAGACATTGTGCCCACAGCTGAGACTGACCATCCAGTCTCCATCGGGCTGGCACTCCTTGCTCTAGCACCTTCTGGAACAAAGGCATAGTGGGAAAACCTGTCAGGCTGTTAGCTATGGCTCTCGGTTCTGGTGGAGAAGGTAGTGCCTTGTCCTTGGTAGGAAGTAAACCCCAGACCACGTGTAAACTGAGGCCCGACCCCTCACATCACACAGAAAGCAAACTTCAACAATGAGATGTCCTTTCTCATCTGTCAGACTGGAAAAGACAGGCTGACAAGGCGCCAGGTGGGCGAGGTGTGGGGACACCCCTGTCACACACTGCAGGAGAGTACAGGTCGCTCACCTTCCTAGGACGCAACCCAAGTACCAAGACGCCTAATAAAACCTCATTTCCCGGGACTTCTGAGGACGGTATTCCACCCTGGATCATGGGTGTCTGGAACAGAGCCTAGCACCTAGCAGGCACTCGGTATTTGTGAACGAGGACGGTGCCCAAAGACGTGTGGCCTAGGGTGTTCCCCGCAGTGTTGTTCAGCATGAGAAAAACTGGCATCGACCTACATGTCCATCAACTGGGATTCACTGGCGCTAACCTATCCATATAATCGAGCACTCTGAAATCATTAAAAATTGCAATAACTTTACATGCCCTAAAATGGAGAGTAAAGCCGTTTTTGCAGAGAAGACAACTGTGTGTGCGGGGGACTGGAAAGAGGTCTGCGGGGCATGCACCAGCATGTCTGCAGGGAGGTGTAGGATAACCTGTGGGATTGCTACCATCTTCTCTTTACTTATGAGCACGTGCTGATTTTGTTGTATTGAGCATCAATTTCTTAATAAATTAGAAAAAAAACTTTTATAAAAAAAGGAGTCTGTGAGAAATAGGAGTATACCTTTCATCACAAGGAAAAGAAGAGAGATGACAGCAGAAAATAAGAAATAGAAAATGCTTGTTCACTGCAGGGAGACCCCTTGGGGCACGTAGGCCTTTCACAGGCGTTGGTGGTCACAAGACTCACCTTCTGTGACCCAGTGTGGCCAGCTGCCCGGTGGGGGCCAGAATGAACTCCCATCCATGGAACTCTCATCCCATGTGAGTTCTAGGGCTGAGCAGAGGGCCCCAAAAGAGGCTGCCTGACTCACAGGTCGCGGACCCTCCCTGACCAGCCTGCTCGAGGCTCCACCCTTTCCCCCCTAGGCTGGGAGGAGTCCGTTGTTTTCCCCAATATTCAAAGGGTGCAAATGCCAGAGGATTTTGGTGGCCAACCGGTGTGAGTAAGGGACACGAGGAGAAGACCAGGGGTGCAATAGCTACATTACGTTCAGAAGTCCTTGTGGCTCAACGTGGCTTAGAACCAGCATCAGATACCCACCGAGGCTAGAATTTCACTAAGCTATTGCCACTGGTACAAGAAGTGGCGAGGACTTCCCAACACCCACTCTCTCGTCCACTGCGGGGTCAGTAGCATGGCAGAGCGGCCCCTGCACAGCTGCCAAGAACTGGCTCGCAGCTTCAGCTGACACCAGGAGCCAAACACGAGTCAGCACTTTAAGACAAAAAGGATCCACTGTTAGCTGAGCACGCGTGAATGGATACATTTACTGACCCCTCCCACACAACTACTCTGCAACTGCCGGGACCGCTTCTCTGAGGATCGGGAGCAGAGGTGGTCTCTCCACTCTTGGGCAGGAAAAGCCCAGGGCTTGGAAGGGCCAGTGAGTCCTGTTGCAGAGATGGGAAACATAAACTGAGCGATGGGGAGAGGTGTGGAGGCCGGGGCTTGGGGCCGAGCTACATCAGGGCTCCAGAGCCAGCCCAGCCTCTGCGAGAGTGACAGGCAGGGATGCACTGGAAAAAGACAAGGACAAGTGTGGGCTCCCGACGTGCAGGCAGCTGATGAGAGAACGGGCGGAAGGGGGGCAGCGGAAGTCAAGGTGGGTAAAGACTGCCTGGCCACTGCCTTGTCCCCTCAGGGTCACATCCACAGTTGGGGTGGAGAAGGAAGACATGCCACTATGCTGCGGCCACACCTGACCTGGTGTTCTGCCCCACTGATGTCTCTGGATTGCAACAGCAAATGTTAAGCTGCGTTTGCGTTTTCCAAAGACACACTGACAAGCGCGGAAGCAGGGCTGGGAAGATGCGTCCAGATGAGGGAACAGTTTATTGGGAAATGCAGGCAGAGGAAGCCCACTCACCAGTTCCAGTTCTTTGTGGGCGTCCAAGGCGGTGCATTCATGCTCAGACCTTTCTTCCACTCTCTTCAGGATGTTCTGAGCACAAGGGAAGTCTGCATTAACTTTCACGGCCCCGCCTGCCCGGCCTGCCCCCTGCAAAGCGACCTCCCTGCTGCACTGGTCCACACAGCCTTGTTTTGCTGCGACAGCCACTACAAAGAGCCCTACCAGGTGACAATAGAGACAGGAGGACAGGCTCAGCTGGGATGAGGGTCAAGCATCCTGACCCAAGCTTTGCCCGGCTCTAAACTGGTAAGCACATGGCAGTCTGCCGTGAGGATTAACCGAGGGCCTTGCTGGGGCCGCGATCTCACTGGACAGCCAAGGTCAGAGCAAAGGAGGCGACCCGCGCTGGCGGAGGGGCAGGTCCTGCGGTAAGGACCGTCGTGCTGGGCCAGCCCTGTCCTCACACGGCGCTCACTGCAGGTAACCCAGGCTCCCTCTCCTCTCCTCTGGGACTGTCATCTAAGCCAAGTCACCGTTAACCCCAAGGCCTTACTAACGTTGGTCTTATTGACCAAGTATCTCTTTTCTAATTGTTATATTTTCTTGGATTATCAGAAAACGATGTTCACATTGCCTTCACTTCTAAATGACAGTGTCTGGCGTTGCTCTTCAAACTGCATAATTTCTGTCTCCCCGTCCTCGCCGTGCCCAGATTTTTGGACCTGCTCTTGTCTACGAAGGAGGTCTGGGTGCATCTGAGCTGCCCCACGCGACGGCTGCCCGAACACTGCTGCTGACCACCCAGCCACCTCAGACACCTGGATCACGGGCATGTCTTTTCCCTCTTCACACAAAGCGCAGCATCTCCCCTGAGCGCGACCAGACCTGGATCACCGCCAACTGTGATGGGTCTCAGCGGCACGTCCCCGGCCGCCTCTGTGTGGTTACCTGCCCAGCCTCTGCTGGCAACCAAGCCAGAGACCTGTCCTCCCAGATGCCTCCTCCCCCCCTTCGCCAACATGAGGCCACCAAACCCTATCATTAATGGTCCCCCTACTCCCAAATCAGCATGGTTCAGGCTCCACCTTTTCTCATTGGAATAGCACTCCCATCTGACCAGTTCCTGCTCGGGGCCTCAAACAGGATGGCCCGTGCACATGACCTTCGCACTCCTCTCTAGGAGCCCCCGCCCCATAGCCTGCCTTCTGTAGTGACTGGCGGTTCTGCCTGGAACACGCCCCCCGCCGCACCCCTGAAACATGCTTCTCTGACACCGCTCCACCTCCTTTCCACCGTTGTCCTCAAGACAATGCTCACGTAAGTCTTGAGCTTAGTTTTGTTGGCTTTCATCGTATAAAAGTTAAGAGTTTATATATCATATATGTTCTTTCCCATAAAATTTCTTCATTTTTTTCCCTCTTCCTAATTAGGAAACGTTAGCGTCTTCTGCTCAGTTTTTCCAAGTTAAAAACATCCAGACGCACTCCTTCACTCTGCAGTGTCCTGACGTGGGTCTGTCCTCGCTGTTCTCCGGAAGCGTTGTCGCCCGCTCCCCGGGCACTGCTGCTGTGACTCAGGTTTCTTTGGTTTCAGCCTCTGAGCCCTTCCTCCCCGGCTCCACCTCTCCTCTTTGATACCCTTCTCCTGTGGAGCTAGCAGCCATGGCCTTTGGTCTGACCTCTGGGCGCCCCTCCCTGTGACTTACAGGTCACCATCTCAGCTTGCCTTCTCCCCACGCCACCCCCAGCTGTGGCCAGTTCCACATCAACCTCTTCATCTGCCAGAGGCCAGGTGTTTCCCTGTGCACAGCACATGCAGCAGGCACAGGGTCTCCAGCCGCCTTGCCGGGAGCCCGACTCCTTGGAGACCCCCTTTCAGGACACTCATCCTCTGCAGGCCTCCTAGGCTCTGGCTCTCTCGGTCTCCCTCCTCCTGCACCCCTGTTCCTTCTGGGGCACGGTGTGTCCCAGGACTGGGTCTCCAGGCCCATTTCTCTCCTTTCTTGGCGGTCTCTTCTATTAAACGCCACCCTGTCCCCACTTCTCCCTTTGACCCTAAACTTGGATGTTCAACTGCTCAAAGTCATCTCAACCTCAGCCAGTTCAACACCGACCCAGACTGCTTTCCCCACCTCAGGGAGCAGCACCATCACCCCTTCTCCCTCTTACTCCACAGGAGCAAGTCCTCCCAAGGCACTGGTTTCCTTCCGGGACCCCCCACTCTCAACACCAGCCAAGCCATCCTTCTTTCTCGAATCACTTCCTTATCCTTTCTCCCATTTCCACTCTTGCCCTCCTGCCCATCCATCGCTCTCCACGTGGCAGCCACTGTGTGCTCTCACAAATGTCACTAGATTGGGTGACTCCCCGCCACACTGAGGATAGAGCCCAATGTCTTCTGTGGCCCCGACTGGCCCTGCCCACATCTCCACACTCCCTCCCGTCATGTTCCCTGAGCTCACCTCTGGCCTCTCTGTCTGCGAACCTTGCGGCTCCGGGGCTTTTGCACAAGCAGTTCTGTCACCTGAACAGCTCCTCCCTGGCCACCAAGTCTCAGCTTAAATGTCACTCATCTGAGACTCCTTCCTGATCCCCCAGGTGACAGTGACCAGGAAGTCCATCTCTATCATGTTACCCCTGTTTCTTTGTCTTCAGGGCCATTACCACTTCCTGGTTGTCTATGTTTGTCACCTCCCCCCCCTCCCGGAATGTGGCTCCCCAGGAGCAGGGGCTGAGTCCACAGCTGCTTGGCACACAGCAGGAGCTTAATTGGGAATTGCGGAACAAATGGACTTTCTAGAAAGCCAGCAGGGAACCGAATGTCCGAAGGAAATGGTCTTCAGCCACAGAAACACACGTAAACCCCATGTGCCTGTGGGGGGAGAGGCAGTACCTGGACCAACAGCTTGAGGCGTGTGATCCTCTGGAAAGGCAGGATGAGGAAGGAGGAGAGGGGCAGCCCCTTGCACTTGGGGTCCAACTCCAGCTGCGCGATCAGCTCTCGAAAGGCTGCCTTCTCCTGGCTGGGGACACAGACACAAGAGTCAGTCTCTAGCTCACAGAAGGCGTCCATCGGAGCCACTTCTCACCACCCACAGCCTTGTAGGAACCAGACAGCCCACGGGCACCAAAACCGCATCGATTCATTTATTTCTCTTTTTTTATGGAAAATAAACTGTTCATGTACGAGTCAAACGACAATGGTAGCTTCACATGCCTGGCCTACGAAGGCTTAGCGAAACATGCTGTGTGTGGGAGGGCAAGCATTCTGTGTGTGGCCAACTCTATGAATCAGACGCACAGTTCAACGATTTACCCAGCAGGAGCCCGCGGCAAGGTAAACCCACGGACTGACAGGCAGAGGCAGTAGCAGCTGGAGGCAACTGCCGGGGTCACTGCGCTATTCCTGCCAGCTGGGGGGCATCTGCAGACAGTGGGAGGGGCTCCCCGGAACTGCCACTGGAGATGACACGCAGCAGGGACAATGGCACTGCCTGTCCTGGGGCCCCGACCATCTGCACTCACAGGCCACACCGGTGTACCCTTGGGCACTGCGACATCTAGATTCCTGTCTCCTGTACACTTGTCTTCTCAACGCCTGTCCTCAGAACTGGCTTCTGGATTCCCTCCAATCCCAATTTCCAACCCCAAATGTAAAACAGCCAACCCCCCGAATACTCAAGCTTTAAAACATCCACAGAGGATGACATGGTTTGATGGAAAGGCCCAGGGAAATGGAACGATTGATGCCACTGTTCGGAAAGCTCTGGAAACTCCCCAGTCGAGGTAGGAACACATCACTGGTTACACTGTCATAAAGCCCAGCACAGAAAGGCAAAGGATTAGAAAGAGGCAAGTTAACTGAAAAATTATCTCATCAACCAAAACCCTGAGAAAGTTTACGAAATGGGCAGATTAGCAAGAAATTCAAGGGTGTTGCTGGGTAATCACCAAAAAGATATCCTTTCACCCATCCCTGCCTTTGCCTCTAGTTCAAGTCACTTTCCTGACGTCTTGGGCCTGGAGTTGTCCTCTCGGCCTCAGACCCCCTTTT
The DNA here is from genome assembly GCF_964194185.1 of Rhinolophus hipposideros. Taxonomy (NCBI): domain Eukaryota; kingdom Metazoa; phylum Chordata; class Mammalia; order Chiroptera; family Rhinolophidae; genus Rhinolophus; species Rhinolophus hipposideros. Next base: position 95,420,679 of record NC_138052.1, read on the forward strand.
CTAACCTCACAGAGCTCTGCACGGCCGCTCTGGGCACAGCTGCAGTGGGCGCCATGGCTGACCATCGTGGGCTCAACGTTTCTCTAGTGACACTGAGCCCCTGGGACATGCCGGCCTTGGATACTGTCTTGGGAAAGCGAAAGGTCCAAGGAGCACAGCTCAGCGCCCATGTGACAGGAGTGGCCCGAGCCTGACACACTCACAGCAACTGCTTGTAGGTCCTCTCCTGATAGGTCTGGTTGCTGACATAGGTGATGTACACGGAGAAGTGGTTGGCCGCGTAATGGTACACGATGTCACACACGTCCGAGATGACGATGTTCTCTTCCATCCGGTGCTCCAGCTCCAGGAGGAACCTGCAGGAGGCCGTGGCTGGGTGAAGGATGCCTGGGTGGAGACTCGGGACGTGTATCCACCAGGCGCTTCCACGTGGACCCACCGACACACCCGGCAGGATGACATCCGAGCACGGGTGGCAGATTTGGTCACATCGATTATTGTTCAGGTTTTTAGGTAGCAATAGCATTAGGAGTATTTTTGAGAGAGAGAGAGAGAGAGAGAGAGAGAGAGAGAGAGAGACAGACAGACAGACAGACAGACAGACAGACAGACACCTTCTCTCTTTTAGATCCACACTGAGGGGTTTACAGGTGAAATGAAATGATGATGGGAATTTGCTGAACCTAGATGCCGAAGCTTAGGCTCGCTATACTGGTGTCTCTACTCTGCAGATTTGGAATTATTCCTAATAAAATATAAATAAGTACATACATAAATAAAAAGACACTCCTCCTTCTAGAGAGGGTGACGTGGCAGAGGCCGGTGGGGTCTCACACCTGCTCTGATCTCAGGTGCTCTCACCCTCCCGAGTCCACTGCAAATGGGAAGGTGGGGTGACAGTATGGGGGACGGCCCTGTTTGGGGGGGTCCACAGAGAGCCAGCAGCTCTGCCACCTCTCAGTTTCAGATCTGAACACTCAGGGTCGGACCAGATGGTCCAAAAGCTGAGTTTGGCACTTTTAACTGCAAAACCCCATGGCCTGCAGTGAACGTGGTAAATGATCTTTCATCCTGACACTGTGATTGGCGTTCACTCCTTTGCAAGAACCAACGAATGCTGATAAGCACCCGCACACACTGTGGCAAACACCATCCCACCGGAGGAGAAGAAGCATTAGGGAAGCGCTGTGCTCTGCACCGGCCCTCAGAGGGTCTCAGGGCCCTGCACGCTCCAGGCCAGGGCTTCACCGCGTCAGGCTAAACAACAGTTTACGCGGCCACCCCGCGGGTCATGACAGTCCGCCTTACACACCTGCCTGACCGAGCGGATGGCACGGAGCACTTATGCTGACGGGAAGGGACCTGTAATCACGTCCAAGGGGCCGTGACTGGCCACCCTGCTGGGAGGGGTCGTGGACCTCTGGGTTTACACCTTATTATAGAAAATTCCACCCAAGTGGAGAAGCCCGCGTGGCAAGCACTAGCCACCTCCTTCAGCCGGGCCCCATGCGAGAAGAGTTGGGAAGCCAGGCCCCCCAGGACCCGAGCAGGGGGCTCACCGCTCGCTGACGGCCATGACGTCGAGGACGTTGGAGAAGAGGATGTGCGCCTCGGACGGGTGCAGGATCTTCTTTAGCCGCTCGTTCTCCACGAAGTGGGACACCAGCAGGCTCAGGCTTTTGTAGTAGGAGGCCTCGGAAGTGACCAGCTCAAACATGGCCTGCGTCCGGACACCACGCAGAGCAGACAAGAGGAGACCGTGGTTAGCACCAAGGACTCGCCCCCAGGAGGGCGCCTGCCCTGTTCTCAGACAGGGACGCAGGGAGGCTTGGCGGGACTCTTATCAGTAATAAAAAAGGAAGCTGACGCTGAGGTCGTGTGGAAGACGGTGCCAAAGTGACCGTCTGCCTGAAAGGCTCAGCAGCCAACCCTAGAGAGAGTGCTCCCATGGCCTGCTATAGTGAAAACTGGAGACAACCTCGTGTCCAAAACACGGAACAAGGTAGCAATGCCAGAGGTCGGCCATATGTCACAGCCCTGAAGGCTGCTAAGGGTGACAGGTCCTGGCACGCGGGCTGTACCGTCACTACTAGGGGGACTCCCATGCCTCCATGCCCAGAAAGATGTCTGGAAGGAAACAAGCCACAATGTCAACCACAGGTACGGGGCAAAGGGGTGGAATTCAGGGGTGACTTTTCCTCTTTCCTCTTTCCTCTGAAAACTGAAAAGAAACGAGAACATATTATTTCTTTCATGGTCTGCTTTTATAATGTGATTGATAAAGCAATTTTCATTTTGCAAAACAGAGAAAGAAATCCACAATCAGATGAACTTTTGGGAGCACCGTGACTTTGTATCATGGTGATTAGCTGATTAGTGAGCCGGTGAACAACAACACTCATCGAAGCTTGGTTCTCTCAAGTGCCCTCTGCCAAGTGCGGGCAGTCGAGCCTGGCTCACCACCCCCTCACTCACAAGCAAACCCAGGACCCTGCCAGAGTCCATCTTCACCTTCGCCATCACCCTCTGCTGTTCCTCGACCTTGGGCAGATTCAGGTCCCACGGTGGCTGCCCAAAAGGGACAGCAAGGTGGGGTGAATTGTGCCCGCCCCTGAAAGCTGTGCCCAGGCCTGGCGCCTATGAATGTGACCGCATTTGGAAAAAGGGTCTTTGCAGATGTAGTGAAGGGTGTCAAGGTGAGGAGAGCAAGCTGGACTGAGGGTTCAATCCAATGACAAAGGTCTTTACAAGAGAGAGGTGGAGGGAGACTTGACCCAGACACGCCGGGAAGAGGCCACGTGACGACAGAGGCAGACATGAAGGGACACCCGGTGCCACCAGAAGCTGGAAAAGGCAGAAGGATTACTTGAAGCCTTCGGAGAGAGTGGGGCCCTGCCCGCCGACGCCTTGATTTAAGGCTTCTGACCTCTACCACTGTGGGAGAACACATCCCTGTTGTTTTAAGCCACCCAGTTTGTGGTCACTTGTTACAGGAGCGCCAAGAAACCCACACAGACAGACGGGGGAGAGAGAGAAAAGCAGAGAACAGTGACGAGCGCAGGGGACTCTGGCCCCTCCCCCCGTGTCCTGCCCACCCCCATCTCACTCCAACCTCCCCAATGTCAGGAAAGCTGGTGCTCCAGGGATGGGAAGGGGTGGGTAAAAAGAAGGGGGGCGGGGAAGGGAAGGGGGAGATGAGCTGGCACGTGTTCCAAACATACCAGGCTCCTCTGTGTCACGGAATCCTCACAGGTCCTCCAGAAAAGACAAAAACAGAAGCTCCCATTTTACCAAAAGGAAACAGGACATAGAGGTGAAGTAACGCTCCCCAAGTCATACCACTGGCTGTTGGAAGGGCAGAGATTCACCCAAGGTTTTTCTGAGTTCGAGCTCTGCCACGACCCCACCCTGCAGTGTCAGACCGCCGGCAAAGCGTGGCATCTTGGTCCCGATCTCCGGGGGGCACAGCGTCAGGGGGCAGCTGGGCAGAGGCAGGCGGCCTTTCAGCCGCTAACACGCAGAGGGCTTGGCCTGAATCCCTGCTAATTGGTACTGGCTGAGCCCATTCACAACACTCACCCCCTCTTTCTCTGTTTGTAGGCAATTAGTCATCTGTGAATTTTAGTTTTCGAGGGTGTTTCTCTTCATTGTACATGTCAAACTATTTGCCGCATCAATGTGGTTGTCTTTTCCTTATCAGTATTGTTTACTCTCAGTCATTCAAGCCTTTGCACGGCAGTGTGGAGCTGATAGGGATCCAGGCCCTGATCGTTATCCATCCATCCATCCATCCATCCATCCATCCATCCATCCATCCATCCATCCATCCCACAAATGTTGACCAAGCACTGGCCTAAGCACCAGGCATTCAATGCTGAATACGGCGAACTGCAAGCGGCAGCCAGAGCCACATCCCAGGGGAGTGGAGACAAGGCAGATGGGAGGACAACACCCCAGGGCAGGGGCCAGAGACGCCACGGAGCAGAGGTGTGTGTGAGCGTGTATGTCTGTGCGTGTGAGTGTATGAGTGTGTGTGTGTGTGTGTGTGTGTGCTACTACAGGGAGTCCCCCTGATAAACCAGCACCTGCATCCCCACCCACAGCGCCCCGCGTCCCCACCATCGGGGTTCACACAGGGCTGCTGTGTCGGGAACACTCAGGGAGACTGAGCGGAAGTTTATGAAGCACGGCTCGGTCTCCCAGGGGCCCTCCGAGCGCCTGACTATTCCATTTGACACCTGCCAATAATCACGTTCCTCCTCCTGATTTTCCGCCTCTGCGACGACTAAGCCCACTGCAGTCTGGGCTCTTGGCGAAGGGTGACATCCTCCGTGTTAATGGCTCACAGATCAACTCTGGATGTTTCAGAGAGGCCAGTCCAGGCTTTGCCATTGGCGAGGGCTGTGACGGGCCTGGCCTCCACCACAGGCAGTGGGGCAGCAGCGTAGCCAAGGCTTTGGCCTTGGGGTTAGCCAGATCTGTCCTGAGAACTCCTTCATCCTGCTAAGCCGCAGTTTCCGTACGTGTAAAATTGGAACAGGGGAAGGCGCTCGGCCTAGAGCCGGCCCATCTCAAAGCACCGGCAGGCGGCAGATGTCTGGGGTCATTATCTATCCGGCCTCTGGGCATTGTCCTCACAGACTGTGCTTCATGGACGGTGCCCTGGCCAGAGGGATCGAAGTGGGCCTGTCTCAGGAGGTGACAGTGGAGCTGATTCCAAACTAAGACCAGAAAGCCCATTCCTGGCACGGGCTCAGGGCTCGGAGAGGAGGTGGAGAGCAGGGGCGGTGGGGCTGGCAACGGGCTCCCATTCACATTGAGTCCATCCCCTTTGATGGCTGCTCAGCCGAGTGGGCCAGAGCCACACAGCTTTGTTTTCACGAGTCCGCGGAGGGCTGCTGTTCCTAGACTCTGAACGTGTTCTCATGCTTCCCAACCTGGCATGTGGACCAGAAGCCGTGCCCGTCTCCCCACCGGCCTCCCTCGCCAAGCTCAGGAAGCACTGGAACATATTTTTCTCAGTAAATTTAGATTTTCCTCCAAAAGAAGGAAACAACACATCCGAAGAATCACTGGCACTCCAGCTGGGACCATCACCGTGCAATGTCTCAGATGATATGTGGGTTTAGCTTCAGCTGGTGAGTGTCTCCCCCTCCTTGAGGAGTCCAGACTTCTGAGACTTCAGACCCCAGGTCACCACCGCACCTGCTGCATGGAAGACACCCCAGAGATACACAGAACCAGGAACCCTCCTAATGCAGGACAGGCCATGGGGGTTTCTTGGGGTTCAGGGATCTCAGGTGGCCTCGGGGCTGGAGTGGCGCAGAGCTAGGCCTTCCCGGACCACCCTGTCCGAGCAATGCATTTGAAGAAACAAAGGAGACCCTGACCCATCAGCAAGGGGGGCAAAAGAGGAAGCAGGGCCACCAGGACCAGTCCGGGGGGAAACACCGCCTGCCTCTGTGGGAGGGAGGCTGACAATCGGTCCTATGGAGCACGGCACTGCTCCTGAAGCACTGTGTACCGACCCGGAGTTTCCTGTGATTGACACAATTCACTTGTGTTGTATGTCACTGTGCAACATGGGCCCTCACTGTCCGGCGCGGCAAACTCCCCCGACCCGCTCTCCACATGCACCCCACGGTCCCACTGGTATCAGTGCATCCTTCCTCCAGCGCCAGCAAAGCTCAAGGCTGCACAGCTCTCTCCCTCGCTCCTTACTTTCACTGCCTCCTTCTCATAGTTCTGGGTTCTCTGGGGACCCCTGCGTGGTGCTTTATATTCTGATACGGTTTCCGGCTTCCCCCGATCTCGGTGCTAATGGCTCACCACGGTCTTTGATGCTGTCACCTTTCCTTTATTAGGGTGCTGTTGTGCGGGGTGACTGAGAACTGAAGCTGCATGTCACCTCGCCACACTGTTGTCGTCTGGTGTGTCATCAGCACAGCACCCCACACCCCCAGGGTCCCAGGGAGGCCCTGTGACCTCCACCTGAGCCCCAGGCTCTTCCTAGGACCAAGTGTCCTCAGTGGGTCTGAGCTCCCATCTGAGCGGATGAATGGAACAGATCTCAGGTAACCCGTGCTTCCCACCTGTCATAGACTGAATTGTGCCCCCCAAAGTCATATGTTGAAGCCCTGACCTCCAACGTGACTGCATTTGCAGATGGGGCCTTTGAAGAGGTAATTAAGGTTACATGAGGTCATAAGGGTGGGGCCCTGATCCACTGTGACTGGTATCCTCGTAAGAAGAGGAAAACATACAAGAGATGTGCACACTGAGGAAAGGCCATGTGAGGATACAGTGAGAAGGTGGTCTCACCAGACACCCACCCTGCCAGCACCTTAGTCTCGGACTTCCGGCTTCCAGAGCTGTGACAAAGAATGTCTGTCGGAGGTATTCTGTCATAGCAGCCAGAGCACCACCTGAATTTCCACCCAGCTCCAAGAACATATTTTTCTCAGTAAATTTAGATTTTCCTCCAAAAGAAGGAAACAACATATCTGACCCATCCGACCAGATCACGGACTGGAGGGTGACCCAGGGCGTCCCTCCTGACACAGGACACACAGCTCTCAGGGAACCAGGCAAAGTCGGACATTATTCCAAGTTGCCGTAAAGGAGGTCCACGACCAGAGTCAAGAGGAACGAGATGTTCTCGCCGTGGCCCCTGTATCACTGGGGAGGCTTGGACCAGACTGACGACCATTCACCGATAATCTGTAAAACAGCATGTGCTGCTTCTGAAAAAATTGCATTGGGGAGAAAAAGACTGTTTTGCCAGAACTGCTTGTTTACCGAGCCAGGGCCGCTGCCCGACTTGCATAGAAGCCCACATGGTGGCCCTGGCTTCTGAGAAAAGAAAAAGCTTTTGTTGCGAAGTCAACCGAGGAGGCAGGAGGCAAAATTCGAATCTGTCTACCATCCGAGGATTTTGGGGTTCCACTTAAAGGAAAAAGCAGGGTAAGTTATGCATATTCTAGAGATACGTTATTTTAGCGTAAGGTCTGGTGCACAGACATTGGGGGATCAGGGCTTTTCAGGCGTGCATGTTTGGTTTCGGGGGTTTAGTATGTATTCCGTGGAGTATTTCAGCCTAGTGTTGTTAAAAGCTTATTCTAGGGTGACATCTTTCTCTAGGGTGCATGTCTGACTGTCCAGCTGCCAGATCTGTGGCCTTACTCCGTTCTGTCTGAAACTCGTCAGAAATAGGACAAGGCCAGTGTAGACTGGTTCTGCGGCTACGTGCTGCCATGCTGCCCCTTTGCCAGATCGATGCACCCTTCTCTCCCCAGTGTCAGAAAACTCTTAGCTGCCATTCTCGCTTAGTCATTACACTCCTGCCTGAGACATATGGTCGGATGTGGCACTTAATTGGTAAGTGGTGGCCATAACATCCTTGTTCTCTCCACCTAACATGCGACTGGCATAACGCGAAGTAGTTCCAACGTGTCACCTCACTTGGTCCTCAAGACAACTCTGGAGGTGGCCCAGACTGTCCCCACTGGGCAGACTTCAGTGCTGAAGCCACATAGTCCATGAACGGCAAACACAAAATTGCGTCCCCACCTTTTTACTCCAGGGCTCCGTGCCTTGACCTCTCTCTATGAGACGACCTTCCACACAAGCACTGAGGTTTTCCCGTGAGCCCAGAGGCCAGTGGTACCAGGCCAGTGACCCATGTCCTCACAGGTTGGCCTGCTGGTGTTTCTGTAGGAGTCCCCTTGCTCTCACGCTAGGCTCTCACACATAGGCTCTTTCCAGGTTCTTAATCATCTTTTTAGCTTTATGTGGTGCTTTCAAGTAGGTGTTTACTGGTAAATTTGTTTAAGGAACACCTCTAAACAAGCACTGAACTGTGAATCAGCCCTGGTGTCTGGTTGATGGATTATACAGGTGGTAGTAACGCCCACCGACTCCTAACTTCCACCCAGTGGCTCAGCTCTCAGACCCCTCTGCCTCCCGGTCAGTTTTCACTTGGCCTTCATCCTTCCTTCCCGGCTCCTGCTGGTCTGGATGTCTGACATCCATGGAGGGCTTACTAAGGCCTGGCCCCTGGTGCAGCAGGTATAGCAAACGCAATGCTCCGAATGTGTGCTCCGCACCTACTAGGAGCTGGGGACTGCCGGGCACTGGGGACCCCGAGATGACAAGCCCTGACTCTGGTCTGTTGCAGATCGTGGGTCAGGAGACCACACACCAGGAGCCAGGGTCTACGTTGCTGCCCAGCCATTCCTGGCTCACCTGCTCCACAGACTTGTACCAAGAGCCACCTGCTTCCTGCAGCTGGGCTCGATGCTGGGGACACAGATATGCTGTCACCGAGGATGCAGCCCTGAGAGCCTGAGGCCGCCCAGCGCTCAGGTAAGCTGTCTGTGCTGGGACGACCGCATGGCCCCCCTCCGAAGGGTGTCAGAGGAGCCAGAGAAAGGGGCGGCCAGGCCCTCCCATCAAAGGCCAAGCTGCTCTCTGCTGGGGCCTTCAGAGTCCTCCCGTGCCAGCAAAGCCACCCTGGTGGACTCGTGCCCCCACTCGGCTGGACCGTGCTTCCCCCATCATCCGACTGCAAAGGCACAAAGCTGTCGTCACTTCTGTGGCTAGTACAGGAATTCATGCCCCACAGGCATTAGGGTGGAAAGAAGTAACTCCGAAAAGGCTTTTAGTCAAGAAGCCTCTAGAGTATCTTTCTTCTTCCACAAACTAGAAGTGATGAAGTCCGACCCCACACCTGTGCCCTGACCTGCTGCAAAAAATGCAAGGAGGGCCTCGGCAGTCACATGGGGTGACAACTACCTCCGGGCATTGCTGTGGGACTAGGGGTCATATATTAAATGTGAGCCATGTATGCACACACTGGGGGGGCCTGACGCAGCCCCCAAGCACCAGCAGCCCAAACCCAGGCCTCCACAAGCTCTCACACGTCCACGCACCAAGTATTACATTTTCTTAAGATGATCTGATTAATAAGATAATACAAAACAAGTCCATACTAACTAAAATAGGTAAGCATTTTAAAAGCCACACGCTTGCCAAGATGCTTAGCCTCACTCACTGTCAGAGAAACGCAAATTAAAATCACAAGGAACTATAATTTACAGTCTAGCACATTTGTCAAAATAAAATTGCTCTTTTTGAACTTTCTATCAGGTGCATAAATTACTTATCCAAAAGATTCATTTTAAAAATGATAAATGCTAACTTTGTCACTTTGCTAAAACAGTTAACAGCTGCTTGCTTTCTAAATCAAATAGAAAGGCGCTTTCTGGTGTTTGGGGCGATGGCAATTGCCCACCTTAAATCAGGGGGCAAACATCCCTGTTCCCTCCCAGTGTGGGACTAATTGGCTGACTTGTTAAGGGTTATCCTAACAGAACAGTATGTACGATTCAATAAGGGTTGGTAAATAAAATAACACTCATAATGTAATTTTTCAATAGAGACATATCATATGAAAAATCTGAAGTAATTTCCTTCTAAAATGGACAGTTTTCTTTTGGTAAAAAAACTAAAGTACACTTAAGTTCTACATTGTGAAAATATGTGGAAAACCAACAAAAGTGCAGCTCTGGTATCAGAGATGGAGCAGACTCGGGCTGCGACTTATACCATCACTGGCTACAGCCCCTGGGAGGACCACACAGGGCACCTGCCGGGCTCCCTCCCTTCTCGTCCCAGGAGGACAAAGCTGGAAGTGCTGTCTGGCCATGCTGGGGCGGTGCCGTCACAAGTGCCAGCTGGGCAGGACAACCCACATGAGTGTATGTGTGTCCCTGTTTCCTTGGAGACACTCAAAATATCATTCCTTGCTCATTTTTCAAGCTCTGCACACCCAGCTCACAAGATTAGGGGCTGTAGCCAGTCTGTCTTTTTCTATCTCCTTTGCAGAATCCTGATGCATGCTGGGGACACAATCCATGCCAGCGGCCAAGCGACTGCTTCAGATACTGTGCAGGGGATGGCACCGCCAGGTTCCTGTGTGTCTCCTGACACCAGTGACACCAGTGTCAGGAGTGGTGAGTATTGAGTGCTAGCCGATGTTTTGTCTGTGGCAGTGGCTGTTCTCCCCCCTACCCCCCACTGCAGTCTGTCCTCCTTGCTTTGTATTCTCTTTTTAGGACAATTCTGTGTTCCACTACTTTCTAGAGAAGCCCCAGCCCTCCCTCATTTGAACACCTGCCCTTTCTACAGCTGCCACCTCCCCAGCTTTGCAATTTGAAAGAATAGATGTCTAATTATTTTCCCAAACACCACTCCAAAAAGGACAGCAGAAACCCAGAGCTTCACAGGGAGTTAAAAAACAAAAACTAAACTATGAAAGTCCAACACGACATCGGAGACGATAGTTTCCAGTTTCAGTCACCTAATTTTCACTTTGAAAAGGAGGAGGAAGACATACGATTTTGTTCTTAAATCCTGATTCTTCAATGGCTGATTAAGAGCCAGGCCTACAAAAGGACATCATTTGGGGGTATTTTCCTTGTGTGAACATTAATTACTGCGACCTGCTGCTTTTGTAGCTAATGAAAAAATGACGTTTCACCAACAGCCTGAGCTGGCGGTACAAGTTGCCTGACTTGCTTTGACACATGAAACGATGATCTGATGCTGAAGTCACTGAGTTGGAGCATAAAATCTGAACGGGGCCAGTGTCGTTGCCCCATGGCCAGATATTAACAAAATAGAAACTCACATTAAGCTCCTTAAAATACATATGAAAAGTCAGAAGCCCGTGTCGTGTGCCCATGTTACTTACCGTGTTTCCCCAAAAATAAGACCTAGCTGGACCATCAGCTCTAATGTGTCTTTTGCAGCAAAAATTAATATAAGACCCGGGTCTTATAGTAAAATATATAAGTAATATATTACATTTATATATAGTAAATATATATAAAATATATTAGTAAATATATATATTTATATAGTTATATATAGTAAATATAAAAATATATATAGTAAAATATATTATATATTATATAAATATAATATATTATATAAGACCGGGTCTTATAGTAAAATAAGACCGGATCTTATATTAATTTTTGCTCCAAAAGACGCATTAGAGCTGATGGTCTGGCTAGGTCTTATTTTTGGGGAAACACAGTACTACTGCACGTGACTATATTTATTGTCAGGTCATCTTAATTTATTTAACTATCTTTATCTGTTCCACTGGAAATGACAAAAATATCATTTATTAAATATCTTTATCGTCTATGCACACGCTACTATAAATGTAATATTCTATCCTGCCTTTTAAAAACTTAATATGTCATAAATATTCACCTATTTCATTCTTTGAAAACATGTTTTTTAAAGTTTGTGTCTTCGTATAGTGGTACATTATCTTACTAAACAATTGCCCTATCATTGGGCGTTTAGGTTTCTTCCTCAGAATCTTCCCCTAATTTTTGCTGAATATCCTAATAAATATTTGTGCACATTTCTGATTATTTTTCAAGATAAAGTTCTAGAAATCGAAACATCAAATAGTGTACAAATTCTTGTAAGGATTTTGATACAAATATTGTTATACTCTTCCTATCATCTGTGTTTAAGCGCTCATTTAAAAATGCCCCAACAGTGGGTTTTAAATATATTTAAATTTAAAAGTCTCTGCCATTTTGAAATGCCTGTTCTCAAGGTTGCTTTAATCAAAGGGATACCTCTTTGATCACCAGTGAGCTTGATTTTTTTTTTCCTTTCTTCATTTAATCACTGGCCATTTGCATTTTTTCTATGATAAATGTTTTGCCTATTTTCCTTTTGGTACTCATAGTTTTCTTATCAACAGAGCTTTCTAATTGATTGCAACGTGGATTTTGCTGATACATACAAAAAAAACAACTGATTTTTGCATGTTTATCTTATAATTGGCCACTTCCCTGAACTGCCTTATTGGATCCAGTACTTTGGACTGCCTCAGGATTTTTAAGTAGGCAACCATCATTGGCAATAAGTGTGGTTCTGACTTTCCTTTTCTATGGCTTTCTCTCTTATTCCTTTCCTTGTCTTATTGCACTGGCTAGAACTTCCAGCATCACTGTCTTGTCTTCACGGCCCCAACAATTCTTCATTAAATATGATTTTGTATATAGGCTTTCCTATCAATTGTATTCCTTATAAATTGAAATTTTCCTTATGAATATTCCTGAGATATTCTTTGTAAATGTCAGAAAGGACCCTTTTGAGTTTTGTTTAGACGGAAATAGATGTACTACTTCCCTTTTCAACCTCTTTGAAGATGAGTATTTTTCTCCTCTGGCCTATTGATAGGATAAATTTTGGTCCCAAGCATTACATGATTTTTACATTAATTTACACATGCTCAGTTATTCTTTTAATGTATCTCCCAATTTGATTTTCTTATGTTTTATGTAAGTTTTTTTTTGTCTTAATTCACAGTGAGATAGATCTATGTTTTATTTTTGGGGGGGCGGGGAGGAAGAGAGTACTTATTTTGTTGGGTGAAACAACATGAGGACAGTCAACCCGTTCTATAATGCGTTAGTTTTTAAGTTAACAGACAGTAAAATTGACTTTGGAGTATAGAGTTCTATGAATTTTAACACATGTATAGAATCTTCCAAAACTACAACTAGGATACACGACAATGCCATCACTCCAAAAACACCTGTGCTAGCTGTTCTAGTCACACCTCCCCCACCCTTCACCCCTGACAACCACTTATCCGCTCCCTGTCACCGTAGGTTAGTCTGGTTCAGAATGTCATATAAATGGAATCATATAGTAGGTAACCTTTCTGGTGTCTTTCACTCCGCAAGACGCCTTTGAGATTCAACTAAGTTGTATGTATCACTAGTTCACTTCTTCTTATTACTGACTAGTACCATGTATGGATGCCCCAGACTTTGTTTATCCATCCATCTGTTAGAGGACATCTGGGTTGTTTCCAAGTTGGGGCAATTATGAATAGAGCTACTATAAACATTCATGTACAGGTTTTTGTGTGAACACAAGTTATTTCTCGAGGGCAGTGGTTCTCGGCCAGGAACTATTTTTGCTTCCCAGGGGATATTTAGCTAAATCTTGAGTCATTTTTGGTTGTCACAGTTGAAGGTAGGGGTGCTCCTGACACCTGGTAATAGGGGTCAGGGATACGGCTAAACCTCTTACGACGCACAGGAAAGCCCCAAAGAATGATCCAGCCCCCACGTCAACAGTGCTGCTGTGGAGACTCTGCTCTAGGTAAATACCGAGGACTGGGATTGCTGGGTTGTGTGGTAAGTGTATGTCTCACTCGATAAGAAACTGACACCTCTTCTCCTCTCCACCCCTTCTCCACATATGGCCAGTGGCTACTATAGTGGGCAGCGCAGATTTAGAGAGTACAAAGGTCCGTAAAAATACTTTGTCAACCTCATTATTTTCTTCAGATTCCTCATATCCCTTTACATCCCACACCTATAGAAATTGTATAGTATGTATGGCAATTCCTGCTCATGTTTCTGACAAATTGTGCTCTGCTTGGGGCCTAGCTCCCAATAGTTTATAATAGTTACCTTTTCTTTATCAATATACCTCTTGGGAATGGCCATCCTAATCAAGACACAACATCCAAAAGAACAGGTTTAAGTAAATAAAAAGACTGACATATTGTTTATAAAAATGGAAAAAAGATTTTTATGTGACAAAGGATACCATGAACAAAGTAGGAAGGAAAGTAAGCTCTGGATCAGCCTGTCACCAGCTCTTTCTGTGTGTTACGACCCAGTGATACAGGTACTATGACTGTGCCCATTTTATAGCTAAGGAAATGGAGGACCAGAGAGGTTAAGTAACCTGTCCACGGTCACACAGCTAAGAAGTAGCAGAACTGATACACAAACCCAGACAGTTGGGCTCCAGTGCCCCTACACGTAACCACTTTGCCACCTCACCTCCCCTAACTATACTGCAGGAGAAAACATTTGAAACATATAAAAAAATTTAACATTCAGAAGGTATAAAAAGCTGCTATCAATCAAGAAGACAAATATAAACAGCCCAAGAGAAAAAAGGGCAAACGACAGAACAGGCAATTCACAAAAAAATGGAAACAGCCAGTAAACATATGAAAAGATGCTCAATTTCCAAGTCATCAGAGCAGACAGGTTAAAACAAGGAATGATGTTTTCAACCAACAGATTCGAGCGAAAATTAAGACCTTTGCTAACAAGGCTGGGAGGGTGTCACTCTCTCACTGCCAGAGTCCTGTGAAACGTGCACTGGCTTTCTGGACGGCAATTTATTCACCACTATGGAAAACACACTTCGCCTTTGACCAGCTATTCCTCTTCCCCCAGCAGTGGTCTCACAGCAGCACAGAGATGCACTCTCCTAACCGAGCTCCAAGGGCCAAGTTCAACCGCCCTGTGTCCTGCAAAGTCATGTGAGGATCAGAGCTGAGCACTGGAGCAGCAGGACACTCATCAGGCCACCTGCACGCCTCCCTCCCCACATGCGTCCCTTCCGTTCATCCTTCAACTCACTCAAGCCATTTGTACTTGCTATGCATTTCCGTCCTTTCGTGATAGCAACTAAAGAATTTTCAGAGCAAAGGGAGGTGTTCTTATGGAAACTAAGCTGAAAGCTCTAAGAGTCCAGGAACCCCCAATTGCTAAAAAACCAAAACCAAAACCAACGGCTGATGAATAAAACAAGTGTAAAACATGGGGAAACATCAGAAAGACCGACAAGGATTTTGCCCTTAACAGCCTTCCCAAGTGTCTGAACGCCGAATCAGGTGGTGCACGATGACACTATCAGGAGAGCTAAAGCAGATATAACCGTTCTTCCAGGGAGAACCCGGGAGCCAAGAAAAGGCCGGCACACATCTGCATGATTCGCATCGTCTTAAACAATGAAAATATATTAAGGAGTTGGTTATTTAATTTTAAAACATTTAAAATTAAAGTGATACCGTTATCAATGTAGAGGATCTTTTTAACAATACAAAAATGACTCGTCCCCTGTGGTAACTTTCCTTGCCCCGAATTCTACTGTCTGACAATAGAGTGGATTTAGTTTTCTAGCCAATTGGAAAATTGCTGTCCTTCAAAGGAGGATTTAAGCAATTTACAGTCATTGTCATAACTGACATGTTTGCTATTAACTCTGCCACCTTATTTTAGGCTATTTGTTTTCTGTATTTTTTTTTTTTTTTTTTTTGCTGTTCGCTTTCCTTTATTACAAGGCCCCTACTTTCCCTCCTTTTAGCTTTGCTTATGTTGTAGAAGGTTTATATCCATGTTTTAAGTTCTACTAGGGTTTATCTCTAAGCTTCCCAAAGTATTTAAAACCTTCATTTCCCTAATTATCAAGGTAAAAAATAAGTATTCCCGGAAAAGCTGGTCTCTTTTCCTTGTTCTGAGGATGAAAACAAATGGCCCCAAGGTGGTAACAGTGTGTGAAAGAAGCCAAATGCAAAGTCGTGTTGTGTAATTCTTTTTCTGTGAAAGTCAGAGTTAGGGATGGTGGCGTTGTGGTGGCTGGGGGAGCCCCTGGTCTCTCGGGATGACCAACCGCAGGGGTTTCCTCCAGGCTTCAGGCACCTTCCCCAGGGTTGCTTTCAGTGGGCAAAGCCTGGCGAGCCTTCCCAGCCCAGCTCCACCTGCCTCAGTGGAGACGCCCCTCACCCCACATCTTTATTCCAGGTGGGGTGAGTGGCTTCTTGATGTCTCCTCATTAGGAACTGATGACTAGACATCATTTACATCAGAAGTTTCATATAAAACTCCTGATACAGTCATTTACCAATCACTGCTCACGGCCCCAAAGGTGTCAAAGTTAGAGCCAATTTCTCCTGATTCTATGGGTCAGGACACAGGTAAACCCTCCAGAAATCAGCTTTATCAAGCCTCCCCGAGAAGCCAATGCATCATGGGATAACCCGCGTCAGAGCCAGACAACCCTGGTCAGGAAGTATTCTCAGACGCGGCCGTTAACTGTGTGCCTTTTTAGTGAATGAGAAGTGCAAATGTGTCTACAGAATGGAGTGCAGGAGTCCGTAATTGGGCATCAACGAAAGGCAGAACACAGTGTGTCAGGACTGCCACGAGGAAGTTCAAGTACGGGCTTCATGGAGCAGGTGAGGGGATGCGGGAGAGAGGAGACAGATGATGGGATTTAGACAGAACAAATTGGAAAATCCCCATCTCTTCATTTCCCCCTCTCTACCCACTTTTAAAATTCCACAATGAACACATACTTGCACGCTCACCATTTCCTTTGCCCAGTCTCGCACCTGAGTCTGGACCATACCTCTGTCTCTCTCTAACACAGTTATTCCTTCTATACCCAAAGAATTGTTGTTCAACTAAAACGAACACTTAGATTTCTTAGTTACTCATTACTGTCACTGCTCATTTGGAATTGGTTATTTCTCCCTGCTAGCAATAAACCATGAGGCCCTCCAGGTGATGCCTCAGCCTAATCCGCCAGGACCATCAAATGAGGGGCGCGGGAGGGGGTCCCAGCCCTCTGTACCAGTTAGGAGGGGCGGGCATGCCCATCGCTTTCTTTCAGAGCCCCCACTCATCTGCGGTTCAGGAGACTGCAAAATAAAGTGGGTAAGACTGTGAGTGAGAAGTAAAGTACCAGTGACTGGCGTGATTTCTCAGTCACAGTTACTAAGCATCACCTAGTGTCCACATGTGCCAGGAAACACCCCAGAATAATGACGGAGGGGGTGAAGAGTACAGTGCTACTGCTGCATGAACCGAGCATGCTGAGAACACAGCAGGGGGACTGAGCTAGCCTATGAGGTGTTTTTTGTTGCCTGTGAAATAATGTGAATTTTCCTGCACATTCTGGATGGATGAACCCTGTCAATCATTCTCTCGGTGAGCCTGCTGAGGGGGGCCTCAACCCACACCAGTTACAACACCCCTCCATTCCAAGTAATCTCCGCGCCAGACGCCCGTTACCTCCTGCAGTTTGATCTCCTCGGGCTGGAGGATGTCCAACACCCCACTGCTCTGAATCTCAGGGAGATCCTGCCAGAGGTTGAACTTGGAGTGGGGGTTGCTGAGCAGGCAGATCTGGGGCAGAGCCTTCCTCTCTGGCAAGCTGGCGGGCTCCTCTTCTTCCACTTCTTCCTCTGGAGTCTCCTCGCTGGCTGGGGAACCGTGGGCATCAGCTTGTATTTCTGCATCCTGCTGCCTCCTGGTTTCAATTTCCTGTAGAGTCGATTTGTCTCGGTATTCCTGATACAGGAGCCCTGGAATCAAACAGAATTGCAATGAAGAGAAGTAAACAATTTCAGATGCAGATCTTTCCGAATCACTCAGTCGAGGCATGGTCCTCTTATCAAGGGCAGGTGCTCTGCCCAGCGGCACACCAGGACGGCCAGACCCGCACGCGTTTCAGCCAAGGACTCTACCATGTCTTCACTTCCTGGGAAGGATCAGCATGCATGAGGTTTTTCAACAAAGAATAGAAAAATCCCTGAACTGATTCAAAATCTAACCACACAAATATCTGCTTTCAGCACACATACTTGGCAAACAGGAATCTACAACTCGACGTGTTAATAACCAGCGTGTGCAAAATGGATGGAGATGTCTCAGTTACGTTCAGTATCCCACAGGACGTTTCCCACAGCCTTAAACGCTTCCATATTAAAACTCAAGTATATTCATTTGTGAACTGGGAGTGGTCAATTCTCATTTTGAAGGAAAAACCAGTATTTCCTCAGTCTTAGGATTCAAAAATGAAATACTCTTTTTTCGCCTTCACAGTTGCAGACCTACTTCCCTGAGCAATTGTACTTGAAATAAATGCATTAAGAGTCTCCAAGGAGATTCGGGGGGTGCATATGAATCAGCACAGAGGTGGCACCTCCATAGGGAAAAACCCATGTCAGACATCCTGCAGAGTGAAGCAATTATCTCTTCACACACAGGGGAGCAGAAACCAAGGGGGGGTCCCAGCCCAGGGAGAAGGGGGAGGGACTATTGGAGAGGGGGGGCAGGAATCCTGCCAGCAGTGAGGCTGGGAGGAGATGGTCAGACCCTAGGGGTCTTGTCTGCTTGTTGTGCCCTGGAGGTGGCATTCTGTCCTGTGGGCAAGAGGGAGGCCCCAAGAGAACTCAGGCAAGTCACTCTTGTCTGCATTTTAAGGAGGCCCACGGATGGGAAGAAAGGCTGTGACAGCTCTGCAAGAGAGCAATGGTGGAGACCTGAGCTGCCGTGGTGATGGAAGGATGGAGCCACATGCCTGATTCAAGGGACAGTGACAAGGTGGAAGACCGATCCTGGTGACTGGCTAGTGCTGCTGGGTCATGAATAATATCCAGGTAACCAGCTTGGCAATGAGGTTGGGTGGCCCCACTCAAGGAACACAGGACGGGGAGGTCCAGTGAGCAGCTGGACGTACTGGTCTGGACAGCAGTCGGGGCCCCTTGATATGTTTATACAACAAAGATGATTTTCCCAGGAAAGTTCTGATAGAGATAAATGTACCACTTGGAAAGCACTTTCTCTTATAATTGCAGTACCATGTTTCCATGTTTCCCCGAAAATAAGCACTAACTGGAAAATAAGCCCTAGCATGATTTTTCAGGATGATGTCCCCTGAACATAAGCCCTCATGCATCTTTTGGAGCAAAACTTAATATAAGACCCCGTCTGATTTCCAGGGAAACATGATAGCTATTATCCCTTCTTGATCTAATTGTTAAATATATCTAAACAGTAGAAAAAAGAAGGAAAGAAAAACAGACTAACTTTGAAATCCTGAATGTGGCCGGACAGATTATATTTATAAACAAGAACCCAATAAATCTGCCCTGGGGATTAAATTAGTTGGCTTCCTATGCTCTGTAACATTAAATTATAAAGCCTTTATGCGAAGTACATAGCATTTACTTCAAAAAATGAGGACCCTGTAATTTAACAATGTTATAATCCAGCAGAATACAACATGGCGTTAATATGACAAAGGAATGAAAAAGAAAACTGAAGTCCATGCTCAACGCAATGGATTGAAGGCAGATTAACATCACTACATAAACTGGTTCGGTCATGAGTACAAGATCACTGCTGCTTCCGAAACTGAACTGATTATTCCCTTGTGATTTCGATGCTGTATTTATGGAGATTTAAAGAAACCAGGTTCCCACAAGTTGACTTGGAGTCCCTTTTCTATGCTTAGCACAATGCCGTCCCCACATAGTAGGTACGCAAATATTTGTTGAATTGAATGCCTTTTTAAAAATGCAGTTTCCAAGCTTCACAGAAGTGTTAAACTAATTTGGCATCTTTTTGAAGGTTCAAAAATACGTCTTAGGTGTGCAACAGTCAGCAAATCATGGCTGAATACTATCTCCGACATATGCTGAAAAGAGACCGAAATATCAGCACTGTGGATTGAAAATAATGTTTCTGAAATCACACTGTGGCAGCCACTGTTGGCTGTCTTTCCTCTGTGCCCTTACACCACTTCTTCCCAGCTGGCAGTGGAGGGGTTTTGTTTGGGTGCTGACCCATTCTGTGCTCAGGGAAGTGGGTGAATGTTGACTGATAAAAACTTACTGTGACCGTTCTCTTCCCCTTGTCAGTGGTGGGTTTAGATGTGAGCACGTGACACAACCTGGCTGAGAAGAGTAAGGGGATAGCTTACATCTTTATGAAGGGCTTCTCAAAAAGATATCCCTCCCTGATAGACATTGAAGACAAACTGCCCGTTTTTGCTTTCACACATGGCTCCTGGAGGATGTGATGTCTGGAGCTGTGGCAGCCATCTTGTGACATGAAGCTCAAATGCTGAGAACGGTGGAGGGAAAAGAGCTGGGTGATTGCTTGACAGAACAAACTAACTCCAGAACTTCCTACCACTGGACTCATTAACTGAGATAGAATATTTCCATTGTTTAAAGTCATTTTTGCTGGATATTCTGTCACTCTCAGCCAAAGAATCCCAATACAAGTAATTTTGAAATTTTCTTAAAACTTCATAGTTCTTCCTGAAGTATTTAGAATATGAATTTAAACACCCATTTTCCTGAAGTTACTGTGATTGCAAAGAGTTGTCTGACACACCGTGTAACCATTTTTCATAGCCTGTTTATTGTTACTAGCTTTAAAATTCAGATTACCATAGAAATAGAGCAGCTTTACCTGAGGAACTATACACTATCCAATTAAATTTCTGTACTGGATGTACTGTGAATATATCATGTTTTCCTATTTTATATTTTGTACATTCATCAAGTACAACTGTATATGGAAATTAAATTTACCTGTAAAATCTCACCCCTGGTATTAGCACATTCATGCAGAATTAGAAGGCTCAGTTCCCATCTCTCCTAATTGGAATGATCTCTTCCAGGCTGGCTGTGCAGCCCCGGGAAAGAGGGTAAGTTCCCAGCTCCTCTTGCCAAAGCCACCAGTCCTTCAAAATCTCACTTTCTGAAGAGAATAATTTTTTTCTTTGAATCCTTCAAATAGAAACTTCCAAAGGGCAGGAAATCCTTTTATTTTTTTTTTACTGAGCACCTTCTCTGTGCCAAGCATTTGTTAGTTGTCAGAGACAACAAGCGTAGCGCATGTTCACACGTGCTCACACGCAACCAATCGCAGGGTCTCAGGGTCCATGATTTATAACGACAGTTGTATACCGTGTCATGCATAATCCTGGAGCCACTTTCTTCCACCAAAGGTGGAGCCACTGCAAAATCCAACACAGTGGCCTGCAAAAGGCCCAGGTATTCATTCCACTTTCCTCCACCCCACAACCCCACTGTGTCCTTAGGAACCTCTCATCCCTTCCTGATACCTGGCAGAGAATTCACTTCATTCACAGAGCTAAAAGCAGGTAGGGCTGGTGTAGGAATCTGCTTAGCACCGGCCTCACGTCTATGATGAAGGATGAGAAAGCAGGGACAGCTCTGTGCTGTCAGTCAACGTATCTGTTGAGCTCCTGTGAATCCAGCCCAGGAGCCAGAAAAAGACAGTTGCCATTATACCAGCAGATACTTGCAGGGGACCAGGGCCTAAAGACTCAAATGTCCTTCTCGACTGTTCACCACATGAGGAAATTGAGGGCCAGGGTGGGCAGATATCAGAGCTCAGGGCCCCCAATCTCCGGCTTGTGGCGCTGGCCCAACAGGTCCATCCACCTCCGGAGAGGTGTATCCACATGCCCGTAATGCAGATGGGAACCTCTCCAGGAGAAGAGGCATGGAGCCCTCTACCCCACCCCGATTTCCTTCCTAGTTGTGACATTGATCTTAACCAAAGAGGATCCCTTTCAAGAAGGTGGAGGCCTAGGCTTCCAGAGTTTGCCAAGGCAGAGGTGGCCCTCTTCATTAAGAAGGACAACGTGGCCGGGAGGTGGGAGGAAAGGGTTTTCAGGAATCTGTTTGCAGGTCAGCCCTTCTCTGTTGCCTCAGAACACAATGGGAAAAGCCACCACCGCCATCACCACCAGGCCTGACATGCAGGGGCCCTGCTGGAAACAAAATTCCTGGAGTCAGCAGCCTAACAGCATGCAGTGTGCGCTCCACCCCCTCAGCTTTGCAAGGGCTCAGCTCTTCTCAGGGAAAAACCCCTGCCAGGGAAGAGTGGGCCGCCCCAAAAGTCTCCCACACGCAGGGTCTCCTGGGGCAGCGAATGCTCCACTTCCACTGGAGGCAGTTCGTTTCTGTCTGCGCGTTTGGGATGAAGGACAATAATGCTGTTTAGGGAAGAAAATTTCCAAACCTAGAATTGTAGTTTAACAAGTAGACAGACTCCTGCTCTGACACTGAAAAACAAAAAAGATTTTCTAAGCAGCCGGTACCATTTTCTGAATAACGGAACCGACCTTACACATTCCGTGCCACCACTGGTGACAATGATGAGAACTAGTTCGATGTCATTAGCAATTTTTTACTCTTCAACGCAAGTGCTCACATTCTTGGGATGCCTTTTCAATCAATTTTCTGTATTCACAGGGCTTCAGCGGCAGCTGTGCAGGAGCTGGACACCTGCGGGCTGTACCCCACACCTCCTGGCCATGTTCCTGGAAAGGCAGGTACGGCCAGGCTTCCCTTCCTAACCCAGGGACCTTGGCTGGGGGGCTCCTGCTTTCTCTACGTTACCTTTCCCCTTGTGCAAAACCGGCCACGCCTCCTCTTCCTGAACTGCCCTGGTCAGTCTGGCTCACTCCAGAAGCAATTCCCTCTCTTTCCAGCTCTTCCCCAGGCTCCTCTCAGGCGGGGGTTCATGGAGCGCCCCCTCCCGCATGGCCCAGCAGAGCCTCACCCCTGGTCTTGCTGGCATTACTGACAAGGGGACAGAGAGCCCTCCCCCAGGACAAGGCTGGGCAGGTAGAGCTCTCAGGACAGAGCAGGGCAGAAATGCATTTGCGAAAGCCCAATTATACAATACTATTAAAACGTGGCAGTTTGGCCTGTGACACGATTAAGAACCAAACATGCCAAAAACGTTCCTTAGCCATGTCAGGTACATTTGCTCACAGAAACGCAAGGGCATGTCACGAGCAGAGGGACCCTCAAGAGTCCACCAGGAGCCCCGGTTTCACCCTTGAAGCCCGGCCACCGCCACGGCACCCACCTATTTGTTCGATGAGATTCCTCCAGGAGTCGGCGGGAATGGGGTGGATCATCCGCAGGGCGTCGGTGAGCGTGGTGGGGCTGTCGGTCAGCGCCGGGCACTCCTCGGGCGTGGCCCCATTTCCTGGGCTGGAGGACGACTCGCTGCCACAGAGAAGCAGGGGCAGGGCCGGTTATTTTTAAGCAATGACACACCTTGGCTCGCTGGCGAGAGGCGTCCGCACAAGGGGCCTTGGCCAGCTGGACCGGCCCGGGACGTCCAGGCCGAGCGGACGCCGCCCCTTTCAGCCAGAGGGGCCTCACAGGCCCTTTCTGTCACCGCACCAGGGCGCGACCGGGTGATTCATTCCCACACCAGCCCGCCCAAACCTTCATGTTTTCAGAGCTCGAGGGCAGGCGTTGGAAACTTGGCGCGCCCTGCCCACTCCGCGGCGCCACCCGGACGCCCCGACGGGTCCAGTGGCCAGGAGCCCAGCCCGCGCTGCGCCCCCCAGCGCCGTCCACGGTCATGTGGCCCCGGCCCCCTTCTGGCTCCGGTCCTGCCGGACAGAGAGGGGACACCGAGCAGGACGCGCGCACCCAGGGTGCCTGGGAGAGGGCCTGGGAGGCGGCCCTGGGGGGAGGCACCCCAACCCCAGGCGGGCGCGGGCACTACGAGACCGTGGGTGGGAGTGGGGGGCGGCACAGCCCACGCGGCATAAGCCGCGGGGTCGGCGTCCGCTGCCGGGGACAAAAGCTGGGGCCAGAGGCGCGCGGGGGCGGCGCGCGGGGTCCGGACGGCCGCTCGTCCTCACCTGCCGAGCAGGTGTCCCGCCGCCGAGTAGCGCGGGTCGCTCTCCGAGGTGGAGCTGTCGTGGTCCACAGCGCAGGCTGCGCTGAAGGCTGCGGCCAGCAGCTCCATAGGGGCCAGCGGCCCGCGGGCGCCGGGGCCGGTCAGGGGCCTCGACGGGGGCCCGGAGCCGGGTCGGCGGCGACGAGCTGCGGAGCGGGGTCGCAGTGCGCGCGGCTGGAGCTCGAGCTGCCGGCCGCCGCTGCTGCCGACGCTCCCGCAGGCGGGCGAGCTGGCAGGCGGACGGGTGCGCGCCGGAGGCTCCCGCGGTTGCCACGGCAACGGGGTGGCGGGAGGGGCGCTGGGACGGGGGCGAGGCGGCAAAGGGGCGGAGAAGCCTGGGCTGGGCGCGACCCCGGGTGGCGCTGCGGGTGGCAGCCCGGGACCTCCCACGGGGCGGGGCGGGGCGGGGCGGGGGAGGGGAGGGCGCGAGGCGTGGGGCCGCGAGCTGTGCCCTTGGCTTCCCGCCCCCTCCTCGCTGCCTGGACTACACCGGCAAACTTGGAAGTTACAGGGAGGTGACCCTTTGCCCTTGATGCTCTCGACCCTCCGCCCGCTGGTGCCTCCCGCAGGGACCGGCCCGGGGACCCCGCCTCTGCGGCCCCGGGCGCAGCCTCCGGGGCGTGCATTCCCCCTGGAGGTGCCTCTGCCCGAGGGAGCCCGGCGCCCGCTCCCCGCCCTGACCTGGGAGAGGGGCAGGTCCGAGCCCTGGGGGCCCGGGGTGGGTACGGGGGAGCTACAGGAGAAACAAAGTGTCCCCAAACCTCCACCCGCTTTCCCGGTCCGGTCACATTGACTCTTGGAATCTGCATCTTGGTGTTAGCTAGTTGAATCCGCTTGTGGATACAGAAAACAAGCAAACACTGGAGTCGAGTGAAGTGCGAGTGAGCCCCTGTGACGAGGAAATCCTGAGGGATTTTCACCCATCAAGACTAACGGGCCCGCTCCCCGGGGTCCTTTCCGAGGCCGGCCGGCCTGCTTTCCTTGATGGGCGCTGGTGACAGCGACTGCTTCGGTGGGCCAGGGTCAGTTCTAATGGTTGGGGACGGAGGGTACCTTGGGTGGAGGGTGGAGTGGAAAAATCTTCCTCTGCATATTCCACCCACTTGTTTTCGGATGCGAATACTCCTGGTGGGCGGGGTTCAGTTACTAGTTAGTAGTTGACTTTAATAGGTTCCTTAGCCAGCTGTTTAGAACATGGCAGTTGTGTTAAAGGGAGAGTTGGGGCAAGAAAGGAAAGAAAACTGCTTGGGAGGGGGTGTTGCCTGGAAGGGAGCTCCCCTCCTGACACCAGGGTTGCAGCCCTGTGGCCCCTGCCCACTCCATCTCCCCCAGTTCCGACTCTAGGAAAGGTGCTCAGGTGACCACAGTCCAGTTCCTGCAGCTGCCACTTAGCCCTGGCTCCCCTCCAGGGGCCGGTATGGACAGGCCTGATCTCTTGCCCTTAAGGTCGCAGAGTATCTTCTTGACAACCTTCTGGTCTCCTCTTTCTCCAAGCCAAGCCCCTCCCTTCCTTGACTCATTCCACACATGTTCAGACAGCCCACTCTATATCTCTACATTGTCATCTGCTCACTGGCCATCTCCGCCTGGATGCCTCCTGAACACTCCACAGCGTGCTCACATCTCCCCACCGCCACCAGCAGCCAACCAGGAGGCCAGGCAGAGGGTGAGAGCCGGCCTCCACTTCTGTACCTGCTGCCACCCCACATGTCAGTGCCTCACTGAGCCCCCAGCGTCTTTTAAAGCAGTAGCCCCCTCCTTGGCATTTGGACCGCTCCCCACCCAGTTCATCGTCTCTGGCCCCTTTCTAACTATGGGTTTGCTTTGGTCTTAAAACCCTGCGTTGGCGTGCCGTCACCTGACAATGCAGGCCAGTCTCCTGGCACTGTAACCGGGTCTTCACCAGGTGTCCCATTCCTTGCCAGCTTCTTCAGGCTACTATCCTCACCCGCTCCTCTGAGGCTTTGGTCTCACTACACACTTTTCCAGGCTCTGGGCTTTGGCAAAGACTGCTCCTTCTGCTAGGACTCTGTTCCCCTGGGTAAGTCTTCACTCTTGCAGGTCAAGGTGCATTAGGCTGTCCCACCCAGGTCCTTTCCCCTGTGTAACCAGCAGCATTGCCTGGCACTGCAATTCTCTGTGAACAGGGCCATTCTTACACTAAGCTATGGGCTCCCCCAGGGTGGGCGCCATGATGTCTTACTCATCTTTCGTCAGGGGCCAAGGAAGAGCAGTGAGTGGGCAATCGCTAGGACCTACTGCTTTGCATGGTTTCACCACTCCTTACATTGAATGTAACACTAAGTGACGCTGTTACTTTCACACTTTGCTGCACCAAGGAGAAAGGATTATTTTTTAATCAAAATATTCAAGTGAAATTACGTATATTAAGCTGAGCATAATAAAACCTTCCAATTGAAAAATAATCTAAAAATATCCTCCTAATTATAAAATCAGTTTAGAAAGTCACAGTTCTGAAGGCATATAACCTTAAGCTAAATTCCCCATGTTCTATTTTTTATCATATTTAGTGCTTATTAGGCAAGCTATGACTAAAATCTCTACTTACTTGACATTTTGCTCACAGTATACTTTATTCACACAATAAAGATAAGACAAATATTTCAAATATACCTCATTAGCACATGGTAAGTGCTCTATAAGTATTTGTTAAGGAATTAATTGTATGTTTTAAAAAAATATTTAGTGTTAAAAGGAACCAACAGGCCAAAAGGGAGTCACTTTTGCTAGGCCATATCACCAAACCAAAACTTAATAACTAAACCTAGTTGCAGTTTCAGTCTCTTTCAGGAGTGGAATTCTAAACCAATCAGTATGGAATTTCCTGGTCAGCACTAGTGAGGTAATAACCCACTTTTAACTTCTTAGTCCTACCCTCTTTTCTGCCTATAAAAAACCCTTTCATTTGGTACTACTCATCAGAGCACCATTCTACTTGCCCAATTCATTGAATCACTTAATAAAGCCAATAAAGCCTTCATATTTACTCGGTTGAATTATGTCCTTTAACAGTAGTTACTTTATATATTTTATCTAAAGATTGTTTATTTTTTTCTTTTGCATTATAAAAGGTAAATATTGGGAAAAGATTGATTCTTATTTGTATAGATACCTCTGCCTTCGGGAGTCCTCATTTATGTTTATAAAATGTTACCTTACTCTGAGGGAGAATTGCTAGAAGCAGAGGGAAGTTTAGAAATAATATGGTCCAATACTTTTATTTTACAAAAAAAGCAGCAGAACCAGAAGGTTAAAACGACAAGCCCAAGATCACATAGCTGCTAATAGAAGTATATGCTAGTAATTCAAGACTGTGTTGTATGGGGAACTGCACATTTCTGTTTACTTATTCTAAATATTTTTAGAGTTACACTGTCACCAGACAATCAAATGTTAAAACACATTTATATTCTTAAATCTATTTGGGAAATGGCTTGGATTTTTTTTTTTTTTGTGTGTGTGTGTGTGTAATGAGATAATCCTCAAATATATATGGGAAACTTCTAGAAACAGGTGCTTGGTAACATTTAATTAACTATCTTTTAAATCCATAAACACAGTTTATTTTTGTCACTTCTCAAAAGAGTCTTTCAGTTGCTTTGAAAATCAACAAATTGAAATTGTGCCGGCAGCAATCAACACTAAATCCGCAGAAGGCTATAGACTCAAGGGACAAATGGGTCCCCAAAAATCTAGGGAGAAAGGTAGGAAAAGGACAAGATATAGCTAGGCTTTCTTACTGAAGCTCCAAGAAACTCAGAAACCCATATTTAATAGATGCAAAGATTTTTCCACAAGGAGACTTGCCAAAAGCAGATTGTTCTGTTGTGTGGTTAGAAGTATTTTACTGGAGAGGTGGAGATCTTTCCTTAGTTTTGATCGTAAGGATAATTTATAAACGTGGGATTGTAACATGTTATAGAAATAAGTAAAAAACACAATCATTTTAGCCTGTGTAGTAAAACATCAATCGTGGCCTTTGCCCTGGTCTCCTGGGAAGTGATCTCTAAGTCATCGGAATGACCTATCTGATAAGCGTGTCTTTGCTTATCTGGCGGCCTGGGGCTACACCAGAAGAGGTGGGGCTTTGAGCCCTGTGAGGATAGCTCCAGAGGGGCTGAAGACTGAGGTCAGCCACCTGGGTGGTCAACCAAGTCTAGGTAATCAAGCTCCAATAAAAACTCTGGACACTAAGGCTCAGGTGAGCTTCCCTGGTTGGCAATATGGTCACACATTGTTGCTGGGGAATGTTAGTGAGGTACACGGCCCGTGGGGATAAGACAATTAGAAACTCTGAGTAGAACTTTTCTGGACTCTGTCCTGTTCATCTCTTCCCTTGGCTGGTTTAAATCTGTAGCCTTTTGCCGTAATAAACTGTAACCTATAACCACGAATGTTAACAGCTCTCAGTGAGTTCTGCGTTCTTCATGTGAATTGTGGAAAGTGAGGGTGGTCTTGGTGACAGCTGATGTCAGAGTGAGGGTGGTCTTGTGAGCTGTCCCCTGACTTCACAAGCCTTTAGTCTGATTTAGAGTAGAGCAACCACATCCTTCTAACAATCTTCTTTTCCTTGACCTCTTTTTCTCTCGCTCGGTCTGCCCTGTACATAGCTGCCAATCAGTTTTCCTCAAACATATCTGCTTCCACACATGTTATCTTCCCAGTACCTTGTTGGTAAGTAATTCATTGCTAATGGAGTTAATGTGCAGTCCAGGCTGGGGTTGCCCAGATGAAAGCTGGGTCACCGCTGACAGCTCCCACGGCGCTCCCTTTGCTCTGTTTCTATTTCCTGTTGAGATTTTGGAGGGCAGCTATGAAGATGTCATCTACCTCTGCATCCCCAGCACCCAGCAAATCCAGGAATCATCAGGAAATAGGTGGTGAATAAGTAAACACACAGAAGTTGGTAGGGGTTATGTTGACATTTCCTTGATTTCAGTCTTTCTTCTACAGGTTTTGAATGTAACCACACATTGCCTTGGTGTTACATCTCGCCCTTCTTTGGTCAGTGAAGATGTTTCTTTAACTGGCCTCTTTGGAAACTAGCAGGCTTCTAGAGTTGGTGCCATAAGCTTGGGGGAGGTAACCGTGACCTGTTGTGATGAGTCAAAAACCCATTAAGACTGGACTCACTGTTTTGGTGAAGTGAGGAGTGTTTTCTTTTTGTTCTTTTTTGACATGGTTGCTATGGTGGCCGGTTGGTTCAGTTTTGGTTAAATAGGGAAAAGCCCAGAGGGGTGCCGAGATGCATACAAACCTTGGTCTGGTTTAAGGAGATGGGCTAGCGCTGGATAGGTTTCAATGATTATGGGAAGCAGGCATTGAGATCTTAGGGCTGAATTGCTGAAGATTTCATATTGCTATCCTGAATACATTTTCAGAATCAAAAATAGGTGGCCACGCTTTGCTCCACTTCCAGGCGTGAGAGGCAGCCTGGGTGATGCTGCTTGGTGAGTGAGATGTTAGAATTTCCAAAGCATTTTATATCCTTAGCTATGGTTTATATCCTTAGCTATGTCCTTAAAAGGCTGGGACAAAGGGCGGCCATATCTTCAATTATGAGATGCAGACAATTGGATGGCCTTGATAGAAATGTATTTCTCAAAACAAGCTTCCCAAAATACTCATGGAGAAGAGGCCATAATACTTGTGTGTTTATTTGAAACTGTGAAAAATGAAAGAGGGCCTGGGCTGTGGTTTCTTTGGAATATTCCTACCAAGGAGCCTGGGACACATAGGGTCCAAGGATTTTAGCTATGGACGATGTCATGGGCTTTTGACCAATAGGAGCATACAGAAACAAGGAGACCTAAGGAAAAATATTGTTATTTCCAAAGTATGTTGAGGATAAAATTTGGAGCGAATGAGATAAGGAGTTGCTTGGACACACACAATTTACATTTTAGGTTGTGGCAATGGGGATTCATATTCTGTTATTTTGAACGAATAGCCCACTTCCTTCCATTTAGCTTTATTCATTTTAAATCACCTTATAAACTAAATAATTAGACCTAATTTAGTCTTATGTGTAGTGAGTCCTATAACGTATTATACAAAGAGAAATTATTAATTATTATTACTATTACTACTGCTACTACTACTACTATTTAGGAAGGCTGCATTTAGCACTAAAATACATTCACTATTGTAATGGAGAATGTATTGCCTTAAGCATTAATCAAATGTAGCAAAACTGTTTAAGGTATGAAATGAGAAAGAAAAAATTATCTATTCATAAATTAAGTAGACTTGAAGGAATAACATGTAATTAGCAAAATTAATAACTAGAAATTATTCACACATCGTGCCTTAAACATTGCAAATAACTGATTTTAGAGAAGTATTTGCCATAACAAGGAGTCGTATGATAACTTTTCATCCATCAGAACAAACCCCTCACCCTTAACATCCAGTAGAAAGAATATTCTTTGTTGAGTCACCAGAACTAAGCGTTCGAGGATTTAGAGTCTCATAAAAAGACCAATTATGTGTTTGGTAGAGAGGGGTCCCTTTTCGGGAGCTGTTAGAGACATGAAAGAGGTATGCCACTAAAGTGCCCATTCCGGGTTCTTGACGGCCCAGTGTAATCTTGATGAAAACGTCTGTATTCCCAGGAATTCAAAGCTTTTGACTACTATTGATATTTCTATTTTGAAAGCTCTAATAAGGGAACTGGGGATAGCAGCACTGAAATTAGCACCAAACAAATGAATGCTCTCCTAAAGAGCAAGCATATTTCAAAAGCATCTGAGACGCACACCCCTCAGAGGTGTAAGAATGAACAGGCAGTGAGCCAAGGCTTGGAAATGGTCATCTGCCTCGGGATGCGCGTGGGAATCTGAACAACTTTCTGGATGGATCACCCATATAAATCTGCAAATGTTTATACCTTTAGTGAAATGATTCTACTTTTAGGAATGTATCCTAATTAACTGCAAGAATCCATGTGAAAAAATTAGCTACAAGAATGTTTATTATAGTGTTATTTATAATAGTGAAATATTTGGAGCTACCTGAATGTCCGGTAATAGAAAATTGACTATTTAAATTATGACATACAAAAAAAAATTATGACATACCTCTAAAATGGAATGTCATTAAACATGATATTTAAAATATTTAATAATCTGGAAAGATGTCCATAGTATATTGAATAGGCAAGCAGATTCCCAAACTGGATGGTAGTATGTCTTCATTTGTTTATAAATAGATTTATCGAGATGGAATTTTAAGCACGTGTATATATTTGAAAAAGGACTGGAAGAATGATCACCAAAAACACTTCTCAGTACCTGTAGTTGATTAGTCAGAGTCTGAGGGAATTTTCCTCTTTTTACTCACATGTGTTTAAAATTTTTTCTATAATAAATGTGTCACTTACATAATAAGGGGGAAAAGTTACTTTAAAAAAAAATCAGTCCCTTAATGGCATACATTTAGAGCGTGAGTTTAAAGCATTCACATAACCAGAGGGAATCCTGATGAACTTGAAAACTTGGGCTGAGCTGTTTTGTGTTCTCTAGATTTACCTGGGGAAAAACACTTCAATTCATTACATAAATCTATCTTTTCAAAAGCTCTTCAGTTTCCAAAGACTCACGAATTCCAATTTTACAGTAGATTACCTCTTGGCATCTCTAAAATTAAAGCACTTACTTGATATTCTAATCTGCCTGGTTATAAAAACAATCCTTTCCCAGAAATTCCCCCTTTCCTTCCATAAATCGACATGTATGATTTCTAACCAGAGTGCATCTTCCTGTCCTATTGAAGTCATGGCCCCATCAAAGTCGTCATCAGAGAAGTCACTGCCTCCCATCAAAGGCAGGTCTCCCCAACACCACAAGCCCTTCCCTGCTCCCCCCCCCCATCCCATCTGTGCTGGCTCAAATGCCACCTCCTCTGTGAAGCCCACCCCCCATCCCATCCTGTCGCTGCTGTACTTGCTCCCTCTTAGGGTCTCCTAGAGGACTTCACCAGGGCTTCTCTTAAAGCTTGATCATTTTCTTAGAGAATTATTTCTGTGTCCTACTAGGCTGTGCATAGAGACAGGGCAGCCTGGTTGCCGTTGCCCCCCTTGCTGTGTGGGCAGAGACCTCATACATCTTGGAGGCTCGAGACACCTTTGCCGAGTGGAGGCAGAGTTGAAGGAGGCTTGAATACACAGGCATTCTTTTGGTAGCGTCCCAATGCCTCTCAGTAAATTCCAGCCATCGAAGCATGTCACAAAACCTTTTCTTTCATCCACTAAATACAAACCGCCTCTCCTTGCTACTCCCTTAAAAGGTGAGTGCACCATTCGCTAAAGGACCATTATTATCTGGGGGGGAAAATCAGACTACCAGCAAAGAAGTGAAATTTTACTTTGGTTTCTTTACCTCTTTACTGTTCAGCCCTCCCCTGGGCTGACCAGTTGATGTTTCTTTTCCTAATTTTAAACCCATGTCTCAGTGAAGATTGCATGCTAAGTGATTGCTATTTCTAAAATGTTGCTCAGCCCTTGGAGTACCTTTTATTTGTCACAGTCAGTGGGATCTCTAGGCTTGTTTTTCTCTCAGGCTCAGGGTAAAACGATGGTCCTTAATAGGTCTCTCTTTTCTTCCTAATCACCAGGGTCTTTTGTAGCAGTCTCAGAGGAGAGTCTTAAGCTCTCCAGAAATACATTCTTCCATTTGAAATTAACATTTGTCCTTAAAAAAGGAAGAGACTCTAACCTGTCATTAGCTGAGTGGTTTTTCTAAGAAGTGATAGATTCTTACCAGAAGAGAGGAAAGTCTTCTCAACACAGTGAGTCAGAGAAATGACAGAACAGAGTGGAAAAATTCCCTCCTGCTGAGAATACCTTAGAATACATGAGGTCCCTTTCTTAACCCACGGCCCTCAATACCAGCACTTGACACACTGTGAGTTTCTATCGATTGTTCCCTTTTCTTTTGTAGCACTCTAAATTTTGTGGATTGAAATTCACTTATTACCAAACTGAAAATCTTCAGGGAAAACAGGCACTCATATATATTGCAGGTGATAGAGCAAAATTGTCTGACCTCATATGGAAGGGAAGTTAACCATAACTAACAAAGTCACATATAGGCAAAGAACTGAACGTTTGTGTCCCCTCATAATTCATATGCTGAAATCCTAATCCCTGAGGTGATGGCACTGGGGGGGGGGACTTTGAGAAGTGATTAGGTCATGAGGATGGGGCCCTTGTGAATGGGATTAGTGTCCTTATAAAAGAGACCCCAGAGAGACCCCTCCCCCTGGTCTTGGATTTTCCAGCCTCCAGAACTGTGAGAAATAAATGTTTGTTGTTTATAAGCCACCCAGCCTATGATATTCTGTTAGAGCAGTCGCGTTGGACTAAAACAACATATATTTACCTTTCGACCCAGCAATTCCATTTCTGAGAATTTACCCTGAAGATAAATCCTAAAATATGAAACAAGATTAAGTGCAAGTTCATTCACTGTGGTGTTATTTTCGATAGCAAAATATTGGAAGCAACCTGCATACCTATCCAAAGACTGCAATCTGGTGTAGTCACACAGTGAAGTACTGCGCAGCTGGAAGGATGAAAATGAGGAGGGTGCTTCTGAACCGATACGGAGTGATTTCCAGTGTTATGTGAAAGAAGCAAGATATGAAGGAGCATATGCAGCATGTGAACGAAAGAAGGCAAAGTTATATTTTTTTCCCCCAGCAAGAAACACAGGAAGAAAAAAAGAGAAACAAATAAATATGGTTATTTCCAGAGTTGGGGTAGAGGGAAAGACCTTTCTGAATATAACTTTTTGTGCAGTTTTGACCTACAAAGCAAGTAGATGTTGTACATATTCTAATAATTTTTAAAATCTAAAAGTATGGGAAAATATCAAACCCCAGATATAAAAAAATAAATAGAAACAAGTGAACCTAAGTAATGATCAAATTGATAACATAAGCACACAGAAAAATAATGAATTCAAGTAGTTTTCGAATGTAGTACCTATCTCTATACTATTACTGTGATCTAGTCTAGGATTAAAAACAGCAAAAAATCTTTACTTAGTCCATGTGTGGGTTGAATTATGTCCCCTAAGAAGATATGTTGAAGTCCTAACACCTGGTATCTATGAATGTGACTTGATTTGAACATAGGGTCTTTGCAAACAGAATCAAGTGAAAAGGATGTTATCCTGGATCAGAGTGGGGCCTAACCCAGTAACTGGTGTCTTTATAAGAAGAGGAGAAATTTGGACATAGACACACAGAAACGTACAGTCAGGAGGATGCTATGTGAAGACGTTGGCAGAGATTGGAGTGATCATCTACGAGCTAAGGAAACTCCAAGGGTTGCCAGCAGCTGCCAGACACTGAGACAGAGACACGGAACAAATTCTCCCCCACAGCTTTATGAGGGACCTGCCAGTGCCTTGATTTTGTACTTCTGGTCTCTAGAACTCTGAGAAAACAAATTCCTGCTGTTTTTAAGCCATCTAGTTTGTGGTACTTTGTGACAACAGCACTAGGAAACTAATATGGTAGATTGGTTGTTGGTTGTGGTCCAAGTAGAATTATTGAGAAATTCTTCTGTATTTGTAGAATAGAGGAATATCCTCTAACATATATATAAGATTTTTATTAAAAATGTGGTTAACGTACAATATTATATTAATTTCATGGGTATACCATTCAACATTAATATATCTAAAGAAGTGATCACCATGGTAAGTCCAGCAACCATCTGACACTGTTCCATGCTGTCACAATATTATTGACTATATTCCCCATGCTGTACATTACATCCCCAAGACTTATTTGTTTTATACCCTTCACCTTCCCCCCCTTTTTAATTTTTAAATTACAGTTGACGTTCAATATTATTTTATATTAATTTCAGGTGTACAGCATAGTAGTTATGCATTTATATAATTTAAGAAGTGATATCCCTGAATAATCTAGTACCCACCTGGAACTATACATATTTATTACCATATCATTGACTATATTCCCTATACTTTAATTTACATTCCCATGACTATTTTGTAATTACCAATTTGTGCGTCTTAGTCCATTCACTTTTTTCATCCTCCCCCATCTTCCCTCCTATCTATCACCCCAACAAATCTAGTACCCATCTGACACTGTATATAGCTATTATAATATTATTGACTATATTCATGTTATACCCTCCATCCCCATGACTATTTTGTAACAACCAATTTGTACTTCTTAATCCCTTCCCCTTTTACATCCAGCTCCAACCCCCTCCCATCTGGCAACTATCAAAATGTTCTCTGTATCTATGAGTTTGTTTCTGTTTTGTTTGTTTCTTTGTTAATTTTGTTCTTTAGATTCTACATATAAGTGAAATCACATTGTATCTGTCTTTCTCTGTCTGAAATACTCCACTCAGCACAATTCCCTCCAGGTCCATCCATGCCGCCACAGATGGCAAGAATCCATTCTCTTCCATGGCTGAGCAATATTCCATTCCATATGTACCACCTCCTCTTTTTCCATTCTTCCATTGATGGACACCCAGGCTGCCTCCACATCTTGGCCATTGTAAACAATGCTGCCATGAACACATGGCTGCACACGTCCCCTTGAAGTAGCATTTTGGATTTCTTTGGATAGATACCCAGAAGTGGGAATACTGGATTCTTCTTTGTCCCTTGTTATAGCTTTTGTTTTAAAGTCTATTTTGACTGGTATAGGTATTGCTACCCTAGCTTTTTCGTTTATTTGTTTCCATTTTCATGAAATTTCTTTTTTCATCCCTTTACTTTCAGTCTCTCTTGCGTCTTTCAACCTGAAGTGAGTCTCTTATAGGCAGCATATATAAGGCTTTTGTTTTCTTATGCATTCAGTCCTCCTATGTCTTTTGATTGGAACATTTAATCCATTTACATTTAAAGTAACTGTTGATAAATATGTAGTTTTTACCATTTTATTTTTCATATTTTTTTATCTTTTTTTTTTTTCTTGTCTTGTCTGAAAGAAATCCCTCTAAGAGTCCTTGTAATACTGGTTTGATGGTAATGAACTCCTTTAGCTGTTTCTTGTCTGGGAAGTCCTTTTTCTGTCCTTTGATTTAAATGATAGCCTTCCTGCATAGAGTAATCTTGGTTGTAGGTCCTAGCTTTTCATCACTTTGAATATTTCGTGCCAATCCCTTCTGGCCTGCAACGTTTCTGTGAAGAAATCAA
The DNA here is from genome assembly GCF_964194185.1 of Rhinolophus hipposideros. Taxonomy (NCBI): domain Eukaryota; kingdom Metazoa; phylum Chordata; class Mammalia; order Chiroptera; family Rhinolophidae; genus Rhinolophus; species Rhinolophus hipposideros. The sequence goes on from NC_138052.1 coordinate 95,456,278, forward strand.
TTGACAATCTTATGGGAGCTCCCTTATAAGTTACTAATTGTCTCTCTCTTGCTGCTTTTAGGATTCTCTCTTTGTCTTTAAACTTTGACATTTTAGTTATAATGCGTCTTGGTGTGGGCCTGTTTGGGTTCATCTTGTTTGGGACTCTCTGCTCTTCCTGGACTTGTATGTCCATTTCCTTCACTAGGTTAGGGGAGTTTTTAGTCATCATTTCTTCAAATGGGTTCTCAATCCCTTGCTTTCTCTCTTCTTCTGGTACCTGTATGATGCGAATGTTGTTATGTTTGATGTCGTCCAAGAGGTCTCTTAAACTATCCTCATTTTTTAAAATCCTTTTTTGTTTTTGCTGTTCCGATTGGTTGTTTTCTGCTACCTTGTCTTCCAAATCGCTGATTTGATCCTCTGCCTCATCTAGTCTCCTGGTGATTCCTTCTAGTGCATTCTTCATTTTAGTTACTGTATTCTTCACTTCTGACTGGTTCTTTTTTATGGTTTCTATGTCCTTTTTTATGCTTGCTTTCTCTTTGTTGAAGTTCTCACTAAGTTCCTTGAGCATCCTTAAACTAGTGTTTTGAACTCTATATCTGGTAGGTTGCTTGCCTCCATTTCATTTAGGTGGCCTTATGTGGTAGATGCCCTATGGGACCCAGTGTCACAGTCTCCCTCGTCACCTGGTCCAGCTGCTCCAGGAGTGTCCCTTGTGTGGATTGTGTGTGCTCTCCTGTTATATTGAGCCTTGATTGCCATTGGCACTTCAGTGGATGTGATTGGCCCTTAGACTGACTGGCTGTGGGATTTAGCCATGTCCACAGCTTGTGGGGTGCTGTGTGGGGAGCTTACCCCACTGAGTGAAGTTCACCCCAGTGGGCTCTAGTGCTCGCTGAGACTGCCCTTGGGTGTGCCACTTGTGAGACTAATTAGGTGGTGCTCTGCTGTGATCTGAAGCTGACCTCCAAGTACATTGGTTCTGGGGTCTCGGGAGGGGCTCCAATGCAGGCCCAGGTCACCCACTGCCTGTGACCGGCCAGGGGCTACCTGGTAGGAGCTACAAAGCAATCCACAGTTGTTTGCTGCCTGTGCTAAACCTGGAGGCATGTGGGAGAGGCCATGCTATGAATCAAGAGCAGTTGCTACTGGTACTGGAACTGGGGGAGCTCCACAAAAAGCTAGGACCCTTGAGTCCTGCTGCAACCTGTTGGTTCCCTTAAGCTTCAGCCCTTGATAAAACCTTGTGCGGTACATGAGTTGGGTGAGGCAGGGTCTCAGGGAGTCAGTAGAGTGGGAATAGTTGTGTTCACCATTTGTGTTACTGTACATTCTGGTTTGATACCAGTTCTGAACTTGGAGCTACTCAGCAAAAGTCTCAGAGCACACCAAGGTCAGCTGCCCCCCCACCGCGGACCCTCAAACCCTGATAGTTTTCCAAGAAAGAGTGCATTGAGGGTGGGTCTGGCTGCTCACTGAGAAAGTGTTTCGCGGGTTAGGAGAGTTGGGTAAGGTGAGGTCCCAGCTGAATCAGCAGGGCAAAGCAGTGGAGCTCACCAAACCAATCAGATTCAGATTTGGCCTGTGGGGGCGGGCTCAACACAGGAAAGATGGCGCCCACCTGCCGCCTGTATAGGAGAAAGACTCGACTCTACACAGGGAAAAAGGCGACTGTCCATCCAGTTTTCATCCTGAAGCCACACAGTTCAGTCTCTCCCTATGTGTCTTTGATGCTCCCTGAGTCATTGTCCCACTGCTGGAACCCAAGGTAAGTGTCTGTGCTCAAGGGAGGCTGCACTTGGGCTCTTTAAGAGGACGTCTGGGTTTCCCGCAGCTTTCCATCCCACCCAGAAAGGATGGTTAGAATCATCACTGTTTTTCACAGCCAGATGTGGGGGCTCTTCTATCTGGCACCAGCACTCCTGGTGTGGGGCTGGGTGCCTTGCTTCTCTAGGGGGAATCTCCGCAGCTGTGATAATTCTCCCAATTCTCAGTTACCACATGCAGGTGTGGGGCTGGCCCACTCTGCATCTCCACCTCTCCTACCAGTCTTGACGTGGCGGCTTCTTTATATCTTTAGTTATAAAACTTCTGTTCAGGCAGACTTCAGATGGTTCTCTGAGTAGATTGTTCTATAATTTAGTTGTAATTTTAATGTCTTCACAGAATGAGACAGGCAAAGTATTTACCTACTCTGTCATCTTGGATCTCAATAAAGTTCTTTCCTCTTCTAATAGATTGATGTTGAGAACCAGGGTCCTTACTGTTAGAAAATGGAGGTGAAAATATGGAATGAGAAGAGGGAGGAGGAACACTGTGTGTTGTTGAACTGGGATTCAAGGTCTTTATGTGATCTCACACGGACACGTTTCCTAGCTCCGACCACTGAAAAGTCCTAGAAGCAACGCCCTGCCCAGTAGTAATGAGCACATATGACCCCAGATCTTGGATTCTAAATACTGCTCTGCACTGAAAGGCACCAGGGCTCCTTGGAGAAACAGCTGGCTCCAGGTCTGGGGTATAGAAAGTATATGAAGTATCTTGCTGTATCAGAATGTAAGGAAATCCTCAAAGACAGGAAGGGATATATCAAAGGGACATAGTAACGAGCTTAAAGGAAATCCTACAGGCCAAATTTGTGACAGTTTGAGCATCAAAAGGACCAAAACACATTAAACTAGACAACAAACCACCACCATGAATCCATAGTGATATTCCAAAACAAAATAAATCAAAAAACAAAGGAGAGATTTTCTTTCACAGAAGAAAATCAACTAATATAAGTAGGAGACATAATAGGACACTCCCATTTTGCAATTCTCAATGTAATGGTTGCTTCAGGGAGCATCATCAATGGTTGTTAACAGGTTAACAGGAAAGAGGACATTTACATGCTCTCAAGCTATTACTTTACAGATAACTTGTTAGTTGTAAAAGGAAAAATGATCTTTACTTTGGAGCAAAATGGCAGCCAAGTGATCAAACCAAATGATCAAAGCTGGCATCAGGAAGAGTGGGCCAGCTGATCTTAGTACCTTTTGACGGTATGCGGTTTGAAATACACGTCACCTGGATGCATTCTTGCTAAGAATGTTTAACCTGAATAGAATCAAGCATCAAACTCTAACTTCCAGTTTAAAGGAAATACTAGGGCAAGGGAACAAGTGAACACACTGCGAGAGAAAGCAGACAAACCAGCAATGGGGGTGGGGGTCATTCCACAATTGATAAACCTGGGTTTACAAAAAGCCTGTCCTGGAAAACAAAATGACGAGACTTTTTAGATTATTGGACCCACAAATGCAGTGCTTGAACTTGATTCACAAACCCTAGCTGTAAAAGACATTTTGGGGTCGATTGGGGGAAATGTGAATACAGACCAGTTATCCCATAGATGATGGAATGATTGTGAATTTTCTTAGGTATGGTAATGGCATTATGGTTATTGTGGAAGACCATCCCTATTCTTGGAAGTTGTCGGCTGGACATTTAGGTGTAAAGACAGTGCTTCTAATTTATTTTCATGTGGTTTAGTGGAAGTGGAAGAGGAAGATATGCAAGGTGTTAATAATTTTTTGAATCTAGGTTGAGGGTATATAAGAGTTCGTTGTACTATTCTTAAAATTTTTCTGTATGTTTAATTGTTTTTGTCTATAAAAAGTTGGGGAAAAGGAAAAGAAGTTTAGAGAAATAGCTCACTTGGTTTAAAGAAATGTATTAACAATCCAGTTTAAATGCAGTCAGATGTAAGGTATGGAATATTGAGTTTGGGATGGTGTAAGAGCTGAGGAAGTCAAATGGCCTTTGCCAGCCCTCTTGCCAAGCTTGGGAACCCTGGGGTGCCAGGACCCACAAAAATGTGAACCCCAGGAAGGCAGAGCTTTTGGTCCTCTGTGGTCACTGCTAAACTTCCAATACCTAGAGCAGCAAAGCCTGGATCTGCAGGTGTTCAGTGAGCATTCATCTGATGCAATGAAGTGTAAATAGCTCAGTCATAAACATCTTTGTCTCATTTCTGACTATTTTTTTAGGATAGACTCTTGGTCAAAGATTAAGAGCATTTTTATTGATGTTCACGTATTTTATGAAATTACAAAAGATTATATTGGTTTACACCCAACCAGTGTCTCTCTCTGCATTCTTTCTAGTACTTAGTGTCAGAATTTTAAGCAATTTGCCAATTTGATACACAGTGATGGTGTCTTGTTCTATTTTGCATTTCTTTACTCATGAAGTTAATTTTTTAAAATTTATGATCATTTGTATTCTTTTGTGAACAATCTTGCCATGTCTTTTGCTTGTTTTAATTTTGGAATGTATATGTTTTTCTAACTGAGTGGTAAATACAGTGTGTGGTATTGTTTGAGTTTTTTTTAGAACATGTCTCGCCTCATAGGTTTTCCTACCAAACAAGAATCCTAAAATAAGTTATTTTAACTTATTTATAAAGGATATATGAATCAAAGTATCATGAGGGTGGCAGGTGCGCAGTGATGGGCAGTGGGTTAAGCTCTGCAGCCATTCTCCCCGGGCCCCGGGAAATCCTGGTGCTACTTTCCTACTGGAGTGTGGGGCAGGATGCCGGGCCGGGAGACAAGGATTTAGGGGTCAGAGAGGAGCCTCACAGAGTCTTTTGTCCCTGCCCCTGACTTCAGGCAGGCAAGACAGTTGTACTGTAATTTTACAGAAAGGACAACCAAAGGGCAAGACCTCTCCTTGGGCTGACGCTGTTCCAGGTCCATGTGGGAGGGGTGGGGGTCGGGGCAAGCTCTTCAGTCCTGACAGTTGCTGTGACCTCAGGTCGCTTTCAAGAGGTCCCCTCCGTCTTCCTGTCCTCCTACCCCTGTCTGAGACAGTTTGACCTGAAGCTGTCACCATCAAAAGCAGACTTGCCTTGTCTGCCGGTTCAGTCTCTTTTTCACTAACATATGATTGACTTCACCACATGCTTCAGAAAAAAAACCCGGAAGGAAGACCAGCTGACAAATGTATAGCAACTGCCAACTGTTCAGTAATTAATTTGTTCCACGAGCGACTATTGAGCCTCCCACTGTCTATAAAGCCCCAACAGGCGGTCAGGCCTCAGCACCCGCTGTGGCCTCTGACACGCAGCTGGCTTCTACTGACTTCAAATGCTTGTTAGAGGGAAACCCCAAAATGTCAAACAATGAAATGCTGGTAACAGGAAACCGACAGTTTCTGAAAAGACTGTGCTCCTGGAAGTTACATTACTTCACCTGTATCGTCTCCAAAGGATTTATTTTATTGTCTTTCAAATAACAGAGGCTTAGTGAATAATTTTTTGAAAAAAGTTACTGGATAAATTGCATATGTAAAGGTGTAAACTTATGATTTCTTTGTTTAAAAATTAGCTTAATTACAGGAACGGAATAATTTCTTTAAGAATTTGATAACTTTAAGGGGAAGTTTCAGTAAAACATGGCACCTTTATTTTTCTTTTTTCAAGGAGGCTGGATTTTTAACATGGGGTTCCCTAGAGCTGAAGATTCAAGCGTAGATAATTCATTAAGGAAGGACACCCAGGAGAAGTGAGTGAGTGAGGGAATGGAAGCAAGAAGCAGGAAGCAGGACAGGAAGCAGAAGCAGGATGGAGAGGAAACGCCCAGAAGGGAGTGATTTCAGGCTGAGTCCCATCTCAGTTGCTCCCACAGGGGACTCTGGAGCATGAACTACCCCTTGAAGTTGTACGCACTTGTGACAAGGAAGATGGAATTTTATACTTTAGCAACAGTTGGTCATTGCCTCAGGGCTGTGTGGAATGTGTATGTTTATGGGCGGCAGGTAAACTTGCAGGCATGGGGACAAGAGAAAGGCAGGCGGCCTAATGCCAAGCATTTTGCCCAGCATCTGATGTGTATAAGTAGAATTCACCTTCTAACCCAGTTTATAGAATGTCCCCAATGTATTAGTTATCTATTGCTGTGTAACAAATGACCCCAAGACTTTGCAGCTTGAAACAACATTTATTCCCTCACATAACTTCCATGGGTCAGGAAGCCCGTGGCTCTGGCTGTGTCACACGTGACGCTGCCGTCCCGCTACTGCCAGGCCTGGAGTCTCCACTTCCGGGAAGTGGCAGGAAGCCTCAGTTTCTCGCCATGTGGGCCTTTTCCTTGGGCTGTCTGCCAAATGTCCTCATGACGTAGAAGCTGGCTTGTTCAGGGCAAGTGACCCACGAGAGGGAGAAACGGGCCTTTTCTTAACACGACCTTGACTCCAGTGCATACCCGGTACATCCACCTGTCGGCAGGAAGTGCTCACGAAGCCCAGCCCACACTCCACAGGAGGGCGTGCATAATACCAGGCAGTCGGGTCACTGAAGGCCATCTTGGAGGTGGCCTACCACACATTCCTTCAGCTTTTTTGCTAGAAAAGGCCCGAGGCCAATCAGTGCTGCTGTCCCATTTGGAGAGTTTGACACCCACCAAAGCAAAGACGCCAAAGTGGATAAAGATACTGGCCCCTTTCTGGGTCCTTATGCTCTCCCTTTAGCCCTCTCCGGTGGGCTGCATCGTCCAGGCACTTCCGGTGCCCTCTTTAGACACAGCAGATTCTTCTGTAAAATGAGGCCCCTGTAATTTGACATTCCACCTTGAACGCAAATCCAGCCATCTCATTTCTTTGGCTCACAGACAGATTCTTGGCTCTCTCTCCCCAGTCCGGGTGTGACAGCCTTCTCTTGGCAGACATGTGACTTTGCCACCTGGGAAGACCGGACTACTGGCATAGCAATTAAACTTGGCCAAAATAGAGCATGCTATTATTCTACACTGTGGGGTCAAGATCTTAGCTGGGAGGTTTTATAGTAAGAGAGGAATTACACATGGCAGAGAGCAGAAAGGAATGGGGAGGTCTGACACTCCCTTCAGGGTGCTGTGTACTTCACTGCTCTGGGTGCCACTGCAGTGCCGAGGGGCCACATCACCCCCTATTTTCTATCTCTCTAGCCCACACTTTCCCTCCCCCATCCCTATGTGCAGTGGAAACCACAGGACATTGTTCATGGGGGAAACAAGCCATTTTTCCCATGGATTATATGCTCACCAGTATTGCTGTAGTCAGCGTAACAGGAAATTTTGGACTGGAGCTTTTCCTAGCAGCTCTTAGCATAAGCCAGAGGCAGGAATACAAAGTGAAGCTCAGTGACTGAAAGTTGGACAAAAAGCTCAACGTGATACAGTCCAAGCACAGAGCCCTGTGAGGGCCTGGGGGAGTCCAGGGATAAAAACCCAGATTACCAGGAGGATTAAAGGACAAACAGGCCTCAAGGCCCTCATCCACTCCCCAGAAGGGCTGTGCTGGCTACTGGTTGGGCTCAGCCTTAGGGAAGAACCTGGACCATGTGTGCTCTGCAGAGCGATTGAGGCAGATCTTAAAACTAAGGCCAGAGTAATGCTAATGGCACTGGAAATATGAATATGAACTCCAAGCACAATACACATGAATCATGTATTAGGTTGCTGCAAAAGTAATGGTGACTTAAAAGGTTAAAAATAAGGGCAAAAACCACAATTACTTTTGCACCAACCTAGTAATATAAGAATTGTTGATATAAGAGTTGCAGAGGAAATTCAAGCTATTCAACCTACAAGAAACAGTTCTGTTTTAAATGCTTTCTATGTGTTCTTTCATTGACTTCTCACAATGCTGTAGAGCAGGGTAATACTTAAAAATTTCAGAAACTTTTTTCTCCGTAGCATACTTTATTTTCTTGCACACTGCTTTCTATACCCTGTCGGTGGAAAAGGGATTCTGTAATAAAACTGTCAAGGGCAGTGACGGAAAGTAGCGTCACAGGGGGACCTGATCATAAATTCTTAACTGGGCAGGTCGTGGTGGGTAGTCACGCTCCAAGCCTCTAACTTTTTATCGGTTTATCTTTTCTTGTTTTTTTTGAAGGGGAACCATCAGTTTATCTTTGCCTGAAGCAAGCCCTGTCCTTTGTTTCTGTGTATCTAGGTAATCACTTCTTTGAAATAACCTCCTCAAGAGAGCACATAATCTTAACTAGCCTGTAAACCAAGTCCTGCCTTGCTTTCTCCCACCTTCCTGTAATATTCCTTATGTTCTCTCCTTAATCCCAAATGCATAAAAGAAACCACAAAACTGTCATCATCCGGAGCATTTGAGAGTTTGCTTCCTGGTAATTGTCAGTTTGGCTCAAATAAACTCATAAAAATTCTCTACAGGTTTAAATGTTTCTTATGTTGACAACCAGTAGTCATATGAGGTATGGTCAAAAGATACAGTGAATGTTTAAATAAAAATAAATTGTTACGGTAAGTGACGCATTGCCATTAATCCCCCTCAGAATACTCCTCCTCGCTTCAAACACACTTATTCCGTCGTTCTTGCCACTTTCTGAAGCAGTTCTGGAAGTCCTCTTTCATGAGTGTCTTTACTTCATCCTCCATCATGACAGTGCTCCGTGTCACACATTGCTTCTGGTATGGCAATTTCTATCAAATGAAAACATTACAGTGTGTCCTCCTCCACCTTAGTCACTGGACCTGGCACAGTGTGACTTCTGGCTCTTCCCCAAAGTCAAAATGACTCAGGACATCTAGGCAGCCATGACAGCACAACTGAAGACACTCACGGAAGAGGACTTCCAGGTGCTTCAGAAAGTGGCAAGAACGATGGGATAAGTGTGTTCAAAGAGACGGAGGATATTTTGAGGGGGTTTAATGGCAATGTGTCTTTTACTGTAATAAATTTTTTAAATTTCAACATTCACCATATATTTTGATCACACCTCATAAGTTGCAGGGTTTCTGGAAGATGATCTATCATTGCATTTGGTACCTTCTTATTGATTACCTCCATAATGATTGCTGTGCTTTTTAAATTGCAGATTAATTAACTTTACATGTCAGTTTCTATAAGGAAATAGTGTTATTTGCCAAACAACATTTTGGGGGTTTGTATTTTCTTGCTTTGCCATCTTTTTGCTGGAAAATCTTAGAAACATAAACTATCTCTTGATACTGATTGTTTCTCAGCTATCCCTACATAACCAACGTGCTCCAAATGAATGAATGAAGGAATGAATGAATGAATGAATGATAAATAAATAAATCAGAGGATGACATACATTCTTTTATGAAAATTAAGAAGTGGGTCAAAATTCTAGCATCCCTGACCCCTGCATAGGGGTGATTGGTCCAGAGCCAGAATTTTCCATGGAAGAGCAGTTCTGGATTTGCTCTAGGACATATGAAGTTCTGACAATTAAGTTCGCAAACTTGTTGCAATGATGTTGCTAACCTTTTGTGATATCAGAGAGATTATTCATTACGAATTTGTACCAACTGGACAAATAGTTAACTAAGTTTACTACTTGGAAGTGCTGAAAAGGCTGCATGAGAAGTTAGACGACCTGAACTTTTCGCCAACAATTCCTGGCTCTTGCATCACGACAATGCACCAGCTCACACGACACTGTCTGTGAGGGAGTTTTTAGCCAGTAAACAAATAACTGTATTGGAACACCCTTCCTGCTCACCTGATCTGGCCCCAAGTGACTTCTTTCTTTACCCGAAGATAAAGGAAATATTGAAAGGAAGACATTTTGATGACATTCAGGATATCAAGGATAATCCGATGACAGCTCTGATGGCCGTTCCAGAAAGAGTTCCAAAATTGCTCTGAAGGGTGTGCATAGCTTCCCAAGGAGAGTACTTCGAAAGTAACCATAGTGATATTCAGCAATGGGGTATGCAGACTTTTTCTAGGATGAGTTCGCGAACTTAATTGTCAGACCTTGTATGCAGTCAAGGTCACAGTTTTTTCTGTGGCGTATACCTGAGGTGATTGGGGCCTGGAGACCTTTCCAAGCAGGAATGCATCAGAGCCACACAACTAATGGCTCCTGGATCCTGGGCTATAGAGCATTGGGGCTCTCTGGGAAGCTTCCAGGGGATACAGCTGCTAAATGTCCTTGAGTCATAAGGACTTTTCTGATAGAAACTAGCCTTCAGAACAGTGGAGGTGCTCAATAAGTATTCATTAAATGAATGAACACAGGAATGGATTCCTCTGGTTTGCAGGGGTGAAGCATCTACCAAGAGTAATGATTTTTGTTTTAGAACAGCTAACCACAAAAATGATTCACTCTTTCTATCGATATGTGGATAACAGAACAGATTGGGTACAGTAGCTCAGGCTACGCACTGCCCAAATCCAGGGGTACCTTTTATGTAGATGACAATATAAATGGTGCTTTCTAGAGCTGGGCCCTAGAACTGCATCCTCAACTTAGGGGTACTTCATTCTATAACAGGGGAAGACTGTATCCAGGTCATTCATTCATTCATTCAGCAACTGTCCTAGGCCTGGGGATATGTCAGTGAACAAAGACACCAGCCCAGGCCTTGAGCTAGGTATCATCTAACAGAAAAGACACATAAATCACCTGAAAATTATAAATTAGAATACGTAATGGGGACATAACATGGTGCTATGGGAGCTCAAAAGAGGAGTATGTAATGATACCTGAGGCAGGAAGTGTGAAGGAGTCATGGTAGGTCAGGAAAGGCTTTCTGGAAGAAGCTAAGTGAGACCTGAAGGGTGAATAGAAACTATGCCAGCAACATAGGCGGGTGGAGGAGCAGTAGGTACAAAGGCCCTGAGGAGAGAGCACTTTCAAATATTTAAAACATAATAAGAAGTAACACGCGTTGGGTATCAATCATTGTTCTCAGTACTTTAAAGATATTACTGTGCTTCCTGAAAATAAGACCTAGCCAGACAATCAGCTCTAATGCATCTTTTGGAGCAAAAATTAATATAAGACCCGGTATTATGTTATAGTATATTACATTACATTACGTTACATTATATTATATTATAGCCGGTCTTGTATTATATAATACCCGGTCTTATTTTACTATACCTAAAATAAGTATAATAGTAAAATAAGTAAAGTAATAGTAAATAGTAAAATATAGTAAAATAAGACCGGGTCTTATATTAATTTTTGCTCTACAAGATGCATTAGAGCTGATTATCTGACTAGGTCTTATTTCCGGGGAAACTCGGGAGCTTGTTGTTTACTTCATAATGCCCCCAGTGAGGTAAGCATTACTGTTATCTTCAATGTAAAGATGAGTAAACTGAGGCAAAGAGGGTAACTTGCCTAAGGTTACACCTGGTAAATAATGCAGGAAGGGTCAAACTTGGAGTCTAGATGAAGAGCCTGCAGCTTTTTTCCCCCCTCATTTTTATTTTTTTAACATTTTGAAAGAATCTTGAAAGTTACAAGTACTGTATAAAGAACTTTTTTTTGTACCATTGGAGGATCTGTTGCTAACCTGATGTGTCCTCACCCCAAACACTTAGTGTATATTTTCTACAACCAAGGACTCCCTGTATAAGCAGAACACAAGCAGCAAAATCGGGAAGTGAACTTTGACACGTAATTGCCCGAGAAGGCTCAGACTCCATTCAGAGTTCGTCAATTTTCCCAATAATGTGCTTTGTAGCCCAAAGATCCAACCCAGGGTCACCCATTGTGTCTAGAGGTCTCGCCTCTTTGTCTTCCTTCAGTCGGGAGCAGTTCCTCAGTCTTTGCAGACACTTCCTTGATTTGGGTTCTTCTGATGTTTTCCATGATTGCGTTCTGTTTTTGTACCTTGGGCAGATGACCTTGTTTAGTTTGACAGGTTTTTAAATTTTACAAAAGTGAAGCCACGGGGACTTCAGGAGGCAGCTCATCGCGCGGGCTTGTGTGTGCTGGGCCATGTGCGTGTGTGTTCTGGCTTCGTACTCGGCTCTTTTCCTTCGTAGCATGAGCTGACCGGGCTTGGGAGGACTAAGGGTTTATTTCAGCCGGGCCTTGCGGCACGCTGGTGGTAGGATAACCAGGTGGGACTCGAGCCCCCTCCGCTCTGAGCCTCTCTGATCTCTTGCATGCCTGGGGAGCCATCCGGGCTTCCTGAGGTCAGAGCAGGCTGAGTCTTGAAGGTTAGAGAAACAGGCGCCCTGGGTCCAATCTCCCTGCCTTCCACATTCTCCCCAGACTCAGCCCACTGGCCAAGGTAAATAGTTTTAAATTAAGAATTCAAAAGAATTAGGAAAAAAATATAACCAATAAAATACAAGATCATGATTGACAAAGAAACAGAATTATTAACATGCATAAGGGATAATAAAACCAATAACATAACAGTTTCAGAAGTAGGATCAGGTTACTGAAAAGTTACGGCTCTAAACAAGCAAACAAACAAGATAAAAAGCCACATGAAGGGTTATAGTTAAACAGAAATAGGAAATAAAACAAGCACTTAAACCCTACAAAGCTCCAGAAGCTTAGAGATTTCAATAGTAAGGAAAAAACAAAAAAAAAAAAACAAAGTAAAGGAACAAAAAAAGGGTTAAACATTAAAGCAAAGCCAGAGCACCGAATTTTAATAGTGGTAACAATTATAGAGATAATATGTAAAAGGAAACGTTTAGAAATTGATTAAAATAGAGGGAAAATAAGAAGAAAGGTAAAAAGGCAAAGTAAAGAAGCTTAAAAATGGAAAGAATGATAGGAAAAATAAACTAGATTGACCAAAATAAGGTAAAATAAAACTAAATGGAACATTTAACAAATGAGATGTTAACATTTTAAAATGCTAAAGATGTAATTATGAGTAGGTAAAATCCATGTGTCAAGCTCAGCCCAATGCCTGTTATTGTTATTGTTATTATTATTATTTCAAGTTTTAAAGGAGTCAGCAAGTCGAAGAGACTGACCCCTTCATATCTGGTTCCTTTCAAGTTCCTGAGCCTCTGACTGGTCACCTCTGGGCCTGGGAGGGAGGAGGGAGAGCTGGGGGGCTCGCTCATCTCAAGGCCACGTCTGAAAGAACCATGTGTCCTGCAGCCCACAGCTACAAGCCTTTGTGGAGAGGTGGGCAATAGGCGCCTTCAACTTCCCAGAGGGGAAAATGTTTAGAACTGTTGAAAATAAGATATAGCTGTCAAAAGTATATGAAATTCGCCACATAAACTGTGAAACACAAGTCATAGTTATATTCGTTCTGAGATAGTGTAAGAATAGAAACAATGTCAGAGACAGAAAATCCGAGCCTCGCCAGTCACCGTGGCCAAGTGGACTGAGATCCATCAAATGCTCTAGTGTCCTAGTTTATGGTCCACAGACTGGATAGGCTTTGCCAGGGCCTCAGCTGGTGCCCGGGTGGAGGGATGCCAGAGAGGAAACTGATTGATGATACTCCATTTGCATTTCTGTTGCTGAGGGCACTGGGTGTCCTGTCTTACTGGGGAAGGTGGAGAAGTGGGTTATGCCCAAAAAGCAGCAGGGCAGAGAAAGCCCTCCCAGTTACAGACGCTGCATTCCTGTCAAGGCTGCAGGGAGATTTGTTTACCCTGGTGACATTGTGACCTGGCTTTGTGAGACCCTTGTTCTGTACCGACTGGGCACAGTCTGCACAGGTGTGCCTTCTAAAGGTCTTCGAGCTCCCAGGTGGCAACCTCTGCCCAGGGAATCTGCATTCATTCTTTCGTTCATTCATTCATCAATCATTTGTAAATATTGAGTAATTCTGGTATATCAGCCGTGTGCTAAGTGCTCAGGGGGAAACACAACTTGGCATGGCCTGTTCTCAAGGAACCTACAGTCGATATCCCGGAGCACTGTGATGAGAACTGATGATTCCGCCCAACCTCTTGGAAAAGGGAACATGGGCAGGGGAGTGAGGGTGGGGGCTGAAGGTCTCTTTACTTCGGCCCTTGCCTTTAAAAAAAAAAAGGTTTCAAAAACTAAACATAATAAAAATTAAACTTCTATTGTGGAAAATTTCAAACATATGCTACAGTAGACAGAGAAGTATGATGAACTCCCCAAATACTTAACATTAGCTTTGACAGTTAAAGACTCATGGCTTATCTTTCATCTCTACTCCCGCCCACTCCTTCCTGAGCATGGATTATTTTGAAGTGAATCCCAGACATCATACCATTTCATCCAGAACTTTTCAGAATGTATCTCTTAAAGACGTGAACTTAAAAAATAACTATAATACTATTAACACCCCTAAAAACTTAATAATTTCTTAACGTCATCAAATATCTGATCCATGTTCAAATTCCCCTGATTGTCTTTTAAACTTTCCCTCCCAGAGTGTTTGTTTCAAACACAATGCAAGGCAGGTCTACAGCATTGCAACTGGTAATGCTGCTTTAGTCTCTCTAAATCTCTCCCCTTTTTACTTGTTTTTTCCTTGTACCTTGTTGAGAAATAGGGTCGTTCGTCCTGTTTGGGTTCTGCTGGTTCCATCTGCACTATGTCATTTACCCAGAGCCTATCTGTCCTGAAGTTTCTTGTATATCAGTAGATCTGGAGGCTGATTAGAGTCAAATTGCAGTTCTTCAGCTCCTATATTGCCCCAAATGACTGAGTAATGGCAAAACCCACAGTTTCCTTGAGTAAAAGAGGCAGCCCCCAGCCCACAGTGACTCAACATTTTTCCTTGGGTTTCCAGACTGTAAGGTTCTCCTCGTAACAACCCCAACTAGTACTTATGAACATCTGACAAGCTTCCCTCAGGGTCACAGTACATGGAACTGGTATATTTCCATGGAAACAAGTACAGTTTCCAATATAGAAACTCGTCCTTACCCCGAATCAGTATTCGAAGACACAGTGCATGCATGAGTTTCGGTGGCAATGGGGGATTTCATAGAGTGACCATTTTGGGGATGGATCCAAGGATAATAGTTACAATATTTAATAATGAAGAAGGTCTGGCTGCACCAGCTGGAGCAGAGCTGATCACACTTAGTGAGGCAGTCCCTGGCTGCCCCACTGAGTATCGGCCCTGGGGTGTCTCCATGCTTAATGCAGGCTGACCATTCTTGGAATAGCGAAAATCTCCTGTAATTCCCGGAGGGCATTGTAGGAAAAGACACAGGTATTGTCTGCAAAGGTGAGTGGAAAAATATTTTAAGAAGCATCAGCCTGCTCAGTTCATGCAAAAACAAAACAAAACAAAACAAAACAAAACAAAACAAAACAAAAATTGCCCGGTATAAAATGTAATAATGTAGTTTAACTTTATAGAGAAATTTCAATTTATAAAAGCACATATTCAAGCTCTATTCTTTTCTCATATGTATGTCAATTTGGTATATTTATGATGAAATGATTTCTGGGACTGGAACCCTGATTTGTGACATTGCATGTGTAGTCGGGACCCAACTAAGAACACCCTGACTTGTGAGGACCCCTAAGGGACCAATGTGGCTGTGGACTAGGGCTGGGGACCCTCTGAGCCTCTGGGCTTTGCCCCCTGAGCAGGTTAACAGGAGCACCTCCCTGCTCACAGTCGCGTTTACCCTGGCAATGCCTCCATCTGGGGCAGCCTGGGGAGAACATGGGGTGTGGAGTCAAAGCCTCTGGGTTCCCCGTCTGCCGTCTCATGTGCAACCTCAGGCTAGTTACTAACTTTTGTGGAGTCTTAGCTTTCTTATCTGTGAAATGGGAACAACGATAAGAGAATTGAAAGAGATAGTGCACATAAAGTCACTCAATAAAGTTCCCTTCTCGTACCCCGCTTTATGACACATCTGTCTGCAGTAATTGCACGCCCCTCCTGCCACACCGCCCAGCAGCACTGTGACACCCCTGCTGGTGGCATATGGAAGAGGACTTACAGGACACCCTTGGATGAGCTACAGACAATTATAGAACCTCTGGGGGCAGGCGCTGACCACTGAGAAGAACATCACACATTCCATCTCAGCACTGCCCAAGCTTCTCGCAAATAGAGTACTGGATCTTGGGCGCATTCCGGGCCTCAGAAAACCTCAATCCTCTACTACCGCCCCAACCCCTACTGCTCTTCCTTCCTTTCTGCTGCTTCTCACCTCACCCAAGTCCCCTTTGGCATTCTCCTGTGGGGAGACCCAGGCTCTAACTACATGACATATGTTTTGGGTCCCTAGCTCTTCTTCACATAGTTCGCAAAGGTTCTCTCGAACGAACGCAGCTCTCACTATTGAAGTGGAAATGGCCAAACGAGTTCTGCCTCCTGTGCTTTTAGCTGACTGGCCCAGAAACAAACACCTGACCCAAGGAAGGCCAACCAGGTTCTTTTCCTTAGGCATTTTTTTTTCCTCTAGGGGATACAGAAGGAAGTCCTTATTGGCTGTGGAGAGCTAAACTGACGATGGCTGTCATTTTGGGTTATGTGCAAGCTGACAGGCAAAGAGAAGCTAGTCTGAGGAGAGCAGGAGAATAGAGTGGTCCACAGAGAGACAAAGAGAGGAGTGGGAACAACGACCCCCGAGAAAAGGAGAAAGTGGCTCTGGTTCCTGATGACTTTTCTATTCCTGTAAAGCTGGCTTCATCTCTTATACTTGAATTCTGTGGGATTCCAGCATCCTTACAATATTCCCTTTCGACTTGAACAAATTTGAGTAACTTTTTGATCTTTGCAATCAAAGCAACTGTGACCAAGGAATGAGACAAGGATAACTACTCTCACCGCTTCTATTTTATATTGTAATGGAAGTCCTTGCTAGTGCAATAACACAAGAAAAAAACAAATAGAAGGCATAAAGATTGGAAAGAAAGGACGAAAACTGTCTTTATTCACAGATGGCAGGATTGTGTGTCCAGAAAATCCAAAGGAATGTACAATTAGAACTAAGTGAATTTATCAAGGTCACAAGATACTAAGTGACCATGCAAGAATTAATTGTTTTTAAACATACTACCAATAAATAATTGAAAAACGAAATTACAAAACATTGGCTTTAAAACAGGATCAAAGCATTAAATACCTAGGAATAAAAGTAATTAAAATATAAGTCCTCTATACTAAAACTACAAATCATTGCTGGATTAATTTAAAGAATATCTAAATAAATGGAAAATTAGGACATGTTCATAGATTGAGCAATTTAAAGTACCAGTATTCAGGTGTTAGTGCTCTCCAAATTTTCTATAGTGACAATGCAATCTTAACCAAAATCCTAACAGATTCTTTTTAGAGTAGACATTGACAAACTGATTCTAAAATGCAAAAGACTTAAAATAGCCAAGACAATCTTAAAAAAGAATGAAGTAGGAAGGCTTACACTAGCAGATTTTAAGACTTAGCATAAAGCTACAGTTATTTAAGACAGTGTGATATAGACACAAGGAGAAACAATTAGATCAATGAAACAGAACAAAAGTCTGGAAAAGACCCACATTTCTGCAGTGGATTTTTGATAAAAGCACCACTGCAACTCATTGGGGGACCGGAAAGTATTTTTAATAAATGATATTAGAGCACCTTATGCACATGGACCATAGACATAAATGAAAAAGCTAAAAGTATTAAAGCTTCTATAAGAAAACATAGGAGAATATCTTTATGAACTTGAAGTAGTCATCTATTTGTTAGATAGAATGGAAAAGGACAAATGAAAAAAAGAAAAAAAGACAAATTAGTCATCATCAAAATAAAAAAAAAGTTCTGCTCATTGAAAGACAGGAAAATTGAAAGATAACCCACAGACTTGTAGGAGGTATTCACAATACATAGGTCTGTCCAAGAACTTGTATTTAAGATATATAAGAAACCCTCCAAATTAAAATAGTTAAGTAAGTAAATAAATAAATAGCAATGACTTGGTTAGGAACTCCACAAAAGAAGAGACAGGAATGGCCAATGAAGAGTGAAATGGTACTCAGCCTTATCAGTCATCAGGGAAATACAAATTAAAACCACAGTGAGAAACCAGCACGTCTTAGAATGGATACAGCTACAAAGACTGATGATTCTGAGCACTGCCCTGGAGCAACTGGAACTTTCATGCCTTGCTGGTTGAGTGTGAATTGGTATACCCATTTTTAGAAATTATTTGGCTAGCTCTAATAAAGTTAAGTATCCACCTATCTTCCACTCCTGTGTACACACCCCAGAGAAATGAGTGCATACATCCACTAAAAAACTTGTCTAAGTACATTCATAGCAACTTTATTTGTAATCGTCTAAAACCGGAAACAACCCAAATAGCTGTCAACAGAAGGATGGATAAGCAAATTGTGGTACTACTTCTCAGCAGTAAAAAGAACAATTTGATATATATGTGTGTATATACATCAATGAATCTCAAATATATTGAGCAAAATAAGTCAGACACCGTAGCGTTCATTGTGTGATCCCATTTCTAAGAAGTTCAAGAACCAGGAAAACTAATCTAACGGTGATAGAAGTCAGAAGACGGTTATGTCTGAGAGGGTTGGACGGGGGCCTTAGGGACCTCATGGCACAATCGAAATGTTCTATATCTTAGTCTGGTTGATGGCCCAGTGGGTATACAGGTATATAAAAATTCATTGTCACGGACTAAATTCTGTCCCTCCTCGCAAATTCATATGTTGAAGCCCTAACCCTCAGTGATGGTATTTAGATATGGGCTCTTTGGGAGATACTTAGGTTTAGATGAGGTCATGAGGGTGGGACCCACATGAAGAGGAAAAGACCAGAGCTTTGTTCTCTCCCTGGCTGCTGTGTGAGGACACATTGAGAAGGCAGCTCTCTGCAAGTCAGAGAGACAACCCTCCTAGAACTCTACCATGCTGTGGCAACCTGATCTAGGACTTCCAGCCTCCAGAACTGTGAGAAAATCAATTTGTTATTTAAGCCCCAAGACGATGGTATTTTGTTATGGCAGCTCAAGCTGACTAATACATTTATCTAGCTGTATATCCCAAGATTTGTACATTTTGTTGTACACCAGTTAGGTGCTTGGATGTTTGCGTATTGTTCTTGGCTCTTGGGGCTTAAGCCAAATGAGAGGCAACAGGAGGCAGTTGCCCTTAAAATATAATTACATGTAAGTAAAACATGTGCCTATGGGCAAAACAGTGTCTGGAAGCCAAAGAACCCAGAACCCACCTAGTTCTGGGATACAATGCCCATACTTCCCCATACTTCCCCAATGCAAATATGGGAACACTATTTCCCCATAACCATCCAGGGATTCGCAGAGTGTAAAGTTTCTAGGAATTTAGTGTCAGGAAATAAAGAGCGATGGGCATCAGGATTTTGCCACAATATTGGTGTGGCTTCCAAAATAGCAAAATTTGCAACTCCCTTGGGTCAGAGATTGCTGCCGCCTCCTCCCCTGTGTTCATTCTCCCTTCTTCCTTACTGTGGAACCAGTTTATTGGGAGGTTTATAAAAAGATATACATTTCCCAGCTTCCCTGGTAGGCTGGCCATGTGACCCAGTTTAGGCCAATGAAATATAAGCATCAACTGTTGGATGGGCTTTAGGCAAGCTCCTTAAAGAAGGTCAGACTAGGCTGGTATATGTACCCTCCATCCTTCTTCCACCACCTCCTTGGCTGTTTTCCTTTTCTCCATCTGAACCGGGGCTGTGATGGCTGGAGCTCTAACAGTCACCTTGACAGGTGGTGGAGTAAAAGCTGGAAGGAGCCTGGGTCCCTGAAGGTATGGAGGGGTTGCTGTTACAACCTTCCAGACTTCTTTCCCATAAAACCAAATAAACCCCTATCTTGTTCAGCTGTATTATTTGTTTTTTGTTGTTTTGTTTTTTGTTTTTCTTTTCTTTCTTTCTTTCTTTTTGGTTATGAGCAGCTAAATTCAATCCTAACCAATACAAAACCCAAATGTCCAACAACCGGACCATGGTGAATAAATCACAATCCAATCAGCTTGTTTTATAGCCATTAAATGATTCTGTAGAAAAATATTTAGTAACATGGAGAGGTTTTTGTGGTATACTATTAAGTAGTTTGTAAGACCGGATGTATAGTAAGATCCTGTTTTATGAAGAGAAAACAGGCATAAAAATACAAGAAAAAGAAGAGATTTGAAACAAGTACAACATATGGAAACCTCTCTGGGTGGTGGCGATACAGTGATTTTTCTTTTCTACTTCTCAATGTATGTAATATCTATAGTTTCCTAGTTTGTTACAGAAGGGTAACAATGGGCTTTTTTTTTTTTTTAAGGAAATTGTGGAGATTTTTTAACAAGAACAACTAAAAGTTACTTTTTTTTTTTTTTAACACAAGGCACCCTTGTAGTCCCATCGAGACTTTGCACAATGACCCCTGCTACGTCCTGTCATGAACCGGCCCCCCTCGTGATTTGTTGTTCTCACCTTGTTCTCTTGGCTCCCGAGTCTGTCTGTGTTGGTATTCGCCAAAGATGTGTTCCCCTCTGGGGTAAATTCAAGGTCAGGGGCTCTTGTACTGATTTTTCATTTTCCAGTGAATCTGTGAAATTTAAGAAATGTAGTGAATTAGAAAATGTGAATCTCCCCCTTTCCAGGCAAGTGTCTCTATGATTAGGTCAGTAGCAACTGTCACCGGGGAGGGGGAGGATGGGAAGTGATGAGGTGTGTTCTTCCTCTCACTCCCCTGTGGGAATTTGCAGCACCTCATACTGTATTGAATGACCTGAAATGACAGCTCTATGAAAGTTATAATTATGATGCAAGAAACTTCATTTACATGTGTGCATATGCATACATGCAAGTACATACGTACATGCATACATAGTGGGAATGAGAATACTGGAAATGAGATTGCAAACTTAGATACAAACCTGATTATTATTGTAGATGGCAATAAAACCATAACCATTGGTGTTATTGTTTCTACCGGACAAAAATCATTTGCAGCTTACCAGTCTTTTAACATCTAACTTTAAAATGTCCAAGTCCTAATCAATATTAAATAATCAGTTAAGTTACTTCCTGTAGAGTATTATCAGATCACTCAAAAGTGGGCTTCTTAGCCAATGCTCTAGTGTGATTTTGAAAGGGTGCCCATTTAGAGATGAAATGGGAAATGTCCTCACCTTCCAGAGCCAAATTGCAAACCACGAACACAGAGTGAGAGCCTGCTTTTATGGTTAAGGAATTAGAAAGTGGATTACTTAAAAAAAAAAAGAATCAACGGTGCTTCACATATTTTATTTTGTCATATGTTCTTTTAGAACCAAGTTTATTTTTCCAATTTTGTAGAAAAATAGATATTCCAGCCACCTTTTACTTAACTGTCTCATCTTTACGACCAATCCATATGTGCCCTGGGGAAATGAGTAAGTCTCATGACTAACTCGTAGTCCTAAAATTATTGAAGACAAAGAAATCACTTTTTTAAATTTAATTCCCAAGGCACAGAATTTCAACAGCAGCCGATGCCAGGCAAGCCTGTGTTGTGTGCTCCTCTGAGGCAGAGCCAAAGGTACCATTTTCTCCCCTTGACTCTGGCTCAGGAAGTGCTGGGCTTTTGTGGGGAGTTAACACCAGGGAACTGAAATGAGGGAGTGACTTTAAAAATAAAATTGTGACTGATGCAAGTATTTCTGGTTTGGGCATAAATGGCATCTTTGGGGGTGGCAGGACGTGAAGTAACTCCCAGTCTAGTCTACACTGGCGTCAGCGTTCTCCACTTGGATGGAGGCCACAAACAAGCCTGTTTCCGCATGGACCCTGTTTCCCTCTCCAGGCCCCTCTCAGACACAGCCCCCGCCCGCTTTTTCTCCTCCTCAGACAGACCCCCACCCTCGACCCTGGGCAGTTGTATCTCTTTCTCTCTCTGCTTGCAACACTCTAAACCTGTTCGATGGGGCAGCCGCTAGCCACCTATGGCTGTTACGCCTTGCAATGTGGCTAGTGTGACTGAGAAAGTAAATTCTTCATTTTTGCCAACTTAAATTCATTTAAATTTAAATGTAAAAAGTGGTACTCATTTCCGTTATCGGAAAACTTTTAAGGATATTTGGAACAATCTGGATGTGTAAATCGACTTTCCTGACTGTACATTTTATGAAATCTAAATCCAGATCAAGTAGTTCCAATAAAAACGTAGCATGTAAATTGAGAGGGGCTGGAAGTATAAAGTACTCCACAGATTTCAAAGACTTAGTGCAAAAAATTTGCGAAATATTTCATCACCAATTTTTATATTGATTATTGACTCCGTGGCCATCCTGGAGACAGAGAGGGAACAGGACTGAGCCCATGTCCCCAGATATCTCAAATGTGGATGGTTCCAAGCCTTCCTGCTAGGACATGTATGCATCTGAAGTGTTTTGAGGAGTCCTAAAACCAGGCATCTTTTTAAAATAAAAGTCAGCCTTACTGTATAATTTGGGTCAACAATTTCTCCTGAAGTAACCACATCAGCTTATTGGGGAAATGCGAATTCTTTAGATAACAGCTTCAAAATTTCCACCTTATTGGACCTATCCTTAGTGCTTTTATTATTTTCTCATTTAATTAGGGCCTTTCGGCCCTGATGACTCCAGCTTGATGTGAAGGAATAGCTGGGGCAGCTGTCCCTGGTACTGACCTGACAGGTGCCCAGCGTTCGGTTCGGGGGTCCGGCTTTTGCTTTTGCTTCTGTGTTTCACAGCGCGATTGAAGACAGAGTTTCTCTGAATTTGGGTGCGGTAACGGGGTTCTTTGTTTTGGATCTGGTCAGCGGAGGGCGTCATTTCTTCTTCCATGAGTAACTCAGGTTTCACCTGGGCTGGTTCATCAATTTCCCATGAACCACTCATCAATTGTTTCTGGGGCTTTTCCAAATCTTCAGAGTCCCTGGTCTCCATGAAAATAGGTCTGACTGTTTCTCAACAGACCGGCTGGAGATCAATAAACTCCCAAACTTCACTGGTTTTGAGTGCTTTAGAATAGAAAGAACAATTTTCAGTTAGGGTTATCAGGCTAAATAGTCCATTCAGGGTATAATATTCCACTGCCATTCAGATTTGGTGAAATTTGGGATAATCTGCACATCCTGGTGACTGCATCTTTGTTGATGAAAATTACAGTTTAACCACAGCAATTTGGATGCATTCATGTATCATTTTATAATTGAGGTTTATTTTATTCCTAGGATGTACTTTTGAGGAAAATGCTTAGCGTGGCTTGTAGAACTAATTTTCAAGTAAACATTTTCTGAATAATTCAAGAGAAAAAGAGTAGCAAAAAGCAGGGAGGGGAACTCCAGGCAACCAAAGCAAGGGAAAGGAAGCTGTATGGACACAAGAAGAAAGAGTCCTGGGAAGAATAGAAAGGGTTGTCAGCAAGTGACAGGTCCTACATCTTGAGTCAAGAAGGGGATGTGGTTACAATAAAAGCTAAATTGTTTGTGGGCCACAGCACAGAAGCCGAGAGTGAGAGGTTTCTGTCCTGGCCAGATGAGTGGGGGACGCTCTGACCTGAACCCTGGTGGGAACCTGCCCAGGGGAATAGTGGCTGGGTGGATGGGCCAAGAGGACCCAGGAGGAATGAGCTCAAGGCTGTCACACACCTGCTCTCTGGGGCCTGGGCAGGGAGGGTGTGGACAATGGGAGAAGGACTCCAGCTTTGGATTCAGAGCTGGCCAAAGGTGAGGCTGCTTTGGGGGCAGTCCATTCCCCATCCCTGGAGGTGTCAGGACAGGGTTGTGGAGGTGTTAGGAGTCAGTGACTTCGACCTAACCCCTGACATCTCTCTTCTTTCCCTTGCCCTCTGCGCCTCCCACCTGGATTGACAGGAACTGAGGCTGTTCTCAGCACAGAGGTGATCTGGGGGCACCAAGTGGGCATGGGTGCTGTGGTAGGGGGATGGGTACGGCGGGAGGTCATTGTGGGGGCTGGTCTCTGTCTCTGATTGGGTCAGGGAGTTCCTACCACATCCTTAATGACCGTGAGTGAGGAGGGGCAGAACCCCAGGAAGTCTGGGCTGAGGGGCCAAAGTCAGAAGGCAGGTTTCATACAGGTATCACCCAGGTGTGGCAGAGGAATGACAGGATCAGTGACTCATGGTGGTTTGTGGAGGAGGAAGGAGGGGCCGTCCCAACAGTGGGTGACAGGCCCTGGTGACTGTACAGGCCAATACCAGTCACAGCCTGTCGGGGAAGTGGGAACCAAGCCAGGTTTCAGGGACGTGCGGATGAAAAACCTCCCTGGAAAGTGCAGTAGGAAATCTCGACTGAAGCTGATGGACTGTTGCAAACAGGGTGTCTCCCTGCTCTGACCTTGGGGCATCTCAAAGGCCTCCCTGTCGTGGCCCCACACGGACTGCCTTTTAGCATTCAAGGTTTTCACTGTTATCATCACCATCATTATTTTGGCTGTTTTTTTAAAAAATGCAGGTATAATTTACATAGAATTTACATAGAATTTGCCCTTGTTAGTGTCTAGTTCTATGAGCTCTGATGAATGGATGCAGCACATGTAACTCCAGAACAAGCGAGACACAGGACTTTCCTTCATCCTCACAGTTCCCGGTGCACCGCTGTAATCAGCCCATCCTGCACCCCCAGCCCCTGGCGACCACCGATCTGTGTCTTTGTTCCTCTGGTTTTGCCTCTTCCTGACTGTGGTGTAGCTGGAATTGTGCCATGTGCAGCCCTTGGTGTCTGGTGTCCCATGGTTGGCCTGATGCCTTGGAGATTCCGCCGGGCTGTGTAAGTGCTGAGCGCCAATGTTACCGTGTGGTGCTATGAACTTAGGGAAGCCTGCTTGACTTACTGTGAAGGGCACTGGGCCTGCCGGGAGTCAGAGGACCTGGGTTCGAATCCCCATGTCCTGCTGCCTGTAATCACCTACTTACATTGGGAATCAGGGCCTCAATTTTCCACCCAGGGAACATGGGGGTGCAGGGGTGTTCTCTGGGGCTTCTTAACTAGCTCTCAAATTCTGTGATGTGGGAAGCCTCAGAGACCCCTCAGAAGGCATGCCAAGAGCCCTGGGGACTGCTCTCAAACCATCCTTTTCATTTTCTTTAAATGAGGAAGGTCTGAAAACCTGAGATAATGAATTCCAAATCATACCATTTTTAAGACCATTACACACAAACAGACACACACACACACAGAATTTGTAAAGTTCTGAAAAACAATTCTAGTTCTGCCTCCGTTATTGCCTATTTCAGGCAAATGGCTTCTAAATCTGAATGTTTTTCTAATTGCACCAATTCTTTTCTATCCATTAACAACTGTAAAGTCTGACAGCCCCTCACCCCTCCACCCCGCCCCAACCTTCTAACGATTTTCTTAAACTCCTCTGGAGATTTAGGCCCCACGTTCTTCTGTTCTAGGTGGCTTCAGGGTGGAAGTGCCTAGAGGCAGCTTTGGGATTGGAAGGGTGGGGGGGGCTTATGGTCAAGCGCATTTGCATAGCATTCACTCATCCGTTCATTCATTCCTTCACTCACTCATGCCTCAAGCATTGCTGACGTTTGGTCCTCGTCTTGGTTCCATGTCTGCCCACATTCCCTCATTAAGAAGCTCTGGAAGGTCAGGGCTTGGTCTGTTTTGTTCACTGCTGTCCGTGGTGCTGGGCACACACGGAACCCCGTAAACACTGTTGTTTACAACAGTGAATGAATGGATGAATCTCCTCCATTGTATAAGATGTGATCACCCCCATTTTATACATGAGGAAGCTGTAGGCCAGGGAGCTTTGAAATCTTGCCAGGAATCACGCAGCTGGTTAGTGGTACAGTGAGGGTCACACCTCATGTGTCCGACTTGTTTGTTGGGGGAACCTGAGACCCATGCGAAGTGGTCACAAGATGCAGTCGTGAAAACTGGCTGAGGGCTGTCCTGGATGAATCAGGCGGAGCGGAGGTTCCAGTCTGCTCTCTCAGTGTGGCTTTGGGCACGAGAACGAGCAGTGACTGTGAAATATCCCGGCGTCGGGCTGAGGGCCAGGGAGTCTCCCTGCATGAGTCAGTGGCCAGGAAGGTTAGGACACATTGAGAGAAGGTGGTGGGTAGGGGAAGGGGCGCTGCCCAAAACCCAGCGGTGGCAACGCAAGCAGCTGCTGGGGCTGGAGAGATGAAGGCACAGTGGGCACAGGGGGCGTGTCCTCTGGACCAGGGTTTCTCAGATGATCAAGGGCAGAGTCACCTGGGCTCTTATTAAGACACAGATTCTGACTCCGGAGATTTGGGCTGCGGCTGGAGAGACCTCCACTGTGAGCCCACAGAGCAGCCTTGAACAAGGTCCTAGGGGAGCAGAACCTCAGCGGGTGTGGGCGCAGAGAGCCCACACCAGGAGCTCCCGGTATGGCCCCACGCTTGGCCAGGTCTGGGCAGTGTCGTCCCAGGTCAGGCAGATGGAAGTCCTGATGGGGAGCAGGGCTGAGGCAGGCAGGAGGAAGGGGTGTCAGGAGAGGGGCATGGAGGGTGAAGCAGGTGCCATCTCTCCACTGTCTCTTCCCGCCTCTTACAAGGGGACAAAGTGGAGGAGGGAGAGAATGTGGAAAACAAGAGAAGTGGAGGAAGAACCCTCCCCGGGGCTGAGAGCATGTCCTGAATTGGGGGAGCTGAGCAAATGCTCTGCAGCGACCCCTCTGGGCGCTGGGACGGTCCAGTAAGACCAGACCCGGCCTTCAAATCAGGGCCATGGGAGGAAGCAAATACTAGTAAGCAGGGAGGCAAGTTCGGAACAAAGAGGGTCCCTTGCAGGGAGGGGTTGGGTGAGCAGCAGCTCACCGGGACCCCTGGGTGGGAGAGCTTCACTTCCTGGTTGATCATCCCAGAGGGCCGCTCGAGGTCAGCACCTGGAGCTGGGGCCTTGGGCTCAGGCAGTGCCGGGTGGAGCATTGGTGAGGCAGGGGGAGGCCCTGACAGCTCCAAGCAGGAACACTGGTGGGGGATTCTCAACAAGACCACCCTGAAGACCCCACCTTTGTCTTCAGGGAGGGGGCCCAGGGCAGTGGTGACTGTGGGGTGTGTTAGCCAGCCAGGTGGGGGAGGGTGGGTGTGGCCCAAAAATGTGGCCTGAAAGAGCTGGGGAGAATGAGTCCCCTTAGCGGAGACCATGACCACGGGAAGGGCTTGAGCACTGGCAGGTGAGTCTTCATGGCAGGATGAGGACCCCTAAGAGACAGGTGGGCCTGGCTGACCCCAGGCCACCTGCATCAGTGCAACTTTCATTCCTGGGCCTAGCATTGGTAGGGACCGAGACTCCTCCCAGGTAAATGGGAGGCTTGCTTTGGGATATAAACAACAAAGGCTTTCTTTTACTCAAAGCGGGAGAGCTAGGGAGGAGGACTTTAGGTACCAGAGGAAAACAGATGAAGTTTCTGGTTTGGGAGAAAAGCCCCAGGGAGGAAAGGAGGTGGGAAAGCTGCTGTGGAAGATGCTCTATAGAGGGGACAACCTGCCTTGTGAGAATCACAAAGAGAACATGTGACCATTGTAGAAAATGTGGGAAACTCAGATGACCACAAAAGGACAGCGGTTGCCTTGTCCCGGAGATGCTGCTGGGAGCATTTTGGTGTTCTCAGCGTGAACAAAGGGGAGTAAGGAAATGGAATATCCAAAGAGAGGAGAGGAGTATTCTGGGAGAATTTGAAGTGGAAATTCAGAAATTGGGATGCGAGCGGTGGGGAGGGACAGGATCAGCCAGGCGGCAGCAGCGGAATTTGGGGGAAGATGCAGGCACCCAGCTGCCTCTGCACATTGGGGTCTGCACCATGGCCAATGGGACAGTTGGCTTTAGGAGATGGGGAGTGGGTTCCCTGAGGTTGTGAGGGAAAGGGGTGGGGGTCCTTGTAGAACCAAGACCCTGGTCAAATGCAGAGTGACACGTTTGGGGCCTAAAGGATGAATGGAGATTTTCCAGTGAGTGGGAAAGACAACTGTGTAGAAGAACTAAGGGGTTTCTAGGTTTAGTAGGGAGGCCTCTCTGACAGGAAGTTGAGCAGAGGCCTGAAGGAAGCCAGACAGTGAGCTCTGGGGATGATGGGAGGCAAAAGTTCAGATTGGATTTGTCAGCTGGCTTTCGGCTCAAGAGGGAGAAAAGTAAAGATGAACCTTGTTTTTCCTTCAAGGCTGTTAAACTGATACACTGGGAAAGGAAGCAGGAATCTGAGGGAGAAGTTGGTCCTGAGATCAGAGAGAGATGGCTCATTTGGCAGGAAGCTGGACTTGAAAATGGTCCATTGTGGCAGGGTCTGAACTCACCAGAACGTAACCTGGAAGGTTAAACACTAATTACAGTAACAACTCATTGAGCATGGAGTTAACAATAACAGTTTCTGATCTAAGCAACATCTCTTTAGCGGCGCGAGCGCTATGACATTGTGAGATAAGGAACAATCTCAAGGCCACGTGGCTGCTGAGTTCCAGCCCTGCCACATCCAGGCCTCTCAACTCTGGAGCCACCCTCTTCCCACCACGTAACGCCTCCAGCAGTTAGACATGCTGGCAAGCTGGGACACTCACACAAAAATGGGAGGTGGGTCAGACACCATGACAAAATTCATGCACAAGACGAAAGACTGTGACAGATCAAATGTGGGCAGCACCCCTTTCCTGATAATGCAACAGAAGTTGGTGAACTTAATTCAAAACCAGGCAACTAAACAGTGGTACAAAGAGGCCACATTTCTTTTATACAGGAAGGTATTCAAATGCCACAGAGTGGTGGGCTATACACCTACGTCTATCTATTTACACATATAATGTGCAACAGGAAGAAGACAGCCAGAGGATCCAAGAACAAACTAGATGTTCCTGCAGCAAATGATTAGTGACAAGCATAGAGAGAAGAGGGAGCACGCGTGGAGTATAAATTGCAGAGGTCAGAGCAATATCGAGCTGTGTCAGCCTGGGTGGTAGAGGAAGGAGAGGTCATCTGCTGGGACTCCAGGAGAGAAAGCCTGCGGTGGTGGCAGGCATAGGGAGGGCAGAAAACTTTAGACAAGGGACCTCTTTTCAGGTACCTCATGTCTCATAAAAGGAACGAAAATCCAAACCACACTGAGATCCTTTTTTTCACTTATGACATTGGCAAAAACAACCGCAAAAGTTTGACAAGCTACTGCTGAAGCTGAGGAGCAGCAGGCAGCCCCCATCATTGATTCCTTCCCCATGGGAGCAGTTTGGCGATATCTATCAAAGTAAAAGACAAATGTGCTTTAGCCCAGCCACCTCGTCTGTAGGAATTTGGCCCACAGATGGCTTGCATGGGTGGGAGTGGCTGTGGGCAGGTGACTGACTGCCGCATTGTCCGAGATCAAGCCATTGAAGACAATGGGGTGTCTCTCGACCAGGAACTGGTCACACCAACTAGAAAATTCTAAACCTTTCCACAGACGGGATAAGATGCAGGCGTTAAAGCAAGAAAGAGGAGTCTATAGGCTGATCAAGAAAGGATCCTAGGATAGTTCAAGATGAAAAACAAGGACAGAAGAGCATGTATTATGTTTCCATCACTGTACAAGGAGGAAATACATTCAAACTTATTTGGATATGCCTAAAATATGATGGAAGGAGTGACAAGAAACTAGCCTCAGTGGTTATATATCCCAGGGGCGTCAAAAAATGTGTACACATTTTAAGAGATGTTATCTAGGTATTACTCTGTGAAGTTGAATTGAATTATGAGAGCAACATTTGCTCAAAAGATGGCATTAATCAAATGAATGCTAGCATCACCATGTGACAGGAAGGACAGTCAAAGAAAACGGCGGAAGCATAGTTGTCGTTTGAGGAGCGTAAGATGCTTTTGAAGTGGAACATGAAATTCGAGAACGTTGTGGAAGTACAACGACAACAGAGGCGAGAGCACGCAACAGCACCTCCAACACGCCTGACAACTGCACACATTAGTGGTAAGTGTGAGACGCATGGTACTGTGTGAAGAAATTGAAATGGCATGCGCAGCGACACAAGTGGGCACTTTGGTCAGCGTTGCTCAAGCAGTAGTTGACTGTAATCAGAAGTGTCTGGACGCTGATGGGAACCACTTTGAGCACCTCTTGTAACTGCAGAAGTCAAACATGACTTGTATTCATTTTTGTTATCAGTGTATATTAAGTATTACAGTTTTAATAGTTTTTCCCTTTCTTAAAACGTGTATACATTTTTTTGGCACCATATATTTACTATAGGACAAAGCCTGGGCAAATGGGGAATGGGATGGGGCGGGGAACAGACTTTCAACTATATACCTTTCAATAGTTTTTTATTTTTTAAAAAGCAATGTCAGTGTATCAACCTATTCAAAAATTAAATAGAGAAATCTTTTGAAAAAAATAAATAAGGCAGAATCTTAAATACAGAAATGAATCACTTCCAAAAACTGAAAGAGACAGAGGAGTTATGGGATCTGACCCAGAAGCCCCCCCAAACCCCTCCTGTGCAGCAGGGAAGGGGGTTTGGATAGAGGAAAAACGGTAGCCATGATGGGGGGAAAAAGAACTATTTTATGTTTCTATCTTCAAAAATCGAGATTTTCCCCAAAAATCAGACAGAGTATAAGAATGAGTTGTTAAAAGAGGTGTTTTAATTCCCAGATAAAATGTTCTCAGAGTGATTTAAATAAAACAGAGGCAATTTCATAATCATGAGGCAGTCTTAATACAATATAACACATCAATGGATTAGTGATAAAATTAAATACCAATCTTCTGGAAAGACCTTTAAAAGTGAGATGGAAAAGTGAGAAGGAAAATTCATAATGATAAAGAGTACTGTGCGTATCACAAATACAATGATGCTGGAAAACCAGAGCAGGATCTTGTTCTCATTATTATTGACTGTTTCTTGGGGTTTGGCCAATGTAATGAGACATAAAACAAGTGTGCTCAGAAAGAAAGATGAAATAAACATAATTTGCTGCTGATATGACATATATATGCCTAGAAAACCCAAAAGAACCAAGTGAAACTATTGGAATTGCAAAAAATTCAGCCCAGGACCAGAATAGGATAGATTCACTACATGTCAACAATAACAAGAAAGTAGTAGTAACAAAACCAGAAAACACAGGGTAACCACGTTAATGAATACAAGCACCCTATCTAAAGGAAAAACCTGAGAGATGGAAGGAGACCTGCATGTCTAGAGAAGCATGGGTTTTTCTTGGATGGGAAAATGACATAAAAAATATGTCAATTCTAACTTAAAAAATATGTCAAGTTAATGTATAGTTTTAGTACCATTGCAATTTAAAAATTCAAATTAAAAACACTCATTGGAATGTTTTGATAAAATGATTATGAAGTTCATCTGTAACATAGACCAGCAAGATTAGCTCATTTTTTTGAGCAACATAGGAAATGAAGAGATTCTACTTCTTATAAATATCATAAAATGCTACAATAATAAAAGGAATATGGTAATAACACAAGGTCATCACTCTGTAAAACAGAATGGCCATCCCAGAAATGAATTCTTAGCTATAAAAATGTCATTCTATAGAAGAGGCATCACAAACATTAAACAATGGAGGGAATCACAGAACCAGACAAAAAACATCACCAGGAATGAAAACTATAGACCAATATTTTTTATTGATACAGATAAAAAAGAATCCTCAACAAAATGGTAGCAAATTAACCAGGAAAATATAAAAAGGACAATGAACCATGAAGGAGTAGAATTTATCTCCGGAATGCAATGTTGTTTTGATGTGCAAAAATGAATTAATGTGACACCACATCAATGGAATAAAGGACAAAAACCACATGATCATCTCAATAGACATTTGACATCAAATAGCATTTGAAAAAATTCAACACCCTTCATGATAAAAATAATCAACAGACCAGGTATAGAAGAAAATTTCCTCAACCTGATAAAGGGCATCTATGCAAACCCCACGACTAATATCGTACTTAATTGTGAAAGACTGGATGTGTTCCTGTAAGGTCAGGAAGAAGTTAAGGATGCCCATTCTCACCACTACTATTCAACATTGTAATGGAGAATTAGTCGAGAAAAAGAAATAAAAGATACTCAGATTGAAAAGGAAGAAGTTAAACTCTCTGTTTCCAGAAGGCACGGTCTTGTGTCTGTAAGATCCTAAGGAATCCCCTAAAAAACTATTGGGGCAAACAAGTTCAGTAAGATTGTGGGATATAAGACCGATATTCAAAAATCAATTGTATTTCTGTACAGTAGGAATGAAGAAACCAAAAATGAAATTCAGAAAAGAATTCCATGTACAATATTATTAAAAAAAAAAACCAAAAAACAGAATACTTGGAAACACATTTAACGAAAAAGTATAAAACATATTCTGAAAACTATAAAATATTATTGAAAGAAATCAAAGAGGACCTAAATAAATGGAAAGGCGTCCATTTTCATGCATCAGAAAAATGAATAGTGTTAGGATGGTATTACTCCCCAAGTTGATTTACATATTCAACACAATCCAAATCAAAATCCCGGCTGACTTCTTTGCAGAAATTGATAAACTGATCCTAACATTCATATGGAAATTCAAGGGAGCAGTGCCAAAAAATTCTTGAAAAAGAAGAATAAATCTGGACTCACTCTTCCTGATTTCAAAACCTACTACAAAGCAACAGTAATCAAGACAGTGTTGTGCTGACGCAGAATAGACATGTAGGTCAATAGAGTAGAACTGAGAATCCGTAAATCAATCCATGTATCTATGGCCAATTGATTTTTGACAAGGGTGCCAAGACCATTCAATGGGAAAAGAATAGTCTTGTCAACCAGTGGTGCTGGGACAATTGAGTATCCACATGCAAAAGAATGCATTTGTATCTCTACCTCACACCATATACAAAAAGTAATTCGAAGTGGATCAAAGACCTAAATGTAAGAGCTAAAACTATAGAACTGTTAGCAGAAAACTTAGATGTAAATCTTCTTGCATTGGATTGGGCAATGGTTTCTTGGGTATGACACCAAAAACACAAGTAACAAAAACAAAAAGTTGGAGATCATAAAAATTTTAAACTGTGCTTCAAAGAATACCGTCAAGAAAGTAAAAAGACAATTCACAAAATAAGAGAAAAATTTTGCAAGTCACATATCTGATAAGAGACTTATATCTAAACTCCACAAGAACTTGTACAACTCAATAATAACATTATAAGTAACCCAATTAAAATATGGGCAAAGGATCTGAATAGACATTTCTCCAAAGTAGACATACAAATGGCCAATAAACACGTGAAAACTTATTCAATATCATTAGTCATCATGGAAATGCAAATGAAAACGGCAACGAGATCTATTTCATACCCACTAGCATGGCTATAATCAAAAAGACAGATAATAACAAGTGTTGATGAGGGTGTGGAGAAACTGGAACCCTACACTCTTGATGGAAATGTAAAATGGTGAAGGCACTTTGGAAAATAAGCTGGTAATTCCTCAAAAAGTTAAACATAGAATTACCATATGACCCAGGAAGTATATGACCCATTCCTTCCATGTGACCCACTCCTAAGAATATTCCTGAGAAAAATGAAAATATACATCCACACAAAAACTTGTCATTAAAATTGCACAGCAGCATTATTCATGACAGGCAAAAAGTGGAAACAACCCACATGTCTAACAGCTGATGAATGGGTAAATAAAATGGAATATTATTTAGTCATAAAAAGAAATCAAGTATTGATATATGCTACAACATAAATGAATCTTAAAATCCTTTTGCTAAGTGAAAGAAGCCAGTCACAAAGGATCACACACTGTATGATTTTGTTTATATGAACCACCGAGAATAGGCAAAGTCAGAGACAGAAGGCAGACAAGTCGTTTCCTAGGGCTAGAAGGGTGGTGGGGAGTGGGGAGTGAGTGATTGCCAGTGGTGACGAGATTTCCTTCTGGTGAGATGATGACAATCGTCTAAAATTAATGTGGTTGCACAACTTTGTGAACATACTAAACACCATTGAATTTCCTACTCTAAAAGGGTGAATTGTGTGGAATGCAGATTTTAGCTCCATAAAATTGTCATTGAGAAAAAGGAGGAGTGGCAAAAAAGTTTGGAATATTGGTTAGCAGTTTGAGGAAAATATCAGTTTAGATCCTCAAAATAGATTCCCTAAATAAACTCCAAAGGAATGAAAGCATTAAATATTTTTCTCAAACTGTAGAGCATTTGAAAAATGTACATACATATGGTTTGATTACTTTTTCCTCCCATTAAACAATGTGTTTTGGGGAATGTCCTACTTCAGCAAACTAGGTGTATACCTTCACTTTTCATATTTCCATAATATTCTATAAGGTGTCATTTATATTTCCATTATTTTACTATTATTTAATTTGTTCCCATGGTCTCTTTTCATGTGCATTTAAGTTAGGTTCTTTTTTGGTTTTAAGAAAGAGGCAGTCATTCAAGTTACTTAAAGAGAAAAAGAGCCTGGAAAAAGATATTAGGTTGGTGCAAAAGTCATTGCAGTTTAAAAGCTTAAAAATAATTGCAAAAACTGCAGTTACTTTTGCACCAACCTAATAGATGAAGTCTAGACTGGGCCAAGGTGTTGTGAGGACCAGCCCCTCCACCTCTGTCAGGTGTCAAAAAATAGAACATTCTGAGAAGGAATTAAATGATTCCCGAATTTTGCCCCACGATCCTGAGGAAAGCAGTGTCTCGAGACCCAGGGAGTGGAGCTAAGCAAGCTCCCTCATCGCGGGTTATGTGAACTGGACATGTGGCTTCCCCTGGGAAGCCCCTCTTCCTCAGCGGTCCTGTAAGGAGGACAAATATTACCTCAGTCCTGGGACGAACGCGGAATGCACGGGGCTGGCACTCAGTGAGTGGTAGCTATTTTCTTTGTGATTTATTATACAAATTACCACAAGGACATACTATTTCCATCTATAAGTATAACATATATTTATATTTATATTTCACCCAATGCAGCATAAATTGAAAAGAGTACAAAAGAAAGAAGAATGAAAGGACGGGGACATAAAACTTAATGAGGGATGAAGTTAAAAAATTCCTACTATAAACTTTTGCTATGGATGAGCCCAAATACCGTAAGCCTCCTAGCAGCCAGCATGGAAAGGGAAATGTGTCAGTGACTCCTCCTACTGCGTTCAGGGATAAAAACCACCAGTCGCTCAGGAGAAAGTGTGTTAGTGCTAAGGCTGGTTAAGGGATGTCTCTCAAGGGGTTTTATGGAAGTGCAGCGCAGTGATTTTCAAACTTTTAAGAGCTTATTAAATATATGGATTCTTGGACCCCGTGCCCGGAATTTAGACTGAATAAGGGTGAAGTGGGTCCCAGGGATGTGCATTTTGGAGAGTGTCCTAGGTGATGCATGGACCCCTGTCCTTTCGGTCCTTCTACTGGACTCACAAAGCTCACACAAGCTCATGCAAACAGGTTTAAGACTCTTCCTTTGTGCCTCCTTCAGTGTCAGCTGATGGCTTCACACAAAAACACAACCAAGCTGGTGTCATTCTGCAGGTGACAGAGTGCAGGCTTCTGCCTGGTTGGGAGATTGCAAAGGAGACGTGGACTCTCCATCTTCCTCTCGGTGGAGGGTCTGACAAACATTTGGTGCGATCATCTTGAAATGGCGCTCCCAGAGAAGCATATAGAGGTGGCTCGTGTGTGCTGCCTCTTATCTACCCAGTTGGAGTCGACTAGGGGGTCAGGGAGAGTCAACACCCTTCAGGAAAATGAGGGGACAGGAATCCTCCAGGAGGACCAAGATTATCTCGTAAAGAACATTGTTTTGACTCTATTCTAGACCCCAGGCAGACAGACGATGGAACCACAGAGCTCAAATCTTGATGTCAAGGCCCCGAAGTGTCTAGCCTGGAAAATTCCTTGGCAGGTGATTCTTCTTTTGGCCTCCAAATCACAGCCCAACACCAAAGTAAAACATCCACAGAGTGTCCCCTTGTGCAGCATTACTTCCTGGTATCCCTTCCAAGATAAACACTTGGTCAAATATCCACCAAGGTAATTGAATGAGGCCTCTTGTTCTCTGCAAATATTGTCTATAAACCAGGAAAAAAGTGGGAGCAGTGGTGTTTACCAAAAATGGCAGCATTCTTTTCTAGGTGTGATGATCAACAGTTCTTCTTTCTGCCTTTAATTAGGCAGCTTGTTTCATCGTCCGTCTACTGAAGCCACTTTTAGGTTGTTTATAAAATGGTTTTGGCCAAGATTAAAAGGATGTCCAACTTTTTATTCTCTGAAACAGGGGGACAATGAAGAGAGAGCTGGCACTTCTATTTTACTCTTTCATATAGTTAAAAGCAAGTTTAAGCAGAGTAGAATACCGAAAGTATCCATATTTAACTTGTTTCTATTGTCTCTTTGAACGTGAGTTAAGTGAGCCTTTTTTTTTTGGTTTTAAGAAAGAGACAGTCATTCAAGGGTACAGATTGCTGGATGGTGACACACCATGGCACAACATCCAGACCCAGGAGGGCGTCACCAGCACTCCAGAAAGCCTCCGTGCCCCTCCCCTCCCCTGCCCCAAGGGTAACCGCTGACTTCTAACAGCGGGGGTTAGTTTTGCCTGCTTGGGTGCTTGGTGTAAATGGAATCCTTCAGAATGCTGTCTGCTGAGTCTGACTTCTTTCCGTGGCGTCAGGCTTATGAGATCCATCCACGCCGTCTCACGCTGTTGCAGAGGAGTTGTTCTCATTACTCTGGAGCTATGGTCCTCACTCTGGAACGGGGCTCAGAATCACCGGAGAGTTTAAAACCCAGGTGCTGGGCCCCACCCTCAGAGTCTGTGGTGCAGGCAGTCTACGATCAGCAGAGGATTTGTGTTTCTAACACACTATCAGCTGCTACTGCTGCTGGTCGGAGGACCTTGCCATGAGGACCACCTCTATATTCCGGCAAATCCCCTTTCTTCTGGAAAACGGGTCTGGGCTTGTCTTTATCGTTGCTTCCAGAATCGTTGAGGGGCGACACTGAGCCACAGATGTGGCAGAGGGAGGGGCAGTATGCAGCCTGTGTTCCCAGGTGGAGGGCCAGACCAGTGTCCTGAGCTGGTGCTGGTCTCTGTTGTTAGCCAGGGTAGCAGAGAGGGTTTCGCTTTTCTGCTGCCGTCCTCTTCCTGACCAGGACCCCTGAGATTTGGATCTTTGAGGCTTCCGGGCTTATGAGCTGGACACATTAGAGCCTGGGCTTTCTGGCTACTCCAGGAGTGGGCAGGATATGGCAGAGAATTCCAGAACATAAACTGGCTCCCAGTGTCCTCCTGCACACAACACCAATTGGCTCCTTCCCTCCCCCACCCCTGACACTGTCACCGGCTGGACAGCAGGCCATCCCTAGCCCTCAGAGGGGGCTTGGGTGAGGGACTCACTTCCTCCTCCTCTTTCCGATGTCTGTCATCTTCCCAGGCTTTATACGCGTGGGGGCGAGTCTCCCAGTGCCCGGCCTCCGGCCTCTCCCTCTCCTCCCTGCCTCCCAGCTAACATGGGAAGCACGTCCACCCCTCTTTCAGCTTCCGTCCTCC
Source organism: Rhinolophus hipposideros (assembly GCF_964194185.1). NCBI lineage: Eukaryota > Metazoa > Chordata > Mammalia > Chiroptera > Rhinolophidae > Rhinolophus > Rhinolophus hipposideros. Next base: position 95,493,482 of record NC_138052.1, read on the forward strand.
ATCCTTCTCTTCTCCCACCGCTCCCTCTCGGGGTCTTGTCTGCTGCCAGGGCTTTAACCGGCTGCTCTTTCCAGAAGGCCATGCCCTCCCTCCAGGCTGTATCTGATGGTCACGTCCCTGCCTGGAATCACTATGCCGCTAGTCGTGCACTGTGTCTGGGAGAGGGCGCCCTGGGGGACAGGGGGAGGCTTCTGGCCGCCCACAGCCACCCTTCCCGGCAGTTTCTGAAGAGGACAGGTTGCAGGCGACAGGGCAGTCAACTTGACGTGCTGAGGACAGCAGGGATGCGGGCCAGAAGGCAGTGGCTGAGGCAAGCCGTGCAGGGAGAGGAATGGCCAAGAGCTGCAGGCACCGGTCCTGCTTCCCGGAACAGATTACAATGGTCTTGTTTCAGGCACTTTCCCTTTAACTGTTAGATCCTCGCAGAAGCCTTGGGAGGAGGTGGGGGTGGGGGTGGGAGGGAGGCATTATTGCTGTTACAGTCACATTTTAAAGATGAAAACTTTAAAGCCTAGAGAAACTCAGTCACTTGCTCATGGTCACACAGCTGGCAAGTGGCTGAGGCAGAATTTGAACCTGGGTCTGGCACGTCCCGGAGCCCTGCCTTGCCGCTGGGAGGAAAGCAATGGCCGCAGTGACACTGCCTGAGAGAGTGGAGGAAAGGAATGACCTGAGAGACTGCCTGCAGAGGTGGAGCATGTGCTTAGGAGGCAACAGGGTCCTTATCAAAGAGCAAAGATCAGGGACAGAGCACGTAGCAGGGGACAAGCCAGAAGCCAGGACAGACAGGCCGGCTCTCTCTGGGGGCTGAGCCGTCAGGATCCCTGGGGACTTGCGTTGGTGCCGGCTGCACTCTGTTCAGCAAACCTCCTTCTATGCTGTGTGGAGGCTACTTCATGGGGAGTTCTGGTTAGTTTGGGGACAGGGGCTCAAGTCACGTGCAGGGTGACCTCCCTGAAGTGACTGTGCCCCATGGTTACCACATGAGAATGACAGCCATTCCCATCTTCTTAGTGAGTGGGGGATAGGTGGGGTGAGTGGCCTCCCTGTGCAGCCCAATAAGTGTTGGGTTGTCTTCTCCCTTCCTGTGATGTGTCAGGCTGAAACCGTGAGGCCCCTGCAGCAGAGGGGAAAATGAGGTGTGTTCCCCCCAGCACGTCCTGGCCGGGCTCTGGGGATGGGTCCCCTCAAGCTCTCAACACACCCTCGCTCCTCACCTTCCTATCTGTAGGGGGATGGTACCCACCTAGCTCACATGGGGTTGAATCAGGTAGTCGTGTCCCCAGTGGGTCTGCCCTCCTGGGCCCAGGGTCATGAGGCGGATGTGGGTCCCTAGCACAGGACCCAGAGAGCAGGCAGGAAGGAATTTCCCAACATCCCCCAGCATCCCAATGTGAGCACACCCCTCCTCCAGCTTCTCTTTCCTTCTGGAAATGTCTCTCATTTGTGCAAGGATTAAATGAGCTTATGTTTCTGGCATTACATCCACACGCCATAAATGATAGTCCCAGGCTGCTAGTTTTACTCTTTGCAACTAAATGAGTGATCCGCTTATTTAAATTGTTTTTACTTTTTGATATAAAAAGAATCCAGATTATAAAATGTCTATAATGTTCAATGTAAGAAGCAGGTATGGCATTCAGAAAAACGAACCGAAGGTCCGTCAGAACCACAGCTCTGTCCCAGCGAGCGAAATCTATGCCTTGTCTCTGAAGACTGGTTGGCTGGTGGCAGCTCCCGAGAGCCCCATTCCCTCTGGTCACATCAGTGACAATATCCACTTTCAGCTGGGTGGGGGAGGAGAGGGTTCAACCTACTTTCTCCAAGTGAAGCTGGAGCTATGTGCTGCCGTGTTTTCAGGTTTTAAGAGAACTTTTCCCTAATTAATGGAAGCTGACCTTCTTTTACATCCCCGCCATCAGACAGGCTGTGATCAACAGGAGGGAGTGAGCTGGGGACAAGCCACCCCAGCTGGCCACCGCCCTTGGCAAGCTCCCACCCTCCTGTGGGCCTGGCCAGAGGGAGGCCAGCCAGGGCTGCCAAGCTCCCAGTCACAGGGCAAAATAGACACTACACAAAAGTGGGCAATGTCATTCCCACAGCCAAACAGAGACCTTTATGTGCAGGAAGCTGCACAGGAACACTGGGTCTTTGTTGGGTTCTAGCTGTGGGGCCATTTGCATGTCGGGGTTGCTATGAATGCACCTATCAACCCATAACCTAGAGGATTTATAAAGAGGCCTGCTACAAATGACAAGGCCACTCCTGGTGTCTTAGTCAGCTCAGGCTGCCTTAACAAAATGCCAGAGTGGCTCGAACAAGACATTTGTTTTCTCACAGTTCTGGAGGCTGGAAGTCTGAGACCAGGGTGCAGCAGAGTGTGGTCAGGTTCTGGTGAGGGCTCTCTTCTTGACCTGCAGACAACCACCTTCTTATTATGTCCTCACGTGGCCTTTCCTGGGTGTGTGCATGAGGTGAGAAGGAGATGGGGGGAGAGAGAAAGAGAGGAAGAGGGGGAGATGGAAGGAGAGATAGACAGACAGACAGACAGACAGACAGACAGACAGATAGATAGATGATAGATAGATAGATAGATAGATAGATAGATAGATAGATAGATAGATGATAGATAGATAGATATGAAGGGAGAGAGGGAAAGAGAAGGAGAGGGAGAGAGAAGGAAGGAGAAAGAGGGAAAGAGGGAAGAGAGAAAGAAAGAAAGACACAGAAAGTGAGTGACTATGCTCTTCCTCTTCTTATAAATTCACTAATCCCATTACAAGGGCCCCACCCTCATGACCTTCTCTAACCCTAATTACCTCCCAAAGGCCCCATCTCCAAATACCATTACATTAGGGGTTTGGAGTTTAACATAGGAATTGGGGGGAGGGATGGGAGGGTACATGAACATTCATAACAATTGGCAAAGAAATGAAGGGGATACTTGCATTTCTGGTTGGGAAAATCTGAATCCCAACTTGATTTGTCAAAATGGCTCTGGGCAACCAGAATTTGTACCAGAAGACAGCTATCCTTCCCTTCTGCTCCAGAGCCCTTCCTAGAGAGTTTGAGCCAGCCTCAGCCCCAGGAGGAGGACCCTGAGTGCCAGTACCCCCAGCTCACCCGCCCCATAACTGACCAGAACAAAGTGGACCGTTGACCCAGGAGGAGTCAACCCAGAGGCTGGGCTGAGCCAATCAGATTCCTTTTTCCAGAATGAAGATTGACATGGAAACAGATCAGTGAGCGAAGACTCTGGGCTAGTCGGTCATGGGGTTGGGGGAGGTATTTTGAACTGGCCAGGATGGGCCAGGTATATATGTAGCGAGAGAGAGAGAGAGAGAGAGAGAGAGAGAGAGAGAGAGAGAGAGAGAGAGAGAGAGAGTTTCCATTTCCCATTCTGGTTCCTGCTCTCAGCAGGCGAGGGTGTTAGTTTTTCCTTCAGTTCCTTGTATTTTCCAATAAAATCTCTTAAAGGATTGTTCTTATCCTGGCTTGAAGGGATTCCTGTGGATTAGTCCCCAGCGGTCCAAAGCTAGACTTCCTGATTTGTGGTATATCTAGGTTTTCAACACTCCAAACTGGGAACTGAGGTTGACCTGGTCAGTTGTGTCTTTGTGTCCTCGGTGGGTTCTGTCCACTCACATGCTAAGCACGGCTGTGTCTGCCTGTGCTAGGCTCCAGGTCATGAGACAGATGTGGCCCCCTCGCTTGGGCCCAGAGAGCAGGCAGCAGGGAATTTCCTGACATCTGCCATCATCCCAACCATGAGTGCCCCTCCTTTGGTTTCTCTCTTCCTTCTAGAATCTTCTGTCATCCGTGCAGTGCTGGAAGCATTCCAAGTGCCTTTGCGCACCTCCTGATGTGATCCTGTGATCTCCCCACAGGCCTGTAGGTCGGGGAGAGGTAACTCAGGCCCGGAGGAAGCTTCACTGAGGCAGAGGGTAAACTGAGGCATGAAGGCCTGGGCTATCGGGATCAAGACCTGGGGGATGTGCCTGGGCCTTTGTGGTGGGGAGAGGGGAGAAGGAAGAGCCAGACAGCAGAATACTGGAGGGATGTGGGAGAAGACAGGGCCGTGAGGACCATGGGGGCAGAGAGGCCGGGATTTCTGCTTTGGTTTGGGGGAGTGAGTTACACAGCAGGAAATACCGCACTTTTTAAAAACCAACAATAGTGGCAGAGACCTTGAGGGGCTGTGGTTGCTTTCAACACTCTCGTCTAACATTTTCATCAGATTTGGATGAATTTGGACGGTCCCCTGTTCTCCCCCCGGTTGCCTGGGATTTGAACCAGTGGCTGCAAGCTGGTTTTAGGAGATACATCAGCCAAACATTCAAAAAGTTAATATTCTGTATTTTAGGGGAAAAAAATCCAATTAACACATCTAACCTGCGATTTCACAGATATTAATCCTTAGGATGAAAATAAAAATAATTTCATTTAAAGCGGATCTGTAGAAAATATTAATAGCACAGCTGGTACATGGATATGTTAAAAACGGTAGATGTGGGAAGTGAATGATTGACATTCCAGAAACACCGACTTTTAATTACCTGGATGAACCAGACACCACATAGTTCAGTTCTCTTCTGAACTGATGCTTTCTTCCCTCTGCACACCAGACCCCTGGGGGAGGGAGGGAGCAGTGCTGCCTTGTCACTAGCCCAGTAAGGGTTCTGATGACCCCCTGCTCTGCTTAGCTTTCTGAAAGTGAAACCCAGTGAGTCTGAAAATCTCCTGAAATGTGTGCAGGGGTGTGTGTTTGCACACTGTGGGGAGGGGAGGGGTCCATGGCTTTTATGAAGCCCCAGGAGAGTGAAGGCCATTGCCCTCTGAGGTGCCTGCCATTCCGTTTCTCGGACACTTACTTGTTTGTATTCATGAATCCATGTACTTTTGATTATAAATAACCCAAACTTTGCCAGGTGGTTGGCAGAGTGTATTCAATGCATAGAGAACGGCTCTGGCGGGTGTTTGAGGCCTGCCCACACTAAGGCCCTCCAGGACCCAGCTGGGGGCCACCTTAGGAAGGGAAGGCTGCCCAGCCCCCAGACCACAGCAGCACAGGACATTCTCTGCGCAGGGCCGGGATCCCTGCCTTTTTCTGATTCTTCCTGATACTTGCAGTCTCCCCCTTAAGGGTTCTCCTCTCATCCCTGCCCACTGGGCTTTGGCCATGGCTTTCAGCTTAGGCTGACCCTTGGGTTTAAACCCATGGCTCTGCCTGGTGCCAACCCTGCCTCTTCCTCCAGTTCCTCTATCCTCTAAGGCCCCACTCATTCCTGGGGGCCCAAGATGCCCGTCCACGCACAGCCCCGCCCCCACTGAGGGGGTTTATCCACTGACCCCTTCCTCTATCTGACTACGCTGCTGGCTTTGATGCTGGAGGAAGGCGCCATGAGGCTAGAAATGTGGGCGGCCTCTAGAGGCTGGAAAAGGCCAGGAAACATTCGCCCCCTAGAGCCTCCAGCAGGAACGCAGTCCTGCCCCCACCTAGACGTCAGTCCAGTGAGAACCATTTTGGACTTCTAACTTCCAGAACTGTAAGGTGATCATTTGCGTTGTTTGAAGCCACTATGTGTGTGATAATCAGTTACAGTGGTCAGAGAAAGCTAACACTCTTCTCCAGATGGACCCCCAAACCTAGGAGGTGGGCCCACCATTGACTTCCTCAAGCTCTTTCTATACCAGCATCTACCAAACTAGTTTTTCAAAACAATTTGAAGCCTCAGCTAGGTTTGCCAGAAAACAAATGCCTTCACTTATCAAGAAATACTATTCACTGGAGGGAAATAATCATCGGGTCCAATGCGCCCACACCCCGAGGGAAGCTCTGAGGGGTGCATTGTCTTCCGCGTGGACAGCAGGCTGGCCAGAATGGTGCCACTGAATGAAGGACTTGCTCAGAGTCAGACACGTCAGAGCTCTTGGGGCAGGTGGGGTGAACTCTCCAGAGGACCCCAGTTCTCTACATTTGAGGGTTCTCTGTACACATTCGTGTTTAATGCTCAATGTTCTAACTATGTGAACTAATCTCTCCTTACAGCTTAAAGTCAACCATTGTATTGGAAAAAAAGGATCCATTTTCTTTCTCCAGGCCTATCAGGATAATAACAGCTAACATGGTGAGTGTAAGCACTTTCTATTCATCATCTCATTGACCACTCGGGGCGATCTTATATGATTGTTACTGTCCTTGTCCTATTTCCCCCATTTTTGCAGAGGACATGGAGATTCAGAGAGGTTAACTGATTCAGCCATGGTCACACAGCCAGCCGTGGTAGAGGGAGCCTGGCTGTGGCAAAGTGATGAAGAGCATGATTTCTAAACTATTTCTCACCACCTTTCGTTTAGAACATTGTGACTTAAAAAAACAGTCTTTCCTGAGAACACAGGAAAGGCTCACAATATTATAGAGAATTCAGTGAGGAATCAAAGTAGGCAGAGAGCCAGCCTGGGGCTAAGCAGTTACACGAGGGCCACCTTACCCTCCACAGCCTGTGCCTGCGGTTAAAAGGTGCTACTTTATTTTGGAAATTTCTGTGATATTTCTCCAGCGAACACACAATCAGCATTAATAATGTTTCTCCAAACATAGCCTCGTTGGGTCTGTTTATCCTACACTGAGCATCCAGATGACTTCCTTTTGACCCTGAGTTAGCTCTCCATGTCTTACCCTTGACTTGGAAACCAAGTTAGCCAACTGCAAGTGGCTTTGATCTTGACTCTGAACCAGTTCCAAAGAGGCCAGAAAACTATAGGAAGAAAGTCCAGGCAACTGCTCTGATAGCTCAGTCACTAGGAACAATTATCCATGTGCCAGGTGCCTTATTAATCAAGAAACAAAGAACCTTAAAATCATTTTAAAGTTCAAAGCTAACTTCCTAAAAAGGGACTTAGCAGGACACAAGGTTTTCCCTCCAGCGTTCAAGAATCTACCAAGGAATGTTTTTATCACTCAGATGAGAGCAAAGAGTATGTTATAGATGTACTCGCTTTCATGAGTGGATTTATACCTTCGGAACATCATGAAAAATAAAGCCCATTGTGCCAGGGTTTTATCATCTTAAAATACTTGGAAGTTTTTCATCCCATTAGTGAGAGTTAATGGGAAACTGTTTTGGCTCGGGGAGGCCTAGCAAAGCAGCTGTGAGTAGGAAACTGGGTTTTCTTACTCATTGGGGCAGCAGTAAAAGCGGGCAGGGGCCTGGAATGAAGATGGGGAGCTTGGGAGAGGGGCAGGGGGGTTGTCCATCTTACCACGTCTTGTCACTGTTGGCCCAGAGAAAGCGTGCAGCAAATACTGACTGACTGGCTGAATGAGGCTTTCTCTAAGCAGTCAGTCTGCGTGGAGCTCGTGGTTGTGCTGGATTGAAAACGTGAGACAAGCCGGTCATATTCACTTGTGCACGAGACTGAGCCATGCTCCCCGAGCACTAATTCTTGTCACTTCCGGGCAGCACCTGGGGGGCAAGGTCCGCAGGCCTAGCTTGCATCCCTTCCTTATCTGGGCTGGTCCCTGTCCCCTGGGCTCCCCTGGGCTCTCGTCCAAGCCTTTTAAGCTGCTCGTTCTCTAGAGAACATGTTTTAAAGGGTCTGTCTCTGGTAGGAGACATGCTCATTAATTAGTACTGAATCAGCACCCCATTTTATAACTCATCAAAGACCTAGATAATTGATAGTCAGAGCTTCTAGCTGTGGGAGACTCCAATGCTGATGGCGAAAGCTCAGCCAAACATGAAGATGACTGAGGCCACCCGGCCAGTGCTGGAAGAACGGAAGTGAGGGCTGAGTGTCCGCTGAGACACATTGGCCAGCGAACCCCCACTGTAATCTCTGGGGGCCTTTGGGGTCCAGGCTTCATGGGTAAAGGGCCACACCCCTCCGCCTTCCTTCTGCTCCAACAAACCTGTCAACCAGCATCCTTTAAACAGGCGTCCTGCTTCTCTAGGTCCCTGCCTCTGTTTCCCCCAGCCCCAGGTCCTGTAGGGCTCCTGTTCTACCTTGTTAAAACCCTGCTGTCCCTTTCCTGGGAACGTGCCCTCTGCAAGTGTGCTATGTAAAGAACTTGCAACATTCAATTAGGGTAAGTGTGAAAAAATTACTACCTTGTTTTCAAGTTATAGAGCCTTGCTTTACATAAAACCATACCTCTCAGCTCTTCTCCTCTTGTAAAATAATTAATAAGTGATGGAAGATTGTTTGCAATGCTCCGCTCAAAGGTCACCTCCTCCATGCCGGTCTCCCTGATATCCTTTTGATGATCCCTGCCTTATTCGAGCATGTGATTTTTTTTTTTTCCTATTCCAAAGGTAAGGTGAGGTAGAAAGATTGAGAGATAGCTTGACCCAGGTTCCCAGACACCCAGGTCCTTAATCAGCCACCTAACGGGTGCTCCCAGCAAATGCCCCTTCTTTGGTACTTAAAGCGGTTGTGCAGACCCAGTGTGATCTCCCCAGGAGTGGGGCCTCAAAAACTGCTATCAGCCAAGGAAAGGAGGGCTGGCTGACAGGCTTCCCTGGGTATTTCTTCTTGGGCCAGAGACTCTGACGGTTCCAAAAGTGGGGAAAGGTGAGCCCAAGATGATGAGATAGAAAATTCCTCCTGAGGCCCAGACTGCTCTGCCCCAGGAGCCCCCCTGCCAAGGGGGCATCTGAATAGAGATGGCTCATAGTCTCATGGATGTACTCCCTGCTCAACTGGGCGACATGCCTCTCAGACCTCTGACCCTATAACCACCTTGGGGTGAGGAGGGCCTTCTGTGGCTCCTTCATGGAGAGAGGGCCTCTAATCTGGCCTTGGGCTTCTGGTTCTCCCCCTGTGCCCCCAGCCCCTCCCCTGCCAAGGTGCTCAGCAGTTATTTGATGAAGGAATAAAGGAAGAGATTTTGCTATTTTAGGGTAGTGCTGGGGTAATCTTAGAGTGCCAGAGCTGAGCCCTTACTTGGAGAAGCGATGGACTCATGGAGGTGCAGAAAGGACCCCATCCTGGGAGATGGGGTGTCTGGTTTCGGGCTGGTAGGATTGCTGGCTGTTGAGACAAATGGTGTCTCCAGTGTCCCTGGTGGAGCCAGCAGGCGGGGCGATTAGATCTGGTCTCTTCCTCTGAGCCTCTGGGCTGGTTTGTCCACTGGTGTAGGTTTCCTGGGCTGCTCTTGCTGGGGCCAGAGAAGTCTCCCCACAGACAAGGTGAAGTTCTTAAAGGAAATGTCTTCTTTCCTCCTGGCCTCGGGGGCAGAAAGCTGTGCCATGTTATTTGCACTATCATTGGGGTTACCCACGCCTCTTCTGGGGGGAGCCCCTCTAAGGGAGGGGTTTTCAAGAAATGTGGACTCCAGGAAAGGGTGCGGTTGAGAGTGGGGTCGAGGGAGGTGGTCTGTTGTCTGCTTTCATGGACCAAAAAGCTTAAGAAACCCACGGAGACACTGATTTCTTTGCTCTTGGTACAGTGATGCCAAGGGCAGCTAGAGATGTGGCAGGAGTAAAAAAGGAAGGGAAAATCTGAGGGAAGATGGAGCAGGAGAAGGGGAGGGAGGACAAAAATGTGACAGGGGGTGGGAAAGCGAGCGTGGCACATTCCCACCAGTGGTCTTACTGCATTAACATAAGCATTTTTCCAAAAGGCAAATATGTTTGCTAATCATCTGAACACGGCAGAACTGTCCAAAGTCAGGCACCCCAAATCTCAGTTCTATTTAGATACTGGCAGTGTGAGAATCCTAAACTTTAAATCAAAACAGAAAAGAAGAACCTCTCCCTATCTCATCCAAGAAAGCAGTGTCCCCAGACATTTGAGCCACACACACCATGCTTTGGCTTGATACCAGCTAGGTGCACATGTCCAGAAGGGTTGGAGGGGTGGGGACTTTTGTCCTTTTGGGTGGGACCCTGAGCAGCAGGGGGCAATGTCGTGGGGTAGCACTGTCACTTTGCAGCTGACTTCCATTCCCCAAAAGGCCACAAAGCCATCTTGCCCAGAGCCACACAGCTAGTAAATTGGGGATCCAGGATTCAAACCCAGGCCAATTGGTAGCCAAATCTGGACTCTTAACCACTACCTGACCCTGAGATTTGAGCCATGGCCACGTAGCAGTCACCGTTTCTTAGCACTTCACCATTTCCACGTATATGATTAGGGCTGCAGCCATGGAGTGTGACCTGTGCACTCACAAGGCCTGCTCTTAGAAGGGCTGTTCATTTGGTTTAAGGCTCTGCTGCTGCTGTTCTTCATAATTTTTAAATTCTTAATAATTTTTGAATAAGGAATCCCACACATTCATTTTGCACGGGGCCCTGCAAAGTCTGTGGCCAGTCCTGTTTATTATCTCACCTATGCCCATGGCCATCACAGGAGAGGAGACTGAGGGAAAGATTACCCCAATTCACAGATGGTGACATCGAGTCCCGGCAGGAAGCATGGCGAGGCCAAGACTAGGCTCGATATTCTCAGGGAAATCTGGGCTCTTTCTCTCCTGCAACGCTCTCTGAATGGATGGGTAGTGGTCTTCTCTCCTTCACACACCTGCCTGGGGGCTTTGAGTCTTGCCCTGGCTGCTGCAACCTCCATTCCATCTCTTGTTTCATCTCATTTCATTAAAAAAATACCCAAACCATTTGCTTACCTGCCAGTGAGAAGCTTCTGGGGGTTGGGCCTTCCTGATGGCTCTCCCTCTCCTGTCCTCTGTCCTGTCGAGGGTCTCAGAGAAGGCTAGCTGTCCTCAGCAAGATCCACACACCCTCTGCTCTGTCCCAGAGAGCCCACAGCCAGACGCTTTGTTCTCGCCTGGAAAAGGCTCCCTAGGCAGCATTCCTGACCTTCAGACCTGCCTGGGCCCAGAGCTGGCCCCATGCCTGGGACAATCACTTCCTGGCTGGGTGTTTACCTTCCTGGGTCCATGGGCCCAGACCAGGTGGCGGCCACATACCTGACCCAGAGGCTGTGTGGGAGGGAAGGCGCCAGTCACTCTGAAGGCCTGGAATAGCTCGTACTACTCCCTGCTGTGAGGGATCCCTAATGTACCCTCGGCACACCTGAAGCCCCGCCCCTGGCCTCGGCCAGGCCGGCGAACATCTCTCCAAGCTGAGATTTGGGAAAGCACACGCGTCTTCTAGGGTTCCAGTCACTTCGCATACATGGCCATCATGCCTCAGCGTGATCACTTTCAGGTATGGGATACTCATTGCTTTGGGAGGGAACTTGCTCTATCATATTACTATCATCATCATCATCATTTAATAACTCCCTGCTCTGCAGTAACAGGGACTGGGCTTAGTATTTCACATAATCACTTTATGTAATTTTTATGTAATCTCTATGAGCAGAGAATTATGCCCACTTTAAAGATGCAGAAAAAGAGGTTCAGAGAAGTTGATCATCTTGCCCAAAGCCACACAGCAGAGAAAGAGGTTCAGAGAAGTTGATCATCTTGCCCAAAGCCACACAGCTTGTCAGATCCCCACACACTTGGGGATCCAGGATTCAAACCCAGGCCAATTGGTACCAGAATCTGAGCTCTTAACCACTACTGCCATTTGCCAAGTTTAATTGCCAGAATGTCCATCTTAAACTCAAATCAGCCATTGAATTAGGTATTGATTACTGGCAACATATTAACCCAAAACGCAGTGGCTTCAAATGACACACATTTGCTATCTCACAGCTTCTGCGGGTCAAGAATCTGGGCCGGCTTAGATGGGTTCTCTGCTCAGGGTCCCTCACTGGCTGCAGTCAAGGTGCTGGCAGGGCTGGGACCATATCCCAGTCTCCGTCCATACACACGAGGTTGACAACATTCAGTCCCTTGTGTGCTGTTTGTGGGCCTCAGCTCCTCACTGACCATTGACCTGCTGCTGCCACCCAGGCCTCTTCCCTGTGCAGCCTGTCACCAAGGTGTGCAATAGAGTCCAGGAGGACAGAAGTCACCATCCCTTATAATCTTCCCTCAGAAGTAACATCCGTCACTTTTGCTGTATTCCACTCATTAGAGGGAAGTCATCAGGTAGAGCACATGTTCTAACGTAGCGGATTGCACAAAGGCGTGTAACCAGGGATCACTGAGGGCCGTCTTTGAAAGCTGTTTATCACAGCCGTCGGAGGGCCGTAAAATAATGGTTTCCGTTTTGTCTCTGAAAGCCAGATACAAGTAGTCTCTTATCCATCCATCATCCATCCATCATCCATCCATCCATCATCCATCATCCATGCATCATCCATCCATCCAACATTTGAGGTGGACACTATAAGCCAGACTGCACGTTAGGCTCAGAAGATACCAGGATAAATATAATTACTCCATCTCCCTCACTGTCCCCCTCACCAAAGGCTCCCAGTTGAGCTTTCGCATATGGGGGTCTAAGGGGTACCCCCTGAGTATTCTGTTCTTCAGGAGTATCAGTTCTCTTTCTTTCAATTGGTCCTCATTGCCACACTCCTGAGATTCCTTTTCCTCCTGCTCACTCTCCTTTCTTTGTCTCACTTGTTGAAAAAACAATTTTAAGCACCTCCACTAAGTGCAAAGTATGAGGGTAGCTGGTGTGTGTGTGCACAGGCGTGTGTGTAGGGTTAGATCTGATTTTCTTGGCTCTCTTTCCCCTTTTCTCATTAGTAATTTTCCTGTTTCCCTTTAACTCTAGAAAGAAGTGGGGCCATAGCTTTTTGGAGACACCTCTCCCATCACATGTGCACAGGGCCCAGCCTGGAGTTGGGCCTGCAGTACAGCAGACTTTTGGGGTGTGGGGGTGTGCCTGGTGGAGCGAGGGCCGTGGGGCACAGCAGGAACCAGTTTCACACTCCTGGGTGGGCAGGGCTAGAAGGGGGACGAGGCAAACACACACCCCGGCCTCACCTGCCTACGGATCCCATCTCCTTTGGGAACTGGAATTCTAAGTCTTTCTTACAGGTGACCATTCATTTCATACATTTGTTGAGCACCTAGTAAAGTGTAGATACTTTGCAGGCTCGGGGGATACCACTGGCAACACTTCGAAAGTGAATCTCATTGTTTTTCCTCCTCCATTCCATCTCTGCTTCATAATAGAACCCCTTCAGCTCTTACCTGGACCACAGCAGTGTCCTTTAAATGAGTCTTCTGGATTCATTCTCTCCCAATTACTTACAATCCTTCCCACCCCATCCCACTCAATATGCCATGTGAATCTCCTGACGCAGCCTGAACTCATCACTTTCTTGCTCAAAGCATTTTACATAATCTCTGTTAACAGTTTCGTGAGTATTCTTCTAGAAATGTTTTTTCTATACATAATCTCTCTCTCTCTCTCTCTCTCTCTCTCTCTCTCTCTCTCTCACACACACACACACACACACACACACACACACACACACACACACACCTATGTCCTTTGTTAATTTAGGCAGGACCACAGCATGTATGCACTGGTTTGTGTCTATTGTCTTGTAGGTTTCCAATTCTGCAGACCTTGAAGTCCTTCATTCTTTTTAATGTTTGTCTGTTGTTCTGCTATAAGAATGTTCTGGGGTAATACTGAGAGCCATAGACTAAATGTTTGTGTCCTCTCAAAATTCACATGTTGAAACCTAAACCCCAAGGCGATGATATTAGGAGATGGGGCCTGTGGGGGGTGATTAGGTCACGAAAGCAGACGCCTCACGAATGGGATTAGTGCTCTTATAAAAGAGACCCCAGAGCGCTCGCTGCCCTCTGCTCTGGGGACACAGAGGGAAGGTGACTGTCTATGAATCAGGAAGTGGGCCCTCACCAGATACTGTATCTGTCAGAGCCTTGATCTTGAACTGCCCAGCCTCCAGAACTGTAAAAAATAAATTTCTATTGTTTATAAGCCCCACCCTTTCAGTCTATGGTACTTTGGTATAGCAACTTGAAGGGACTAGACACTGAGAAATCTTTTTCAAGACCTGGGATACTCCTGACCGGAAACTTTTGTGATGTTTTCGGGGTAGCAATTTTTGACAGATCATTAATGGAATTAATAATCGTAAACCAATTATTTTTAACTGATTATTATAATTGTTCATTGGCAGGAATTGAATAGTCAAGTGTAATAAGTTTAATTCATTATAAGAGAATTTCTTTTCAGATTAATAAACCTCCTGTGTTGAATTTGTGGTTGGGAGTGGGAGAGGAGAGAAAATCAAATGTCTTATAAGTTTTTTAAAAAATTGTATGGTTTTTTAAAAAATACATTTGAAATATTTAAAAGTGATAGACGAGGTCTGGTCAAGAAAAAGAACTGAGCAGAAGCATGAATAGTTATAACACCTATTGACCACCTCTGGGCCAGGCTCTGTTCTAAGCACTTTACATGAATTAACTTGTTTAATCATCACTATAATCTTATGATGAGGAAGCTAGACATGCAGATGTTAAATAGCTTGCCCAAGGTCATATGAAATTTCCTGAACACACAGAAATGGTGAATATAGAAATAGATATATATCATGTATATCAGACATATGTAATGTAAATATATATTTGATTTCAAGGGCAAGAAAGGTAAACGTCCAGGTGCCATAAATGAATAGGTAATTCTTGGGTCCTTCTCTATCTACCCTGGTGAGCTAATTCTTTTGGGACTGTTACACACATGGGCAGGGGATGTGTTTGTTCTAAGTTAATAGCTGTGGGAGAACAAGAATCAAAGCCTTTGGACCTAAACACAGACGGAAGTTTGGAGAAGAATTATAGCTCAGAAGTTTAAAAATGTCCTGGGTCATGGGTAGAAATAGAATCACCTACAAAAAAAGAGAGAGCAAGCTGGGTTTACACATGGGGCCCAAACCTCCTCCACTTGTGAGATTCGGAAATTCTACAATAGAAACAAAGAAAGTTGAGAAACCATGAGTCCTTAAGACTAAGGTAGAGATAAGTGAGGGGAGAAGTCCCCAATTTGGGGCACTCGTGGGAACACCTCTACTACCACACGCAAGACATAATTCCCACAGAAGGTGAGCTCACACACAAAAATGATAAAACATTTGAGGAAGACGGATATGAAAATGAATCTGAATGATTAAAATAGTATTATAACAAATTAGCATTTTAGGAAGTCCAATAGGAAGAAAAGCATCCCACAAAAATGGGGGAGCTGACACACCAGGAAGTGTAATCAATGGAATAATATAAAAAGAGACTTAAAAAATATATCTGTTTAAGGTGCTTAAAGAGATAAAGGAGTAAAAAAACCTACAAAACAAGAATAGGAAATCATTTTTGAAAATGTAAGACTTTTTTTTTAGAGCAGTTTTAGGTTCACAACAAAATCGAGGGGAAGGTACAGTGATCTCGCATATACCCCCTCCCCCACACATGCGTAGCCTCCCCACTGTCTACATTCCCACCAGAGCGGTACATTAGTTATCATTGATGAACTGACATTGGCACGTCATTAGCACCCAAAGTCCATAGGTTACATTACAGTTCACTCCTGGTGTTGTGTGTTCTATGGGTTTGGACAAACGTGTAATGACATGTGTCCATCTCTGCAGGATATCATACAGAGAGTATTTTCACTGCCCTAAAAATCATCCCTGCTTCTCCTGTTCTCTCTCCCCGAGCCTCTGGAAACCACTGCTCTTTTCACTGTCTCCATAGCTCTGCCTTTTCCAAAATGTCATAGAGTCGAAATCATGCAGTATTTAGCCTTTCGGACTAGCTACCTTCACTTAGCTGCATTTAAGGCAGCTCTGTGTCTTTTCATGGCTTAACAGCTCATTGCTTTTTTAGTGCTGAGGAAATTGATCTTCTGAAAAGTAAATTCAAAGAAGAGCTAAATAGATATTGTAGAAATAATGTATATATATATATATATATGTTACATTAAATATATATAAATAAATATATATTGCATATATGTATACATATATATACACACACACACACATATATATTGCAATAAAAAAACTCTTAGCTAGACACCACTTCAGATTTAGTAATTTGGAAGATGTATTTGAGAAAATCACCCAGAATGAAGCACCAGGAGGCAAAGAGATGAAAAATGTGAAAAATAAGTCAAGAGACATCTGGAGAACAAATCAAGAAAACCAAACATACATTTATTAGGCTGTTCTGAAGGCAAGAATAGAGAGCAGAGGAGAGGCAACATTCAAGTATTAATGACCGAGAAATTTTCACAATTGAACAAAAAGACGTGAGCTCTGAGTTTGAAAAAGCGTGCTTATTCCTAGGCAAGGTAAATAAAAATGAATTCACACTTGGACCACCCATGGTGGGACTACAGAATATCAAGGATAAAGAAAACTCATAAAAACCATCAGAGGAAAAATAGATTGCTTTCAAAGTAATGATGATTCTGGCCGGCCAGGTACTGTCGGGTCCCTCACGTCCTCAGACTCAGACTGAACACCTACTATGTGCCGGGCCCTGTGCTCTCCTGCTGAAGTGTTCTAGCCCTCCTTTCCTTTGTACATTTTACTTTTCTTCTTGAGCTAGCCCAGGTCATACACCTTCCTCCAGGAAGTCTTACCCCTGTTCTCATCACTTCCCCTTAATCCGTGTTACCATCACAGCCCACCCCCCACCGTTACCACCACCATTGAGTCCCTGCGCTCTCTGGCTTCTGTTCCTTGTGTGTTGGTCTGTTTTCTCTCACATAAATAATAAGCACTAAGAGCTCTGTGGCCTTATCCATGATCTTTCTGTCTTCCTCCCCAAGTTAGTGCAGTGTCGGCTACACAGGATGTGTTTGCTGAATATTTTTGAACACTTAATCCATTGATCCTGTAGAGTCAAATATAAGTTACATTTTCATGCAGAGTCGAACCCATTTTTACAAGTTTTTGTGGCCTTTTTGAAAGCACATTTCCCCACTTGATGACCTGGCTAGGGTAGAGTTAATAAGGTACTCTTAAACCACATTTTAAAGCCTGTCATTATATGACTTATGATCATTTTTAAAATAATGCCTTTTAAAGCTAATAATCAAATCATATGTGCCTGGAAGAGTACAGGAAGTAAATAAACATCATTTGTAATCCCACTAGTTAAAATTGATTACTAATATTATTTATTTATTCAGTCTAAATTCAATAACTACTTACTAAATATCTATTTTGTTCCAGGCACCATGCTGAGTTTTGGGGATGCAGCGGCCCATATTTTGATACAATTTTTATTTATTTTTAATATAGATTTTTGAGTATATTATATACAAATTTACCTTATATGCCATCTTTTTTTTTTTTAAAGATTTTATTGGGGGAGGGGAACAGAACTTTATTGGGGAACAATGTGTATTTCCAGGACTTTATTAGGAAACGGTGTGTTTTTCCCAGGACCCATCAGCTCCAAGTCAAGTTGTTGTCCTTTCAGTCTTAGTTGTAGAGGGCGCAGCTCAGCTCCAAGTTCAGTTGCCATTGTTCAATCTTAGTTGCAGGGGGGCGCAGCTCACTGGCCCATGTGGGAATCGAACCGGCGACCCTGTTGCCCAGAGCTCATGCTCTAACCAACTGAGCCGCCCATCCAGCCCCTTATATGCCATCTTGTATGTTGCTTTTTATAGTTCATGCTGTCCCAGCATTTTCTCATATATTATCTTTAAAACATGGTTTTAATTAATTAGCTGCCCAATACATACTCTATTTTATGGATGTGCCACGATTCCTTTAATAACCACCCCCCCTACACTTAACCCACTTTTAAAACACCCCTTCTGCGGCCCAATGAGCTAGCTGGAGCTCAACAAGAATGTAAGAGCATCAACTACAAGGTGACACCCACACCTTCCGGGGGGTGTGAGTCAGAGCTGGGGTCTAGGTTTATCGGGGCGTTCACGTGGGCTGGCCTTTGGGTGGGGCTTTTAAAGATAAATTCCAAAGTCAGACTGTGACCATCTCTCTGCAAACCGGCGAGAGAGCTAGACCAGAGCAGAAAAAAGGGGACTCAGTCCTGGCCATCCAGGGGTCACTCTGAGCTGGGGGACCACCAGAGAGAGCTGACCTCCCAGGAAAGGAGCCCTGGGATGTTTCTGCACTTGGCTCTGAGCCACAGGAACCGCCTAGAGCTGAAGCCACTGTGAAAGGACTATGTCCAGTGGAGGGAAGGGAAACAAGTTAGGGGGACTCCCTCTCCATTCTAGACGAAGACAAGAAGTATACTTTGAACTGAATTGGACTGCCTTCTGATTTTCCCAGCTCCTGCAGCCTCACCCACGCGGGCCGTGGACTGGGGTGAGGTGGGTTCTGTTTCCTGGCTGTGTGCTAGCGACTGATTTGTCTTCATGATCTCAGAGCCCATGCTGTGGTGGGTCCAGAGGAAAAGAGTTTGTTGCCAGGTGAGTCCTGTCGTGTGCCGGATTCTGGGGTAAGAGATTTAAATGGGTTATCTAAGTCTTCCTGTCATCAGCCCTGCCTGGCAAGGCAGCTTCGTCCATTCACTCATTTGATGAGTATCGACAGAGCACCAATGATGGATCAGACACACTCTCGGTACTCGGTGTGGTAGCCGATAAGTCATATGGTCTGCTCCCACGCAACTTGGAGTCTACGCTGGTATTTTTGCTCCCATTATTCAGAGGAGGAAACTGAGGTCCCAAGAGGTCAAGAAAGTCACCTCGCTCACACAGCTGGCCAGAAGAGGAGCTGAATCCCGGGTGGCTCCAGCCCTCCTGCACTTCCAGACTCTCCAGGCCCTAGGAGGGCTGTTCCCTGATGTGCACACATGTTGCCCGTGGCATCCATTAAAGAGGTGAGCTTGACTCAGGCTGCCCGGGGCTCACTCTGAATCAGCATGACTGTGGAGGGAGCTGGACAGACTCCTTTCCAGATAATGAGAGGCAGCATCCTAACTGGGCCAGGGCTGGGCCTGTACACTGACGTCATCCTGGAGCAGGTCCGCAGATGAGTGGGTGGCAGAAGTCGGGGCTCCCTTAGGCATTTATAGGCACGGGACCAATCGTGGAGGCCATGAGGAGGCAACAAAAGGTGAAGCCAGGGCAATGCAGGAGCAGCAGTGTTCTAGAAGCTGGGTTCCCATCGCCTCAGCTCACACGCTCTGACTTCCCATCCAGGCTCTGCGATCCAACTTGTAATACTCCCCTTGAGGATACGGCTTCCCTCCGAATTGACCCACCTGTTCCTTTGTTGACACAGACAACAGTTCTTTTGTAGCAGGTAATTATGGAGTGATTGTGCCATATTTGGGAATGCCTCAGACCGCGGAAGTTTTTAAGTGCGTGCCAGCTCACGACCCCTCAGCGCCCTGATATGGCACTCACTGTGTTCTGGGGTGTCCAGAGGGCATTTTGGAGGGGAACGTGGGGAGAAGGCTCAGATCAACCAGCTCAGGAAAACTCCTAATTCTGTCCTGAACTTACTGTCAGCCTGAACTTTCAGAGGGCGGCTCAGTGCTCCCTGTACTGGCCTGGGAGTTGAGACAGCTCCCCTCAGCTTGGGGTGGGAATCCCGGCAAAGAGTGGGTGAGCCCCTGGAAATGGGGTTTTCTTGGGGAAAGAGGCTGCCCAAGCTTCCAGCTTGCTGCCCCTCACGCTTGTTTTTCTGGTGCTGCTGTCAGACTAGATGTGAGCAGCTGCCTCCTCTGGAGAGATGGCGTTATTTCAATGTGATAGCCAAGAGGCCAGCGTTTCACCCAAAACTGGGCCCACAAGGGCTATTCTGGGGAAAGCTGAACACTATGCCTCTTTCTTGCTCCCCAGATTATTGGCTCACACTTATCGTGATGGGCTCCTGGAGGACAAGGCTTGTCTGTTTATTTGTTTCCCGGCACACAGAAGCTACTCAACACAGATTTGTGAATTGGCAAAGGATCTTCCTGAAATAGGCAAGAGAATGCTGGCGACATGTTTTGCTCCCATAGGAGAGAAGGAAGGCAGGCGGGAACCCTCCATCACTTGTCTTTTGTGAGGAAGCTTTCGGATGTTAGAGTCCCAGCTGTGGGTCTTGTGGCAGGAGTGCCCATTGTTTAGGAGTGTGGGTTCTGGGATCAGGAAGATCCTGGCTCAAATCCCACAAAAATGGGGGAGCTGACACACCAGGAAGTGTAATCAATGGAATAATATAAAAAGAGACTTAAAAAATATATCTGTTTAAGGTGCTTAAAGAGATAAAGGAGTAAAAAAACCTACAAAACAAGAATAGGAAATCATTTTTGAAAATGTAAGACTTTTTTTTTAGAGCAGTTTTAGGTTCACCGTCGCGAGGAAGTCATCTTCTACCTCCCTGACTCACTTCTCATGTTCCCCACATCTGTGATGGGGCCGCCAAAGCTGGCCTGAGTGGGGAGAAGTAACCTTCCTTGTTTAAGACGTTTTGCTCTGGGCTCAGAGCCCACAAGACTACAAGCCATGTCAGAGGCTGGTAGCCTTAGGCAGAACTCTCTGAAATTGCCGCTGTTCAACCATTTTTGACCTGTGATGGCGATTTCTCATGGTTCAAGCCGACATTGCCATCTCATTGTCATTGCTTGGGAGCTGCAGTGTGGCACTGGGTTGGCTGAGGCCCCTTCCCAGCCTCCCCCAAGGAGTCAGGTCCCAGCTCAGCCTGCACGGTCACCTCCTCCAGCTCTCGTTTTGCCAGGTGAGGAGAGGGAGCCCAGGGAAGTAGGTTCTTGCCCAAAGATATACGACCTGCCCAAAGATATACGACTCAGGACCGGAATCCAATTTTTGGCTCCCAATTCAGTTCTCTTTCTACTGTTTCAGTCCAAAGCCACTGCCATGTGTGGAGCCAGTGCTGGGTCCAAGTGGGCCAGTTGCTCAAGCATCACTGGAAATGTCATAGAGTGCACGAAGACGGCAATTTCCAGAACTTTCCTCAGAGGCAGTATTGCACGGGGTTAGAAATGTCTGGAGTCCCAGCTCTGACACTTATGTTTGGGGGAGCTCAGTTTCTTCCTCTGTACAATGGGATAATGATAGTGTCAACTTCATGGGTGTGTCAGGGGAATAAATGAATACGTATTTGTGAATTGTATTGTAAATACAATTTCCAAAAATTTTAAAAATATTGTAGAGCACTTGGTGAGTGTTGCTTAAATGTTTGCTATTATTATTCTGAAGCACTTGGGGTTGGTATTACTGGTGGGAATGTGAGTTTGGGCCGGCTTTGAGTCACAGAATAGAAAAGAGCCCTCTAGAATGGACTTCGAGGTCTGCTTTTCCTACACCCCATCCCCTCCTATGCCAACTGGCTCTAAATACACACTGACAAACTCTCAGACTAGCAGCCTATGGGGGTTGGGGCTAGCGTGTTTTATTCACAAAGCATGCCCAGTTCCTAGAATAACACAGGGCACACGTAGGAACACGATAAAACTTTGCTACGTGAATGAATTAACTTGTCCCCGCCCTAAAGGTGACAGAGTCTGACGGAGGAATCTGGAAATAGTCACAGACGCTATGGAAATCAATTCGGAATACTTTAAATTCGGGCATTCTCAAACCCTCCCCAATATGCCCTCCACATTATATGAATTCTGTTGCTTCTCATCTCTAAGAGCCGGGCTCCTCTCTCGGTTGTCACTGTTTCTGCTTTTCCAGGCTTTTATTATATATCATCTGGAAAATTGCAATAGACTCACCTTCTGCCCCACCCCCTAAAGCCAAAAGAGGGACTTCCTAAAAAAATAAATCAGGTTAGATCACTCCCTTGCCTAAACACATTTGGAATCTCCCCATTGCCTCCAGGCTAGAAAGATGCTCACCATCAGTAATCATCAGCAAAATGCAAATCAAAGTCACAGCAAGACGCCACATCACATCCACGAGGATGGCAACCATCAAAAAGGCACAGTAACCAAAGCTGAGGAGGATGTGGAGAGATTGGAACCTTCACACACGGCTGGTGGGAGCGTAACATGGGGCCGCTGGTGTGGATACAGTCTGGCATCTCCTCAAAGGGTTAAACACAGAGTGACCATGTGACCCAGCAATTCCACGCCTAGCTAAATGCCCAAGAACCTACGTAAACCCTTGATCAATTTTCTAAAGAACACTGTTGTGCTGAATCTTTCTCCCCCATTTTCATTTCAATTTTAAATCATATTTGATTCTTTCCTGTCTACATTTCACAAAGTTTCAACTTAGTCACGGTCACGGCTACCACGCTCTATCTTGTTGGACTACCGTGTGTAAGAAGAGACTTTATCACAAAGACCCTTCTTCCTCCCACGTGTAGGCAGCCACACGTTTTACCTTGTGTGGCGTTTGCCCTTGTTAGTTTTATTTTGTTATATTGTCCTAACAATAATGTTCATTATGGGTTGAATGACATACTGATAGATTACATTTATTTCTCAAATGTTAAATAAGTTTTAAATCGATAATAATGTACATGGTGGAAAAAAATGCAAGCATTAGGAAAGGGTATAGAGAGGAGAGGTTGTGAGCGTCTTAGGAAGCCTCAGCGGACCCACAGGAGCCCTGGGCCTGTGCTGGCCCTCGGAGCATCTGAGTCAGGACACGGAGGCCGTGTCTTCGTGTTCTGGGCAGGCCAGCTGTCAGACGCAGCCTTCGTAGGGTCTGATCAGGAAGAAGTTCTTTTCAGCTGATGGCAGTCCTGTCCCACCTGCTCAGGTCTGATGGCTCAGGGGGCCGTCTGCTCTGCAGCCAGCACTCCTTGAAGTTGAGGTAAGTCCCCCCAGAAGGGGACCTGGTCGGCCCCGAGCGGACACCATTGTCACACATGATCACCAAGTTATCTCAGGCCCTCCCTGATTTTTTTGGCCAAATGCTTATTTTTTACTTTTGTTTCTTGAATCTGTGAAGGGCCATTCCAGCCTGGGTGAGCTGTCAGGAGCCTCTCTGTTTTCCATCCCAGGTGCCCACTCCCTGCCCCAGGGGTAGAGCCCACACACTCGGGGCAGCTGGGAACTTAACCTCAGGCAGCCTGGGGAAGAGAACCTTGAGAATCAAGGCTTCCCCCGCCGCCCCGGTGCCCCCCCCCATTTTTTCTTCTTTGTAAGGCAACTTTCTAGGGCTGAGGAGTTATAAAAAGCTCCCATGTGTCATTTTCTAGCAGTTGGACAGCTGCAGAACACCACTTGGCAAGCGCTCCTATCTTACCCAAGGCTTAGCGTTTGATTGATGTGTCAGGCTTGGCAAAAGCTGTTGAAGGTTATCACAAATTTCTCCTAACGAGGTGTGTTAACTTATAATAAAAATTTAACACAAAATACTCTTTTCCAAATAAATCCCCCTTCGCCGATGGCTCCTGGGCAGAATGCTGCCAAGCTCCTTGGGAGACACATGCAAAATTGGTAGACAAGGCTTAGAAGGATGAATCCCATGCGGGACGACAGGCCACCCCAATCTCAACCGACTGACCTGTGGGGTAAGACCCCCTGCCTGGGAGGAAGTCCCTCCCACCTCAGGATGTGACTGAGGGCACTCCTCTTGTTTTTCCGTGCCTCCCCCAGACCCCATGGCATCCTGCCCCGTCCTGCAGAAGGAGAGAGTGTTCCAATCGGGAACGCACGCCTACAGAATCCCGGCTCTGCTCTACCTGCCACAGCAGAAGACCCTGCTGGCCTTTGCAGAGAAGCGGCTGAGCAAGAAGGATGAGCACGCATTGCTGGTCGTCCTGCGCAGAGGAAGCTATGATGCGTCCGCTCACCAGGTCCGGGTAAGGCAGGATGAGGCTGCCGTAGCTGCACCGGGAATTCAGGACCACGCCATCCTTAGGTGGCTGGGGTCTGGGGGAAACCCCAGAGGGACCCAGGGACCTATCAGCGCCCCCAAGTGGTCACCTGGGTGACACATGGGCTCACTGTGCGCACGTCCAGTTGGCCTGGCCGCCGTGGCGTCACTGCATGACTGGACAAGTCAGTCAGGGAAACTGATGTTCGGAAAGGTTTCCCTATGTGATTGTGAAACTGAGAGAGGACTTGTTCAGGATCATTTCACTGGCAGGTTGTACCATTTGAGTAAAATTAATCTGCGGTGTGGGGGTTGCGGTGGGTTGGAGTGATGGTTTGTGTCCTGAAGTTCCAGAGTGCAGATCAAGTAATTAATTTTGACAAAGACACCCAAGGCTGGCTTATCACATATGAAAAGTTTAATATTATCACTATCATTACTTTGTGGTCATTATTACATAGTAGCTGTTCAGAGAATGGGGTTTGAAAGAGATGGACCTGCATTCAGTGCTGGTTCTATCATTTCCCAGCGGTATGGCCTTGGGCAATCATCTGCCCTAGTAAGCTTCCCATTTCCCAGATGTAAGGTGGAGCTAATAACACCTGTCCCCCAGAAGTTAGGTGTTAGGGCAGCTGAGACAGTGGGCGTTCGACTCTTGACACAGTGTCTGGGGATAGGGGCCTAGACGGCACGGCTGCAGCATATCTGACATAAATTTGGGATTATGGAAGCACGGTATGAGTCCTTAGTGTCGTGATGCTGCCCCCTCCTAGGTTGCATTAATAGAAGATGGGAGGTGATTGTCATATTCTGCCCCACACTGGACATGTTACTGTAGTTACTTCTAGGGCTTTACCTTTCAAGAATGGAAAGTTAGACCAGGCCAGTAAATTGAGGGAACCAGGGTGAAGCTGGGAATGGCTTGTGCCCAAATCACCTTGGCATCTTGAGGTCTAGCCCGCCCTGGGTGCTCTGTAATGTACGCGTAATGCTCATGGGAATGGAGGCAGCAGCCATCTGAGGAGTGGGCTGCTCGGGAGGGAGTGAGGTGGAGCCCTGGCTGCCACAGCTCTGGGAGGTGTTATAAGGTGAGTGAGAGATGCTGGAGGAACAGCTTTCCTTCACGACCTTTGATCCTCACCCCACGAGAGCCTCCTTCCCCCCAGAGTGCAGCTCCTGTCACTGTCACTGGTCATTTCAAGGCAGTGCTTCTCCTTCTTCCTCTCTCCTCACATTCAGTGGCACGCTCAGGAGGTGGTGGCCCAAGCCCAGCTGGAGGGCCACCGGTCCATGAACCCTAGCCCCTTGTATGACGAGAAGACAGAGACCCTCTTCCTCTTCTTCATCGCCATCCCCAAGCAAGTGTCTGAGCACCACCAGCTCCACACGAGGGTCAACGTGACCCGGCTCTGCCAAGTCACCAGCATGGACCACGGGAGGTCCTGGAGCCCCGCCCGTGACCTCACCAGCTCTGCCATTGGCCCCGCCCACAAGGAATGGGCCACTTTCGCGGTGGGCCCCGGGCACTGCCTGCAGCTGCACAACGAGACGCAGAGCCTGGTGGTGCCGGCCTATGCCTACCGGAATGTGCACACCCACCGGGGGCCTTGCCCCTTTGCTTTCTGCTTCCTCAGCCACGACCACGGGCTCACGTGGGAAAGAGGCAACTTTGTCGCCCAGGACACCCTGGAGTGCCAAGTGGCTGAGGTGGGGGGTGCGAAACAGAGGGTGGTGTATCTGAACGCTAGGAGCCCCCTCCGAGTCAGGGTCCAGGCTGAGAGTACCAATGACGGGCTCGATTTCCGGGGCACCCAGCCAGTGCGGAAGCTTGTGGAGCCTCCCCACGGCTGCCATGGGAGCATTGTCAGCTTCCCCATCTCTAGCAAGGGGTCCAACTCCTTGGACAGGTGGCTCCTCTACACTCACCCGACCGACCCCCAGCAGAGATCCAACCTGGGCGTCTACCTCAACACGCGGCCCCCGGCCCCCGACGCCTGGTCCCCGCCGGCCCTGCTGGCCGAGGGGAGCTGCGCCTACTCGGACCTCCAGAGCCTGGGTGTTGGCCCCGATGGCTCACCTCAGTTTGGGTGTCTGTACGAATCGGATAATTATGAGGAGATTGTCTTCGTCATGTTCACCCTGAAACAAGCCTTCCCAGCTGCATTTTCACCTCAGTGAGCCCCCCACGTGTTCCCCAAGGGCTCCTACTGGCCTGGACCCCCCTTTCTTGGCTCTTGGTTCCCATCACTGAAAGTGTGAGGCTGCCTCTTGCCCTCCCTTGTGGTTTCATCTTCTCAGAGGATTCTATTTTCAGCCCAGAAAACGAAGGAACCTGACTCGGCGGAGCCCCGTGCCAGGGCCAGCCCGGGGAGCTCTGCGTGGCTCAGCCTGCCCGCTCCGCCGGCCACCAGCTTCTGGGCACGTCTGGATACATTATCTAGGGCGTCCCTTTCTTCTTGGGAAATGCTCATTGTGTTCGCCTGGGAAAGGTTGAGACAATGCTGTAAATTAGCAGAGATGTGTGTTTGTGTGTGTGTCCTTGGTAATGCTTTATGGCAGACAGGGTGGGGAACAGCTTTGCAGGGAGGTAAGGCGGGGTCTAGGAAAATCAAGCTAGTTTAAGTCATTGGGTCAGCTTCCCAAGGCTGCCATAACAAATTACCATAAACTTGATGGCTTAAAAGAACAGAAATTTAAACAAAATAAAGGACAAAAATCATATGATTCTATCAATTGATGCAGAAAAAGCATTTGATAAGATACAACATCCATTTATGATTAAAACACTTAGTAAAATTGGTATAGAAGGAAAATACCTCAACATAATAAAGGCCATATACGACAAGCCCTCAGCTAATCTCATAATTAATGGTGAAAAGCTGAAGCCCTTTGCTCTACGTTCAGGAACACGACAAGGTTGTCCCCTATCACCTCTGCTTTTCAACATAGTGTTGGAAGTCCTCGCCAGAGCTATCAGGCAAGAGAAAGAAATAAAAGGCATCCAAATTGGGAATGAAGAAGTTAAATTGTCACTCTTTGCAGATGACATGATGCTATACATAGAAAACCCTAAAGACTCCACCAAAAAGCTATTAGAAACAATCAATGAATATAGTAAAGTTGCTGGCTACAAAATCAACGTACAAAAGTCCATTGCTTTCCTATATACCAACAATGAAATCTCAGAAAAAGAGATAGAAAAAACAATTCCTTTTGCAATTGCAGCAAAAAGAATAAAATACCTAGGAATAAACTTAACCAAGGATGTGAATGATTTATATGCTGAAAACTATAAGACATTTTTGAAAGAAATTGAAGAAGACACAAAGAAATGGAAAGACATTCCGTGCTCATGGATTGGAAGAATCAACATAGTTAAAATGGCCATATTACCCAAAGCCATATACAGATTTAATGCAATCCCCATTAAAATCCCAATGGCATTTTTTACAGAAATAGAACAAAAAATCATCAGATTTGTTTGGAACCACAAAAGACCCCGAATAGCCAAAGCAATATTTAAAAAAAAGAACAATACTGGAGGTATCACACTCCCTGATTTTTGCTTGTACTACAGGGCTACAATAATCAAAACAGCTTGGTATTGGCGGAAAAACAGACACATAGACCAATGGAATAGAATTGAGAACCCAGAAATAAAACCACATAAATATGGACAGATAATTTTTGACAAAGAAGCTAAAAACATACAATGGAGAAAAGACAGCCTCTTCAATAAATGGTGCTGGCAGAATTGGATAGCTACGTGCAAAAGAATGAAACTGGACTGCTATCTGTCACCATGTACCAAAATTAATTCAAAATGGATCAAAGACTTAAGCATAAGACCTGACACAATAAACTGCATTGAAGAAAACATAGGTACTAAACTTATGGACCTTGGGTTCAAAGAGCATTTTATGAATTTGACTCCAAAGGCAATGGAAGTAAAAACTAAAATAAACAAATGGGATTATATGAAACTGAAAAGCTTCTGCACAGCAAAAGAAACTATTGACAAAATAATGAGGCAACCAACTGAATGGGAGAAGATTTTCGCAAACAGTTCCTCTGATAAGGGGCTAATATCCAAAATATACAAGGAACTCATGAAACTCAACAACAAAAAAACAAACAACCCAATTGAAAAATGGACAGAGGACCTGAAGAGACATTTCTCCAAAGAGGATATACAAATGGCAAATAGACATATGAAAAAATGCTCAACACCGCTAATCATCAGAGAAATGCAAATGAAAACCACAATGAGATATCACCTCACCCCAGTCAGAATGGCTTTCATCAACAAAACAAATAGTAACAAGTGTTGGAGAGGCTGTGGAGAAAAAGGAACTCTCATACACTGTTGGTGGGAATGCAGACTGGTGCAGCCGCTATGGAAGGCAGTGTGGAGGTTCCTCAAGAAATTACAAATAGAATTACCATATGACCCAGCAATCGCTCTCCTGGGTATCTACCCAAAAAATATAAAAGCATTTCTCTATAGAGACACGTGTACGCCAATGTTCATTGCAGCTTTGTTTACGGTGGCTAAGACATGGAAACAACCAAAATGTCCTTCGATAGATGAATGGATAAAGAAGTTGTGGTACATATACACAATGGAATACTATTCGGCGTTAAGGAAAGATGATATAGGAACATTTGTGACAACATGGATGATCTCGAGAGAATAATGCTAAGTGAAACAAGTCAGACAGAAAAAGCAGAGAACCCTATGATTTCACTGATATGTGGTATATAAACCAAAAAGAACAAGACAAACAAATGAGAAAGAAAAACTCATAGACACAGACAATAATTTAGTGGTTACCAGAGGGTAAGGGGGTGGGGGGTGGGTGATGAGGGTAAAGGGGATCAAATATATGGTGATGGAAGGAGAACTGACTCTGGGTGGTGAACACACAATGGGATTTATAGACGATGTAATACAGAATTGTACACCTGAAATCTATGTAAATTTACTAACAATTGTCACCCCAATAAAATTAATTAAAAAAAAAAAAAAGAACAGAAATTTATTCTCTCACAGTTCTGAAGGATGGATGTCTAAAATCAAGGTGACTGAAAGGCTGTGTTTGCTCCCAAGGTTTTAGGGTAGAATCCTTCCTGGCCTCTTCCAGCTTCTGGAGGCCCTGGTATTCCTTTGCTCCTGGCTATATAACTTTAATGCCTCTATTTTCAATGCCTTTCTCCTCTGTCTCCTGTGTTTTCTCTTCTGTCTCTTGTCAGGATACTTGTCACTGAATTTAGGGCACACTTGAATAATCCAGGGTGATCCTTCCCTTAATTACATGTGCAAAGACTCTTTTCCAAATAACATCACAGATTCTGGGGGTTAGAACACGGATGTGTCTTTTGGGGGATACCATTCTATGCAGCATAGTCATAATAAGTTATTTTTGTATAGGTGACGTGGCTAAAAGTACAAATGAAATTCAGATGAATCAGATAAATCAGAATAATGGAGGGGGCAGCAGGGGTTGAGCTGTTTAATGTGCCTCTGTGACACAGCTGCTGTGGGGCGCTCAGTCTTCGTGGTAACAGGTATGTCACCAGGCGGAGGCGGAGAGAGAGGGGAGGGGGTGCTGTGCTTGTGTCGGTGTTGCCATATAGAGAGAGCGGGGAGACAGCCTGAGAAGGGACCTGGCCTGAATGAAGGAGGCTGACATCTCTCTGACCTCTGGGGTCTTTGGGAGCCTTTGTCACATGTCCCTGTGGAAGAGCGGGCCTGCCCCGTGCCCCTGCTTAGAGCCCCTCTAATCAGTTCTCCTGATTGGGTCAATCTAGCAGTTTAATAATGGTGAGAATCAATGACAATAGCCGTGGGTTGTTGCATTTGAACTGTGTCTCTGTGTGGCCAGGCAGTGGTTAAATGGAATTTTCAGTGGGGAGCTTTGGTTCTGGGTGTGGTGCCTGGCACTGGCCTCCTATCTGGGTGCTACTTCTCCTTGTGGGGTTTTAATAGATCCAGATGAGTAATCAAGGCCTGGTCATTGCTGGAACGGAAAGTTGTGCCCCTGTGTTTTGGGGATGCTCACCAGCTATCTTTCAATCCCCACCAGGGTAGCTGGCGGGAGGTGGGGCTGAGGCTATCAGTAGGTGAGGACAAGGGCATGCAGGCCAGGGCAGTGCACCCTCAAGATGGGGGGCACTATAGCGTATCATCATTCAAATCGGGAGACTTCTGAGATGAAAGGAGGATGCTATTAAGAGTTACACCAACACAGTGGGGATTAACCTGGGCTGTCCTGGGCAAAGCAAGAGGCTTCAGAGAGGAAGACCCACCGAGGACTGTATCAGGGGCTGGCCTCCCTTACCCACCTGGAAGAGAATCAATGATCTATTAAGGGTCTTGAGATGAAGTAGAATAGGATAGAGCCTCTGGCCACTACCAAGCAGAATGTCACTCTCTTACGCTCCCTCCAGTCTCAATTCCAACTGCTCGTTAGAATTCCCTGGGGAGCTTTTAAACCATGCTGATGCCCGAGCCCCACCCCTGACCAACTGATTCATAATCTCGGGTGGTGGGACCCAGGCATGGGTGTTTTTTGAAAAGCTCCTGAAGTTATTCTAGTGAACTAAGGTTCCTGAACCGCTGGCTGATGATCTCTAAAGTCCCTTCTAGTTCTAAATGTATACAAATGCCAACGTCTTCGGATTTGAATGAAAAAAATAAACTGATCTACTCTTTGAAAGACACCACCAAGAGTGAAAAAAAAAAGCCATGTATGGGGAGAAGATATTTATTGTCCACATATCTGACAAACAGCTTGTATCCAGAATATATAAAGAGTATCTACAAACCAATAAGAAAAAGACAATCCAAGAAAAATGGGCCAAAGGCTTGAATAAGCACTTCACAGAAGAAGATATCCTACAGGCTGTTAAACACATAATCATTAGGGAAATGCAAATGAAGACCATGAGAAACCCACTAGAATGACTAAAATTAAAAAGATTGACAGCAGCAAGTATTGGCAAGGATGTGAAGCAACAGGAACACTCGTACATTTCGGGAGGAAGTGTAACTAGTACAAACACTTTGGAAAGCTGTTTTGTAGTGTCTCCCTAAGCTGAACATGCAAATACTACTCTCTGCCCCAGCATTTCCACCCTGAAGTACACATCCGAGAGAAATGCAGGCAGGCAGCTGCCAAAGACACGATGAGAAGGTTTACAAAAGCTCCATTCATAAGAGTCCCAAACTGGAAACAACCCAAATGTCAATAGAAAATAGAATGGATACCTAAATGGGGGAGTAGTCGTGCGATGGAATGAATATGACACAATCATCAAAGAATGAACTACTGCTCCACATAGTAGCATGGCTGATTTTCGATGTTATGGTGAGTGGAAGAAGCCAGAGTCAAAAGCATTCATACTTTATGATTCTATTTATATGAAGTTCAAGAACAAGCAAAACCAATCTGTGGTGCACAAGTCAGGCCAGAGGCCAGTTCTGGGGGGGGAGACTGTTCACGGGGGGGCGGGGCGAGAAGGAGGCTTCTGGGTGCTGGGAAGATGCCAGGGATTGATGTGGTGCTGGTCAGAAGGGTGCATTCACGTGTAAACATCCAACGAGCTGTACCAAGGTTTGTATACCTTACTGCACGCATGTTATACCTAATAAAATCGAAAAGTTGAACTGAATAGCGGATTTTCTGGTTAAACCTCCAAATCAATATGTTCTTTTGGGTTGTCAAACTTTGGAACTTTAGAATTTTTTAAATAAACTTTTTGGAGGGAACAATTTTAGATTTATAGAACAGTTGCACAGATAGTATGGAGAGTTCCCGTACACCGCACGCCCAGGTCCTCCTAGCTGTGGTACACTTGTGAGAACTAAGAGATTAACATTGGAACGTTACCATTAACTAAACGCTAGACTTTATTTGGATCTCACCAGGTTTTTCCCACTAATGTCCTTTTTCTTTTCTAGGATCCAATCCCGGATATATTTAGTGTACTTAGTGAAACTGAATTTTTATTATTATATGTGTCCACGGACACACAGATTGATACACATTTCCAGCACGCCCTTCCCCTCCACCCAACTTCCCCTAAAAATTTGTCAAACAAGTAAAAAACTAAGCAAATGCCAAGATTCGTGCCTCAGGCCCAGACTGCTGGATTGCAAGTGTCAGACGTTGTTCAGCCTCTGAAGGCTCAGGGAGGTGACCCCTCAGCCACCCAAGTCAGTTACACCGGGGCTCCAGGTCCAGGCTGTGGCCCATTGGCCAGTTTTGAGCCCAATGCCACTGCATGGGACGTCCGGGAGCTGGTGTGGAAAGTGTGTGTGTGTGTGTGTGTGTGTGTGTGTGTGTTTTGTGGTGTACATGGTTCATTGCCAGGCCCAAGCTGGAAGGAGGCTGGTGGGGCAGCTCTGCTCAGTACTCTGCCTGGTAACCTGACAATGAGGGCATAGAACAGCAAGGAACAGGGAAACCTGACCTCACCAGCACACTCCCCTTCGCGCAGACCAGGGGGAACCTGGAGCTCCAGGTCTGGGGGGTCCCCTTCGTCCTGGTCCTTGCAGGTATTTGACTCAGGGCTCTTATCAGCACTGAGGAGTCAGAGCTCTTATCATCATTAGGGACCCCTGAGACAACGGTCTTCATTTCCATCACCTCCTCATCCATTTGCCCTCTTTGTTCAGTCCAGGCATCTGATGGCTCATGGGAAATGACAGTGGAGTATTGAGAGCTACATGCTGTGGTCTCACCCGTTGCCGCATGCATTGCAGAGACTTTTCAGAAGTGGTCCGCTAAGGATCCTAGAAATAGATCAGGGTCAGTGACATGGGCAAGGATACCTTTTCCACCGTGAATTCAGTTTGCTTCCTCAGGATGGCTAAGGCCACCATAACACAACGAATGTGTATTGAGTGGGACCGGATGTTGCTCTAGGAGATGGGAATTCCATGGTAACAAGACAGAGCCACTGCCCTCAAGAAACTCACATCTTGTGGGATAGAGTGGACAGTAAACATGTAAGCAACTACGAGGTGTGATTGAAAAATGCGGTGACTGTTTAAATAAAAAAAAATTATTACAGTAAAAGACATTGCCGTTGATCCCCCTCAAAATACTCCCCCTCGCTTCGAACACACTTATCCCATCGTTCTGGCCACTTTCTGAAGCAGTTCTGGAAGTCCTCTTTCGTGAGTGTCTTTAGTTGTGCTGTCATGGCTGCCTTGATGTCCTGAATCATTTTGACTTTGGGGAAGAGACAGAAGTCGCACGGTGCCAAATACGGTGAACATGGTGGATGAGGACACATCATAATGTTTGTCTTATTTTTTTTAATGTGTATACATTTTTGGCACCCCTGGTATTTATTCTTTCTTTAAAAAATAAATTTTATTGGGGAATATTGGGGAACAGTGTGCTTCTCCAGGGCCCATCAGCTCCAGGTCATTGTCCTTCAATCTAGTTGTGGAGGGCACAGCCCAGCCCCAAGTCCAGTCGCTGTTCTCAATCTTTAGTTGCAGGAGGCACAGCCCACCACCCCATGCGGGAACTGAATCGGCAATCTTGCTGTCGAGAGCTCATGCTCCAACCAACTGAGCTATTAGGCAGCCCCCATAATGGTTTTATTTGACAGAAATTGCCATATAGCAGAAGTGATATGTGACACGAAGCTTTGCCATGATGGAGAATGAAAACACTCAGGAAAGAGGACTTCCAGAACTGCTTCAGAAAGTGGCAAGAATGATGGGTTAAGTGTGTTCGAAGCGAGGGGGAGTATTTTGAAGAGGATTAATGGCACTATGTCTTTTACTGTAATAATTTTTTAAAATTTAAGCATTTACCATATTTTTTGATCACACCTCATAAGTAGGAATGCAACTCTGTACTGCTTAGTGATAAAGAGAATGTAAAAGGGAACAATATTGTCAAGAATGAGTGGGGGTCTGCTAAACCTGGGGTCCTCAGAGATGACGCCTCTGAGTAGGTGACGTTCTCGTGAAGACCTGGGAGAGACAACACATCTTGTTTGTTCCCCTCAAGAAGCCAGAGCCGTGGACCCAGGACCTGACCGGTGTCCCGCTGACTGCTGGACCCGGGGACGTTAGTCTCCTGCCTTCCCCTCGTGTTGCCCATGCAGCCACTTCGCAGTGGGGTCCATGGAGCAGCAGCACCCCCTGGGAAGCTGGGAGAAATGCAAACCCTTGGGTGCTCCCAAATCCTACGTACAGACTGTGAATCTGAAACTCATGGTGGGCGCAGCAAGCTATGTTTGAACAAGCCTTCCAGATGATTCTGAAATATGCAAGAGTTTGAAAACTTGGAGACGCCCTGGTGTGGACCCCAACCTGCCTAGGACTTTGTTCGAGATGCAGGAAACTTCTCCCAGTTCTGCGAGACCACCCTGACCATCCTGATGGCCTTACCTGATCGAATGGCTGCCTGTGGGATTTCAGGTAACTCTGGCGGCCCCAGATAAGGGTGGTTGATGATCTGGGCTGGGACAGAGGGCTTGGGGCGTCACCTTGGAAGGCCCAGAGGCTGGCCCTGTGGAGAGGCCAGGAGGGGGTCTGCTAAACCCGGCGGTATGATAGGGAGAGTCTACTTTTCCCAGGAGGGACCCTCTCTCTGCAAAGCCAAGATTAACTGGGACAACATGTGGCCCCCAAAACTGACTGAAACTTGTCCACTCTTAGCCGTAAGGCCACACATGGCAGGACACGAAAGGTTAGCCCTTTAGAGATGGGAGTGACCTTGAAGTCTAAGTCCATCCTAGTCAGTTGACGGGGTTAAAGCAGGTTCCATGAGGTCCAGTGGCTCCCTCAAGACCACACAGAGGCAGGGCCAAGAGAGCAACTGGCTTTTCGGAGCCCAGACCAATGTCCCCGCCTCTGTTCAGAATTATCTCCACAGCCTCTGCCGAAACATCCAAGAAGAGCAAAGGGATCTGTACCTTTAGGTTCTGGGATGTGGAATTCTGTTTGGCTTGTCTCCGGAGCCGGAGCCCTCAGTCCCTGGGCACTGTGCCACCTTTCCTGGCACTCCCTCAGCACCTCACCAGAGTGGGCGGGGAGATGGCAGCTCACAGGTGAGGCCTGGTCTGCGGACTTGCCAGCCCACGATGTCTCAGGAGGCACCACTCACCATCAGCATCAGGAGATCTCAGTGCTGGGGCCATACTGCACCCCTCCCCCCACGTTACCACCCCACCCCGTGAAGAAGGAAGGAAGGAAGGAATCCAGTATTTAAATGCGATGCTTTCATCCTAGTGCTCAGAGGTGAGAAAGCTGACTGTACTTTTGGCAAGGTGTTACTTTTTCACATTCCATTTTTGTACTTTTTAAAGGGGAGGGTTTCAAAGTAATAGATGCCAAACATTTGCAAGTACAAAGAAGCAGGAAAAAATATCACCCCAAATCACACTAACTGGAAGCACATTTCTTCTGGTCTTTTATCTGTGAACTTTTCTTTTTTCCTAACACTGAGATCGTGCCGTAAAGTCGATGTAGAATGGTGCTTTTCTCCCGAGTTGACATTATATCATGAGCATTCCTCCATGTTATTTTCTTGCAAAAGATAATAGATCAAAGAGACACACCATGAATTACAACCTAACTTGTAATGCGCTTATAATTTTTTAACTAACAATTTTTTCTTCTTTAATCCAACCAGAAAACATACATACATTTATTTATTTATTAACATTCACTATGTGTTAGGCACTGAGCTGAGGGTATGAAACAAAAGTGAATGTCTAGTGAGGCCTGACTGTGCACCGGTCTCACTCATTTCATCCTTACAACAATCCTATGGGCAGGTTACTGTTATCATCCCCATTTTACAGAGGGACAAACTGAGGCAGAGAGAGATTAAGCCACTTGACCATGATTTTATAAGCTGGTGACAGGAGCCAGGGGGTCAGTTTTCCGAGTTGGCCCTTTTCCCACCTGGCTAGGGAGGAGTTAGACTGTAGACTTCTGCACAGGACAGAAGTCCCCACGTAGAGTGTGGACTCTAGAGTGTGGCTCTGAAGGAAGGCGGTTTTCTTCCCTGCTGTATCCCTCGGGTCTAGGATAGCATCTGTGCACATGGCAGGCTCTCACTCAATATTTATTGAATGAAATGAATGAATGAATGAATGAATGAATGAATGAATGAATGAAAACAGGCAAGGTACCAATTTGGTCATATTAGAGCCCAGAATGAGTGTGTGAGAGGGAGAAGTCAGGAAAGGCTGGCAAGGCACAGGCCGTGAAGGGCTTGGTGTGACCTGCCAGGGAGCTTGCATCTCATCCTGTCATGGTAAGGGTTTCACTCAGAGGAGTGGCAGACTCTGATTTGTATTTTAGACAGAGAGCCCTGGTAGAAATGGGAGGACAGAAGGAGAGATGTGAGTGGGGTGGGATGTGAGTGGGGTGGTGAGGGAGGCAGGGCTAGGGAAAGCCCTCTTGGAAAGTCCTGGGGACAAACAATGCAAGGGTGGAATGAAGCCAGGGCCAGTACAGCTGCATCAAAGAGAATGGATTCCAGAGCGTTCTGGAGCTTGGCGATCCCTCAGATGTGGGTGGGGATGAAGATGTCATCTGGATTCTGGCTTGGAGGCTGGGAGATTTGATGACAGGAATCTAGAGAGACGATATGTGTAGAAAAACAGGATTTTTGTGTAAAGATGGAATGTTCAGATGAGGTTGGGCTTAAGTGTCCATTGTATATTCACGTAGGCAGCAGGAAGTGTGGATGGGAGTTCAGTAAGGTCAGGGCTAGAAATGCAGATTTGGAAGCCATAGTGGAGAAAATGCCCTGGGAGAGTGTGGGAGAGACAAAAGAGAAGCCAAGAACAAAAGCTGGGGACACGCCAATAGCACAGAGGCTGGGGGTGAGACAGGATGGTCAGGAGGAAGATAGGGAGCTGGGGGAGCAATCCGAAAAATGTGGGGAGGTAGGAGAGGGCGGGAGGACGTTGGGAGAAAGAGATTAGTGAAGCTCTTGATGAGAATGTTTTGGTACGTCAGGTGGGTGGGTGGAGCCAGGCCACAGTGGGAAGAGGTGACACTGTGACAGTGGGGGACAATTTATCCATAAAGGTCATCAGTTAAGGTGAAAAGAAAGGACGATACCCAGGCAAGAAGAAAGCAAGTGGAAGCCCGGTTCTCAGTCTTTGCTGTCCACTAGACTAGCCAGGAGATGGCCAGTCCCCACCAAGAGATTTCTATTTAGTTGGCCTGGGGCCTTTCAAATGCACAGCCAAGGCTGAGAGCCATTGGCAGGGTTTTTGTTTTACAAAATGGAAACAATCTTCAGCTTGCTTATAGGGGGATGCGGAGGGGAGGGAGACAATCCATGGGGACCTGGGTGGCTTTTGAAGCCATCCCCGCATAGGCTGAGGGAACCCTGGAGAAGTAGGGGACCGATGGAGCTAGAGGCAGATGTGGGTGCATTTAAAGGTGCTTGGGCAGAAAAGCGAGGAGGTTATTTTTTGATGGCTTCCAGATGTGAGCTGCTCTGAGGAGCATGGGGAGGCGAGGTAGGGAAGCAGGACCAACTACGAGAAACACAGGCTTGGGTACGGCAACCATCGGAGAGGCAGAGGAGACGTCTGGAAGATCCTGACTCCATGTTGCTTTGGAGCTGTGGGTTTGTCCTGGTGCTAAGCTGCCTGGTAGGAAATTTCTCTGTGAAAGGTCAGCAGCCCCATCAGGAAGGAGGAGGTTTTCAAGGAGGAGTGGGGGGAGCAGCGGAGTGATGAGGGGGCTGAAGGCCCCAGAGAGAGGAGGCAGGGGTGTGGATACTATGTGTGCTGCAGGCTGAGTGTGTGGAGGTGGGAAGTGGGTGGACAGGGTCCAGGCAGGACGGGGGCTTGTGAGAGACTGTGGGAAGGAGATCGTGTCTGAGGGGGTAGAGTGAGATCTGGACGTCAAGTTTTGGGTTGCACACATTCTGAGGGCTGCAGGTACAATGGGCAGAGGTGGAAATAGCTGCTGACCCAGACATGAAATAAGGAGGAGCCCTGCCAAGTCCTCGGGAGTGGGATGGGAAATCAGTAGAGAGGCAGGTGGTGGCCAAATTAGAGAGCCTTTGCCAGGAAAGGAGTTTGCGCTTTGTCAAGATTTTCAGTAGGGGAGTCTGAAAATCAAAGTGAGGTCTGAGGAAGATGAACCTGGAAATTCTTTGCAGTCTGGCTACAAATCAGGACTTGGAACTATAGATCCCGGACATCGAGTAGGTCACGGCTGTGATGAGAACAAGGACGGTGGGATGGTGGGAAGGGATTTGTAGTTTGACAGGTTCGACAACTAGCCAAGGCCCTGGTCCCCTTTACCACCCCTCCATCAGGTGGTCGACAAGCCATATTTGAGTTCACAGTAAAAAGGCCTAGAGAATAAGGTGAACCCATACTTCTGTTCCGCCAGGAACCTGTTATGATTCTACAGTCCACACACTTCCCCAGGGACCCTTAAAGTGGTCGTCTGAAATTCTTTTATGCAGGGGACCAGCACTCCATGCCTGGAACCCAGCTAGTCCTTCGTCTGTGCTATTTCCAACAGTGGTCTGGGCACTCACACGGGCGCCCAAGGGGCTCCAGAGGGATTGCTGGGGAGAATTTAGGTGAGTGGGGCAAAGACTCTGGCCTAAGAATCTCAGAGTCCAGCACTGAATTGAGGGCTCATCTAACTCAAAGCATGTAGTATGCATAGTAGTCATGAGATCAGGCAGACACGAGATATAATCTCAGGCCTACCACTAACTTGAAGATGAATTATTTAACCTCTCTGGTTGTCAGTTTCTCTGCCAGTAAAATGGAGATAATAATAGGACCCCCTTATGGGGTATCACGAGGCTTGAATGAGGCAATTGATGCCTAGAGCTTAGCACAGAGTCCCACACAGAGTAGCTGATAGATTGTAGCTGTTATAATTTAGCAGCTATTTCGTGGGTACCAGTTTGGAGCGAATTGATTCCCTTCCGAACGCATATGTTGAAGCACTAACCTCCAATATGACTATATTTGGGTGTTCAGGATGTAATTAAGAGTAAATGAGTTCAGAAGGATGGGGTCCTAATCCTATAGGGCTGGTGGCCTTATAAGAAGAGGAAGAGAGATATCTCTCTCTCTCCACGTACAGGTACTGAAGAAAGGCCACGAGGACAGTGAGAAGGCACCATCTGCAAGGTAGAAAGAGGCACCTTACCAGAATCCGACAATGCTGGCGCCCTGACCTTGGGCCTCCAGCCCTTAGACCTGTGAGAAAGCACCCCCCACCCCTACCCCAGTCTGTGATAGTTCATTATGGCAGCCCGAGCTGACTGAGACACCGACCATAAGCCAGTACGGAGTGGAGGCTGTAGCCTGGAGGGATGGATAAGACAAATGTGGATTTGGAGAGGAGCAGGCAAAGTTGGGCCGGCTCGGGGGCTCAAAGAGGAGGGGGTTTCAGCAGGAGTGCCAGAAAAAGACTGTGCTTCTGGCAGCCTGAGAAGCTGGACCAGTCCAGGGAAGAGAGGATGCAGTGGGGGGGTGGAAGGGAAGGCGGAGGGGCAGGGATGGGGGGTAGAAATGCAGGGGTGGAGGGGCATTGAAGAAATGACTTTCACGAGGCTTAAGGAGACGATAGGTGGGCTTTAGGAGCCGATGCAGTCAGAAAAATCCAGGGCTTCCTGAGACCAGGGGTGGCCATGCAGGGGAGACATCAGAAGACGAAATTGGTCAGAAGAGTCTGATGGGACTGAGGCCGGAAACAGCAGGGTGGGTATGTTTTTTGTTTTTTGGCACATCGGTGAGGACTGCTGGCTGCTGAGACAAAGAAGAAGAGGAACAGAATACGAAGCTGGGGAGGAGTTGCCACGTAATCTCTGTGGAAAGTGAGTGGCTGTTGGCAGAAAATGCATTTAGGAAATGCAGTCACAGGCCCTGCCAAGGAAGGGTTGTCATGATTCAGGCTTGGGAAGTGTTCGGAAGCAGAACAGAGGTTGGAGGCAGCCCAGGGGCCCAGGCAGTGGCCGCCCCAGCACCAGTCAGCAGCAGCCAGGCAGAGAGCTGCTGTCTCCGGAGTTTGGCAAATCTGACCCCAGAGGCTGAGAACCAGAAAGGATTGGTTGCTATGACAACGTGGTTACCTTGGGGAGACCACTGGTGTGTCTTGCTGTTTACACCAGGTACGGGCTTAGCTCCACAAAGATGCAAATCTGTAACGGCCGCCAAGGCCATTGGGCCAGCCCCTTCACACCTCATGTTCAGCCCAGGAGACACACCCAAGCAGCGTTCTTGGAAAGGGACTGTTTACATTTTGTTAAAAAATCAAATCATATCTTAAATCCAAGGAGGACAGCTCATTTTTAAATGCCTACTGTGATGAAAGTCGAGAATCCTTTTGAAACACAAGTCACCAAGGCCTGTTTTCTAAAATCTATTTCAGAAGTGGGGTTTTCATCCATGTCGCTTTCTTCAGGATGGCTCCTCTGGGCTGAAGGAAACAGTAAGCTCTGATTCTCCGGCACTGTGGGTATGGCAATTGCTGCAGCCACTGTAGAAGACAATATGGCACAATTAATCAAAACTGAAACTGTGCACCACCTTTGAACCTGAGCTGCTCTTCAGGGGGTATTTATCTCGCAGATACCCTGACTGCACAGGACCCAAAGACACGTGTGTACACTGTGACATGGTTTGTCATAGTAAACGCTGGAAACAATCTAAGTGTCCATCAATAGGAGACTGGTACCATGAATTATGCTATGGCATGGAATGGTATGCTGGCTTTAAAAAAAAAATGTGGTAGGCACAAAAAAACCACCACAACATGTTCAGAAATATTGTTAAAGCGAAATAAGCAAGGTGCACAGCAGGGTAAAAAGCAAAGAGGCCTTGCAAAAATACGGTTGTATATGCATAGAAGGTTTTGCAAGAATACATGAGAGGCTGTCCTGGGGGCAATGGGGTTAGGGGTCTGGGAGGGCAGGAAAATGCAGTTTTCATTGTGCTGGCTGAATTTTTAATATGTATTACTTTCAATAAAAATTAAAAAAAGATCCCAGAGAAAAGTCATTCTCTTCCTTATGACTCCCTAGGGATGTGTGTGTCTTTGGAGCTGCTTCCAGCCATGTCCATGAAGCCACGCTGTGCCGCAGGATTTCATACACCCCTTCTGGAATCGGAGTCGGCTTGTTATTGATTTAATTTTTATTATTATAGAAGTAGTGTGTGGTCATAAAGGAGTCTGGAAAAGTAGGAGGAAGGGAAAAAAATGCCTCTAGAGATGCCACCTAAGTCAGCACTTTTCATAATCAGTGATTTCCCAGGATACATTTTTTCCCCCATAGTTAGAATCAATATTTCTTATCGGTTTCCTGATATTTTTCTTTCTTGTTTCCTTTTCACTTAGGTTTGTATTATGACTATTTTCCTTAACAATCTTGGCAAAAGACACAAGTTGTTTTTGTGGATGTGATTCTCCGTTACCTGATTCTCGCCCGTGTCAAACCTAATTTTCCTTGTAGTTCACCCGTTTGGTTTTCCGGGATCTTCAGTGAAAGGGCAGAGTGGCTCATTGCCAGGCCTTTGGTAGTCACGGGACGTCCTTCAGCGCAATTATGGACTCCGTGGGACCTTGGACCCCTGGGGAAATCTTCATCCCTGTGGGCATCGTTGCTATGGGAACATGCCAGTTGGGGCTCTGCAGAGGTCACACCTGAACGCCTGGTGGAGGCTAGAGTTTGAGGCTCCCCCTGGTGGCGGGAATCACCAGGCTCAGAACCGGGTCCATTTAGGTTCTTTTTAGTCGGAGATAAAGAGGGCTTCATAGAATCCTGTCCTTTTTCAAACCAGGGTTGATAAGCCAATGGCGAGTACCACTGACCCTGGTTGTGTGTTGGAGCCCACGGACGCTCTGCCCTGCAGGCACTGGTCTGGAGGGCCACCTCGGAGACCTGCCTTGTCGCAAAAACTTACTTTGCACGAGGCATGTTACATAACTTCACAGAGTCGCAGATATTTGTGGCAGGGCTGGGACTGGGACCCCGGTCTCACATGTGTGTAATTCAAGGTCCGATTTGCAGCTCTGACACAGTTATCAGAGATGTGGGGGGCACAGGGTGGGCAGGTTGTGAACTGAGACCTCACCCTCCCACTCTTCAGGATGCTCCAGGCCTCAGTCTCAGGGACGACTGAACCAAATCAGAGCCAAATTTGTGTCTGCAGGGGTCCAGGGAGAGGATCTGGAGAGGCCAGCTCGAAGATGCCAGGAGCAGAAGTGCAACTGGGACTCAGTCAGAGGAAAAGTAAGGCGGCGGGATCCTGCCACATAAGCTCATTTCTTTAACACTGAAGGTTTGTCGGTTCTTCCTAGAACTTTTAGAGATGCCAAGTGCCTGTGACCTGAGGCCTCGCAGCCCACCCTGATGGTGCTCACTGAACTGACTTCCTAGAAATTTTCCTCCAGTGCCCAGGACTGGCCAGGGTTGGCAGTGTGTTGGGTAGGCTGCCTCCACCTGCACATGGGCCCACATGGGACATGGCCCCACTTTTCCCCCTCAGCTGCTTTCCAACCCTCTGCCCCATGTGCGAGGTTGACCAGATGCCCCCAAGTAGCCCTGGGACTCAAGCCCCTGGGATCTTTTTGGAGCCGTATGACTGGGTGTGATTCAAGGGAGCAGCTTGGGGAGCAGGTCAGGCCTTCTGACCAGTGTGGTATTTCTTTTGTGCGATGGCACAAGATTGGGCTGCTGGGATGGTGCTGAGATGCTGATTTTGGATGGTTCTTACAGATACCAAGCACAAGACAAGTTCAGGGCTCTGGGCAACCAATGATTCATGGCCAGTCCCTGGCCTTGAGCTGCGTGTGGGCCCCCAGGTCACCCCTCACCTGCAGCATTCCACCCATGGTGCTGCCTCTGTTCAGTAGCACTAAGGATGGCAGAGAAGGCGGCAGGTATTATTTACCCTCGGCAAGCCTGCCAGTAGTGCCTGGGCACTCATTCTACCCCCTCTGGAGGCTCCTATCCAGCTGTCAGGCCGTGTCTCCCCCAATGGCTCGCGAGACCATTGCTCTGCAATACCCATGGGCTCCTCCAGTCAGCTCACATGAAGCCGTCCAGGACGACTATAAGCAGGCCAGGTGCGGATGCATGTTCCTTGAGAATGGGACCACTCTCACGTGTGCAAGGTAGGGGTGTGCTCATCAGTGAAAGAGAGCACTGTATAGCAATGCAGTGGTTATGGCCTAAAAAATTCAAGAGAAGCTGGTTAGAAGATGTGTTGTTCTCCGTTTATGCTCCAAATGTTAGAACAGTAGCTTTAACCTGACTAGAAACTCACTCACCGTTAACATTTTCTCACACGCTCTGGGCAAGACACGCATCTGTGTTTATCCGTGAAACAAAGAAGCACCCTCTGAGGGAATTACCGGAAGTCGGTATTCCCGGGTGGCGTGAGTAATGGTGCCACTAGCAACACACCAGTGGTGAGGGAAGGGGGCAGAGGCACGGATGAACAGATGCTGAAAAGCCACGACATTGTGAAAAATTGCAGCACTGTTGACTTCATCTCGCTGCACAAGATATGAAATCAGCCAGGAATGGTGTACTTGTCAGTAGAAAACAGGACCTAAACAGGAGGAGAGGACCTGGACATCACTTCATATGCACCAATTAGACATCGAATGTATGCGTACTAACCTCCGCTTTATCCATTATTCTAAACCTTCTTTGATAAATCACTATACCTCAATGGATCCATCAATTTCATAACAGTTCTTAGTACATTGTTTTATAGATAAGGGCCCTGCAAAAAATATTTACCCGGCCCCCACGTGCCGTTAAGGCAGCACTGAGCTAGAAGTTGGGGTTTTCTGAGTGTGGGGGGCACAAGGGCAGGGGGACAAGGAAGCTGACCATGTCAGATGGCTCAGGCAATTGGGTTGGGAAGGAAGTGAAGATGAGATGGGCCTTAAAAATGAAGGAATTAGGGTCATGTATGTGTTGTGTATGTGTCATGTGTGTGTCATAGGGAAATCACACTGGAGTCAAATGGCCAGGACAGTCCCACTGACCACCCCCCAACCCTGCAGAGATGTGGGACTCAGTGGGAACAGAGGCGTGAGAGAGGGAGGGTGGGAAGCTGGGAAGTGTGGGGGAAAGATGGTTATAAGTAAAGAGTCTTAGACGTGCTGCAGGGTCTCTAGGGATGAGTTGGTGAAGGTACGAAGGAGCCAGGATTTCGGATGGAGCCTCCTGAAGGACCCTAGAGTACCCAGGGGCTTTGAGGCTGACAGCAGAGTG
The DNA here is from genome assembly GCF_964194185.1 of Rhinolophus hipposideros. Classification (NCBI taxonomy): domain Eukaryota; kingdom Metazoa; phylum Chordata; class Mammalia; order Chiroptera; family Rhinolophidae; genus Rhinolophus; species Rhinolophus hipposideros. Next base: position 95,537,355 of record NC_138052.1, read on the forward strand.
GAAGTTGGTGCAAGTCAGCAGGGAAGCGAGGAGAAGGGTGCAAAGTGCATGATGGGAGCATCCAGGTGAGGTAAAGCTGAGGTGGGGGTGACGGGCTGCTGGGGAGCAGGCAGACACAGGGTCCGGCTGGTTGGGGGAAGGCCAGAGCTTGAAGGCCAACGCTATGCCCACTGTGTCCCCACCCCCGCTGAGGGCCTGCCCAGAGGGCCCCTGATACCGCTTGCTAAAGGTTTAAGAGATTAGTCCTTGGGTTCAGTGGGAGGAATGGGGAGGGGGCTTGGGAGGAACTGGCTTTGGGGAGGCAGAGTGAAGACTGGACTTCTCTGGGCTCATGTTTCCCCAAAGGAACTTCACCTGGAGCTCAGAGAAGGCCTGAAGTGGGGGGCCACACTCATTCCAGGCCTCAGAATCAGGATGGGGTCAGTCCACCAGGATGAGAGCACTTTGCTCACTCAGCATCACCTGCATTGCATGCTGCTGCAGGTGGGAGGTGCTGGGGCTCCTTGGCTCCCATGAGCTCCTTTAGGGGCTATTTTCCTTAAGGTAGAGGCCTGGCTTGGGCCCTGGAGGGATTCTGCTGTCGTGTCCTCTGGAGCGAGGCCTGGGGTTGGGAGGCCACCCCCTGTGCAATAGGTCAGAACTTACCCCTTTACCTGGTGGGCCTGATCCAAGGACTGGGGGCACCCAGTCTGGGGCCCAAGGGGCAGGTGCCCACTTTGGAGCCCTCAGAATCTGCTGGTGGCCCCATGGAGGCAGCTCCCCTTTGGTCTGTGGGCAAAAGCAGCCATGCCTGGCCGCCCCCGACTCTGCTGAGCTGTAGGACTCAGGAAGGAACATCATTCTTGGCCAGGTGGCCAATGGGGATATGTGGGTTTCCCGAATGTTCTGTAAAGACCCAGAGGTGAAAATCTAGCCTTAATTCATGCTGCCATGGAGGATGTGTCGTCCAGTTTCTTTCAGACCCACCAGGCCCTGGGAATGAGTGTAAAAGTGTCAGAGAGCTCCCATGTGGGCCCTCGGAGCCATCAAGTGGTGTCACCCAAGGTCCTCCCAGCAGCCAGGGTTGTCTGGTGTCTGGATGGCCATGACCCTCCAATATGGAGAGGAGGGCTCAACTGTAACCCTCCCTTCCATTTTGCTCAGACCTGGGGCAGGCCTTAGACCCAATTGAGAAGGTGTACCCCGAGCCGCTGTGCCTCGGGTATGTTGGGGGGAGGGCACAGGGAGCTGAAAAGCCCTGGGGGAGGGCAAGAGTCTGAGGGATCTGTCCAGGAGGTGGCCATCCCACGTGGGCATTGGGCCAGGCCTTGGAATGGCCGCTGCTTTGGCCTGTCCACACCTGCCAGGCCACTCGTCTTCATGAAGCCAGCCATGAGCCTCCAGACACCACAGGAGCTGGCATTTGACCCTCTGGGGACTGGGACTCATTAGAGGAAAGAAAAAGGGCAGGCGAGTGAGCAGGAGGGGGCGCAGGCTGTGGATGGGTGGTGGAGGACTGGGCGCTCCTCCGGCTGGGTCTCTGCAATGAGGAAGTTCTCTGCAGCTCGTTTCCTTTCCCTCACTGAGCGCCTGAAACAGGAAGTCAGTCAGTAAGCTGGTGGCAGCAGCTGGGGCAACAGAGAGGGGACAGACGGCAAGTGGCCGTGCAGGGGCCTCACTCCCCTTGGTGTCGGTCCTGGGGGTGGCCGCCGGTCCGGCCCGAGGAGGTCCACGCCCGAAATGGTCCCGTGCTGGAACCATGGCAACATTACCCGCTCCAAGGCAGAGGAGCTGCTCTCCAGGACAGGCAAGGATGGGAGCTTCCTCGTGCGTGCCAGCGAGTCCATCTCCCGGGCCTACGCGCTCTGTGTGCTGTAAGTATGGTGTTCTCTCCGCCCGGGCCCTCCTCCGGGGCCTGGCCTCTTCTGCCCGGGCACAGAGATGCAGAGGTGTCACTCAGAGAAGGGAGGCCAGCCGGGGCCTAGCCAGGGGCCCGGCACTGAGACGGGTGATATCGTGTCACCGGACAGAGTGACTTGCCTTGCACACTGCCTGGGTTTGTTGGTGAGCCTAGGTGAGGTTTCCTGGGTCTTGCAGGCCTGGGAGTTTGGGTTTTGCCATGTTAGAGCTCTCCAGAGCCACTCTGAGGCCTGGTCACACACTCCGGCTGGCCATAAGCTGTGGTGCCAGGGGGTCCTCAGGGCCTGGGGTCAGGAGAAGGGGTCGGGGCTCTTTGTGGCCTGCGAAGCTCAGGGCTCCATGGTGGTGGGTGTGTCAGAAAACAGTTCGGTGTTGGTCAGAGATGTCCAGTGTGCAAATCCTCATGTAAGAGCAGATGTGGCAAGGGGGACTCTTCCCATGCCAGGTTTCGAGTCCCTGCAGGAAGTTGTTGTTGGGAGAACCATGAATATGGGGTGGGTTCACTGAAGAAAGGACTTTCAGTTCACGCAGAAGTGGCATTCTGGGCCGAGAGCAGAGGAAGTCAGCACCACAGGCAGTTTTATCCTCACGACAACCTGTAGTGCGGGTCCTGTTATCACCCCACTTTGCAGATGAGGAGACTGAGGCGCAGACAGGTTAAATGAGTGACAACAGTCAAATCCAAGGCATCTGCTCCCAGAGGCCCCCAGGCAACCAGACTTCTGCCACCCCACTCCTGCCCGTCAAGCTGAGTGTGAGGATAGATTCCAGGTGATAGCAAGAGAGCCAGAATGTTTACAAGGGTCAGCTGGCAACACTTAGAAAATAACCCAGGTTCACAGCTGACCTGCTGGCTTGAGCTCTGACTGCGTCAGAGGGCCCACCTCCCAAGGCCAGCTTCCTGCACCGCCCCCACACACACACTCAGGGGAAGGGACACAGGCCTGGACTTCCCCACAGGCACTGCCCCCAGGGGGACCCACCAACGGGGCTTTGGAAAGAGTAAAGAGATTCTGAGCCGACTCCACTCAGCCCAGGTGGATTTCTCCCCTGCCCCAGCGGGCCCTGCATCCAAAGCTGATTCATTAGGTGTTTGCTGTATGCCAGCCTCCTGCAGAGAGCTTCCAAGGCACCTGCCAGTTAACAGGCATGGCAGCCCTTTAACGAGGAGCTGTGGCTGTGCTCAGGCATATGGATGGAGGGTCCCTCTGACTCCAAACTGGGAGCATCGTGGCCCATCAGAGCCAGAGCTAGGACCAGAAGCCTTGGGAACCTCTCATCCGACAGCCCCTGAATTTGCAGGTGAGCAGATGGAGCTCAGAGACCTGGAGTCCTTTGTGCACGCTGCCCATTGGCTGGCAGCAAACTGGGATTCAGTCCAGATTTCTGGAATTCACTCTCCTTCCCTCCCTCCCCTCCCCTGCACTGAGTTACTCTCAGACCTGTGGCAGATGGGCGTGGCCTACACCTTAGGAAGGGGGCCCATGCTGCCTGCAGATGTCCACCACCCTCTAAGCCCAGGCCTGGACTCCTCGTCAGTCTCCCATCCTCAAGGCCCTGACACCAGGGCCCCTTGGCCAGGCCTTCCCTCCCAGCCCAGGGCTCCCCTTTTCCTCTGCTCTGTGGGTGAAGCCACACTTCCTGCGGGCTCAGGAGCCACTGTAAGCTGGGGAATACCACGGACCACCAACTTCCCCAAAACCTGGGCCACCTCATTTTGCTGCTACCCTTAATTTTGCTAATTAAGATTTAAAAACTCAGTGACAACTAACTGCCACCTTCCAACAGCTCATTTCATGAAAGAAAGCATCCTTTAACACCAAAGAGGCAAAAAAATAATAATAATAAAATCAAATAGATTTAAATTCTTTTAAATCAAATAGCTTTAACTTCCTGAAAAACAAACTCCACCACTCTTATTTTCTCTGTTCCCTGTGGACCGGTCGGTGGAAAGCTCGCCCCACGCCGTCTTTGGTCTATGGCCTGGTGTTGGGAATCCTGATGGATGAAGAGCAGCTGGGCTTTCCTCCATTTCAGAAGTGGCAGACTTCAGCCCTCTGCTATCTCTCTGGAAGTCAGCCAGGTGCAGGGACCCTGCGTGGTGTGGCTTGGGGTCAGGGCAGTTTAAAAACCTTGCTCTAAAAGTGAGCCAGGACTGCTGAAGGAAGCCACAAAGATGTTCCCCCCTGCTCTAGAAATAGCCATATGGAAAAGACCTCACAGCCCAGGGTGCCCACACCTTATCCTGCCTGGGCCCCAGGGGCCAGAGCTTCCTCCTGCTCCCCTCTGGTAAGTGAGGGGACAGCAGGAGTCCATCTGATGGTTTAGGCGGCTGTGTGTGGAGCTCCAGGAACTAAATGTAGCTTCCTTGGACACGCTCAGTAATGAAGACAGGATTTGACTATTTAAATGGAACCAGGAAGGGGGGTGAGGGGGACACTAAAAGACAAGGCTGCAATTCAGTGCTGCCCAGGTGACTTGAGTACACATTCACCCAGGTCTAGGAAACCCGCATTTTCTCTCAAGAGCCAGCCCTGCCACCTGCCACTGGGCAGGAAAGCTCAGATCTGTCCTTAGCCACTCAGAAGCCTTGCTTTAGGGGGACCCTAGAGGCCTGTTTTGGGGTACAGTAAACTGGAGGGAGAAGACCCCAGGAAGCTGATCACATGGCTGCACAGGGTTTGAGAGGGGTTGGGAACAGGCTGGAGAGGGGACCCCTATGATGGAGTCACAGATGTGACACAGAGAGGGCCTGGGAGGTCCAAAGATCCAGGAAGTGAAACACCGTTTCCTGAGGTGTGAACGGGTGTGACATAATCCTCTTCTGTCCCTCCAATCTTTGTGCAAAGCTTCAGTCAAGGTGACACTGCTCATTAACTACTGTTGTGCAAATGCAAAGAAAAGCACTGGCTTTCGTATCTGGTATTAACGGAAAGTGGGCAGGAATGCTGGCACAGACAGTAGCCAGGAGCCAGGGCTGGAGAACCTCGGGTTCCTGAAATCTGCTTTCCGTAAGAGTTTGTGCCTGACCGGGAGGGAATGGAGGCCCCGAAAGCCGACCTAGTTAGTGGGTTCGTGGTATCCTCGATGTGAAGTGACTCATAACAAGCTCGGTCACGTCGAGTGTCTCCAGGTTTTCTGTGTCCGTGCCCAACACCCAAAGCAGTTTTTCCAGCCAAGGTTTCGCAAGCTTGCCTACCTGACAGGTTAAACTCACCTGTGCGTAGCCGTCACCGCTTCTCCACTGAATGGTCCCATCTCCTGGAGCGTGAACCCAAGGGTGGTGATGAGATGTGGTCCTCCTAGCCACGCCCTCCTCTTTGGCCCAGTGATGGAGTGAGAGGAGGTCCACTCTCCCTCCCTAATTCACGCCACATGACGCAGTCCTTAGGAGAAGCCCTCTGTGCTTGCCTAGGTCTGATGTGAGTTCTAGCATCTGCGAGACGCTAGCCTCCTTATGCCCACACAGCTTCCTCATTGGTGAAACGCCTACTTGTTGGGTTAACTTTTTTTACTGAGGTATAATTCACATCCCATAAAATCACTCCTGTACAGTGTACAATTCCGTGATGTTTAGTACATGCATAATGCTGTACAACCATCACCACTAATTCCAGAACATTTTCATCACCCCCCCCAGAAAACCCTGGCCCATTACTTACTGGTCATTCCCTATTCTCCCTCCTCCCAACCCCTGGAAACCAGTAGTCTACTTTCTGTCTCCAACCACTTGCCTATTCTGGATGTTTCATATTAGTAGAATCAAACGAGATGTGGCCTTTTGTGTCTGGCTTTTTCCACCTAACATAATGTTTTCAAGATTCATCCAGGTTGTACCACGAACCGTCCCTTTTTATGGCTGAATAATAATAGCCGATTGTATGGATACACCACACTTTATTTGTCCTTTCATCAGTTGATGAACATTTGGGTTGTTTCTATGTTTTGGCTACTGTGAATAATGCTGCTGTGAAATTCATGTCCAAGTTCTTGTACGGACATATGTTGTCTGTTGTCTTGGGTGGAACCGCTGGGTCATATGGTAACTATGGTTATCGTTCTGAGGGCATGTCGTACTGTTTTACCTTTGCAGCAGCAGTGTATGAGGGTTCTAATTTTTCCATGTCCTCACCAATACTTGTTATTATTTTTTTGATAATAACCATCCTAGTGGGTGTGAGCTGGCATCTTGTGACTTTGATTTGCATTTACCTAATGATGAACGATGTTGAGCATCTTTTCGTGTGCTTATTGGCCATTTGCACCTCTTCGTTGAAGAAATGTCTATTGATATTCTTGGCCCGTTTAAAAAATTGAGCCATTTGCCTTTCTGTTGTCACTGGATGATTGAGAGGATAAAATGGGAGAATGTGGGCAACGTGTATGACCCAGGGCGAACCCATGGTAAGCATGTACTGAATGCTGGCCATTATTTTTTACAAGCTATAAAGTGAGCAGTGACATCTCGTAAGCAGAGGAGCCTAGGGCCCATCTGTGAAGAAAATTCCACAGAAGGAAAGAGGAGCGCAGAGGCAGTGTCACTTCTGGAACTTCCTGGAGGCCTGAAAGAGCCTTCCGGAGACTGTGAGCTGTCATGTGGGCCTCCTCAGAGGAAGTGCTCAAAGAGATGAGGCAGGAAGAGGACTTGAATGACGCACGAGTGGCCGGTGGCGGCCGGGGCCGGGGTTGAGTGGCTGGAAGCCTGAGGAAGAGAGGGGTCTGGAGCACGTATGCTAGGAAGAACCACTGAATGAAGCCAGACAGAATGAAGATAAAGTTGACATGAAATGGAGGCCGTCTTAAGAGGACTAGTTCCAGTTTAGGAGAAAGATACTGAGAGCACTAAAGCCCTAAGGCTCTGAGAAGGAGCACAGTGTGTGGATAAGGTAGGGGTCAGGCCCTGGGGCACTGGGGAGCAGCAGCCTGCACCCTCTCCTGCTCATTCCTTGCTCCCTAAAGTAGGAAAGCATTGTATTTACAAGTACCAGAACCTAAGCAGTTTCGGTTCAATTACTTATTATAAATAACACCAGACAGGGTGATATATACTGGAGGTGCCAAAAAAATGTATACAAGTGGACACTTTGTTCAGTGTTGCTCAAGCAGTAGTTCATTGTAATCAGAAGTGTCTGGACGCTGATGGTAACCGCTTTGAGCACCTCTTGTAATTGCAGAAGTCAAACGTGACTTGTATTCATCTTTTGTTATCGGTATATATTGAGTATTACAATTTTAATGCAGTTTTCCTCTCTTAAAATGTGTATACATTTATTTGGCACACTCTGTATATATATATCATACACATATATGATATATTGATATATATATATCATAATATATATATATAATATCTCCTATATATATGATCTCCATTTTATGTATTTAATTTTTGTCAGCATTTTCTAGCTGCATTGGCATTTTCCCATTTAGTGAAAATTTCTTCCTAAGTATCCTATTTAATGGATGCACAAATTTCTATTACATGATGGACCATAATTTGTGAAATATCAGACATTTAAGTTATTGACAGTGTTTTGTTGTTATAAATATGAAGGTGATAAACATCTTTCTGCGGAAACGTGACATTTCTGTTATAGATTCCCAGGGGTGGAATTACTGGGTCAGAGGATCCAGCATTTTTAAGGCTCGGGATACAGAATGACAAATTGCTTTCCAGAAACTTTGTTCCAATTTATGCTCCCAGAAGCAGTACAAAAGAGTGCCCAGCTCATTCCAGTATCCCTAGTTTGAATATTTTCATTTTAAAAAAACACCCTTCCGTTGCCAAGTAAAAGGTGGTCGCTTTCTGTTCAGCTTGATTTACATTTCTTGATTGCAGTCGAGCTAAATCTGTTTGACAGGGTTACTGTCCTTCGTCATTCCTCTTTTTGTGGGTCATCTGTTCCATTGTCTTTGCCATTTTTCTTTTGAAGCTGCAATTGTTTCAATCGATTTGCACGAATTCCTTATATCACATTTATTGCAAATATTTTCACTGCGGTTTGTCTTTAAACATTGTGATTTTTTTTTTGACATCCAGAGACTGTAAATTTTTGTAAGGTCTATCAACCTTTTCCTTTTGTGATGTTTCCCCCTTCGCTTTTCGATTTCTCTGTACACAAAAATTCGGTCCTGTTTCTTCCTGCGGAAGGCAGGCGGATTGGGACGGGGCGTCTGGAGCTTCATGGACGTGGGCCAAGGGTGACTCTGCTGTCCAAGATCCAGCAGGTCACCTAATTTCACAAGGCCTTGTTTCCTCATCTGAAAACCAGGACTAAGAAGAATACTTACTTAGGAGTCGTGTTAGTTGGATGGAATGAAAAGTGTGTATCACGTGCTTAGCATAGGATTTGGCAAAAACATATGGAGAGATTATAGGTTTGACTATAGGTTTTGTTGTTATTTTACATTGAACACATTAATCTTTCTGGAATTAATTTAATGAATGATGTAAGACAAAGATTTATGTGTAGTTTTCTTAAGTAACCATCTTTCTCAAAACCTCTTACTGAATAATTAATGTTTTCCCTTTGTGACTCTTCTTTTACCATATACTAAGTGTGTGCGTGTGTGTGTGTGTGTGTGTGTGTGTTTTAAGAGTTTATTTGAGCCAAACTGAAAACACATGCCAGGGACCCAGATCTCAAATGCTCCTATAAAGTCTTACACATCTCTTTCTCGACTGTTTACCCCGTTCCATGTATGTCTGCCTTTCTTACTCCAATATCATACGACATGCATTACCACACTTTCATAAACTGTTTTATTTTAGGATTTACATATCTATTGTTTTCAAATAATCTTTCAGGTGAAACCAGTAATCATTTTGTCAGGTTTGAAAAAATACTATTGAGACTTTGATTGGAATTACATGAAGTCCATAACATAACTTGTGAACATGGACATTTTAGTATTGTTCAGTCTTAACAATAAATATAGCTATCTCTATTATTTTAAATTTTATAATTTTCTTCATATAGATCCTGCAAATTTCCTGTTATGCTTACTTCTGATTATTTTATAGTCTTATTACTGTTGTGAACAATATCTTTTGCCCTACAGTTACCCTTTTGTGGTAACAACATACAGGGAAGTTATAGATTTTATATGTCACCTTTTTTTTCTGTTACTTTATTCACTCTTCATTATTTCCAATTGTTTTGCATTTGCTTCTCTTGTATTTTCCTGATAGACAGTCATATCATGTACAAATTAGGATCATTTTTTGGTCTCCTTTCCAAATACTTCTCTTATTCAGATTTCATAACTTATTACATTGGCCGATACTGCTAAAATACTACAGTGGAGGATATTGGAAAGAGAAAATGTCTACCTTGGGGAGGAGTGCTGTGAGAATCCAACATGACACTACCTGGAAAGGGCGTAATGATGATAGGCATTGGGGTGGTGATGCAGCCTGGGGCCAGTGACCATGAGAAGCCGTTCCCACTCCTGGACATAAAGAGGCAGGAGACAGGGCCTGTGTCACTAGGCCATTGCCTTGAGCTGTGGTCTCCAGTGGAGGAACTCGGTCACTGCTGACCTGTGGTAGGCAGAGTGGGGTCGGGGGAACAAATACCTTCATCCCATCCTCCTAGCGCTCTGCCCGTGCCTCCCATTGGCCAAATCTGGATGAAGCAACTCAGGAGCAGCCTCCTGGACACAAGACAGGTGGAGGTGGATAGAGAGTGAGTCTAGTTGGGGCACAAGCGGAGCTGGGGTGGGGGGGGAGGCAAAAGGGGAATGTCCAGCTCACTTGTATTTTTTTGGTTTCCTTTATTCTATTTGCCAGAGGGTTGCCTATTCAATTTTCTGCTTTTCAAGTAATGTGTTCTTAGATTTATTTACCTGTTCTGTGTTTTTACTTTTATACTAAAAAGTATTTGTACTTTCAGGAACCCCCGCTGTATGTATGGTTGAGGACAGAGATCCGCCTTCTATATTTCTCTTTTCTCCCATGTAAAATCTGTCTTCTTCTGTAGTGACTTTCTCGAGTTTGCCTTCTTCCTCATTACCTTTCTCCAGGATGTCAGCTCTTTACTAACTCTCTTGTGTTTAAGCCACTTCGAGAACTCCACGTGTTTCATTTCTGATCAGTTTTCCTTGTCTCTTGTTGCTCAGTTTTCACAACTGATTTTCCCAGTTTCAGAGATGCAGTTATCTCTTAAGTCTTACTGGTTTACAAATCAGACTTCCCCAGAATGTCTTTTTTTTCTCTTTTTTCTTTTTTGCAACGATTCTATGTACCATGGACGTAACACCTTTGAGTCGTTAGAAAAACAGTGCTCCCATCTCTTGGTTAGCAACATGTTTTCCTAGGTCTGGTGATTTTTCTTTTCTGACAAAGAATTGTCAGGAAAAATTGGATCAGATTCTTTTGGAGATCAGAGTGGGTTTCTACCCCAATCCTCTTCCCAAACAAAAAAGGACCAACGGGGATGGGGGTGCGAGCCCCCCAACATCCAACTGATGGGGGTAAGGCTCTGTTCTGGTGCATGGATAGGTGGGCTTCCTCCCAGGGGTCTCATGCAAGAAATGACCCGCTGGACCCCCAGGCTGCTGGGGCGGTGTGCTCAGCAGGCCCGCTGCAGCAGTCTGGCTGCCTCATCTCCACCTCTCACTTGGCCCCGGTGCCTCCTCCTTTCTTTCTTCTGAGCTAAAGGCCTCTTTTCATTTATTCATTTTCCTACTCTCTTTAGCTGGGATTCTTTGGGGTCTTGGTGGTGAATGGTGAACACCCTTGGTTCCTGGGGCAGACGTATGTTTTCTCTTGCTTCTACATTCGTCCAATGTAGAGTGCTTTTTGAATGCAGTTTCCAGCCCTTGTGCTCCTGCCTCATCTTGTCCAGAAGTCCACAAAACTTAAACAAGAAAAAAAGAGAAAACATGTACAAACTTTAGAAATTAGGAATGATATATAACGTGTTACCAAGGGATTAAATACACAATTATAGTAGAATGCTAAGCTTATCAGCAGAGTGAGACAGAGAACCTGATGAGGTTTTTGAATTTCAGAGAATGATCTCCCTCTCTCTCTCTCTCTCTCTCTCTCTCTCTCTCTCTCTGTCTCTCTCTCTCTCTCTTTCTCTCTCTGTCATTCACCATGGTAAAACCTCTTTCTGGGCATGCTTGTCTGTGTTTATTTGGCTAGGAATAGTCATACAGAAATACTTTTTTTACTGAGGTATAGTTGACAGTGACATTATATTAGTTTCATGTTATATATTTTACAACATAATAATTCACTATTTGTATACGTTGCAAGAATATCTAGTTAACATCTATCACCACACATAGTTACAAAAAAATTTTATCTTGTCATGAAGACATTTAAGATCTACTCTCTTAGCAACTTTCAAATAAGCAGATACAGTATCGTTAACTATAGTCACCATACATCCCCGTGACTTCTGTGATATTTATCTGAGAGAATAAATAAAACACCACCACGTTTCTTCCTTCTTCCATCTGCTTGTCCTCTTACAGGGGAGTAAAACTGTATTAGGACTGATCTGGAAATGCCCTTCCCAGGGGAAGCATCTTCCTGCCTCTTCCTTTCCTCCTTGCTTACAGAGTGTGTGTAGGCGCCTGTTGTCACCAGTGCCGTCCACTGCCACATGGAAAGCTTGCTCTAAGCCCCACTTCCTTTGAGAGCGGTGCTCTCTCATTTGGTACCAGAATACGCACTGCGGGCCTAGCGCCATCTTACCCTGGGTCTCTAGGGGGAGTGTTCCTAGCACAACTCCCTGGAAATACCACCCAGTCATTGGAAGGAGTAGCCACTGAGGACCAGTGTTAGAATCTTACATTGTGATTGAATCACCACAGAGAGCTGGCAAGGGCTGCATGGGACCCACGGCGCCCAGAGACCAATGAGCGAGTTGTCTGGATCATGTGACAGTGCAGTCGTTGTCAGAGATGAGTGAGTTGTGAAATCTTCACTGTAAACATCTGACATGTAAGATGGTGTGTGTGTGTTATGTATCTGTATATGCACAGGTATGTTTACGTACCCATGTGCGTTCTGTGTGTGTACAGGTATGTGTATGCGTATAAGAGCAAGGGACGTGCAGCTGCCAGGGAGGAGGAAGGCTGAGTGAGGTGTCCCCACCCGCTCCTCCCTGCTGAGCCCCCAGCACCCCATGGCATGCAGTGTGGAATGACTACTCTCTCATGGGTTGTGTGTGGCAGGGAAGATGGCGATGGCCACATTTTCCTTTGAAGATCTTAACAGATTCAAGCCCAGGGACGACGTATCTGCCCCATGCACTGGGGGTCCTGCCATGTTCCTGTCAAGGGCAAAGTGTCCTCTCTTCTTACTGCACTTGCTTTTGAATTCTCATCTATTTGAGTAACATGGAGCTGTTTCTTTGTTTCAGTATTTCTAGAACATCTTTGAAAAAGTCACAAAGGCTTCCTGTTCTGTGTGGCTGTCTCTGTCCCACTCCATGTGACTCTGTATTCTTTCTGTGTACAAACTGATGTTTTGGCCCTGCTCCACCTTTTCCACAAATTAGCTGCCCTCAGCCAAATAAGAGACTGTCTGTGCTCTGCCCTCATTTGCATATCTGCTAAAGGAAGTGTCACCAGACCTAGCAGTGAACGATAAGAGCACAGAAGGGTTCCAGCTATACTCAGGCACTTGTCTGGTAGGCTCTGCAAATGGGCTTTGAGGCTGGAGGTAAGGGGGCTGTTATCTCTGTTTCCCAGGACATCTCCAGGTGAGATGGCACTGAACTAGAGAGTCACCCTTGTCATCTCTGATAGAAGCCAATTGTGGTGTCAATTCAGGCTCTGGCGAATAGGACAGGGAGTGGAAAGATGGGAATTAAATGGATGCGAGGAAGAGAGAAAAAGAGACTTTCCTACGAGAAATGAAGAGAAGTGTGGAAATGAAATTCCCACAACGTTCTCCAAAACTCTCTTTAAATGTCTATCGATTCCAAAGCCATTAAAGATTGTAAAATTGACCACATAAAATTGTAAAACTTCTATCCAGCTTAAAAACCAAACAAAAATCCCCCCAAAATCAATAAACACTGTTAAAAATAAATAATTCGAAACTATATTATAGTAGCTATCAGTCTCACAAATAAACAGGCAAAAGATTTTAGAAAATGTGAGCCCAAGACATGAAAAAGGAATTCACAGAAAAAGAAATACAAATAGTGAAATACGTGAAAACATGTTCAATCTTTCTCATAAAGAAAGGCAAAGCAAGCTATAATTTTTCTTTCGCCTCTCAGATTTGCAAAGATTAAAATGTCTGATAACAGCCAGTTGGCAGGGTGTGGGGAAGTCGACACTTTCATATCCGGTTAAGAGGAGAAAAAAGTGACACAACCTCATTAGAAGGCAACGGTTAGTCTCTATCAAAATATAAAGTGGACATGTCCTTTAGACCAGCTGCTCTCCTTCTAATGATTGAGCCATCATCACTAATCAGCGTCAGCAGGGATGGTGTTTAATGTGTCCGGGCTCTGCGCTAAATGCTTTTCCTATGTTAATTCACTCAGTCTGCCGAACCACAGGGTCGCCAGCACGTCAACCTTGTCCCCATTTTACTGATGGGGAAACTAAAACTATGAACTCGCCAACGTACGCAAGATATAGGAACAGAGATGTTCACGGCGGCACTATTTATAATAGTAAAAAGTTAAAAATAACTATCTGTCATCATCATGGTCAAATAAATGAGTGTACACCCTCAAGGTAGAACATGACTTAAGAAGGCCTCTAAGATATTTGTTCGGTCAAAAAAGCAAATTTCCAAACAGAGTATGCAGTATGATTTGCATACTAAGTTATTTGCACTTAGAAAAACATGCATAGGTCAGTTTGTGTGCATGTTTTAAAGTCCTGGAATGATGTACAAAAGTAAGTCTAAGAAATAGTAAATCGAAGAAGCGGGGAAAGAACACATTTGTTTTTCATTTTGTATCTTTGTCTATGGTCTTAAAGTTTGTAAAGTCGCGTACAATTTTAAAATCTAGGTAAACAAAAACACATATAAATGCTTCATGAAGTGCCAGGCACACAGGATGGGCTATAAATAAGTAAAGTTTTTATAATGAAGCACTCATTGTCTTGGTCACAAACACAAAAGAAGTATCTGTGAGCTGGAGTGTGACCCCTGCCTACGGGTTCAGCAGGGCTGGGCAGGTTTTCGAGGTTCATGAGGATCCCAGATAGAGGAAATGGGGGGAGAGTATGGTGGGTGAGAGAACAGACCAGCAGTTTCAGCTAAGAGTGTGAGACCCAGATAGCGTCCCTTGGAACTCCTTCTGCCTCTGGGCTCAGCAGCGGAGCCAATGGACTTTTATGGTTGTCTGCTGCCACCAGGCTCTCTGTGGGCGGGGTCACCAGCTGGACCACCCACCACTGGGCAGACTTGACACCTCCCCTTCCTCTCAAAAGTTTTAGGAAAGTGCAAAGTAGCTCCTCCTTCTCCTCCTCACCTTGGGAACCGAAGGAAGGTGGAGCTTCTAGAAGGAGAAGAGAATCCAGGGCCCCAGTGTTTTCCTCCATAGAAGCAACCCTAAGGCTCAGTGACCAGCTGCTGGGAAAATAGAGGTCTCTGACGAGATGGAGGCTGACATTTGGGAGAATGAAGCTAAGGGGCAAAGTCTTCAGGGTAGGAAGGCATAGGAGTGAGGGGAGCTCAGCAGAAGGGAGACACACCCCAGAGTTGAACGAGCCTCACCGTGGCCACAGCGGCCGTCTGTGGCTGTGTCCGACACCCCTTTGGTATGTCCCCACCTTGCTCAGTCCCCCTAGAGCGTATTTCTGTTGGAAACACCCCCTCTGTCTGTTTTTTTGGCCAACATGCCAGCCAGAGGTGGAGGAAGCCCTTCTAGCTGGCAGACTCCTTTAGATCAAACCACAACGCTGTCATGCGGTGATGTGAATCACATCCCAAAAGAACCCACCCACGTTTTCCTGAGGTTCCCTGCAAGCTGACAGGGTGGGGAAAGGGGCAGGCTGCAGGACCACTTGCTGTCAGAGCCAATGTCCACCTCAGAACAGTTAGCTCCAAAGTTCAGAGACTTCACGCTCAGATTCCTCGAACCATGTCAGGAACTCTTGTCATTTCAGCTACCAGAAAAATGTTCCTGCAGGGGTTCTAATATCCTCTTTGGTCTGTTTCAGGTATCGGAATTGTGTTTACACTTATAGGATTCTGCCCAACGAAGATGATAAATTCACCGTTCAGGTAAGACCTTTATAAACCTAGAAATACAACCCTGACTGGAGCCTATATTGGCAGAGAAAGAGTGAAAAGAGGGAGAAGAGAACAAGCACATGTCCAGCTCACCTAGACAGAAAGTCCTGGCTGAGCCCATCTTTCTTCTAGAAGTGCACACGTGGGGTGGCTTAGCGAGTAAACTGTGACCCTGCAAAGTGACCGTGCTCTGTGACGTGATAGAGCAGACATGCCAGACGTTATTTGTGCTCATGGGTGTGAAGAGGAAACGATGGTGAAGAGGAATGCTCAGAGATGAAGGAAAGTGACTGTGGCTCATCTGTTACTTTCTTCAGTGCGCTCAGAAGAGTGAGAATCAATAGACCAGGAAGGAGAGAAGGAAGGGAACTTGCAGGAAAACAAACCATATTTTCTGTGGGGCTAGAGGTTTGCCCCAAGGATGGGCTCAAAACAGTACCTTTCTATTTGTAGAAATGGGTTCCGTCAAAGGCTGCTGCTCATGGTTTCAGATTGTATCACATACACTCCAAATGTGTAAAACTTGCCATTAAAGAAAAACCACCTCGCTAGTCCAAATCTGGGAAGACCACCCTATGCACAGTCTGCGTGACAAACAGCACAGGCTTTGTGCCACCACAGTGCATGACAATTTAGTGATGTGGAGGCCAGGGCAGCTATTTTTATCTGGCTGCGTTAAGGGAGCATGGGGGGCTGGACAGAACAAAGGAGGTGACACACCCATTGTCCTCACTGGGGGCAGAGGAGTCCTGCTCAGTTCTCTGGCCTGTGGTGAGAAGCACTGGCAGGCGAGGTTCACCTGTGTGGCAAGGAGAACAGGCAGGAGAGACAGAGGTTGGGACACGATGGCACAGAGGAGCAGTGACAGGATCTGTGGGGTTTAGTTGAAAAGATAGTAGAAGTGGAAGGGGAGATGTGGGGCACAATCTCTGATTCCAGAACCTGAAGGGATCGATGCATTTTGTGCAGGACAGAGCTGGACTCAAGGGCAGAACAACAGGCAGGCCCCTGGGGCACAAGTCACTGGAAATACGTCAAGAGGGAGAAGCGATGGAGTAGAATGCCGCTGGGGAGACTAGTTATGGGGATCAAAGGAATCACTTCAATGAACCACTGGGGACAAAGAGTAAGACCTTGAGGGGCATACTTGAGCCAACATAGGTGCTCACAAAGCTGTCTTGTCAGGAGGCTGGGGATGTTTGCGGCAGGGTTTCAATGGGAGATGCAAAACTTGGGCTCAAGTGGAACCGCTCCACCCCATGGAGGTCAGGCTGGGTGTTGCTTCAGGCTTCTTGATCCCTCCCATACGTGAATCTGCACCAATCTCTAAAAAATATCCACTTGAATGTTTTTAGCTAGTCTGGGCCACCCACATGTCCCGATCTGGTCACCAGGAACAAATGTTGGCACACCTGGTACAAGACTGTACTTTGAAGTACTTGGTGGCTGCTTATCATTAAAATGGTTGTCTCCTCACCTGCCAGGGATGTGGCCACCAAGGGGAGGCCAGTGTGGGGCAGGCAGTCGGCCTCAACGCCCTTTACAGTTTTTTCCAAGTCTAGTACTGCGTGAACTTTCTTGCCTGGGTTGGCATCCTTGGTAGGTGGTTTGCTGAAAGGAGTCTGAACTCTCTTAAGTTAAAAGTTTGTCAATGGTTTGATCTTTTTTCCCCTTGTGGTTTCTTGTATCCCTTCAAAGTGAAGAAGACTTTAAGTATGACTAGGCCTTAAGCTGGAAAAGACATGACTTTGTGGCTTCTTATGTAGTTTGTACCCATGGCTTGTAGCTGTATAGACTGTCTAGCATCTGCCCCCTCTCCCCTTCACACTCTTGCTGTTGTGGTATTGTGAAGTACTGGAGGTCCTACAGGTATCTCCAAGCTGATGATTGTGAAGCAGCTTCAGAATCAGGGGGCATCATCAGGTTTGGGCGGGTCGTGAAGACCAGAAACAGACTTTGACTAACTCATGTAAGAGGTGGGCCTTTGTGGAGATGCACAGGGCAAGGAAGGAGAAGGCCTGGGAACTGGGACCAGAAGGGCTTGGGGCCCTACACCCCAGGTGCTACCTGCTACAACTCAGTCTTTCTCTGTGGGTCTGCTCTTCTCCTACAAACAGGCTCACTTCTCAGTTCCCAGTCCCAAGAGGGAATCTGGTTGTCTCAGCCACCAACGGCTTTTTCTGTCTGGGCCACTCAGGGGTGCTTTCTCTGCATGGGCCACCTGTCTGTGTATAAATTGGCTGTGTTAGAACAGATGACTGCCCAGCACTCAGAGATGGGGGTAGAGGTGTAGGGAGAGAATGTGGTTATCTGAGGCTCAAGCTCAGCTGGGGCAATAGGCAGGCAGGTTCACAGAAGAGCTGTGGCCCTGCTGGGCATGTCTGCTCCTGACCCCAACCCTGGGCGTGTGGCCTCCTTTGTGGCCAAAATCAGGTAACCAGGTTATAGGGAGCTGCGGGGACTAGGCGGCCCAAGGAAGTTACCACCCCTAAGATATGCCTTACTATAAAAACACAATACCTTACTAAAATAATAAGAGGAGATGTTCACTGGGAGCAAATTAAAGCCAGCACACAATTAGATGAAGTCTGAGATCCAACAGAGCGCTAGCAGTTATTGACCACTTCTTATTTCCTCTTTTCATGTTGAGGCAAAACCTCATACTCTTTTCTGAGCTTACCCACAGTTTCTAAATAACTCATTGCTTACATCTCAGTCTCTTTAGTGCCCCCAGAACATGAGGCTCCCAAAATAAGTATCTAGCCTGAAACATTGCCAAGTAAAGCACTGAGGGCTTTAATCGCTTTCTTATGTTAATTACCTTACCTCTTCTCTCTGGGGCTTTGGTCTTTTTGTCAGAACCAAAGAGACACTGCCTCTTTGTTCTCTGCAGAGCAACCTTGTGAAGTCAGTCCATGGTTTGTGGCCCGTGACAGCCCCATTTTGGTCAGGAAGAGGAGTGATCCTGGCACTTGGTGACTTTACTCTCTCTCCACCTTTTGCAAATTTATGAAAAATCAGAGATGAGAGGGAAGGATGTAAAGTGCAACTTCATTCAACTCCCGTGTTTTAAGTATGAATGTAGCCAAGGCCTGCAGAAGTTGGAGCTCACACCCAGTTCCCCAGACCTCCCCTTCTAAGCCTTCCTTCTTTGACCCCACAAAGTGTGTCCAAACCTGGCTGGGCACTGGATCCCCTGGGAAAGGATGGACTCTTCCCCAGGAAGACGAGGAGGCAGGGTGATGTCACCCCCTAAGGAGAGAGGCCTCTTTTCCTTTCCACAGTGTGGATACCATTTGATCACAAGTACATTTGGCCTTGTGGTAAATTATTGAAGTACCTGGAATACAGGCAGACCCCTCCCCTCTGTTCCCAGCTGGTTCAAGTCCAGAATTTGCTAGCTGTGTGGCCTTGGGTGAGGACATAACTCTGCTGGAAAGTAGACGTCACACATGTGCCTCCCAGTGCGTGTGTAAAGCACCCAGGCCCAGTGGGTTGCCAGCCTGGGGGAACTGCTGCCCTCACCATCACTGTCTTTATTCTTTGTGAGAAGGAGCAGATATCAATCAAAATGATCACTCTGCTAACCAACATAAGTCAGTTCCGCTTCATAAGTCAGGTCAAGTGAAGGAGGAAAGGAAAAATGGGGGAAAATGAGACAGAAAAAGAGGGAGAAACACCATGGAGGGAGAGGAGGGAAGGAAAGAACAAATGAAAGAGGGAAAAGGGAGACAGAGGAAAAGAGATAAGATAGAGGAAGAAAAAGGAAGAAAGAGGGAGGAATAGTGGTGGGTGTGGGTCAGGGGCAGTTCTGACAGAAGACTAGATGGGAATAGGTGTGGGGCAAAGGGATGTCAGAGAAGGAGGACAGAAGGAGGGCAGAGAAGGGGGGAAGCAGAGATGGCAGAGAAGGAGGACAGATATTGTGGTGACCAGACTTCCTCAACTCTGCATCTCAGACTGTGGATTCCCATGGCTCAGTCACCTTAGCAGCCCATGGAATTGTTAAGTAGTTGTTCAACAGCTGCTCTGACCCCCACACCCTGAGAAACTTCTGGACCTGAGTCACAGGTCCTCAAGGGTGGGCAGCGCTCTGAGGGTTGTGTGAGGCCAGAGAAAGGCAGGTCGGCTCAGCCCCTCAGGCCTGAGGTTCCCACCCCAAGAGAGTGGGTTTCTTGTAAAGCCCAAACTCCTTTCCTGACTGGGAAAGGGAAGTGACCCTGTGCTAAGGAATGCTGAGTCCAGGATTAGCTGTCTGGCTCCTGCTGCCTTTTGAAATGATCCTCTTCTCTGGGAGATAAGGAGGCATTTGAGGCAGTGCAAGCAGTCCTGATGGGCCAACTTCAGCATGAGTTGAGGGGAGGCCACAGGGTTCATGAGTGGACTTGTCACATGACTGGCTGCCCCAAACCCAATGCCACAGTCAAAGTTAATGGGACCCTTTGAGAAATGGGGCCCTGGAGTAAATGAGGCTCCATTCCTACAAGCCCTCAACTCTTGCTCTTTTTGTGACATCTTTCCTACCAAGAAGGATAAAACGGAAAGTAAAAACCACCCCTGGTCCCCAGTCACGTCAGTATTCCCTATGAACTTCCTGTCTTTTCTCACGGTGGAGATTGTATCCAGGATCCTCACTACTTAAGTCAAGACAAGAACACACACAGTTTTAATGCAAGTTTAGTTGAAGAAGGAATTTGAAACTCTGCCTCATAGATGCTTTCGGTATTCTTTCCTGATTTAGAAGAAAAGTTCAGTAGCTGGAGTCATTCTGGTGAGAGACTTAGGACTCAGTTCCTGATCCCTGATGGTGGCTGTCGCGTTACTATGGGCAGTGTGGCTTCTGGAGAGGGAAAACAAAACAACTTTCTAAAAGCTGTTCCGTCACAAGTGTCCGTGTGGGTAAACGGTTTGGCCATTGTTATTACTCTCAGGAAGAGGGTGGCAGCTCTTATTGTTCTGAGTGGTCACCAAGTGAGGTAAAGATTCCGTCTCAGCCACCGGCTGAAGGATGTGGCTCTAACACACACTTCCTGACATTGCACAAGAGGGAACAGAAAAGGTCCAGGCGACAGAAGCCATGCAGGGCCAGGGCCACCCTGCAGGACGCTGTGGCCATGTCGAGAACGGTGGGCCCGGCGGGCATCCACAGTGTCCAAATGGTCCCTTTGTGTCATGACTGCCATCTTCTAGAAGCCTGCATTTTTATTTTATTTTATCATTTTATTATACTACCTGTCATAGACCATGGACAGGTTTGTTTTCCAAGCTTCTGAGTATTTCAAAGCATCTTCCAGTTTCCGTTACATTCAAAAGGGAATTTGATGGAGATAACTTTCCTGGGGACCAAGTTTTCCTTCAAAATTCTACAGAGGTGTTGTTCTACTACCCTGAGAGAGTTAGTAATAAAATAGCCCCACTTACAATTCCAAGGCCAAGCTGGTACCAGTTCCATTATAAGGAACCAGATTTTTTTCTTTTTCTGATCTGAAGCCGGGGGGAATTCTTTTCTACCCCTGTCATCTTTCCTTTTGTTGATAGTTTCTGGAATGCATGCAGACTGTTCACTTTGCAAACTTGGGTCTTTCTTTTGGCTCAGAAGACTTTCCTTCTGTTTGGTCTTTGAGGATGTTTTTATCCCAGCTCTTCTGGTTTCCATTTGTCATCTATACCTCTCAATGATTGTCTTTACTTTCTTCCCCTCCCCTTGGCCATCTTGTCCCTGCTTCTTGTGCTCTGAGCCTCTGGTTCACCTTCTCTCAGGGCCCATTTCCTTTTTATTGCCCAAAGCAGAGCTCACCCAGGCCCACACCAGCTGTGGTTGGTTGGTTTAGAATGCGAGTGTAACCAATGAGATGTGAAGGGAAGTGTTCTGTGGGGCTTCTGGCAAAGCTTTATTTGTCTTAGAAAGAGATGCAAGAATGAAGCGGTCCTTTTCCTACCTCTGGAAGCTGTCATAGGATGCGATAGCTGGGGCTACTGCTGCCATCTTGTAACCAGGAGGGCAGGTAGCTGGAGAGTGAGGCGAATATGCAGGGGCGGGGCAGAAAGATGAAATAAATCTGGGTCCTCGATGATGCCACCAAATTAACGGAACAGAATTAACCAGCCTGGTCATTGCCCTGCCTCCAGACTTCCTGTTTCTGACATAATTGATTCTTTTTTTGTTCAAGTAACAGAATTAGGGTTTTCTGTTACCTGCAGCTAAAAATATCCTAGGTTGTGACGGTTTAAACTATCCTAGGGGAATTTCAAAGCAGAAAATGAACATTTTAAATTGAATGTCAAGTTCCATTGCACCCAAAGCCCACAAGCCATGGTCTGACACACAGTCTCTGACTCTCCCCTCTCTGAGCTGTGCGTGGCCTGCCCCACGTTATTGGGACCCATTCCCACCCCTCCTGGACATTCCCTGTGACGTGTCTCCGTGTCAAACATCCTGGGGTTCAATATCCCTTTCTCTAACTCTAACCAGAAAAAGCACAAACACCATGTTTTAACAATTACTTGCTTATTGCAGAATGGTTTAGCTTCTCCTCTCAACTACACCCTTCAAGGTCAGGATCTGGGTCTAACCTTCAGAAATGTAAGAGGCCAGTTAAATTTACCCAACAGAAGAGAATCTTTTCTCTAAGAAAACACCTCGCCCGAGAGGCCTTCCCTGATTACTCCATAAAAATACCTACCTGCCCCCTCCTGTGGCCCTGTAACCCCTTACCCTGCTTGATTTTCTTCATGGCACTTGTAACTATCTGACTTTATATGTTCATTACCGGATGTATTTATTGTCTGTCCTAGAACTGTTCCTGACATCTAGTGGGCACTGAATAAATATTTATTGAATGAATTAATTCTGGCTGCCCCTGTAAGAATCTAGAAAGAGCTGTAAGTTTCCCTTAAAACTATGACTTGTTGCACTTATCATTTCAGTTGGGTCTCCATGGTGTTCACCATATCTCTTGATTTTGATGCCTTGGCCAATTCCCTCTGTACGCTGGGCAGGGTGCTCTGGTCCATAGTCTTGATTTTGCTGTCACTTTCTCCCATGTGGATTTTCATTTCGCAAGTGAGTTTTTCACTTGGGTGCAAGCTTCATCTGGCTGGTCTCCCTCTTTAACCTATCCAGTTCCCCATGGTCTTTCTTGTGGGTTTTCACTCCAGGGTCATAAATGCCTTGCCTTTTTACATGCAGGCTTCCCAGGATGTTTTAAGAGTTCCTGCAGCAGCATTTTCAGAGAAAGCTTCCTCCGGGTCTTATTCTCCCCAGCCTCTGTTTCCTCCTCTGAAATACTGGGATAACAGCAGTACTTCTCACATAGGGAAGGTCCCAGGACCAAAGTGATGTTTTATGTGAAGCAATTATGGGAAGTGCCTGATATGTGACTCAATGAATGATCGTTTAACGGTCAATGCCTGCTCATTGGGCTTATGTCACCCCAGCTTTGAAGGGCTGGGAAAGAGTGAGGCAGGGGGTCAGGGCAGGGGCTAGTGCCTGGGGTCAGTAGGCAGCAATGACAGGGCCTTGAGGATACCAGAGAGGTCAGAGGGAGGGTCTCATAACTCCCACTGGGGCCCACCTCATCATCCCTTTTCCCCCCTGCTCCCACTTATCGAGCTCTTATTAAGAGCCAGACATTTGATATAAGTTTTTTAATCCTGTGAGGGGGGGTATTATCATTATTCTCATTTTAAAAACAAAGAAATTCAGGCTCAGATGGGAGGGATAACAATGTTTGCTTGGTTCATACTAGTCAGTGACAGACTAAGGATGTCATTTGACTTGCCATGCTTTGGCTTAAGGGTCAGGCCACTCTCCCCATCCTTGGCTTGGCCCACTGTCATGGAGATGCCCAGTAGCCTGGGCCCCCTGCTGGAAGGTAAGCACCAGGCTGAGTCTGATGCTGCTGCTGTGTTTGGATTCTGGCCTTTGCTTCGCCAATCACCAACGTGTGGCCCCAGCCATGGAACCAGGTGTGAATTGTATGGCATTGGAGCCACTGACCTTCCTGGAAAGGGCTCAAGATGACCCTGCTTTTAAGCTGAGCCCAGTCAGGGTTATAGCCGTGTGCCCTGACCATATTCCTTGATGCTTAGCATGACTCAGCTCAGAGAATCCCCACAGCCATCTGTTCATTTTCTCATTCATTCAGCAAATACTAGTTGGGCCCTGGGTACAATAGTCAACCTCAAAACATAGTCCCTGCCTTCAAGGGACGTTCAGTTGAGAACCAAAGACAAGCAGTGATCAAGATTATGCCCTGAACACTTGAACTATAGCTTGAAGTAGAGGTGTTTCAGGAACCTTCTACAGCAAAAGTAGCTTCCCTCAAAGGGGAGGAAACGAATGGCCCAGCCAATCCCTACAGAAAATCATCACTTCCCCACTTCTGTGGCACCCCTAACCATGAGGGGTGGTCTTTGGTCCTGTGTCTGTCCCCCCCCCAGTGAGCTGTGGGTGCCAGGCAACAAGAATGAGGGTCTCATTTGCCTAGAGCTGGGTTCATGACCATTCACTGAGTGAAAGGCCCAACTGACTTGGCTCGAGAGTGTGCTTTTATTTACCTCTCAGTGCTCACGAAACCTTTCGAGTTTAACCTTAAACCCCCAGTTCTTGGCAGAGGGGTACCCCATTTTGAGCAATCTCAGGGTAGAATAATCCAAATTTCTTCCCCAAATATTGAACTAATTGGTAGGCGATCGCTTAGTCATTTTTACAAAGAGATTCTCCACAAGAGAGTCGGGAGTTCCCAAAGTCCCTTCATTTCAGCTGCTCTGACTATCCAAGTCCAGAAACCCTGGGAGGCGACTGCCATCAGCATGTCTGCCTGCTTTCCGCCATATTTATGCTACCTCATGGCTTGGGGGGAAACAGTTCTGAAGTCTTGAAATGAAGAAATGTGTTTTCCAAAATCCAACGTCTCTGGCAAATATACACTCTTAAAGCCCTGAGAAGTGGCCTTCGCACCTCATACTGTGACCAGCACAAGACATGAGGACATAGTCCTAGGTTTAAAAGAAGGAAACCAGACATTGAAACAAGTAGATTTAAAGGTTACTCAGAAGTCTGCAAGAAAGACCATTAGCTGCTGGGGAAACCAGACAGTAGAATAGGTCTCTCTTCCTGGGAAGGCATCCAGGAGATAGTTCCTCCTATGAACATGAATCTCCTCCCTGCCCCAGGACCTTTGCACTTGCTCTGACCTCTGCCTAGGACGCTGTCTCCCCAGGTCACCACGTGGCTGACTGCCCCGATGTTACTCCCAGGTCTCCCCATCTAAAGTCATGCCCTGCTCCAATAGTCATTCTCCATAGTACTCCTGGTCTATTCTTTGTCAGCGCTTAACACCATCTGCAGTGGTAGGTATCCCCTGCTGCTCCTGCCACCATAGCGAATAACCATAAACAAGAGATTTAAAATCAGTAGAAATGTATTATCTTACAGCTCTGGGGGTTGGAAGTCCGAAATGGGCTTCACTGAACTAAAATCAGGTGTTGGCAGGACTGTGGTCCTTTCTGGAGGCTCAAGGGCAAATTTGTTTTCTTGCCTTTTCCAGTTTCTAGGAGCCACCTGCATCCCTTGGCCCCGGCCCATTTGTCCATCTTCAAAGCCAGCAATGGCTGGTCAGGACTTTTTCATCTCTCTGGTTGAGTCTCTCACCTCCTCTTTCCCCTATGAGGACCCTCAGGATTTGATTGGGTCCCCCTGAATAATTCAGGATAATCTTCCTATCTCAAGGTCAGTCTGTGACAACCTAATTCCCTCTGCATCTTGGTTCCCCAACTCCCTGTCACATAAGGTCTTCACAGGTTCCAGGGATCAGGACGTGGACATCCTTGAGGGATCATTGTGCTGCCCACCACAGTGACTATCTTGGTTCTTTATTGATTGCTTTGCAATCTGTCTCCACGAGGATGCTGTAAGGCCCATTTTGCTCACCACTGTGTCTGTGGTGGCTCCTAGAAGAGCACCTAGCACATAGTAGGTGCTCAATAAATATTTGCTAAATGATTGAATGGAGGGATAACTTTGTAATATGAAGGAGGAAAGAAAGGCCTCCATTTCTTTACCTCTGAAAGGAGGGCAGTGGACTGGAGACTTCCAAATGCCTTCGTGCTTTAAAATGCTATGATTTCTTCTGTAACAATTCCTTCTGTAACAATGACACCAACAAATAGAGGCGGGTGTTTGGGGCGGCTGTTTCATAATCTGCTCTGCGGTGTTGGGGCACAGTGGGTGCAGAAGGGACTGGATCTGGGATGAAGTGAGAGCAGCAGGGGAGTTTGGGGGCGAGCTGAGAGTTCATCAAGGGGCCGCCCCAGGCTTCCTTTCCCCCAAGGCAGCTCCTCTCCAGGCTGAGGGCTCAGAGCTTGTCTGCCAGCTGTCATTTCTGTCTCCGCCAGAGTACCTCCAGAGTTTCACAATAAGAAAAGAAGCAAGCTAGAAAGCATTCCGGGGATATGTAATTAAGGATAAAAATATCCCTCAGGCTCCTGCAGTGGGGAAATGGAGAAGGTTTCTGTTCCTAGGACAACTGGAAAGAATGGCCAGCAAGGCTTTTCATATTGATGAGCCTGGACAATTATAAATACATCTCTGTCCCACGATGTCCTATCTCGTGTGGTTCAGTTCTCGAAGGGGAGGGGTTTCGACTGCGCAGCATCCCAACTGCAGGGCCTTGGCTTGGGGTGAGAGAAAAGGGGAAATGGAAACAGTGAAGAAGATAAGCTTCCTTCTTTGCATGTGTCAGAGGGAAATGGCTCTTTGAAAGGCAGATGTTGAATGTTGGAGATGGCGAAGGACTTAGGGGCTCCCAACAGGTCTCTCCCCCACCCCAGGTTCCCTCCCCCTCTTCAATCTTAAGGCAGAGGGAGGTAGGCCTGGGAGCCCCAGGCCCCATGACTGTCTCTGGCCCCCAGGTGCCCGGGCATGGCCCCCCCTTCCCATGTTCCTCAAACCCCTCAGCCCTCTGCACCCCTCAGCCCCACCCCATGCTTTGCACCTGAAAGGATGTATTCCTGCTGGTGGTGTGAGTGAACAAATGTTAACCCCGTGATGAAAATGGTTGCACAGGAAGAAGCAGAAAGATCAAATAGCACATCCTGACAGAAATGGGGAACTAGGCTGACTTCCGATCTGAATGCTGCTGAGGTCCTGTTCTTTTCATAGCCTGTCTGGGACTATGAAATAACTCTCCGGGCTAGCTTTTCTTTTCTTTGTTTGTGTTAAGAAGGATTACTGCAGATCAGTATTTGTTATTTCTGCTTTTTCTCTTAAGAAAGTAGATAATAAGTGAGGGTACGGAAGTTCAAATTGAAAATATGAAATGGAAATCAAACCCCCTGATACTGAAACAGGCCTTGCTTCTTGGGAACCTGTCAATGTAAATGTATTTCTCTAAAATTTGTCATTAGAACCGGTAATATATTTGACATCTTAAAAATAGTCTTAAAGATTTTATGTTAAGCACTTGAGTGCTCACTGAGGTATTCCTTAAATGTCAACAGTCCTCTTATATTTGTGGGAGAAAAGATTTGCAAAAATTTAGGAAGAATAGTATCATGCCTGGTCAGCTAGAGCAAACGTTGCACAATTTCAAGCATGCTATGATTTCCTTTAAAAGTCACTGAGTGAAGGTGGTCAAAAGGTACAAACTTCCCGTTATAGATTAAATTGTCCTAGGGGGTGTAACGCATGGGGGCTATAGTTAAGGATACTGTCATGTATATTTCAAAGTTGCTGAGAGATCACAAGAGAAAAAATTGTAATGATACGTAGTGATGGATGTCAGCTAGACTTACTGTGGTGATCATTTCATAATATATACAAATACCGAATTGTCGTTGTACACCGGAAGCTCATGGAGTGTTATATCTCATTTTGAAAAACGTGAAAAATGGAAAGCTGTGAGGAATGTAGCCTAGGAACAGATAGTGGTACCGATATTAACAATAGTATCGTTGCTTTGAGTTTTTATGTGGGACACAGCCCCCTGCTGCTGTCAGTGCAGACGGCTTGCAGGCCACACTCCCTTTGGCAGGAAAACCTGTTCTCCCCTCTTATGCCCCCCACCCTGTTAGCCACTCCCTGGGGTATGAGAAACAGGTGTTGCCCTGCTCCCCTTCCTGGCAGAGTTCAAGAGAATCTCTGAAGCTGGGAGGTGTGGCAGTCGCTGGCCACACATGTCGATCAAGCATCTGGCATACAGCTAGTCAGAATCGAGATGTGTTAAGTGTAAAACCCACACGAGGTTTCAGAGATTTAGTACAAGAAGGAAAAGGAGGAGGGAGAAGAGGCGGGAGAAAGAATGTAATATATATCAACTTTTTATTGCAGATTGAAACCTTAATATTTCAAATATATTGGATTCAATAAAATATATCATCAAATTAATTTCACTTGTTTTTTTAAAACTTGAGAAACATGGGGGCTCCTTGAAAAATTTCAATCACACCTGAGGCTCTCGTTATTTTTCTGCCGAATGGCATGGCTCTAGAGCAGGGGTGTCCAAACTTTTTTCAACGGTTTTCACCAAGGGCCAAATGCCGTAAAATATACAAACAGCCAGGCCACTCACTCGAGGTGAAGTACCTGTTGCCTCACCTGGTTTATTTAAGTAAACTAAATATATTTTTGGAATTTGCTGCGGGCCAATTAACAATGGATCATGGGCCGCAGTTGGCCCGCGGGCCGCAGTTTGGACACCCCTGCTCTAGAGCCTTGCCACTCAAAGTGTGGCCCACAGACCAGCAGCACCTGGGAGCCCATTAGGACTGCAGAGGACCCGGCCACACACCTACTGGTTCAGAACCAGCGTTCAAACAAGCTCCTCAAGGGATGCACTCACCCATGAAAGTCTGAAGACCACGTGGAGGTGAGGGAAGTGACAGTAAGTCTCACACAAGATGGGAGGCAGTGCAAATAGGGGCAAAGAAGGCTCCAGAGGGCAAATCCATGAACACCTGTAGTGCCTGGGCCCCGTGACGAGTGCCCCCAGCAGGTCACACGGGGCAAAGATATATGTACTAGGACATTCACTGTGGCACTAATTCAAATAGGGACCCACAAGAACCAGCAGGAAACCTAAATGTGATTAACATCCACTGAGCTTGGGCCAGTGGAAGTCTGTGCAGTTGTTTAAAAAATTAGGGCAGTGATGTGTGTAGTCAGTTGGCAACATCTCCAAAATTAAAAAGAAGTTGCAGGAGGATATTATAGTATGAGAGTTTGGGGTTTTGTTTGTTAGGGAATAGATTATAGATACAGGGTAGCATATACATTAGAGTGGCAAGAAAGATAGCTCAGAGACTGTTAACTGTGGGGTGAAGATGGGCTTACCAATGAGAGAAGGGGGCTTCACTTTTCCAATTTATACCCTTCGGTACTGTTTTCATTTTTTTAAATCATGGCTGAGAGGTAACTTGTTATCATAATTTTTTTCTGTTTTATACTTCACCTTTTGTCTTTATTTTTAAAATTGTTATTATAGGAAATGGGATTGGCTCAGAAAATCTGGGGGTAAGCCTGCTGTAATGTGGGGTCCCCAGTAGGAATCCCAGCAGAGAAGATTGGGAGAAGGGAGGTTGAGACCAGACTGAAAAGGGCTTGAATACTCCTGGCCTGAGAGTTTGGCCTCTGTTCTGCACACAGCAGGGCGGGTGTGGGGGAGAGTTGTTTGTTTGTTGTTGTTATTGTTTTTAACTGAGGTGAAATTCACACAACATAAAATTGACTATGGTAAAGTGAGTGATTCCTGGCATTTTGTACATTCACAGTGTCTTGCAAGCGCTACCTCTATCTAGTTCCCATACATTTTCATCACTCCAGAATCAAACCCCATACCCATATAACAATAATTTTAAAGTTAGTATTTTTGTTTGTTTGTTTGTTTGTTTTTATTCCCTATGCCCCTCTGGGAAATGCATATGTGTTGAATTTAAATCCCCCAAGGCCAAAACTGAGTGGTGGGGGTGATTTGGGGTTTTTTTTAAAAAAATTTTGTTAAGCCCTGTTTATGGGGGCCACTGCTGTGTGAGTAGGGACAGGGCTCCCAAGGCAGCCCCCAGGCCAGAGATGCTCGTTCTCAGGTAGGAGCTCTTTTGGGTCAGGTACAGGCAGAGACCCCGGGCATCAAGACCCTTGTTGGAGGAGCAAGAGATCTGCTTACAACAGTTATACCTGTTTTCTTTCTTTCTCGTTTTCCTCTTTTTTTTCTTTCTTTTTCAACCTAAGTGAAATATGAATATACTTTTTAAAAGCGTTCAAACCAAACAGAAGCACAGAGTAGAAAGTGAAAGCCTGACCTCACCATCCCCACACCCTTCTTTCCTCCATGGGGGTAACCACTGCCCGTGTTGTGGCATTTGCCATTTTTTGAGCATTTACATAGAGATATGAACCTACACAAATATATAATTTTTTAAAAAATAAATAGGATAAACTTCGTATTGCTCTACAGTTTTCTTTCTTTTCTTAGCAATTTGTCTTTGAGATCTATCCAAGTCAGCTCACATACCTTTGTGCTTTTGGGGGGAAGGGAAGGCTATTTTACTTTGTAATAGAGATATAATTGACATATAACATTGTATTAGTTTCAAATTAGCATACATTCTGTGAAAGGATCGTCATGATAAATTTAGTTAACCTCCATCACCACACAGAGTGACTTTTTATTTCCTTGTGATGAGAACTTTTAAGATCTACTCTTTCAGCAACTTCAAATATACACTACAGTATTGTTAACCATCGTTTTTTAACTGACGTGTCTTAACTTTAGGCTTAACTGTCATACTATACAGTTCACCATACCCCTATGGATGGACATTTAGACAGTTTCCTTCTTTTTTTCTTGTTATTACTACAAAATAAAATGCTTACAATAAGCCAGGCTTGCGTGGGCCTCTGTGCACGTATGCAAGTTTTCTTCAAGATGAAATATTACTAGGTTGAAAGAATGCGTATTTTTACTGAAGAGATAGCCACGTCACCCTGCCAGAAGCTTCTTCAAATGAGCCAATTCCCACCTGATGTCCCCACATGGTCTCAATACTGGATCTGATCACTGTCTTTGATACTTATCAAACAGTAGATGAAATATGCAACCTTAATATTTTATTTTGCATTTCCCCCATTAGAAATGAGGATAAGCATATTTTCATGCATGAGCTGGCTACTTGTATTTCTTTACCTGTGAATTGCCGATTTATTTTCTTTGTCAGTTTTTTCCCTTTTTGAAAAAATCTTTCTGATTATGTAAAAAGCTCTTCATATGTTTTCCATATTAATTTTCGGGTTTCTTATGCTAGAAATATTTTTTTCCCAGCCTGTCAGTTTTCAAAACACCTTGTTTATGGTTCGTTTGTCATGTGGACATTTACAATTTTTATATACTCAAATGTTTTCATGTATGGAATCACTCATCTCAATATTATTCACTCAGGGAAAATATCAGTTTTTCCTAGCACTTTGATAATATGCTTTTATGTCTGGCTCTTTATTTATTTTTACATTTGGTAGAAAATAAGGAATATGGATAGCCACACCATATATTGAACAATCCATCCTTTTTCTACGGATTCAAAATGGCTTCATATCACACACTGACTTCCCACACACGCCTAATCGAATTTTGGACTCTTCATTCCGTTCCACTGACTGACGAGCCTACTCTTGCCCCAGTTCTGTAATGTTTTCATGAGTGTGGCTTTACTGTGTGTGTTCTCATCCCGTAAACCAGGTTCCTGTCTACTGTTCTTCTCTTTATTCCTTGGTAGTTTCCATGCATTTTCTTTTCCAGGTGAATTTTATAAGCAGCTTGTAAAGTTCTCTAAAAATTCCAGTTGGAATTTTTATGTAATTACATTGAATTTATAGATTACTTAGAAGATCACTCATCTCCTTATAATATTGAGTCCTTCTGTTGGAGAACATGGCATCTCTTTCCTTTTCTTCAGATTTTCTTCTGTATCTCTTATGCTGTCTTTCATGTTTTCTCCATATAGTTTTTAAGTCTTCCCTGTTACTGGATGGGAAGTAGTTTTTGCCGCTTTGGTTAACAGAATCTGTCTTTGTCATGATGTTTCCTGGATGGGTCTTGTTAGTGTCTGGGAAAGTGATGACTTCTGTGCGGTGCTCTTATCTATCTTTCTCAGTGATCTCCCTGGTGTTAATTGTTTTTTGAATGTCTTCTTTTGGCTTCTCTAGGTACATGATCTTGTGGTCTGCAGATAATGATAGGTTTGTCTCTTCTTTTCAATATGACTAATTTGGGGAGAGGGGAGTTGTTTGGGTTTGTTCTGCGCTGGCTGGGACCCACAGTGCAGTGACACAAATCAGTGGCAATGGCATTCACTGTTATCTTGCTTCTGGTTTCTGGGGATGTTTCTGCTCAGGAAGAAGGATGCAAATCAAAGACAAGGGATAAAATGGGAGTGCCAAGAGGAGGGCATCAGCCAAACTGGAATACCAGAGCGGATGGGGAGCTGATAATATAGCCGGGTGGTCCGTGCCCAACAGGGCGTTCTCTCTGACCCAACCCCTTGCTCCAGATCACGGAGCTCTGTTTCATTTTGGTTCTGCCTGTTGCCCAGCATGTTTGAGATGCCTCGTAACTTGGTGGTAGCCACACATTGGCAAGCCCACTTCCTGGATCCTGATCTGAACCACGGATGTAAATGAGAGGGAGAACCCAACAGCACCAGAAACCTATATCCAGGCTGACGTAGTGTATTCTCACCCTACCCCATATTCCTCCCTGTGGTTCTCAACAAAAACTCTCAGATGAATGTCACAAAATGCTTTATTGAAATCTATGTAAATATTACATCGAAGATCAGAAGTAGCCCTTACATTCGATTTAGTGTTCTGTTTGCCTGACATATGTTTTAAAAAAATATAAGCCAGTTAAAAGTATTTTTAAAAATTCAGAGCTTTTTATATGATATTCTGAATTTTCAGCTTCCCTTAAAATTTTTGGAGCTCTGATCACCTTCGACCTGCCCCATGGTGAGTGGAAGTCACCTCCTTTTCAATGAGGCATTTCTCATCGATGTGCCACAGTCCCCACCTCTCCTTATTGCCTCACTTCCAGCCTGTTCCACTTATTTACATCACCTGGCCTCTGTAGGCATTTGAGCTGTGATATCTATCAGATTCAACAAATGATCCAATCCATTAGGCTAGCAAACATACACTGACCTTCTGCTATGTGAAGAAAATAAAAACAAACATGTTCACCTGACTCGATCTGTTCCCAGTAGACCCCTGCTGGTTCCTAAGATCATGCCTTGCTTTGGCACATCTCACAAACCATACTGTTAGTGACCTGACCTAGAATCTCACCTGGGATGGACGTAATGCTCAGTAAGCTGAGCTGTAGAAGAACCTGTCTTCCCCGCTGTGAGCATTGCAGATTCCCCGGCCCGCCCTCAGCCGTCTGGCCCCCTCCTCTTCACTCTTCCTCCAACTTGGGAGCAGCCCAGGGTTGAGCTCTCCTCTCCTGGGATGAGGCTTGGATTTTGCAGGACAGGTACAGTGGCATTCCCCCTTTCTGCCTGGGGCTTCAGTCCCATGTTGTAGGGGTGCCTTTGTCACTTCCTCAGAGCAGCAGAGCCTGCAAACGGTGGCTTTCAGTTCCTCTGAAGGGCACACTGTTTACCCAAACTGAGCTTCTCTACCCCCAGAGGTCCAAGGTGATCCCTGCAGGGGAGCTGGAGGACTCACAGTTGTCACAATCTTGCCAACCAGAACACTTTGCTGTTGTCCCTTTTCAGCTTCTGTAGTCAGACATCCCACCTACCCACAAAGGCAGGCTCGAAGCTGCCCGTTTTGCTCGGGGCCTTTGCCATCTTCATGTGAAAAAGGGTTTTTCTGCACTGAACAGTAATCCCCCTCGACACTTCCCCCAACAAATCATGAACCATCTTGTGTCAATGGTATTTTTTCCCCCGACCCACTGTTGCTTCTAGAGACTGAGGCCGTGCAGAGAGAAAACCAAGTTTGCCTGTAAGAACTGAAGGGATGGTTTTGCCCAAGTGGTAAATGTCACTGGGCTACCTGCAGTGGCAAATACTTGACAACCAGTTCTCTGGGGAAGAAATCAAGGCCTGATTTGCAGTGGTTGCCAATTTCCGTGGTGTAAATGCTCTCACCATGGCTTCCACCATAGAGGCCACATTTAACAAGCAGCTATTGGTGTGCCGGAAAAATTGGGTTTGGAACTAGTACAGGTTGGCACAAGCTGGCATGAGCCAGCAGCAGCACACACTGGCCTGTGTATTACAAATTCATTCGTGTTGCTGCCCTGGTGTCTCGTTAGGAGTCTGGCATTAAAATCACCTCTGCTTTGCTTAGAGCCCTTTTAATCCCCAAACCCTTATCTGTCAATTATTTTAATCCCATTTTACCCATTCCTTTTTTTTTTTTTTCAACCTATTCCTTTTGATCACATTTGGGCAAGATATTTTTTTCTACTTAATTTCCCACTCCCCTGAGCATCAGTTGTTTGGTTTTTTTATCTGACAGATAAGCATGGGTATTTATATTAGCATATTCAACCCACAACTGGTAGTCCATGATGAAGGATTCTTCTGGACTGAGAGCCAGGCCCTGGACTTTATTAGCTCATTTAAACACCTGGCTGAGTGAGTCTTCGAAACTTCATTCGTGGACAAGGAAATTGTCTTAGTCTTAGAGAGTTAAATACCACACTCCAGGTCACACAACTACTTGGTGTTGGGGGTAGGATTTGAATTTGTAGCTGACATGATATTTTCAAAATGAGTCACAAGCATTAAAAAATCTGAGATTTCACCTAAGAATCTGCATTTTTACCTTCCCCTGAATATTCTGAAATTCTGACAACTCTAGGCGTTTGCTACTCTGTGGCGCTAAAGCTGGAGCTAAGTAGAAGCTGATCCCTATATAGGGACATTTTTCCAACGTGCCGCAGTCTGCACCTCTCCGTAGTAGCTCACACCTGCCTGCTTCAGTCACATCAGGCTTCAGATTCTGTGCTTGTACTTATGGGCCACACTGCTCTCTAACTAAATGTTACTTCCCCTTGCCCAGTCCTTACCCCACACTTGACCAAAGAAGAAACTAGACACAGAAGATTTCAGTAATTAATTCAAGTCAAATCAGAAAGGTCACAACAAGGTGAAGAACCCATCTTTCACAATCGGGCTACATGACAAAACCGCAGTGCATTTTTGCTCTAAAGGGAGATCTTTACAAACTGTTTTAATCCCTCTATCCCTCTAGGGCACTTGCATAACCCTCCTTTAATAGGCAACCGTTTGAGTGTTGTTGTTTTATTTGGATAGGTTCTTTTGAAATGTGTATTGCTTCGTGCTCACGTATTTTTAACTCACTGAAGTGATACTAGCTTTCATTCATTTTCTACTCTCTTTATCAAAGAATCGTTTAAAACCCCTTCCATATTGCTGCATGCACATAAGTCTTTGCTTCTGGCGTTTGCATGACACCCCTGTATGCCTTGACCACACTTTACCTGTCTCCTTTCGCAATGATGGGCACCCAGTGTCCCTCTAGAGCTCTGTCACCACAGATTTGTGATGACCATCCATCTAGGTGGCCCAATATGAGCCCTAGCTATATGCCCAGGGGTGAAATTACTGGGTTATAGGACATGCACATATTTAATTTGTCTAAATTGTGTCCGATTGCTCTCCAGAATAGCTGCACTAGTCTACACTCCTGGGATTCTTTGTTCAACACAGATATAGCAGGAGAAACGGGAGAGAGGGCTTTTAAATATGTAATATCCATTAGTAAATAAGGTCCTTTGGATGGAGCTCAAAATAGGCTTGCCTCATACCAAGGTACCAGAACACACAGGTAGAGAAACTGGAGGACAGCCACCTTTCAGAGTCCAGAAACACAGAACTTAGAGTGAGGGACTTGATGTTCTGGTGCTGTCACTTCCAAAGCAAGTCATTTAGCCCTTCTGAGCCTCAGTTTCTTCATCTATAAAATGGGGAAACCAACAGAAACTTAAGTCGCATTGTTTGGATACTCAAAAAATAGTAATGCTTTCATTCATTCATTCTCAACACAGAGGTAAATACATGACACAGTTTGTCATCTAACTGCCGGGTAAATACATTACATGTGCCTAGTCTCATTGAGGGTGTCCTGTATCCCCTCTTGCTGGCTCAGGGACTCACAGGACTAGTGGCCCAGCAACAGGGTAGGGATTTGAACCGGTCTGTGTAGAAGGTGAGGTAGGAGGTATGCTGAGCCCAGGGGGGTGAGGGGAGGAGGGAGGAAGTAGGGAGGGAGCAAGGAGGAGTAGTAGGGGGTCCTTATAGGCAGCCATGTTTGGGGGAGAAAGAGGAAGAGGAAGATAAGGGCTTCAGGGCTGATTGGCTCCTCCATAAGGTGGGGGTCCAAATTCTTGGCTGTTGGTGAGGGCTTGAGGGTCAATCCTTGGACCAGCTGTTGTGGGAGGGCTCGAGAAGGACAAGTGAAAGGACTGCTTTGAGAATTGACCATCATAGGCCAAATTCTTCTAGAAGCAGACTCTAAGTTTGGATACTAGTACTTCATTAAAGAAAGGTTCCCAGGAGAACCCAGTAAGAGAGTGGGATGCAGGGTAGGGCAGGGGAGAAGCCAAGCAAAGCCGCAGTTCCAGGTGAAGTCTCAGACTCAGCCTGATCCTACAAGGAGCTCTGGAGTGTGAATTACACCTCCAGTATGTCCTGCATGGAGCAAAAAGCTGGGCTTTTGCACACACACTTCGGGTGGGGGCCAGGGAACAGAGAGCTCCCCAGTTTCTCCTGTATCCTATTGTGAATGAGGTGGTTCCAGGACCCAAAGGAGGTCATCTGAGTTATAGGTCCAAGTTTTTACCAGAAAACACATAGCTCCCAGAAGAGAAGGGGGATGGGAGCATAGAGGAATAAAGAGATCTGCAGGAACTGGGTGGGATACCAACAGCATTCCATATAAGGTCCTAACTGTAACCACAAATGTAAATGAACACCCATACTTGGCACAAGCTGCTCCCTCTGCCTGCTATATTTCCCTTTCCCTTTGCCTGGCAACTGTTATCCATTCTTTGCATTTCAGCTTAAGTATTGCCTCTTTAATGAATAATTCCCTGACCTACCAGGCTAAGTGCCCTTGTCATACCCTCCCAAGGCACTGCACTTTGTATTTATTGACTTGTTTATTGTATCATGTCTTGCTTCTCTGCTAGACTGTGGGCAAAGCCTGGGTCTATGTTGCTTCCTGCTGAATGACTGTGAGAGAATTTCAGGTGGGGTGCATGGTAAGAGCTTAGTAACTGTGTGTGGGCTGCCTGCTGGCCCAATGACACCCCCCCCAGCTCTGGTTTACTGCAACCCTGCTCAGACGCAGAAGATGGATTGGGGCGCTGATCCTAGGTAGTAGCTTTGACAGGCAGGGCCTGCAGAAGTACAGGGAATAGAGGGTGCCATGGGGACAGGATCTCTGGTGGCTGCAGTGGGGTTCAGGCTCATCAGAAAGATGAGGAGGTCCAGAGGGACCCGAATGCCTGCACAGAAGATGAGATTGAAGGATGGTGGTCTCTGAGAGGCTGGAGAGCAGACATGGTGGGAATGAGGGCACAGAATTTGAAGATTTGTCCCTTGTGGCAAGTCCTGGTGATAAAACAAGTCATGTGACATAGGACAAGTTACCTAATCTCACAGCTTTAGCTTCCTCAGGGGTAAATGGAGAAAATTGTGTCATGAAGGTTCAATAACAGGCAGACTCAGGGAAAAGCTCATTTTTTGCTTCAAATTTGTATTTGTCAGTGTTTGCTGTGTAACAAGCACTCAATAATCTCAGTCGTTTCCAACAGCAAGCATTTATTTTCCTCTCGTGGGTCTGCAGGTCAACTGTGTTTGGGTGATCAAGGATGGGCTCTCCTGGACTCAGCTGGACTCCAGGTTTCCAGTCAGGTCCAGGTCTGCCCCTCAGCTCTTTATTCTTGGTCCACAGGGTCCCTGGGGCATTTCTTCTTATGACAGATCACAGGGGCCCAGGAGAGGCAAGCATAAACCCACAATGTCCATGAAACCTGGAGTTTAGAACTGGCATTTAGCCCACACTGCAGAAGTCAAAACAAGTTGCGTGACCAAGCCCAACATCAGTGGAGCAAAGATGTAAAGTTTTTGCACTGTAGTCCAACATGTGGCAAGAAGCCATGATGTGGGGGTGGCTGCAAAATTCTGTAACAGGGAAGGCCCCTCTGCCACAGACCTCCTCCCTCCTGGGCCAGGCTTCTGTTTCTGTGAACTCGTGGAGAACGCACGGAAACCTGTTCCATAGTTAGCTCACAACCTCCCTGTAGAGCTGGGTGTGATGCATGGTTCCTAGTTGTCAACTGTAACTCTACTAAAGGACACATCCTCTCTGGGGGTCTTCACTGTAGGCCTAAGGTCCCCAGATCAGGGTTCCACTATCCAGTCACACAGACCACATGCTGACAGGGCATTGTTATCCCCGGTCCCCTTGCCCCCTTGCTCTGGAGACACCACTGGGAGACCTGCGTGCATCTCAGAGTGTCATTTCAGTACCAGCCAGAGGTGTGAGTTTCCCAGCCTCCAGTGTGCAGGTCCTTTGATGGGAGAAGTTCAAAGCATTTTATAAGCTATGCAGGTCTGCGAGGTGAGCACAGGACTTACTCCCACGTCACAGGCATTGGGGAGCAAAAGGCAGAGATTTGGGGCCTCACAATCTCAACATCCCAGTGGGGGTCCCAGCTCACAGGTGATAAAGCAAACTAGCCCGGGGAGAGTCTGGGAGTTGACCTGGCATGGGGTTTCCCCAGTGGGAGACTATATTAGACAGGGCTGCTGGCTGCTGTCTCTGTTGGGGTGGGGTTGAGGAGTGGGATTAAAAAGCCCCAGGAAGGAGTGTAGGTTCTGAGAATCGGGGTGGGATGTGGATTTAGAAATGAGTGCAGAGCAATGCCAAATTGTTCCTAGAAGTCTGCCCAAAGCAAGGCAAAGGAAAATCTGAAGAACCGAGCTCCCGGAAGTGAGGGCTGGTGGGAGACCCCAGTTGCTGGCTGAGCATAAGACAGAGCCCACTCCGCCAATCCTGGGCAGAAAGGGCCCAGTGGGCAGCCTGCTGGGAGTTAGGAGCAGCAATGTCCCGCCGGAGATGTGTGGGGCTGGGCAGGCTTGGCTGTTTCTGAGTTCTTCTTTAAGTTTCAGGTCTCCTCTCAGCTACCATATCACTCACTTCCTTTTGCACATGAGACTCTGAATGAGCCCAGTGTCATCTTTCACCCTCTTCAAGCCCCCAGATGTATGGTTTTGGGGAACCTGCCATGGAGCAGGCCAGTAAAGATAGGATCGTGCTCACAGACAGCACATGCCAGCCTTCCCACCAGCACCACCGGCCACCACAGCACGGAGGGCAGGCCTGCTGCCACCCAGGATCCCAGCTCCTCCCACATGCTGGGTTTCACAACACCAAACCCAGCCCTGAGCCCCAGGAGGCTTGAGTTTACAGGAGAATCTCTAACCATCTGGTTCCACCCTGAGTTGGCAGCTCCCTACGTGTGGTGCTTGCTAACAGGTTGTGAAAGGATTCACAAGTCAGGTAGAACTACAGAAGGAAGACTTATTAAAGTACGAGGACGGTCGGCTGGGCAGAGTCTACTGGAAACTACTGCAAACTACTCTATGGAGTCTTTGTCTGAAGTTTTATATTTTCTAACAGGATGTAAATTGCTTCGGCCTGTAATGGAATTTTCTGTTGGGTTCCGCTTTATCCCTTGGGATAGGGGAAGTAGTTAAACTGGTTATCATACGTTATGTAGATTTAAGTTGGAGCCAGGAGCACATCCCACACAGATGCAATCTCTCTCCTAAGTCACAGGGCCTGCGTGGTGGAAGTACACAGAACCCTTGAAACTGCACAGGAAACCGATAGGAAGCAGAATCATTGACATTTGGTGGAAAGGAAGTAAAGAAAACAAAGAAAGCTTTCAAAAAGTCCCAAGCTAAATTACAGAGATCCAAATCTCAAAATAGGAGATGTAGTGCCACCATTACAACCCCCGTCTTAACACCCTACATGCCGTACTCTACCTTCTGTCTAGCCAGAAAGTCCACGGATCCCCACCCACCCCCTCCATCCTCTTCCTTGTCTTGAAATGTTCCCCTGGATCCTGCTCTCCTGACAATGTCTCTGACCACCCAGGCAAGTCGCTCAACATCTGAGACTCAGTTTCCTCGTCTGTACACTGGAGCTATGGCACCCACCTGTGATATTGGATATAATATAAATTAGACAACATACTTAACACACCTGATCCAGGTTCAGTTTCTTCCATTTGGGGAGTGGGGTCCTCACCTGGGAAGAGCCAGAGCGGTTCCAAGAGACCCCTCAAAGGGACCCCTCCCTGACACAGGACAGAATGGGACTGTGTTCTTGCCACCATGACCTATCTTTTGTCCTTAGCAACTGATTCATGGGATCGGTCACTGTTTTAAAACGAGACCTGAGGGAAGGTGGAGATCCTGCTCCCCTCAGCCTGGACAGCCCTCATTTCCCACCCATTTCCTCTGCCCTCCAAATGCCATTTACTGCTCACAGCCATCCAGCCCATGAACCCACAACCCCAAGCCATTTACTGCACACCAGGCCCCGCAGCCTGACTGCCAGAAAGCAGCCCTTTCGAAAGTTCCCATGGATAGTTCTGACACGTCCAGGAAGACCCTTCCATGTGCCCTCCACTGGCTGGCCAGCTGCAGGCACCGCACAGAGAGCATCGGTCCTTTCTCCTTCATCAGCTCCTGCTTGTACAGGGCTGTGGCAGGCATGACCAATGAAGAAGCTTCATGCTGTCCCTGTGATCCATGAGAACACCAGGGGCCCTGTCCCTGCCTGGGGCTCTGTGCCAGGTGCCAAAAGCCCTGTCTACCAGTCTGCCAGGTTCTGCTCCCCCCAAAGTCCATGCTATCAGTCTCCATCTCTCATTCACCCCAGAACCTAAACCAGACTCAGGGCTGCTGGGAGAGAACAGAAGCTATGTCAACATCTACCCTGGTGTCCTGCCCTTCCTCCCCACCCCAGGCTTCCATCTTTCCAGCCACAAAACAGAACCTGCCCTGCTCATCCATGGAAAGGACCTTTGCAGGAGCCCAGCTTCAGCGCCAAGACAATGCCCAGTACACTTGGTTTCCAACTCAGCCTGCAAAACCTGTGTGATCAAAGCGAGGGCTGCCCCTCCCCTCTGGTCAGGCTCAAGAACAGTCACATCAACCCAGAAGCTGTACCCACTGGTAGGTGACCGTGGGGCTGTGACCACCCCCTCACCTCAGTGCACTTGTACTTTGAGATTCCTTGTGGCTGTCTTCCTATTCTTGGTACGTGAGTGTTATTACAGTTATCGGAGCATCAGAGAGGTTTCCAAGATGTCATTTTTGTACAGAAAGCTTCAGAGGGATATAGACTAGGAATGCTTTTGTACCATCAAAAACAGACACAAAAACAACCAGTTGCTTTTAGACAAGATGCCTTTTAAAACCATCTCCCTTTGAGCATGTGCTTGCACACATACGAATTAAATGAGCTAGGTTACACACACGTAAGCTAAGGTTTTAAAAACTTTTTTATTACAGTGTATAGCTCAAAAAAGTGTTTACCTGTAACCACCATCCAGATTAAATACAGATTATTTCCAACCTGTCTTTTTTTGTTTTCACTTTTTTTAAAAATAATTTCAGAATTATAGGAAATTTTCAAAAATAGTACCAAGAATCCCTGTATGCCCTTCACTCGCTTTCCCCAATCAACATTTTAGCATAGTAAGTTTACTATTCTCTCTCATTATTATTATTATTTGTTTTTTAATTATTGGAGAGTTGGTTGCTGACAATGACCCATTATCCCTAAATATTTCAATGTGTTTTTCCTTAGACCTAGTTCAAATTTCTCCAACTGTCTTAATAATGCCCTTTATAGCAAGATATAAATGTAAAAGATTATATGTAATATACACATATAATCTCCCCCTCTGGAACAAAGTTCAATCCAGGATCATATGCTACATGTAATTATCACATCCCTGTAGCTGGGCACAGTTCCTTGTTTTTCATGACCATGGCATTTTTTAAGAGAATAGGCTAAATTTTGTAGCGTGTCCCTCGACTTGGGGTTTTCAGGTGTTTCCACAGGATTGGGTCCAGGTGCTGCATTTTTGGCAGGAGTACCATAAAAGTGTGTTCTCCGTGTACCCATCTCAGGAGGTAGTGTTGCTTTGTCCCATTACTACCAAAGTCAACTTTGTCACTTCGGTACGGTGGTGTCTGCCAGGTTTCTTTGTGGTAAAGCTACAATTTTTCCCTTTCGAATTGTTAACTATTCTCTGGGAAGATACTTTGAGATTGTGTAGATACCCGTTCCTCCACAAACTCTCACCCTCGTTGTAGTGTTTTTAGCATCTGTTGATTCTTGCCCAAATCAGTCATTCATACAATGGTTGCCAAACAGTGGCTATTTCCATCATTCCTTCAACAGTTATTATTGGCATTTACTGTGAGAAACAAATTTCCATTCCCACTTACTTATATCAATACAGATTCATGAATTTATATTTTATTCAATTGATTGTAATTATTTTTATTATTCTTTGTGATGCTCAGATTGTGTCAGATGGTCTTTTCAACTGTCCTCGCAGCTGTCTCCTGCCTCCTGTATCCTTCTGACATAGCCTCATCATTGTGTGAACATTCCCTTACTTTTGGGGGCAGCAGATGTTCCAAGCCATCATACCTTTCCTGCCCCGACCCGGGAACCAGCCATGTCTCCCTGGTTCTGGTCATGAAGAGTGTCCTTAGGTGGGCTCATTGCCACTGGGGTGTCTTTGCTTCCAGGCCGTCTCAGCAGACAGAGCTGGGAAACGTGTGTGTGCAGATACACGCACACCTGCTTCAGTATTACCTGTAGAGAGTTCACACCCTGGAGCTTCCTCCCCAACCTGACACAGCAGAGTTCATTCTCGCCTAACTCCTTTCTCTGACAGTGAGAAGCCCAGCTCCCATATCTCCATGGATTTTATCATTTGCTCCCGTCCCCATGTGGAGCCAGTCTCCTGCTCTGTGGCCCCTGGATCCTGGCCAGGCCAGCTTCTAAGGCCCTCATCACCTCCTCACCCAGCTCACCCTCTGCCTGCCGACCACCTCCTCGGCCCCAGCCCCCAAAATCCCACTGGCCCTGGCTACTTCAAAGGGAGAGCAGGGAAGGGAAGCAAACTGATAAATGTGTTTTAAAGAAGAAAGGAAAAGGGATGGGGAAGAGCTGATTGGCTTTTAAGGAGACACATCCTGGGGTTCATTCTAGACCATATGGCTGAAGAG
Source organism: Rhinolophus hipposideros (assembly GCF_964194185.1). Classification (NCBI taxonomy): domain Eukaryota; kingdom Metazoa; phylum Chordata; class Mammalia; order Chiroptera; family Rhinolophidae; genus Rhinolophus; species Rhinolophus hipposideros. Next base: position 95,579,833 of record NC_138052.1, read on the forward strand.
GGATTTCTGAACCTGAAAGTGCCTCCACTTTCTGAAAGTGCCACTTTCTTCCCAAACCTGTCTGCCCTTCCCCCCAGCATCGCCTGCTAAAGCTGCAGGTCTGGAATCCTCCTCCCTGGTGCGTTAGCAAGTCTAACAAGTGTCTGTCTGGCTGTTCTAATTCCAGCTCCATCCTGGCCCCTGTGCTTCCACCGCACCTCCCCCATTCAAGCACCAGAGTGGGGTTGCCAGGGCCTCCAGCTTCCGCTTAAATTACTCTTAGCACAAAATCCAAAATCTGTAGGGCTCATAAGGCCCATGATCTGGTCTCCTAGCTTCTCCCCGTCTTCACTCAAGTTGGAGTCTAATTCTTAGGAAGAGGTGGGTGGTGGGAGGAGCTGATTAATGATTGAGAACCGTCTTGAGGGCAGAAGAAAAACCAAAGGAAGCATTTCAGGGGCTGGCAGAGGCAGGGCTGGGAGGAGGTGGGTGTGGCAGTGGGAAGGGACGATGGGAAGGAGGCGTCCAGCCCCTGCTGAGCTGATCTCTGAGTGGAAGCGACCATGCTGGGTCTCAGCTTCAAAGCCTGGGGGGCAGGAGGTCATGTTCAGAACACAGATGGGGTCTGGATGGCCAAATTCCTCACTCGTTCCATCAGTGTGGTGCTTCTGTGTTGGATGTGGGGAGCCCAGGGCCTGGGGGGCTCCGGGGCCTGGACTGAACCCAGCCCCACACTTACCTCCAATGCCATTCCAGCCTCCATGGGAAAATAGGGGGGAAAATGACACCAGCTACCCAACAACCCTCCTGCCATTCTCTTCACAGCGGCCAACTCATAATGTCACCCTGCTTAAGACCTACCTAGTGACTTTCTCATCGAACGTGGAAAAACGTGCTTTGCTATAGGGGGATCGTGAGCAGGTGTTTTCCCCCACTGCTTTTAATACTTTCCCATCATTTGTAAAATTTCCACAATGATTGTATATGCTTTTTCAATTAAAGCGAAGGCTGGCAGAACCTTGAGGAGGGTGTCCGTCGCCTCCCCCAGCCCCCTACCCCGTGGCTCCGTGTCGGCTTCCTCCTCTGAGGAACCTATTTTGGTTCCCCAGTTACAGGCAGCAGACAGTGCTGAAGTTAAAATTACCCCCTGGGGAAGTTCCGCCTGTCCGGTGCTGCAGACTCCCTGTTCCACTACCCCGCTTCAGTGGGTGTCTGAAAGTCACAGCCCAAGAACTGTTTCTGGAAACAGGCCATTTCTCAGAGTGCACAGCCCTGAGCCTCTAACACACTGGACATTCAGCTGTCTTTTATTCTAAAGACTCCGGGGTTTCTTCTCTACCCCTGCGGCTGGACGTGGCTCTCTCCCTTTGCTCTGTACCTTCCCCAGAAGTGTGGTACCTGGGTCAGCTCCGGTGCCAAGTGATAGGGAGAAGGGGCCCCTTGCTGCAGGGCCCAGCGTAGCAATCCGTGTCTGTCTCCTTTTACAACTTTTCCATCATGAGTTCCATTTCCTGCATGTGCCCTCTCCTCCAAAGAGCAGTGCGGCCTGTGGTTACCCCGGCAAGGGGCTTGGAGGTCTAGACGAGGCTGAGCCAAACAAGATCCCTTTCCTTCCAGGACTTATAAGCTTGTGGGGAGGCAGGCACATCTGGGCTTGGTGGGGAGCTGTCTGCAGGGCCTTTGTGGAAATGACCATGCTGGAACGTGCCTGGAATGTTCCATAGACCTGGAGATTTTAAAAGGAGGCTGGAAAAGAGATAGGCATTTTGTTTCACAATCTGAACTTATCCCTACCACGTTGTTTTCTGCGTGACTTTTGGGGACAAACATTAAGTTCATGTCCATTCTGTCTATCCCACGAACCCCAAAGGGACATCTGCTAACAGGCCGACTTGACTAGGAAATGCTGTTCTTTGCTTGTTCACAATCAAGCTGTCAGTCATGTACTCTAGGGATCAGCTCAAGACAAGGAATGTTTTCCCGGTGGGAAAGTTGCCAGGGAGCAGAAATCCAGGCATCTGTAGGCACTACCCGGGAGGTGTCTGTCCCTGTGTGGGGCTCATGTTCACAGTGCACAGCTAACGTGGGGCTTCAGGGTTTTCTTCTTTGTTTCAAAATGACTTGATAAATCTCTTCAGGAAGCCAGTGGTTGCGGAATGAGGAACAAAGTCTGGAGGCCTTGACCGTTAAGGATCAAGGACAGCCCCCTTTCCAGCTGGGAAGTGTGGCCAGTTCCCCTCCTGGTGTGAGCACAGACTGTACTGTACACGCAGGACCAGCAGGCTGGCCTTCCCACTGCCTCCACCAATGGCTTGTCACCTTGGACTTGACCAGCTGAGTGGCGGCTGTGTGCTCTGAGCCCCTCCTGCCAGTTGGGTTTGGCCAATGCGAGGCACAGATCGGTGATGGGAGCGTAGAGGACCTCCTGCCCTGTGTTCAAGGTTTTGGGGGCCACAGCTCCTACCAGGCAGTCCTCCCTGGGTTCCCACGCTTATTCGTCCCCTGCGGCCGGTCCCACGGTGGTAACTGCTCTGCTGTTGCTAGGTCTGGCTGTGGCAACCCTCTTACTTGTATCCCTGTGTCCTGTCCATTAAATTCTCCCCAAGTTTCCCAGTTTAACAGGATATCTGTTTCCTGCCAGGACCTGACTGATATACCTGACAACCTTCTCCTCAGACATTTTGTATTTTAAATTGTTGAAAAGGCACTGCCTTTGGCATCTGTGATCAGTGGCGAGGGGAGGGGTCTCCCCTGCTATCTACTCTCCCCCAAGCCATTTCTTTGTGCTCCTCCCCCCCAGTCCCAGACCCAGATAGGGTGCTCCCTGACCACCCCTCCTCCTGCTCCAAAGGCACAGCTGTCATCCTGACCCAAACACACAGGTCAGTCCAACCACTAATTGCCGAGCACCTCAGACAGCCAGGTACATTGGCATCATCTGGGGGTACAACAGTAAGAAGACCTGGCCCCTTACTGTGGGGTGTACAGTCAGGTGCATGCACACTTGACCAGACCGCCACCCCCACAGGACCCCAGTGCTCCCAGCAGCCTATGGTCCACCTGAAGCCCCGGACTCCCGACTTTCTTGGCTTTGACTTAGCAGGGTTCATTAGGCACCCAGGTGTGGCTGCCCTTGGAGCAGACCCACCCCCTCACTGGCCACACCAGGGCACCGCCCCAACCACCCATGTCACTCCCAACCATTCTGGAGCGATAGGTACCTGACTTGCAGGTAGATAAGTAGAGATGGTCCAGTGGTGCTCAGCCCTAGACCCCGCGTGTTCACCAGTGTGGGTGGATTTTCCACCCTGTTTGCCCACTGGCCTCCTTTTCCACATGCAATGGGTCCATGTGTCTTTAGCAAGAAAGGAGCTGGTAGGCTCAGGGGAGTAGTTAGACCTATGACCTCCAACCCCAAAGAGGGCACCTTCTCTACTCATTTTAAAATTACTGATATGATGGGGGTTATGATAACAGGGGTGAATCACAGGCACTCAGTGTTAGGAGCACGGGTGCTGTGCTCCCGCGAGACCAGGGAAGCCTGAGCCAGAGCGGGCAAGTCTGTGGTACTCATCCCTGTGTCCACCAACAGCCTGACAGAGCCCTTGCTCCCGCCCAGCTGTCCCAAGCTCCCTGCCCCACTCTGGAGCCCAGCTGCACCTTCCTCCCCACCTGGGGTTGCTGTCTCACTCAGCATCTCCTTGGCTGGGGCCACAACACACAACACCCTGCCTCACTCTGTCTGCCTTTGCCTTCGGTGCCAGAGGAAGGGAGAAGTCCAAGATGCCTTTGGGTTTCTGGCTGGGCCATTGGGGAGATGATCTTGCCATCCCTTGAGACAGGGAGCACTAAGGAGTCACAGAGCAGGGAACTGGACAGGGAGGACAGATAGGATGTTGGGACACGTTGGTTTGAGCTGTAGTGTACAGCACTGATGAGAAGGCAAGTCTCCTACTTGCCGTTCTCCCATCTGCCCTGATGCCTGACACCTCCTCAAAGGGAACCAATAAGGGCTAGGCCTCGGCAGGGTGGGGTTCTCAGCTAAGCAGGGCCTCAGCAAGAGAGCCTGGCCGCCAAGGGACCTCCTCAAATTTCTTTCTGGAGCCCTAGAGAAGAGGAAGGAGACCTGGCCCCAGGGCATTTGAATAGCCCAGTAGAATTACCCAAAGGCTCCTCTGTTATCAGCAACAGAGATACAAATCAGGGAAGATTTTTGTGCTGACTCATTTTCTGGGCTTTGGAGAAACAGAAGTACAGCAAATGAAAAAAATATAAAAATAAAAGCAAAGCAATTGCTAGAATAGGTTTTTCCTCTGTTTAAAAATAAATGATTTGGGGGTGGGGGGAAAAGGGGAACAACTCCCCTCACCAAACTCTCTCTTCTCTCTCTCTCTCTCTCTCTCTCTCTCTCTCTCTCTCTCTCTCAAAACATATTCTAAACTACTGAAAATAGATTTCTCAAGGTTGTGGGACTACAGGTGATTTTTCTTTTCTACTTCTGTATTTTCCAGTTTTTCCATAACAAAAATATATCACTTGTATAACAAAGTACTTTAAAAACTAAATGTTTTTGTGTTCTTTTTTGTTTTTTTAACTGAAAGGAAAGAAATCTTTAAAACTGTCCTATTTGTGCCTTTTGCAGACTGGCTCTTGGGGCCGCTGGTGGCAGGATGTGAGGGTGTGGGCGTGGCCAGCAGACACGGTATAGGAGCCCAGGGTTTTTTCTGTATCTCGGTCACTCTGTCGCCTGCGCTGCAGGTGGCCTTGGTGGCTGGGTGATGTCCTAGCCAGATCAACCATGCTTCTGTTTGGGATTCTGTCCTCAGGCATCCGAAGGCGTCCCCATGAGGTTCTTCACCAAGTTGGACCAGCTCATCGAGTTTTACAAGAAGGAGAACATGGGTCTGGTGACCCACCTGCAATATCCCGTGCCGCTGGAGGAGGAGGACACAGGCGATGAGCCAGAAGAGGAGACAGGTAGGAGGGACAGGGAAAGGCAGGAAGCTGGCAGCTGCCCGGCATGAGAGGAACCTCTGGGACCCTGCGCTCTAAGTGCCATGGTGGAGAGGTCCTGGGGTGCTGGTCTCACCACAAGTGCTTATAGATTAGGTGGGTCCAATTATCAGAGGGAGAGAGTGTGACATCATGGCTAAGGACAAGTTAGGAACAGAGACTCGAGTCAGATCTGGGTTGGACTTCTTGCTCCTCAGCTTCTTAGTTGTGTGACCTTGGATAAATTACTTAACCTCTCTGAACCACATACCGACTTCTCTTAAAGAGACAGTAAAAATAATATCTACTCTCAGGGTCATCAAATGAGTCAATAAATGTAGAGCCCAGAGCTTAGTACACAGTAAGTGCTCAATAAATGCAGCGACCACTATCATCATCAAAATAATTAGCTGCATTTCACTGTGAAGAGGATAAAGGAGTAGGGACTCTTTGCACCTAACTGGAAGGATAAGCTAGGTGTTTCTTTGTATCATCATTAAAAGGAAAAAGTAGAGACCCTAAAAATTATGTGAGAGTCAGGCCTGCCCTTTAAGTGGTGGAGGGACACAGACCAACAGAACAAGTCCAGCAGAGATGGGCAGTTCAGCGGGGGAGCTTATGGGGGCGGGATGTGGCGGGGGGTGAGGGGGGTACTTCTTTTCCCCTTAAAATCTTCCTAAAAGAAAACCTGAGATATGTAATTGAGCCTCTCAACTGGTCAGGGCTCCTTCTAAATTCCAGGGCCTGGAAACAACCAGGTCCCCCAGGTCACCCCCAAGGGAGGGCAGAGTAGACCAGAGACGCTGAGGTCCCTGGGCTGGCTCCCAGGCTGTCCCTGGCAGGGTGCCCTTATCTTCCCACTCCGGTGGGCTGGCTTGTGGGCACCGCGCACCTTCCTGGAGACCCGCTTTAAGTGTTTGCAAAGCTCACCCGCTGCCCCAGAGGATGAGCTCTGAAGAGCAGCCTGCCCAGCTCTGTAGAGAAGGTTGGGGCGGGCAGAGGGTTTCACAAGGACTGCAGTTCCATGGAGGCTGAGATGGACCCAGGCAGACCACGCCTCTTCTTGCCTCCGTCAACTGAGTAAGAGATGCCCTCCACTGTGAAATAGCCAGAGCTGCTGTGTCCACATGTGAATGCAGGGCTACTCCCAGGGCCACGCCATGACCACTTGTCCCCCAGGTGTCCCCAGTTGGCCTTGGCCCCATCCTGCAGAAACGCCCTCCACACACGTGTCCTCACTTCCCTCACATCCCAGCCCAGCTCTTCTGCCTCTCGGGGTGGCCACCTGGAGAAAGACCCTGGCACCTTCTGTAAGGGCTGGAAAGAGAAACCCAGTCTTGTGACTGCTGGCTCCACCTCACCAAATGAAGCGTGGGTCTTCTCAAGGCGCTGCAGTCCCCACGAGGTTCAAAGCAGGCTCGCAACCATCTAAGGAACCAAAGTGGCCTGGCCAGGCGAGGAAGTGAAGGGCTCATCCTTTAAAGAGGGTGCCCCCACGTAGCTGGCTCTGTGGCTGGGCGATGGGGCGGCCATTTGGTATAGGAAGAGGCTCCGGCAGGAGGTTCCGGATTCAGGGGCTCGGGACCCTCACCTATTTGTGGCACTTGCAGGATGGACGTCCTCCTAAAGGTGAATGGCCAGGAGTTTCACCTCTCAGCCCGAGTTCAAGTCATTTGTGTCATATTTCAGTTCTCTGGGTGAAGGGACCTCCCTCTCTTTGATTTGTCTCTGAAGGGCTGGGGGGAGAGAGATGGAGGGCAGAGGCTGGAGAGGAAGCAGAGAAAGGGGGATAAGGTGGGAAAGAGGAGCAGTGTGTTTGGGGCCTGCCTGCTGCCCACCCTGCTCCTGCTCTAGGGACTCGGCCTCTGCTGGGTCCAGGGCCCCTGCTTCAGCCCACAAGCTGGCCATCCCGCTGAGCTGCCTAGTGCTGCTGGCTCCACCTGCCCAAGGCCAGCAGCTCTGCCTGGGATGGCCATCTAACCCCAGATGTCAGGTGTTCGCTGAGCGCCTCGGTGGGACAAACTGTGTTAGGCCCTGGGGCCAACGACCACTAAGACCAGGTCCCTGCCTCAGCGGACTCGCCGTCTAGTCAGGGAGTCAGTGAGGGAGTGGGGACTGGGGCAGTGTGGACACAGATGGGTCTGTAACTGGGTACAGTGGCCGGGACCTCGCATGTCTGGCAGGGTCACTGCACAGAGGACACGGGATCTCTCTATAGGTGGGCGATGTGGAGAGAAGCTAGCACTTAGCCCAAATGGCATTCCTGCTTTTCTCTTGGGTAGAAGGTGTCCCGTCTCCACCTGAACTGCCACCGAGAAACATCCCTTTATCTGCCGCGCCATGTGAGTCCAAGGAGGTCCCTCTCGTGAGCGAGAATCTGAGAGCCGCCGAGGTCAGCCGGCCAAGCCTCTCGGAGACGTTGTTTCAGCGACTACAGAGCATGGACACTAGTGGGTGAGTCCCTACCTGGCGGGTCCCCTGAGAGGCCAGCCTCAGTGCCACAATACCCAGGCAGCTCCCTCTGGGCTCACTCCTGGAGGTACCCCTTCCACCCTAGAACTTGTTGCTATGCAGCCCACTGCCCTCCTGACGGTGTGTCTGGGCCCAGCTCACTGCACAGCTTCACTGCATGGTCCTGCTCAGAGGCTCCATCTCCGCCAGGCCCCACAGCATGGCAGGAGCTGGGGATGGAGTGGGGTACAGTTCTCTGCTCCAGACTTCAGGGGCCTGTGCTGCGATTCCCTTACTGGGTCCTGCCGTAAACTCAGACCGCATCTTTCCCCATCACACATACCTTTATTACTATGGCATCTACTGGGTCAGGAGACCCAGCAGAGGGGCCTCCTGCACTGCAGCCTGAACCAGCCACACAGTCCTTTCCTGCTCAGGGCCCCATTCAAAGGGGGCCACCTTCCTTGTCACCAGTGAATGGGTCAGACCAATAGTTCCATGTGTGGTGCTCCTTTCTTTGTGGTGTGAGGTGTGCGATGCTATCATTCTAACACGTGAAGTTGTACTCGCTCTGATCCAGGGTTCTCGGGATCTGGTCCCTTATGTGGTCCCATACAGGCTCCTGCTGGACCACACTGATGAAATTCTGTAGTTTCTTTGCCATCTGGTCCCGTTTGTCTCTTAGCAGTACTAGCCCCTCCAAATCGGAGGCCCCAACTGTGAAGACAGGTCAGGGGGCTGGCTTCAATAGGAAGGAAGCTCCCTGAGGGGAGCTTTGTTCCCAGTGCCCAGTATGTCACCTAGCGTAGAGCAGGGACACACTACTATGTATGTGCCGAATGAATGAATAAGTTAGGAACTTCCACGCATTAATAATTTAAAAACATTTTTGTTTCTATGTGAGAAAAAGAACCCCCAAAAATGTCCTTGTGGCAAGGCTGCTGTATCATCTCCAATTAGAAAGATCAATTTGAGGCAGCCAGAGCTCCTTACCTGCCATCTGCAGATAAAGGAACCACCTGAAGGTATACACAAGCCACCCAGTTGCTAAGATACCTGGTGTTTTACATCTCTACATGGACACATCCTCTGATTCATCTCCAGGCCTATTGGGCTATGTTTTCCTCACACTCTGAGCTACCTGTGCTGTGTGTCCGTGGGCTAAATATCCCATGCTTTGAATATGTTGACACGCACATTATCATCCTTATCTTGATATATGCGTCTAAATAACAAATGCTTATTAAAATATTCCGTGCAGCGCCCATTGTTTAGTGTCCTTGAGTTTGCGTTTCTCTCCAGATTAAATGCAGTGCACTCCTCGGGGAAATAGGCAAGGAGCCCAATGGTGCCACCATCTGCCCATTCCTCCCGAGTCTCCCACTCCAGTGCCTCCTCTGTAGGGACAGGTATGCTCTTGGGCCACAGGGCCCAAGAGACCATGGGACCATGCAGTGAAGCTGTGCAGTGAGCTGGGCCCCAGAGCCCAGTTTCCAGAAAGTCGACAACATATGCAGCCAAGCTTCTCTGCAGCACCTTAAGAGGGCTTGTAAGCAGGCGAGGCATGCTCTCTCTGGTTTTTGCTTTTTAGCTAACATGGCAGTGGAACTTGGATTTGGGATGAGTAAATGGAGCATGGTGGATGGCCCATGGTGACACTTTGCTTATAAAATAGTTTTCTACATAGAAGACGGCCTTTAAATTATTCTTTATTACAAGACAAGCTGCACAGTCTTTTGTGCAAGCTAATTAGATCTATCAGTTAGGTCATAGTTAAAACAAGATAGCTGAGTAAAATTAACCTTCTCTGATAAACAGTTTACATCTTATGTCAACACTTTTCTACAACAGACATTTTAACAAATACAGCTTCCTATAACGAAGTCACGGCCTCAAAGTTACAAGTCAATAATCATTAGAACTATTAAAAATATGTCTTAATGCTACTATAGGAGAGAATTTGCCCTTTTTAGTAAAATGAACTTAGGCAGAAATTGGAGTTTTGTGATGTGAAGACTCAGAATAAGCATAGGTTAAACCTAAGTGTTAGGACAACTCTTACGTAAGGAATTGCTGATCTTGACCTCAGTAAATCAGAAGGGCTAATTCACCCCTTCCTAATCTTAAGAGCAGTAGCTTTTCGTTATTCAAGGATCCTACAGAAAAAAACCTGTGACCTCTAGTTTCCACTTGATAATATATCAAGACTAGAACAAAGATTCTTTAAGGCTCGTAATAATTTTTCACACAGACAAATCAACGTCCTTGAGCCCAGTTTCCTCATTTGTGTGTGAAATAGGAATACTAATAATCTCTGTCTTGTAACATTGATTTGAGAAGTTAAGGGGAAAATGAGCATAAAGTGCTTAGCGGAGTGACTAGGATCGGATGTTATGCTCAGGAAATACTTGCTGTGATTAATTCTCATTATTATAGGAATCAAGATTCAAAAGTTATCCCAGAAAAAAAAAAAACAAGAAAGGGCGCTACATAGGAGATAGAATGTAGAGGTAGGATCAGTCCCAGGTGATGGTTGTGGTGCCATGAAGCCTGGGCCCTCCTACGCTGGGTCACCATGTTCAGTGGACAAGCCCTGCCTGCAGTCCCATGGCATTGTTCATAAATTGAAGGGGCTGGACCAGACTCAGGAGGCCGAGGGCGGTGCACCTGGGCTGCCACCACCATCTCCCCACCCCCTTCTCTCATCACAGAGACTTCCTCACGGAGCCTAGAATGACCTGGAACCTCCTTGACCCAGAGATCCAGGTCGCCCTTGGCTATGACTGTGCAGTTGGCATGTGAGCTAGAACCATTTACCATTCCTTGACTAGAGCCTCTCTCAGCCCTCAGCTCCTGTCTTCAGGAATAGATGGAGGGAAACAAGTCCGCACTAGATTTTCCAAGCTGTTTCATCTCCATTTTAAAGGATAAACATTTCCCAGTCACCAACCAGTATCATTTCCTTCCAAACCCTGGCTTTGGAAATAAGCCTTCATGGTGGGTGATGTGCAATCTGCCGTGCTGGACACTTCAGTCTTGCTCCCACCTGCTTCTCTACTCTCCGGTGAGAACTAGAGAAGCACATTGGTGTGTGGATGTTCCCTCGAAGGACGTTGCCTCAGCCAGAGACTCTGACAACGTGGATTTCTTCTTGTCACTGTTGGTGTTTGTGGCCAAATAAACAGGATAAACACGTTTTTCTTTCTTTTTTTTTTTTTTTCCAGGCTTCCAGAAGAGCATCTTAAAGCCATCCAGGATTATTTAAGCACTCAGCTCACCCTGGACTCTGATTTTGTGAAGACGGGCTCCAGCAATCTCCCTCATCTGAAGAAACTGACTGTGGTCCTGTGCAAGGAACTCTATGGGTAATGGTGCCTGTAGGGGTGGGGCTGGGAGGGATGTGTTGGCTGAGCAAGAGAATTGGCTCGTCAGAGTGGCCCCTGTACCTGGCTGTTCCGACACCGCCGGTATACTCAGAATAATCACACAGTTGGTAGGAGCTTAAAAATCTCTGTGGCTCTTTCGAGGTTTTGTTTTCATGGTATTTTAACTGTAGCGCCCTCTCCTCCCCTTTCCTCCCCTCCCTTCCCCTCCCCTTCCCTCCCCTCCCCTCTCCTCTCCTCTCCTCTCAATTTGAAGCCAGTTGGTATGGACAGAGGTGAGCAGGTGGACACTGCCAGCCCTTTCACACTCGCTCAGGAACCAGCATTTAAGACTTTTGGGGCTAGTCTTCTTTCTTGCTGCAGCTGGCAAATTCAACAAGCACGTAGGGCACAAAGAGGAAATAAACTAAAGTCAGCCTCTTTTCTGTATGATGGTGATGGCCCAAGATATCCAGTGATGGCAGGTTTTTAATTGAGCAAATTCACCAAAACTTCAGTTTTCTGATATTGAATTCATTGAATGACCAATTGGAAAAAATTCCAATTTCATTTAGATTTTTTTATTTCACATTTTAATTTTATGTTAAATGAATGAATGGGATGAGGAGTAGAAAAATCGAGGGTGACCCCTAGGTTTTTGGAGTGAGCAGCTGAGTGAATGGTGATGCCAGTTACTGAAAAGGTGAAAGTCCAGGGGGATTGAGTTGGGCGGTATCTTTCTCTGAGCTACCATTGGCTTGAGGTGCTATTAGACATGCCACCAGCTGAGACGCCAACCAAGATGTTATTCTAGAAGTTAGAGACCTCAGGGATAGGGATATACATTTGGGACTCATCGGAATACAGTTGGCGCTTAAAGCTGGGGGACAGTGGGGTACTGCGGGGAAAAGGGGACTCAGGCTGGGCCTTTCAAGGTAGGGCACAGGAAGAGGAGCTGGGCACTGACGATGGCACCAAAGACGACCAGGTCTGTCCACTCAGACCACTTGGCACGACACCAACTCCCTAAACGGGATGATCACAGAGACACAGCCGTGAGAAACGGTCCGAAGCCTCCTCTGCAGAAAAGTTGTTACCATGTCACCACATGCATCTGAAGCAAAGGCCTTTAGCAGAACATAGGCTAAAGGAAGATTTGTAACCCGGAATTAGGTTATCTAGAATCAGACAGAAACTTTTCCAGAGAAAACATAAAAAATAAACTCAGCAGCGTCTGGAAATATTTGGTAACTTTTGAAATGGAGAAACGAGAAGACATGCAAGTGGAATTTTAAAATAGGATGTCAAAGTGTGGAAATAGTAAGTGAGGGCAGGGTAAAGATTTTAATAAACAAATAAACAAACCCAAAACAAAAATACTTCATCATCATTTTAACTGCTTCATTGCAGGCCATAAAAATAAACCCATAATCGTCAAATCAAATTTGAAAATCAAATCACAAAACAGAGCCGAATATCAGGGAGGACTGAATAAGCATATGTAAAGAATGTGTGATAAAAAGTTGATAGTCTTTGCAATGAGGGCATAGAGCTCAACTTATAGTGGGTGGAATGGGCTCTGGAGGAAGCCGGAAAAAATGACGTTCAATTGATGACTAAATGTATAAAAGAAAACTTTTCTCCCAGGCTTTTAAAAGAGCTAAATTCAGGAATTGAGAGACCTCATAAAGATCCAAATAACAGGACAACCAAATAGCAACATCTAAAACTCTTCTTAAATGTTTTCTAAACCACAAGAGAAAATGAATGCATAAAGTCAACACTTACTTTAATAAATTGCCATATTTAATGTTATTCACACTCCTTGATGATACAATAAAAATTCTGAGCCAGTATCTCCAAGGAGAAGACTGCTAACCTGGGATTAACTCAACCTAGATGTCATTTAAGGGCACTGGGTGTCTTTGCAGATTTAAAAAAAAAAAAATTGTGAAAATGTGCTAATTACATGCTTCTACTTCTAAGTGGATCCAAGAATTTTTTCCAAAAATTTTAGCATGCTGGTGATCCTAAAAATAAGAACCCAGCAGCTAACTGAGCAGCTGGATATAAGTACACCCAAAATGAAAGCATTCATTCTGTACTCCCAGAGCACAACATGCTGGAAATAGAAATAAATAACAGAACTAGCCACAACCACCCAACCATCTAGATATTTTTATTTATTTTTAAAAGATTTTTATTAAAATACAGCTAACACAGTGTTGTATTCGTTCCAGGTATACTTTTTCTTAAAGATTTTTATGAAAATATAGCTACTTCTAGACATTTTAAAATCATCTCCTAAACCACAGAAGAGTTAAGGAACTGACACAATGATTGCCTATCTGGGTTAGGTGTAGGGGTACAAAGTACAGTAGGTTCTTGAACAACAACAACAAAAACCCACATATAACTTTTAAAGTAGTGCGTGAGAAACCAATTTAAAATGAGCAGATAATTGCTCACTAGTAAATACTAATGATAAATTTTTAACTAAGGTAAGCAAAAAAATTACCGAGGAAAAGATGAAAAATAAAGAATTAAAAATCATTTTATAATGGAATCCAGCCCACCTAGGATGAAAACAACAGAATGGAAAAAAAAAATACTAGATTAAAAAAAAAAACAAAACAGCAAAGCAATATATAAAGAGTTTATACCAAAGTATAAAAATACTAAAAAAAAAATCCCAATAGAAAACTAATAAAGGACATGAACAGTTTATACAAATAGAAAGTAGTAGAAACCAACCTTGTAGAAAAATAATGATGACATTAGAATTTAAAGATGGGCAAATCAATTCATCAATATTGAAATGTTATAACCACTAAAAGAGAGAGAGAAAAGAAAATAATAGAATTCAGACAGTACATCTGATGAGCAGGCTCGAACAGTGCTGTCAACGTAAGAACATTCAAACCTGTAGAGATTAAACCATGAGTTTATTTGAGCCAAACTGACAACAATTTGCCGGGAAGGAAAATCTCAATGGATTAAGAAAATACTCTGGAGAATGGTAGCTCTGCAGTTTATTTTATACATTAGAGTCAAAGGAGGAGACATGAAATCCATTGGTGGTAGATTAAGGGGGAGGGAGAAAATAAGAGAGGGTGGGGGGTGAGGACATCTCTGGGATTGGATGAAAAGTAAAATGGAGAGAGAACATACTTTTTTTGCATTGGTGGCACAGGATAGTTAACATTTTATAGCACATAGAGATGGTATTCGGGGGAACAAGATAAAAATGAGGCATTCTGTGGTCTCGTGCTCTGGTGCAGTGGGTTGTGCCGTGAGGGGTCTGGAAAAAGGGATTACTCTGCCACTCCAAGGGCCTGTTATCTTAGATGCAAAAAGACAATAGGCAGGCTCACTTAAGTTAAAGATTGACCTTTGTCAAGGAAGCTGCAGGCCAACGATGTGGCTACCGGCCATGACCCGCCTTTAGTTAGGGATTTTCTTGTTCAGACCATCCTATGTGGTTGATTTCCATCTCTGAGTTTGTAGGGCCTGCCATGTGGGCCTCCCCTTAATTTGTCAGGTTTAGTATGTGTCCCCTTTTTCATGCACAGTGTCTATGGCCCTGTAACTAGTACCGTCTCTCAAAGGCTTGGCAATATTGATCAAGAGCTTTAATCTCTGCTTATCCTAAAATAGCAATTGAAAATAAGAAAAGAAAAGCTATATGAACAAAGCTGTTAAGAACAGCCTTTATTTATGGTCCCCAAGGTTTCAAAATAACCCAAATACCTAGCAATTGATTTGGGCACATTTCCCCCACAGACTATTTTGGTACCATTAGAAAGTTAACTATGTAAAAACATGAACAGGCTTTGGTGAAATAAGTGAAAAATAGAACTCAAAATTGTCTGCCACGGTGCTTAAAACAATAAAGCTGAGAAGGGAACAAAGAATCGATAAAGCCTGGTATTGGCATCGTCAATAGATGAGACCGTGGGAAATCTCTGTGGGCGTCCCTCTCAGCTGCTGGGAAGGGACTGGAACCTGAAAGCACTAACAGCTGGCACCGGAAGCCCCTGGGGCCCACATTTAAAATGCAGATTCCAGACCCAATCAGGTTGGGGCCCAGAAATTTGCATTTTTAACACTTGCTGTGTGTATGTGATTCTTATCAACAGTAAACTTTGGAATGGTGGATTGCTAAGTGATTTCAAAGTAGTTTTGTGATTCTAGATCCAAATTTTCTATGGGCCATGTATGGCTAAACAGGTAAATCGGGTCCACACACCACACGGCAGTTTGGTCTGGGGTGTGTGACCGGAAGGAGTGGGGGTCTGGGGGGGTTAGGGGGGACCAGCACTGACAGTCTGGGAACTTGTTCTTCTGGGGAGGATTCTTGCCCTTGCCAGACGGGGCTCCAGACGGGGCAGGAATGCCTCAGCCGGGTCCTCACTAATTCTTAACCTTTACCGTGTCCCCTGCCCACAGGGAAGTCGTCCGGACTCTCCCCTCCCTGGAGTCTCTGCAGAGGTTGTTTGACCAGCAACTCTCCCCAGGCCTCCGTCCACGGCCTCAGGTAAAAATTTGGGGGTTGGAGAGATGAATTTGATAAACTGGGGGTGGAGGTGGGGAAGAGGAGCTAGTGCGTGTTCCAAGGGCTCCGAAAGGAGCCCCGCCCCCACCCCACTGCCTGATTTTGATTTGAGGAATAAAGATTTCAGGTTATTTCATCAGTAGAACTGCTTACTAGTGCTGTATAACGAGGCGAGGCAGGGCGTTTCCCTATCCTTTCTCTTCTGAAACTGAAAGAAACACATGAAGTGCTAAATTCCTGATCCTGCCTCTTGCCCTAGGAAGTTAGCTGACGGTGCCCCTCCACAGACACCTGCTCACAGTCTAGTTGGGGGTTAAGGCCAAGTTGTGCCCTGAGCAGAGATCTGTGTAACAAGAGGCGTTATCATCAGCAGAATTAAACACAAGCAAAAGTTATATCTCAAAGTACATGGAACCAATATAAGGGACAAAGGAGTCATATGTTTTTTTAAAAAAATCTTCTGCAAGTAATTCAGTAAAAACAACCCAAATTTTAAAGTGGGGGAAAGGATACAAAGAAGGTTGTTTTCCTGAAGAACTGGGAATGGCCAGTGTACACATGAAAAGGTGTTCAACCTCATCTTGTTAGTAACCAGAAAATGACATTGAAAATGAGGAGATACCTTCTTGCCTATCAGAAAGGCAAAACGTTGGCTGGTGAGGTCAGGGCTTGGCTGTGGGGTCCTGGGACTCACGGGGGTGGGGGCTCTTGCCTCTCCTCTCATGGCTGGGAGTGGAAATGGGTTTTCCAAAAGCAATTTGGCCATTTGCATTGTTGGAGAGGAGGGGAGAATTCCCCCCTTCTAGCCTTTAGTTCTTAGGGCTGGACTAGTAATCAAATAATAAAAATTACGCAGACTAGATTAACAGGAGAAAAAGCAGTTCCATACGTGCACCCTGGAGAATCACAACATGATACTCTGATCATAAAACGAGGCTTAAAGAACTGCAGTAGGTACCTCTTTATACTTTTTAGGCAGAGAATACGTTTGTGGGAAATTGACAAGACAAAGTCGCTGCTCATTAGAAGGAATCTAAGCAGATGTGGGCTTGGGCAGTACATTGCTCCAGCTGGTGCAAGGCTTGCTGCACAGGCTTTCTCCCACTGGGTTGTTTAACTCTTGTGATGAGGTGTCTCAGCCTCAGGAGCAGGGAGGGCTCCTATCCATGGAGATCCTGCTTTTAGGAGCCCAGGGGAGAGTCAGGGCTCCTCCCCTCCTGCTGCCTCTCGGGTGACCTTGGTTGGAAATGATCAAAAGGCCATTGTGGGATATAGGGGGGAGACCTGCCCTGGGCCCTCCATGAACATGTTAAATGCAGTATCCTTCAAGCAGTTCTATACGTAGGCAGTTGTCTTAGAGACAAGGAGATGTTGACACAGATGTTTATTGTGGCTTTGTCTCTGAAAGCAAGAACATTGGAAACCAAACAGACATAGAGAGTTGTAGACTATGGGACAGAATTTTCTAAGGTGGATGCACTGATGTGGGAAGACGTCCAAGACATACTGTTGGGTGAAAACAAACAAACAAAAACAACGGTATATAAACTATGACATAGAAATCGGAGCAGAAGGATTTATCCCCAAAGGGCAACTCTGGTTACCATGTTGGGATTGGGGGGCCATAGAAGTGGGGAGAAGGAAGCTGGTCCAAGAGGAACTTTGGATTTGACTGTATTGTTTAATTGAGTTTTTTAGTGAGAAAATGTATGTATGTTTTATGTGTACAACTTAAAAATTCATCAGAAAATGGGAGCTAATTTTGCTTTCCTCCAACTGAATGATGGGTTAATTTCTAGGAAAGTAAGAACAAGTCTAGACAAAGCCAGGGCCCTGCCGGATACTGCAAATTTAAATGGTTTGACTAGGAGACCACACACCTGAGTTTCTGAAGTAGATTTGAAGAGGGAGAAGCTCCCAGAAGGCTAAGCTGACAGCAGTCACTGGGCGGGCTGCCCCTCCAGCCAACATTTGCAATTGGTGGCAGGACAGAGCAGCCAAGGAATGGACGGTGGCTGTGGACGTGGAGGTAGAGAAAGGGCTTTTGCTCTTACCTTCCCTATAAGACCCTGATGCTCAAAGAAAAGCAGAAAATGGCATTCTTGATGCCTTCAGCTCACAAATGGAGGAGGCAGTTCCGATGCTGCCTGAGGTAAAGGACTCTGTCCCCTGGATCAGAAACTTCTAGTTCAATCTGACTCACCTCGCTGCTCCTTAGTTTCCTCATCTGTGAATTGGGGATAGTACTGTCCATCACTGCAGGGTTGGACTCCTTCACATAAGGAGTAAATGATGTTGCAATTCTTACCATCACTAGGCCCTTGCCCTTAGGTGGGCAACACAAGATGGGTACCCCCAGGCCCCTCTGTGGAATTTATTTGAGAACTGCTGGGAGGTACAAAATGTGAAATTATCAAAATGACTGCTGGCCTGAGGGTTGGGGAGAGCCTTGGATCTGCACTGTGTGATGAGAAAAGAGAGGTTCTTAACCTTGGAGCCCACATCCTCCTTTGAAAAGTTCAACTGAAAAGCCAAGTGAAAAACGGGGCCAGTTTATGTAAACCTGCAGGTGACACTCAGACCAATGCACACACCTCTAGGCTGGGCTGTGAACTATGCCTCAACCTGCATTCTCGTGACATTTGAGGCTGGATCGTTCTTTGTTGCAGGGCACTGTCCTGTGCACTGTAGGTTGTTCACGCATGCTGGCGTCTACCCACTGGATGCCATTAGTATACCTCAGTTGTGACAATCCCAAATGTCTGCAGACATTGTCAAATTGCCACCAGCTGAGAACCACTGGGCTAGATCTCCATTCAGATCTCAGGGGTGCACTAGCTGTGTGACCTTTGGCAAGTTGACTCACCACTCTGACTCAATTTCCCCATCTGCAGAACAAGGACTAGAAGAATCAATACATATGTGGATTAGATGAGTGACTACATTCAAAATATGCTTGGCACAGTGTAAGAATTCATCAGAGCCTCATATGCGTTCTGCCGAATAAGAGGCAAACAGACAAGGCTCCAGCATTGTTCTCATACCTTCTGTTCCAAGAACTCACTCCCGTTTGTTTGTCGGTAACTTAATTGATACTTTGTAAGTTTTTAAAACACCTGCCCCAAAAGACACAGATTCAGAGAGTGCGGGGAGGAGACACCAGCCTAAAATTGCCAGGAGTGACTGTCCAAGGTGGCAAGCAGGTAATTCCAAGTGTCCAAGAGGGAGAACAAAGGAGCTTGAAATCTGTACTTTTCAGTCTTCTTTGAGAAAAACCACCCTCAGACAAGGGGATCCTGAACTCTCCCATGTACTACCAGCTTTTCTGCTCTTACCGGAGTCTCCTTCCGCTCCTTTAAGCCTTTCCCCTGATCATGGTAGCCATAGACTACAAGCTTTATTAAGGAGCAAGGGCAAGACCAAGAGGTAGTCAGAGAAAGTGTTGACAGATCTGAACTGCTGTGATGACGATGGTGACAGTTGTGGTGGGGAGTGATGGCTGGTGGTTGGAGGTGATGGTGCTGAGGGAGGTGATAGTGGTCGTGGTGGGGGTGGGAATGGTGGCGATGCTGCTGATGATAGAAGTGATGGCAGCGGCAGACGTGATGGTGGTTGGTGACGGCAGATGCCCTATACTAAAGTGGCTGGGTCAAAAGCAAGCGTAGCTTGGCTGACGTTGTAAGCAAGGGGTTGAGTAAAGGGACATCACCTGGTTGGTGATAACCCTCATTCTGTGCTGCTAGGTATTCGAGTTAGTCATACGTATGTCTGGTGTTCTCGTCCTGCTTCTGGAGGGCAGGGATGGTATCTTATTAACGCTGTACCTCTGGCACGGAATAGATGCTTTGTAAATGTTCGTTCTGTGCATAAATGCTTGAGATTGTGGACTCAGTGCCGGGCCAATAGGATTTAAGCTCTGCTCTGCCATTTGCTAGCTGTGTGACTTCCGACAGGTAACTCCAGCTCTCTGGGTCTCATGCATGCATGGGACAACTTTACTGAGCATCTTCACTGGCCAGGTCGCAGCACTGAACATGGCCCTCATGGTCCCGATTCTCACGGAGCTGACATTCCGGCAGGGAAACACACAATGAACAAATCAGTGATCACGGTGATTGATAGAAAACAAAGCAGGGGTCTGTGATACAGATGACCTGGTGGCGACCTTAGGTGGCATGGTCAGAGTAGACCTCTTTGTGGATCTGAGACCTGAGTGACAAGAGGGTGACTTTCCCACGTGAAATCCACATCTCTGGGGATTCCTCAGAAAGTATAGCTCAAGGCCATGGGCAGATGGGAAGTGAGTGTGAGAGTGGCTGGGGGCGGGGTTAGTTCGTACAGTCTTACAGGACAGGATGAGGAGTCTGGACAATTTTCTACCAGCAGTGGGAAGCAACTAGACTGGGGTTTTAAGTGGTGGGATGGCTATATTTAGGAAAAGTAGGAGCAACGATGCAGTAGATACAGGAGGAGGGAAGGTAATTAATACTGAAGCCAATCCTAGAGTTTGGTATCAGCAAATGAGTGGATGAGGTGAGAGTTACTGGGGCAGAAGCGGATTTAGAAAGAAGAAGAAATGAAGACTTCTTTTTTGGCCATAATTGTGAGATGATTGGTGATATCCCTGGTTTCCTCATCTGCAAAGGGGGATAATCATAGTACTTACAGGGTTTTGGGGGATGAAATGAGATGAAACGTGGGAAGCGCCCAGCATACCACCTCTCGGTGGCCTGTACTCAGTGAATGCATCCTTATTTGCTCATTTCTCAGGTGTGTGGTGAGGCCAATCCCATCAACATGGTGACCAAGCTCAGCCAACTGACAAGTCTACTGTCCTCTATTGAAGATAAGGTACTTGGGGGGGGGGGGGTCCTGCAGCTTCTCTTGGCTTCTCCGTGGTCCCCTTTCCGTCAGAGAATGCCCAGGAGTGCAGACTCTGTGCTCCCTTTGCCTCTGTCCCAAAGGATGCCTGCCGCCTTCCCTTCACCTCCCAGCTCAAGGACCTTGTGCATTTGTGCCCACAGGTGAAAGCCTTGCTGCATGAGGGTCCCGAGTCGCCCCATCGGCGCTCCCTCATCCCTCCAGTTACTTTTGAGGTAAGTGGCTATACCCTTGTGCTTCCCAGTTGGAAGCTGGGGGACATTCTACCCCTGTGGAAGGAGGGCTTTTGGCTCACCTAAACAAAGGCAATGAGCCCAGCTGCCGGGAATGGGGGTCAATGGAACCACTCGTGACGACGCTTAAACATTAGAATGGGCGCCAGATGAATCTGTGGAAACTCCCTCACAGGGAGGCTCCCCAGGAAAGAGCTACTTGGCTCAAGATGCCTTAAACTTTGTTCTTCTCCAAACAGGGGCCGTGAGTGACATCAAATGGGCACCCCCAAACTGGCTATATAGTGCCTGAAGGGAGGATGAGGAAAATATACGACTCCCATGATTTCCCCTAGGGTGACTGAGTAGAATCTCCAGGCTCTGGGCCAGAAATTTGTTTTTCTTAATTATCCTCAGAGATTCTTGTATATCCATCATGGCTCTGATCCCACATTCAGAAACACAGGACGAGACACCCCTTATGACCTCCCCCAAGTCCTTTCTAGCCCTGATGACAATTCTGTATTAGGCTATATTTCCATCTTCTGAGCATGGCAATTGTCTTTTTCCTAATTATTATCAGTCATTGTTCAATTATGGGTTGTAACAGGCCCAGGCGCTTAAAAAGTTATGACCAAAATCCTTTCTGGAAGTAGATGACACATCAGATGAACGAGCATTGTCAAATTAAGCGGTAAATGAATCATTTGCCAGCAGTTATCGTTTTCTCCATCACACCTGTTGGCAGATGGCTGATGTGCACACAGTGGGCTAGCTCGGCTCCTTCCCACATTTTAGTGACTTTCGGGAGCCGACAGTGGAACCGTGAGCATGTGGTCCTGGGGTGCGACCCAAGGGCTGTCCAGCCTCACAGACTAGAGGCTCACGGTTGGCACCAGGAAAGTCTGGACAGAGAAGGGATGACCGACATCTCCCTCCTCTTCCCCTCCTTCTTCCTCCCTCTTCTTCCTCCTCTTCCTCTTTCTCTTTGCAGGTGAAGTCAGAGTCTCTGGGGATTCCTCAGAAAGTACAGCTTAAAGTCGATGTTGAGATGGGGAAACTGATCATTAAGAAGTCCAAGGATGGTTCTGAGGACAAGTTCTACAGCCACAAGAAAAGTAAGAGCCCGTCACGCCCACCATGCTCTCACTGCTAGTGCCCTTACAGATGACCCGCCAGTAGCAGGCTGCTAGAGAAGCAAGTCTGGCCAGGGACATCCCAGCCGTGTGCTAGGACACCCGCCTGCCTATGGAAGCCCCACCCAGCTCTGGGGCCCACCTCTCATGACCCCGCCTACCTGAGGCCTACTCTGGCCATTCCGCCTCCTTCCTCTGAATCCTGGGGACATGTAGCAATTCTGTGATGCATTCCTCCCCACTAGATCTCCTCCCAGGGCCTGGCCCAGGGCCCTGCACATGTAAGGTACGTGTCCCAAACCAGGCAGTATCTTTACTGTAGTACAAACTGAAAGGTAGTTTCAAATGCCCGGGCTCTGCAACCAACATCCCAGCTCCACCTCTTAGCAGCTGTGGACCTGGACACATCACGTAACCGTTCTAGGCCCCAGTTTCGTCATCTGTAAAATGGGGATGATAAGGATGAAGTGAATAATCTCCATGTAAGGGTCCTTAGGAAAGAGCCTGGCATGTAGGAGCCACTCTGAGTACCTGAGGCTCTGCCTTTTGCACCATCGAGTAAACTTACCAGTAAAAGGGGAATGTTCACACACCAGATGCTTGTGGAGAAGTTGCTTTGGGCCAGGCACGAGGATCCAGGACAAACAGATAGATGAGGCCTTAGCCCACGTGGAATTCACATTCCAGAGCATCGAGTGGCCAATACATGCTCGAATAAGTTTATCACTACGGCGATTTCAGCTCCTCATTAAATGCTGTGAAGAAAACAGACAGGGTAATGGGGCAGACAGTAATGGGCGGGAGGCGGTGTCGAGGGCGCAGAACCTTGAGTTGGCAGCCCCGCTGGGGAGGACGGCCAATGAGAGCCGGGCAGTGTGGCCAGAGGTCAGTGGGAAGAGACACTCTGCAGAGAGGCTCCTGTAGGAGGGGGTTCGGATGGCAACAGAGCAGAGCGTGAAAAGTGCAAAGACGGGGACCTGATATCTGCTGCCTGGACTGAGAGCCTGCCTGCCAGGGAGGGGACTGCTCCATGCCTCAGTTTCCCCATTTGCACAATGAGGGTAACCAATGTATAATAACGTACTATTTTCTGAGGCTCATTTCCTTACTTAATCTTATCATCACAAAGACTTTTTGAGGAAAGTAACTTTACAGATAAGGAAACTTTTTCACTTGCTCTTGGTAACTCAGCTGGTAGGTGGCAAAGTTGTGACACAAGCACAAGACTCAGCACAGAGCGGGGTACTTAGTAGGTGATCAGTAAACGCTGCCATTGTTGTCATTTGGGTGGGAGGGGGAAGGTGCATGCAGGGCTAGGCGTCAAAAGGAAGGGCATGGGGGAGCATGACTTAGTAGAAACCACCTGGGATGGAGTGTCCCCCGGCTGGGAGGACAGTGGCAGGAGTTGCTTCGCTGTGGAACTGAGGACTTGCAGACAGCCTAGACCAAGTGGAAGAAAGATGGTGCTAAGAGGATATCTGTGTACCAGACCTGGTTAACCCACAGCATTGGGTCCCCAGAGGGGCTGGCATGCCAAGGGCCCAGGGAGGCCATGCAGGGTCGTGGGAAGCAGGGGGATGCCAGCGCCTGGCTGGGGGCCCCATGGGGCCAGTGATCCCAGCAGAGTGGAGGAGAACACTTGGAAAAAGCACTGAGTTTCCTGAGAGACCCCCCAGCCCCCTGGTTCTGGCGGATGGGTGTCAACACTTGCCCCCAGTGGTTCTTTCCATGTGTAGCTGATAGGTTTACTCTGTGACACTTGACAAATGCTGTGGACTCTTCCCTCAGATAAAATCTCACCTCCACACAACAGTTTGTATTCCATTTCAGGAGGGTTTCAGATGCCCTGAAGCCAAGGTCTGTCTGGTCTACAAACAATATTCTTCATTCTTCGGGGTCTCAAAATCCCTTGCAATGCATAACTACTAGGGTGCCAGATTTAGCAAATAAAAATTCAGGATGCCCAGTTAAATTTGAATCTCAGATAAGCAACAAATTATTTTTTAGTACAAGTATGTCCTGTGCAATACTTGGAACGTACTTATAGTAACAATTTATTCCTTTTCTGAAATCGAAATTGAACTGGGTATCTTGTATTTTACCTGGCAACCCTAGGCACGAACAGCATCTTTTGTCCTTAGTAGAGTAGTTTGGGAATAGACAAAAAAAGGCCAGGACAGAAAATATCAAAGTGATTTTGTAGAGAGTAAAGGTAAATGTTTTTTTTTTAATGAAACTTGTGTTGGTGTTACACACATACACGCAAATTTGTGTGCATGGGTCACCATGTAAAACATATTTTTCCTGAGGTCACAGGCAAAAACAAGAAAGAAAAAAAAAAAGGCCATAAGACCCTGAGCTAGAGGCATTTCCTTTTTCCTACTATTTGGAAGCGGAGGACTCTCGTCATCTGTGTTAAAAGTCTGACATGTGGATGGGATGTCCTGGAGGCAGGTTCTAGTTGGATGGAAACTACTGCCGATGGCCAGAGTGGAAAGTTGGGAAAATCCTGCTGCATTAGCCTTGCCACACAGGTGCCCTGGAGGGAGCCTAGGCTGCAATTCCATGCTGTCGGCTTACTGTCACTGAGCCTTTGAGTTGGAGTGACCTTCGAACATTGTGCTGAGTTAGCAACACTAGCCCTGAAGCAGACACCTGGTGGCACGTCCCACACAGGTCCAAGGCGCTAGCCACAGCCTTACCCCCTCAGAACACTCACCTGAGCTGTTACTCGGATGGTAGATATTTGGCCCAATAGCCAAGCCCTACAATAATGCCCATTGTGTAGGAACCCCTAGGGTTAGATCTCCAGAAGGGTGGGAAGGGAGATCCTGTGCTCAACACCGACTTGGTGTCAGACGCTGTGCTGGGCACAGTGGGACAGAGGGTAAGAGCACAGATGGGCTCGGGGGTTAGACTGCCCAGGTTCAAGTCTAGGCTCTGGCACTAGCTAGCTATAGCACGTTGGCCTGGTTTCTTAACCTCTCTGTGCCTCCATTTTCTCATCTGTGAAATGAGAATAGTAATAATAATAATGATGATGATGTTAGATTTCCCAGAGGCTTGTCCTGGGGAGTAGGTAAGCTAGTGCATGTGACAGCAGCTCACATGTGTCCAGCAGAGGCACTGGCCCCGTGCAAAGTGTCCAGGCAGAGAACGGGGAGGGAGATGTGCCCCCCTTGGGCCTGCGCCATCCTGCAACCTCCTGCTCCTGACTCCCACCTGGGGTGTGGCACCAAGGTCTGAGCGATACTCTCAGGGCAGCAGGTGGGTTGGGAGTGTGGGGACCAGCCTCGGGTAGGAGGTAGGGTGCAGTGAGCAAAAGAGTGTAGACGCCCAGAGAGGTGTTAGAAGTCCAGCCTTGAGTCCCAGCTCAGCCACTTGTGACTTTGGTCTACTGTCCTCTCTATGGTCCTCAGTTTACTCTTCTGACAAATGAGTATGGTAGCATGTGAGGAGGGCTGCTGTGAGTCTTAAATACGTAAGCATTAAAGTATGTAGTACCTGGCCTCCAGTAGGTGCTCGATAAAACTGGCTGCTCCTACCACCATCATTGTCATAATGATCCTTCCAACACAGCTGTGAGGAAGGCAGAATAGAGCAGCAAAGAGGATGGACCAGGAAATAAAGTCCCTAGACACTGGACCATGACAAGCTGTCATATTCACGCAGAGTTGAGGTCACAGTGTTGGGCAGGACTGCTGTCCACTGCCAAGTTGGGCAGGAGAAATGGGGACTCACTGAAGGTTTGAGCAGGAGAGGGCTGCATTAAAAGTGATCAGTTCAGCGGTGATCTTATCTGTCGTGGAAAGTGAGTTACAACTGAAAGGGGTGGACCCAGCTTTGACAAGAAGAAACAGAAACCTAAGATGAATGAAGAGATTGTCAAAGGCTGCCTGATTGCTCTAAAAAAAAACTTGAGGTTCCTGGGCTGAAAGAGACACCTCCCAGGGCTCTGAGAAGCACTGTGGACTCTTGGCCAGTTTCATTCAATGCATTTTCCTTCTGAGCATCTTCCATGGGCCAGCCCTGACTTATAGCCCTCTGTCAGAGAATTAGCAGGTTCGAAGGGAAAGCTGACCTGTGAGCACATTGGGATGTGTCTGAGGCCAGGTGGGCCCTGGGGGAGGGCTGATTAGCTGTGCCATGGGCTGGTATAAGGAGGCTTTCTACACAGAGATGGCTCTGTCTCTGAAGGAGTTCACCAAGCACAAGGCTTGCGAGGGTCCTAGCACTGAGACAGTGGCATGTGCAAGGAATGGAGCAGGGTGCACATTCCTTCCATGTGCAAGGAATGGAGCAGGGTGCTAGGGAAGTCACATGTAACTTGTGGTCCTACAAGGAAGGGCAGAGGAGCATGGGGTCTCAGATGTGGGCAGGGCTTTGAATGCCAAAGCTAGGGCTGGAGAGAACCGACGGGTTTACCGCTAGAGGGGTGAATAGTCACCTTCATGCAATTATGGACAATGGGGAAGGAAAATTTCTGTCAGATCAGGGATGGGTGAAAGCCAAGCTGGAGATACGTGGCCCTGAGAAAACCCAGGTCCAGTCAGGAATGGACTATTACAGTGCGGGTTTGTGAGACCTTAAAAGAGAAGCATGGATGCCCAGAGCCTGGTGGCCTTGACTCTCTGAGGAATCCACCCTCCTTGCTTCTCTCCTCCCTCCAGACCAGTGGAGCCCAGCTCCCCCTCGGTCATGGCACCTGTCACACCAAAACACAATTACCTGTTGGTTCACAAGTTCCCTCCCCCAAAGTTGGCAGGGTCTTTACCTTACAGACCCTGGATCTGCACAGGATGTGGTACCCAGCAGGGATTGCCAGTTGATGGAGGTGCTTGCAACGTTGCTCATAAATCCCTGCCCCCCCCCAAATCGATTAACGCATGTTCCACAGAGGCCTAGAAGTGGATCTTTTTTAATTCATTTCTAAATCCCCGGAGTTTAGAACAGTGCTTGGTACAGAGTAAGTGATCAATACATATGTTCTGAGTCAATGAATGAATGAATGAGTGGGTGAATTCCAGGCCACTGAAATAACACAGTTCACGTGGCTGCCTGTTGAAGTGTCTTCTATAACTGTCACTGAGAGGCAGAGTGTTGGGTAAACTGGTTTGATGTAGTGGATTCGTGTCCTGGCTTCATGGCTTGATAATGGTGAGACCTTGAGTAAGTTACTTAACTACTCGAAGCCTCCATTTCCACGTCTATTAAATAGGGGTTCCTCGGGGGCTGCTGTGGGGGCGAGTGGGATGAGGCACGTCCTTAGCCAGTCCTGGCACACAGCTTCCGGTCACGGTTATCACTGCAACGTGCTGCCCACTAGGAGGAATGCTTTGGTGGCAGGTGTTGGAACTTCCTTGCCCTCTTCCAGGCACCATATTCATTGGTAGCTTTGGCATCAAGGCTTTCTATGCACAGGAAAAGCCAGCTGCTGTATGAGCAAATCATAATGTATTCACTCACTGAGTGGCTACCACTCGTATGTGCCAGGTGCTGGGGACGCGGAAGTGAACGAGCCAGGGAGGTTACCGTCAAGTCACAGAGAAAGCAAACAAGTACACAAATATATATATATATATATACCAGGAAAGAGTCAGGGGTGAACTCTCGGCTGGGAATTTGAATAGGATGATCCGACAGTCATGGAGAAGTGTCATTTGAGCTGACACCTGAGTGTATAGAAGCTGCTGGCTGTGCAAACACCAGGGAAAGAGGTGCCAAGGCGGGAGAAAGCGTGGTGTGGGAGAAAGCCAAGCGACTGGGCCTTAGATGACGCAGAGACGGAGCACGAGTCACGGGGGCTTGGTGAGCTGAGCCACCGTTAGGAGGTTTCAAGAAGGGCAGTGGTGTGGTCCCACTTTAAAGTGAACTGTGGCTGCTGTGCTGAGAATAAATTATGTCCGGGGGTAGATGCAGCTGGGGGGACCAAGTAGGAGGCCATGGTAGTAGCCAGGCAGGAGATTGGTGGCTTGAGATGGGGAATGTGTTGGAGGTGAAACCGCTCATACCTGCTGATGGATGAGAGGAAGAGGACCAGAGGAAAGAGGAACCAAAAGAGCTTCTAGTTTTATTTAACTAAGTGTGGAAACAGGTGGGCCACTTACTGGCCCTGCTAAAACATTAATCCTGATCAAGCAAGATGTCACATCCTGGGGGCAACCACACAGTCTTGCAAATGGATGTCAAGGAAAACCAGAAATTCAAAGGGAAGGAGACCTGGCTGAATAGTGGCAGATTTGGGAAAGTCTTGGGACCTCCAGTAGGAACCACAACATGAGATGTTTGCTGCTGACTGGAGGATGGGATTTCCGAGCACACGGGACGGCAGTGTCCCCTGGGTGGAACTTGCAGTCAAGATGGCAGCCAAACACACACACTATCGTCAGCTCCCTTTCTAAAGGCAAAGCTCACAGGTCAAAGAAAATGAGAGAAAATGATGACAACAATATTCTGAATGCTGAAGAGCAGATGGAGGGGCAGCCAGATGGCTCAGCTGGTTAGAGCGCGAGCTCTCAACACCAAGGTTGCTGGTTCAATTCCCATGTGGGATGGTGGGCTGTGCCTCCTGCAACTAAAGATTGAAAACGGTGACTGGACTTGGAGCTGAGCTGCGCCCTCCACAACTAGACTGAAGGACAACGACTTGGAGCTGAGGGGCTCTGGAGAAACACACTGTTCTCCACTACCTCCCTTTTATCCCTCAAAAAAATGAAAAAAAAAAAAAAGCAGATGGATAATAGTAACCAACTTATAGAAACCAAAAAAGCTGAATTTTAAGCAAGTAGTTGGAAAAACTGAGACACCTGACTCATACCACAGAACCCACAAAGGGCTCAGGAATTGATAGCATCAGGGGCCCCTAGAAGTGGGGGTGAAGGTGGGGCTATAAGTGGCAGAATTGGATGAAAATCTGTTTAAAAAGAGTTAGACCCACCAGATCCCTCTCCACTCCACATAGACCATGGTTACCCCTTATTCATTAGGCAGAAGACTGGAGGTTTAGTCTCCAGAAAAGGTAAAGGACTAGGGGACACCAGGCCTGGTGAGGGCAGGGGAAGCTGCTGGAAACAGACGACTAAATAACGTCACTTTCTGAATGCTGAGACACAGCCTGGCTCCCTGCCTGACCCAGGATGCTGCCAGCCAGGCCCACACCCTGCAGGCAGGAGACTAGAAGATTCTTCACTGGAGCACGTGACCAGCACAGGGGCAAAAATCTAAAGACACTGCCATGAAGAGGTTTCCCTGTGAATCAGCCCATGAGACCACCCAGCGGAGAAGCCCTGTTCAACAGGCCCCATCTCTCACTGCCAAGTGAGAACTGACAGCCAAGGATCACCAGACAATGGAGGGAAGCCTGGAATAGGAGACATTCAGACTCAGGGCAAAAATAAGCAAAAAGACAAAAAACTTGGAGGAAACAATGTATGAAGGTTAAAAGTAATAGGACCATGAAACAACAGAATGCTATTTTAAAAGGAGCATTCAGAGAACAAAATAAAAATGAAGAAGGAGGGGGAAGAAGAAGAGGAGGAAATAGGAGAAAAGGAAAAGGACAACACGTGTGAA
This sequence comes from Rhinolophus hipposideros, assembly GCF_964194185.1. Lineage (NCBI taxonomy): Eukaryota > Metazoa > Chordata > Mammalia > Chiroptera > Rhinolophidae > Rhinolophus > Rhinolophus hipposideros. The sequence goes on from NC_138052.1 coordinate 95,608,973, forward strand.
GTGCTGTCTACTGGGGTAGCTCACAAAGGGCTCAGCACCCAGGGGTTTACTGGGGGCTGGTCACGTGGTTACGCTCTGCCCGGCACGTACCCAAATCCCAGACTCCCAGGAGGAGAGCAGGTGTTCAGGCTATACCGCACTGTTCGTACAGTTTAGGCACACTGAGCCGCTTTTATCAGTCAGTGAATGCTGGGAACCCTCCCCAAATCCAAGTTCCAGATGCCAACCAAGGGCCACCTCGCAAGCAGGCTTTCCAAGGACAGCAGGCGGGCCTGCCGCGGGAACTCTTCTGCCTGCAGGCGGATCAGCACAAGATTGAATTTCTCAGCAGCAGTGCCACAAACTAGAATGGAGCAAGGTCTCCAGAGTCTGAGGAAGATCCTCCAAACTCAAGAGTTCTGTTAGTGAAGCATGAGGGTAGCGTTTCCAGACATACAAGGCCTCCAGAAACTTATCACCCATTCTCCTTTTCTTGAAAAGCTGCTAGAGATTTTGTTCCACCAAAAACTGGGGCATAAACCAAGAAAGAGAAAAACATGGGATCCAAGGCAAGAGCGACAGGTGAATGGGTTTCTGGATGATGGGAAGTAAAACCTGAAGATAATGATTGTGCATCAGACCCAGAGGTCACCTGTCCAGAGAGGAGAAGACCCAGGGGCCCTGGGAGAGGCTCCCTCGGGATGATGAAACTGAGAAACAGCTTGATCACATAGAAAAGAGAGTTACAAACTGAGAGAATTTGGACCAATGAAAAAACATGGCAATTATTAGCTCCAGGAAAAACAGAGTTGTATAGTCAAAGGAAAGCAATCAGCTTGTCTGTCAATAGCATTTCCATAGTCATAATAAAAATCACTGACCACTTACCTGGCCAAAATAATGGTATAATTACTGAGAGGATGATGGGGGGGGGGGTAACATTATGCATTGGTGGGGGGAGGGTAAGGACGAGGCGGGGACAGGCTGTATGTGTGAAAGACAGCAAAACCCTCATCTTCTATAGTGGGAAGTCAATATGTAATAGGAAATATTGAAAAATCTAAAACCAAAATCAGGACACAACAACCTAAGCATGCTATTTAGAGACACAACATAAAATTCCAAAAGAATCCATTAAGAGAACTGAAAGTGGTTGCTTCTAGGAAGCAGAACATTGGAGGGAGGTGAGGTTGGGGGATACTTTTATGTGTACAAATCTTGTAGAAAAATTGGAGCCTTTTAATCATTAATAGAAGTAAAAAATATTTTAGATATAAAATGAAAGCAAAGAAAAAGAAGGAAAGGAGGAAGAGAAAGAAAGGAAAGGAGGTAGCGGGGAGAGAGAGAGATAAAGAGAGGGAAAGGAGAGAGGGAAGATTATGACAAGATGGAAAGTCCTGCTGTCTCTGCTCTGGCCAGGCCACCTCTTGTTTCCAGGCAGCACCATTCCCAAGCACGAGCCCCTCCCCGAAAGAACAGCCAGGAGCAAAGGGATCTGGGAGACCAAGCATCAGTTTAGTGCTCAGCCTGGGGATGGGAAAGTCAGCCTTGTAGATAGGTGCCAGAATACATATCAGAGACTCTATACATATTGGGTGACGAATGAATGAATGTGGGTGAATGAATAAATGAACTTCTGTTTCTCTTAAGTCCTGCAGCTCATCAAGTCTCAGAAGTTTTTGAACAAGTTGGTGATTTTGGTGGAAACAGAGAAGGAGAAGACCCTGCGAAAGGAATATGTTTTTGCTGACTCCAAAGTAAGTGACAACATACTACTAAGATGGCCAAGAGGGGAGTAAGGGACACATGTTTTCCGAGGCTGGCTCTGTGCCTGGAAGCTTGCACCATTAGCTCACTCAGTTCTCACAACCCATTTCCCACCTGGGAGAGCTGAGCCCGAAAAGGAGAGGGGTCACGTTGCAGGCCAGCTGGGATTTGCGGAGCAGCAGCTCTGTTTTCCCCTTCTACCACACTGGCTGCTCGGGAGGGTACATCGTTTATCATTGTGTCTACCCAGCCCCCAACCCCATTGGGAGGCCTTCAGCTTCTCTGGGCTGCGAAGCCCTCTGGGGCACCCTGGAAGGGCAGTGCTCCCTCCTTTTCTACACTTTACTCACTCTGCAGAAATGAGACGCCCTGCCAGGATTGGCTCTTGGGGTAAGAGGTGGTGTGGGCTGATGGAAAGCTTGGGGTCTTCCAGTGTCCCGGTGGGCCTCTGTACGGCCAGAGCAGGGTTCTCTGTGACCTGATCCCTTCTCTGATGTGCCAACCAGGGGATGAAACCCACCATCACAGCCTTACTGTTTGTCCTCCAGTGTACGGTGCCTATGAGGCAGGGCACAAAGGGCTCCCACCACATCAGGTCGGCACATGGCAAGGCTGGGGGACAAGGGCTCCCAGTTCATGTTCACAAGGACAGCCCCCACCACCTGCCCTGTGGGCGAAGTGGCAGGGCTGGGCTGGTAGGAGGCCAGTGGGAGGGCTGGGGGTGCCCAGAACTGGCCAAGAGGGTGGGAAGGCCTGGGAGAGAAGATAGAGAAGGGGCTAGGAGAAACAAGGAAGTGGGGGCCAGACAGGTGACGGAAGGTGGAGCCTGGCTGGGCATCGTTCTGGACACAGGGACATAGGTCCAAAACTCAGTGTTGCCCATTGCTGCAAGCTCAGGATTGAGACACAACAGTAAATGGAGGCACCAGATTTTGAGCCATCCCTAACGAAAGGCAGGTTTCCATAAAGACAGCCATCTTTGTGAGTTGGTTTCTTCAGAAGGGAGTTCTTGAGATTTGCAATTATTAGGATGAATCATATGAAATTGCCATCTTGGTAGGCCTGGAACAAGTAAATATTGGTAATTTCATATGGTATAATCCCAAATTTTTATGTATGTGTATTTACTATATTTGACTGTACGCTACAAGAGCCTGCATTGCTCTGTGCCCCGCTGCGTACCCAGGACAACTAAATGAAGACTTAGTATTAAAGGGGCTATGACAGCCTTCATGTGTTCTTTCCTTTTCAATTAGTTTGTTTAAATGGTCTTTCATTAAACAAGTAATCTATTCTCATTGGTGAAAAAGTTACAAATAGGCAAAAAATTTAAAATAGAAACACCCGTATACCACTAATAAACCTTAGATTATATAGTTCCGGATTAAAAGAAAAATAAAAATGCGATGATGCTCTTCATAATGTTTTATCAATTGGCCCTTCATACTCAACACTATATTTTGACCATCTATTCTTGTTGATAGAGTATTTCTGCACCAACATTTAAAAACTCTGTGGTGTTCTAGCATATGGATGACCCATAATATGATAATCAATTCATTTCCTAAGATTGGACATTAAGTTTGCATCTAATTTCTCCCATTTGGAAACGTGTGCTGCAGTTCCCATGGTATGGTTGGGTCTTTGTTCGGTTCCTGAACATTTTCTTAGAGTCAGGTCCTTGCAGCAGAATGGCTGACTCACAGAGAAGCCACTTGCTTAGACTTTGGACACATATTTCCTGAGTGTCCTCCTGGAAGTTTGCACCGACTTGTGCCCCATCAGTGTTCTTGAAGCTGACGAGCCCTTTGAAAGGGAAAGGTGCAGGAAGGCAGAGGCCTTTCTGAGTCTGTCTGCACTTGAATCCCTAGAAGAGAGAAGGCTTCTGCCAGCTCCTCCAGCAGATGAAGAACAAGCACTCGGAGCAGCCGGAGCCTGACATGATCACCATCTTCATCGGCACCTGGAACATGGGTAGGTTGGATCGCCTCCCGTCGCCTCCCCTTGGGTTCCGCTTCCTGCCACAGGCATCCTCCAACGGCAGGGCACGCCTGTCTCCCCCATCCCCAGCCCTCAGCCCATCGGCGCAGCCACAGTTCTAGGGAATTGCACCCTGTTCCTGAGACCCTGGGTAAAAGGAATGAGCTCTAGGACTCTCACACCTGCAGTGCTGCTGAAGTGGGTGACGTTGCACATCTAAGTTGGAAAGTTTGATGTAGAGAGCCTGAACATCTAGGTGAAGGGGCCCTTGGGTACCTGCCAGCCTTAGGCAACTCGTCTAGGGGCCCAGGCCTGCAGAAAGAACTTTTCCCCTGAGCAGCATTGCCAGAGAGAGAGAGAGAGAGAGAGAGACAGAGAGACAGAGAGGAGAGGATGCCAAATTAAATTTGAATTTCTTATAAACAAATAATGTTTAGTTAGGTGTCTGGCTAGAAATAAATACACACACACACTAAAAATATATTATGCTAAGTGTATACGTTATAATATTTACATACTAATACATATTATACACTAAATATATAAATGCAATATACCAAATATATATTGCACTAAATAATTATTTAGTGTAACTATTCAGCTAGAAATAAGTACTAAATACCAAATATATATTGTACTAAATATATGTACTATATATTTATACCAATATATGCTTATATACTGAATATAAATTATGCTAAGTAATTATTTAGTGTAAGTGTTCAGCTGGCAATGAAAAAATAAGTAGATACAGGCTATCCAGTTGAATTTGAATTTCAGGTAGACAGATATTACATAGGACATACTTATTCTAAAAATTATCTGTTGTTCATCCAAGATTCGAATTTAACGGGGTGTCTGTCTCCCCCACCTGGTCCTGAGCAGAGTCAGGGCCTCTCCCCTTTCGACACAGGGGATCTGGGAGGAAGCAGGTGAGCAGCAGCCATTTGCTGAAAATGAAAACAGTGTGTGACTCCTGGCCTGTCCCCTGAGTGGAGGGTGGGCCAGGCTTCTGGCAGGGAAGTCCAGAGCTCCTGACCCTGACTCCAGAAGCTGCCAGCCCCTCCCAGGCCATCATGCCCAGACAGTCCAGGGCCACGGTGGCACTGCTGTAGTACTCTGGCTCACATCCTGGTGTCCTTCCTCCCCATGTGTCCCCTCCAGTGTTTCCTGTTGGCCCCCTGATCTCGCCAGCTCTCACACTCGGGGTCATGCACGTGGGCACATGGCCCCTTTCCATGTTTTCCTCTGTGAGCACAGAGGTCTAGATTTGACTGGGCCTGCTGAAGTCCGTTGCACAACGGCAGGGGACGATCTCACACAGAAGACAATGTGAAGGAGCCGGCTTCACAGCGCAGGGTGGGAGGGTCTCCCCAGGCAGAGACCACCAGCCCCCAGTGTTCACCCTCCCACCGTGAGCCCCAGGGGCAGCAGAACTCGGGTAGTCACAGTACTTCAGTTCTTGGCTTTTTGGCACTTGTGAGCCAAGAAGGTTACGTCTTTGGGGAAAGAGTTTCCTCAACCTTCCAGGGCATTGAGAGGAGAGATCAATCTTTCATTGTGTCCTTATTGAGCTACTTCAACTCATTTTTCGAAATTGGAGTGGGGCGGCTCTCCACACTCCTGTTTCTTTGCCTGACACCCTCACATCTCTCAGATCTTGGCTGAGGTCTCTTGCAAGGAAGCCATTGTTGGCTCCCAACCGTAGGCTAGAAACCCCATCCTAAACCTGCCAACGTACTGGGCCATCTGGCCACCAGAATGTAAAATCCTCAAAGAGTCTGTCTCAATTACTGATGTCACCCCAAAGACTAGCTGGTGTTGACATCTTGTGCAACTACTTTCAGACACCACATGGAATCTTCTAGTGTTTCTAGTCTTTGAAACAACATTATCTTTAAAAAGACATGTGACTGACCTCTGACCCTGCCTGACACCTGGGGGGATAGTGGTACCTAGTTCTCCATCTACGGTATTTTGTTGGGGGGCCTTAATGGTTGTCGTGACTGTGATTCCCCCCACCCCAATGTTCCCCCCACCTCTGTTTTGCATTTTTCTGATGTACCAATGACTCACTTGGTGTTGGGTTTTGCTGTTGAAGGTAACGCCCCCCCTCCCAAGAAGATCACGTCCTGGTTTCTCTCCAAGGGGCAGGGAAAGACGCGGGATGACTCTGCTGATTATATCCCCCACGACATCTATGTGATTGGCACCCAGGAGGACCCCCTGGGAGAGAAGGAGTGGCTGGAGATACTCAGACACTCCCTGCAAGAAGTCACCAGCATGACTTTTAAAACAGTGAGCAGCTGGCCACGGCCCTGGGTGGGACTCAGGGGCAGTGGGCTTTGTGCAAAGCCAGCCAGGAGTGTCTCAGAGGCAAGGGCGGGCTCGGCCTATTGCCTCTCAGCTTCCAAACATGCATACGTGCTCAGTGGTCCCCTCACTTCCAGGGCCGGAGAGGGCACCTGTATTCAGGCATCGATGGGGTCCATGGGCATTGCAGAAACATCACTGGTGTCCTTCCTCACCCCTGCCTGTGCTTGTAGAGCACCCTTCCTTCATCAGCCTCGTCATCCTGGCTTTCGTCTTTAGGATACTTTGTCTCATCTGTGGGACATCCTTAGGCGCCCCCAAAGAGATTACAGAGCGGGAACCCCATACCCGGGAGGTGAGGGCTGGGGTCAGGCCCTGCGCCCTCGAGGGTCACAACAATGTCCTTCCCACCAGATTGCCATCCACACCCTCTGGAACATTCGCATTGTGGTACTGGCCAAGCCGGAGCACGAGAACCGGATCAGCCATATCTGCACCGACAATGTGAAGACAGGCATCGCCAACACACTGGGTGAGCAGGGAGTTTTCTTCAGAGCACACCTGCGGACAACCGCGTCCATCCAGTCCTGGCCAACAGGGACGTCCCGAATTGAAAACTGAGTCTCGTGTCCTGGGCAAACCGGGTGGCTGTCCCCCCCAGCTAAGACTCACCAGGGTTGACACCAGTGCTTCTGGGTACTGGCAGAAAGGCAGGTTCTGATTCAGCAGGTCCGAGGTGGAGCCTGACGGTCTGTGTTTCCAGCAAGCATCCGGTGTGTCAATGCTGCTGGTCCCTGAGCCCCACCTTGAGTGGCAGGGACCTAGGACAGGGGACTACAGACTTGCTGTCAAGGGCCAGAGAGTAAATATTGAGGCTTTGTCACTTCTCATCCTCGCTGATGTCACACAAAAGCAAACACAGACATGTGGAATGAATGGGAAGGGCTGTTATATAAAATTTTATTAGCAACACAGGCTGTGGGCTCGATGTGGCCACTGGTGTAGGTTGCAGAGCCCTGGTTTAGACCAAGACCGACTCAGGTGGGATGTGAAACACTGGTATCAGCTGTGAGCCAGTGGGACCAAGCAGGGTGCCTCAGAGTATTGACATAAGAGTGGAAGACTGCATGAGTATGTGAGTGTGAGTCTGTGGGTGTAACTGAGTGTGAGTGTGTGCAAGTCTATATATGTGAGTCTGTCTGTGAGCGTGTGTGGCAGGTGCGCCCACATGGGCCGTGGGTGGAGGTGAGGGCGAGGCCAGTTGTTCTGGTGGTTTGGAGTCAGGGACAGGACGGTCTCAGAGATAACAGGAAATAGAAGGATTGCTACAACTGAACGTGAAAGCTCAGCTTTTCTGCTGACAAACCGCACGCTGCCCGTGTCCACACCCACTGGTCCCTCCTTCCTTCCTGTCACAGTGGCTGCCCTGTTCTGAAGCCCACGCCCTTCGGCTGCTCAGGAACCTCCTCTGGTCCTTGTTCCATCCCTGCCTGGGCTGCCCGCTGCCCCCACTGGGCCCCTCCCCCAGGACGCAGAGGGGATGATCCCCAAGGTCCTTCGGTGCATGAGTGGAGGGTGGGCTGCTCTACGCAGCCCCGTCTAGCCCAGACAGAATGGGAGTCTGTGCGTCATTTTAAATTTCCTAGTAGCCCATGAAAGAAAGGAAAAGGGAACAGGTGAAGTCAGTTTTAATAGTACATTTTATCAGACCTCATACATTCAAAACATGACCATTTCAATAGGTATTCGTAAAGAAAATTATCAGGTAGTGCACATTCTGCTTTTCTTACTGAGGCTTCTAATTCTGATGTGTCTTTTACATTTATAGCCCATCTCAGTTTGGACCAGCTGCATTTCACAGGCTCAATGAGTAGGCTTGCAGCTATTGTATTGGACCGAGCAGGTACTCAGAATTCAGCATGTGCCAGAATTACCTAGAATGGAGGTTGACAAACTTTCTCTAACGAGGCAGATAGTAAATATTGCTGGCTTTGCAGCTCATGCAGTCTTTGTCAGAGCTACGCAACTCTGTCTCTGGGTGTAGCTGTGTTCTAATAAAATGTTATTTATGGTTGTGAAACTTAAATTTCATATCATTTTACTGTGTCACAAAATATTCTTTTGATTTTTTCCAACTATTTAGAAACATGAAAACCATTTTAGCTGTCGGTGGGCCAGCGTTGGCCCGCCCCTGACCTAGAGGACTTGTTAAGTACTGATCACTGTGCCCCACCCCCAAAGTTGCTGATTCAGCAGGTCAAGGTTGGGGCCTGAGAATGTGCACTTCCCACAAGTTCCCAGGTGACTGCTGCTGCTCCTGCTGGTCCAGGGAACACACTTGGACAACCACTAGTCCAGGATAGAGTAAAACTGACTGAAAAAGAGATGGCTTCAGTGTGGATTTTGGTCTCACCGGGAACCTGGAGTTAGCTGGGTGGGAAGGAGGTCAGACCACCCGGCCCTGGCTCCTCCTGAATCTTCTTCCCAAGGTTTCTGGCTGCATCTCAGTTCCTGCCTGCTTGGCACGTGGAGTGACTGATAGCCCCTTTGCAGGGAGATGCCAGGATGTGTTCATCAGCAGCCTCCTCCCTGGGCCCTGTGGAGAACCCCAAGGCTGCTGGCCATTCATTCACCCTGTTTTCTCGGCCTGGAAGAATCTCAGTTCCTATTCCCTGGTATCTGTCCCATCTCCCTCCCCAAATGAAGCTGTCATGCTTTCTTCCTTTGCTCCACTTTCCCACATTTGCTTCTCCCACTCTTTAGTACTTACCGTGCCTCACCTTGATTTCCTGCCACTCGGCGGGTCTGCCTGGTACTCTGACTTCTTCCTTCTCCCTTCCCTTTAGGGAACAAGGGAGCCGTGGGCGTGTCATTCATGTTCAACGGAACTTCCTTGGGGTTTGTCAACAGCCACTTGACTTCCGGAAGCGAAAAGAAACTCAGGTAATGGCATTCATTCCTGGAAAGCCTGCATTGGGGTTGTTTACCCAGGCGGACCTCACACCCCCGACCAGACACCATAGTGATTGCTCGGCCCTGGGCTAGGACCCTGACCTGTTGGCCTCTCGGGTCTTTTCCCATCGTCTCATCAAAGGCAACTGCAGCACAGTGGTGACTCCTGTGCATAGATCTTGTCTGAAGGACAGACGGACATTTCCTTGTGTTGTTAACCTAGTAGACTCCTAACTACCACTCCTTTCTAAAGGGAAAAACCTCATCTGGAGCACCCTTCTCATCAAAGCCCGTTTCACCTATTGGTGGCCCAGTCGTGAAGACAGCCATCTAGAGTAGTCACGGCTCTGACTGCCTGCAGAGTAGATGTTCTCAGAGCCCGTGCCCTGTGTTCCCAGTTAAGCGTGAAAGGCCCTTTGCCCCACCTGCACATAAAGGTGCTTTGTTGCAGCAGGGCCCGGAGAGTTGAGTTTCAGCACCCCCAACATCCCCTCTGATTTCCTGCCACGGTGGAATGGGGAGCACTGTGCTAAGATGACTGCGTGGTCATTTAATTAGGCGAAACCAAAACTACATGAACATTCTCCGGTTCCTGGCTCTGGGAGACAAGAAACTGAGTCCCTTTAACATTACTCACCGCTTCACTCACCTCTTTTGGCTTGGGGATCTCAACTATCGTGTGGAGCTGCCCACCTGGGTAAGGAGCTGCCCGCCTGGGCGAGGGGCTGCCCACCTGGGACTGGGGCTGCCTACCTGGGTGAGGTGCTGTCTATCTGGGTGAGGGGCTGTCCACCTGGGTGAGGGGCTGCCCACCTGGGTAAGGAACTGCCCACCTGGTGCTGGGGCTGCCCACCTGGATGAGGGGCTGTCCACCTGGGTTAGGGGCTGTCCACCTGGTGCTGGGGCTGCCCACCTGGGTGAGGGGCTGTCCACCTGGGGCTGGGGGTACCCACCTGGGTGAGGGGCTGCCCACCTGGGTGAGGGGCTGTCCACCTGGGTGAGGGGCTGTCCACCTGGGACTGGGGCTGCCTACCTGGGTGAGGTGCTGTCTATCTGGGTGAGGGGCTGTCCACCTGGGTGAGGGGCTGCCCACCTGGGTAAGGAACTGCCCACCTGGTGCTGGGGCTGCCCACCTGGATGAGGGGCTGTCCACCTGGGTTAGGGGCTGTCCACCTGGTGCTGGGGCTGCCCACCTGGGTGAGGGGCTGTCCACCTGGGGCTGGGGGTACCCACCTGGGTGAGGGGCTGCCCACCTGGGTGAGGGGCTGTCCACCTGGGTGAGGGGCTGTCCACCTGGGTGAGGGGCTGTCTACCTGGGTGAGGGGCTGCCCACTTGGGTAAAGAACTGCCCACCTGGTGCTGGGGCTGCCCACCTGGGTGAGGGGCTGTCCACCTGGGGTGGGGGTACCCACCTGGGTGAGGGGCTGCCCACCTGGGTGAGGAACTGCCCACCTGGTGCTGGGGCTGCCCACCTGGGTGAGGGGCTGTCCACCTGGGGTGGGGGTACCCACCTGGGTGAGGGGCTGCCCACCTGGGTGAGGGGCTGTCCACCTGGGTGAGGGGCTGCCCACCTGGGTGAGGGGCTGTCCGCCAGGGTGAGGGGCTGTCCACCTGGGTGAGGGGCTATCCACCTGGGTGAGGGTGTCCACCTGGGTGGGGCTGCCCACCTGGGTGGGGCTGTCCACCTGGGCAAGGAGCTGTCTACATGGGGCTGGGCTGCCTGGGATAGGGGCTCACTTGAGTTAGCTCAGGGCAGAGGGTCATGGAGACACACAGACCAGGCTGAACCAAGGTAGCTACTTGCACTCTGCGACTCAGCGCTGTTCCCATCACAGAAGGTTCACCCCTGCTCATGCCTAGTTCCCACCTGTCTGTCCTGGTTGCCCTTCCTCACCATCACTCTGGTCCTCCAGCTGGCCAGCGACAGCCCCTTAGCCTGCCAGTCCCAGATCTCAGGACTGAGGAGACCAGATCAATTTTACTCCCCAAATCCTGGGTCACAGGCCAGCCTGAGGAAGACATTCTTTTTTTATATATATATTATATTGTTTTTATTGTTTTACCTCAAAGCATTATTTGATTTAATTTTGGTTATTGTGTGTTTTTCAGTTCTAAAATTTCCATGTGGTTTTCTTTGTATCTTACTTTTTTTTTTTTTTTGCTGAGAAGACATTCTTTAAGGTGGATGCCCACCCGTGGGCTAATGAGCAGCAGTCAGAGAAGCCAGGTGGCACAGACACAGCCTCAGGGAGGGAAAAGCTTTCCCTGGGAAGGGAGAGTGAACAGACGTGGCCGCTGGATGTGTCCAGAACCAGACATGGTTGTTTTCGGTGCTCCTGGAAGATGGGGCAGGGGCCAGGTGTGGGAGCAGAACTGAGCTCGTCTGCCCAGGGAACTTAGTTAACAGCCTGTTGTTTCCCCGTGTAACACGGATGTTGAATACTTCTGTGCTGCCATCCTGTGAGGGGAGCAGGAGGATGGCAAACATGGACCCACTTTAACAGAAGACGAGGGCCCTGGGGCACAGATAGGGTAAGGAAACAGCCTTGGGTTGGTTACCTGGGTAACCTGGGTGACAGGCTGAGAGAGCTGGGACTGAACCCAGATCTCCTGGCTCACCTTCCCAGATGTTTTCCCAGCTGTCCCACATCCCTCAGCCACCTCGGCCTCACTGCCATAGCAGCTCTGCAGATACTGAGGAGCTTCGGTGCCATTTGTGCCCATCTTGCCTCCCCACCACTCTGTTCCTTGCAAAAAGCTCCTCGGGGCAATTTTCCGTCTCTCCTGCCTGCTGAGTGGGCAGATGGGGGAGGAGTGGACAGGGACCCTTCACAGTCTAAGGGACTGTCATAGCTGTTCATTCACCAGGATGTGGCCAGTTGCATTGGCCATAGCAGAGGTATAACATAAGTCTTAGGAGAGAGGACTGCTGGCTTCCAAGGCCAGCTTATCCCATGGATGTCACCCCGACTCTCCGGGTCCCAGCCCAGATCACAGAGGCCCAATGCCCTCAGATTTGGGGACTGGAGTTTCAGATCCTTTCATGGCCTTCCAGCAGGCTGTCTCAGTTCCCACAGAGAAAGCGAGAGAGCAAGGGGGACAAACCTACCTACCTAATAAGGTGTTACTGTAATAAAATGACTTTAAAAGACAGGGTAAAAAAAAAAAAAATGTCCCTTTGCAAATTTGGAACAGCCAGAAATGTATGTTATCAGGCTGATGTATCACTACTCTTGCAGGATTTTCTCTATAAAATGGTTGAGCCAAGAAGCACCCACACGGCAGCCCATGGAGGGTCTGGGCTCTGGGGCAGCATCGGGAGCTCTGGGACCTGGTGCAATGGGCAGCAGGTGGTGACGTGCCTCCTGATGTTGGTGAAGGGGGTGGGGGGGTGTCTAACCAGTGGCCATGTTGTTGCTGCAGGAAGCAGAAACTATTATCCAGAAGATTAAGCAGCAGCAGTACGCAGACCTGCTGTCCCATGACCAGCTGCTTATGGAGCGGAAAGAGCAGAGGGTTTTCCTGCACTTTGGTAAGAATTGCCGTCCCCTTCTCCGGGGCCCTCTCCAGCCATTGTTCTGCCTCCCCTGCTCCCTGAGTGTCCTCACCAGGGGAAGGATTATGCCTGGAGAAGGAAACATGACCAGATGTGAAACGTGGGGAATGAAAGCTGAAACTGGGGTTGTGTTTGGTTTCAGAGGAAGAAGAAATCACGTTCGCGCCCACCTACCGTTTTGAGAGACTGACTCGGGACAAATACGCCTACACTAAGCAGAAAGCCACGGGGGTGAGTCCTCTCCTTAAACACCCTCCCTGCCCTCCGGTTTCCCCCCACTGGCACACCTCACCTCTCGTGTCTGTTCCCATAAAGGCGAACAGAGTGACAAAGGAAAAGAGAGAAAGCTAGAAATCACACATTTATTGTGTCACAGAGCCAAAACCTCTCTTAAAGGGAGGCTGGGCAACCAGACTTGTACATTGCAAGGAGCGGGACTCATGACTCTTACGACATTTACCTTCTGTCCAGGTATTCTAAGATTCTGAGAGGACTTAAAGCGTTATTTTTTTTAACTGGGTTCTGCTGCTCATTTGGAAAAAAAAAAAAAAGTCCTGTGGTGAAATACACTTGCCAGTCTGCCAAGTGAATCATCATTAAACTAGCTTCTTTGCTGCAGGACTTATCAGAGCCTTTAGGGGTTTATGTGCATTATAGTTCTCCATGAGGAAATTCATGTCCCAAACTCAGCTGGTCACAATACCAGTTAATATCTTATGAGACCACTTGGTTCCAAAGAACAGTGTTTGGAGAAAGCTGCAAAAAAACATGTATTCACTCTTGTTCAACAGATATTTACTGATGATCTGTAATGGGCTGGGCATGCTGCTCGGTGGTGGGAGATGAGAGGGCAGTGAGATATCTGCCCCCAAGGAGTTTATACTAGGAAAGACAAGACAAATGCACCCCTAGCTGATACCAGAGAGAGAACATGGTGATGCCAGATACAGTGAGGAGCGGTCAGACAAGGAACTGACCGGTGAGGGTGGGGAAAGATCAAGGGAGGCTTCTTAAAGAGAGGCCACTTGTGATCCCTACAGGACAGCTTGGATTTCAACAAGCAGACTTGACAAGGGGTGACGGGGGCTGATCCATTTCTGGTTGAAAGACTTGCTGGAGCAGGTGCCGAGGCAGGAAATTCTGGCATCTGTCACCTTCCAGTGGACCTGACCCAGGGAAGCCGGCCCAGTGGTGGGGTCCTGAGGGCCCGAATGCCAGAGTGGGGAATTTCCCAGGGCCACGAGAGGCCCAGGGAAATGAAGTGTAGTTCACAATGCTGCCTGAGAGTCTTCTGGGCATTACCTAGACTCAGGCAAGTGGAGAACCAGAAGTGGGAGAGAAAGGCCAAGTGTTGGGGAGATGCTAGAACAGAGCAGCACTTACAGAGAAAAAAAAGAAAACCCAACTGAGAGGAGGAGCCAAGACCCAGGACTGCTGCCATGAAGGAGGCTGAGACCCCCTAGGGCAGGAAACCTTGTGAGGTGTCCACTGGCTGCTGTGTAGCGGGGTCGTCTGCTTTAAAGGCACTGTCAGGGCAGGTCCATGGGGACACATTTGGAAGTGGTTTGACTTGAGAATAAGGAGGAACAGACACACTAGGGCCTAAAATGGAAAAGAGGGAGGTCCTAGACGCCAGGTGGAAGCTTTAACCTGAAACTGAAAGAAAAGGAGAAAAGCAGGCTATGTTAGTAGGTCTGAGTGCTATTAATAAAAACTGGAAGGTTGGAAGACAGAGCTGCCTTAGAGCGGAAAGAGAGCTTGTTTTCAGACTTATTGCATAATATTAGTGGAAAATCTCAAAACATCCAGAAGGCAGTTGAAAATACTAGCTTGATGCTAAAGAGAAGCACCAGAGCTGGGTCACCACTTGGTAGTTTTCCACACAGAGAAGACAAGCAGTGAGTGTAGGATGAGAAGAGAACAATGGATAGATTTGGGGGTCATCTATTCAGACATGAGAGGAAGAGGCAGAGATAACAAAGGAGCCAGAAAGAGCCATTCTCGGGGGCAGCTAATGCTGAGAACTGCAAGGTTAAGAAGTGACCATTTCCCCGCATCTGGGAAACTACACATGCACCTACCCCATGATTCAGCAATTCCACTTTGGTGGATACTTAGGAGAAATTAGTAAGTTTGTTCACCAAAAGACAGATAGAGGAATGTTTATAGCAGCTTTGTTCACAATGTCCGAAACCTGAAAACAGCCCTACTTCCATCAACAGTAGACTAGATAAATACATACAATGGAATACAACCGCAACAATACACAAAAGAACTTCTACAAGCAACAACATGAGTGAAAGAAGCCAGACATAAAAGAATAGACAGTTGACCTTTGACCAACGTGGGGGTTAGGGATGACCCCCCCCATGCAATCAAAAATCCATGTATAACTTTTGACTCCCCAAAACTTAACTACTAATAGCCCACTGTTGACCAGAAATTTTTCTGATAACATAAACAATTGATTAGCACATATTTTGTGTTATATGTATTACATACTGTAGTCTTGCAATAAAGTAAGCTAGAGAAAAGAAAATGTTATTAAGGAAATCATATCGCTTCTCGGCCTTTTGGCTAAGATCAAGTGTAGGAAATCATAAGGAAGAGAAAATACATTTACAGTTCTGCTTGTATTTATTGAAAAAAAATCCACGTGTAAGTGGACCCATACAGTTCAAACCTGTGTTGTTCTAAGGATCAACTCTATACTGAATGAGTCCATTTAAAAGTTCAAGAGTAGGCAAAATTAATCAATTTAATTGATTAATCAGTCACAGTAGTGTTCACCTTTAGGAGGTGGTAGAATTGACATGGCAGGGACATGAGGGAACCTTTTGGGATGACAGAAAATCCCTGTGCTTGATCTGGGTAGTGGTTAAATGGGTGTGTACAAATATAAAAATTCTTTAAGCTATACACTTAAGATTAGTACACTTAAGAATAGTTTATTGTACATAAGTTGTATCTCAAGTTTAAAAAGAAGTAAATGGGTAGCCCAAAAGTAGAGGCAATGAAAATAAAACATTCTTGAAAGACAATTGGTAAAAAGTTGTTTGAATGATTGGGTGGGTGGATGGATGGATGGATGGATGGATGGATGGATGGATGGATGGATGGATGGATGAATGAGCAGGTGAGTAGATGAAAGTGTGAGTGGGTGGGTATGTGGCTGGACAGGTTGGTGGATGAATAAGTAGATGGATGGGTGGATGGATGGATAAGTAGATATGTGGATTGGCGGGTAAATGGGTTGGCAGGGGGAGCCACGGTTGGAGTGTGTTATTAAAATAAGTAACTGGTGAAGATAAGCAGAGACTGGGGCGAAAATACAGGTAGAAAGAGTCATCTGAGTCAGAAAAAAGGTAAGAAAATGTAAAAATACAAGAGATTCTAAAGCAGTGAGGAAGATAGGTAGGGGAACACAGCCAGGCAACACAGTCTGGCTCTGAAGCAGGAGTCCAGGATTTCTGGAAGTGTGGGGCATGGTGATGGGATTGGGATTTGAGGCAAGTGAAAATGTTTAAAGCCACCAATTGGGGAAATTCTATAAAGAACCAACAGCAAATGAATTCAAGGATTACCAAGGCCACGAGCTAATCTTTTACTGATATATTTTCTAAAAAGTAACAGGCATTTAACAAAGTGTATGACTTTGATTTGCAGATGAAGTACAACTTGCCCTCCTGGTGTGACCGAGTCCTCTGGAAGTCTTACCCGCTGGTGCATGTGGTGTGTCAATCCTATGGTGAGTGGCATGTTGGGAGGTTCGACTGCCCTAAACTACGGGGCTTCGGTCCATCCATCTGTCAAATGGGAGAGCTCCCTGCAGCCCTCGTCAGGTGACCTGAAGGAGTGGATGCAGCCTCTCCCATTTTAGGCAGCACCACATCTGCCAGTTCGGGAAATATTTGAATTATGGAGCACTTTTTTTTTTTTAAAGATTTTATTGGGGAAGAGGAACAGGACTTTATTGGGGAACAGTGTGTACTTCCAGGACCCATTTCCAAGTCAAGTTGTTGTCCCTTCAATCTTAGTTGTGGAGGGTGCTGTTCAGCTTCAAGTTGTTGTCCTTTCAGTCCCAGCTGTGGAGGGCGCAGCTCAGCTCCAGCTCCAGTTGCCATTGCTAGTTGCAGGGGGCGCAGCCCACCATCCCTTGTGGGAGTCGAAAAATTGAACTGGCAACCTTGTGGTTGAGAGCCCACTGGCCTATGTGGGAATCGAACTGGCAGCCTTCGGAGTTAGGAGCATGGAGCTCCAACCACCTGAGCCACCGGGCCAGCCCTATGGAGCACTTTTTAAAAGAAATTCAGGTTTCTTTCTTTCAAAAAGAGCATCTTAGGTTTGAACCATGTGGAAGTGGTGTTTTCATAGATCAAAAAGAGTCAAACACTGGATATTCACATGGTTTCACCTTATATATATTGTAAGTACACACACGATGGATTTGGGAGATTTAAAGGTAAACTGAGTTAAATTGATGAAAAAGGCATAATATGCAATATTAAAATACATAATTATAGAAAAGTTGTCAAAACAATTAAATAATTGTTGGCCCTGGCCATGTAAGATATGCTGAAGGGATTCTCAACGGCTTGAGAGATTATTCTTAGAACCTACTTGGTAGTTCTCATTATTTGGAACCATTCTGCTCTGTGTATTTAAAAATTCACACAGCAGAATTATTTGGAACACTTCACTGACTGAGAATTGTGGTATTATTTTTAAAACATTGCAAATTTCCAGATAATGACATCCAAAGAGTCAAATACTGGAAATTCACATGGTTTCACCTTATATATATACTGTAAGTACACACACAATGATTTGGGAGATTTAAAGGTAAATTGAGGTAAAGGTAATGGCATGCCTCTTATGTGACCAAGTTACAGGCCGGGGCCCCTGACAGGCTGCTCGTGACCCTGGCCTGACCCACATCTTAGGCCTCCAGCTCAGGGGGTTGGGGGGCGTCTTGCTGCTGCCCTTTGTGACTTCTACCCTCTCTCTCGGGATTGACACAGCCCCACATTGACTCAGGTCCTGTAAAGTTGGACTGATTTCCAGAGCTTTCCATCGTGCCTGGCTCCTGCTGCCCCGAGGATAGTTTAAGGCATGCAGCCTGCACTCCCCTAGCCCCTGAGTTGTCTCACAGAAGTGACTTCACTCGACACACATTCACACCTTTAGATGTGCGGAAAGGCAGCCCACCCCCAGAGCCAGAGCCAAAGAATCATTCCACCTTCAGAAGCTACAAAGGCGCGTATCCCACCCTCTGCCTGCAGCCTCTCCTCAGCCCCTCCACACCTGAGCACTCCAGGTCCACGACCCCTACCTGGCCTGGACACTACAGCCATCACACCAGGCCTGCAACTCCTGCCACTTCATATCTGTAGGAAGATCCTACTATCTGCCTCCTTCAGCCAGCTCTGAAGAGATTCAGGAGAAAGTGGTGGCCTGCAGCCCGGAGGGGGTTTGTAGCATCACCGCTTTTGAACTTAAACTTGACATTCAAGATGGCTCCATAGTAGAGGGTTTTAGGACAAAGCAGGGCGATGGGTTTGGAAGTGGCACTGAGGAACAAGGCGTACACACCTTCCTCCAGTGTCTTCCAGGATGGACCGGGTTTGGAACATGAAGGGTAAGTTGAAGATGTAGGGAATTTTGCTAATATTTCACTGAGTGCCGGAGGGCACAGAAGGGTTTAATGAGTTGCAGGTGGGCAAGAAATTGGAAAAGAAAAGGGAATGAATATCCAGAGCTCAGGAAATGGGGCTCAACTTCTGTCCTCTCCTGCTTCACGCAGTGCCGGCCTCTCACTGACTTCTTCCTGTCTGGCTCCACATACGGCGTAGGCGGGTGCCCCTTCTGTTTTCTTCCCTTCTTTCTCAGAGAAAGGGTGCCTCATTTGTGGGCTAATCTTTTCACCTGGGCCCTTTACTCCATTCCTCCTTCTCCTGTGCTGTTTCTCCTTTGTCCATTAATGATTGGTGTGTCCTGAAGTTTCCTCCTTGCCTCTTCTCATTCTTCATGTTTTCCCTGTGGGGCCCAAATGTCCTCAGGGCTTTTGCTTCCACCTGGAGACCTCAGGACTCCAAATCTGAAGATAAATCTCCAGCCCTGAAAACCCAGCCAGACATCCCTACGTGCCTATATCAAAAGCACTTAGAACTCAGTATTTCTAGAACTGTGTTCCTTCTTTTACCCCCTCCAAACTCGCTTGGCTGCCTTCCCTTCTTGTCCAAACCCCAAGCTCCTTGAAAGAGTTGTCTACACTCATTCTCTATACTTGATCAGCTTCCATTCTCTCTCAATTCTTTGAGTCATTATGGGATGGGAGAAGGTGCCATCTCTCTCACTGATGAACTCAGTGACCTTAAATCCCCATCTCATCAATACAACAAGTACTTAGACCAGAAAACTCTCTAGAGTTCACACTCCACAGTCTATTTAAAAGTTTGTGAGTCTTTAGGAAAAACAGGCACATTTCATCCATGGAGGAGACAGTGTCACACACTTTTCACTGAGACTTTTGAGCATGGTGGTGGAAGGTCAGTGGAACAATGGGTGTAAAACCACGACCCTTCTGGAGGCTTCCATCAGAGTGAGTTGATTTCTGCCATGGGTTTGCCATCCTTGGCTTGACCAGAAGAGTTTGTCCTTCTCTGCTCAGAAATGCCTTCCTCCCCTGCAGGCAGCACCAGTGACATCATGACAAGTGACCACAGCCCAGTTTTTGCCACATTTGAGGCAGGAGTCACTTCTCAGTTTGTCTCCAAGAATGGTAAGTGGTGGGCAGTGTCCGTTCCTCCATTCTCCACAAAGACAGGAGGCCTTGGGGACTCGTCTTCTGGTTGAGGCCATCAGTTGTCTACGTTAGATGACCCTTCCAGCAAGTCCACAGTCTGTCAATGAAGTTTCCTCACGTCCACGTCACATTATGGTTTCGGTCCAGAGCGTTTTCTTGCTCTCTTTGGCAAACGTGTCACCTTGTTAAGCCTCAGTTTTAATACAGTCTTTAAAATGGGGTAAATGAGTGTCTTCCGAGGTGTGGCACCTCTGCCACCGAAGATGATTCTGGGTGGGACCTGGGTGACCATTTATTAGTAATGCATTTATTTTAATATGTTTTAAATGTGTCTCTTCTATGTAAGGCAAGCAACACTGATTTTCCATTCAGTCTTGTGATAGGCCTTCTTACTTAAATATATTTATTTAAGTTTGAAAAGTGAGTATTTAAAGAAAATATTAAGTCAGTATTAGTGCAGGTGCCTGGTAGGCAGACGTGGTGAAAATTGTGAAGATGGGATGTGGATGACTGAGTTTGGGGAAATGCTAGCATAAATAATAATAATAGGTTTGCAGGTAATTTTTCAACTAATCCAGTTCAGCCCTGATACCAGGCCGCCTTATCTCAGCAGAGGCCTGATGTTCTTTGTGGCATGTCCAGCTCTAGGCCTGGGTGACCTGTGAGCCATGTTGTCAGCTTCTCTACCCACCCCCCATGCCTGTGGTCAGCAGACAGTCCAGGCTCATTTGTGAAGGCTGAATGGGGGTCCCAATACAGGTTGGAAAAGCCTGTATTGTTCTGTGTCATTGGCACTGTCGTGGACATAGGTGAGGCTGGAACAGACTTCCTGGGACATGTCTCCATGCTGTTGGGTCTAACATGGTCCCAGGAATATGACCTCCCCTCTCCATGCAGTCACGACCCACCATCCTATCTCCTTCATAGCTCTGGCCACTGTGCCTTTCCAGAACCTTCCACCTTTTCCCCAGCCCCCCCGCCCTTTTCTCTGAGATTCTACAGCATTGATGGGTGATCCACGCCATCACACCCTTGATGAGGACCCATACCACATCCTCAGGGTCAGGCTTGCCTTCCCTCCGCTGGGACTGAGCTCACAAACACCGATGGCCTGGACAAAGCGTTGGTTGAACGTCCACTTAAGCAGAGCCTGGCCTAGGAGCTGTGGGGCTTAAAAGGAGAAAGGAAAGCTAAGTGAAATAAGCCAGGCGAAAAAACAAGTACTGTATAGTATCATTATATGTGGAATCTTTAAAAAAAAAAGGAAAAACAGATTTTATAGAAACAGAATGGAATGGGGTTTGCCAGGGACTGGGGAGTAGGGGCATTGAGGAGGTATAGGTCAAAGGGAAGACACTTTCAGTTATACAATGAGTGAGTTCAGGGGATCTAATATTCAGCATGCTGACTATAAAAAATAGTACAGTATTGCATACTTGAAATTTGCTGAGAGTAGATCTTAAGCATTCCCACCGCACCAAAAAAACCCCAAAACAAAACAAAAAAACCCAACACCCAGTTAACTATGGTAATTACTTCACAATGTATATGTACACGCATATCAAATCATTACGTTGTACACTTTAAATGTATACAATTATACTTGTCACTTTTTCCTCAATATAGCTGAAAAAAAAGAAAGGAAAGAAGGAAGGATGGGAAGGATAGAGGAAGGGAATGTCTGTGCTTGCTCTCAGGTGGCTCAGAATTTATATGGAAGAACAGAATAGCTGTTCAAAGCCAGCCTAAAAATGCTTGCCAAAGCGTCGTCTAAATGAATAGCGTTACGAGCAAATTAACTGATTCTGAAGCGCGGAAGGAGCTTGGAGTAAGGAGAGGAGGTAACTGTGCCTGAGGAAGGAAGAGTAGGTATCCCTCAGGACCTGAGCTTAGAAATGAGATGGAGTTGGGTATCGAGCAGCTGAGCCATTATACAAGCTCTCTTTGCTGGAACTAATGGGGAGACTGAGGCAGTGAACTTGAGGGTGTTGCCCGGGTCCATGCAGCTCTAACAAAGAGTAGCTCTTGACCCTTGAACTCTTGGGTCTTCCTGCTCTGCTCCCCACCAGCTTGTGATTTGTCAGAGAGGCTGGTACCATAGTGGAGATTTGCTCGATGGGATTTCAGGGAAAACCTCTCCTTCCCCCAGACTCTCACCTTCCCTGGACCCCACGAAGGAGCTCGCTGTTGGGGGCCTGATTTGAAATGCTCTGTCTCCAGGCACACTGTGGAACGAATCTCTGTTCTCACCTGTTCTAGGCCCCGGGACTGTCGACAGCCAAGGGCAGATCGAGTTTCTCAGATGCTACGCCACCCTGAAGACCAAGTCGCAGACTAAATTCTACTTGGAGTTCCACTCGAGCTGCTTGGAGAGTAAGTGGTTGTTGAACTTCCATTTGGTTGGGGCGGGCATGGTTCTTGCTCTGAATGCCTTTTCACCGATGGTGCTTTGCCCCATTTCTCCTCTCTGGGAAGGACTCATGGATGGACCTCAAGGGGCGGGGTCAGAGAAGTGGGCCGCAAGTGGAGGTTCCAAGGGGGCACCCTGTTACAGTGCACTGACCCCTCGCCCCTTGGAGGCGACAGGGCGGCTGGATCCTCTCCTTGCCCCTCAGGGCAGAGTGTAGCCCAGTTGAGGGTCCCCCCAAACTGGGGCTCTGGCTTAACCAGAGGGTCCTGGGTGAAGGTCCAGAGCTCCTGGAGGCCAGTGCCAGGCGCTGAGCAGTTGCTGGTAGCCACTTGTTTTTCCTCGGCGTCCTCTGCTCTTTCCTACAACCCAGGCGTCTTTCCCAGGTGGTCTGGAGCATCTGGGAGCAAGCTAGAGATGGACAGTCTCCTCGCAGCCATCAGCAGTTAGCACAAACTATGTTTAGGAAACACTCTTTCTAGGTGACACTTCAAGGCATGTTGTCTAAAGCTGTTCCATGGTGAGAAGATCGCAGGGTTTCTAGCTCTCCTCGCTGAGATGGTCTGGGTAGTGGTGGTGGTAGCGGGGATAGAACCAGCTCTACTAGAGGAGGTGATGGGATGATGGCTGCTTCCAGACACCGGGAAGATGTGTGCCACCAGCTCCATTGCCGCCCCACCCCACTTGCTTCGCCAGCTCACTGGGGCTCAGTCCTGGGGACAGACCCAACTTCTCACAAAGGCTCTAGGTCCCAGTTCACCGAGCAGGGGCAAAGCACTTCCAAAAATGATGAGGATTATTGTGTGGGTGTTTTTAATAAACTATCGAGACATTTGCATACATTTCTATGGTAACAGCATATTAGGAAGCTTAAATTAGCATTTCAAAAGGCTGCTATCTTGAGTGGCGTGGGAGAGCTGTCATGTTTCCTAATTTCCTTGCCTGCAAAGTGATGGTTTCTTTGTTGCCCGGTTTGTTGCAAAGAGGAGCCAAAAAAGAGGGGAGTCTCTGATTTTCCCAAAAATAACAAGACCATGTTGGCAAATGACCCTCCCCTGCTGCAAAACAGAATCCCCACCAAGCCTGACTCCCAAACGATGTTTGGTCCCTACAGAGTTAAGTGACAGGAGAGTATCTTCACTGGTTAGGGTGGGATAACCTTAGGAATCTTTTCTGCCTGGTTTTCGTTCTGTTCTCTGAAACCAGCCTTCTTATTCTCCGACAGGTTTTGTCAAGAGTCAAGAAGGAGAAAATGAAGAAGGAAGTGAAGGGGAGTTGGTGGTGAAGTTTGGTGAGACCCTTCCAAAGGTAATTCAAAACCAGGATGTCACCCAGCCAGCAGTGCTGGGCAGTGGCAGAGCTCCAGCCGGGCTCCCCAAAGGGAGGCTGCATGCCAGGGGCCAAATGCAGAAGAGGAGACCGCAGTCCTACCTACCTGGAGGGCCAGCTCTCTTTCAAGGTGCTTTATGGCACACTTTCTGTGGTGGTGAATCGTGGGCCTGTGCCGACTGACCCCAATATTCCTAAGTGGATTTCACTTCCCATAATGGATCATGGAAGGGATCTAGAGGTCTCCTCGCCTGACCACATGACTTTACAAAGAAAGAAACTGAGGCAGATCCCAGAAAGGTTTATTCGTGGTCACCAGCTACAGCAACGGACCCAGGACCCACGCCCCAAGGCCTGGCTCCCCAGCAGTGCTCCTTCGCCTGGTCAGCCCCCGCTGAGAGGATCAAGTGAAGGAGTAGAGAGGACGCCATTGGCTCCCACACGCACTCTGTATGCGGACAGAACTTGACGTGGGCACGGTCCATGCAAGCAGAGGGTAGAATTGAAAATATGTTTGAAAACATTGGTGGGGACACATTTTTCTTTATTGCAGAAAAAATGGTTTTTGACCTGGGACCCAGGACTGCTTTTGTGTTCAATTGATGTGTCTGGATGTTCATGCTGAGTACACAGTGGAGTAGAACCCCATTTCCTTGTCACATAACAAGGGAGGGGTACACTGAGAGGGAGTATAACGCTGAGAAAACCGATCGCATAGGGCGGTGGTTTCAGGGACTCTCCTGGAAGGTTCCCTCGGTGACACCTGATATGAGTTGTTTTTTGTTTTTTTTAAAGATTTTATCGGAGAAGGGAAACAGGACTTTATTGGGGAACAGTATGTACTTCCGGGATTTTTCCAAGTCAAGTTGTTGTCCTTTCAATCTTAGTTGTGGAGGGCACAGCTCAGCTCCAGGTCCAGTTGCCGTTTTTAGTTGCAGGGGGCACAGCCCACCACCCCTTGCGGGAGTTGAACCCACAACTTTGTAGTTGAGAGGATGTGCTTCAACCAACTGAGCCATCCGGGAGCTCAGCAGCAGCTCAGCTCAAGGTGCCGTGTTCAATCTTAGTTGCGGGGGACGGAGCCCACCATCCCTTGCAGGAGTTAAGGTGTCGAACTGGCAACCTTGTGGTTGAGAGCCCTCGCTCCAACCAACTGAGCCATCTGGCCACCCGGGAGCTGAGAGGCAGCTCATTGACTTCATTCTAGTTGCAGAGGGCGCAGCTCGCTGGCCCATGTGGGAATCAAACCTGCGGCCCTGTTGCCCAGAGCTCGCTCTGTAACCAACTGAGCCACCCGTCCAACCCTGATAGGGGATTTAAAGGTGAAGGGACCCATCCTCTCCTAAAGCTGGGTGCGATGCGGGCAGTCTTCAGGGGGCTGGGCTACCCACACTGGCCTTAATTGTTGATTGGAACCAACACTTGGGACACACATGAAGGCCATACCATTTCAGGCACCTGAATCCTGGTGGCTGGGCTCCAAGGTGACATCTCACCTTACCCACTCACCCCACCCTCCTGCTGCTCCTCCCTGGCTGCTCCCACACAGCACCCCAACCGCTAGTTCCTCCTTCAGTCAAGTGGGGAAAGGAACCAGCATCCCAGTCCCTGTAGCACCCCTGTCCTGTCCCCACATCCTAATGACTGCCAAGACCCGCCCCTGTCCCGTCCTCTACCCACTGCCACATTCCAGGGGTCACCATCCCTCCTCTCCCCTGGCTGAGAAATCCTGAAGCCTGACGGGTCTTTCTGAAATGCCCATCTGATCCTGGCATAGCCCTCTTTATCCAGTCAACTCCCTGATGTCACGTGGGATGAGCCCAAGGTCCTCGGTGGCTCCCAGCCCCTCCTCGCCCTCCAGCCTCATCTGCCCCACAGCACCTCAGGGTTTTGACTCCCTCCTGCTCCCTGACCCTCCACCCATCTCTGTCACTGCCTCCTCCCGCTTCACCCTCTAAAACCCCTTTGAGGCACCCTGACAGAGGTTCCCTCAGCCACCCCCACTGTGGTGAGTGTTCCCCACAGACATTCCTTGTTCAGCTATCAGCCACCTCACTCTCACTGCTGCCTGGGAGGGTGGGGTCTTCCTGCATTCATAGGACCCCGGCTCCGGGTCTAACTTCAAGCCGGCCAACATTATAAGTCAGTGAACAGAGTGGTTGGTGCAGCTCTGGAAACCCAGAATGCCCCAGAGCACCCAGTCATTTGTTCTGGAACTTTCTGAATGAAGATAGAGTCCATCCTGTAGGTCAACATGGCTCCAGGCCTGCACCAGGGGTCTCTCAGTACCAGGGTGGGAAGGAAGGGGACGGCCTGGAGCAGCCTGTGACCCTTTACTAGGCCCTTCTATGTTGGAGTCAGTGTGAGAAACAGCCTTAAGTTGTGCAAAAGTCACAAAGTTAGCCAGCACAGGGGAGCTAGTGCGTGCATTAAGCTCCCTGTTTTTGCATGGACTTGGCCTCCACTGATGGGGTTTAGGTTCACCCTGCATGCAAAGCCTGACGTGCACATGCGCCGAAACCAGACCAGCAGGGCAGCCGGGAGCGAGCCATCCCTCGTTGTCACAGAAAGTCAGGGATACAGTTAGAATTCGGGATCTGTGTCTGTCATTCACTGAGACACCCTCCAGCAACCTGCAGGACACTTCAGGTCCACTTCCGCTGGTGGACACAGGCGTTCTCCTGCCTAGAGGGAGGGCAGCCTTGTGGCGCCACCTTCAGTGCAGCCTCCGTCCTGGGAGGGGGCTGAGGAGAGAACTGCACTCTGCTTGGGGAGCCTGGAGTGGGAGTGGGGTGCATTCAGACCTGATTCCTAGTCCCATTAATCATTTGCGTATTAGCTGGTCCACTCCCAGGACCCCGAGGGCTGCAAAGGAGGGGAAGGGAGCTGGGGCACATGTGGGCTCAGGCCCTCTCCTGGGGTCTAGAGTGCAGTGTGATATGGGGTGAGGGACAGGAAAGAAAGTTCACCCCACCTTGCTGGGTAGGGTGTACATAGGGGTTACTTCCTGTTCTCTGGGCATGGAAAGCAGAGGTTTAAATTTGTCTAATAACAACATCTATAGGCCTGTTTTCCCCAGCAGTCCCCTCACCTGGGCTGGCGACCCTCACACGCCTGCCCCTGACTTGTCAGCTCTAACTCCATGCCATTCCTCCTTACAGCTGAAGCCCATTATCTCTGACCCCGAGTACCTGCTGGACCAGCACATCCTGGTCAGCATTAAGTCCTCCGACAGCGACGAATCCTACGGTAAGTGTCCCAGGGCAGGTGCTGCAGGTACCACAGCTGCTGGTAGCTGGCAGCCTCTGAGTTAAGGGAGGCGGTAAAATCTCCGTCACAGGAAGCCTACCTGCCGCTCCTTTCTCCATCCCAGGGCTGCCGGAGGGCCCATTACTGGTGAGTCAACCTTCCCACCCCATCGGGCTTCTGGGAGGAACAGCCAGCAGCCACTCCCAGAGGCCCTTCCACTCGCTTTTGAGTCTTTCCTGTGTCAGATGTTGTGCCAGTTGCTTTGCAGGCATTTTTAAATTCTCACAAGATCTTATGAAGCAGATGCTATTCTCCCAATTAGTCAATGAATAAACTGAAGCTCAGAGAGGTTAAGTGACTTGCCCACATCACACATTTATGAACTGGCTGAGCCCTTATTTGAACCCAAGTCTTCCCAGCATTGCTCAGTGCTCAGGCCTGTGTCTCCACAACTGTCCCACTAGAGAGAGACCATCTTCTGTAACATCTGCAGCCGGTCCAGGGCGCCAGCCCAATGTCAGTTCACCCTTGTACTTAGTACATTCAGTGTGGCTAGAGTATGGAGTGAAAGGGGCAGGTAGCCAGAGAGAGGATGAAGGCAGGAGCCAGATCAAGCAGCTTCCTACAAGCCAGGCTCAGGGTAACTACCTTATCCTGGGGCAGCAGGGAGCCATTGAAGAGTCAAGCTAGACAGTAATGTGGCCAGCTTTCCATGGATGATCAAGATGAGAGATGAGGGGGCCAGCGTGAAAGTAGTGACAGTAAAAATGGAGAGACAGGGTAAAATTGAGAGGTGTGGAGAAAGGGACATGGGAATTGGGGGAAATGGCGGTTGGGGCCGGCCCTGCACTTCTGGTTTGAGTAGCTGAGTTAATGTTTCTGTTTTCTGATCTGGGTCAGCTGTGATGAGGAGCAAGGCACAGCCAGAGGGTATGACGCTGTGGACACCGGCAGGGTTGGGTTGAGAAGAGGGCGTGGTTGTGACAGCAAGGGTGGCCAAGAGATCCGACAAAATAAAGACTGAACAGTTCCCTGAGACAGAGTGACTCGGGGATCATCTATGGAGTTAATGACGCTGTGTTTGCTGTTTTCTGTATCAAAGTTTTAAACTTTTATATCTTCTTATCTGTAAGTCCTGATTTGTCATTTCTTACATTGCTTTAAACCTTGGAAAGTTGTCATTCCCTCCAGCTATCAGATTAGTATTTAATTCTGTTTTTCTACTGGATTTTCTATGAATTCATTTTTTTTTTACGTCGACTGATCTATGTAGAGTTCATTTGCTATAAATTTTAAGATGGTGTCCCAGATTGCTGAAGAGTTGTTCGTAAAGATTCATTCAATGGTCCTTGGCTTGGCCATTGTTCGGAAGGACTGCCTTTGAGCGGTAGCTCTGAATATCCAGGAGGAATTCGCGATGTCTGTCCTGCGGCATGGCGAGGTCTTGACATGAGTATTGTCCCTCCACCTCCCCAGGCGAGGGCTGCATTGCTCTGCGTTTAGAGGCCACAGAAACTCCACTCCCCATCTACACACCTCTCACCCATCACGGAGAGATGATGGGTCACTTCCGGGGGGAGATCAAGCTGCAGACCTCCCAGGGCAAGACGAGGGAGAAGCTCTACGGTAAGTGGGCATGCCACCCCTTCCCCCCACCCCACCCTGGTGCCCTTTTCAGTGCTGTGGGGTTAGGTACAGGAGTGAGGTTCCTCTCAGCAAAGTCATTGAATATTCTGAGCACCAGGTATCAACCTTGTTTGGTAGAAGGGAAAACAGAGGCACAGAGAGGGGAAGTGATTGGCTGAAGGTCATATACCTAGTAAGCAGCTAGCCCAAGGTGAAAGTGCAGGTTCACCCAGTGCTCAGCTGGAATTCATAAACGTGATGGGGTCCCTCTTCTCATGTGAACCATGAGATAGCAAACCTCACTGCATGTGGACAGTCTGGCAGCCTCAGCTCCTGGGCAGGCACTGGGCCATCAGGGCTGCTGCCACCCGTGGTTGTGCCTCCCCTCTGCCCTGAGGGAGCTTCTCTCTGTAGCAGGACTGTGGGTTGGAGTGAGGGGCCTCAACACCTCTGCAACCATAAACTAGAGTCAGAAATGAAGGTGGGCTTCCAGCTGCCCCTTAAGCCCACAGAGGCTTTGCTATCAAATGCTCTGGTGGAGCCACCTTGTTATACTTGTTTTATGCGGAAATGTTTGCCTTTTTTGTCCCTCGTGGATCTCCAACAAGTTGGAAATGTCACACAAAATAACTACTCTGGATCACATGCCAACTCTCCTCCCTCTGGAGCCATAGCAGACATAACTAATCAATCACTGAACTCGCATAAGGTCTCAGAATCTCGCTTAGCCTGCCTCCCGGGCAGCCGATATTCACTGTTCAGCTCTGGATGCCAGTGCAAACCTCTCTGCCATCTTGGCCCAGACTCTGGGCGCTGGGCCCTCACATGCTCTTTCCTGGCCCTGTCCTTGCAGACTTTGTGAAGACTGAACGCGATGAGTCCAGTGCGCCCAAGTCCTTGAAGAGCTTCACCAGCCACGACCCCATGAAGCAGTGGGAACCTGCCAGCAGGTAGAGCAGGGGGGTTGCCAGGGCTTCTCTACAAACTAGCTGACTTTGCAGGCCCAGGACCCAGGGGATGGTAAGTGGAGCCCAGAGGAACCCAGGAGCTGGAGGAAAAGAAAGCTTGGCCTGAGAGGTATTGTCCTACTTCCAGCTCTGAGGCTTCCGGCCACAAACCCACAGCCCTGGGCAGGAGGGGATGGGGGGAATTGGTGTGACTGTGACGAGGCCTGGGAGACTCCTTTATGTAGGAAACTTCAGTTCCGTTCAACAAACATGGGCTGAACACCTACTATGTGTCAGGTTCTAAAGAAACCAAGGCACATTAGGTACAGTCCCTGACTTGAGAACTCACAGCCTAGGAGAGAAAGGCCCAGTCCAGGAGAAAGCACCTGCAGAGATGACTTGTGGAATGGTCACTGTGTCATGGCTCTGTGGCCAACAAACCCCATCCTGTTACTAAGAAAAAAAATCACTGGGGAAAATGCACATAGGTTGCTCTTGGCAGAGACCGGACTAGGAATAATCTGGACAGTATAAGAGTCTGTATTACTTGGAGTGAGCAGTCCCCTTTAACAGAGTCACCTCAGCATGCTGATAGGGTCTCAAGTCCCAAAATCCAGCCAGCATGGGTTGTGAGGCTCTCTGCCAGCTTCCTTGCTAAGGTAGCAAAGCTGTGCTAGTTCGCGAGCAAAATTCCAAGAGCCGGAGCAGAGCCCAGCCCACTCCTCTCCTCCTTCCGGCCCCCACTCTGCCTATCCGTCCAGCTCTTGCTCACATGCCCACCCACCCCCTGAGAACACAAGAACTCCAGCCCTTTCCTTCGTCCAGCTTCTGATGATTGTAGCCGTGGGCACCACGCTATTCCCTTTCCATCTTTCCCCCCACTATTATCCTGTCAACGAAAGCATCATAGCTTGGCTCCAGACTCAGGATCAGTGTAGGTCTACAAATTATTTCCCATCTGACTAGTGTTAGAATTAGTATTTCTTAAGCATGCATTGACGGATGGGCGAGAGATGTGCTCAGAACCAGGCTGAGCAGACAGGAGCAGGGAGGGTCCTTGTAACCTATCTACTCAGAATGCTTCTTGTCAGTGCTTGTGAGAGCACCAGCTTACACAGGATGACACTTCTGCTGCTGAGGCGGCACTGGGTATGTCTCAGGGTCATCTCATTCAGGTCTGGCCCATCCTCTAGACAGCTTTAAGCTGACTCCCCCACATTCCAGGCTCCATCCTTGACCTCTTTGACTTCCACGCTCATCTCCAAATACCGACATGGTTGTTTCCATTCTGATGACTCACATACCAGACATGCAAACTGACATGTCCCAGATGGAACTCTCCACTTACCCCCAGCCTAGCCTGCCCACGCCCCACAGTCACTCGGCCCCACTGGCCTCGCAGCCTCCCATTTCACACTCCCCACTTGCTCGTGGGGCCTTCAGACGGTTCCTGGGACAGTCAAGCCCCTGTCACCTCAGGACCTTTGCACTTACCACTGTCTCCCTCCCTTCCTTTGTATCTGCCTCCTCAGATAAGCCTTCTCTGACCACCCTCTGCCCAGTCGGTCCCAACCCTCCTGCTCGTCTCTCTCTGCCTCTTTTGTAACTCTGTCAGACTTCAGCATTGTATATATGCCGTGACTCTCAGTCACTGAACTTGTTTTATTTGTCTCTCCCACCAGATCTGGGTTCCATCAGAATGGACATTATGGCTGCCTCATTCACAACCATATTTCTTCCCCGGGCCTGGTGTCTAGTAGGCCTTCAGTAACTCTTTTGTTTTATGAATGAATGAATGAATGAATGAATGAATGAATCCACTGCCCAAAAGTGAAGGACTGGGGGAGATCCTCAGGGGTCCTGAAGAGTATCAGAAGACAACATCCTCAGGCTGGACCTGAGCTGGAAGAGAGAAGGGAGACCTGAGGTGTGACTTTGTGTGTCTCCCCCACAGGGTCCCTCTCTGCAGTGGCTCCAGCATCACTGAAGTCATCAACCCCAACTACATGGGGGTGGGGCCCTTCGGGCACATGAAACAGGCCCTGTCTCCCGACCAGCAGCCCACAGCCTGGATCTATGACCAGCCATTCAAGGACTCCTCCCTGGGACCTGGAAGGGGAGAGGGCCCTCCAACACCACCCTCCCAACAGCCCATATCACCCAAAAAGTTCTCATCCTCGGCAGTGACCCGAGGCCCCTGCCCCAGGACACAGGAGTCGAGGTGAGGGTCCTCTTCCCCAAGATCTCTCCCTTCCCTGGGTTTTCACTGACGGGAAACCTGGCCCGAGAATGGAAACTTCAGTTCCTGACTCATCCTTGGGGCCTGGAACACAGTAGCCACTCGAGAAATACTTGTAGAATCTCCAACTCCTACCCTATGGGTGTCAACATCTAAGATTTCTTTTTAGAAGAAAAATTTAAAGATGCTACCAAGAAGAGTATCTTCCTATAAAAACTACATGTATTGAAGAACACTTTTCTGTAATAGTGAACCCTCCGACCCTCTTTCACTCCCTGGAGGCTCCAGGAACAGGTGGAAATTTCTATGTAGAAGTTCCTCTCCAATGCTGAGCTCCCCTCTCCCTTCTCAGTCATGAGGTGCCTGTTCCCACGGGCAGCTTTCCCTTCTCTCCTGTTGAGGACAGTCAGAAAAAGACACAGCTGAGACTGAGCAAAGGGGGAGAGCAGCTAACCAGCGGAGGGAAGGGGTTAGCCATGAAACTTTGGGAAAGGCCAGGAGGTTAGAGAAAGGTGACCTGCGTCTAGAGCTGGTGCGGGCAGCACGTGACAGGAGGACGGAGACAGGGTGGAGCCCAGCCCAGGCAGCCAAAGCCACAGCCCCTTGTCACATATGCAGCTGTCACCAAGCAAACACATTCGTGAACATCTTGTAGAAATGCAGCATAGGGAGCTCTAGAAGTTTCTAGTAACCAGAAGCTGACAGATGGAAATGAGAAGTGCAGGGCCCATTAACAGTGATCGAAGAGATACAACATGTCATTAGCATCGTCTGTGCTTGGTGGCTGTCTTTACTCTTTATAATGACTTCAGGGGGCTGCTCTCAGCCTCACTTCCCTTTCATGAGATCTTAGGTTTCTCCGCAGTGTTTTTGTCACTTATTAGAAGCCAGAGAAGAGAGTGTTGTCGCTCATCTCCCCCCACTTCCAACTTTTCTGAGGGGCAGTTTCGTTCCTTAAGATTTTCTCTAAAAAAAAAAGAAAAAGGAAAAGACACCATCCTCAGGCTGGTACTGACCTGGAAGAGAGAAGGGAGACCTGAGGTGGATAGATGACCGGAAGGAAGGAAAGGATGGAGGGAGGAGGATATGATAGGACAACAGGACCCGAGAGGGTCGGTCAGGGCAAATAAATATGTCTGCCCCTGCGCTCAGCCCTATCTCTGTACCTCCAGTTTTCAAAATTTGGTGATAATGTTTTAGGACTCTGATCATTCTGTAAGAAACTTGGAGGAAGAAAAAACAGCCTCCATCTCCTCCCCTGGAAAAACAAGGACAACAGTTACCGCACAGTGAGGGCTGAGGGGCCTCTTTAGCAAAGGTCATCTCTTTATGATTCAGGAAATGTTGCTGTGAACAACCACGTGGAACAAGGAGATTATTTAAGTGACATGTTTCTAAGTTCTCAAAGTAACTGTATCTTTGTGCGTAACAACTTGAACACAACACACATCTTGCAACTGGGTGGGTGACCTGTTCCCTCCAGTTTCACCGGTGACAGCTTCAGAACAGGACATCTGTAGGCCAGGGGCCCCCAGGGTGGCGATCTAAGCTCACTGCTCACCAAGGAGGTGATCAGAGGCAAGCATCTGGCAGTTCCCATCCCTGCCTGCAGACCCCTTCGCTGCTCTCAACCCCTGGCTCAGCCTGAGCAATGGCTATGGAAAAGGGGGTGTCACCAGCACCCTCCGTGTCCTCCCACCATTGCCCCACACTCAAGTAGGATGACCAGCTGTTCTGGTTTGCCCAAGACTGTCCCTTTTTTGAACTAAGAATCTCACATCCTGGGAAACCCTTGAATCCTGGGCAAACCTGAACAGCTGGTCACTCTGGACTGAAATCGTGTGGTTAGACGGAGGGTTCTGCTCAAACCGTGTTCGGTGTTTCGCTTCTTTAGAAAAGAACAGACTCCGGAATCTGGGAAGGGGGGTCCTTCTACCACAGGAATTAACTGTGCCCTGGATATTGGTTCACTTATTCCACAGCTGCGGCCTCCTATGGGAATCGGTTTCTTGTTACTTTTGGTCAGGGAAATGAGGCTTTTAAGATTTTGTTGTGGTTTTCCCAGTCTCCCCTACCCCCACCAAGATTGCTCCTCTCTAAGAGTGACAGCCGCCTCCATCGCTGCTCTTGTCCCAGGGGCCAAAATGCTTGCAATCCAGAGCCCTGTTCCTGGCCCTGGCCCGGATTCTCTGAGGCGAACCCTGTCTTCCTACCTCAGTCATTGAGAATGGGCTGTCAGGTGTCAGACCACGCATTTTTCTTTTCTCTGTCTTGCCTCTCTCCATCAGAACTTCTGGTCAGTGCTGCTTGTACCCTCCTCCACCTTCCTCCCTGGGCTGCCTCATAGCAAAGGTCTTTGAGGATCCAGCTGGGGGTACAGAGGATGCCTGCGGGGGAGACGTGGCTTTCCAAAGTCTCCAGCATTTCTGGTTATACAACTGCTCCAGGTCTTTCCAGAGAATAATGAGTCCAAAACTGAGTCTATAGTTAAGCCCCTGGGAGCGCGTCCCTGAGGCTAGCCTCCCCAAGATCCCATGTCATCTCGCCTCATTGGCACTTCCAATGATGACTTCTCTCCTCTGTCCCCTGAGCCCTTGCCTCCTCCCCAAAGAGTTTATTCGCCTTGTCTGTTCAGCAATCACAAGCAGTGTTTCAGCACACATTTCATTAGTAAGAGGTTTCACGACCTGAACAGTCCGTGGGTTCCAAGGGACACACGTTTTCTTCATAGCAGCCTCCGTTTTTGCAGAAAGCAGAACCCAGAACACTCCCCGGGGAGATGATGCTGTTGGCCAGAAAGTAAAATGTGTTCCCATTCCTGGTTCTCATAATTTGCTCAGCCAGAAGTCACCTCAAGTAAGAGTCGTAATAAATGAGGAGACAGACGAACAGACTCACGTCTCTACTCCGGCCCCTGATGTGGGGCTCCTTCTCTGCCACACGTCAACAGGCCTATTTTCTTGCTGCTGGCTTATTTCCCAGTGCTTGCATCACTCCAGGTTCCCTCTGATTGCCAGCATGACCACCGTTTTTTCCTTCCCACTGAGTGACCACGAGAGAAACTGCACTCACCAGGAGCTCTCCAGGGAGAAGACTGGTTGCAGAGAATATTGTGTTCATCAGGAATGTCGGCCCCCTCAGCACAGATTTTGTCCGGTTCATGGTTTCCTGTGCCTGGGGCACGTGGGGGGGCTCTCACACATCTGTTAAATGGAGCTCCTTGACCTGGGACCCTCAAATAGCGCAGAAGGTCACTGAGGACATCTGGTCACCTGCCAGGTTTCTGTTCCCCTGGGAGTCAGCAGGATTTGCTCGAGAAAGCAGAGAGGCTGTGGGATCCTTGTTGGGGGGAGCCAGGAAGGCAGGTCTGTTGGCAGCAGTGAGGGGCAGGGCTGTGGAGGGCAGGCTCCTCTGGTGAGGACTGGCGGTGGTTTGGATACTGGCAGTGGCATGGAAGCCCTGTCTTGCCTTCCGCCCGCGAATGCTTTTGCAAAGTCCCCTTGCTCACTAAGGCACTGGTGTGAAGTTTTTAATGAAGGAAAGGGTCCGAGCAAGAACTGAGGTTACCTGTGTTCTTGTCAACCTGTGAGTTACACAGTACCTTCTCCTCTCGTTTTCAATTTTGTTTTTCATTGAGGTGAATTTCATGTAACATAAATGAATTGTTTTAAAGTGAACAATTCGGTGGCATTCAGTCCTTCACAATGTTGTACAATCAGCCCTTCCGTCTAGTCCTACACATTTTTATCACCACAAAGAAAACCCCATCGGCACTGAGTAGTCATTGCCCACCTTTATTTCTCCCTGTGTCTCCATTTCCCACGCTCCAGGCCCAGCGACTTGGGGAAGAACGTGGGGGAAGCTTTGCCTCAGGAGGACGTGAAGCTGACCAAGCCCGAGATGTTTGAGAACCCTCTGTATGGGTCCGTGAGTTCTTTCCCTAAGCTGGTTCCCAGGAAAGAACAGGAATCCCCCAAAATGCTGAGGAAGGAGTCCCTGCCCTACCCGGACCCAGGAATCTTGTCGCCCAGCATCCTACTCTCCAAAGCCCAGGAGGCTGAGGGCAGCCAGGGGACAGGCAAGCCGGTGCCCACGCCTGCGCCCACACCCACGCCCTTCCTCAGCCCCACACCACGGCTCCGCTCCTTCACCTGCTCGCCCTCCCCTGAGGGCCGGCTTGCCGCAGGGGACAAGACCCAAGGGAAGCCCAAGGCCCCTGCCAGCTCCCAAGCCCCAGTGCCAGCCAAGAGGCCCATCAAGCCTTCCAGGTCGGAGCTGAGCCAGCAGGCCCCGCCCACCCCGGCCCAGCGGCCGCCCCTCCCGGTCAAGAGTCCCGCAGTCCTGCACCTGCAGCACGCCAAGGGCCGTGACTACCGTGACAACACCGAACTCCCCCACCACGGCAAGCACCGGCCTGAGGACATGCCGCTGGGCAGGGCCAGCATGCAGGTGCGCTGGGGTGTGCGTCGGGGGGTGGGGGCTGCATGTGTGTACGCATGCGTGTGACGACCATGCCCAAGAACGCGTGTGCACTTGTGGGATACAACCTGCCATGCCTGGCACTGTGCTCAGGGGCACATGGGCTTGTGTGAGTGTGAGCGTGTGCATGAGCGTGATGTGACAACCCAGCCCAGGAGTGGGTTCTGAGAAATAGTGGTTCTGGGAGCTGCTTCCTGAGGAGGGGCTGGAGTCTGGATTTGCGCCCAGGCCTCTCTATCCCCAGAGTCCCTGCTCCGACAATGAAGGGGTTAAAGGAGGGCCTGAGGATACACTGTCAGCCCTTCTGTGTCAGGCCCGAGACTCCATAAATACAAAGCGCCCAGATCCCTGACATTTCATTATTATCATCATCAGTGTTAGTACTTAAACATTTCTTTGTATTTCAGTCTTCAAATGCAATGTCCCCTTCCTTTTTATAAAATAGATTTCTTTTTGCAAAACTAATAGTGCTAAGAAGAGACTCTGGAGCCAAACTCCTGGGTTTGAGTCCCCGCTCTCCCACCTCCTGGCTCTGTGCCTTGAGCTTGATATTCCTCTGTAAAAAAGGGGGCTATTAATGGGGCCTGCCTCCTAGGTCTATAAGGAGGCTTGCATATTATTATATTTTTTTACTATATGTTATAATTTATACGTAAATTATGTTATACATATTCATTTACATATTATATATTACAATGCATACATATGACATCCATGCATATGGATTAGAATATATACGAATAGAGTACTTAGAACCTTGTGTGGGCCCCTTCGGCACTATGTAAAAGCTAGCCTGACCTAGCCCGGTGTGCAGGGACGTGGGGACCTTTAGTTGAATCTGGCCTGGCAAGAATGCAGTGCTGACAGTCTTCTGTTCTCCTGCAGTGAGACCCCTGGTGAGCTGCCAGTGAGATGGGGGCCAGAGGAGCAGCACGAAGCCACTCGGACCCTCTCCTTGGACTTCCTGTTGGCCCCTCCTACCCAGCTTCCTGTGCAGGGTTTCGTACTTTTCAGCAGAAGCCCAGCTTCTGTGTGGTCTGCAGAGTACGCTGGCTGGGAAACTGGACCCTAAGGCTGAGGTTGGAAGGGAAAGTGTAGCCGAATTGTAACAAACAACTTGCACACCTGGGCCCCCGGCTTCATCTTGGTACTTGGCACCCAAGGGCTTTGTTCTGGTTGCCATTTTCAAGAAAGAAACTAAAGTGTTGATTTGCGGGTAGAGATATAAATAATAATAATGATAATATTAATAATAATAATAATAATGATGGCTGCATGTATCGGGCACTCACCACGTGCCAGGTACCTGCTAAGTGCTTTACGAGTATTGTGACATGAGTCTTTCTTAGCCAACCCAAACCACATTCCCAGACGCCCCAGTTCAAAACAGTATGTCCTGCATGATTTGGGCAAAGCACTAAAAATTAAGGCCTGTGACCTGAAGTGAGACAGGGCTCAGCCTTTAGGGAGCTGAAGAGTGAGTGTTAATTTAGGCTAAGAGGAACCTAACCTCGTCCAGCTTCAGTGATGCAAACTGCTTTAGCTGAAGCCCCGAGGGTGTGGGCAGAGCTGCCTGAGGAGCAGGGCTCTCTCTGTGTCCTCTCAGTTCTTTAGTCTGAAAAAGAAGGAAAATCAGCTCCCACTCTCCAGGGGGGAGATCCACCTTCAGCTCGGGCTACAGATGCCCAGGAGGGAGCCAGGTCCCCCATAACCTCCATGAGGTAGGCAGCTACCACTAGGACGTGGGTTGAGCCGAGCCCCCCTACACTTATGTCGTCATATTAATAGAAGAGTTTTTGCTCCCAAAAGCTGAGCTCTCTTGCTTGGGAGCCAGGGGCCTCTCAAAGCAGTGCAGCCTTTTCTTTAGAAATCCTTAGCTTTGGGCTCTGATTGATTCTTTGCTCACTAGGAGAACAGATGGATGGATGTCTTGTGTTGCTTTTTCACATAACAGAATTAATGTAAGAAGCCAAATTGTGAAGTGTGTGTGTAAGGCAAGAAAAATGGGTACGCACCCCACATTCCCTTGTGTGTCAGTCTGTGCAACCAATAAATTGTGCCTTTCTCAATCAGCTCTCATCTATGTGACAGTTTTTCCTACCATTCAGCCATGAACACACTTGTAAGCCGTCAGGGCCATAAGCATCAGCCAGAGGACGGGAGAATACTGAGGTTGACGATGGTGATGGGCAAGCATTGCTCTGACCTGAGGGGGCTGGAGAACCAGCTTGAAGTTGGGCATGGGACGGGAACAGCAGTAGACATCACACATGTTTGTGGGACTCGAGGCACCCTGCAGCCACCCAGTTTCCACCAGCGTCATCCCCTGGACCACTACCCCTCCTGTCCTGCAGCCACAAGTTCCTCCTGGCTTTTGTAAGCGTTCATTGCTAAGCTCCAGATAACAAACACATGTAAATAATCCCCAGGTCTTGGACCTCCAGCTCCCTGCATTCAGGGTCAACTTGTACCGCCCACGGGTCAGGGAGCAGTCCCCAGGGACAGCCAGTGTGGGCAATGCTTGGCCCCACTTCCAGGGTGCCTTGGCCTGGGCTGCTGTCCCAACCAGTACCAGCTGCTGGGCCTCTGCTCCAGTTCAGACACCAGGCCTGGACTCCTGGCAGAGCTTGAGGGAGTGGTGTTCTCGGCAGCCACGGAGCAAACCATTCACTGCCCTTCAGCAATGGCCTGTGGAGTCTGCAGGGGCGGGGCTGAGAGCCCACTGCAAACTTGGCTCCTCCCCCTGCAGGCTCACTTCCTGGTCCCCAGGTACCAGCCTTCTGACTTGATGTGGAGGGACAACTGGTGACCACAGACATCCCTTAGGCCAACCCCCCTACATCCATCACCCTACCTCCTGGGGGACCTAGTGGCTGCAAGTTGGGCTGGGGTGCTGCAAAGGAGAGCAGAGTTCAAGCTCCTACCCCCACCTAGAACGGATGTCCGGCTGCTCCCCAACGCTTCTCAGGGTCCCCAGGAGAAGTAAGTCAAAGAAAAGCAGTGTGGTTATCTGAGTATGATGAAGGTAGGCTAGGCAAAGCTGTGATGTTCAGTAGGTGAGGTGTAATAAATGCATTTCCTCTTTATATTTTCAAATGTTTAATTTTTTATTGCGGAACATTAGAAAACTTTTTCCAGGACCCATCAATCGTTGTCCTTCAATCTAGTTGTGAAGAGCGCAGCTCAGCTCCAAGTCCAGTCGCTGTTTTCAATCTTAGTTACAATCTTAGTTACAGGGGGCGCAGCCCACCATCCCATGCAGAATTGAACCTGCAACCTTGTTAAGAGTTCCCGCTCTAACCAACTGAGCCGTCCCACAGCCCACAAATGCATTTTCGACGTACGCTGTTTTCAGTTCACAAAGGCTTTATCAGAATGCAACCCCATCATAGATCGAGGAGCATCTATTAACGTCTGTATTTTGTTTCAGCTAGCCTTCACCAACGGCTGTAACCAAGAAGGTGGATTTATCAACGAGTTTTTCTCACAAAAGTGCCCCCCATGCCGAAGATGAATTCTGCTGTGCCCGAGACTGCAGACGCTACTGCAGTCACTTTTTTAAAAAAGCAAACATTTCCTTCTTTGCATGATTATATGAGCACTGGTTGACAACAGCAAATTTTGCGCCAGCAGGAAGGTGTTGTTATCGCAATGGATATTCTCTAGTAATAGCTGCTTGCTGGGCACCCAGCATCTCCTCCCCCAGCACAGCCTGGAGGCCAGCTGCTGCGGCCTGAGGC
The DNA here is from genome assembly GCF_964194185.1 of Rhinolophus hipposideros. NCBI lineage: Eukaryota > Metazoa > Chordata > Mammalia > Chiroptera > Rhinolophidae > Rhinolophus > Rhinolophus hipposideros. Next base: position 95,648,341 of record NC_138052.1, read on the forward strand.
ATTTTGCAGGGATGGGTCAGCCTGTGGGCTTCTCCTCCCTCTCCTTCCTGGGTTTCCGTTCTTTTTCCATGCCATTTTTTCCACCCCTATAGGAGGGAAATTAGTGAGTCACTCAGCAAAGCTCTCTCACAGCAACTTTTCTTAACTGCAGCCTACAGGTTCTCGTCTTCGCTGGTCCTTAAAATAGCTCCTTTATGTCCATAAACTAATTTCCATGGAGATCCAGCTGTCTAAAGGCCTAGAAGCTTCCTGCAAGGAAGCTCCCAGCCTTCACTCCAACTGAGAGAGACCCTTTGTAATGCAATCGCAGGGTCTGACTCTCACTACCTCCCCTCCTCCCCAAGGTCCCTTTTGGGGAATCTGCTTTGGCTGGGATGAGCACTGTCCAGCAGTACAGTCAGGACAATTGACTTTCCTGTCATTTTCTGTTTGAGTGGCTGGTCTGCGCTGGTCAGTTTCTTCTCAGGTTACAGTCTGGGTTCCTGAGTACTTTGATCCCAGGTGTCAGTGGTCTCCTTCGTCCCTTCAGCCGTGTGTATGTGTGTGTGTGTGTGTGTGTGTGTGTGTGTGTGTTGATGGCATGTGCTGGGCCTTGGGGGTCAGCACCTTAAAGAAGGGCACCATGGGGGCTGGGGGAAGGGCAGGCGTGATATATCCTGGGCTGTGGAGTCAGACAGAACGGGATTTAAATATCTTGATTTTCATTTCCTAAAAATATGATCTCGTACCGGGCACTTAGCCTTTCTGAGCCTTGTCTATAAAATGCGCAGAAAGATGCCTTCTGCCTGGCGTGGTTGTGCGGATTTGGTGAGCTTGGCTCTGCAGAGACTCGGAGCCTGGCTGTTGTAGGCATTCACTGACCGTTGGTCCCTCCCTCTCCCTGGAGATGAACCTGTGGAAGGGCCCCCGGGATCCTCTACGCAGGAGAAGGGAAAAGGTCTAGGCGGTGATGAGGGTGGTGTCTGAGCTGGGCCTTCAGGGATGTAGGAATGTCCTGGGAGGAGGTGGGTGAAGGCCTCCCAGGTGTGGGCGAGACCATGAAACAAGCAAGATAGGAAACAAGGCAGGTTGAGACTGGGAAAGCCTTGAAGGCGCAAGATGCTGAGGGGCTAGTTGAGGCCAGGTGGGCTGGGTGAGGCCAATAGGGCTAGTTGAAGCCAAGGAGGAGCTAGTTGAGGCCAGAGGGACCTGTTGAGGCGGGCATGGGTAATTGGATTGCTTTAGTTACACAGACTAGAGCTGCTCCTATCGCCTGAGCCAATGGGAGCAGACCTTGGGGACACGTAAGAAGTCCTTGTGCAGGTACCCAGTCATACGTCCCGGGGCAGTGATAACCAGTACTCCTTGCCGTTCGGGACGTCTTGGCAGTCCCAATCACCAAATAGCAGCTCTGTGCCCCACAGCAGTTTTGGATCAGCTGTCCGTATGAGACTCAGCTCCAGCACTCCGGTTTCTCCCACCACTGACTTCTTCCTACTTCCCTAAGCAAGTAAGTGACTCACAGTCCATGTTTTATCCTGCAGGGACTTGAGCAGACAGTGACCTGCTGCTCATAGGTTTAGGAAGGTCAAGAATAGGGTGAGGCTACTTTTCCCAGTATTCCTCCTGTCCGCATCATGGTATGAAACAGTTTTCCTTTTTCCAGAATTTTAAATTTATGTTTGTGTAGACTCAGATTTTTGTTTAAAGCAGTAGGTTATGATCTTGAAGTAGTGTTACTAGTTTTATTTTGTTTTGATGGTCAAATCATCTGAGATAAAACCAGCTGATGTTCATTCAGATTGGCTTCTGTGTCCAATATTAATTTTCTGATACCTTTTTCCTTTTATGAAACCATCTTTTTACTCGTTCTGATCATGAGATTGTTTAAACTGCCATTGTAATAGTTTCATTATGGAGCAAATCCTTTATTCATATTTTGTAAAATGTTAAGTGCCAAATTATTAGAATATTACACCACCTTAAATAAATATTTAAAACTAAAAAAAAAAAAAAGAATAGGGTGAGGCAAGTGAGGCACTCAGATGCAAAAGGTAAGGGACAGGCACCTCAGGTGCCTGCCTGAACCCACCATCTTGAATGTAGCACTCTGCTGCCTCACTTGCCACACTCTCGCCCTGACCTGCCTCGCTGGGGGAGGAGGGACCACTGGATGCCAGAAGGAGCTGAATGACTATGAATGACAGGCAGCAACAAAGCTCTGCAGCCCTGGCAGGGGCCGTGGGAAGGGGAGAGGGGCAGACGCCTGAGGCCGTCCTTCACATTATGTGGAATTGTCTTTTAGTGCATGGGATGTAAATTGAATTTTTCTGCCTAATTTTGAGCATATCCCTAGAAATTGTCTTACTTCAGTTATTTTAAAATAGCATTCAGTTTAGGTAGTGGCTAAGAGCCCAGATTCTGGAGTTGAAGTCCTAAATGTGTCTAAAACATGCCAGGCTGTGAGGACCATGAAAAATAAGGCAATACCCCAGGCTTCAAGGAGAAGCAAACACACAGGCTAACAGGTATATTGTAGCATGGTGAGCGGCATGAGGACAAAAGACCCGTGCAATGGATTTCCTTCAAGTGTCAGCTATGAAAATGGATTATGAGTTAGTATTTAGAATGATCATGACCATGGTGGTAAAGATCTTGGGCTCTAGGGTCAGACTGCTTGGGTTTAGCTCCAAGCCCTACTGCTGACCCCACTGTATGACCTTGGTAAGTACTTAAGCTCGCACTGACTCAGTTTCTCCATCTTTAGAAGAGACAGTATTGCCATCAACTTCAACTTCCCATGCACCCTGGTTTTTTAATTTGATATTAACATTTAAGTGGGCATCCTGTATTTTACCTGGTAACCCTAACACTCCTCCACCTACCTGAGGATCCAGGTGAAGGCTCCTCCCCCACAGCTGGAGGACTGCTGGGCTTCCACAGCTGGGAGGAGGCACTACATCTTTGAATCTATAAGGCCCACGCTTACAGCAAGCAAAGAACAAGATAGTCAATAACACCAAGTGCGGACTGGACTCTAAGTTCTGGCTTCCCGTCAAAAAGAAGCAAGTAGAAGCTAAGGGAGTGTTCATTGTAGGGTAGAATTTTTAAACAGATGGAAACAGAGAAGTTAACATCCTCTGTCGACATTTCATTTAACTCAAAAATTACCTAACATTAGTTTCCTATTAGCTGTATGATTTGAATACGTTATTTAATATCTCAAGGGAGATGTTAAATTAATTCTGTCTTCCGCCACGCTAACCACCTTTAAAAATAAACAGTCAATACTCTTCAGAGGAACCTAATGGATCTGAGGACCTACAATTTATTGTTCACAATACTCAGGATACAGTGTTGTTTACAATTCCAGAATGTAATCCAAAATTGCTTAACATAAAAAGAATCTGTAAAACGTGACCCAATATAAAAGATAAAAAACAGAGATCAACCCATTCTAGACATTGGAATTAGCAGACAAAGCTGTTACGGCTGCTATTATAACTACACCCAAGGACATAAAGAAAAATACTCCTAGGCCGGCCCGGTGGCTCAGCGTTAGAGCTCCGTGCTCCTAACTCCGAAGGCTGCCGGTTCGATTCCCCATGGACCAGTGGGCTCTCGACCACAAGGTTGCCAGTTCAATTCCTTGACTCCCGCAAGGGATGGTGGGCTGCGCACCCTGCAACTAGCAATGGCAACTGGACCTGGAGCTGAGCTGCGTCCTCCACAACTAAGACTGAAAGGACAACTTGAAGCTGAACGGCACCCTCCACAACTAAGATTGAAAGGACAACAACTTGACTTGGAAAAAAAGTCCTGGAAGTACACACTGTTCCCCAATAAAGTCCTGTTCCCCTTCCCCCAGTAAAATCTTAAAAAAGAAAAAAAAAGGAAAATACTCCTGAAATAGAAAGAGAGGAAATCTGAGCAGTGGAACCAACATTTAAAAAGTCAACCCAGAATTCTAGTTCCAGTGAAAATATTCTTCAAGAATGAAGCTGAAATAGACATTTTCAGATAAAAGAAAAGTGAGAGAACTTCCTTCTATCCGATCTACTACAAAAAAAAGTGAAAGAGATCTGTTTAGGTTGGTGGGATATGATAACAGGTAGAAAATCAGCTCTTCAGGAAGAAATGAAAAGCATTGGAACTGGTAAATATATGGATAAATGTAAAAGACTCTTCCTCCTAATTTCTTTAAAATGTGACTATATAAAGAAATAATTATAACATTTTACTGTAGGATTTATAATTTATGTAGATGTAATACTTATGACAAGTGTAGCATAAGGATAGAAAAGGGTGGGAAATGAAGCTATATGATTAGAAGGTTTATACATTTTACATGAAGTGGAACAATATTAACTCTAAGTAGACTGTGTTATATTTAAAAAAATGTATATTTTAATCTCTAGAGCAACCATTGAAGAAGGGAATTCTTAAGGAGCTGTTCTTCTAGTGGTCTCTTGTTCCACATCCCTATTTCCTGCATATGCCTGGTCTTTTGACCCTTTTCTGTCCTATGCTGGTCCCTGCCCCAATTCCTTCATTCCACAAAACATCACCAATGAAAGCCCATCACCAGTGAAAACTGGGGCAATGGATCATTGCTAGAGAATATCACAGCCACAACTTACACATAACTGCTGGATGGCTTTGTTCTTAAAATTCTTCAGTCACCTGACCACCAGAAATTTCTCTCTGATGTCCTTTCTCTGGGGTCCACTGGCCCTGCCTCTGCTGAGAACCGTCTACAATCTTATCACTTTGGCCTACTGGGCAACGTGGTTCTCTGTCTCATTCAAAACTGTCCTGGCCATCCCTTTGGGGTCATCATTGTACAAGAGCCATGACCCTCCAAGATGTTCTGCTATAAAAAGTTTTCCCCCCGAAAAATTCTACTACCAGCTTTTTGACCATTTTTTTCCTTCACTTCTACATGTAGATATGCCTTTGAGCTCTCTGCTGGCTCCCTTCTCTGTTAAACAGAGCTATGAGCTCCCACCCAAACTTGCCCAAATTATTTATCTAAGTTCTGAGCCAAACAAGTATCTTAGAGGCTTGAAAACCTACCTCCGATGGCTATGGTACTGCAGTACCCCACTGGGTTCAATGCCCACTCCACATGGCTTATTCGGTCATCCAAAATATAAATGTATTAAGCTTTCCTAGATGCTAGATATACATTGCTTGTCATAATATTACATACATAACTCTCCCTAAGAAGGGCTTTTCAGAAGGCCGCTAAGAGGATAAAAAAAATTCTCTTCATACCATGTTTTCCCGAAAATAAGACCTAGATGGACCATCAGCTCTAATGCGTCTTTTGGAGCAAAAATTAATATAAGACCAGTTCTTATATTATTTTTGCTCCAAAAGACGCATTAGAGCTGATGATCCAGCTAGGTCTTATTTTCTGGGAAACATGGTATCATCTCCTCATTATTGATAAATATTGGGTCACCATAAGGCCACCTTAAGAAATCCAAGTCAGATATGAAAGATGCTCAACATCACTAATCATCAGAGAAATGCAAATTAAAACCACAGTGACATACAACTTCAAACCTGTCAGAATGGCTGTCGTCAATAAATCAACAACAAAAAAAAGTGTTGGCAAGGCTGTGGAGAAAAGGAAACACTCGTACACTGTTGGTGGGATTGCAAATTGCTGCAGCCACTATGGAAAACAGTATGGAGGTTCCTCAAAAAATTAAAAATAGAATTACCATATGAGCCAGAATCCGCTTCTGGGTATTTATCCAAAGAATTCCAAAACAATAATTTGAAAAGATTTTTTGCATCCCTATGTTCATTGCAGCATTATTTACAATAGCCAAGATATAGAAGCAACCTAGGTGTCCACTGATGGATGATTGGGTAATGAAGAGGTGGAGCATATGTACAATGGAATATTACTCAGCCATAAAAAGAATGAAATCTTACCATTTGCAGCAATATGGATGGACCTAGAGGGTATTGTGCGAAGTAAACTAAGTCAGACAGAGAAAGACAAATACCATATGATTTCACTTATATATGGATTTTAAAAAACCAAAAATGAACAAACAAAACAGAAACGGGAAAAAAAAAAAAACTTAAAAAAAAAAAACCAGAAACGGACTCACAGATACAGAGAATTAACTGATGATTGCCAGATGGGTGGGGGGTTGGGGGACGTACAAAGATGTCTAGTTTATCCAAATTACTGGGTTACTTTGCAAATATACACACACATATACGTGAAAATATTTAATAATAACAACCTACCCCCTCCCACCTTCCTTAGGAGGAAAGACTTTGTTGGTTCCATTGAGGAAATTGATAGAAGTGAAAAAGGCTAAGGGATTAAGAAGTACAAATTGATAGTTACAAAATAGTTACGGGGATGTAAAATACAACATAGGGAATATAGTCAATAATATGGTCATGACTACAAAAAAAAAAAAAAGAAACCCAATTCTGACTGTAAAAGCTTTGCTCCAGTCATCTATTGTTAGATAAAAAACCTCCCCCAAATTTAGTGGCTTAAAACAATGGTGACACTTATTTTGCTCAAAAATCTGTACCTAGGACAGGGCTTGGCCCACCTCCACTCACCTTCACTGGGTGGGCTTCCAGGCTGGAGGCAGAACAATTGGAGTGTTCATTCATTCACGGGTCTGGTGGTTTAATGCTGGCTGTCAGCTTAAATACTGCGGCCTGGCCTCTGAAGTCACACAGAATCACGTCTGCAGCGTTCTATTTGAAGTAAGCCCACATTCCAGGGGGAGAGAAGTAGACTCCACCTTTTGATGGGAGACGTACGTGTCAAAGAACTTGCAGACAAGTTTTAAAACCCCATAGCCTTGAAGAGAAATGCCAATCATAACTGATGGGTGGCAAGGGGAGGAGTCTGACTACAAAATCCACAGCAGGCTTCTTTAAAATCCTCATCATTTCTCTACCAAAACCATGTGTCCACACTGCACAGCAGCCTGCTGCTCCTCTACTCGCCCTGTCTCCTTCCCTCCCCTCTCCATGCACCTCTACACCCATTCTTCCTCACTTTCCTCTCTCTGTCCTAGCTCATGCAATCCCTTTTTTATCAAGTTAAATTTAGATTTTCACATTTTCCCTTTCCCCTTGAACCATCTCCATCAATTTCCTCAGCGAAACCAACAAAGTCTTTCCTCCTGAGGAAGGTGGGAGGGGATAGGTTGTTACTCTTTAATGTTTTCACGTATACGTGTGTGTATGTATGTATGTATGTACATACGTATATAGACATGCATGTATATATATATTTGTAGTTAACTCAGTAATTTGAATAGACTAGACATCTCTGGGTGCATATAACCCATGAAAATAAATAGATATGCCTGAATGTATAGGAAACAGGGCACACTCAAAGGAGACCTTAATGAAGAGGTTATTTAGAGAGGTGCAGGCAGAGTTATGAGAACTACCCAAGGATGTTGAGATACCCAGCAACTAGCAACAGCAGGAAGCCATCAACTCCCTTAGATCTGAAGTGGGGGCAGAGGGGTGTTACCCAAGGCAATGAGAGCTGGAGTCAAGAAGCTGCAGCTATAAAAGAAACCAAGAAAAGTAAGGAGGCATGGAAGATGTGGGTTAAAGTTACCTTGACCTCCCACTTCCCTTTTATACCCAGCTGGTTCTTCCCATTGGCCAAACCCAGCCAGAGGCCAGAGGGCAAGGGAGCCCAGGAGGTGATACTGTCCATATGGGTAGGTGTCCCCATAGGATACACTGAGAAGGGCAAAGGAGGATGGACAAATGGTGAAAAAATAGCACAGCTTCTTACAGAAATCAAATCTTACAAGATCACCGTCGGATGGCAACTCTTTCAAAATATACATACACTGGGAGTAAAAGATGTTGGAGGAATCACATGTCCAAATAATTAAGAAAAACAGACATTAACAGCAACTGGCATGACAGCCATCTTTAATTACATGAGCTAATGAAGTGGGATTCCTGGCATGACTTACTCCAAAGTAATTTATATTTGGCTTAGAAAGCAGAATGGTTTTTATAACAGATTTTTCTAATTATGTTTTGCTTATGTTAATACGAGGATTTGATGCCTCAAGTAAACACCACCTGATCACAAAGCAAGACGGCTTGGAAGTACACTGAACACCAGGTGGGAGCCAGGCTGGGGGTCTGCCATTTGCTGCAGATGATGCAAAAGTAAATGGAAGTTTTTGCTTTGGTTTCATGGGGGCTGCTCTCCAGCTGGTTTGTAAAGGCATAAAGGGCAGCTATTGTATCTCATGCTTCTTCTGGATTCCTCAAAAATAATAACACTCAAACTTTGCTATGTGTAAGCTTCACCTGCAGAATGTGTGAGAATGCAGATTCCGCCAGAGTAACACATTCTCTTGCTCTGGGTGGTGCCTAGGAAGCTGAATTTCAACAAGCATTCCAGATCTTTCTGATGCCAGAGGTCAGGGCCTCATATATGGGGAAATACTGTTCAAAAGGCTGGACACACATTCATACACAAACAAGGCAAAGTAGTATAACAGATGCAGTAGGGAAATGCTTTTGGGTCAGAGCTGGGTTCAAATGACAACTTCACCATTGATAAGTTGAGGCCAGTTACCTTCTCTGACTGTCATTTGCAAGAAGGGTCAAAAATGCACGAAAGAGTACACACTTAGAGGTAATAACTGAAGAGTGAAAACCATGATTAATACATAGTGGCACTTGCAATTTGTATCTAGAAGCTTCTTGAGCGAGGCTTTCTCAGGATGACAGGGCTCTGGGAGTCCTACCTTCAAAGACCCATGAGGATGGCACCTGCCAGACGTGGGCTCTGATGCCCAGCGCTGGACCCTGCACTCATGGAGCACTATCCTGAGATACTGGATCTCAGATATTTCAGAGTTTCTGAGGCTCACTCTTTCCTTGTTTCCACTCAAGAAATTATTACTCATCCTGTAGCATATGGACAACAGGTTTCTTACCCATTCTCTCTTGCCGTTGGCATCATACCATGCAACAGTATGGTGTTAACAAAAAATATTAAAACTAGCCATCTTAAATTTTTGATTCTGTTTCATAATGTAGCATAATGAGAAGGAAAATCTTTCACAGAGTCCCAGTGGTGCAGAATCATTTAGAAATGATTCTAAATATAGACTCGCAGATGACAGAGGGGTTGTTTTATGTCATTCTGTGATTTCTTTTTCACAGCATGTTCTATGTGCTGGAATAAAAATGTTCAGTGAAGTCAGGATGCTAAATTGAAGCGAACCTTCACTCTCTGTTCATTGCAAAATGCGTTCGTTACATTTAATTGGCTGTCCATCCTGGCATCAGACCCCACAAGCAGCAAAACAAAAATCAGACTTTATAATGCAACAGTCTTGATTATGCCCAGAACTAACTACCACTCTGGGTCTTTCCTAATCATTTACTTAACCAGCTTTCATTGAATACATGTAAAAAGAGTTTCCAATTGCTCCTCTTAAATCATCCTAAATGGACATGAGTATGTGATAACATGTGACTTGATATTTCACATAATATAATTACATATCCTAGATGATATATAATATGCTTCCAATAGTTTGGTCAATAAATAGCCGATGAATACCGCTTGTTATGGGGAATAGATTTGAATTGCAAACTGTTCCAAGCAAATCATTGAAAACAGTTTCTTGAAACTTAGGTACAAAGTCTATAGTAACTTGTCAGTGACTATAAATCTGAACTAGGTATCCATAGAACCACCCAAGGAGCCCACTTAGAAATGCAGGTTCTGGGGCCATCCAGAGAGAGTCTAATTCAGTAGTTCTGAGGGTGGGGGAGAGGCGAAACCTGGGACAGGTGTTTTAAAGAACTCACCAGGCGACGCTGATGTAGCTTAGTTGGAGACGTTCTAATCCGTTTTTTCCTGGAGGTGTTCTTCCCTCACTTGTACCTGCCCATCCCCTCACCTGTGAACAGACTCCCAACCCAGACACATTCTCTTAGCACTGGCCTGGAGGCAGGTGTGTATCTAGGATTAACGAATGTTCTTTGAGCTCCTGAGATTCTCTGGGAGTGACCACATGACTATCTACTCACAAACAAGGTAAAATTGCGAAAATCCTATCTCAGGAATTGCTCAGAGAGGGTCTAATACTGGATGTCTTTGGGCCAAATAACAGTGCTCTGTCATTTGTATTCTTTTTTTTTTTTTTTAAAGATTTTATTGGGGAAGGGGAACAGGACTTTATTGGGGAACAGTGTGCACTTCCAGGATTTTTTCCAAGTCAAGTTGTTCTTTCAATCATAGTTGTGGAGGGCGCAGCTCAGCTCCAGGTCCAGTTGCCGTTGTTAGTTGCAGGGGGCACAGCCCACAATTCCTTGTGGGAGTTGATGAGTCGAACCGGCAACCTTGTGGTCGAGAGCCCACTGGCCCACGTGGGAATCGAACTGGCAGCCTTCGGAGTTAGGAGCACGGAGCTCCCACCACCTGAGCCACTGGGCCAGCCCCTCATTTGTGTTCTTTACTTGATCCTCACCACACCAAGGTAGGGTCTTATTTTATAGAGGAAGAAACTGAGGTTCAGGGAAGCCGGGGCACTTAACAAAAGTCACACAAGAAAGGTGGAGAACCAGTCTCGGAGCTGTGTCTCCAATTTTCAAAGCTGTTCTTTCCAACAACTTATTAAGAGGTTGGTTTGGGTGTATTGCCAGGATATGTGGAGGTGGGGCAAGCCTTTTACATTAAAAAAAATTAACTAGTTACCTCTCAGAATTAATTTTCTATACAAGAGGAGACCACTTTTGTATTCATAGAATAGCAGCTACACGGGAAAATGATTAAAATGCTAAGAAAAGTCTCCCTCAGGCTTGATCTTCAGACCTTTTACAATGCTTCCATCTTATGGTTAGATATGAAAATAGAAAAGTAAGTTGAAACCTGATTTGCCCCTGGTTTTCAGACCCTCTGTCCCCTACCCAAGGACAGCCTGACTTTGCTCCCTGGAGCTGGGCCGGGCATTGTGGAACCTGTTTCCTCCCAGGATCAGAAACCAGATCTTCACAAACCTAATTCTAGAACTTTCAGAACTGATGTTTGTAGTTTGGATGGTTTTGTCATTTTGATGGACTGCTCAGAGTGCCAAAACAAATGACCACACTGTTCAGTTTCTGGTGCGAGTCCACTTTCTGGTTCACAGACGTTCATCTTTTCTGTGTCTTCACAATGGCAGAGCGAGGAGGAGGAAAGAAATATCTCTCTTCCTCTTCTTAGGAAAGGATACCAACCACCTGTCAGATTAGGGCCCCATCCTTATGACCTCATTTAACTTTAATTATCTCCTATCTCTAAGTACAGTCACATTGGGGATTAGGGCTTCAGCATATGAATTGGATGGTGGGTGTGGGGGATACAATTCAGGCCATAGCAAATGGATTCAGGAAAGCAGCTTTGGAAAGATGTACATGAATAGCTTTCCTAACTAAAGACAGAAAGTTCTGTCTCAGAAGGTACCCTTCTAAACCTTTTGTGGAGAAATGGATGGTGTATCAGAAAGTCAACGTGTGTCATTACCAGCTCTTGGGCGGTGGCCCCCCCAAAAATACTGTGGCTGCTGAATCTGGTTCCACAGCGTCTGGAGTAGAATTATATGCAAATCCGTTTGTATGTATATACTTCCTGGGAGGCATGCTTTAGCCACAGTGGCTTTCCTGCTGGTATTGGACAACTCAGGCAAGGTCTGGCCTTAGCGCTGCCTTAGGCTGGGCTCCTAAAAGCAGAGCCTGAGGCTGGGATTCTTGGGCAAAGCGATTTATTGGAGAAATGCTCTCCATCAGGCCATCAGGCTAGGCGTTGAGGGAGGCAGGATATGTCAGGGGAGTAAGTTGGGCATAACTGTAGTTTTCGGAGAAGTCTTGCCTCAGTCTGTCCCATGGGGGGCTCTGGAATGTACACCACATCACAGAGAGTGTCCCATCAAAAGGCAAGAGCACAGGGCATCTTTGCCCACTCCCATCAGTCATTGACCGCCTCCCAGGCTTCTCTCAGCAGGAGCGCAGCTCCAGTGAGCCAAGGGGACAGGTGTGAGCATTCAGCAGCCACTACGACAGGGAGCCAGCCACACTGGCTGCTGCACAGGATTGGGGTGCCCCACTGCACCTGCTGCAAAGCCTGCCGTAGCCCACCCCTCTGTCTGGGTGTTCTTTTCCCAGACACCCTCTTAGCTAACTCCCCGCCTCCTGCAGGTCTCACCTTCTAAGCGAGGTCTCTGCCAGCCCACTGTCGTGCACACTGAACCTCACCCCCTCACCACGCCCTTGCTCTGCTCCACTTTTTCTTTTTGTCCATAGTTCTCATCACCTGCAGACATAGTTTACTTCTTTAGCATGTTCAGTTTTTTTATGGCCTAACTCTCCCATTACCATGCAAGCTCTTTAAGGATGGAGGTACTGGTCTAGCCTTAGCACCTAGAATAGTGCCTGACATAAACTAGACAATTAATAAATGCTTGTTGAATTATTAATTAAGTCTCAAAGTGGTCCTGACCCATAGAAGGGAGGAGATCAAGACCCGAAAGCAAAGATCACCATCTTCTTTTTTTAAAAGGGCACTAGCCAATCCATGAGGCCGTCTCAGGGCCTATCGGAGGGGTACCAACACTTCCAGGAATACATGGAGAATATCGTGTTGGGGTCCCAATGAGTGCAAAGTTGCCATTGTGCTCAGTGCGGCTGCTCCAAGCTGTCCCGCCCAATACAGGTGCGGTCCTGAGGACTCATGAGGTTTCCACTTGCCCTTCTAAGATAACTTTGTCTTTACTCTCCCTCACAAGTCTCATCTGGGACCACTCCGATGATGACACCTTAGTTAGTAGAACTTTTCACCCAAAGATAGGGAAACGCTAAGGTATGGAAACACTCCGATGTGACAATGCTTCATAAACACTAAGTGAGGAATTTTCACGAATTCCTTAGAGGATGCTTATTATACTAATGTGAAGCTGAGTGACCAAGATGATACCCACATCTCATCTGCCTTACAGAGAAGGTAACTTAAACAAACCCTGAAAAAGAAAAATAATTTTTTTAATCATCTCTTCTGGGCCTACCCCTCAAACAATTCACAGGTAACTGTTTACTCCTTGCCTAGACAAAATAGTCAAAGAATTAAGACAGATATCACTCAAAAGTGAATGGATGAGGAGTAAACAAATAGATGGGGAAATGTTTGATTTTACCAAAGAAATGCAAGTTAAAACAACAGTTGGATACGATTGTCATCTACCAAATGAGAAAAGGTGTTTTCTTTTTTTGTTGTTTTTTTTTTTAATTGTACTACCAAAACTGGTGAAGATGTGGTTACAATGACCATTCTACAACATGGGTGGAAGTGTAAAGTGCTAAAGGTCAGCGGAAAGCTATATTTAGAGACTAGCTGTATTCAGAGACTTTGCTATTTTCCTAATCTTTGACCGAACAGAGTCAGAACACTGCTGGAACCCTATCCTACCCAAAATAATCTGAAATTCGGGGGAGAAGCCTTTTGAAACCAGCCATAGAGGTTTATAGTGGTACTATAATGGCAGGAAGAGGGAGGGAAAGAAGTAGGTTACCTGGGTAAGCTGGTGATAGATTCCCTCAAAATTTTTCTTGGGTTTAACTTTTTATCACAAGGACAATGTTTTCTTTCTTAAACAAATCTATTGAGAAATTGTACTCCTGATGACAAACGTGTTTTCAGGTCCCTAAGACATTTTATAAATCCCCAGATAATTGTGTGATGAAAGGTCATTTGCTGTCAAAAACATATTCTATTCACTCAGGCTGAAATGCCATTTGTACACGTTTTCTTCATTTAACTTGACTTTGCCCATGAGTCAGATAATGAATATGAACCCAGCATAAAAATATGCAAAGCATTTCACCTGGGATACAAATGTCGAATATACCAGAGACAGACTTCAGGAAACATTGTGCGTGTGTGTGTGTGTGTGTGTGTGTGTGTGTGTACATGTATGCATGTGCATACATGGACAATTTTTGTCACATTTACCCTGTGGCCCAACAAATAAAATATTGGCATTGAGTTTCCTAGTTGGAATTGATGATTTCATGTACTTTTGACAGTTGAATCATAATTCCAATACTTCCCTTGTGCTTGGCTCTTATTAACCTGGAGCCATGTGAATAACTATTTTCAGAGCAAGTTGAAGAAACCGTTGCTTCAATTTTAGGCCTTTGCAAAGACCAAATGTCAGCTTGATACCTCAGCAAAGAACCATATCTCATGCCATGCAACATTTATTTATTTATTTACTTACTTACTTACTTACTTATTTACTTACTTATGTACTTACTCACTCACAGTCCCATCCCACTTCTATGTGCTTTCTATGGGGTTCTACTGCAGAGAGTGCTGTGTCCGTAAGACACCCTGCAGAGCTATTAATATCCCGTGAGTCATTTGAACAGTGCTTTTTGAAATAATGTCCCTCACTTTCTGTTTAGTCAGGGAAAGAGAAAATAGTTCTAACATATGGCAACAGTATTTTCCAATATCCCAGGTCTATTCTAATATTTCTATTTGTGACTTTGGACTTACTAATTTGTTTCTCCCACCAACAGATACTATTATTTAGAAGTTCATGAGATCTCAGATCAGAAAATTTCCCCAAGAAGTTAGAACATGGATTGCTGGTTAACACAAAAAGCGCATGAGCAGAAGAGCAGTGGTTGCTCTCGCCCATCTCATAAATATTTTAAAGTGGAAAATCCTGACTTAGTGACCAGCTGTGGGGCACTGCCATTTTTGTCTGCCCAGCCCTGGACTTTTCTTGGGCTTCACTGCTGTATTAGTCAGGATTCTTGGGTGGCAGGTGAAGATAAAAACCCAGTGCAAACCAGCTTTAGTGAAACACAGGGACAGATGGGCTCAGGTAACCAGATGGGGAAGAGAGCAGGGCTGGCTGCTGTCAGGAGTTACTGGACCCTGGGACTCAATGCCACTGGGATTCTTGGTTTCTGGTCTCTTCTTCCCATATGTTTGCTCCATTTTTTTCAAATTAATCTTTTCATGAGACATGGGAGGGAACATGGCCTCTAGTAGATGAATATCCTCAGACTTTCTAACCCAAGGACAAAGGGGTCACTCTCTCCTAGAGCCAGTTTAAAAATTCCTGTGGACAGTGGCAAGAGTTTCTATGCCCAAGGCTGGGACCAATTTGTTGCCCAAAGGGACGAGGAAATACCATAACAGTAGCCAGGAGAGTAGAATCTGTTAATAAAAGAATGGGGGGCCGGGCAGTCTGAATATAAGACGTGTCCTACATCTCCTTTTTCTGGAAACTGTCCCTTCCCCTCCGTCTAGAGGAAAGCATCCTGGAAGAATGACGCCTTTGCCCTATCAATTGTTAGACGCTAATGCTAGTCCATCAGAGTCCTCTTCCAGGAATTTAGAGTGAGGGCTTGGAGAGGCCGGCTTGGCCCACAGCTTGCTTGAAATCTGAGGAGCTGTAGGAGGAGCCATTTCTTCACCACCAGGGTGGGAGGGCTAGGAAACAGAAAGAGCGGGGCAGCAAACAAGAGGGAAAGGAAGCAGCCATTTACAGAGAGCTGCAGATGCAAAGGGCTGAGCATTCTGGTGGGATGTGTGTCCTGGTTTCAGCGATTTCCCCTGTATCAAATCACATCCTGGCTGCCAGCTCTGTGTAACACCCCTTATCCACATAACGCCCCCTCCCCTTAAAGAAACTCAAATTGCACTTCTGTTGCTTGTAACCAAAAGCATTCTGAGACTCTGTCTCATTCTAAAAAAAACTAGCCTCAACCCTGGCACTGCACAGTGGCACTGTTAAATGGGTGGGTTCGGGTACCAGTCTTCCTCGACTGAACCTGAGCTCTGACTCTTAACTAACTTTGTGACATCAGATAAGTTACTTGACCTCTGTGTGTCAGTTTCCTCATCTGTAAAAGGAAACATTAATAGCAGTCGTAGTGTTGTAAGAATTAAGTTAATCCATGTAAAGCACAGTGCCTGGCATGTAAAAATCACTCAGTAGTCATTAGCTATTATTCATAGTAGGAAAAGGCAATAGAGCCTGGGAGACAGTCTAGCCAGGGATCATATCCACCGCTTGCTGGATGTTGAAGACTCTGGCCACCATTCCAGACACTTAACCTCCTTTAGATACGGGAGATAACCAGCACTTCCTCTAAGAAAGCTGAATTTTACTCTAATGCTTGTATTGGGGTGTAAGGATAATCCTTACCTCAGACGCTGTCGTTTTTAAAATCCGAGTGTCAACATATATGTGGAGAGGATGATGAAACCCAAATGTGGTTTAATCTATGTGCAGAGATTCTTTATAATGAAATGTTCCTGTAGTATTTATACGTATGCAAAGGCAATAACACTAGAGAGAACAAAGAAAAGCAAGGGGTGAAAATGTCCAGTGACATAGGCCCTTAAAGGAGCATGACTACTGTGAGGCAATGTTTGGAGGAGTCATCGCTGTGTCTGAAATCTATGTTGGTCGGCGTCTCGACTATTCTTTGGTTTACTCTAGCAGCTTCTAGTTTATACAGTAGATAGTTAACACAGTTAACTTAGTTTACTTTCACTTTTAGCAATCTAATTTTGGGAAGAGCAGAATAGGAGTGAAAATAAAGAATTAAAGATCGAGAGCAGTTTTTTTTAAAACAAGAAATTATATTTAAAAACAAATAAAAGCAAGGGGAAAAAAGAAGAGAATCAAACCCTGTTGGCAGTCATCTAGATGGCCCTTTTGTAGTTCCTGTTCCTTGCACTTTTAAATAACGTACATTTGAATCTCCCTTAATAAAGAGTGGGCTCCTTGAGGATCCAAGTCTGGGCTGGCTGTGTCTCCCACACAAGTGCTCACCCTGTGCCTGACCCACATGAGGACCCCACTGTTTGCACTTGCCAATTGAAGGATAAAGATAAAAAGGTATAGGACAAGAGGAAATAGGACGATCATCTGAAGGTTGGACTTGAGTTCCTCAGAAATGGGGCATTGCTAGAGGATCTCACAGATGAGATGTGTAGGCATTGATGGTGAAGGTGAAAATCTCCTGGAAGATTTCAGCCGTGGAAATGATGTTATATTAAATCTGCTCGTACTTTGCTTGAGTGAAACTAGACTTTCCACAAAGAATGTTCTTTGATGAGGGGTGTCTCTTCCACTCTTCCAGGAGCAAATTTGAGCTGCTTAACACACCGCTACAAGAATCTTGGGATATGTGACATTTATCTTACATTCATTGTAGTCTGTCAGAATTCATTTCATAGATGTTGCTTTCCAACAAAGCATGCAGAATCCTTTAATACTCATTATTTACCAGAATAAAAACTCTTTAAGAGTCATAATCTGGCTCCAGAATCTTCAGACAACCTTACTTCCTCCTTCTTCCTATTACCCCTTCCCCCTTCCCCCATTTCTCTCGAGGTCCTGGGATCACACGTAAGGCCTCTGCATCACTGACTGCTTTTCACCAGGATGTCTTCACTATTGGCCAATTTAGGAATTAATTACACATATTTTCAAATTATTCTCTGTTTTATGTATTCTAGTTGAGCCAAGTGGCACAGTCAGCTGAAATAGAGACTGGACAATGGAGGGCAGTGGTTAAAGGCACAGACATGAGAGTCAAACAACCTGTGTTTGAACCCAGGTCTTGCCACTAACTAGCCTGGTGTCCTCAGGCAAGTTCCTTAACCTCTCTGTGCCTCAGAAGTCTCATCTATAAATGAGGATGAAGATGCTAGCAGTAGCTAACAATAACTCTACTGAATAGGGTTGTTGGGAGGATTAAAATAGTTACAAAATGTGAAATTCTCAGAAGAATGCATGGCCCGTTGTGCTTAAGAAGGTTCATGCTTATAAGTTATCTCTCACAGACCTTAACATCCTGCTGTACGAACGGTTTTATCAATAAATACATGTTCATTTCTGTGAAGTTTTTCTTGCTTACGTAGTACATGTATCATGTATAACCATTAGAAAATACATGATATAGAAAATACATATAATGAAAATACCAGCGATGCCACTGCCCAGAGATAATACATTAGTATTTTCATATATTCTATTCATTAATTACACATTTACTGAGTACCTAATATATGAAAGGTTTCACAGTCTTGCTGGAGATATGTTTGTAATAAATAGACATAGGTCTCGGAATTTAGTCTAGTGTGTGTGGGGGGGAATACACACCTTAATCAAGTAATGATGTAAATACATGTGAAGCTGCAACTGTGGTAAACACTATAAAAGAGGGTTCATGTGTAGTAGAGAGATCAGACCAAGTTCTGAAAGTCTGTTATTTGAAGGTTGTGAGGAAGTGACTACTGAGCTGAGATTCAACTCAAAGGCGTTAACTCGGGGAATTCAGAAGGGAAGTGTGCCCAGTAGAAGCACAGTAAGTCCAAAGGCCCTGCTGAGTGAGGGAGCATAGAAGGGAATCAGAGGGCCTAATGAGACGAGTGTGCATGAGACGAAGCTGCTGAGTTAGGGAGGGCAGACCTCACACAGCTTAGAATCCTTAGTTTAGAAATCATATTCGCTACTCATTCAACAAACTTTGCCTATGAGGAGCCAGGGACACACATACTTTACAAAAATTGGATTAACACCATACATTGCTTTTATTATGAACATTTTTTGAACACTAAATATACACTATTTTAACTCTTATTGTTGAAAATATAGATTGTTTCCAACTTCCCACTATTGTTACCAATAACATGACAGCAGTATGGACATTTGTCTAAATATTTCTTGGCATAAATTCCTACAAGTGCAATTGCTGGTTCCGTGAATTTGTTAGGATATTTCAACCTGAGTCTTGTCTGGAAAATTAGCATATTCAACTGTCAAGGTTTGATGCGACGTGATTCTACGGTCTTTGGCGGTTGGTACCACTATTTGGAGGCATTCTCAGTGACTTGCAGAACCTGCTTTTTCATTTTTTTCAGTGTGCGAGGAAATCCCTTCTATTTCTGATCCCCAGGGTTCTTCTCACGAGTTCAGATCACTCAGCACTGCCTGCCAACAACGTTCTCCTTTACGACCGCTCCAGAAGCCTGACCGTCCTACAGCTGGGCTCCGTAGATGAAAGGCTTTCTTATCTGTCTCCGAAAGATCTTCCTCTGGGCTTGAGACACACTGGAAGAGAAGGCAGTTTTTGACATTCCTTCCCTCTCGTCTCCTACTTTGTCCAGTGCCGTGTTCATGCAAATTCACTAACTTGTGAAAAGCAGATGGAGCGCAGATGATTCTATTAGAGCCTGAGGATTTCCGTTCTACTGAAGTGACAGACGCCATCTTCTCCAGGGTCTTTGTCTTCTTTCTCCCCTCTTTCAACATCTGCTGGCAAACTGTCCTTTGCCTCTTTTTAAAGTCTCGCTTGGATCCTGACCTTTGCTTACATTACCTTCTGAGGAGCCATTTACTGTTAGGTTGCAGATACTTTTTAGGTTTCTAGTGATTGTACATCACCAATCTATTCACACTTGAACTGTTCTTCGCATCCTATTTCTTCATTGAAAAAAACCCGTTTCCGAGGTCAGTGGGAGCACACCTTGACAGGACGCCGGCTGTACAGGTAAAAGTCGGCTTACCGCGTGCCAGGCGCGGCGCTGACTGCATTACATGGGCTATACCTTTTAATCCTCGTGACAGCCCTGGGAGGTACGTATCATTACGGTCCCCGTTTCACAGATTTGCGACTCCTCCACAGTCACAGAGCTACTATGTGAACAGGGACCCCACTTCTGCTTGTCAACTGAGTAGATGAAGAAAAGGGAGGCAGATCAAGAAAGAAAACGTAAAAGGGGTACAGGAGAAGGAAACAAGCAGGCGGGCGGAGCGGCCCCTTTCCGGTCTGCTTTCCAACCCGGGCTGAGCCACCAGCGAAGTCCCAACGCCTCCCAGCGGCCGCCTCTCAGCCCGCAGTGCCGCCGGCCTCCGGAGGGCGTCATTAACAAGTGCCCTGTGTCGGCGCAGGTCACGTGTGTGCGTGTGGAGTCAGACGTCCGGTGAGGAGGCGGGCCTTCCGGCCCTAGCCAAAACCATTTCCGGCGGGAGCCGGAAGACCGCTCCGGATGGCGTCGGGGGCGGCCTGTGCGTGGAGGTGAGCTGTGGGGCCGCCGGCCTTCCGGCGCCTGCTGGTCTCCTCATGTGGCGGGCCGCGGCCGCCAGTCCCCGCTCGGATCGGCGAAACTGAGGCGCCCGGGCAGCGCGCAATATGTCGTCGGGTCTCCGCGCCGCCGACTTCCCCCGCTGGAAGCGCCACATCTCGGAGGAGCTGAGGCGCCGGGATCGGCTGCAGAGGCAGGCGTTCGAAGAGATCATTCTGCAGTGTAAGCGGCGAGCGGTCCCCGGGAGTGGGCGGGCAGACGCGTCCTGCAGGCGCACGGGGGGCGCCGGCGACAGCCGGAGGCGGACGCCTCCTCCCTTTTTAGCTCTCTTCTTTCCCTTTATGTGTGGGTGTACCTGCGGGGCGCCTTCTCTACCACACGGTGTGGTCTCCGCTTGCGTGTGCGTCCCGGCGGTCGCACGGCGCTCGTGTCCACGGGCGGGCTCCGGAAACGGCCTGTTCCGGGCGTCGGGTGACTGACGCGGGCGCCGACTCGGCGTTCACGCGCCGCGGACGTCGTCTTGTGGGTAGAGGAAGCGCTTGGCCGCTGATTCCTCAGACCGCCGGGCCTCTGGCGCCGTGTGTTCGTGGGCACGTTGCGGGTCTTACCGTGCTGGTCCGGGGGGACACCACGGTGGTTCCTGTCAGGGAAACCTCGCCGGGAAAGGTGGGTTTCCCCGTCCCCGTCCCCGCCCCGTGCGCTGGGCCCGCGGGAACGTCTGTGCCCGGACGCTCTGCAGGGCGCCGCCTCGCCGCCGCTGCCCTCCCGGCCGCGCATCGGGGAGGAGGAGTGGGCGCCTCCGGTCCCGCGGTCCCCCCGCCCCTGGAGGTGACCCCGACGGCCGTGTCTGGAGTTACGAGGAGTGACGAGGTTCCGAGTCACGGTTGCCCGGGACTGGGTTTTGGTTGTGCCGCGTCAGTGGTTCTCGCCCCTGCGTGTTCGAGTCCTCGGGGACCTTTCCGAAGCGACACCGGTGCGGCCGTGCGGCGTGGGAGCCCGTGGCTTCTGGTGCGCCCCGAGTCACTGTCGCGCGCAAGTGCGTTTGAGTCCTGGGGTCGATGTTTGGCGCGCGTTCTTTCACGTTTTCTTCCCGGAAATTGTGCGAAGCGGGTCCTGCTGCCGGCCTTCCGACACCGGAAGCTGCGAGAGGAGGTCGCTTCTCTGTGGGCGCCGCCGACTAACGGGGGGGTCCGGGTGGGAACACAGACGGGGTGGCTCGGGGCTTCGGCCTTCGCTTCTCTCTTTGGGCGCCCCAAGAACGGCCCCCTGTGCTTCGGCCGAGCCCGTCCTTTACGGGGGGAAGAGGCGGGCGCTGACGGCCCTGTCGTGCTGATGCCTCCTGTGCCCGGAGCGGCCCGGCCCGGCTGCTTCAGAAAGCGAAGCACAGGCCGCCCTCATTCAGATGCTGGCCCTCACAGGTTACTTAAATTCAGGGCTGCAGATGTTCGTCGAATGCTGGTTCCCCGAAAGCTGGTACATATTGGAAGTCACAGTGGGTCGGAGGTCCCACTCGGCCGCCTGCCAACCTTCCCACTTGGCTTTCTCAGTCCGCTTTGCTGCGGCTGTAAAACGGGGGTGAAGGTGCTCCGCCTGCCTCGTGAGAACGGGGCTGTGCACGTCAGTGCTTCGCAAGCCCTCTGCGTAATAAGGGTCTACACGTGGCAGGTGCTTGTCATCACATTGGCACAATTTCAATGCTTTTCTGCACTTTGAAAATGGACATCTTGACGGGGTGGGAGAATGAAGGAGAAAAATCGGAAGGGAAGATCAGTCCTAGAGAGGGAACACGTCTTGAAAGAGCTGTGGCGCGTAGTGCGTACCTGAGGAGCTGGGGGGGAACCTGGGGGGAGAGGCAGTGAGAGGGCACGAGGGGAAGGCCATCTGTGCCCGTTAAAACCTTTTCTTGAAGCCGGGGTTGCCGTTTGGGGGATCACGTCCGGTTTGACCGGACACCCCGGGCCTCCTGCCGGCCTTCCCAGTTAAGTTCTGACTATTTACCAGCCCACGGCTCCCTCTCAGTCCCTGCCTCTGAGCCTGAAGAGAAAGATGAAAAGAGGTTGTGGGGTCAGAGGACACCTTCCTACCGTCTCCATCCTTCTCTTTAGTGAGAGGAACTTTTAGGAAGGACCCCTCGTACCCTCGTGGCCTTTGAAAGACCTAGTGTTACCGTAGAGCATCCAGCTCCCATGTAACATTTGGAAGGTCTCACTAGAGCCTTTGACACTGGCGAGTATCCGAG
Source organism: Rhinolophus hipposideros (assembly GCF_964194185.1). Taxonomy (NCBI): domain Eukaryota; kingdom Metazoa; phylum Chordata; class Mammalia; order Chiroptera; family Rhinolophidae; genus Rhinolophus; species Rhinolophus hipposideros. Next base: position 95,670,702 of record NC_138052.1, read on the forward strand.
GTTGGAACCACTTCCCTGTTCTGGGCTAATTCATTAAATACATGAAGATAGCGTTTTTCTTTCTGCCCAGGAATCCCATTTTCAGATAAGACTCTTCAAGAGAAGACATAAGCTCTTCTAACAGGAAGAGTCTCTAGCATAAATCTAGTAAAATTTTGTTCTGAGCAGTTCTAATGTCAGACTTTTAGGGTCACTTTCTTGTTCTGCTTAGTGTATCCCCCCACATCTGATCTAGCTGGCCCCCTTTTTTGCCTGTCATTCTTCACTACGTGTCCTTTTTAGCCCTGGCTTTTCTTTTGCATTCTTGCACTATGCTCCCTGTCACATTCATTGCATTCAGAAAGAGCTCATTTTCTCCCGTGAGCTCGCTGGTGCTGTGTTCACTGATGCACTAGCGTCTTCCACCCCATTGCCTGGGCAAGGAAGGAACCTCAGAATGATCTTTGACTTCTTACTAATAAATATCTGATCATGTCACTGCCTGCTTTTAAAATCAGTTATTTCACCATTGCCAGTAAGAAAAGGGCTGGATTTCTCATCATGCCCTTTCACGTGTTGGCTCTAACTGTTATTACCAGACAGCTCTGCTCGTCCTCCTTCCTGGACTGTGTCGTCTTCACCCGTGAAGCCATCAGAGAAAAGGAGAAAAGTGTCGCTCTTCTCTTCCTTTTTATACTTGATTCCCCCTCCCCATTACACTTGAGTTCCTCAGGGTCAGGGGCCCTCATTTGTATTTGTATCCCTGTGCCCTGATCTAAAAAACAAATTTCCAAATGTAATAATAAGGTAAAGTTCTGTATTACTTAGCGGTGCATAGCATTTCATTTTTTCATTGGGTTTTGGTATGTTTCTTACCCCTTTGTCCTGAGGTAGAAATAGGTAACTTGTGGGAGTAGAAAAAATTTTCAACTGTTAATTGGGGGGACATTCTTTTTTTCTTAAAAAAATAATTGCCCAACAGTTTAATAAATGTGTACGTATAGATATAACAGATTACGTATAGATTATAATACGTATAATACATTACATATAGATTATAATAGATATAATAGATTATAAAGTCATTTATACTAAGGTTGTGAAATAAATATGGATTGAATAATAGGGAGCCATTCTTGCAGGATCGTTTCCACAGGTTCCTGGCTAGGCTGTCCTTGCTTACGCCCAGAAGCATCTAAGCAGTGTGTGCTCCTGGATTTTGGATGATTGCTGTAATCAGTGACAAAGTACAGTACCGGGTAATTTGGACACCTAATAAAAGTGAAACATACCCAGTCGTCTTCTGGTTATTTATTTTTTTGGTCCAAATCTTTGTAAGGCATTAAGTAGTAATAAAGTATACGTAAATTATAATAAATAACTCGATTTCTCTCTCTCTTTTTTTTATTTGGATAGATAACAAGTTGCTGGAAAAGTCAGATTTTCATTCAGTGCTAACCCAGAAGCTACAAGCTGAAAAGCCGGACATACCAAACAGGCACGAGATAAGGTATTTTGGAACTATCTTGTATTATTTGTGTCTCCTCCTTAATTGAAATTTGTCTCAGTTCAGTTGTCACGTCTCTAATTTAGAAGCAAACCAAGTAGTGTTTCTGTGTTCCAGTTTTTGTTAGCTCCTTTCAATTAAGAACTTCTAAAGCCAAATAACTAAAGTCATGTTTTTAAAGGTACTTACCTACCGACCTAGAAGGGTTATCATTAGTAAGAGGCTGTAAGCTAGAGAAATTGTTTGAGGTGGGTACCTAGGCCAGTTCCTCCTCTAGCCTATCAGAGTTCCTTTTTCTAGATAATCAGACAAGCATTCTTGAGTGGATTTACACAGATTTTGTTAATACAGGATTGCCGTAAGTTGCTTTTTATACAATACAGGTCTGTTTGATCCTTTCTCAGTTCAGTGTTTTTCAACATATTTTAGTAAAATACGGAATTAAACTAGCAGATTGCAATAAGCCTTGTTTTAAAGAAAGATTAGAAAAAAAACCTGCATTTTAATAGGAAGAGTAAGTATTGTCTCGTTAAATATGTATGTGTTCCCAGTGTGGGTCGATGTGTTTACTTGGATTATTCTTATAAAATATTTCTTTTTGAGAGGCATGGTTCAAAAAACCTGTACGCCATGCTTCACAGAGTAACTTAAATGGCAGCATTGTACAGTCTTACTGTCTCCTTTTTCCATATGTTCATGTTTGTATATTTGATTGCTTGTATCAGAACAGTATCCTTGCTCTGAAATCCATTCTTATTTGCATATCAGTTAACACTTAGCAATTTTAAGAACAAAGTTGACAGTAATTTAGGGCTTTAAAAATCCCAGAGTGCTAGGTGTAGTTTAAGTTCTTTACTCCTATAGCTGAATCTTCTGAAACTGTCTGCCATCCATGTTTCTTCAGCTGGCAGATGGCCTCCTGGCAAACCAGAGCTCCATCCTGGCTTAATAACAGTCCAGGAGATAGTACCTGGATGTGGCCCTGAAAGGCCTTCGGTAGTGTTGAAGTTATTGTAGTGCTGTGGCCTGTTTTAGGGGTAGAGAATGCCATTTCACCTTTGTCTAAAATGTTTTTATTTCTACCAGGCTACACTCTTGGTGACTGTATCCTTTATCTGTTAGTCAAACTCATCTACTTGGAAAGGTGTTTATTATAAGTAAATATAGGACAATTTTGGCTGAATATCACTGGGGTGCTAGTGTGATTGGAGGTACTTCCTTCCCCACAAACTCATGTCTGTATCAGGCCTCTCCTCCTGACTGCCTCGTTTCTATTAATGGCATGTTATTTTCCACCAGTCATCTGTGAGTCTCTTTTCCCTCGGTACCCTGTCCCTCCCCATGTGCAGTCGGTCACCCAGGCCTGTTGATTCTTGGCCCACAGTCCTTGTGCATGTATCCCTTGGTTTACATTTATTTTACTACTCCCTTCCTTTCTTCTGTGTCCTTTCATTCCTGGACTATGGCAGGAGTCTTCTGCACTCGATGTCTGCCTGCGGCTTGGGTCAGGCCTTAGGGAGGCAGAGCCGACTAAGCCCAAGTCCCTGCTCTTTAGGAACTGTCTATGGGGGCGACCAGTTGAGGGGGTGTTTACTAGTGTGGTAAGTGTAGGCACAGAAGATGGCTATGTAGGTGGTTTTCTTTAAAAAAAGACAAATTTTTTAACTGAGTAAATTGGAAGATGTAATTGGATTTATTAAGCAATTCATCAATCAGGGAGCATCCCATCTAGCAACTAGAAGGCATTACACAGAATGGAAGGTTTTTTTTTTGGAAAGAGTGGAGTCGGGGACTTATATTATTAACAAAAGAAGAAAGAGTTGTTACCAAGGGTTTTTCTCATGTAGATTATCTCTTTTCTACGCGAGGAGGGAGGAAATGGAGAGGGCCCACGTGACAGATTACTTCATTGGTGTTGACTAGCAACTTCCAAACTGGTTGGTTTTGTTTTGGGCAGATTATTTTTGTTTTTTGTTATCTTTTTTTTAATTAGTTTCAGGTGTGCAAAACAGTGTACTAGTTAAACATTTAGCATTTATATCCTTCACACAGTGATAACCCCCTCCTCCCATCTACTACCTCTCTGACATCGCACACAGCCATTACATTTCCACTGCCTCTATTCCTAATAATGTACTCCACTTCTTGTAACTATATATGTATAAAATTGTAGTTGACATTCATTATTGTTCAGCTTCAGGTGTACACTGCAGTGATCAGTATGTTTTAACTGCAGTTAAATCAGGTATTAAACTAGGTTTGATGTCATGGCCTTTTAGCACAAGCCACACCGTTTAGGGCCTGTAGTTTTTTTTGTTTTAACAGTTTCTTTTCCCTCCTTCTGTCTCTTAAGTCCTGCCTATCTTATTCTAATTAATCTTACAACACACTGTGTTTAAAAAGCTTTATCTAGATCACTTATCTGACTTCCCTCTTAAGTGTTTTAATCCCTTTGCTTACCCTGTTTCCCCGGAAATAAGACCTAGCCAGACAATCAGTTCTAATGCGTCTTATGGAGCAAAAATGACTATAAGACCCGGTATTATGTCATATATATATTATATTATATCATACCTGGTCTTATAGTAAAATAAGACCGGGTCTTATATTAATTTTTGCTCCAAAAGACGCATTAGAGCTGATTGTCCGGCTAGATCTTAATTTCGGGGAAAAACAGTACTAAATAAAATTAAACTCTTCAGCCTGGAAACAGTGGATTCTGGTAGTTTTCTAGGCATGCTTCCTGGACAGCAGCTTCTGGGAAATTGTTACAAATGGAAAGTATCAGGCCCAACCACAGACCTACTGTTTCAGGAACTCTGGGAGTGGGCCCAGTAACCTGTTTTAAGAAACCCTTTAGGTGGTTCTGATGACCCAGAACTGTTGAAAACCCTGTGTCAGATCCTGAGAGCCTGCTGGAAACGCAGGCGATGGGCTCTGTCTCAGGCCTATTGTAGCAGTCTGAGTGGGGCCCAGGAATCGGAATTTAAGCATGCCGTTTAGGCGATTCTCTTGTCTACCTAGTGAAGCTCAGGGGGGGATGTTGTAAAGAGTTTGAAATAAAAATGGAAGTGCCTTAGTTTCCTGAAGCTCTTGTAGAATGCCAGCTCCTTATCGGAAGGGACTAGCCTTGCATATTCTACGTTGCTTTGCATTAAAATAAGATTTGATAAAAAAATACTTTTTAATCCCCATATGCAGTTAGTCACCCAGGCCTGTTGATTGTTCTGCCTAATTTAGGATGGTTTCCTGTGAGGTACGATCCACTTTCTCATCGCTTGGCTTCTACTCTGTGTGCTACGATTGGGGAAGCACAGGCTGCCTGAAGGCTGGGGTATTAGTCTGTGCTTGAACGTGTAATAAAAACACTTTTGGAGATGGAGGGTGGGATCAGGAGGGAGTGTCATGCTGCCCCCCTTTGCCCTCTTTTATTTCATTATCGGTCTTGGAGGACGCAGTTCTCCCCCTCTCTTCAGGTGGGGGCATCCTGGTTTTCCAGCTTTCTTCCTTTTCCCCATCTATGTGCTTTTCCTGGGCGATTGTTTCAGCTACTCACTATAGTCCGATAATTCATGTCTGTGGCTCCAGCCACGACCTCTGTCCTGAACTATAAATCCGCTGTTCTAGTCACTTCCTGCTATTTCTGAGATGGTCTGCAGACACCTGCAGAGTTCCCCAAACTACATTGATTCTCAAAGCAACCTGAACTCAATCCCGTGGTTTCAGATACATCTGTCTGCGTACAGCTTCTACATACACGTCAGCCTCCAGCTTGCACCTCTTTTCTTGAAGGTCAGGCTCTAATACCCAATTTCCACTCAACATACTCACTTGGATGTCCAAATTGAACTCTTCAGCCCTCCCCGACGCCGAGTCCGCCTGTAGTCCTTCCCATCTTAGTAGGTGGCGCCTACATTTTCTCAGTTGCTCAGGTCAAAAACCTTGGAGTCATCTCGCATACCGCACATACAGTGCAAAGACAGATCCTATCATCTGTCTTCAGAATGGATGTAGCTAGGACCTGATCACATCTCAGCACCTCCACTGCTGCCGTCTTCTGAGCTGCACTGTCTCGAGCAGGAACTGTATAATAATTGCTAGCTGGTTTCCTGTTTCTGCCCTTGACCCCCACCCCCTGCAGTCTGCTCTCCAACCAGCAACTATAGTGATGCTTTTAAAACAAGTCTTTCCTCTGCTGAAATCCTCCAATGGCTTCCAGTCACATCTAGTAAAAGCCTACGAGGCTTTGCATGACCTCCCCACTTCCCCTGACCTGTCCATCTCCTGTACCTGCTACACCTCGGGCTCCAGTCATGCTGCCCCCTGAGTACACCATCTGTGTCACCTCCGCGAGGCCTTTCTAGCACTTGCTGTTCCCTCTGTTCAGTAGGGCCCAGCCCCCGGGGGCTGCATGGCTTGTTCCTCACCTCCTTCCTGGCTTCAGTTGTGTGTGACCTCTCTGAGCAGCCTCTTTAATTACATGCATAGAACAGGACCCGTCACTCTGTTCCCTGCCTTACCTGCTTCGATTTTCTTCCCAGCACAGCTGATCTCCTGGCTTCATACAGTCACTTGTTTGGTGTCTGTCTGCTCTTAACTGATCGTCAGCTTTGTGTGCACCGCCTTGTCCCAGCTCCAAGAGCAGTGCCTGGCACGTGGCTGGTGCTCACACACTGGGCCGCGAGGGGCCGTCTTACCTCCTCCGTGTTTATGTAAACTTCATTTTGGAGCCTACCCTTTATTCAAGTCTCTCATGTCTCCTACTTTCTACTTCATGCTTTATTGGCTGTGTTGCCGTGTACGGGTTTGAAATTCGGAAGTTACTGTTCCACTGCCTGATTAAAGGGGCTTGGGTCTGATTTTTTTTTTTCTCTCTCCTTTTCATTCTCACCTGCCTGATTTGGGGGTTTAGTCCTGGACATGATGGTGCGTGGAATGAGAGTCAGCTACAAGAAATGGCCCAGCTAAGGATGAAACACCAGGAAGAACTGACTGAATTGCACAAGAAACGTGGGGAGGTAAAGATAACTGCTCTCCTCCCGTCTTCCGCTCTGTGTGGGTGTTAGGGTAGGGAGGATGGGCGGGCAGGACTTCCACTGGAATTTGCAGCCATTCTGGCTACATGTGGCATCACCAGCTCTTTGGTCTCTGCCTCCATCAGCGGGAAAGATCTCTGCCTCTATCAGCACGGAGGCACGCCATTGACATAACTACCCCGTCGTCATGTTCCAAGATGGCATGAAAGGTACAAGTGGAGAAACTTTAAAGGAAAGAAGCCTGCTGTTTGGTCCATTGAAGGTCTTACTAATACCTTCACAAAGCTTTTGAGAGAACTCAGAGAGGCAGATGAGAGGAAGGGGGTAGAGCAAGGGTGAAACAGGTAAAGGGGTTCAGTTGTATGGTGACGGATGGAAACTAGCCTTGCTGGTGAGCACAACGCAGCTCATGCAGTTGTCAGATTACATACAATGTTGCACACCTGAAACTTCTATAATGTCATATACCAGTGTTATCTCAATAAAGAAATTAAAAACAAAAACTTTTGAGAGTGAACCCTGCTATTTGAGGGGAAAAAATCGTTAGAACCAAGTCCTGGGCTGTATTTACTCTGGATGGTGATGTAATGGCAAATTATGAAAAAATATGTTTTACAAATCAGCTGAATTGATCATTTTATCAGCTGAGGAGTCTGAAAAGGTAGCCGGGTGGAGGGGTAGACAGGTGCCCTCAGCAGGACCTGACAGTCATCTGGAACTCCTCTCATCCATCCAAGGCTGCCTTCGGCGGGGACCAGCACACCCTGTTCCCGTGAGCACCCCCATAGGCCCTTCAGCTCCTCTCTGCCGCCTCGCTCGTTTCTTCTTGCCGTGGCCCAACACTGCAGGCACCTTTTCTTAAAAAATTAAAACCACTATTAGTTTTCAGATGGGGTCCAAAATACTCTCATTTATGAAAGTGTTCTTCTTTCTCCCAGTTAGCTCAGTTGGTGATTGACCTGAATAACCAAATGCAGCAGAAGGACAGGGAGATGCAGCTGAATGAAGCAAAGTGAGTAGAGAGAACACCTCCTTTGGGACTATCGTGGGGTCACTCTTATTTACTGTGCTCCTGGGAGCAGGGCCACACTGGGCTCAGCGAGAGTTGCATTTCTATGCATGCGTAGCCTGGGATCTAACCTGCTCTAAGGATGGAAAAGGCAAGAACAGTGCCCTCAGTCTTGCAGGTTCCTAGCATACCCCTGGGAAGTAACCTAGACCCTGGCTAGTGTCCAGAGGCGTTCAGAATTCTCCCTGTGGCCTCTGCATATGGGAGCTGGTATGTTTTGTGGTGGAGATCGGGCCAAGATACCGAGTGTGTGGCCCTTGGGAACGGGGTGAGTTTGTGGGCAGGATTATTCTCGATGAGGGAGAAGATAAAGAGGGACTCCAAATCTAGGACCTTTGAGCTGGAAGGGAGCCTGGGTTTATCTGTGCCTTTTTCCTTAATATGCAGAGAGGGATCCTGAAAGGCTTGGAAAGGTGGAAGGCTTGCTCAGGAATTCTGCTCAGTGATAGAGCTGATGGAATGAAGACACAGGATTTCCAGCCTCCTTTTAAGCCCCTGTTAACCACTGTATTTAAGCACCGAAAGTTCCCCCTTTTTTCAAATCCTGCTCTTCTGAAATGGGCTTTAACTAGTCATTTGTAGTCTGGATGACTTGCACCCTAGGTGCATTCTCTCCTAATGGGATGCCCAATGGGGCTGGGCTCGGCTAAGTGAGGGGCAATAACCAGGAAGTCTGCCGCGTGGTACCTGGTGTGATGGCCAAGGTCATTGCTGGTGCCCGGGCTCACACAGCTCGAGAACCTGGCCAGGTACTCTGGCCCCAGTGCAGGGCTCCTGCACGGCACCATTCCTCCTGCATGTCGTGCTTTCAGAATTGCAGAATGCTTGCAGACTATCTCTGACCTGGAGACGGAGTGCCAAGAACTACGCAGTAAGCTGCAGGACCTTGAAAGAGCCAACCAGACCCTGAAGGATGAATATGATGCCCTGCAGATCACTTTCACTGCCTTGGAGGAGAAACTGAGGAAAACTTCGGAGGAGAACCAGGAGCTGGTCACCAGGTGGATGGCCGAGAAAGCCCAGGAAGCCAATCGCCTCAATGCAGAGAATGAAAAGGATTCAAGGTGGGAGATCAGTCTGCAGTTGGTGGTTTCCTTTTCTTGTAAAGTAGAAGCCAGGTCTATGAAAAGAAAGAAACAAACTTGGCAGCTCTAACCACAGGGTGAGGGGAGGGGGCGAACCGGAAAACACTTAACAAAGTTAGAAATAGCAGTGGTGGCTATAGAGATCTGCATTTATAAGAACACTATTGCAGCTGGGCAAACCCATCCTCTTTTAGCCAGTGAATTCTTTCAGTGTTTCGGGGAGAAAAGCTAATTCTTGAACAGTATAAATAAAACCAGAATTAGAATAGGATTGAAATTCCTCCCACCCAGCCACCCCCATTTTTATAAAATTATTCAGACCCATACCAAAAATTCTGATTATGAGAAGACAATAGGCCACCCTAACACGCATACAGGTGTGAAATTCCTAAATTAGATTCATTGGTACTTTTTAAAAAATTCACTGCGGCCCCACAACAGGAAAGCCTCCCCCCACCCTCGACACTAGGGGTAGTCTCAGTGGAGGGAATTTTTGTGTGATGGAAATCCCGAGGCTGTCCCTTCATGGTGAGGGTCCATTGTGCTACATGCACGCCCATCAAAGCCAAGAACAAGAAGGAAGGGCCCTCTCTCTCAACTGATGATGTTTTGGCCATCCAGCCGGCGAGGACAGCGAATGCAGGGCCTCTACAGAGAAGTTGGGGACACTGTGGTTATCCACCTAGAAAAACCTAAGAAAATTGGTTGAGAAACCAGTAATAAGAGTTCAACAGAGATTAGAACATGATTTTACATCCCCACGTCAGTAGTTTAGAATTTGAAAAGATTATTGCAGTTAACCTAAGAAAATGAATAAATGAAAATAATGAGGCTTAATAATGAGCACTAACCCTACCAAATAACATATCAAATAGATTTCAAAGTCTCTATAAAAACTGAAACCATAAGGTAGAAGTAAGAAAATGTGACTGTCTGCTCTTTATTTCATGAAAAATTCCTCAATACAAGTACTGGAGGACTTTCTAAACATTGAAAGGAATGGAAATAAGGAGGGAGTATAAAATTTTTGTTTCTCAACATCAGAGAACACTGAAACAGTCAATGAGGATGTTATCAAATCAGTATTTTATCAAATCAGTATTTTCAATGTAGAGTCTGTAGGGAATAGGTGAGCACTCAGACAGATGGCCGGAAAGCATAGGTGGTTCATAAAAGTGAATGTGGGCAGTAAATTGGCCAAAAGGGTTGGAAGGCAGATGACAAAAGGGTGCCCATAGAAAGCCTGTTTCTATAGCCGGAAGGCTCCTGGGGAGAGACCGGGAGCCTAAAACTTCCACTTGTTGGAAGTCATGAGACTTGTTCTCCGATATTATTTTGTTGTGTGTGTGTTTTTTTTTTTAATTTTATTGGGGAATATTGGGGAACAATGTTTCTCCAGGGCCCATCAGCTCCAAGTTGTCCTTCAGTCTAGTTGTGGAGGGCGCAGCTCAGCCCAAGTCCAGTCGCCGTTTTCAATCTTTAGTTGCAGGGGGTGCAGCCCACCACCCCATGCGGGAATCGAACCGGCAGCCCTGTTCAGAACCCACTGAACCACCCGGCTGCCCCTACAGATATTATTTTGTGATAGCACATTATTCATAGTGGTGAAAAATTAGCAGTATATCGCTCAAGGGATAAATAAATTGTGATGTTTTCATACAGTGGCATTTTACAATGTCATTTACAAATAGATGTTTTAAAGATACTTAGTGATGTGAGAAAATGCATAAAATTAACATAACTGAAAATAGCGTAGACATTCTTTTTACACAGCGTGATCCAAATTTTGAATAAATTGGAAGGAAGGGATTATATTACAATATTTAATTTGACTGGTCTGATATGGTTCTTGTTTTCTTTTTACTTTTCTATGTTTTCTAACTTGCTTAAGTTTCTACTGTATTAAGAAAAAATGAGCTGTCCTTTTTATATTCTTCCTGTCTCGCGTTTACTTTAAAATAGCTTGACTTATGCCATAGTGCTCTTAGGCAGCTTAAGGGTAGTGAAGACATCAAGGTTACCGGAAGTCGTCATGCTGCCTGTGGAGAACCTGCTGGAGGGAGAGGGGGCATGCCTGTGCTTATGTTGAGAAGAGCCCAGCAGTCTCCCAGTGCACAGCAGAATACACATACTTCCACAGGAAAATGGGCTGTGAGGCCCCATCTCTGCTCTTGTTCCTTCCTCTGGAATGTTTTCCTGGGGATGTGCAGCGGATGTGTCACCATCTGATTGCGTGTGTGGGGTCTGGGGATTCTTTTCATTCCTTTCCTCAGGTAGTTCCTCCACCGTAGAAGCTTTCCCCTTCGTGCCAGTCCCCCTCCTCCTAGCAGCTTTTGGTTATCTGGGTCACAGCGCGGCATACTGTTTTGAAACAGCTGTTTACGTTCTGTGTCCCTCACTAGGCCAAGGTATGTCCCCAGTCAGGCAAGGTGGCTGCTGTGGAATATTTGAACTTGAACGAAGGTCATTTCCTGTGAGCTGTTCTAATGAAGGCTGGGTGTAGCATTTCCTTCTCCCTGTTACCCCAGGTCTGTCCTTTAACCACACCCATGCCCCGACAGGTCCCTTCCTGTAGAGGAGTGTTACACACCCACATCGAGATGCTGCTTTCCCTCAGAGACAGTTCACAGTGTGTGTATTCCAGCTAGACGAATTTGTCAAACTGGATTTTTTGTCATTTATCCTGTAAAACTCACTTTTCATCTTCCAGGTATAAAATTAAGATGGTCATATACTTTTTCAACTTACAGCCTCTTCCATTCCCAAGATTCTAATAATGCCATCTGGAGGACTTTTCCCGTTTTGAGAACTCATCGTGGTAAAAGCTTAAATGCCAGCAGCATTCTTGACGAGCTCAGTACCGTTTCCCCGAAAATAAGACCTAGCCGGACCATCAGCTCTAATGCTTCTGTTGGAGCAAGAATTAATATAAGACCCAGTATAATACAATAAAATAAGACTGGGTCTTACATTAAGTTTTGATCCAAAAGACACATTAGAGCTGATGGTCCGGCTAGGTCTTATTTTCGGGGAAACGGTAGCAGTGCTAGAGTTCTGGGTCGGGGGCCCTCCACAGAGAGGGTAAAACAGGTGCATTTGCCACAGAAGAGAGAATAAGGACAAGGTAAAAGTTCAGGAGCGCCTGCATTGAGGACTTGGGGAGGAGAGACAGAAATGGTTCTGAGAGTGGAGGTGACTGTTGACCACGCCGTGGCATAGACGTCTGTGTCCAGCCCCGTGTACATTTTGATGGCTTAGGAGTGTCAGTGTCCTCATCTGTAAAATGGGAGTAATAGCACTTAACCTCACATCCTTGTGATGAGGATTAAATGAGTTAACACCTGTAAAATAAAACCAAGCCAGGCACAAGTAACTTCTAAGTAAATCTTAGCCATTTTTCATGCTCTTAGTATCGGAGTGTGAGACTGCACTACAGAAAACTAACCCTGGATGATACACCGAGGGGCCTTTCTCTCCTGAGAGGCCCTGGGTCCCATGGGCAGGTTTCTGCCCTGTGGCTTCACTGGTTTCTCTAGCAATAACCCTCCAGGCTTTGCTCTGAAGTCCTTGGTAATGGGGGTCCTTCCGGTGTCTTTGCCCCAGGCTGTGCTATTTTGAATGCACTAAACATCGAGATGTTATCAGAGCGAGTGTGCTGAGAGCCGAAGCCTCATGCTGTCTGTAAGCAGACATAAATGATGGGCGTTTTCTTCCTAGGAGGCGACAGGCCCGGCTGCAGAAGGAGCTCGCAGAAGCAGCAAAGGAGCCTCTACCAGTTGAACAGTAAGTGGAGACGTGCCAACCAAGCCTGTGCTCTTAGTAATGTGGTTCACTCTTTTTAAATAGTTTTTGTCCCCTTTATTTTCTGTAAAACACTTTTCTAGATTGTCAGAAGAAAACTAAAAGATTTAAGGGAGAAAATTTAAAAAACACTCATTACCAGATTAAAAAAAACACTCACTACCTTCCAGAAAGTTCCTGTCTACACTCTTCATGAGCTGTGAGCTCTAACTTCCTGCACCCCTAACAAATGACAGCCTCACTGTTTTCCTGTTGATGCTTTGATCCATTTTCTACCCCTGACTGGCTGCTACAATGTAATGCTGGGCTGCTGTTCTTTCTCTTGCTCTCTTCTTGGTTTATGACTTTAAGTGGAGGTCTGGGCAAACTTTTGAAGAACAAGTGAAGACGAGCATCTCCTGGAACGAAAGGAATTGAATCAATTTGGAGCTTTTCCTGGTCTGGGATTGGGATGGATGGTCTTCCCTAAGATTTGAAGCTTTTTTTTTGAGAGCCGTGGCTATTTTCATGACTAGATTCCCTTTATCTCTAGTTCAGGGTGTGTTTCTTTGCTACTGAAATATATTCTGAAATATGGCATTAGAATTATGACCCTCTAGTTTTTAAAACGTTGGTTACTTCCATATTAGTGGAGAGGAGCGGTTGAAATTCAGGAAGGAGTCATCTGCCTGATGACTTAATTTATAAGAAAACAAAAAGATTCTCACATCAAGCCTTTGCTTTAGATGCAGAGTATGTACATTTCTTCTGTATTCTCAGATGTGGAAAATGAACCTCACGAGTATATTCCCCAAAACTACAAAATAAGTAATTGACTTATTATTATGGAAATGAGATTTTGTTTCTGAAAAATAACAGCATTTGTCCACCCCGTTTACCAGCATAAACCGGTGACTGGTGTAACTCGATTTAGACAGATCAAGCATCTTGCCCCAGATCGTACAGGGTGGGGTGAGCTAGGGTGCAGAGCTGGGGGTGTCTGACTGTACAGGCCTCTTCTTCATCTCTGGCCTATGGAGTTTCTGGGTGGAAAGGGCATTGACATCTTTGAAGGGTTTTGATAACCAGTTGCCAACCCCTGTTGTTTTCTCATGGCTCTGGGCCTTTGCACAGTTCCTGGTACGTTTATGACTGTGAAATTCCACCTGAAAGCATTTACATAGGCTCTGCTGTTCCTACCAACTCTGCCGTTCTGTCATCGCCCTTGTGTGAACAGAAGTGGCTCCCCCAAACCACAACCATAAAGAAAGCCCAGCCCTGTTCTCTTTCTTCAGGCCATCCTGACCCAGACTGGGTTCAGCTACACGGAACCTAGACTCAGTAGCCAAGGAAAATAAATTTACTTTGACTTGGTCAAACTTGCTTGGTAACAAGTTATTAAGTACACATTTACTCAATCCAGATTATTAATCATGAAAAAATCTTGCTTTCAAGTTCTTATGAATCCAAAAATTAGGTGATAGTCTTGGGTTAGGTATATGCATTTTATTATTTTACTTCTCCATGAAGATTATAACTCGGTACGTCATTAAGACCAAAATAAGGACTTACCTTCCCCCACCAGGAAAATGGGGAGGAAAGGGAATTCCAAGGGAGCTTTTCATCCAGTGGGATAAACAACAAAGGGGCGTGTGTTCCTCTGACTTGATTATTTCACGTGAAATGTGACTGACAGGTGTCAGAAGCACCAATTGTTTAACCTTTACACGTAAAATAGCCAGAGGGAAAAGTGAATTGTGTTTAGATTTTGTTTTCCTGTTTTATACTGCATAGCATTTAAAACTGGGTTCATGCAACCGTTGATTTCATGGTCTTTATAGCGGTGCCTGTTCTTACTCACCTGGGTCTTGTCCCCACATTGCCCTTTTCTTGACTTCGTAGTAGCCCCTAACTATCCTCTGTGCCACTCGGCCCGTCTCATGGGAACTGGTTTTTGGTGAGTACAGTCCAGTCATCTGAGGCCAGGAGCCCTTCTCTGCCAGCCCGACCTCTGCTGGAAGGAGTCTGCGTGGTACCGGTCGTGTGGTTGTGGACTTAATAAGCTATCATTTCGTGGCTTTCCAAGTGGGAACCTGTGTAGGCCTCAAAGGATCACACGCTCACTTCTAAGCTTATTTTCAGTTGGAGTTCTGGATTTGATTTGAAGAGGTTGAATGTTTCTTTTAGTATTGCTCAGAGCGTGGCAGCTCTTCCTTTCTCTCCAGAGAACCCTTGGTATTTGCAGAACAGACTCATCACAGAGCTGCTACTGAGCTGAATCAGACTCGGCCTCTTTCCCTTCTTTCCAGGGATGATGACATTGAAGTCATTGTGGATGAAACCTCTGATCACACCGAGGAGACCTCCCCCATGCGAACCGTCAGCAGAGCGGCCACGTAAGTGCACAGGTCTGGCCATGACCGGCGAGCACAGCTGTGGCCATGACAGAAGAATGGTTCGATACACCCAAGCCTCCTTCTGGAAGCCCAGCCCCTCTGGCACAGCCACGGAGATCAGTGGGTTCCTGAGTGTCCTCACCTTGCACCTCTACTTCATGGGAGGCGAGCTGTCCCCTGATGCTGCCACTGGCTGTGAAGGGAAGCGGGAAAAAGCATAGTGGCTTCCTAAACGATGGGCAGTTCCACCTGGTTATGCAGGGTGATTTTAGATCACACTGTGTAATTCTTACTTGGGCTCCAGGGTTTGTTTATTTGTTTGTTTATTTATTTACCAAGGCAGGTCTAAAGGAGTGGGGATTGGTTATTTAGAGCCGGAAATTGTTAGGTCAGTTAGACATCTAGTGTCATTGTCTAAAGCGTTATTTGCAGGGAAGTTAATTTAAGGCTAGGGAACTTTATTTCTTTTGAAACTTCGAGACTGGGTTTCCCTCCCACCTTCCCACTGTCCTCTGGCGGTTCATACTGTGATGGGTTTCCTGGCTGGGGTTCGGGGACTCAGTGGGAAACATAATCCCAGGTACCCTTTTTTGTGGACTGTTTTTATTGATTGATTATTTGGGCAAAATGTTTCTAAGGTTTAAACCTATCCTCCCCTCCTCTTTAGTAAGCGACTCTCGCAGCCTGCTGGAGGCCTTCTGGATTCTATCACTAATATCTTTGGGTAGGTTAGAAAACCTTCACCTTTCCTTGTTAATATGTGTATAAATATACCTAAGTATATGTACATGATTTATTACCATTTTTTAAACGTACTCCAGAATTTCAGTGGTGCAGAGTATACAGATGCCTTAATTTCAGCTTTTTCATTTCGCTTCTTCCTTTTCCCTCAACTTCCTTTCTCTTACTCTCGCTGCGTGCTGGTCTCTGGCCTTACCCTTTAGTCTGTCCGAGTCTCCCCTTTTGGGACATCATTCTTCTTCTGATGCTGCCAGGTGAAAATATTATCCACTCTTGCCCCAGCATGTGAGTGTGGGTCATTGATAATCAAGCTGCTCACTGCTTCACTGCCCTCAGTCATCAAACGCCTGTGCTAACCGGGGCGCTTTGCATGTTCCTAGGAATGCTGCTCGCCCTCCGAGCGGGGCGTTAGGTTGAGCTCTGTACAGCAGTCATGTTCGTCGCTCTTTCTTGGCATGCGTTCGACTCTGCCTTGACCACGGTGTGTGCTGAGGATGATTGTGACTAAGCATACACGCATCTTAAATTGTTTTCTGAGAGTACCAGTGAGCTCCCTGCAAGCTGGCCGGTGCATTACATTGAGAAGGTTTTCCTGCAGTGTATCGACGGGGGAAGAGTTGTTCAGGGTTGCTTCTCAGTGTTGAATTCTGGAATCCATGGCTTAGCAAGCAGGAGAGTACGAGTATGTGCTGGCTGTCCTCCCAGTTGTTTGAGTGAGGATGCTTCTGATCTGGTGAATCATTCTGTAGTTTGAAGGGCCTAGGAGGGGAAAGAAGCCATTGATAAAAGATGTCTTTGAATCTGTTCTGAGTTCAATGGACAGTCCTGTCTAATGTTCTACTTTATGTTACTTCTTAGGAGGCGCTCTGTCTCTTCCTTTCCAGTTCCCCAGGACAATGTGGATACTCATCCTGGTTCTAGTAAAGAAGTGAGGGTGCCAACAACTGCATTGTATGTCTTTGTAAGTATGGTTCCCCACCACCACCACCAGGCTTCATCTGAGAGCAGCCTGATAATTAAAGGAGGATCCTTTCTCCTCTTGCAGCTAGCTGAGCCTGACGTTTTATTTATATCGGCCTTGACACCCGCTGGCTCTGTCCGCTGGAAGGGATCGACACAGTTTGCTTAGCTTCAGAGGACAGACTTGATTACAGCCATCCTCCGTGATAGAGGACTGGATGAGAGGATTGCTAGCAGGAGGGATGGATGGGGCGGGCAGTTTGGTTAGCGCTGGTGAGAAATGAGACGTAATTCATGTAATTTCTGTCACCACTTGCTCCAAGATAGTGAGAGTCTCGTCAGTAGTGTGTTTTGGAGGGTCAGTAGGGCAGCTGTTGGCTTCATGATTTATACCCGTTTATCTGTGTGACTTCTGACCACATGGTTGGAAGCAGGAGACAGTCCTGGGCAGAAGCCACTTGATACCAGGACTGTCAGCTGGAGTTCAGACCTGGATTCTAGTCCGAACGGAGAATCCGGGTCCCCGCTGGAGTGCTTGAGCAGGAACTGAACACGCCTAGGAAATGTAGGGTACCTGGCTAGGGCTGTCCAACGGAGGGGGGCAAAGGCAGAGCAGAAAGCGCAGAGCCCAGAGAGTTGGGCTGACTCTTCGATTGTGTGGGATGAGTTAGAGGAGCCAGCTTTCAGGGGAGAGAGACTTGATACAAATGGGATGGAATTTATATGGGCCAGCTTTCAGTTCCAGGCAGAATAAGAAGGAACGTGAATAATTAGCTATTTGCACACAATGAACTTTGGACATTTAAAGAGAGTCCCACTCTGGATGAGCTGGGTACCGTTAAAGCCCCTTCCCATCCTACTCCACTCCTATGATTCCCTGGCCGGCCTGGGCGCCTCACAGCGGTCGATGATGATTGGTGAAAGGTCTGATTGCACTTGATGTCACAGTCCCTTCGCTGCCCTCAACTCCCAGCAGCCCATTTTTTCTGCCTGTCACATTTAAGTCATGTGTGTGGGGTAATGGCGCAGCTGATAATTTGGGATTTCTGTCAGTGTGTGTTTCTGAGAGTGAACGGTTCACAGCTGACAACTATCCAACAGCACCAGCTCTCAGGAGACTGATGAGCGGCAGCCATGGGTGTGATGGTGCATGATCTGAAGTTTTCAATCTGAGACCTGTTTAGTAGAAAGATACCATAGAAAAGGCAGAGAATTGCATGGAGCCAAAAAGTGTGGTCACCTGTCATACAGCTTTCCAGCAGTGGGACACAGAAGGAGTGGGAAATCAGATCACCCAGCAAAGACAGAATCAAGTGATGTTTATATCCCAGTCAGTTAGTAGAGTCGTGCTCTCTATACTCTTCTAAGTATCTTTTTCAGTCCCAAGCAAGTGTGAAGATCAGATTTTTTTGTCTTCTCAAAATGACCTTTTGGGCAATGGGTGATGACCTGTTTAATGATCTAATATATTTACAATCTGTGTTTTCCACGGCCTTTTCTTTCTTCCCTCGTGGAACTCTTCCAACGTAGAAGTGGAGAATAAAAGGGCTTAGAGAGCCACCATCCTGTGAGGCAGCGTCAGTTAGGCACGTTTGCCAATCTCCTTACCTCTCCCCCACACATTTTGGTTGGAGCAGAATCCCAGACATCGTATTTCATCCATAACTATTTCAGTATCTGTAGACTTAGAGGTGATTGCAGTGACAACTTCTAGTATTCTCTCCTCGTTCTAGAATGGGATGCTTTTTACTCGCTTTCCCTTATCCTGAACACAAAGGCCATCTTTTCAGATCATGTGTTCTAGTGTGGGTGCCAGCCTCAGGAATTTCCCTATCAAGAGTTTAAATTCTTCCCCAAATAATAGCTGCTAACTTTTATTGAAGTCTTTGTGGTCAGGCACAGTCCTAGGTCACAAAACCTGTAGGAGTTCTTTTTTATTGACGAGCAAACTGAGGCTTCAGGAAGTTAAACTTGGCAGAGGTCACACCACTGATACACGTTAGTGGCATGCTGTTTCCATAAAGAACCAATAGGATTCCAGTGTGACACTGATGTGTGGCGATAGGACTGGCATGTGCTCATATTAGGACTGCATGTGTAAGGAAAGCATACAAGCCTCCTCTAGCAGGAGAAGCCGTGTTATGCATGAATTAGATACATCGTTGGAGACATAGTACAAATGCAGTCTGGACAAAAGAGGCTGTTAAAGAGTATAGATTGAAATTTCTTCCTCTTAGAAGAAGTAAAATTAATGCAGACAGACTTTAGGCAGTTAGTTTACCCAGACTTTGAATCCTCTTTAAGAAGGTTATACCGTATTTAAGTAAGTAGGACTGTGTAAGAGTAAAATGATTACAGAACCTTAGGAGAGCCTGGGCTAGGAACCCCAGTTAGCTTATGATGGGCTCCCGTCTCTCTAAGAGTGAATGTTCAGCCTTTGGTTTGGCATCCAGTGGGCTCACTGGTTTTGGGCTCTTCCTTTGTGGGAATGATGGTGATTGGGTCTGAAACGCTGCTTGTCTTGCAGGATGCCCACGATGGGGAGGTGAACGCCGTGCAGTTCAGTCCGGGTTCCCGGCTCCTGGCCACCGGGGGCATGGATCGGAGGGTGAAGCTTTGGGAAGTGTTCGGAGGTGAGAGCTCATTGGAGTGGACAGAAGGAAGCTGTGTCGCGTAAGGAATCCCACCAGAGCGTCAGTAACCATCTCAGTTACACTTTGCAGCTGAGTGGCTGTTGGCTCTGAATTTCCAACAAGTGACTAGAAAATGCTGTTAAGTTATGGATATGTTTGTGTTAGTGCTTTTCAAACATACACTAATTGGAAATCTTCCAAGGTAGTACAGGTTTTAGAAGGAAAATTAAAAATCCAACAGCTGTAGACTCTGATTAAACTACGAACTGTCGTTTATGCGTTCACTAATGCCAGTGGCCATAGCCTAACAGAAAACATATTTAACAGCCTATCAGCCAAAGGCCCTAAGGTCAAGACTGAGTCTTTGGTTAGACATTGTTTCAGAAATGACCTCAGAGCACTCAGAAATGAGATGGCATTGAAACCAGAAATGGGAGTTATGAAATCAGCTCTTAGAATTCTGAAGCTGGGCCATAGCCCAATTTCAACATTTGGAGATTCAGTGAAATATACACATACTTTTCATAAAGCAAAGTCAAAGATTAGGCCGTAGGTTTTTAGAGGAACCACTTTGTTAAGTTTCCATAGTTACGGCACGTACATGTTCTCTGTCTAGCACTAAATAGTTCCCTCTGATCCTCACAGGATCCTGTGCAGGTAGAAGGGAGGGTATTGCCTGTATTTGAAAACTCGAGACTACTGGATTTGCATGGTTGGTTCACACAGCGGGTAGATGGGTGACCTCTGTTGGGAGGGGTCTGGCTGCACGTGCTTTGCTCCTGGCACTGCAGCCTCTAAGCTGGAGAGCTGCTGAAGAGGCCTCCGGTTACTGCTTTGGGTGTGTTTAGGCCAAGAATGGTGTGTTGATCCCTTTTGTTAGAACAGATGATCAGTACAGCGCTGCACTTGTCTGCGGGCCTTTGAGTTTCAGGAAGGTGACTCAGCAGTAGTTAAGTCCCTGGCAGTTACAGCTAGTCGCGGCCCTGAGAATCTGTGTTCTTTTACCCAGAAACACCTTAGGAGTGATACTTGCCGAACTGTTATAAAATAATAATAAAACGATAGCATAAGAATAGCAATTTTATGAGATTTGATTCTTAAATCTAAGTAGATAATCTGATTTGATTAAGCTTTGGTACAAAAAGAAGTAACACTAGAAATATTTTTGGTTTACTCCTTGGTCAGTAAAAGCACCTGTAAATAATTGGAGACACCAACTTTTAGTAACAGTGTTACCTTTATATCAGTTATATTCTAATTATATGGCCTTTCTTCTACAAACAGCTTATTAAGTCCATAGTTTTGTTCACTTTAGCTAATATTTGCTGAATCTTGGAAGAGACCAAGTCCAAGAGTCCATTTATGAAATAGTTCACGGTGTCCTGCTTTTTTTACCCTTTTAGAAGTTCAGAAGAATGGCACTTTGTACCCAGTAGGCACACCTGTCCCTGCTCAGTCTGTCAAAAGCAGAGGCTCCGTTGGGAATTACTTACAGAAATGCAGTTGATGTAGCTTCCCCGGTACCTTCTAGATAAAAGAACTTGAACAAGGTGTTTGGGCTATTGTCTGGAATAACATTTTATTGATCATTTCTTATATTTGTCCAAACAGACCAGTATTTTGGGCAGAAGCCAAAGCGATATTTCTTAGAATTTGTAGTAATATTTTTGTCTTTACAGGTCTAATTTAAATAAAGACCTTAATTAGTGGATGTCGGTCTTTTTTGACTCCTAAAAATCTAAATGAAAGCTAGGATCCAGAAGGAGGCCTTTAATATGCTGTATTTTGCAAATAAATTCAGAGGCGGCATTCATCAGCCAGGTTAATTAATAATCCTGGCCCTAAATGTATTTGACAGATCCGAACCAGTATTCATATCATCATTATTACTATTTAGAAGTACTGAATGAGAGATAAAGGCTATTCATTGAAATGTTTCCTATTCTGTGCTCCCCTTTTATGAATTTGATTAGAGTGGTTCTGTAGTTGTTTTCCTAGCATTTCTATATAGGTCATCCTTAAGCTACTCTTTAAAAAGGGAACTGAATCTCATTATCATGGAGACTTACACTCTTCTAAGCTTGGGACTGTATCACTGAAATTTCCATGTCGGGGACCAGTGCTGTCTGAGAGCAGGGCCCAGTAGCCTGTGGCTGGATAGAGGGAGGGGGCACTGGCACAGACAGTTGGATTGCCAGAATCTCAGGGTTCATGGACATAGAGTTAGTGTAAGGACAAATTCCAGAAATTCCAAACTGGCATAACTGGCATTCAAATGACTAGCCAGTTACACATAAAAAAAATTTTTTGCAGACCATAATGAAAATGATCCCACCTGGATTCTGAAAATTTGATTGTTTAGTTCTGCAGAAGTGTTCCTTGACATAAGTACCGATCAGACCCAAAGATGTATTTATGTAAACTAGAAAATTTTACTGAGAAAAAGCAGAACTAAATTAAACATGGTCTCTAAGTCAGTTGACATGTTTTATAAATTCTTGCACTTACCTCTCTTTAAAGGGAATGGGTGGCACTAAGTGTCTTTAAAAGAACAGCTTAACACATAGGCCAGATGCTAGGCTCTGTGTCCGCTTATACATTTATCACTCTTAGAAACTGACTAACAGTATGAGGTATGATCACAAAATACGGTGAATGTTTACATTTTTAAAAATTACAGTAAAAGATACTTTGCGATTAAGCCTCCCTGAAAATACTCTTTCTCATTTCAAATACGCTTATTTCATCGTTCTTGCTGCTTTCTGAAGCAGTTCTGGAAGTCCTCTTTTGTGACTGTCTTTAGTTGTGCTGTCATGGCTGCCTCGATGTTCTGTATCATTTTGACTTTGGGAAAGAGCCAGAAGTCACAGTGCCAAATCCAGTGAGTAAGGTGGATGAGGACACACTGTAATGTTTTCATTTGACGGAAATTGCCATACCAGAAGCAATGTGTGACACGGAGCATTGTCATGATAGAGGATGATTTATGACACACTTGAAAACAAACCTTCTCTGAACCGTAGCTCACACCCGACTAACTGCACCGAACAAGTTGAAACTTGTCACACACTGTTACTAAGGTTTGACGCACCGTTTCCCATATTGAAGATCCCTGCCTTTCTGTTGGATGGCACTCGGCAGCAGCATTCACCGTATTTTGTGATCACCATGGAAGGGAAAGGCTCCGTATCACACATCACTTCTGGTACAGTGATATCTGTCAAATAAAAACATTACGGTGTGTCCTCTTCACCCTTATTCACGGGATCTGGCACCATGAGACTTCTGGCTCTTCCCCAAAGTCAAAATGACTCAGGACATCGAGGCAGCCACGACAGTGCAACTAAAGACACTCACAAAAGAGGACTTCCAGAACTTCTTCAGAAAGTGGCAAGAACGATGGGATAAGTGTGTTCGAAGCGAGGGGGAGTATCTTGAGGGCAGTTAATGGCAATGTGTCTTATACTGTAGTAAAATTTTTTTATTTAAACATTCACTATTTTTTTATCACACGCCGTCTCACATTGTTTGTTCCACTAGTTGATTCTGTGATGATGCAGGAACGCTCCCGTTTTGACAATGTAATTGGCTTCTGTTGTGTTTCAGGTGCCCCATTTTAACTTATGTTTTGGCTTTACCTTCCTGTCTTTCTGAATTTTTCTTTTTATCCAGAAAAATGTGAGTTCAAGGGTGCCCTCTCTGGCAGTAATGCAGGAATTACAAGCATTGAATTTGACAGTGCTGTAAGTATCTAATACCCAGGGAAACAGGGGAATTCTGAGGTGTTTAGAAACAATTCAAGACATCTGGTTCTTGAAATTTAGAAAGAATTTATCTGGTTTCTCTGCTATTCTCTATCTTAAGTAAAATCAATGTTAGAGAAGGATGCAGGTAGATTACAAATGCGCTGATTGTGACCAAGTTGAAGACTGACAGCTGGGCCACGTCTGCAGACGCGATAAGGGCCCCGGTTTGGGCTGAGGTGACGCAGCGGAGATGAGTCGGTCCCCGAGAGGGTAGTTGGGAGAGGAGGCGAGGGGAGAGTCGGTTCCTCTGCGCTCTGGCTTGGGCGGTGTGTAGAGAATTAGTGTCGGTGTTACTGAAGGCGGGCAGCAGGGGAAGTGAGTGTGGGAGGAGGGGTTCCATTTTGAGCTGGAGGGCCTGCAGCGCTCTAAGGAGAAACGTCTGAACGGAATGGGATGCGTGAGTTGACAGAACACGGGTGATAATGGTATTCGGTCAAGTGTGTAGTTTTAGACATCGAGACTTTGGACATTATTGGGGAGTTTGTAGTGTGTGAACTGGTTACTTCTGTTATGGCTGAAATTTGTTTCCCCCCCTTTATTCCTATAGGGATCTTACCTCTTAGCAGCTTCAAATGATTTTGCAAGCCGAATCTGGACAGTGGATGATTATCGATTACGGGTGAGACCCAGTTAACAAAATTAGTATAATTGCCAAACTTCATATGGTTATCAGGGCACAAAAATGTAGGCAATGGCGGGTCAGTTCATTTAGGAAAATTGTGTGTGTGTGCCTGAAATCATACTTGATTTCCTTGCCCTTTCCTTTCCGCCTTGGGAAAATTTGTATTTCCACTTTATACTCTCATTTTGTCCAAGATTCAATTTCAGAATATTTGCAATAGGAAACCTTCACCTTTCCATGAAAGAATTGAGATACTCCTGTTGATAAGAACTAGATACTTTCAGTAGATACCAGTTTTAGCTTAACTTCAGCAGTCTTAGTGCCAGGGTATAAATTGTGTTCATTTTGGGCTCCAAGACTTGATCATTACCTCACGGAGCATAGCTGGAAAGTACGTACTTACCGATACGCTTATGATAGAGATAAAACAACAAAAGCTAGGAGTTAAGTGTAAGGGAAAGGAGAGTAATGGGATCACCTGTGGAGCAATGCGGCCTCTGAACACAAACTTGCCGAGAAGTCTCTTGGATTCCAAGACAGAGACCAAAACTCCAGGGTTCACCTTTGTTCTAAAGAAAAACATACAGCTTAATTTGGAGACAGGTTTTCCTCCTTAAGCTTGAAGGAGTCTTCCCGTGAGCTCATTAAATAAAGGCTACTGAAAGATAAGGTGGAGGATGAACTTGACATTAACAGGCATTTCACCAAAAAACTTGGACACCAGCTCTTGGATGTCAACCCACGGGCACGGCATAATGTTAAGTGGAGTTCCTATGGAGAGAGCTTCGGGGAGTGGGAGCTGCACGGCAGTGGTCCCTGGGTGGCTCGCGGTGGTTGGACCGGTGGCGCGGCAATGCTGCCACACACTTAGCTCATCACGTAGGCCTTCCGTTCTCTTGAGTTCTGTGGCAAATGACCAGCATTAGACGCTATTGTGTTTCCCGGAAAATAAGACCTAGCTGGACAGTCAGCTCTAATGCGTCTTTTGGAGCAAACATTAATACAAGACCCAGTCTTATTTTATTATAAGACCGGGTATTATGTAATGTAATACAATAATAATATACCTAGTCTTATTTTACTATAAGACCGGATATGATATATGATATGATATGATATGATGTAATATAAATATAAGATCGGGTCTTATATTAATTTTTGCTCCAAAAGACGCATTAGAGCTGATTGTCTGGCTAGGTCTTATTTTCAAGGAAATACTGTAGCTGGACTGAAAGGGAGGGTGGTTGTTCTTTATTCTGGGTTTAAAGAAGATCCAGGGCTTTGCATGCAAAATGTGAGATGACAAAGGTGACGTTCTCTTGTGACAGCTGCAGAGCCTGCCTGTGTTCTGTCTGCATGAAGGAACAGGGAGGTGGACTGCCGGATGCCCATGGGCATGGCTGGTCTCTTCCTCAGGAAATAGTTCACAGCTGTTCAGATGCTTGAGCAAGTTTACAGTCCTGTGTCCTGCGCCCTAAACGTGGACAAAGTGGCCTAGCCTGTTGTCATGGCAGCCGTGGAATCCATCCTGTGGTGTGCCGTATTCTGTAACCGTCTGTGACTTATTGTACTTTTAGGATAGAGTTGAACACTTATGCAACTATTAATTTCCCTCAAGGAAAAGGGACTTTTCTTGAGCGGCTTCTATGTGTTAGACACATTTCTGAGATATGTACATACTGCTTTCAGTCCTCGGGGAACCAGGTGAGGTAGGTAGATGAGGGAACTGAGGCTCAGAAAAGGCCCCACTCCTAACCCCCATTGCCTGAGGTCACGCAATTAACAAAATGATGAGAGTTGGAATTGAGGCCTGTGCCCTTCCTTGTGTTGGATTGGCCTGGATTATTCCAGACTGAGGACAGCAAAACTGTTTCATAGTGGAGAGGGACTTACAGCATTCCTCACGTGTTAGGCCCTTGGAGGAGAAAAGCAAGCCATTGAGGAGTCAACCAGCGCAGGCTGATATTTTTTCATTGGTAGAAGAGTTCTGTACAGGTGGGCGTCAGCCTTTGGGTCCGACATAACAAGGGGACGTGGGGCGGATAGATCTGGAAGACAGAAGTCATACTGTGGGGAAACTTTTCAAGTGTGCTTGTTTGCACAGGTGGGCTGAGTTTCCCTGGCGAGGGTGCTGTCACGGTGCTCGAGCTGTGGGGGCTCCTTTGCTTGACTAGCTGGACTAGGTGTGAGCCCCTCTGCTCACAGCCATGTCCTACCCCGAGGTGAACGAGTGAAGAGATCAGGAGGCCTTTTTAAAACAGCTCCGTCCCCAGAGAACCCGCAAGAAACTTGCCAGAGTTAGGGATGTCAGTGGGGTGGTGGCTTCCACTTAGACCCTAGTTGACAGTGGCCATTGGAGGACTTGCATGGACATCCGTGTTCCGAAACTCAGGTCCCAAGTTCTGGTCAGTATCTGTAGCTTTTATGATGAGGGAGTGGTGTTGGGAGAGATGGGAAGCACGGAGCAGCCGGTGGAGTGCTTGCTTTAAAATCGTTTTAGTGAAGGTATCCTAGAAACAGCCTGCCATCGACAGCAGCCCATGACGGGAGTCCTTGCATTACCAGGTGTTCTCAACCTCTTAAAAGTCTAAAAGGTCAGCGCAGAATGGCCCAGCTGCTCTCTGAGATGTGACTTGAGGAAGTAGGCTGAAGAACCCACCCTGCTTGCTTCTCTAACGGTGACGGAGAGACGTGGCCACAGGGACGACTGGCTTTTAGGAACTTCCTCTTTCAGTTCTGTATTTTTCTGCAGTCAGTTTTGTCTTGGGTTGGTGTTAACGGTAGCTACCTGCGTGGTAGGCTGCCCTCGGGGTCTGCCCTATGACACAGGGGAGCCTGTGCGGAGCCCTGGAGAAGAACGCCGAGCCGCCTCCCCATTTGCGGGCTCTGGCTGCTGTGACGTCTGAATCCACGGCCTCGTCGCTTGGGAGTCCCAGTTTAAAAGAGGAAGATAAAACCTAACAGTTGTGTTAGAATTAAATATTAAAGATCAGTATCAAAAACAGTGAATGGAAAAAATAATCTTAAATCTGACCCACTTAAAGCAAGGACTTTTTAAATGATAGAAGTGACTCAGTGCTTGTAGGAGGCTCAGTTCCACCGTGGAGGGCTTGGAGAAGAGCGTAGTTGGCCTCAGGCAGGTCCAGCTGGTTCCCACCAAGAACAACGTGAGCAGAAGTCCGTACTTTTAAGAGTAAGCTAGTAGTACTTATGAAGAGCTGAGAAATAAAAGCATCCCTTTCCTTGATTTCATTAGTCCAATAGTTTCATTCCAGGAAATAAGTCAAGAGGAGGCCGTGTGCTCATAGGTGCTCATACACCGTCGTTTGTGATCACGAAACAAGGTGCCCTGAGCACCTGTCCGCTTGCCACGGAAATTTCAATTAAAGTGTGATCTCACCCCTCGAAGATGATTTAGCTATTAAACATTAAGGGAGACTCTTAGGAGTGGGGGCGCAGAAAGGAAGGGAATGAATGCTCTCAACTGTGGGCCTTGTTTGGTCCCTACTAATAAACCAGCATGAAGAAGAGATCAGTCTTTCAGAGATGTTAGAGACCCGAATCAGTGGACCACCCCCCAGGCCCGTGCACTTTCAGCCATCACATGAAACATGCTTGTGCTATAGTGTTAAAAGAGCAGCAGCTACCTTTTTAGGAATATTTTCACATGACATATATGAAAATATGAACGTATGCGTTTGGAGTCCATAAAAATGAGTGCGTTCACGTAACCCATTTCTGAGCAACGTCTTTGCCTCCCTATGTTTGTGAAATGTGGTTTTACTTTCACAGTAAAAAAGAAAACTGCATGTACACAGAACTTTCATTTTTTGATGAAGTAGTTCTTTGCTTAATTACAGAGTGGGAGAAGGACCTACCGAGATTTCCTGTCTCCCCGTGGTTTGTAGGCTGGATGGGTTACGCCGAGTGGAGTCTTCATTCCTGTACCGTATTTCATAAAGCTTTGTTCCCGGAGCTGTCTTGCTTTTACCAGCAGGACCAGTGGGGCCTTTCATAGGCTGCAGCACCCCTACCCCCGGCTGGCAGCACGTGTAAGACGCAGTCTTGGTGTGAATGTGGGATGGATGAGTTTTAGAATCCGAGCAAACTGCTCCTTAGAAAGGGAGAAGTACGTGTGACCGTAAGTTTTCTGTTCTGTCCTGAAGTGCAGTTGCTGCTCTGAGCATAGAGGACAGAGTGGATTCTAAAATGTGAACACGAAAAACACAACGCTAAACTCTGAGGTCTCGTCTTTGGGAGTGGGGTTGGAACCCATGAGTTAGCCCGGTAGTAGGCATCTTAGGGTCTTTGAAAGGCTTTTTTTATTAGAAAGAAACATCAGTGATTACCTTCTGAGCCCCGGAGGTCAATGATGAATAGTAAAAGGGCTGACTCCCCAGGTCCGCTCCCAGCACCCTTGCCATCCCCAGCCGCCTCACTGCCATCAGGCTCCAGTAGTGCTGTGACGGGCAAAAGAGCGGCTGACACTCGGTGATGCCCGGGTCTGTGTTCCTTGGCGAGCCCAGGGAGGACGTGCAGTTGGCATCCTACAGCCAGTCATGACGGGATTTGCTGGGGTGCTGGAGTCTGGGGTTATGATCTGGCTTTCAAGCTGAGACCTCTGATGGAAAACCCCCAGGGCGGGTAATTATTTAAAGGGACCTGATGTTTTTTTCTGTAAATGATGCCTGCAGCGAACGAAAGTGTCTGTTCTGACTTTAAATAGGGAACTGATTTTCAGAGGCACTGGGTAAGACCCACGCTTTACAATTTT
Source organism: Rhinolophus hipposideros (assembly GCF_964194185.1). NCBI lineage: Eukaryota > Metazoa > Chordata > Mammalia > Chiroptera > Rhinolophidae > Rhinolophus > Rhinolophus hipposideros. The sequence continues at coordinate 95,699,090 of NC_138052.1, forward strand.
TGTAATTGGATATAATCCAGACTTACAAAAATGGTGCAAGAGCAGTACAAGAAGGTGAGCCCATTTCAAAAAGGTGCTCTGACTGTCCCTCGTTTTGAGGATAGGGGCACTTGAAGTTTGCACTGGCGAGGTTGGGTTGTTGCTTTTCAATGGTGTTCGTGGTCGGAGTCGTATCCTCTTCCTCTTTATACCTCCCCTCTAGCGACACCCAGAGATAGGCTTTCCGGGGTGTGTGGAGAATGCGCGTTCCCCGGCACTGGGACTGCCGCTGGCTCTCCCAGCACGGTGCCCCCAGGCTGACTGTGGCTGTGCTTTCTCTCCTAGCACACTCTCACGGGACATAGCGGCAAAGTGCTATCCGCCAAGTTCCTGCTGGACAACGCGAGGATCGTTTCCGGAAGTCACGACCGGACCCTCAAACTCTGGGATCTGCGCAGCAAAGTCTGTGAGGAGATTCAGTCTCTCTGTGTCTATATGTGCCATGGGACGCTAGCTGCAGAGGTGTTCGGGGCCTCGTCAGAGCCTGTGTCTAGTGCCATACAGTTTGAATTTCAAGTCCAGTTTCAGATTCACAGTGGCACTGAGATGGTGGCAGTTTTCCGTGCTTGAGGCTTCATTTAAATGGGTAGTTCTGATTACTCGGCGTCAGAGGGCAGTGGTGTGTGGGCAGCCATGGAGGGGCCTCTGCTAGATGACTGATGTTCGGTTTTCTTTCAGGCATAAAGACAGTGTTTGCAGGATCCAGCTGCAATGATATTGTCTGCACAGAGCAGTGTGTAATGAGTGGACATTTCGACAAGAAGATTCGTTTCTGGGACATCCGGTATAATACCCAAGAGCTTGGGGGGGAGGCAGATGAGAGGGTCTGTACGTGGTAGAACTGTGATGACGTGTCCCTGGGTTGTGTTTCTAAATTCCTTAGAAATGGTGAGCTCCAGTGCACATTTGTTTGAAGTTTGATTTTCTTCACCATGAAGTAGACAGTTGCGTTCAACAGTCACGTATGAGCACGCACGCACTGTGTACTGAGGAGGTGCTCCGCTAGCTGCTAGATAAGCCTAGGTGTACAGCGAGCTAGGTAGGTAGTTCCAGTGTAATCGGTAGGACAGACACAGGCCTGCGCAGTGCGCTGAGGTGAGCCAGGCACCTTTGTCCCAGGACCCAAGAGAAGGCCTCGAGGCTCTTCTCGCGAGGTGAGCAGGCCTCACAGTGCAGAAGAGCCACTGGCAGCTGGGCAGCCTGCTGGGGCCGAAACAGGGTGAGTCGGGGTGGGGCGTGGGAGGAGACTAACAGGTGGGGTGCCATCAGATTGCCTCAGGCTTTGTGCCATTTGAAAGTGACTTGATCTTAGAAGCTGTTGGGTGTTTGGCAAAGGATTGCTACACGAGAGTCTAGCATGTTACGCCGTGGCAGTTTCAGAGGGTGTATTGGGGCGCAGGGAATCAGTAGAGTGAGGAGGATCTGAACTCAAAGCAGGAGAGGGAGGTGTGGAGGGATGGAACAGTTAGGTGGAGGGGAGCTCGGACAGGACTTATTGACAGGTCGGAGGTAGAGGGTGAGGAAGGGGAGAATTAAAGCAAGACGAAGAATAAATGACAGATTTAGGAAGAGGGTCCAGAGAATGTGTTCAGCTAAGGACATTACTTTGTAGTTTCTAATAGACATTTGGAGAAATGGGAGCAGAATTTTTGAGAGCGGTCGGGAGTCTTCAAGGAGGACTTTGACGGTGTGAGAACGGATTACTCAAAGATAGCATATAAAGCGGGACGAGGGCTGCATCTAGGGAGCTGCCTCAGGAGAAGTGGCCAGAACGCTGGAGAGGCCTGTTGGTGGGCCAAGATTGAGGGGAGTAAAGGGCTAGAAAAGTCATGCTAGGGCTTATTTTCTGGTTAGGTCTTGTTTTCGGGGGAACACGATAGCTGGTGATCTGATTGGATGGGGGGCAGCTGGGGCAGCATGAGTGAACAGCCTGTGGTTCCAGATGATGCTAAGAAAGGCCTGGTGTGAAGCCTCTGGCTCCTAGCCATTACCTTCGGTTAGCTTTTTTAAAATTGAAATTTGAACCTGAAGCATGGAATTCAAGAGTTAAGCTGGATGTTCGAGGTTTCCTGGTCCACCCCCTGATTTGACAGATGAAGACCCCGAGTCCCAAGGCAGTGAAGTGGGAGTGGCTTGCCTCCCCCCACGTATTTAAAAACACTAAGAGCGGTGGCTGGTCAGCTCAGTAGGTTAGAGCACAATGCTCGTAACACCAGGGTTGCTGGTTTGATCCCCACATGGGCCAGTGTGAGCTGTGCCCTCCACAACTAGATTGAAACAACTACTTGACTTGGAGCTAATGGGTCCTAAAAGAACACACTTAAAATAAATTTTAAAAACACTAAGATAAACTCTTACTTAGGGATGGTGAGGTAGGAAATCATTTCCTTGTAATCTTACAACAAAATGACTACAGTGGGGTCCATGCCTCCTTTGGCCGTAACCCCAACAGACGGCTGTTCACGGACCTGGGTGTGGACTGGGGCCCAGAAAGAACTGGGAGGCTAAACGGAAGAAGAGGGACTTGCGAAGTGTGGTGACTCTGCCCTGGAGTCCCGTGTGACATCTAGTGTCACCGAGGGAGTTGGAGGGCCCCTGAGCCGAACTGTGTGTGGAGGAACCACACATTTGTCCATATGAGGCAGCCCAGTCCCATCGCAGCAAGTTCACATGTCTTTGGATAAGTTGAAATGATATAATTGGAATAATATAACACTAATGGGATAGTAGCCCTGGTTAGCACATGCCGATCGGAATCACTGATTGGCAGTTATTGCATTACTCCAGAAATGGACAAGGAGATTAATTCTTACCAAATTTGGAGTTCTAGTACTCAAAACTATTACCATAGAGTCCATTGATGGAAAGAATTAAAAAAGCAATCACTGGGGTTACTTTTATACGGTTGGGGACACGTTCACTGCCCTTGGAGAGTGCCGCATTCTAGTTGAATTGCTTTCCCACCCCCTTCTCCATGCACGACATCCTAGTTAAAATGGGGAGTTCTGCCGTTTCTCTGTTACATTTGCTCAGACGTTCCATTTCGTCTGCAGGTCAGAGACTATCGTCCAAGAGATGGAGCTGTTGGGAAGGATCACTGCCCTGGACTTAAACCCAGAAAGAACTGAACTCCTAAGCTGCTCCCGTGACGACCTGCTAAAAATTATTGATCTCCGAATAAATGCTATCAGGCAGACATTTAGGTAACTGAAGACACGCTGGTTTGGGTTTCGTTTGAGTTGCTGGTTTTCTGAGGATTGCATGAAGATCAGAGGCCCCCAGCCCGCTCTCAGCTCCTCAGTGCCCTGAGCTCTCGGGGTGACCGTGCCCTGTTGTTTGTTTCAGCGCGCCTGGGTTCAAGTGTGGCTCTGACTGGACGAGAGTTGTGTTCAGGTGAGTGGTGATGCCCCTGCCGCCCCGCCTTACCCCCAGCGTGGTCCATCTCAAAGGTTAGAACACGGGCATTTTCCCAGTGGGATGACAGCCAGGTTTATACAGGTCTCGACCTGAGTGTCCAGGGGTGAGCCTGTCAGTTCAGTACTGGAGGTCCCTGTCACAGGAGGTCCTTCCTAGTGTTCCTTTGTGATTACAAGAAGAGAAGTGAGTTGTACTGAAATACAGAGGTTGGCTAGTCAGTTTGTTCTGGGCATAGCAGCTTCCCTCGTCCTTCCTGCATTCGCACAGAACTACTTGAGAGCAGTTAGGGAAGGGGACTGTCGCACCCTGGACAGAGCTGGGTGGGCTCTCGGGAGAAGAGCAGTTTCCCTTTCCTGGTTCTCCGTGTTTCTGTGCATGGTGCTTCTCCCACGTGCACTGCCGTGGTCAGTTCCCATACTGTTGAGAAGCTCACCGAAACTCCACAGCTGACACTTCCTTCTTTCCTGCTGTCACTGAACCATATAACCAGGCGGTCCATCAGCTGAAAGACTCCCTTTGCCATTTGGGGGTTGACTTGATCACCCTGTGTGCTGTTTATGAGTCTGAGAGACAGGGACCTGTGGACCCAAGAAGTAACATGGCACCATTCTGCAGTGGGTGGGCGAGGCCAAGATGACAGGGAGAAGCAGCTTTGGTCGGAACAGTGAGTGGCGCCTTCTGATTTCTGGGTCCAGGAACAGTCATGTTTGACTCATGTGAGGAGTGAACATGACTTGGAAAGAGGCAGGGATGCGGAATTGGCGGGGGGGCTGACGCCTTGTCTTCTGTGTTCCCCAGCCCCGACGGCAGCTATGTGGCAGCAGGCTCGGCCGAGGGCTCGCTCTACATCTGGAGCGTGCTCTCGGGGAAAGTGGAGAAGGTCCTTTCAAAGCACCACAGGTACGATGAACTCTGCGAGCCCCTCTGAGGTGGTGCGCGGGTCCTGTGACTTCCTCCGGGGTCATGGCCTCTTGAGGCATAGACCTGAGTCTGCCCCACGAAGGCAGTTTCCACTCACGTGTTCTGCTGTGAGCTAGGTCAGAGGAGAGAAGCCGGGGCCATTCCCACAGTACAACAGACGAGTGTTCTGCTGATTTTTGTTACGGAATATTCCTGTTCGAGCAATTAGAGCAGTAGCTGCTGGAGAAAAGGTTACAGAAACATTGTCTCTTACCTTCCCCATGGCTCCTTGTTTTCTTAGCTTTGTTCCATCACCCAGGCCCAACTGCTAGTTAGATTGCGGAGCCGGCTTCCTGCAGAACCACCTCTGTCTGGGCCTCGAGCAGTGAGTGGTCCTGTCCGTGGTCCTCAGGAGCTTGTCAGAGGCACGTGATGTTACTCACTGTCTTATTCACTCAGAGCTGTTCCTTAGGGCAAACTCGAGAAGGCCCAAGTCCCTTCATCCCGAAAGCACGTCCTAAAATACAGTGCAGGGTCCTCCTAGTTTCCTTTGCTCTGCTGAAGTGCCTGCCGGGGAGCGGGAGCAGCACTGGCGAGTAACGCAGGCCGTGAGTGGCCAGAGCCTGACTGCAAGGGAGCCTGTGTGAGCTTCACAGGGCTCTCACAGGCCTTCCACCCTCTCCCTTTGAAGCTCATCTATCAATGCGGTGGCGTGGTCGCCCTCCGGCTCCCACGTGGTCAGTGTTGACAAAGGAAGCAAAGCTGTGCTGTGGTCAGAATATTGACGGCGCCTCCTCGGGAGAGCAGACACGAAGCCGGAGAAGCACTCGGGCCCGCAGCTCTGTCGGCAGGTGGTGCTGCCTGCAGCTTTGACCTCCAGAGGACAGCGCGAGCCCTGTGGCAGTGGCCTTCCTTTGAATGGGATTTCTGAGGATGTGGGCCGCGGTCTCCCGTGACCTGGAAGAGGAACACTGAAAAAGATCTGACACTGCGGTCCCTTAGCCGAGGCGCAGCTTCTTGCCTCAGTTCAGGTGGGAAACACTACTGGCTCTGATCTTCCGTACCCAAGCGGGGGGCACAGGCACCACCGCTCTCCTCACTGCACGGTTGTGCCAAAAACACCCCCACCTGGCAGGGGGGTTCTCACTCTGCGCTTGCTCCCGTCCTTCCAAAGTCAGTTCTGGCCTAATGCATGTCATGTCACCTGGGGTTCATTTTCTCGGTGAACTTGCTTTAATCATGGAATTCACAGAAACCCAAACAGGCTTACCCCATCCTCAGGTGGCCCGTGGCGACCACCCTGGTTTCCGAGGAGACCTGGGACTGTGGTCCTCCCTGCTGTTTTGTATCATTACTAGGCTCTTCCTCCCATCTCATCTGATTATGGTTGGAATTTTCTTAGATGGCCTAAACTGTCCTTGAATAGCAACTATTCTTCAAAGCTTCTGATTCTACATATCTATTTCTTGGTCAAGACATAAATCTCAACTTGGTTAAACAAATATTTTTTTGAAATGAAGTACAAAAACCTTTTTGCAAAGAAGTGGGTGTGCTGCAGGAAAGTAAAGGGTGTGTTCCTGTCGCCATCTGTCAGTTCCCAGAAAGGGGGCGCACACCACGGTCCTTCCAGGTGTGCCTAGGTGACAGCTGGGATGGGACTGGAGGGCCGGAATGCGTTACTCCAGCCAGCAGCTCATCCCAGGCCCTTTGCCAGGCCTCCATGCAATACCCCCTCGATGCTTCCACGCAGGAACCCGTTCCAGGAGGCCAGGGAATGTCACCTTTTCAATCTCAGGAGCTGTGATTAGGGCAGGGGAAATACTGGCCTGTGGCATTTTAAAAAAATTATCTTTCCCATCTTACCTGTGTGTAGAATTTTAGTTCCTCAAGTGACTGAAACACTGATGTTTGTATCACTTTTTAATTTGCACTTTACTTGTTTCCTTCTATACTTGCCCTCTGGACAGCTGTGGATATGAGTGCTGGAGTGGGTAGCGGTGAGGTGTCTGTCCCGTGTTGGGGGTCCTCCTTTCTCTCACCCTGCCCTCATCTCCCCTTTTCCGTTTGCCATTCAGAGAACTCAAGGGGAGTTGAAATTCACAGGCCAGGGCATGTCTTATTTATTTAATTGTGTTGCCCAACAGAACTTGATGTAAATAAAAAAGAAATCTGTTATATACTTTTCAAACTCCGTGTCTCTTGGTGGTTCTTTTATTCTCCTTTATCCTCAAGGGGGATAAAAATCTGTTTCTTTCATTTATTTCCCTGGTATTTACTCATTTGTAAATAATGGCTAATAATTTTTTGGTGTCCTTCCTCGTTCATCACTTAAGCCCAGGGTATCACTGCCTGTCAACATTCCATAGTTTCCCATTGTTTGCACGTGTTAACCAAAACCAGGAAAGGGTCTCTTCAGAATTTGAGCAGCTGTCATCTAAGAGCCCAACGCACTGTTAGGCCTGCTGCAGGCAGAAGTTCCTGGTCTCTGCATGGGAGACTGTCCATAGCACTGATAATGCACCCTACATGTCTCCTTCTGGCCTCCACTCATCCTCTTTGCAGAACGGCACGAATTACCTCACTGAGGAGTGATTTATTCTTGGGAGCTCAGGTATCTAGCAGGCAGCCTTGTGCCATTAACAAATTCAGATCTCCTGGAATCCCCCAAAAGACCTGGACTGTCCCCGCACTGTGTTTACAGAGGGGTTGGCCGAACATCTGCTCAGCCCAGAAACTTGAGTCAAGATTCCGTCAGGATCTGAAGTCTTGGCAGCAGCCAGCACTTTCCAAACAGCTGAGAGAGCCCCTTGCAAGTCACCTTGAAAGAAGTGAGTGAGTCGTTATAAAAGGAGGCCAAAAGTAAGTGATGTGTGGCCTCCGTTTTCTTTGAACTTGGAGGGGAGTGAGGCTGCTCTCTGCAGTAGCCTCCGATTATCCCATTCTCTTTGAACTTAGAGGCGAGCGTGGCGGCTCCTCTGTAACATGTTTCAATTTGAGGAGCATCCACACTGTAAAGCTCTGCAGGCCACCTGACTGCCAAGTTCGCTGGTGGTGTGGACTCTGCTACAGTGGAGTCTGACTTCATCCGGCTCTGGGTCTTCACCCTCCGTCTGACAGATCACCTGGGACCCCACCCCTAGTGTTGCTGGTTCTGTGCGATGCGGAGCGGTGGGCATAGAGGTTTTTCATTTCCTAGACAGTTTCTGGGTGGTTACAGCCAGTGTGCGTCCTTGTAAGTGTTGTCGGCTTTGAACCAGGTGTTAATAAGCCTCCGAAGCTGAGAACTTAAAAACATCTTTTTAATGAACTTGTATTTCTCAGGTCGTTTCCCAAAACTAATAAATCACGTTGGATGTGTTAAAGCACGGACTGCACACAGTAGCCCTTGTCCTGTGGCTCGTAAAGCCCCTTTGCTCCTGTGCATTGTGGCACATGGGAGGTTTTATATGGACACAGGTAAATGGAGGATGCTGCTCTCAGCCAGGGTGGGGGGTGAGGGGTGGCAGCGCAAGCCCCAAGCTTGGGTTGGTAGGGGAGTTCCAGACTGCAGAGTGTACCGAGGTGTACAGAGCTACCTGTGTGTCTTCACATCTAGAACATGACCGTGCCCTTGGGGCATTGGACACTTTAAAATGTGGACTTGAAGCTCATCACCTGTGTGAGTCACCAGTGAGAAGAGGGATCCTGATAAAGCATCTCATACGAGATTGTTTGCTGGGCTGCAGAAACCAAGCATTTCTGGTTTTATAAGACGCCTTGGACACAGAGAAGGAGTCTGGCTCTCGTTCTGTAAATTGTATCCTATTTCGCAACTAGGGGAAGGGTTCAGAGCTAAGTGAGGAGCTGTCTTAGATCCTGACCCCTCCGTAGGCATGGGGGGCAATGGAGGGGTCAGTGACGGCCACCTCAGATCCGCCTAGCCCCCCAGGCCTGCAGCAGGAGGCCAATGTCAAAGTGCCTCTTGGGGCGTTGGGGGTGGTGGTGGCGGGGAGAGTCGCTGTGTTAATGCCTTTGCTCCACTGCATCTTTTTCTTGTGTCTCCTACTACAGTACATACCAGTCGTGCTGGGCATCCCAAATTTTCAAGCCAATAAACTTCGGAAATCTTGAGTAGAGTGAAATATGCCTGTATTGGCATAGATTCTGTAAAAACACATAGAATACGTGGTACGTGCCAGTAAAAGATTAGACTCTGGTCCAGAAAATGATTCTTAGCTGCCTCACCTCAGCACCATTTGATCTCGTACCTCAGGCAGCTCGGACTTTCATAGCATGGTGTCCTGGTTTCCGTCTGTGCCTCTGAACCCTTCCCTGTCTTCACTCCAGATGCTTCTGAACATCCAGGTCCGGCTGGGCCTGGAACCTAAGGGGGCAGAGGAAACACTCGTGTAATGAGCTCGGCGTACCTACCTGCCACTCAACAATTTGTGAGTGTTTTATAACAAATCAAGCATGTCATTGTCCCCATAAATCAGCATTCATCCCAAACCAGTAAGGGCTCCATGTCATAGATCCACCTCATGGAATGGACAGTCGCTCAGTGCCGTTCACCATCCAGTTTATAGTCTCGTTTTCCTGATTGTCTCGCCAATGTGTTTGTATGATTGACTTATTTGAGTTGGGATCCAGGTAGCTTCCGCCGCTCAACAAACTGCCTTACAGTGTAATGGCTTAAACCAACCATCCTTATGACTCTGTTAGTGGGCTGGGCTGAATGGTAGAGGCTGGCCTCACTCATGTCTGTTGATGTGCAAGTCAGCTAGGGGAGCAAGGGGGACACAGCAAGAAAACAAGTGGCACTGTAAAGCACGTGTCACTGTTTGGGTTGCCTTTTACACCCCATTGGCTGGAGAAGAGAGCCCGTGAATTCGGGCTTCACTTTTTAGGGAAATGGACTTCAGAGACAATCGGTAGGTATGTTTATGAGCCAGGCTGGTAAGAAGACAGGCTGTAATACACATCTGGTTTCTAGCTAGGACGCCGTAAGTCCTGTTCCCTGGAGCACATGCCCAGAGGGTTCTGAGATGTCAGAAGTCTCAGGAGCAGCCGTATCCTTGATGGCCATGTAGAGCTTGGCACAGAGTGGGTACTCAGTAAAATTTGTATTTAGTGGAATTGAATCAGCAAAGAACAAACCAGCCCCATGATAGTGGGTCATAACCAGGTGGAAGGAACAGTGACAAAGAGGGAAGGGAGGTAGTTAAAAAACGTAAGAATAAGCCACACAGTAAGGGTAAATGTTTTGTAGAAATTTTATTCTGTACATATGTGTATGTACAGGATCATGATATATTTTTTTTTACTGTTTTTAAATTGATTGAGTTGAAAACCACACGGCAAAATTAACCATTTTAAAGGGAGGAATACAGTGGCGTTTAGTGCATTTGCAGTGTCGTACAACCACCACCTTGATCGGGTTCCAACAGAAAGAGTATATTTTCACACTGGGTTAGTGGCAGTTTCTCTCAAACGTTTTTGATGTATAGCAGTCCCATCTATCTGAAGAAAAGCTCGGGCCCTGGTGTAGCTCGCATTGCCATGACAAAATACCGTGGACTGAGCAGCTTCAACAACAGAAACTCCTTTCCCACACTTCTGGAGGCTGGAAGTCTGAGATCAAGGTGCCGGCGACATAGGTTTCGTTCTGAGGCCTCGGCCCACCGGCCACTGCCGTGGCACCACGTGTTCGCATGGCTTTGTGCACGGGGAGTGGAGAGAATGGGGTCTGTAAGGACACGAATCCTTTTAGATCAGGGCCCCACCCTCGTGGCCTCTCCAACCCTAGTCGCCTCCCAAAGGCCCCGTCTCAGATCCCCACACACTGGGGCTTAGGGCTTTCACGTGTGACTCTGGGGGACACAAACTTTCAGCCCATGACAGGCCTCTCCAAAAGGCATCTACTTAACTTTGCCACCTGCAGGAGTAAGCAACTTGATTTGTGGTCGACTCCCAATATCCCGTGCTGAAGCAGCCTCGTTACCAGGGAAACTCACTTTCCTGCCCCCGTGTGCATGTGGCATGACCGGAGGGTGAAGCGGCACCCTAGGCAGATAGCACCCTCACTCGGGACGTTGGAGAGCCTCCACTCTGCACAGCTCATCGTTCTTTTAAAGGACTCGTCTGCACACTCCACGCATATCCCCACCTCTGCAAGACAGGGCACGTCGGGGCTCCCCCTCTGCAGATGAAGAGAACAACAGAGGCAGAGGTGCTTTCTCGGGTGCAGTGGATTCACCAGTGAGCCACAGAACCCAGGACCCTGCCGGGCTCTTCGTACAACACACTCCTGGCGCAGAGAACCTGAGCATGAAGTGCCGTTCCCAGCACGATGCCTCAAGATGGACGTCTGAAATCCGCTTTGGGAGAGGACCCCAGGGTCGAGAGGGTTTTAATACCCACGGGAAATGAGCAGCTGTGTTCTAATTATGACAGATTGACATGGGGAAGAGGATAGATTAACTTGGAGCAACGGAGAGAAGAAGGGAGGCTGGTTCCATCCTGACAAAGAATTTTCTCACACTTCATGCTGTTCCAAAGAATGCAGTAGTGATTTCCCCATTCCTGGAAGCATTCAACTTTTTGTGGCTATTGTAGAGGAGACCCAAGCAAGGACTGAGGTGTGGATTAAATGCTTTTTAAGGGTACCTGCCCACCTTAAGAACCCACAGGATTCCATGTATGATTTCAGGTATAAACTGCAACAGACAGCCCTTCTGTTCTCTAGACCAGTGGACGAAGTGGTACATGTTGGAATTAAGGTGGTTTTTCAAAGCTCCGATTCCCTGGTACTCTTCATAAATAGAGTTGCCTCAAACTGCTCAAGAGCTCTCAGCTTCGTCAAACTAAGGCAGAGGGAGGACACGCGGTTTTCATTCTGTAGTTGATGTCCAGCACAGTGTACCCGTTTTTCTCATGCATGTGCCCTCGTAAACCTTGGAGACGATAGCCTTACCCCAAAGCTCGTAAGCTGCTTAGCTGAACATCCCTGCTCCCCTCCAGCGCCCCCAGAGCTGGCTCTGTGCTGGGTGTCGGGGGAGGGTACACGGGTCCTGTAGCACCGTCTCACTGGTCGCGCTGACTCCTGAGAAACAAGTGTTACTAGAGCTGGTGGTGCCCAGACTCGGAGAATTCATAGGCCAATAAATCTCCAAAAGAATCGCAGGAGAGGGGTGGCAACTTTTTATTTTGGCCAAGTAAGGATGTTTTTTTCTAAACTACCAACTACTCCCATCTTTATTTGATTTGAAAAACAAACAAACCACACTTTGTCCTGCTTAGCAGCTACACTCTGCAGTGTTTATGGGTCAAGTGTGGTGATGTCTGCAGTTTACTTTCAAATGGTTGAAAAGGATAAAAGCGCTAGAGATGAGCATGTGCACCAAAATGTTTGTAATCCTGTCTCGCTGTTGACTGGGTGTTTATTATTTCAGCTTTGCTATTATAAAATTCGTGGTGGATTGTAGAAGATGCAAAATTAATGACAGAAGGCAAATAAGTGGTTTCCTGGAGTTGTGGGAGTTGGAGGAGTTGACATGGGTGCCGTGGGACTTTTGGGGTGATGGCAGTATTCTATGTCTTCATCATAGCGGTGGTTAAACTCATCACACTATACACTGAAAATGAGTAAACTTGGTTGTATGTAAAGTACACCTCAATAAAGATAGAGAAGAAGAAACAGGACGTTTTAATACAAAAAAAAAAACGAGAACCTCATAACCTTAGAAAAAAGGACAATCCTGTATACTGAATATATTTGGTTCTATGGAAAAACTCCCAACTTTTCTAATTTCTCCACTAAGCAGAGAAAAATTCATCACAGACCAAGGGTTGGGAATGACTATCAGAGACTGTTTTCAAAAAGAGGGAGACCTGGCATCCAGTTACCTGCTTGCCCTACCTGCCGGGCCCCAGCAGGCTGGCGACAGGTCTGCACCCCCCTGACGGCCGGGTAGTAATACAGCAGGACGGTCCCAGGAGCCCCCACAGCTGCACACTGCTACTGAGACCTGCAGCAACGGCTCGGAGCAGCCCCTCCGATGGGGACAATAAAAGAAACACCCTAGTCATGGGTCTTATTTTTGTATTTTTTAGGGAAAAATGAGATGGTCTTCTAAATTTATAACAGTGTTATATTTTAGCTTTTCTGTCATAGGAGTAGTAAATGATTGAGAAAAAATTTAAATTACAGACAAAAATTTTAAAAACCTAACATTCCCAACACACAGACCACCAGTGTTAGCTCCTCAGTGTATATCTTTGCCGATTGTACATGTAATGGGGGTGAAAACATGCACATATATAAATATACACATATGTGTGCACATCTATGCACACATAGGCTGTTTGGAAAATCTGATCATACTATACATACCATCCCATGACCACATTTGTTCATTCACAGTCTGCCTCCCTCTTCCAGATATTTTTATCTTACCTGTCACCTAGATCATATTCGGATTTTCCCAATGGACCCAAAATGTCTTATATATCCTGTTTGTCCCTTTGGGTATCAACCTGGGACCAAACATCACGTCTGATACTGAGTCCTGAGTGTCTTTTACTCTAGTATGTCCCTTTTCTATGACGTTGACTTAGAAAACACACCAGCTACTTTCTGGATTCATCTGGTAGCTAGCTCTTGGGTCATTTCACTTGTTCCCCTATTCCTTTTATTTTTCGTAAACCAGAAGTCATGCCAAAAGCTTGAAGGCTTTGGTTACCCCAGGGTGACACATCTCTCCTGATCGGCACCATTGGTCATGCTGAGATTGACCGAGGACATCCTGGCTCCCAGTTGCGCAGAAAGGTTTGTCCCTGGTAATGAGCCCAGAATCCATACGGCATCCCCTTGGTGCTAGAGGGACAGCCATTTCCCCATCAACCCTTCACCTAATGGCTTTGACACCAATGAATAATTCTTGTCTGAGTCAATTTCATCAGTGTTTTATTCAAGTTTTGGTATTATTCAAGTATAGTGAATCCCACAGATTGGGAGAGATGATTGCCATTGAAGAGATAGTTCGTTACAATTTCCAAAAAGGGGTCAGGCCACATCATAGAGGGCCATGTGGGGAAGCACCCAGGTTGGTCAGGAGGCTGAAGGCTCAAGGGGAAAACATGGGCAAGGATCGTTTTGTGATTTCCAGGGGAAAGAACTAGTGAGGCAGGATAAGCAGGCTTAAAATGGGCAAGTTTAAGTAACTGCAACAGGTTCTGGGGTGTGGAGGCTGTCTCCAGGTGTCTGGTCCCCAGCCCTGGATGATTAGGCCAGGACAGTAGTGGCTCAGCCTGTGAGACAGGTGTGGAGGTGAATGGGCTCTGGATGGGTTAGTTTGCATTCTAAAGGCAGTTATTTACTCCAGGGGCTGGAAGGCCTCTACATCAAAGCATTAGAAATACAGAAAATAAAAAGCCGTGATTAATATAATTAGTTTGTCAAATGATGTTTCTCTATTATTTCTTTTACATGTATCAGTTGGCATGCTTCTGTTAAAAAAAAAAAGTTTTTCCCTTAGAAATTAAAAAAAAAATTCCCCAACTTTATTGCCAGCCATTACACTATTGTCATCCAGTGACTTATTGACTAGCCTTGTATTGAGGTCCCTATTCTCGTTACTAGATAGCTACAAAACTGAAAAATCTCGAAACTCCTGCAACTTATATTTTAGTAATGGTGGGGTAAGGGGACAGACAATAAACAAGATTAAATAAAGGTAAATTTTATGTTAGATGGTGATGAGTGCTGTAGAAAAAAATGCAGAGAAGGAGGACAGAAGTGTTGACTGAGGTGTAATAAAGTAGGGTGTAGATGGATAGGGTGACATTGAAGTAAAGACCCAAAGAAATTAAGGGAGTGAGCCAAGGAACTATCTGTGGGAAGAGTGCCCCGGATGAGGAAAGAGAAGTGCAAAGTCGCCGAGGCAGGTTTGAAGAAAAGCGGAGGCCAGTGGACCGGAGCAAAGTGGGGGAGGTGGTGAGAAATAAGGTCTGAGATAACGGGAGCCAGGTCATGCAGGGCCTTGTAGGCGTGCTCCAGGCTTAGGTGGGAAGCCAGTGCAGAGTTTTGATGGATGTTAACACCACAAACAAGCTTCTGTTTCGACTTGCCTCATTCCCAGATGCCAGGTCAAGTCCAGTGTGTGAGGAAATGTGTTTAGTGGCCACAGCGTGCGATCATTCACTCCCCGAGTGTTCCTGGGAGCAGCCGTTGTCCTGGGCACTGGGATACAAAAGTGAGGGGAGCACAACACTGTGGGTCCTACCCTCATGAAGCTGATAGTCAAGTACGGGAAGAGACGTGGAGTAATCTCCCACCCAAGTGTCAAATGCACTGTGTCTAACCTAGTCCCGGGGGTTGGGGAAGGCTCCCCCGAGCAGGAATCTGAAGGGTGAAGTCGGTGAGGTGAGGAGAGGGTTGTTCAGGCAGGAACAGTGGGAGTGTGTGGTGCAGGGCCATGTGAAAGGCAGCTAGAGTTTGAAAGACGTGTGTCTGTGTCCTGAGAGCATTGGGGAGAGGGTGCAGGGGTTGACAGCGGGGCTTGAAGGGCCCTGGAGGGTGAAGATGGTGCAGTCAGACAGCAGGGGACATTCTGATCCTGGAAAGCAGTGGGGTTGGAATGGACTCGGGGGAAGCCATGGACAGATTCCAGAGGCTCTGGGGGGAAACAGACAGGACGTGTGATGTAATCAGGACACGGGGTGGAGGGGAGGGACCCATCTAATTTGGTTTGCATGGTACCAAGGTTCATCTTGAGGCTGATGTTTCTCCTTGACCTTTTTGTTTATATCTCTGCCCCTAAGGTTGCATTATCTGCCTGCTGAGTTTAATCAAGTGTGTTGAGCACTAGAAAATCCTGTCCTGTGGAGGGATAATCAGTCTATTTCCAGAACCCAAAGAGGGTTAGGAGAAAAAGTAGCTTTCCTTTAGCGGCTGTCCCTCCCATCATACCTTCCCCCCTCGAGCATGACAGGTCCTGCATCTGAGCCCCTCCGGGAGGAGACCCTTGCCTAATGCTTAGAACTGCTGAAACTACCAGTTCACCTGTCTCAACACTAATCCAATTTCCACTCTGCTCCTTAGATGGGATTTGGCTTCGAGACATTGAGATCTGGGTGCTGGGCCAGATTCCCTACAAATGCCCCACACACATCAGCCTAGGGCCACGCTAGGGTCACCTGGGTAGACAGCAGCGGCTGGCTGCCACCCCAGAGGGCACAGAGACCTTCTCCTCGCCTCCCAGGCCCATCCAGCTGGTTGCACAAGGTATGTGACCGCCCTTGTACAAGCCTTCTCAGAAACTTGGGGCAGGTACAGGGAAAGGCAAGGGTCAGGATGACGGGCATTTTCATGTAGTCTGTCCCCGTTTCTCCTTTTCTATGTAGTTTCCATGCACTTTGCTTGTTAAAGAAACTCGGAGTGTACTGAGTTCCACACAGCTAATATGGCCTCTTCACTGTCTATACAGCTGGGGGTGTGTGGTAGTGGTGGGGGGGGTGTAACAACACGGCAGGAAGAGGAAAGTACCACTTAGTATGAGTTTCTGAAGAGAACTTTTGGGGATTTAATATATTTTGAAAATGATATTTGTGAGGTGGGTATGTTGTGCTTTTCAGGAACTTTTTCTATTTTAATTGCCAGAAGACATCGTGACAGAATTTTAAATTCCACCTGGCTAAGTGTGACAATACCAGAGGTTAGTCAGAAAGTAAAACCTTCTCGTTGGAATTGAGCTGGACTTCCTGGTGAGGTTTACTAAGAAATGTTTGAGGCTTCTCAAGAGAAATAAAACACATCTTTTTAAGAACAGCACACTGCAATGCAATACAAACTAGACAAAGATCTTATTTCATCAAACATGGATAGTAAGGCAGGTAGAAGGGAATAGATGTATAGCGTCTCTCTTATGAGTAGGTGTTATACCCAGAATGTTCTTGGCTTTATTTTAAGAATTGTTTTACCTTTCCCCAGCCCTCTAACACCTGACATCCATCCCAAGGTGGAAGAAGCTGCCAGGGACAGATAACATGGCAGCCAGTAAGTCTACACCAAACCATGTTATCTTCAAGAAGACCTCCCGGGACAAATCCGTAAGTGCTACAGAAATGAGTGATTTGATGGAAATGTTTTTTTCTTTGTTTGTTATTCAGAAAGCTTTTACAAGAATAGACATGATCAAGTCCAAGGCCCTCTGAGGTTGAGGGACGCTCTAAGTCTATATTCCATCTCTGTCTGAGGATGGGCGATGAATGAGACAAACAAATGAGCAAATTGCAGAATACAACTTCTCTTCACTCGCAACGAGACATTAGTCCTGAGACCCTTAATTTTCCCCTAATCTCTCAGTCCCCGCCCCCTCACCCCCAACTTCACTTCTTTTCCTAGCCAGCCTTGAACCCATGACTTAACCATTTCAAATACTGTTTTTCAATGCCTGTAACTCACTTGGCCCTTTGCCTATCATCTTACCTGCCTGCCTGAGAACAGCCCTATAGCTGGCTCGATGCAGCTCTCCACCTCCTGTGCACAACCAGCCTCTGTGCTCACAACCTCCCTGCACCTTCAGGGCCACTGGCTAAGGGACATGCCCCAGCTGCTCCCTTTCCACCACGCTGCCCTGTGACCACATGGCCACCAGTATCCTGGCAACCTGCGTACTCGGCAGAGACAAGGCCACTGTTGGCTCTATCGGGGGCATGTTAGATGGTCTAGATGTGTCCAAGAACTTCCTGGCATAGGAGACCCGAGAGAAGGTCCACCCCTGCCTCCATGGATGGGGTCTCCTTGCTCCACATGATGGCTTCTTAGGGGCCAATGGTCTAGCTTAGCACTGTCAATGCAAACCATATATTTTAATTTTTATTTTTAAATTTTCCAGTAGTCAACATTTAAAAAGTAAGAGGTGGAGTTCATTTTCACATTGTACTTTAACCTAATACATCCAAAAACTATTATTTTAACGTGTAGATGATATAAAAATTATTGATGACATATTTCACGTGCATTTTCTAAGTCTTTAAAATCTGCTGTGTATTCTACATTTATAGCCCCTGTCAATTTGGAATGGCCCTATTTCAAGTGTCCAGTAGCCACCTAAACTAGTAGCTACTGTATTGTTCCATGTGGACCTAAATCATTCTTCTAGTTGACTTCCGAAACCTGTACTGGGCCCCCCAAAAAACTCTGATCCAAAGAGAGTAGGGCTGCCTACAGGCGCTCTCTACCCTCTCTTCTCTTAGCTGAGGAGCTCCGCCATTTTCATCAAGTACTCTAATTTTGGGGGGTGACAAGTTGGGTACCCCTCAACCTTTCATTCTCCGAACTCTTTTCCAGCTTGTGTCTTTCCAGCGTACTTTCTCTTGACGTCTGAAAGAGGAAGAGAGAACCCACACCTGCTGTGCCATATTGTTTCCCCACTTTTTAATTCCTCACACCTAAGAGACATCCTTTGAACCAAGAAATTCAGAATTTTTTGTATATAGGAGAAAAATAATTCATCAATTAATGTCTCACATATTAGGATCATTCCAACTGCAAGCTCTGTATGGCTCCGGGTGTGGTGTGCCAGGGCCCTGGGGCCATTTCTCTGATGCTCTCCACTCTGCCTTCTTCTGTGATCTTTGTCGTCTAACTGGTGACGAGGTTACCCAGCAGCAGGTGTCTCACCCTCATTTCTCCCAGAAGAGGAAAGAGGCTGTTGCTTCCTGGGGTCTCTTTTTAGGAGTGAGGAAATATTTTCCCAGCAGCCCTCCAGCAGACTTCTCTCATAGCTTATTGGTCAAAACTGGGTCACATGCCCACACTAAACCAAACCTGCGTCAAAGGAGTTGGATGATCATAATTGGATCCGGCCAATCAAGGATCATCCTCTGGGGCTAGCCTCATCTTAGCACGTGACCACAGGAGGGCTGGAGGACCCTGACACAGTGGGTGACTTTTGTCCAAGCCGAAGGAGCACTTGGCTGCTGGGTGGGCCAGCAGCGGTCGGCTGCAGCCCCACATTGTTCAGCCCCGCTTCTCTACCTGCCCCCGTCCTTTCCCTTCCCTTCCACTTGCAGCAGAAGAGAACTGGCCCCAAACTGCGCTCCCATCTGAAGTTCAGGCCACTCACACCACCTCTGTGAGGTCCTCCACCATCAGCCTCCCTCCTGGCTGCATCTGCAGCGGCTCCTCTCTTCCTGGACTTGGCCTGAGCACAAAAAACTCATGCACCTAGACACACCACCACCAACTCCCCTTGACCTTGTCCCCTTTCTAGCTCTCCTTCCTTCACAGCCGAAGTGTGAAAAACAAGAGACGCTCACCTCTTCACCTGCCGTCTTACCTCCCACTCCCCCTCCAGTCCGCTCCCTCCCAGCTGTGTCAACTGCCTGCCTGGCTTTCCCCCGCCAGTGCACTCTCCACTTCGCTGTTAGGGTGACCGAAGTCTCAGTATTCTCCTCTATACAATGGGCTTAATTCCTGTCTCCCAGAGTGGCTGTGAGGATTAAATGATGTCGCTTGGTGCCTGGTGCATGATAAACACTCTAAATGCTATTTAAGGGCAGGTGTTTCATCCTGCTCAAAACGCTTCAACAGCTTCCTGGATTCTGTAGGGTCAGGTCCTCTAAAACTCTTTCTGGCATGAGACTGCACTCCTGTTTGGCGGCCATTCACCTGCAGATGAAACCATTGGCCGCTCCAGAAGCATCCTCTTGGCTCTGGGCTTTGCATACACTGAGTTTGTTGTTGCTGTTGCCCAGAAGCGTCCCTTCGCCGCCCCCCCCTCAGGCGCCTGGCTCTGCTGTTCTTCAGGTGCTTCGGCATCAGTAATTCAAATAATCCAGAAGGCACAGGGATGCACTCCAGGACATCCAGTGTGAGAATGTCAATTTAGGAGATGATTGGATGCCAACAAAAATGACTTCCGGTGTTTCTGAATCTAAAAATATGAATTTAAGAGGCTCAGGAAAGAAGGGGGCTGGCCAGGGTGCACATATTCACTGGTGCCCTTAGCCCGCGTTCACTGACTTCCTGTTAGGTACCAGACACTGTCCTAGCCACTGTGATGGCTGAAAGATAGATGAAAGACAGTTCTTACCATCAGAGCACTCACACTTCCATGGGGTAAAGTGGCGAGTGGTGGTGAACCAACCCATGCCCTCCCGCAAAGGGGGTGGATGAAGACCTTTGCTGCCAGGGACTTGCAAATGGGAAGACAGGACGGAGACACTGGTCATCTCTCACCCCCCACCCCCATTATGCCCCGCCCCATCTCCACCCACCCCCGTTCCTCAGAGCATGGGTTCCGGTGTACCTGTACAGAAGCTCACTGGTGGGATTTCAGGGACTGACACAAATCTCCCAGCTCTTTGCTCAGTCTAAAAATTCTTTTAACAAGGAGGGGAAAGCTTTCATTCACAGCTAGAAATGAAAGTCTTCACATGCAAATGGGTGGGAGAAGCCTCATTTGCATAGGATAGGGATAGATTTCCACTAAAAGTATTATCAGTTAATTCAACAAATTTAACTAGTTGATATCAGAACTAGGCTTGATGGGAAAGAGAGAGAACAGGGACCATCCAAAAAGGTGGGAAGAATTCCTTAGAGCAGATCTATGAGGTGGAGGAAACAGCACACCTTGGGGACATCATTGGCTCTGCCCACAGCTGAGCAGGGAAGAGAAGGGGATGGGGGGGTTGCCCACAGCCCAGCGGGGGGAGAGAAGGGGATGGGGTTGCCCACAGCCCAGCGGGGGGAGAGAAGGGGATGGGGGGGTTGCCCACAGCCCAGCGGGGGAGAGAAGGGGATGGGTGGGCTGCTGCCAGGTAGCTCCTCTTCTCAAGACTAATCAGAATGTTTTAGTTGTTGCTGATTTTTCATGTGGTGTGTTAGGTGAGTGTTCTTTGGCCATTTAGAATCCATACCTGTTCTTCCCGTAGGTGACCATCTACCTGGGGAAGAGAGACTATATAGACCACGTTGATCAGGTTGAGCCTGTGGGTGAGTTGAGTTTGGAATCAGATTTTCCACACTGTATTTTCTTTACATCATCGGACAGCTGTTATTTATTTTTTTAAATTGGCTCTGTTGATAATCTAATCAAAGAAAGGACAATTTAAACATCAGTGTGGTGCCACTGATTGGAAGCAATTTTATGGAGTCCTGTCTAGATTATATAAAGAATACTCAAAACTCAACAGTAAAAGAAAAACAAAACCCAGTTAGAAAACAGACAAAGGACACGAAGGGGCATTTCATCAAGAAGACGTATGGATGGCAAATAAGCGCATGGAAAAATGTTCAGCGTCATTAGTCATTAGGGAAATGCAAATTAAAACCACAGTGAGATATCATTCTACACCTGTCAGAATGGCTGAAATGAAAAATAGTGACAATACCAAATGCTGGTGAGGATTCAGAGAAACTGGGTCACTCATACGTGGCTGGCAGGAATGTAAAATGCCGTAGCATTTTACAAATACAGCGTAGCAGCTTTATTTGTAATAGCTCCAAACTGGAAAGAACCAAAATGTCTCTCAGAGGATGAATCAGGTTACCCAAGGTGAGGCTCATCCACACCGTAGGATTCTACTCAGCAATAAAAAGAATGAATGAATGACACACACAACGGCCTGTGGGTCCCCAGGGCATTCTGTTGAGTGGGGAAAGCCGGTCTCCAAAGCCCACATGCTGTATGATTTCACCTATGTACCATTGTTGAGATGAGAAAGTTGTAGAAACAGGAAAGTGATTCTCAGTTGCTAGGGCCTAAGGGTGGTGCGCGTGTGACTATAAAGGGAGAGGCTGATGGTGAGGGAACAGTTCTGTCCCCAGATTGTAGTGGTGGTCACACAAATCTCCACATGTGATACGGTGACTTAGAACTGCACATACAGCGTACCCATGCCAACTTCCCGATTTCAATATTGTACTGTAATTATCTAAGATGTAACCACTAGGAGAAACTGGATGACAGAAACACAAGGAGCTCTCTGTGCTATCTTTGTCACTTCCTGTGAATCCACAAGTATTTCAACTCACATCCTTACTTTTAAAAAAAGAAGTGTACAAAATTGGCAGTTTTAAGCACTGAGCATGAGAGTGTCACTCAGCAAAACCGTTCCTGGAAGGTCATTGGATGCATGTTATCAAAAGCCAAATCCAGTTCGTGCGTGGATGGAAAGGAAGATTTATCTCTTAGGATGTTTATTGCAATGTTAATTATAAAGGAAGCAAGCTAAACTGCAAACAATGTAAATCCCCTAACAAGAAGGGATTAATTTAAAAATTTATGCTACATTCACTCATTGGAATACTGTGAAGCCATTAAAATGATTAATACATATTTTGTGTGTGTGTGTGTGTGTGTGTGTGTGTGTGTGTGTGTGTGTGTGTAGATGTTTGCAATATAGTTGAATGAGGAAAGCAGTTAACAGAATAATATGTATAGCAGGGTCTCATTTGTTTTGGTAAAAACATTCACATAAGTACGTCTGGAAAATCATTCTGCACAAATATCTTGACAATGGGTACCTCTGGGTAGTGGAAATTTTGGTGACTTTGTTTTCTCTTTGCTTAATTTTCCTTTCTAATTTTCCTATAATGAACATGGATTACATGTGCAATTACAAAACTGCATATACATACATATAATTTATATATTTATATTTTTTAACGGGTTCCTATATATAAATAACATATCTGTTCTATCTGTGAGGAAGGTCTCTGGGCCCTTTCATCTCCGCCACCCTCACTGCTCTCTCTCCTTTGGTGTAGATGGTGTCGTGTTAGTGGACCCGGAGCTCGTGAAGGGGAAGACAGGTGAGGCGGAAACAGTGGTGTAGTCTAGGCTCGTGCAGGGAGGGAGGCATTCGGGTGGGAGGGCGGGGCAGCTGCCAGGCCCCTTCACCCACAGCCCCTCATACCGTCCTCAGGACACCAGTCCTGTTCACAGCAGAGCTCACTGTCCCCATTTCTCAGATGAGGGTGAGGACTCAGCGAAGCCATGGCTCCAGGGTGGCAGGGTAAGTGACAGGTGGGCAGAGCCCAGGTCTGTCTGCTCCGTCAGCTGTGCGTGCATCCCTGTGCCGTGTAGTTCTATGCCAGGAGCAAGCGCAGGAGGGCTCCTTGGTGGGTTTAAAGGGAAAGGGGGAAATGGAACCTTCTGGAAGGCCGAATTTGTTGGGATGCTTACTGTGGTGGCTCTGAACCACAGCGTCACAACACTCTTGAAGCTCTCTGGCAGTGGGTATGTGTGTGGCAGGTAATATGGTACTAATAACAATTTGTTAGCTAAATTGGAGCAGATCTGAGTTATCCTTATGATAATGTCATGGACTCAGTTCCATCCTAAAGAAGCCTTTGTGAGT
This sequence comes from Rhinolophus hipposideros, assembly GCF_964194185.1. Taxonomy (NCBI): domain Eukaryota; kingdom Metazoa; phylum Chordata; class Mammalia; order Chiroptera; family Rhinolophidae; genus Rhinolophus; species Rhinolophus hipposideros. The sequence goes on from NC_138052.1 coordinate 95,721,794, forward strand.
GGTTGCTACTGGCCACCACTGGAAATGCTCCAACCCTGGGTGTGCCCACGGGAGTGTGCCAGGTGTGGGGCCGTCAGCATCCAGGGGGCCTGACAGAAGTGGGGCTGAAATGCCCCCCTCTCCTGCCTCCGTCCCCTTGACATGCCTCGCTTCTCTCTAGCACCAGGAGGAGCCTGGCCTGAGCCCTGATCACCCTCCCCCTCCCCAGGAAAGGGTACCTGCTCTGACGGAAAGCGCTGCCTGGTGAGGAGGATAAAGCCAGGTCATCTCTGGGCACCTTCTAACAAACATCAGATCAGGGCTAGGCATATGGTCTGAGCTTAGTGGCCAGGGCCAGTTACCCCTGGGGCGGACACAGGCAATAACTCCCGAGGAGCTGGGGACCGCTTCCTTATGCTTCCCGTTCAAGAATTCAAGAGTAATGTGCTTCGTGTGGTTTTATTTACCATGTTAAAGAAGGTGTCAATAGTCCATCCTCAATCGTGTAGGGTCATAATTCTTTTGGTCCACTAGGGGCACTATTTACACCTTTTTAATCAAACTGCATTTTCAGAAGTGGTGGTGGTTCAGAGAAGGCTTGTTTCTGAGAGGTGTGGAAACGAAGGGTTTCTTTTCAGAGTTAATGTCATCTCCCCACTTGACCCACAAGCCCCATCTAGCTTCTCTCACAGCCTGTCCATGTCCAGCTCTGGCACAGACCCATTTGACTCCCTGGCACAGTTTCCTTCTACTTCTTACCCTCACTCTCAGCTCCATCCAGACATCCTGCCCTCAGAGCCCAAGAGACCTACATTGTTTGAAAGCCTCCTGAGGTCACAGAGCTGTGTGGGTCAAGGGGGATAGTGGCATAGAGGAAACCGTGGGGTCAGGTGGCAAAATAGCGTGGTTCATAGGCGATGCCTTCCAGTCTCTGACATGCCCCTGTCGGTTAATTAACACACACCAGGGCAAGGTGCTCCTTCTTCAAGAGTGTGTGGCCTGGCTGAGTGGGAGTCTTCTCAGCCCCCACACACTCGGGCGCTTCAAGGTGGGCGCCATGACCAACAGTGCCAGCAGTCGCCCGTCCTCCCTCAGGGGCCGGGCAAGCCCAGCCTTCTCTCATCTCCCTTCCAGTGTTTGTCTCTGTGACATGCGCCTTCCGCTATGGCCAGGAAGACATCGATGTGATTGGCCTGAGCTTCCGCAGGGACTTGTACTTCTCCCGCGTTCAGCTGTTCCCACCTGTGGGGGCTGCCAGCGCCCCTACGAAACTGCAGGAGAGCCTGATCAAGAAGCTGGGGGACAACACGTACCCCTTTCTGCTCACGGTGGGTGACCGCTGTCCCCATGCACTCCCCTGGCCCTGGTTCCTTCAGCCACAGCACCTTATAATGTGACCGGGAGTGAAGGAAAGGGGATAGAGGAATGACTTCACATTTGTGGGCCTTCAAATTGCACCCTTGGAGGAAATTTTAGATTCACGGGCTGTGATTGTCTTTTTTTAAGTCCTTCAAAATAGCCTGTGAGTCTTTGAAGGCACCATTTGAACCTACGGTTTAAATATTTCCCTTCATCCGACCACCTAATTACATGCGTGCGTGATTCCTTCACTTGCTCATCTATAAAAAGAAAGACATGCCCCTTGTTTGGCCCTGAGAAATTCTAAACAGAAAAGAGTTCCCTACAGACAGGAGAACTTAGTGAAATAAGAAGGCTTGTGTGCAGCTCTGTGCGTCACCATAGATTAGTCGCTTCCTCTCTCTCGAGGCCTGGTCTCCCCTGGGGAAACCTAGCCACCCACAGGCAGCCTCATGCCCTCTGAGACTTGGAGTGAACTCGAGATGGGGAAAGCCACTGCTGCCCTCTACGAGCGTGTGTGTGTGTGTGTGTGTGTGTGTGTGTGTGTGTGTGTGTGTGAAGGTTATATACTCCTCCAAAGTTACATGGTTCAGCCTTGAAAAAGAAGGAAGTTCTAACACACGCTACAACATGGACGAACCTTGAAAACATGAGAAGTGAGAGAAGCCAGTCACTAAAGAACAAATACCGTGATTCTACTTACACGAGGTCCCTAGAGTATTCAAATCCATAGAGACAGAAGGAGAATGGAGGTCACCAGAGGCTGGGGAGGGGAAGTGGGGAGTCCATGGGTAATGGGGACAGAGCTTCAGTGTGGGAGATGAGAAGATTCTGGAGCTGGATGGTGGGGACTTGTGCAGAGCAATGTGAATGTACTTTATGCCACTTAATATGGTAAGTTTTATGTTATGCATATTTTACCACAACTCTTCTAAAAATTACTTTTAAAAAGTTTCCTGGTCCTGGGTGCTCCCATGCACTGGTGCTGCGCTTTGGAGCAGACATGTCAATGTGTATCAAAACCTCAAAAATAGGACTTTTGACCTGACAGTCCCCTTTCTAGCAGTGGAGCCTATGGAGTTAATTGAGTAAAACTGTGCTGAGATGGATGAAGAAGGGTATTCATTGCAGCACTGTTGATAATGGCAAAAAAAGTAAAGACCAGCCAACCAAGGGAGCTGGGTGAAATCAAATGTGGTTTTGCAGAAGCCCTAACAACGGTGCTGCAGAACCATGGCTCGTGGCATGAAAATCATCGTAATACTCCCCCCTCCCCAACCCCAATAGGGTTAGGGTTAGGGTTAAGGTTAGTGTCGCGAGCAAACCAGATGACAGGACACATACATCATTTGGTCCCACTTCTGAAAAACACACCTCTACATCCATATTCGTGTGCCTGGGTGCACACAGGACACCTGGGTACTTACGTCACGACATTATTCCGGGTATTAGAAGCATGCGTGAACGTGTTTTCCCTTTTGTTTGCTCCTTACCTTCATTTGCCAGTTGTTTTGTATGACGAGTATGTATTACACGTGGAATGACACCTCTGAAAGAAATGATTTGTCGTTTCCTTCCACAGTTTCCCGACTACTTACCCTGTTCAGTCATGTTGCAGCCCGCTCCGCAGGACACGGGCAAGGTTGGTTTAAGAAGAAATGACATGGATTCTTTGTTCCTTCAAACAACTTTTAAAAATGGCCTTTTACATGGAAAATTTTAAATGTACCCAAAAGTAGAGAGACAGTCTATTATTTGTCTTCAGCAAGTATTAATCCTGACCAACCTTGTGAACAAAATAGTAGACTCCCTCCCCTCAGGGGTCTTACAGGTTAATGGAGAGAAACAGGCAAAAAGCAAATAACAATTACCTAAGGGCACATCCGAGGACGGCAGGCGCTGTGGAGAGCAAGAGGCTGTGTGAGGCAAAGGGAGAGTCTGGAGGGCTGCTCGTTGAGGATGTTTAAGGGCGGCTTCTCTAATAGGCTGAAGGAGGAGCCATGCCCTCCTAGGGGAGAGCCTTCCAGGCAGAGGGGACTCCATGCGTGCTGTGTGCTAGGGCAGGTGGAATCGTGGGAGCAGGTCAGATAGGTGTGCGTGGTGTGCCAAATCACAAAAGGCCTCGTAGACCATTGTGGGCTTTGTTTGAATGAGATGGGAGCCACTGGCGGGCTCTGAACGATATGTTCTGACTTAGGTTCCCAAAGGATCGTTCTGGTCACTGTGCTGAGAGTGGGGTTGGCTTGGCCAAGCATGAGCTCTGAACAGGCAGAGAGGCAAATGGGCTGAATGACTGTGGAGGGCCAGGAACTCCAAGCAAGGAAGGCAGCAGTGAGGACAGGAAAAGAGAGAGAAAGGTGCTAGGACCCAGGATTACAGGCCGAAGAGTCTTTGGTGTCGGCATTCATGAGGGAGGGAGCGCAAAAGATGCCCAGTGATGGCAGAGGGGGACAGCTGTGTAGCTGCGTTATGGAGGGGTGCGGTGACAGATGGAGACAGTCTAGGGCAGGGATTTTCAATATGGGGGTCGTGCCTGCCCTATTAGAGGTTTGTGTTTTCAGTGCAGTGGGTCAGAAATGGCACTTAAGAAAAGTGGGACGTAATGAAACAGACCAGAATGGGAAATCTCGGACGGTCTCACACATAGCAAAGCCCAGTGTTATTTCATGGAAGCTGTTTCTCAAATGCATATCCATTTTCTGGGCCACATTACTTCTTACCATGGGTAGTGAAACATTTGAAAGCCACTAGTCCAGAGATGGAGGAAGACAAGGTCACCAAATTAGAATGGGGGACACTGTGCCATCTAAAATGCCACCCTTTTGTCTGTCCCAGGAGAGGAGGGTATCAGAGCTCAGTGTGGGGGTGTCTGCATGCCTGGGGGCCTTGGGGCCATGCAGCTGGGGGAACCTTTGAGCTAGGGCTTGGAGAATAAGTAGGAGTTTGTCAAATACAAAAAAAGAGAGAGAGAGAGAAGCATTGATTTCAGGAAGAAAGTAGTATGTGCTCAGGGTAGACTGGTGTGGGGCATGGCTTGTGCAGGGAGCTGCGTGCAGTGGGAGTGGGGGTGGGGGCGGAAGCGAGAGGTAGCATGGCTAAGAATGCCGGGTGGTGGTGGATAAGGACATGTTAACGGTGAACCCTGAAAAGGGTGAGTAAGGCTGAAACAAAAAGAGAAGGTACCAGGTAACACCACCACGTGAGGTATGACTAGGGTTTCCGGGTGGGAATTCCCTCCCGTTCTCAGGAATTTTTTTCACTTTCCCGTTCTCGAATCCTGAGATATAAACTGTTTTCTGTTCTCCACGATGAATCTTTTCCACAAAGTGACGGCCGATACCACCTGGGTTCAAGGAGCCAATTTTCCCGATTTCCTGACCAACTTTTCCTGAGAACGGGCAGGAATTCCCACCTGGAAACCGTAGGTCTGACATGTCCCAGGAAGGGAGGCGCTGACTGCGGCCTTGTCTGCTCTCTATCCCTGCAGTGCTGTGGGGTAGACTTCGAGGTCAAAGCATTCGCCACTGACAGCACGGATGGCGAGGAGGACAAAATTCCCAAGAAGTAAGCTTGTAGTTGTGGGAATAGGTGAGGGGTCCGGGGAGCAAGGAGTGGGAATAAGAAACCGCTGCTCCCTTTGTGTCTATGGCAGGACTTTTCCCACCGGGCCGCGTGGCGGTAATGGAGCCTTCCCAGGTCAGGGCGGTCAGGACAGAACCTCCAAATGGGGTGGGGGTGGGCATGGAGGGGTGAGGACAGTCAATGGCTGATTATTTGGGGGGAGAAAACCAAGAGAGATGACGGGAGTGACCCTCGGGAGCGCTGACCGGCCCCACACGACCCAGCCAGTGAAACTGTGGAGAAAGGATCTACAACCAGGTCCTCGGGCCGCTCCCACAGACCAAGGACCCATCCGTCTTTAGGTTCACCTGGTGCCTTTGTTGGGCCCCAGCATGAGTCTGGGAGAGAGAGTCCTGGCGGCTGTCCTGAAGGAGCCAGTGCTAAGGGCAGGGCTCTCTGACCTTCCGTCCGCAGGAGCTCTGTGCGTTTACTGATCCGTAAAGTCCAGCACGCACCATCTGTGATGGGTCCCCAGCCCCGAGCCGAGGCCGCCTGGCAGTTCTTCATGTCGGACAAGCCCCTGCACCTCACGGTCTCCCTCAGCAAAGAGGTACCCCACAGGTGTTGCTATGTCCCGCGTGGAAGGAGGCCTGGGGGACAGGCCCCGCCCCCTAACGCTGTGGGTGTGTTTCTAGGGATACTTGAAGCACCAGTGTTTGAGATGATCGCCTTTTCCCCATAATTTGGAGCTAATAGAGGTGACCTTTAGAGTAAGGTCACATTGGCTTGCGTTCCACTCACGGTCAGTTCGGATCAGCTGGTGGGGTGCTTTCACATACCCCCAGCCCAGCCCAGGCTGTCTTTGCCCCTCCCGGCCCCGTGGCCCTGGTTTACTACTGTGGCACCAATAGGTGTGGTATTGCAAACTGTTGGTTGGAAAATTCAGGTTTCACCGTAACCACGAGGGGGTGACCATGTCACATGTAAATGTCACCTATGAGATGTCATAATGGAGAAAGGTGAAAAACCACCGACCAAGGCTGTCTCTGGCCCCTCTGGTCACCAAGAGTCATGCACACTTGTTGGGAAGAGCCTAACATGCTCTGTGTGCAGGGGAGTGTGTGCCTGCCTGTGTGCACAATGCATGTACGTGTGTGTGCAAGTGTGCAGGGATGTGCCAGGAGAGTCTGTGCATGCGTGTGTGCACACGTGTGCAGGGATGCGCCACCTGGGCCCAGGTGACACGGGCACCACCTGCCCCAATTAACCTGTGATTCCGCTGAAGACCTGGGCGAACCCTGTGGTGACACCCAGGCCCCGGCCTCTGGGCAGGAGCGCCCTCGCTCCGCTCCACGTCGCTCCCCATCACCCTTCTCAGTACCCCGCAGGCGGGGCAGCACGTGTTGCCCACCCTCTCTAAAGGAACGGTGGAGCTGTCACTTTCTCTTCCTTGAAAGTATGGGAGTTCAGCCGCTTTTATTCGAGTTAAGGGGTTGCTGTGAATTTAGAGAGCCATGAGATTAAAGGTGCCACCACACTCTGCCCCTTTTCTGGGTTATCTGCTGACTGTTTCAGATCTACTTCCATGGGGAGCCCATTCCTGTGACCGTGACCGTGACCAACAACACAGAGAAGACCGTGAAGAAAATTAAAGCTTTCGGTAGGACCTTCTGCTTAAAGCTGGAGGGTGGAGTCTTCTAGAATTCCTCAATCTGGTCCCATATTGGGGGGAGGGGGGGTCTCCCCTCTGGTCAGATAGGCCCTTTTGGGTCCTTGGAACTGCCAGTTTGTCTCTGTTGTCACGGATGACGGGACCTTGAGGGAGGAAAGCCCTTCAGTGTCATGTCGTACAACCTCGTGCCCAGCAGAGGACTGTGGTCTGGGGACAACATCCCCCCAGGCGAGCTTCCATCTTCCGTGTCTTGCCTCCCTGGAGGGGCCCCCGGGCCACATCTCAGGGGAAGCCAGGAGAGGAGTTTCCTTCCTCGGATCAGTGATGAGCTCTGTCGACACATGAGCACAGTGTGGGGGCGTCCCTGGGGCTGGTGCTGTGAGAGGCCTCGCTGGATTCCCTGGTACCCACTCCAGTGGCCCATGCTCTGCCCCCTGGGTTGGTCACATGTGGATTGCTTTGTAAATGGTGAAGCTGCCTAGGCTGACTCCCCCTAACTAATGGCGACGCCCCGAGAACACGGCAGGAGAGGCGCCTCTGCTGGCTGTTTCTATACACCTGCTCTGCTCAGCGGGCATCCAACTGCAGGGCATGGTCCCATATGATGGTCCCATGTGGGCTACTTTAAAAAGACACGATAGAATGACCCGGGAGGGAGACCTCCACGTTCACTTCTCCGTCAAACATTTGATGAGTAAGACAAAGACAGACGTAGTGTGTCAGGGTGACCGGCCGTCCAGGTTGCCGAGGGCTTTCGGTGCTAAAATGGGGCCAGTCCCAGCAGGCCAGGACGGCGGGTCACCGGCCGGTCACCGTGGGTACCCTGCACTGCTTTCCTCTTTCCCCGCACGTCCATCACAGAGAAGCATCAGGCATTTTGATGCATGCATGCTAACGAATTCTAGATTTTTCCTGATGGTAATGAATGCTTAATTTCTGGCTTTGTTTTATGTTTATTTAGTTCAGATGCCCCTAAGTCCTCCTAGGACCTGGCTTATTTATGGAGCATGGTGTGTAGTGTCCAATACAATGTTCCACCAAGTAGCAGGATTGAGAAAGGATCGTCTGATACTTTGATTTAAAACGATCTCTCAAAGTTTTATGAATCCTAACATCTAAGCCATTGATTTTGGAGAGAAGCTGTGGAGTTTTCTGAAGCAAGCTGCTAATAGCTTCCTCTAGGCTGCGCACTGTGCCGAGCGCTTCCCCCAAAGTGTTTTTCTCAATTCTCAAATCTGATTTTAATGGAGATTAAAAATCATTTTCTTAATCATCACAGCACCCCTATGAGTTAGATGCAATTATCACCCCCATTTTGCTGATGGGGAAGTTGGGGCCGAGAGGAGCTAAGTGACTCACGCCACAGTTGACACCCGGAAGGAGATGCTCATTCACTAAGACAAAAAATAAGAAGGAGGCAGGTTTGGAGAACGAGAGCAAGTGTCGTATTCTGGGATGCTGGGCGGGCATACCATGGGCGCAGGGAGCGGGAGGCTCCCAGGGGTTGCTGTGTGTGTGCTCCTGGTCTCCAAGACCAGGAGACCAGCTCTTGGGTGGGCGTTGACACAGAGCAGGTCATTGGTGAACAGAAGTGGCCTCAGAAATCTCAACCTTTATGCTTTGAGCTGAGAAAGCCAAACCTGAGAAGCACACTCAGACAGTCATTGGAAAGGGAAGACCTACTGTGTGTCCAGAAGGCCAGGTGGCCCCAGGCACATGCGTGGAAGATCCCATGTGAATCACCCACCTCTGTCCTCCCTTTGCAGTGGAACAAGTGGCCAATGTGGTTCTCTACTCAAGTGACTATTACGTCAAGCCGGTGGCCGCAGAGGAAGCGCAGTGAGTAACCGGTTGGGTTTCTATTTCCTGGGCAGCCCAAGCTTCTTTGTCAAGTTCCCCTTTTGTTCATCTTGACAGAAGTGGAATGCTCAGCCAGCTCTCCAGCCTGTCCCTTCCTTCCCCTTTTCTCACTCCAAGGGCTGCGAAGAAAGTTAGCATTTTCCCTGTGTTCTCACCCCCAAGAGTTCTGAGAGATCAGTGAAGCTGAGGCATGGTGGAGAGGAGGGGAAAGAGGTTGGAAATGTCACAGCGGGAACAGCTGGACCTTTTACTCTTCTCAGTTTGAAAATCTCGTTCCAATGACAACCAGATTCGCTTACCTCCGTCAGTTCTCAGCCCGTTGTCATGAATGATTTCTCTCCCTTTATTAGAATCAAAACCAAAGGAGAATCCCTCGACGGCTTCTTCATGGTGGAGTGAGAGGAGTGAGAGACCTGCCCACTTTTGCTTTGTGCTTGGCAGTCAGATAGATTCATTAAACACACAGGTTTCTGGGGGTCACCCCTTCCCCCAGAGAGGATCCCTGGGGAAGGTCTTTGTCCAGCTGGCATGTCCTATGTGCCGTTGTATGTAAAACATGTTAGCACAGTTAGAGGAAGGGGGTGGTAAGGAAAGAGAAACTGATTCAGCAAGATAATATTTAAAAAGCAACTTAGGATAAACTATTACCGAAAGCAGATCCAGACTTAAGTTTAGATCCAGGTCTAGAGGGGAGGCAGGCAGGAGAGAAGCACAGCTCACCGACTGCCTCCTTGGTGCCAGGCCTCCGGTCTCTTCTAGAGGGCATCCCGGGGAGCTTCCTGGCTCACCTTTTCTCCTATCAGATGCTCAACCATGATAGAGAATGGTCCTTGGCTGAGTTTTCCCCTAATATACACCATTATCTGGTTCTCTTTTCAGCTCTTGGGTGCATTTCGGACCAAATGATTCCCAGGAAACTGGGAACCATTCTAGGGTCCATCCCAAGGGTGGCAGGGAGACTGACACCTGGACAGGAACATGCTAGCAGGTCTCAGACCAGAGGCCACTCCGAAGGCTGCAGAGCATAAGCCATCGTCCCCGAAGCAAAGGGCTCCTGGGAACCCGGTCAGACCTGACTCCCGGGCTGCCGCCCACTGTCCAGTCCCAGATCCTGGAGGTGCTGGGAAACAGCCATCCTGGCTGCAGGAAAGGCCAACCGCTTCCTGCTAACGTCAGCTTTATAGTGTAATTTCTGCTCTTGTCCCTGTGCTGCCCAAAGCAAGCTCATTCAGAGAGGCCCCACCAGGGCCCAGGTGGGGAGGTGCGGGCCCCCTTGGGCTCCAGCAGAATTCCGTACTGAGCACGCCCAGCAGCGTCCTGGATACTCCGGAGGCAGAGAAGTCAGGGCTGCTGAAGCTCCCCCGGGGCTCAAACAGGGAAGCCCTTCCGATGGTAGAAGCTCAGACTCCCAGCTTCTGTAGGAGCAAGCGAAGGAAAGGGCCCTGAGGCCGGCTCCCGGCAGTGTTTTCTGCGCCGTGCCTTGTCTTCTGGCCGGGTACAGGGGTGGAGAGTGTGCAGGGAGCATTGACACAGGCTGCTGGGTCCCCTGGGCTCTGCAGTCAGAGAGTGTGCGGCTGTGTGACCGCGGGCTTTGCCCAGTGGAGGTCCTGAGAGCCCCCACTCGGTCATAGGGTTGGTCGGGTGAGGCGCGAGGCATGCCTGGTGTCAGGTGGGTGAGTGGCAGAGCCAACTCTCCAGCCTCAGGCGCTGCTCAGTGAGGCTGAGCAGCCCGACCTGGAGAAACCCACGCTGCTCCATCCCAGATCCACTCTTTGGCCGGGGTCCCCTACCTCTGTCAGATCAGATGCTGGGGAACCCCCACCCCCGCCCCAACTATCGATGGAGAAGATCTGGGAGAGAAAGCATAGGCCACTTTGAACCCAAGCCAATCCAGTCTGTACAGATCACAAATGAGGACCCCGCCTTGCCCCCTCAACAACCCACCACCCTGGCCACACACTGATCCCCCTTACAGTGACAGTTTTGGGTGACAGGCGGCTTCCAGCCTGGTCTTGTTGCTGACACTGGCCAGATGGCTCTGCAGCCTACGGCGTGGTTCACAGTCTCAGGAGGCGTCTAGGTGTGATCCCTAACCCTTGGGCCAGTCAGTCTCATTTTACCCCACAGAACATTCTAGAAATTCAGCCATTAAAGCAGGCTGAGGGACTTGAAGAAATGTTCTGATGTTGCTGGCAGCCTGCTTTCAGATTCAGTGATATAATACACTCCTGCTTCTTGGCAGGCAAATACACAGGCACTTGAAGTGTCTTTCCAGTGAGTCACACGGAACCTGGATCCTGGAAAATGCTTGTGGCAGATGGGGTCTCATGGGGTCAATGATGGCTTTACGGCCATAAGAGCAATTAACCAGCTCTCCTTTCTGATGTGCTGCCTGCAGAGAGAAAGTACCACCGAGCAGCACTCTCACCACAACGCTGACACTGGTACCCTTGTTGGCTAACAACCGCGAAAGGCGGGGCATCGCCCTGGATGGGAAAATCAAACACGAGGATACGAACCTTGCCTCCAGCACCATGTGAGTCCTCTCATAGCTCAGGTGGCACTGCTCCGCTCCCCTTCTTGTCTCACCCTCTGGGCTCACAGGCAAGGACCCCACTCCCACCCCTGGTGTGACGTGGCAGTTACAGCTGTGAGCTCTGCAGACAGCCTTGTGCCAAACCCCAGCTCCGCTGCTTCCCTTGTGGGCCACCCTGGGCAAATTACTCCAGCTTTCTGAGAATCTCAGTTTTCCCATCTGTAAAGTGGGGGTGCCGAGAATGCCTTCACATAGATTATAAGGATTATGTGAGACAATCCATGTAAATGTGGTGGGGAGACAAACTGTAGGGGACAGAAAGCAGGATCATGGGAGTCAAAGGATTTTCCAAGGATAAACTTGACAAGTTGGTATGCTAGATTCTACAGCACATTTGTGACACTTTGGGGGAGAGAAGAGGGAGGCTGACTCCCTAGGTCAGCTTCAAGGACGTAATCATGGCATCAACAGTGGCACGCTGCATCTGTAAAAACGTTTCATGGTTTATGGAGCATTTTACAAACACATAAGTCTCTCCACACTTTAGTGAGGAAGGTAAATTTATACTCATTTTATGGATAAAGAATTGAAGTTCAGCCAGAATGAGAGACCTGTCCAAAGGTCACCTGGTTAGTTAATGGCAAAGTCCATTCCTAACCTGGAGCCCCTTGTTTCACACCCAACTTCTGGGCCACTTCCAGGGCCCTAGAAAGTGGCAACCGCAGCAGAACCCTGATTAACCAGTGTGTGTGTGTGTGTGTGTGTGTGTGTGTGTGTGTGTGTGTGTGTGTGAGAGAGAGAGAGGGAGAGAGAGAGAGACAGAGAGAGAGACAGAGAGAGACAGAGACAGAGACAGAGAGAGAGAGAGACCCCCTCCCATGCAAGGGAGAGGGCAGGGAGAAAGCATGTGGAGTGTTCTCAGGCATGAGATGAAGCACGTTTTCTTCCCTAGCTGTTCAGCCCATTCAGTTCAAGGGAGAGAGTTGATCCCAGCAAACGGTGGGGTCTCCGACTTGCTCCCGCTTTTTCCCCCTTTGGTGGCAACCCCTCTCCAGTGAATGCTTGGCCACACCCCAGGGTTCCAGATAAAGGCATGCTTCAAGGAACTCCAGGCACCCAGGAGCCGATGGAGTTTGTGGGGGCACTGTCCTGGAAGCAGTGTCCGAGGTGTCCCTCACCAGGAGGCTGCCTGGGCTGGGGGGGTCTTCTCCAGGCCCAGAACCTCCCGTTCCCTCTCAGCCCCCTTCTCAGATCTGTTTCACAACCCGCCCTGCCTTCTGCCTCCAGCCTTCAGTTTTCTCGGCCAGGTTGTCTGTCGTCATTCACATGGGCTTAGCTAGTATTTCATGCTTTTTTTTTTATACCTTCATTCCTGTTATTGGACATCCTGAAATCCTTATGTCCCCACGTTGGGTCACATGAGATAATCATCTGTGTTCAAATACCCAGCTGGCACCTGCCAGTAGGAGCTCAGTGGTGTTAGTGGAATCTGGATTGAACTTTCTGTCGAGGACAGTTATAATGCACTCTCTTTGGGGCAAATCGCACACCACCTCATGGTGGTGTGTTGCTTCACCTCAACATGGGGTACAGGACAACAGCACAAAGGAGGGAGACGGCGCTGCCTGGCCCGTGTCCAGAAGGCTTCACACAGGAGGGTCAACTCCAACTTGAGGTCTTGAGGGGCGGTGTGGGGGAGGAGAGCATTCTGCAGCAGCTTTGTATCTGGCAAGGCTGGCACATGGGGGCCACAGCAGGGTATGAGGTGGCAAAGGCAGACAAAGGTCAGCTCACACATTGCCTGCCTGGCCACACTAGGGCTTGACCCTGGAAGAACTCTCTGGCTGCAGAGGGGCGGAGAGCTCAGGCACGTGGGAGGTAAGTTATTGAGATAATCCAGGCAGGAAAAGCCTGTGAGGACTCGGTGGCTGGTAGCGATGGCAGGTGGGGCAGAGGGAGGAGCCGAGGAGGACGGAGTTTCTGGCTGATAAGCAGGTGGATGAGCATCAATGGAGGCAGAGCGGGGAGAACCACGAAGCACATCCTGCCCTCTGAACTTCAAGAGGGGAAACACTACGCTATACTGCAGGAAAGGAATCCCCTTGACCTGAGTATGGAAAGTTCTAGAACTTTGACAGCTTGGTTGAGTCCACCAGTTCCTGGAGAAGATGCCCCCATGGTGACATGCCTGCAGGGAGATGAGGTGTTGGTTCACACAGTTGTTGCTTTCTGCTGCTCCCCTTCATGCCTCTGTTTTTCCTTTCTGTTTGCACAGCGTAAAGGAGGGCATAGACCGGATGGTCCTGGGGATCCTGGTGTCTTACCAGATCAAGGTGAAGCTCACGGTGTCAGGGTAAGTGTGCAAGTTCCATGCTCTGTCTGCCTTCGGCGAACTCTTTCCTTCCTGAATGACTGGGGGACAAAGCAAGGGAAGGTCCACAAATCCTACTGATTACCACGTAGAGTTCTGGAGAGACTCTGGTTGGTCTGGTTTCACAGTTCAGTCTGATAGAACATCTCGTGGAAAAAGCTAAAGAAGCAGATGACAAAATATGTGCCCAAATAGTACCACTTGACAAGAGGAGGTGTGCATATGCTCACGTGGTGGAAGATGACATACAAAAAAGGGAAATCACTTCAGTGTTGGATTGGATTTCAGACAAGAATAGCGACTCTCAGGTGAACTTTCCATGCATCTTAGGGAGGCATCCATCCATAATGCGGCGACCTTTCCTTCCCTTCCCAACATGTAATCGCAGGATTTGGGAGTCTCCTTTTCCTACAAGAACACGGATATCTCAAAGTTTTGAGGAAATGGCTTTCCTTTTTTTTTTTTTTTTAAATGGTTTTAGGACTTTTTTTTTTCTCCCCTTCTTCCACCTCCCCCCACCCCCACATCCAGTTCAAGCCGTTGTTTCTCAGTCTAGTTGTGTAGGACACAGCTCCCTGGCCCACACTGGTATTATGAGCCTTGCATTCCTGCCGGCTGAGGCAGTCGGTCGCCGGTCGTAGGTCCGCTGCTCACAGCAGCTTACGGCAGCTCTCGCCAACTGCCGGCCGCTCCTGGCAGCACGGTAGCCCACAGTAGCCCATGGCGACCTCCAGCTCCAGCGAGAGCCATTGTTCACAATCTTAGCTGTAGAGGGAGCAGCTCACTGGCCCATGTGGGAATCAAACCGGCGACCTCAGAGTTAGGAGCACGGTGCTCCAACCACCTGAGCCAGCAGATCGGCCCTCCCTTTTTTAATGAAATGAATTTCTTCCATTTTTAAAAAGTCATCAAAAGGAAAAACCTAAATTCTTATTTTCCTTTTCAAATTCCATTGTCAAAGGCTCTGGCCTCTTACTCTGATGAGCCTTGGGGTAGTTCAGCCACCAAAGGCAAGCCCAGGTGTGTATTCCATAATTATGAGTAGATAAAGAGCTCCTCAAATTTTATTGGGGCAACAAAGTAAACATGGGTTGATTTTTGCAAATTTTGTTTAATGCAGCGTTTGTGTTGTATTTTTCAAAGTGCACAGTGTGTTATTTTCTTGGATAGGGTTTCTTCCAGCAGTTAAGATAAGTGATAACAGACATTTCACAATGACCTTTGCAGCCAAGAGAGAAATTCTGATCTATGGTTTTAGTCTCAAATAGTAGGGCTTGACTGAAGTAAGCGACTCCTCTTTCTAACTAATCCATTTGAGGAAGAGGTGAAGTCACAAGTGGAGAGGAATCGTTGGACTAAACATTAAGGAATGCAAAGGTCCTGGAAGTTGGGAGTGAAGGACATAACTGGGACATGTGACGTGTCCCGCCTCTGAGTAATGGCAAGTAAGGCCATGTTACCCTTGTGGGCAGTCACCACAGCCCTGTTTGCTTTTGTTCCCTAGCTTTCTGGGAGAGCTCACCTCCAGGTAAGCCTCACTACCTTCCTTCTCTGCCTGATTCCCAGGATGTCAAAGGAACACATGTGGGTTTCACAACAGGAGTACTGAAATCTGGTTTCCTGGCAGTTCTGCTCAGAGCTGTAAGGAAATGATGCCCACTGCCTTGTGGTGAATAGCTGTGAGACCAAGGACGTTGAGACCACCACGGGGCCTACACCTGGGCAAGGACACGCACACACACGCCTGCTCAAGAAACGGGCACACTCCATGCAGCTGCCCGTGTGTGTGTGTGTGTGTGTGTGTGTGTGTGTTTGGTAAAATATGCATAACATGAAGTTCCCATTTAACCATTTGACCGTGTACAATTCAGTGGCACCATGTATTTTACAGTACTGTGGCACCGTCATCACGCTAGCTCCTGTCGTTTCTACCACCACAAAAGAAAACTACCTCGTAGACACTCTCTCCCCTTGTCCCCTCTCCTAGCCCCTGGCAACCATCAGTCTGCTGTCTACCTCTATAGGTTTGCCTATTCTGGACATCGCATGTAACTGGAATCAGACAGTATTTGTCCTTTAGGGTCTGGCTTCTTTCCCTTAGCATGTTGTCAAGGCCCATCCATGCTGCAGTGTGTGTCAGTACTTCATTCGTTTTTATGGCTGAGTAATAGTACACTGTGTGGCCAGACCACATTTTGTTTATCCATTCTTCTGCTGATGGACTTTGGGTTATTTCCACCTTTTGGCTGTTGTGCATAGAGACAACTACCTTTTACATCACGTACAAAGAGGCGGCAGGTGTGACGTGGGGGGCAGGCACTGACTTTCCCTGCTTCTTCACCCTGACCCTTATCATCTCCTTCCCTTGCATGGAACTCAGGGTACACCTCTACTCCTAAACCCCGTCTACACTGGGGTCTGATGAGAGCAGCCTTATAAACAGGTGTGTTTTGACCAAAGCAGTAACCCAGGGCAGGAGGCGGTGGGTCCTGAGTGAAGCAGGGAGTAACCCTTATTTACACACACACACACACACACACACACACACACACACACACACACACACACCCCTTTCCATTCTTCCTCTGTCCAGATTTTCCTTCCATTTTCCTTCCTGACTCCTTTCCTTCCGTCTTTTTGTATAAATTCCAAGTTGCCTCCTAACACCTTAGCTTCTAGAATTTGGCGGACTCGGTTCATCTCTGTTCTGCTTGGTCCCCGACGCACCAGCCTTACCTGGATTTAACAGAAAAAATTGTGGCACAAAGGATATCTTTAAAAACTATCTTCTTTCTACCTGTCCCCTACCACCATATCATGTTACGGAAACTAATGCCCAGGAGGAAAGGACCCTAAAAATCCTGGCCACCTCGGCCATGCGTAAGTGAGGTTTCTGTACCCATTCCAGGGAATACATTTAAAATTCCCACCTGACCACGTCCTGCTTTCTGGTTTGTTTGGGATTGCACTGAACCCTGTGCCATGCATTCGCCAATCTGCATTCTCCTTTCTTCCCAGTGAAGTGGCCACTGAGGTACCATTCCGCCTCATGCACCCCCATCCGAAGGATCCAGGTCAGTGCTTTCTCTCGTCACTCACTCCGTGCAGATTTATGACGCTTTCAGTGCTGTCTCTCGACCACACCTGTGAACATGGGTGTGGCCATGTCATCCTCAAGGCGCCTGGGCGGCTGGGAAGGGGTGCTCATCTGCTCTCTCCTGGGCCGGTTGGTACCTGTCTGCCTTCAGTCAGTGCGAGGAGGACAGAGCAGCTGCCCGTGGACGCAGGCCACCTCGTTAGGCTCCATCAGGAAGGATGTAAGGCAGAGGTTCTACTGTGAACAGACCTGAACTGAGACTTAAAGAAATCTGAGGTGCAAAATAAATTAGACAGCCTGAAGTTTTTGTATTGCCTTTGGAAACCTTAACAGGCATTTAGAAGATGAGGAGGATTTTTGACAGGGTCCTCTGTGATGGGAATGCAGAAAATACTAGAAAAGAAGGTCAGGCTGGGTTCCTGACACCTTAGCTCCTTTGAATTGCAAATCCTTTTGTATGGATGTTTAAAGTAAATGGAGCAATGGTTGTGCAACTCCTTGAATGGTCTAGAAATCATTGGGCTGTATGAGTAAATAGGTGAATTGTATAGCATGCGAATTAAATCTCAGCATAGCTCTTTTAAAAAAGAGAAGTAAAGCAGCAAAAGTAAGATAGGTGGAATCTCAGAAATTCTGAGGAAAAATTCTCCACGCTGTGGACAACTAAGTGGCTTAGGACAAAAAAATGGACCTGAGTGAGAACTCTCCATACTTACAGTAATTAAAAATATTTTAAGTAAGTATGGTGTAAAGAAGCAGGGATTCTTTTTGTTTTATACTTTATATGTAGCTTTTCTACACTGATAATGAAATGGCATTTAAACAGTAGAGTAAACCCCCGGATTCATTTTGGGTTTGTCTCAAAAATATTTTGTGTCCAAGTGTCTTTTCCAAATGGTTAGAATTCAAATGCTCAGTGTAGTTTGCCAGAACCTTCCCTCGGGGGAAAAATACAGTCTAGCCATATATTTTTTTTTATTCATTTATGCTTTGTCATTAAAATACTATTTTGTAACTGTGTGAGATTGAGATGCATTCTGGTCTCTTTCAAGGACTTTCAAAGGCTATTTTAAAACTGTGACCTGAGGAGATGTCACAGTTTATGTTAGCTTGTTTTCTGGAGCTATGAACAGACTTTATGACTGAACTTGAGGGAAGTGGCGTTACTCCCTTTCTGGGTGTGACATTTTCATGTTCGAGTCATTCTGGCCCTTACAGTGAACATATCACATGTCCAGACTCAGCAATGATCTTTAACACTGTGAGATTTCAGGGAGAAAGGACAAGTCACCCCATGGCCTTGAAATTCTGATTTCCAGGGATTTATGTCACCAAGTTGTATTCACGGATGCGTGCTCACGTCTTACCTGCCTGCTCTGGAGGGTAGACTCGAAGCAGAGAAAGCAGAAGTTGTGGTTGAGGAGCCCTGCCAGGGCCAAGTAATCTGTGCATCGTAATTGGTACAGAAATGCTACCACATTTTGGTGCCCCTGTCCAGAGCGTCCAGAGGGAGTGCTGGCTGTTGATTTGATTCTCTTCGAGGCTGATGGTCCCAGTTAGTATAATTTTATGCTTAGCACCAAGCCGTCCAGGACGCTCTTGCCCAGGGGATGTTTTGATGAGTCAGCCTCTCTGTGGGTCCCGTGTGGTTAGTAGCCCACACAGGCACTTCCCTCCCAGGGCTGGCTTCCAGGTGGGCACGAGAGACGAGAGCAGTGGCCTGCCATCACCACGGTGCTCCCAGAAAAACCATCTGGAGTTATTTAGCATCAGTTAGCTCTGTCTGGCTCACCAGCGAGGTTTACACCAATACTTTACTAGGGGGGCAGAAAGCAAAAAAGAGCAAAAAAAACCCACTCAAATTAATAGCAGTTAACCCGGGGCTGCAAAACATACATGAAAAATAACCCAACAAAGTAAAGATTGATGTGTTAACAGAAATGGAGCCCTGAGGGACTAGGGGTCCCTCTCAAGCTCTATGCACAACCCGGTGACTAGGGGTGCTGGATAAGCATGCATCCCAGGATTCATTCCTCGGGACCCGGATGTGAAAGGTCTGAGGTGGGTCTGGAGCCTGGGTCCTAACAGCACCTTGGGTCTCTGATCTAGATTGGGCCCAAGGGACATGGAGGGAGAGGTGCTTTGAAAGACAAGTGCGACATCAGAGGGGGTGAGGCTAACCAGGGAAAGGGTCCTGGAGGTGAGGGTGTGGCACTTTATGAAGGAAGTGATGGTTAGAAGTGCAGGGAGAAAGGCTCTCCAAGTGGGAAAGGCAAAGAAGCGGGATTCCGTGCAATTGTCATGAAACGCATGCATCTAGGCCTTCTATCCTTGCAACTAAATCACTGAATAAAGAAGAAGTTTCCAGGTACGGCTATTATACAGAATGTATGCTAATCTCTCTCTCTCCTTCATTCCATGCTACAGCTATGGCAAAGGAAAGGTGAGCCACTGCCCTACGATACCCGGTGTTCGTGACTTCCTCCTTTGGCACAAACCCCTTTTTGGGTCTTGTTTTACAAAACCCATGGTCTTGACACCGGCTCTGGCCCTGGTTTTTCTTTTGCTGCCTAGTACTAAGTCACACGCATGCGCACATGCACACACGTGCACACATATGCACACACACGTGTGTGTGCATACACACGGATACACTGGGTATGTACATCTGCTCTGTGGGTTTTCTCTGTTTTGTTAAAGAGATTTTCCGTGAACCTCTACAAGGAGAGTGTCGTGGTTCAGTGTTCCATTCTTGATTGGTTCCTTTGTTGCAAAAGGAAGATCAAGAATCTTGTTTCGCTACAGATGTCATTGCAAACTTCAAAGGGCGTGCCATGATCAAAATGGTGTCTGTTTCATTTTAGTTTTCAGGATGAAAATTTGGTTTTTGAGGACTTTGCTCGCCAAAATCTGAAAGATTCAGGAGACCCTGAGGAGGGGAAGAAAGAGCAGAAGGCCGCTGTGGATGAGTGAAGAGGTCGGCTGAGGACTCCAGGAAGTGGGGTCACAGTTAGTTGCAATGAGCAGCCCTCCACAGTTAGCCCATACTTATGCTAAATACCACAGTGTGAGTCTCTTCACAGAAATAAAGTTTGTCTGTTCTGCCTGGTCGTGAGTCAGGCTGACTTGCTGGGGAGGTTGAGTGACATCACCGACATGGAAGCTTTAGGTAACCTTTGGGGTTCCTGAGTCTCAGGGAGGGGGAGAGAAGCATCTAGAAAGGAGGCCAGCCTCATGGAGCAGCACTGGCCCTTCGAGGTGAGAAGGCGTCTGAAAACTACGTGCTCACCCTTGGGGCTTTGTCCTCACTGGGCTTCCTCCAGGGGCCCCATGTAAGGGCTGCCTGGAAACATATGGCGGGGTGTAGCGTTTCTGATGGCCTGACCAATCTTGGCTCCAGAGCCCCAAAAGAGCCTCCTGAAATTAACCAGGCAGAGGACAACTGTGGGCTACTCACACCTTATCACTGATTCAACTTTGGGGGCCAGTCCCAGTTTGAACTTTGGATTGGTGGTTAAGTTTCCGTTGAATGGAGGCAACAAAATCAGATTTGGCTGGTTTAAGGGGGAGGAAAAGAATGCATTGGAAGGAACTTGGAGTGGCTCAGAGAACTCAATTGAAGGAAGAACCTGAGCTCGGAGCCTGAGGTGTGCAGAAATCGGAAAGGCTCCAGGGCTCCCTGCCCTGGAGCTCAAGGTCCCGCCCTCTGGGGCGCCATTTGCCCGAATGCTCCCAGTCTCTGTGTCTCTGGTTCCAGTGTGCCGTTGCTGGGTGGGAGAATCTGACGGGCCCGCTTTGTCAGGTGGAGCAGTGCCCAGCAGTAGCAGAGCCCAGCCCGAGGAATGGGTGGTTTTAGAAGAGGGGGTTCCTTTGTGCCGGATGGGCGTCGTGGTCAGTGTCTTAATGGAGGTTGGGCTTAGAAGGGTGGGAGAGAGAGTGCTCTGTGTCAGGGAGGAAGGGAGCTGTGGAGGGGAGGAAGGAGAACCCAGCTGAGGCCAGGGCCCTGTCCTTCACGGAGTCCCCTTCCTGGCCCGTGGTACCCCCCAGCCCGGGGGCCTGCTACCGATGCAGACAGACTGAACGGCTCTCATGGTGGTCACAGAGGGGCTTGGGGATGTGTAGTCTCTGGTCCATGCTTCAAGGAGCAGGATAA
This sequence comes from Rhinolophus hipposideros, assembly GCF_964194185.1. Classification (NCBI taxonomy): domain Eukaryota; kingdom Metazoa; phylum Chordata; class Mammalia; order Chiroptera; family Rhinolophidae; genus Rhinolophus; species Rhinolophus hipposideros. The sequence goes on from NC_138052.1 coordinate 95,742,382, forward strand.
AAGGGGTTTGGAGACTTCTGCACAGTTCAGCCTACTCACAGGAGGTTGGAGGGTGAATGGGGGGGTTGTGTATGGGGTGCACACTTGGGGTCAGGCCTCCAGCCAGGAACAGTGGCAGAAAGCTGTATAGCTGCGTGGGTTCCACGCACATCAAGGCTCCCACAACTGGGGTTGTTCCACAGGAGGCCAGGCTGGTTTGTGTCCTGGGGACTGGGATTTAGACCAGAGGTTCCCTGTGGGGACCATGGATGGGAGCCCACAGACACAGAGCAAGGTCTGGATGCGTGTGTGGAGTTTGAGACATTCTGATATTGATGGGATGAAGATTCATTTCTAGAGGGGTGATGATGATGATGATGATGATGATACAGGCAGAAGACTGTGCCTATGGCCCATGGGTTTGCAGGGTCAGACAGTTCCTTCATTTTTTTCTCCAGTGCTGAGGGAACAGCACGTGACCAGTCCAGCGCATGCCCCTCTCTCAGGATACTCAGGAAAGGGACGCACAGGGCGAGCTGCTGCTCTGGAGCTCTGAACCCTTCCCTTGCCCCCCACCACACCAAGCCCAGAGGCCAGCTGTGATTGGCTCCTGCTGGAGATCCTAGGCGAGCCAGGGACCTGGGAGTCTGCTGGGCAGTGCCCAGCAAGAGGATCAGCCTGTTGGTTCCTGCATTGCCTGACCCCAGGACATCCTAAGTCAGGGTGGACGTTAATAGGCCTGACCTTTGGAACTGTGTGGGTGAGAGAGCCGGAGAGAAGAGCTGGACGGCCATTCCCCGGGAGACCAGAGGTCAGAACAGCCCTTGCCCTCCAGGTTATTTTGGTATCAAAACCCCAGACTCTCAGATTTCCAGGTGCTGACGAGTTTATGGCTTACAGCTGGCCACCCTGGGAGGGTGTGGGGGTGGGAGCAGGAAGTGAGCAGCCAGCCAGCCCGCCCGAACAGGATGTGGAACTTTGCCTCGGCTGGGCCTGCACACGTGGCCATGTGCCTGCTGGCATGCTCCCTGGTGTCAGGAGGCAGGATGTCCCTGAACAGGTCGCATGTACGGCCCAGGGTTTTCCAGGTGGATGCGTGGAACAAATGGTACAAAGGAGGTGAGGGTGCTGTGTGGGAAAAGTGGTGGCAGCTGGGAACCTGGGACAAAGTTCTGCAACCAGCAAACACAGGGCTGGCGAAGGAGGGATCCCTGCTATTTCTTGAGCCCCTGCCTTGTGCTGGGCACTTTCCATATTATATGTCATCATTCCAACCAGGCTGATGAGTCAGCCCTGTCATTCCACTTGTTAGATGAGGAAATCGCAGTTCAGAGAGGTTGTGTACCTTACCTGAGTCCACACAGCTAGTCAACACTTGAATTCTGGCGTCTCTGAGTCCATATAACAAGACCTGTGCTCACCTTCTGATGCGGAACACGTGTAAGAGAGTTTGGCGGGGCAGAACGGGGAGATTAGCACGTATGATTCTACAATGGCTACCCTAAAGTTCTTTTTTATTTTAAATTGAACATTTTATTGAGATCATTATAGACTCACATGTGGTTGTAAGAAGCAATACAGAGAGATCCTGTAACATCCTGCAAAACTAGTATGCTACCCCAACCAGGATTTGACAGTACAATCTGCCCATCTTACTCAGATTTCCCCAGTTTGATGTGTATTCATGTGTGTATTTAGTGCTCTACAATTTTATCACATGTGCAAACAATGAACTTCTTTTGAGAATGTCTGTTTTCCTGCTCCTTCACCATTTTTCATTCCTCTCCCCAGTCTGATGTCACAGCCCTAACGGTTTGGTTTCCTGATCCTTGGGGGTGGGGTAGATGGGGAGTTGGGCCCATTTAGAAATATATGGGGCTTGTTGGGGTTGTCACAATGCCTGGGAGCCAGGGAAACAATGTCACACGTGGTGAAGAAATGTCCCGCTCCAAATGTCAATCATAAGTTCAGGGTAGAATAGGATGATCCGGCGCCCTGCCCCCCCCTTCAAGTGCATCGATTTCCTATTCTAACGGGAAGCGGGAAGCGGTTCTTTTTGACAGAAGGTGAGCTTCCCTGGTGACAAGTTGAGAAGGATTAGGTAGGATGTGAAATGTGTCATTACTGCCACCTTGATGTGCCCTTAAGGTGGGGTAAACTCGGAGCAGCATGTTGTTAGAGGTGATTCACAGCGTGACTCACGCCCCAGAGAGGCCCTGGAGAGAATGTGCCCTCGCAGGCCCGCCACTTCAAGGGAGATCTCCAAGGGAACCGCACTCTGCAGTCACCAGAGAACATAAAGGCTTCTTTGCTCATCAGAGAAATATCTCAGCGTTATGCTTCTCTGATTTCGGAACATAATATAATTCTTACCAAGCCTAATACTATTTTTAAAAAGACACTTTTAATTTTCAAATAGTTTTAGATTTTCAGAAAAGTTGCCAAGATAGTCCAGTTCTCCCACACCCACGTTCCCCATTATTAACATCTTACGTTAGGGGTACATTTGCCACATTTAATAAATCAGTATGGACATATTAAACAAGACCATTCTTCAGAGATTTCCTTACTTTTGATCTAATGTTCTTTTTCTGTTCCAGGATCCCACATGACATTTAGTTGTCATGGCTCCTTGGGCTCCTTTTGGCTGTGACAATTTCTAGTGCTTTTCTTCATAATTGCAAATATACACTGTGGTGGCTGCCTCGATGTCCTGAATCATTTTGACTTTGGGGAAGAGCCAGAAGTCGCACGATCTGGTGAATAAGGGGGAGGAGGACACACCGTAATGTTTTTATTTGACAGAAGTCGCTGTACCAGAAGCAATGTGTGACACAAAGCCTTTCCATTGTGATCACAAAATACGGTGAATGCTGCTGCCGAGTGCCATCCAACGGAAAGGCAGGGATCTTCAATATGGGAAGCAGCATGTCGAATCTTAGTAACAGTGTGTGACAAGTTTCAACCTGTTCGGTGCAGTCAGTCAGGTATAGGCAACAGCACACACGGGCACCTCCAACTCAGTTTGTTCAAAACCAAGTTCATCTCCTTCATCTCCTCTAGGCACGCGTGTACTCAGTGGGGACATCGCCCCCCTGGGAGCCCCATATCTGGGAGGCATCCTGACTTGTCCTGCTCCCTGATTTATTGGGTAGGAGCAGCTGTCCCTTTTCTTCCTTCCTTGGTTGTGTCTTCTCCACTCTCCATCTTCTGTCTGTCATCTCCTCTCTCCACCTCCATGACTACCACCTAGGTTCTGGCCCATAGCAACATTGCCTGGCTTGGTAAATCACTTTTTTATGTCCTGTTTCGAGTCTTTTCTCCTCTGGATCATTCTCCGCCCAGATGCATTAGCTCTTCTGCTTTTCAAACGCCCTTCTGTGGTTCTGTCCTTGAGATGACGTCCTTGCTTCTGAGGACAGCACAGAGGCGGCTCTGGGTCCTTCCACAGCTGCTCACCCTCCCAGACTCCCCACCACCTCGCTCACCCGCAAATCCAAAGTCCATTGTCATCCTCTCAACTTGCCCAGTGGTCTCCTGCCTTTTTGTGTTTTCCTGGAAAATCTCCTCAGGTCCCCTTCCCCTCGCTTTTCTATTCAAATCTCCTAACCCCGTGGGGGTGACTCTTCTGGAGAGCCTCCCCTGACCCCCTGACAGTTAACTCTTTCCTGTACAGCCCTCTCCCACAGGTGTTAGCATTCATGTATCGCACTGTATTGTAATTAATTATACAAATTCCCCCACCCCCCGATTTCTGTGGGGATCAGGACATCCTTTCTTTGTGCCCATGTTAGTCTCCTTCAGCTGCTATAAGGAAGTACCATAGACAACAGAAATTTACTTTCTTACAATTCTGGAGGCCAGAAGTCTGAAATCAACGTGTCAGCAGTCAGTTTCTTCTAGGACCTCTCGGTGTGTGGTGGCTGCCTTCTCCCTGTGTTTTCATACAGTCTTCCCATTGTGCCTGTATTCAAATTTCTTGGTTTTATAAGGACACCAGCCATACTGGATGAAGGCCCATCCAAATGGCCTCTTTAATCCTAAACCAGAGGGTTAGGACTTCAACATATGAATGCTGGGGAGGTGGGGAGTGGGGAGGGACACAATTCAGCCCGTAACAGGGCCCTTCCCTCCTCCTTCTGACAAGCTCTTTGGGCCTCAGCTTCCTGGGGGAACTAACCCTGCAACGTCAAGGATCTGGGAATTGCACGGTCCACGATCAAGTCCTGCCTCTGTCACTCCTTGGGAGAGATATCTGAGCCTTGAGTCTTTATCTCCAGAATGAGACCATGGAGGTGGCCTGGTGGGGCTTCTGTGAGGATTAGACTGGCTGGTGGCGTCCAGCACGTGCCTGAGGGTCAGTACATGGGAGCTGTCACTGTTCTGTGCCTTGCAGAACTTCCCGTGACATGGAAATGTTCTATATTTGTGTTGTCCAGTGTGGTAGCTGCTAAGCCACACACAGCTATTGAACACTTGAAATGTGGCTAGTGCGACTGAGGAACGGAACATTTAATTTTAATTAATTGAAATTGAAGTTGCCACATATGGCCAGTGGCTATAGTACTCGGCAGCTCAGCCCCGTGCACCGAGGGCCCTCAGCTTGTCCCAGAGCGTTCCGCATTAGGCCCTGACATGCTGTCATGGCTGTGAGTCCATTCTCTGGCTCTGTCCCTGTGCTAGGTTCTACTCAGTGGCTCCTGAGGGTTTGCACTTGTTTGGCCTCTGGAAAGCATTGCCAAGTGCAGTGGAGGCCAGACCCTGCAGATCAATAGGCCAGGGGCCACTCAGTCTCTAGAAGCAGTCCTTTGAAAGGGTAAGGGGACACTTATGCAGCACCCTAAGGATTCGCCCCTTTCGGAGGATGGCACCAAGCCCTCTCCAACCGGATGTCCTCAAGGGCAGCAGAAACTCAACTGATCTCACCTCCAACTGCACTCCACTCCGGCTGCCCGCAGGGAAGGGCTCCACCCACTCACCACGGCTCCTCATCCCAGGCGCTGCTGCTTCCCCAGGCTTCTCCAGCTCTGCAGCCCCTCCCAATAATCCAGGGTAGCTACCTGCCCTGATTACCTCAAAGCCTGGATCACAGGCTCCAGTTTTGTGACTCCCATCCCACCGTAGGCTTCCTTTGGCCTTTAGGGCTCAGCAAAAAAGACCAACCCTGTTATCAGGTTCACAAGCCTTGTCCGACCTGCCCTTCCCCAGGCTTATCTCCTCGTGTTATTTTCCTCCCTTCAGGCGACAGTTTCCTTTTTTTTTTGGAGCTTGTACTTGCTTGTTTCCAGTGCTCTGCACAATCTGGTCTCTCCGTACGGCACGGTTCCCCATTAGGGACAAGTCCTGCTGGCATTTCCTTTTCTCCTCAAACATCTTTTCTCCAGGAAGCCTTACCAGATGGAATTGTGCATGCCCGTTCTGGCACCCAGCGGACCGTCCACGTCGTTTCTTCTTTCCCCTGCATTTGTGCATGCGTTCATCCACTCCCCAATGGTTTATCGTGCAACTACTAAATGCCCAACGCTGCTTCCGATGCTGACGACACAATGTAGGGCAAGAGAGACACGGTCCCGGGCCAACTGAAGGTCACTTACATTCTTGAAGGGTAAGGGTAAAGATTTTAAAAAGTGAACGTAGAAACCAAAAGAACACAAATTGTGTCCTAGCGAGATAGACAGATGGTTAGGACCCGGGCCTGTGGACAAGACGCGTGGGGGCGGCGGGTCCCGCGAGCGGTCGGCAGGGGGCGCGGAGGGGGCGGAGCAGGCCGCCCTGGCCCGGCCCCGCCCCTCGCCCGCACAGGCCCCGCCCCCCAGCCCGGCCTCGGGCCCCGCCCCTGGCCGCTGGGAGCGCGCTGGCCCGGCAGCATGGCGGCGGCGGCGGGTGCCCCTCCGCCGGGTCCACCGCAGCCGCCACCGCCGCCGCCGCCCGAGGAGTCGTCAGACAGCGAGCCCGAAGCGGAGCCCGGCTCCCCGCAGAAGCTCATCCGCAAGGTGTCCACGTCGGGCCAGATCCGCCAGAAGGTGAGCCCGAGGCAGCGGCCCGGGCGCGCGCCCCTCACGCCGCGGCGGCCCCGTGAGGCCCGCGGCGCGGCCGGAGCAGCCGCCCAGGCCCGGCCCGGCCCGGCCCCGGGTCCAGCGGCCCGGGCGGAGCGCGCCCCGCGGGGTAACGGGCCGCGCATCCGACCCGCGCCCGGGCTGAGCACGCCCTCCCGGCGGGCGGTGGCGGCGGGGACCCCGGGCCCGGGGTGCAGGTGGGCGCCGTCGGGGCCCCGGGCAGGAGGCGCCGTGCGCCGGGGCCCGGGCCCGGGTTCCGCCTGCTGGGCTGTGAGGGCGCCCCGCGCTGCGGGGACCCGCCGTAAACTGAGGCCTCGGGCCGGCGAGCGCGCAGACGTGGGGCGGGCGCTCCCCGAGCCCGGGCGCGGCGCGTTGCTGAGGACGGGTCGGGCCCTTTCCCGCGGGAGCCGGGGGCTCTGCGCGCTCCCCGGCGGTCCCCCGACGAACCCAGTTGGAGCCAAGTGTGGAGACTTCCCCTCCTCACTCGCGTGTGTTTTCGTGCCCCACAGGGAGGGGACGCGCGGTTTGTGACCGTCTCGCCCTCGCCCTCGCTCTCGGGAAAGCGGGCAGAGGGGGCTTTCCCTGGCTGCGCTCCCGCTTGGCACCGAACGCCCCGTGCAGAACTCCAGGCGCCAAGTGTTCGCTGCAGAAAGACGCATTTCCTTTCTGCAGGAGGAAAGTTGCACCCTTTGTTTTCCCATTACGGTTCCTGTTGAAAACTGCCGATGGTTTTTGCTACAGGTGACCCTTCTCTGGTGGAAGAGGGCTTCCTCGAGCAGGTGGCTGGACAGGTGGCAGAGGGCAGGCTGGCTTTGTTGTGGGCAGCCCCGGCAGAGCCAGCTGGCACAGACTTTCCCAGTCTGCTGCAGTGCGCTTTTGTCTTCGGGGCCAGTTAGGTTCGGCTGTTCCTTTTGCCCTGGGAGCCGTTTCTTGCCGTTACCTTCTGGTAGCCTTTGGTCCTAACCTGTTACAAACAGGTTTATTGTGAAGTGCTCCGGTTATTCAGCAAATAGGTATATTGAACACCTGTTTTGTTCCAGGTATAGTAACTAATGATTATAACGATGACAGTTCTTTAGTGCTCACTATGTGCCAGGCACTTTTCTGGGGTTAACTTGACAGCACTTTACATGCGTTCACTCATTTAGTATTTGGTGATAAGCCCCTACATGTACAGTTGGGTGTTATCTACTCCCATCATCCCTATCTTATGGAATACTAGGAAACCGAGCTAGAGAAGTTCAGTGACTTGCCCAGGGTATCACAGCTAGTAAATATGGGTCTGGATCTGAGCCATGGTCAGGATCCCAAGATGGAGGGCAATTTCTCCATGTAGGGGTTCCCAGTCTGTAGGAGATGGATACATGTGCAGGGGACTGTACGGCATAGTAAGTGCTGGAGAAGCTCAGACGTCGGAGAATCCTGTTACCCTGGGAGGCACAGATAAGAGGTCTCCCTTAAGGCGGGATCTTGCGGGGAAGATTTTGCCAGGCTAAGTGGGAAGGAAGGGCTTTCCACAGAGTTGAATATTGTGTCTAAAGGTTTAGGCCTGCCTGGGAATGGTCAGGAGGTGTCAGGTTGAGAGGAGTTAGGAAGAGGCTGAAAAGGTAGATGGGCTGGACTTTGAACCGCTAGTTTAGGAGTTGGGTTTTGGCCTTGGCAAGAGAGAGCCGCTGAGGGTTGTTTAAAGCAGGGGAGTGACAGGGTCAGATGTGCTTTTAGGAAGATCTCCAAGTAACCCTAAGTGGTGCTCATTGGAGTTGTTCTGTCCTGTTGATCGGTTCTCCAGCATGGTGCGTGCCTAGTCTGGGGTAGACCGTGTGATTTATAAGTATGATTAAGATTTGATGTCTCAGATGTCAGTGTTTGTCCAGAATTCTGTTCGTAGGACGCAGGTCCCCTCCCCCCCAAAACAAAACAAAACAATAGCTGCTATGCCAGCTGTTGTAGTTGAGGAGGAGTGATGGGTAGAGTGTTAAAAATACACTGTGAGGACTTGGGTTTCTGAATACAGTCACATCTGCTGTACAAATAGCTTAAGGCTGATTTTTCTTTTGGGTTGTTAGAGGTCGTTAGAATGTAGGAAATGTGAGGTTTACATGTAGGAATGTGAGGTTTACATGTAGGAAATGTGCAGATAAGCCATTCAGAAAACCCTGGTATATGTGGTGCATGCGAGAAATATCCAGAGTGGTATGGGGTATCATTCTGGGTCCAAAAAGGAAAACCACACCCACTGTAAGTATTTAAAAGCGGGAATTTGATTAGGGGCATGCTTGCATAGGTGATGAAGAACTGAGAATGCAAACAGTGGGCAGTGAGGCAACCCTGAGATGAGGCAACAAACAGGAAACCACTGCCACCCCGAAGCTGGAGGACTGAGGGAGGAGGTGGCATATCAGACTCCGGGAGCTCCTGCTGCCTCCCAGAGCCTGGAAGCACCCTGGGTCGCCTGGCAGGAGCTGGAGCACAGCTGCTGCTGGAACTCACCCCATCCCCCCCCTTGCTTGGGAAACCCACCCTGCGTGGATCAGCCCCTCCACCGTTTGGGACAGAGCAGAAGAGCGAGGAATGAATGGAACCGAGGACAAGCTGGCTCAGGACCAGAGTTCTATGTATGTTCCGTTTTGAAATATTAGTCTAGTGCAAGCTCCAGCTGTCTTAATGGCAAAAGAAAAGGAAGTATCTGATGACAGTGCTTCTCAAGTTTGCATGTGCAGACACAGGCTGTGGGGATCTAGTTAAAATGCACATTCTGGTTAAGTAGGTCTGGGGCAGGGCCTGAGAGTCTGCCTTTCTGATCAGCTCCCAGCTGCTGCTGCTGCTGCTCGGTGGACCAGACTTTGAGAAACAAGACCGTGTGACGTGTGTAAAAAGAAGCCTTACCAGACTCCAAGTAAATCTCTCGTTTATGAGGTGCTTTTAAAACTTTTCCCAAGCCTTTAGTATACTGAGAATTTGATGTGTGCAGATGTGGGATGGTTGGTTGTTTAGCATTTCATGCATGTCTGATATTTTTATGTAAAATGTTCAAGTGGTAAAAGACAAAAAGAACAACAGCTTTATTAAGATAAAATTCACATACCACACAGTTCGCTCCTTTAAAGTGTACAGTTCAGTGGTCTGTAGTATAGTCACAGACGTGCAGCCATCGCCACAATCAGTTTTAGAACATTTTCATTACCCCCAAGAAGAAACCCATCCCCATTAGCATTCGCTCCCCATTTCCTGCCAACTCACTCAACCTTAGGTAACTGCTTGTCTGCTTTCTGTCTCCGTCTATCCATAGAATCACGCAGCATGTGCCTTTTGTGTCTGCTTTTTTCGTTTAACATGATATGTTAGAAGTTCATTCATGTTGTAGCATGTACCGGTACTTTTTTCTTCTGATTGCTGAATAATATTCCACAGTACGGATGTACCACATTTTACTTACATTCATCCATTCATGGGCACTCGGGTTGGCTCCACTTCGGGCTGTTCAGGATATCGCCGCTATGAACACGCATGTCCATGTTTCGTTTCTCTGGGGTATATACCTAGGAGTGGAATTGCTGGGTCGCATGTAACTGTGCTTAACCTTTGAGAACCTGCCAGACTGTTTTCCAAAGTGGCTGCACCATTTTACATCCTTCCCAGCAGTGGAGGAGGGTTCCAATTTCTCCACGTCCTCAGTTTGGCTGTCTTTTTGATGACCGCCTTCTTAGTGGATGTGAAATGGTATAAAATATGTTTAAAGCTAGTGTGTAGTCATATTAAATAGCCTAAATTTTGGTCTCAAATGAAGTTGATTCACATCCTGTTCCCCTGTTTAAAAGACATGTGATCACAGACGAGTTTTTAAACTTCTCTTAAGACTTGGTTTCCTCATCTGTAAACAGGCAAATCATTAGTTCTTGGGTTGGCAGTAGTGACAGTAAATGTTAGGTGTGTGTTCCTGAGCCTCAGTTTCTATGTCTGCAAAATAGAAATGATAATAATAGTTCTCAGATCCATAAAATAGAAATGACGATAACTCACAGAATTAAATGGGATAATTTATGTACAACACTTAGCGTATTGCCTGGCATATTGTAAGCATTAAATAAAGGGTTGCTTTTATGATTATTTGTCTTTCTGATTGTTCATTTTTTGTGTTTCAAACAGTAGTCATCTCCCTGACCCCCTCCTCCCCCAGCTCAAGTTGATCTGGGTGAGTCTCCATGTCTGTCATGCAGAAGCGCAAAGAAAAATGAATCTGGCAGACAATTAGGAGTGAACACCGTTTTTTAAAAAGTTGTTAATTTATTGAATACTAGTGGGAATACCTTGGGATAGGCATTATTTTCCTTGTTTCACAGATCCCGTTTAACTCAGCAAATGTTGGAGACCTGAAAATTAAGTGTGCTGGGCACTTGGGCATCTTACTGAACAACAAAAGCCCCCCTCGAGCTAATGGTCCGAAGACAAGACAGACATTACTAAAATAATCACACATTTAATGTATAGTGGTGACAGTGATGAGTGCTAAACAGGAGAGGGCCGGAGTACTTTGGGAGGATATAATAAGTGAATGTGACCTGATACTCAGGGAGTTATTGGAAGGGCTTCTTGATGAAGGGACTATTTGGCTCAATCTGAAAGATGGGTAAGAAAAAGTGACTTCCGGTAATGGGGGGCCGAGTAACTGACTAGCCATCCTGCCATGCACCATCTGCTAATCTGAGAGAGCTAGTAAGATGACGCTTCGTGCGGGGCTAGAATGGGGGAGGACGATGGGCTGTGGAAGTGAGCATGGCACCTGGGGCTGCTTTTTACCTTGGGGTCAGTAGTAGGGTGTATAGTGGGAACAGTGTCCCCCCCTACTTCCCGACCCCAAGTCACCTGGAACCTCAGAATGTGACCTTATTGGGAAGTAGAGTCTTTGCGGATACCATTAGTTAGGGATCTTGAGATGAAATCATCCTGGATTTAGAGTGGACTCTAAATCTAATGTCTGGTGTCTTTATAAGAGAAAGGGGAGGAAGCGTTGGATACAGAGAGACACAGAGAAAAGGCCATGTGAAAAGAGGCAGAGGTTAGTTATGCCGCCACAAGCCAAGGACCGGTGGGGTCCCTAGAGGAGGTGATGGCATCTTCCCTTGGCTCCTTCAGAGGGAGCGTAGCTTTGCGATACCTTGATGTCAGCCTTCCAGCCTCCTGAACTGTGAGACAACCATTTCTGTTGTTTAGGCCTCCCGACTCTCCGGTGCTTGCTTATAGGGCAGCCACAGGAAATGAATACGGGGCCATATATTGACTCTGAAGGGAAGCTGAGAGGCTGAGCTCCCAGGCTGTCCAAAGTGCCCTGATGGGGGTAAGGCTGGGGGTGGAGCCAGGGCATCAGGCTCTGCCAGAGGGCAGCAGTCTTGGGTGAATCCCTTAATTTGGGTTGGGATCCCAAAAAGCCACTTCCAGGGAATGCGGAGGAACCAGAAGCAGGACTTCCAAAGGGTCGCAGCCCTGCTTCAAATCATATCTGGTCTCTGAAATTAGATTGAACTATCCTGGAGTGCTACTGTCTCCAGGTTTCTGACAGAAGCAACTTGAATGCTCTGTAGAGGGAGTTAACCTCATCTAGTCCTCCCGTTGTTTTCACAAGCCCTGTTGGAAATGCAGTGTTCTGGGCATGGTGAAAAATAGACGGGAGGGAGGCACGGCCACATGAGTTAATACCAATAGAAACAAGAGACTATGAAGGCTCCGGATAGCAGATAGAGACTGTAACACAACTGTGCTTACTATGTTTAAGGAGATGAAAGACCAGACTGAGAAGTTTGGCCGAGAACTAGAAACTCAAAAGGAACCAAATGAAAATTTTACAACTGAAAAATGGAATAATCAAAGCTAAGTGCTCAAAGGAAGGGCAGATTAGACACAGCTGAGAAATAATTTAGTGGCCCAGAAGATAGCGCAAAAGAATATCCAAAAGGAAGCCTGGATACGTGAAAAAATGGGAAAATTAGATAGGTTAGGAATCAGAGATAACAGTGAGAAGCTCTAACTTGTGTTTGTCATCTCAGAAAGAAGAGAAAAAATTGGGCGGAAACAATGTTTGAAAAGATAATGCCTGAGAATCTCTCAGCAGTTATTAAAAGGTGCCATCCACAGATTCGATGGCCCCATGAGCACAAGGAAAACCACACCCAGTCACTTCCTAATATAACTGCTGAAAACCGTAGACGAAGAGACTTGAAAGCAGCTGGAGACTGATCACCCTCAAAAGAGCAACAGTTAGATTGACAGCTGTGTTCTTAACAGAAACCCAGGAAGACAGAAGTCAACTGAAATTTAAGTGCTGAAAGAAACTGCTAACCTGGAATTCTTTACTCATCAAAAAGATCCTTCAGAAATCAAACTGAAATAAAGACATTTTCAAAGAAACAAAGACATCTTTTTTGTGAGCAGATCCACACTAAATGAAACAGTAAAGGTTTTTTGTTTGTTTGTTGTTGGCTGAAGGAAAATGATCTCAGGTGAAAGGTTAGAGTTGCAGAAAGGAATAGAGAACAACAAAAAGGGTATCGACATGGAAAAGACCAAATGAGTATCGACTGTGAAACTTAATTGTCTTTGGGTTTAAAATACCTATAGAATTAAAGTACGTAACAATGGCATGTAAGTCAGAAGGAAGGTAAATGGAATAGAACTGTTTTAAGCCTTGCTTCGGATGTTTTCCTGTGGCTTGCACTATCAAAAGATGTTTTGTATTCCGTATTTGGTAACAATTTTTTTTATGTCATCAATGCCATTAGATTCTAATTTATCTATTAGACGTAAATCTAATTGACGCCACCCAGTATGTTTTGAGTATTTTTGGGAACATTCAATATAATGGTAAATTTATTACCATATAACATAGGTTTAAAATAAAAACAATGTCATTTATGTACAAAGCAGCTCAGAATGTTCTTAAATGCATAAAATAGTCAAAATATCAACTTTTTATTTTTTGTGCAGTTTTGACACATTTTGGAAAAAAAACCATTAAATCAATTAACGCAGTAAATGAGGTAAGGTCCTTGCATTTCCACCAAGAAGAAAAATGAACCAATTAATGTTAAACAAGTCCCAAATACATGTAATCTGTGTGGCAGCCACTAAATTGTGAATGGCTATATGATATCTTAGCTAAAACGCAAGGAAAATGGAATAATAAGAAATTCTAAAAGAGAAGGCAAAAAAGGAGAGAAAAGGGAACATTGAATAGGTAGATCAAAACAGTAAGTTGATAGACTTAAATCCCAATTTATCAGTAACCACATTAAATGTAAGTGGACTTGAATGCTCCAGTTAAAGGACAGAGATTGTCAGACAGGTAAGAAAACGTGATAAGGCTATTTAAAAGAGACATATTTAAAACAAAAGGATATAAAAAGATTGACTGTAAAAGAATGGGAAAGAATACTATGCACACACTAACCAAAAGAAAGTTGGTGTCGCTATTTTACTATCAGACAAAATAGACTTTGAAGGCAAAATTTATTTATTAGCGATAAAGATATACTGATAAATGATAAATGGTTTACTTCAGATATAATTTAAAATCTGTATGTATCTAATAAAATAACTTGAAAATATGTAAAGGAAAAATTAATTCAACTGTAATGGAAATAAACAAATTGATAATCACAGTGGGATATTTTAACATCCCTGTTTCAGGTGCTGTTATGATAAGCAGACAAAAAAAATTAGTAAAAATGTAGACTTGAGTAACATAAGTATTAAACTTGACCTAATGGACATATATAGCAACTGCAGAATTGAATTCTGTCCAAATGAACAAGCCACATTTGTCAGAATTCACTGAATGCTGGCTACAAGGCAATGCTCAACAAATTTAAAAGGATTGAAATTATACAGACTGTTCCCTACCAACAATGGAGTTAAGCTAAAAGTCAGGAAAATGAAAATTTCCACGTATCTGAAAATTTAGAAATCTCTTTCTAAATAACTTACGAGTCAAAGAAAGCTGGAACATACTTTGAGTTGAATTACAGCAAAATATATCATAACTAATGGGGTACAGCTTAAGTCATTTTTAGAGGGAAATTTATAGCTTTAAATGCATTTATATGAGGACAGAAGACGTGCTGAAAATCCACAGTCTAGGCATGTATACCAGGAGTTAGATCAATAGCAGCACAATAAATGCAAAGAACATGGGATGAAGGGAATAATGAAGAACAGGAGTTAATGAAATGGGGAAACATTCATTAAAAAGGATCAGCAAAGGCAAAAACTGATGTGAAAAATCGGATAAAATTGACAAACCCCTGCAGGAGTAATCAAGAAGAAATAGAGAAGGCAAACAATGTTAGGAATGAAAAAGAGACATCTTCGAAGATGCTACAGACATTAAAAATAATTAAAAAGTATTGCAAACAACTTTACACAAGTAAAATTGAAATTTTAGACCAAGTAGACAAGTTCCTAGAAAAACAACTTAAAACTGACACCAGAAATAGAAAATGCAAATCGTTTTATCACATTAAAGATACTGAATCCATAATTTAAAAGCTTTCAACAAGGATAAAAATCTAGATCCAGATGACTTTTAGTGGTGAAGTCTAAGCATTTAAGTAAAAAATAACACCAGTTTTACATAAATGCTTCCAGGAAATAGAAAAAGCAATAAACACGCTGTATCTCTTTTTATGAGACCAACAAAATTTGAAAACTTCCTAAACAAAATGTATGATTGTCTCAACAGATGTGGAAAAATACATTTTGATAAAATTCAACACTCATTCACATTGAAACAGGGAGGGTGTCAACAAGCTTTTTCTGTGGAGCCCAGGCTGTAGAGTTAGGCCTGGTGGGCCGTCGTCCCCCTTCCTGTGACTACTCTGCATTGCCGTGTAAAAGCTGCACAGAGCGTGTGGGTAGGGCTGTGCTCCTGCACTGTGTTGCCCTCTCCTGGAATCGGGAAACTTCCTCAATCTGAGACCAGCCACAAAACCCGCAAACCTCATGCTTAATTAATGGTACATGTTGATAGCTCCCCCGTACTCCCCACCATGAGAACAAGAAATAGATGCCATGATTGCCACTTCAACATTTGCAGTAAGGCAAGGAAAAGAAAGAAACGGTGTAAGGATTGGCAATGAATATGAGGAAGATGATAGAATTATTTCCTCAGCCCTGCACGTATGCAGATAAGGTATAATATATAATAGAGTACAGCAGGGTTGGTGGATACAGGCCAGTGTACAAAAATCTGTCTTTGTGTGGTATAATAAAAAATATATCTGCTCTTTGTTCCTGAGACTTAGGAGTGTCTTTGCTATTCATGACGGCCCCTTTGGACTACACCTGATGTTATGCTAATGAGGTGACTGGGGTGGGGCCCCTAGATAGCCTCAGGTTAGGGGCTGATGGCCCAGAGGACCAAACAGATGATTAGAGGTATGAAAGGTCCGCCTTGCCCCCAAATTTCCTAGTGGGGAGGGGGTCTGCCGATTGTTATCAAAACTCTTTTTCAGGAGGACTAGGGAGTTTCTGGGTGGGTGAGCCCATTACTCTGCCGGCAGGGTAACACCCGGAGAGGGCATGGATGCTCGGTCCCCAGCTCCCCATCCCTTGCCCTATGCATCTCTGTCGTTTGGCGTGTCTTCCAGGAGCAAGGGCCCATCTGTCGTTGGTGGGATATTAAATTGGTGACACCACTTTAGGAGACACTTTGGCAGTGTCTGTGAAAGTTGAGGAAATGTATACTCTTTCAGCATACTGTCTTGCTAACAGTTTATGTAAGCAAATGTACTCCAAGAGGCATGTGCAAGCGTATTACTACTGTTATTATTTGTAATAGCTCCAAAGTGGAAGCAACCCAGACGACTCCCTACAGTGGAATGGACAAATTATGGTATGTTCTTCCAAGAGAGTACATCCGTGAAAACCAGCCAGTGCTACCTGCCGATGGAAGGATTAATCACAGCACTAAAGCTGTCTGGCTGAAAAAGCCACACATAAAATAATACATTCTGTGTGTTCCATTTATAGCCAGGTCAGAATAGAAGGGACGCCCCGGGGTGTAGGCTTGTCTGCGTGTGTGTTTAAGCTCTTGTCTGCAAGGAACTGGTGACCAGAGAATTCTCGGTGCTGGCAAGGGACGGGAGGCGATTGGATGGCATACGAGAGAAGGAGCTTCTGGGGTGCTGGCAATGTTATTTCTTGACCTGGGTGGTGGTTAGTTGGGTTCTCAACTTGTGCATTTTTGTTTTGTGGACTTAACTTTACATGCACTATTTTATAATGACGAAAATTTTGTTAAAGAATTAATAAAAGAATTTGGCGGAGGTAGCTGGTTAGAGAGGTATGCAAAGGTCCTGTGGCCAGATGAAGCTTGGGGAAACTAAGGGGCTGAAAGAAAGCTGGTGTAGCTAGAACTAGCAAGTCGGGGAGACCTGGATTGTGCCAGGCGGCGGGGAGCTGCGTGGGGGGCCGTATGGGGAGCTCTGCACTCGTGGGATCCTGCTGCTTTAAGATTCCGAGGAGTGAGACGTAATCGGATCCAGGTTGTAAAGGTCACTCCAGCTGTGTTGTGGCTGCTGGAGTGGATGCTGGCTGCCCCATGCGGTAGGAGTTGATGGTTGCCTGGGCCAGGATTATGGCCCTGGAGAGAATTAGTTGGGTTTGACATTGTGAGAAGTCGGTGTTGGTTTGGTGTGGGTGTTGGGAAGAGGAGGCTTGCGATTCACATGACCGGCTGGGTAATGGGGCCTCCTCTGAGAAAAGGAGCTGTGGTTGAGGACCACTCAGAATTTTGCTGTCACAGCTCTGCTGCCTGGTATTCGGATCCTGTTCTGCTCAGCTACCCCATTTTCACAGGTGAGGGACAGACTCAGCAGGCAGTGCGCTGTGAGGCTGCCCAGGTCTCGTGATTCCAGATCGCACCCCTTCCTGGGGTATCCCACGCAGCCCCTCAAGCATGCGGAAGGTGGGAACGGTTCCCCTGGGCCTGAGTGAGAATAGGGGACAGTGGAAGAGGGCCTGGTCGGGCTCTGGGGTCCTTGGCTTCCAGGAAGTGGCAGAAGAGGAAGTGGGAGAAGCGGGAGAAGGCGGGAAGGGGAAGGAGGTGAGACCCTGAGTTCAGCACCCATGGGTCCGCCAGCGTTACCGCTGTCATTACCGTAGTGTTTCCTTCTGGACTGTTTGTCTGGATATGTTTAATTTAGTTGAAATGAAACTAAGTTTTCACTTTAATGTTATAAGCATTCCTCCATGGAATTAAAATATCTTTATTATCCTTTGTAATGGTTGCACCATACAGTGTGACATTATCTTTGCAAGGAAACCTTTTTTTTTTTCCAGGTTCTTGTTCTGAAAAATGTAAAAATAACAGCAGTACATTGTGCACCTAATACACCTCCTGAGACTCAGTACTGAACATGTTGCCAGACATGCCTTATCTATACGTATTGAATGTAAGTAAATAATTTGCTAAATCTCTTGCAGGTGATTTGTAGACATCACGACAGTGTACCCTCCAAATAGCTCAGCGTGCCTCTCCTAAAAGTGACATTTTCCTATGTACCATTATTGCATCTAAACTTCTAAAAATAAGGACATTTCCCTCTAATACCATTGTTATACCTACAAAATGAATTGTAATTTTCTAATATCTGACATCCACATCATTTTTAGATTTCCCCAACTTGAACCAAAAATATTTCTAGCGTCCTTGAAGCCCCCCTTCTGGGGTCCGCGAGCCAAAGTCACGCATCGTGTTGGGTTGGCTCCTTCTCGTCTCCGAGGTCAGCTCCCTGTCCCACCCCAACCTTCTCTCCCCTCCTCACTGTGACACTGGCTTTTTGAAGAGACGGGCACTTGTCTTGTAAAGTCTGTTTCTAGCTCTGTGACGGTTTCTTCCTGGTTTCTTTTGCCTTGTTCTTTCATCCTCTGTGCCTGCTGCGAACCGGGGTTGCCACGGTTTGAAGACTGGGTTATGTCCAGGTGGACGCTTCGGGCAAACCTTGATTTGAGACGCTCTGAGTCCTGTCAGGCTGTCCTGTCTGCTGTCATCATTTGGCTTCTGTGGAGACGCTAGACCTTTCCATTGGATCTGTGGGTTTCCCTTTCGCAGTCAGCAGTGTCTGGGAGCTGATTCCAGGGCACACACAGATATCCTTTTCTCCACCGTGTCTCCCAGCGGTTTCCTGCACCCATACCTCATACTTGCCTGCATCAGTTGTAGTGCGAGTCGGCATATGGCGGTCCCGCCCCTTCTGTCGTTCCTTCCACATTCATCTGATGCTATTCTGTGAATTCTTCCCCCTGGGGAAGGACTACAGTTCCTCTGTAAAAGGCAGGGGAATGGATGGATTCTTCCCGATTAATCACCAATTTTCAAAGCAAGGATTTGGTAGAATAGTCTCCCCAGAGGAGGCGAGTGTGTGAGTCTCTCTCTCTCTTTGTACCACTCTGGATTCATGACTTTTTAATCAGTGTTTTACATCAGTTACCGTCATTCTTTTTGAAGGGGCTCTCCTGGGAAAATAGGGAAAATGTTCTCAATTGTCCCCATTTTCCCAGGAGAGCCCCTGCAAGCTGGCTCTAAGGTCTTTGAGTCTTGCTCGCTGTGTCGCAAGCTGTCTTTTACTCTGGATGGAGCCCAGAGGTGGGGTTGCGGGCAGAGGGGACAGCATGTGTCCTGTGGCTGAGGTGGCTGGCCCAGGGCCCACACGTGACCCTGCCGTTCTTCCTCCTGTGCTGGCAGTGGTCTGTGATTGCAGCACATGAGGCTGGCAGGCCTTTGCTTTCCGTTTTGGGGGTGTATTAAAATGAGTCTGTGGGTTTGAACTGCTATTAGCTGTGAGCTTGGCTGTACTGTGTGAGACTGGCCACAAGTCCAGGGCTGTGCCGCCAGTGCTCTGGGCAGCTCTCCGCGTCACCTTGGTCTCGGTGCTGGGTTGTTTTGGGCCACCTGCCACCCACTCCGACTGGCTCTGCTCTTCTGCGTTGGTGGTTTTCCTGAGCCCAGCTCCTCTGGCCCCACGAGGGTGAGGTACACCCCAGGCTCCAGGAGGAACAGTGCTTTGTCCTTGTGGCAAGATGGAAGAGGGCGACTCTGTTGCTTTTTTTAAAAATTGAACTATTTTTACCACTTAAAATGCACAGTTCAGTGGCGTTACGCATGTTAGCAATGTGCAATGTGGTGAGCCACTGCTTAGTTCCAGAACTTCTATCCCCTACGTGAAATCCCCTTCCCATTGAGCCGTCACTGCCCATTCCCTCTTCCTCCCCAGCACCTGGCAACCCCTAATCGACACGTTTGCCTATTCTGGATATTTCATATCAGTGGACTCCTGCAATCAACGGCCTTTTGTGTCTGGCGTCTTTCACGTAGCATGTTGTCGAGGCCCATCCATGCTGTAGCAGGTCTCAGCACTTCATTCCTCTGTATGCCTGGGTGGTATTCCACGGTATGGATAGCCGGCGTTGTGTTTCTCAGTTCATCTGCTGATGTGTATTTGAATTGCTTCTACCTGCGGCTGTTGTGAATAGAGCTGCTATGAACAAGTTATTGTTTGAACGCCTGCTTTCAATTCTTGGGGTGTGTGCCCAGGGAGTGGAATAGCTGGGTAAATCTGTGTTTACCTTATTGAGGAAGCTCCAAACTGTTTTCCACCAGGGCTGAACCGTTTTACATTTCCAGCAGCAAGTAGAAGGGCTCCAGTTTCTCCACACTTGCCAACACTTGTTATTTTCTTTGTCTCTCTCTCCCTTCCTTCCTTCCTTCCTTCCTTCCTTCCTTCCTTCCTTCCTTCCTTCCTTCCTTCCTTCCTTCCTTTTTTTAATATGGCCATCCTGGTGGGTATGAAGTGGTATCTCATGGCATTGATTTGTATTTCCTTAGTGACTAATTATGTTGAGCATCTTTTGATGAGCTTATTGACTATTTGTATATCTTCTTTGGGGAAATGTCTGTTTCAGTCCTTTGCCCATTTTAAATTGGATTATTTTTTGTTGTAGAATTGTAAAAGTTCTTTGTATATCCTGGATACTAGACCCTTATCAGATATATGATGTGCAGATATTTTTGCCATCCTGTGGGTTGTCTTTTCACTCTCTTGATAATGTCCTTTGATGCATAAAAGTTTTACATTTTGGTGAAGTCAGGTTCATGTTTTTTCTTTCTTTGCTTGTGATTTTGGTATCGTACTTACGAAACCATTGCCAAATCCAAGGTCAAAAAGATCTATGCCTATGTTTTCTTCTAAGGATTTTGTGGTTTTAGCTCTTATAATTAGTCTTTGATCCATTTTGTGTTAATTTTTGTGTATAATGTGAGGCAAGGTCCAGCTTCATTCTTTTGCATGTGAGTAGCCAGTTATCTCAGCACTATTTGCCAAGGGCCACTTTTTAAAGCTGGATTCTGCCTCTCAAGCTTTATATACTTTGTAATACTAAAAACCAACCAATGAGCTTTTTAGGATTGGTTGGTAATCTTGCCCATTTTGGATTGGTCTCGGTAGAGTTCATAAAGTGAGTCCTAATAGAATCATTCCTGTGTATAGTTACTATGAGACATTTACACATTTTAAACAGTTTAAAAGGAAATATCTGCATTTCAGAATTTTTACCGCCATAGAACTCTTCTTCATTTCATGTTTGAGAGTATGGACTCAATTCAGTTCTTTTCATGGTTTCAAAAAATTTGAAATAAATATTCATCTCATTAAATCCATTCCCATTTGATAGTCTTTGATTTCTTTGATAAAGGTTGTTTATCTTTGATAAAGATTTCACTCAGAAGCTGAGCGAAAAGGAAGCCTGGGAAATTGTTCTGCATCCCCTTTCTCTCTGTGGAGGCTGAAGGTTTGCATGTATTTCTAAGAGGGCAAAAACAAACAGACAAACAAAAACCCCGCTGTGTCAAGATGGACGTATTACCTAAGTGTATTTTTATGTCTAACTAATATTGTGTATGAGCTGGAATTTTGCTGCTTATAGAAACTATAGCTTCAGACATGTGTGAAAAATTCCAAGAAAGTGCATGCTCTCGACCCAGTCATTTCACCCATGGGATCCTGTCCTGAGGAATTTATCTTAAATATGAAAAAGCATAATTGCCAGGGTGTCTACTGCACTGTTAAGTATAAAAAGTTGCAAACTGGGAAGCACTCCAGTTTAAGAACAGTCGCTGACACGTGTTGGTGTTGGCCCCGTGCTGTGCTCGGCGCCTGAGTGGTCTTACTTCACCGTCACAGGGCGTGACAATTGCCGTGTGGCGGAGGTGGCCGGCAGCAGGCCACACAGCTGGGACGTGGGGGAGCCAGGTGCGGCGCTCCTGCCTAATGCAGCCGTGTGGGCAGTAACGGGACAGTGCTTTGAGGTGCTGGGAAGCGAGAGGCGTGGGGTCCTTCAGCTGTGTGCAAAGCCCCGCGCGGGGAGGAAGAGGAGGCAGTGTCCCAACTTGGCGCTTGGTGGTGCAGCCGGGATCATTTTTGTTTCTACTTTACTGCATTTTTCTAAAACGAGTGTTACTATTTTATAATATTTTATAGTCACAAAACAAAAGCATCACATACATGCTGCCCTTCAATTGAAGCTTCCTGACGGTCAGAGTGGCTGTCTTGACATGAGGGTTTAGGATGTTGTGCTTAGTAACAGAAGGTGGAGATGAGTCTGCCCTCAGTCTCTTCTCTGCAATGTCCTAAAACACAGTTGAAACAGTACCGACTGTCAGATATACAAAGGGGCGTGACTTGTAAGAACGTAGGATTTAAATTTTGGAGTATCCTAATAAATGTATACATTCTATGGAGCGTCTTAGCTGTGTTAGCCTTTGTCTAAACGTTTAAATCCTGTGTTGAAAATAAATCTGAACTTATCTAGGCAGGGAGTTCAAGGTCTTGATAGGACTAAGATATATTTTAGCCTGACACTGTAACTATTTGATGTATGAAAAGTTGTCAGTTTCTTAGATAGGTTCGTAATTATGTCAGAGTCCTTAAGCATTCGAATAGTCTAGAGAGAAACAAAACACAAAATAAAAGCAGAGGTGGTGACAAGACATCGTTTGGAAAAGCAGGTTATTAAGTAATTTGTGTGTTCTGTAACCTACTTTTCTTTACACACTGAAACACGTTGGAAGGATATTGGTGGCAGGTGTTCGCAGTGGCTGGACTCAGTTCTCATGGAAGGAAAGTAACCGCCAGTACACACGGCCGCCGAGAGTCAGGCTGTTTCACACAGGGCTTCATTTCCACCTAATGTCTGAAAATGGGCAGGGGACAGAGGGTGGGGCGTGTGCTCAGGGAGAGGGTAACGATGGTTATGCTAGTGCTTTACATTTGTGCATTTTGCTGTATATGAGCATTTCTTAGGTATTTGCCTTTTGTACAGCACCCCCTGAAGCGGCGTAGACAGATCAGGAAACTGGGGTGTAGGGGCGGGGCTGCTTTCAGCCCCAGCGGTACCAGCTTCAGGCCTTGCACTCAGCCCTCTGGTGTGTTTCATTCACTTCTGGGTTAGCAAAGCTCCTTGTCTCCCTCCGTAATGGAAATTTCCTAATGTACACAAAAGTAGGAGAAGAGTTGAATTAATCACCCAGCCTGCACAGTCCTCAGCCTCGTGTCTTTCTTGTTTCATCTGTCCCCATCCCCCAGCCCCACTTTTTTCTGAGTAATTAAAGCAAATTCTTAACGATACTTTTTACTTTGCGAAAGTATCCCTCTACCAGCATGCAATTTCCCTAAAGGTCAAGGGTCTCATCTCTTTCATCATCATATTCCCAGCAGTGCTTGCACTTAAGTGTTCAATAAATATTTGTTGAAACAAAGAGTGTGTTTCATTCCATAGTCCATAGAGAGGTGGGTTTCACTGCGCAGGCTCACAGAAGCCTTGGGTGACGCCTTGCTGCCTTAACTGAACCACAGCGTTTGTGTGTTTGGGACATTGCTCCTGCTGCTGGTGGCTCGGGGTTGCCCTTGTCGTGTGTAGTGGAGATGGGTTGTGCCTTGATACATGCACGCTTGTCTGTATGTTCACCCAGAAAAGTGGGACGATTAGTTAGAACTATAGTTAGTCTTGCTTAACTTGTAAAAACAACAAAACAGAACAAAAAATGAAAACCTTTCCTCCAGTATGCATTTTTTTCCCGTTTTACTTGATAATGAAGGTGGAGAGAGTTGAAATCAGACAGACCTGGGTTTGAACACCACCTGTGTCCCTTTTCTATAGACAGGGGTCCCCTCTAGACCTCAGTTTCTTCCTAAGTAAAATGGGGTGGTAACTGTTCACCGAGGTGGTGAAGATGAAATGAAATACTGATGGTAAAACCAAGTTCCTGGTACAGAGTAAGCACTCGACAAATACTGACACTTTCATCTCTTGGTCCCTGTTTTTGTGAAATGGGAATGTTTACCATGTCTCCCTTAGGGGCGTTGTGTAGATGAAATGGGATCATCTATGGAAAGCCCTGAGATTTTGGGACACTGGTATTCGTGAGAGAGTGGCCATTGATGGTGACCCAGCAGGAGCTAACTCAGCCCACCTACCTTTACTAGCCAGGAATGCATGTGGCGGGCCGATGACACCCGTGGACCCAGGTTGTGCCTGCCTTTTTGCATTACCGACTTTAGACTGTTGGCTTGTCACCTCAGGGCCTCAACATGGCTGCCACCGCTCTAGATGTGGTGTGTGCATTCAAGGCGAGAAGGCAGGGGAACGGGGAGTGGGAGCCACCTGTGTTCCCACGTGTCAGTGAAGCAGCGCCCCCACCTCCCCGCCCCGGCAGCACGTCTGTGTTGGTCTCTGACTGAGTCTTGTGCCCAGCACGGGGAAGTGGGCTTAGCACTGGGAGACTGGCTCCGTTTGCTGCAGCCAGCCCACTCAGAATAGATGCCGTGCCAGCCACGAGAGGAATGAGTCAGTGGACCGTTCCACAGGTTAAGTAACGTGTGGCTCTTTGAATATGTTGTACGTGCTTTATGTTTTGTGAACAGATTCTTTTCTGGTGGTTTCCTTTTTATGAATTCTGGTATTTATAGACTATAAACCATAGACGGTTCTAGATAAGAGGAAGGAGGCATGACATTTCTTTTGTGGTTTGTTATTAGCTGTTTAACCTTGAACATATTACTCAGTCTCTTGGTAACCAGTTTTCTTATTTGTGAGTTAGAATATTAGTGTCTGTCTCGTAGAGCACAGTGTTTGTTCTATTAAGAAGGCAAATAGATACGAAAATGCTCATGAAAAGTGCTATGCAAATTTCAGGTAATAAGTTGTACTAGCTTTTTCCATGGGAACATTTCAATAGTCCTTTTGATATTACATTTTTATGCTAATATCCCCACTTTTATTTGGACTTTGTGAATTTGGATGGTGTTGCCTAACGTAGGTTTTTTTGTTGAAGGACTAAAGTTTAAGCACAAATAGATGGTTGAAGTGCACATTCGGCTAAACTTCCACTCCTTTCTCCTTTTATTTTATCCCTTCCCCCTTTCATTACCTGGCCTGCCTGCAGCCCGTCTCCACCTCTCAGGCAGGTGGAAATCTCACACTCACATGGACGAGGCACTGATAGCCTTGGCAAAGCCCTGCCTGAGATTTTACTACTGTTCTTTTATTGATTAACTTTGTCCCCTCCCTTTTTTAAAAAAATAAACACACACAACATACATGTAAGTCGTGATGCATGTAATAAGCTGTACACGGGTCTCCCCCACCCCAGCCAGTACAGTGCCAGGACGTCAGCCTCAGGCCTTATTTCTGTGAAGCCCCCTGTGGCTCAACGTCTTCTCGTCACCATTCTGCTGACACCCAGTCATGCCTTCTGCCAGTTTTCCTTGTGGTGATTTCTTTTTTTTTGTTATCGTTTTTGCTGAGGTTCTTAGAATATTCTGGAAGCTGGCTCTGGCTGTCGGCAGTATCTCATGTTATCTTCTCCCACAATGTGGCTTCTCTTTCTCAGTTGGAATATTGTTAGCTTAAGCAGTCTTATAGCTTATGGTTAGTATTTTTTAATCCTATTTAGGAAAGTTTCCCCAATCCCAGTCATAAGGAATTCTCCTGTATCGTCTGCTGAAACTTTTCAAGTTTTGCCTTTTGCACGGAATCCGTAGTCCACTGGGGGGGGGGTGACTTGTGAGGGAAGGGACCCGTTACGTTTCCCCCTTGGATAACCCGTGTTTCAGCCCCATTCACTGACTAGTGTCTGTGTTCCCCCAGCCTGTGATGCTGCCACTGTCACACTGCTTTGTCGCCAATCTGCAAGTGTCTATTTCTGGGCTGTCTTCGATCCCCACGTTCTACTCCTGGTGACTTGCTGTAGGGAATAGCTCAGGACTTGTGCTGAGATTTCGGTACAGCAGTGTGCTTTGAAGCATTCATTGTTGATAGTGTTGGCGGAAAGCGTTCTGAATGTCCCAGCAGTGGGGTGACGAGGTTGACATGTACACGTCAGTGCAGTGAAGTCCTCTGGAGCTGACAAAAATATGTTTACTGATACAGAAAGCTGCTGACAGTATAGCAGGACAGAAAAAGCGGAAGCTAAAGTACAGCGCGCTCAGTCTGATTCCATGTTTATAAAACGTTAAGAAACATGCAAGTTAAAAACAACCCGTTCGGGGCGGCCGGATGGCTCAGTGGGTTAGAGCGCGTGCTGTCAACCACAAGGCTGCCGGTTCCATTCCCACATGGGATGGGGGGCTGCGCCCTCTGCAACTAACATTGATAAGGCGACTGGACGGAGCTGAGCTGCGCCCTCCACAACTAGGTTGAAGGACAACGACTTGACTTGGAGCTGATGGGGCCTGAAAAAACAGTTATCCAATAAAAAAAAATTAAGCAAAAAATAAAAACCCCGTTCAGTGCACTCGATCTGGCTTTGCCTGGTTCAGGCCGCCGGGTCTACGCTGGCAGGGCCCTCCCTGGCTCTCCCAGTCCCCACTTGTGGCCTGGCCGCTGTTAGGCGTCCAAGGGGTCCTCCCAGCACTTTGTCTTCTGCTCCCTGGCTTTCTGCTCACTCTCCTCTCATCCTTCTGCTTGGACTCCACCTACTCTCTGCACCCGACGCTCGTGTCGGGGGTTCCTGATTGGGTCCCTTGGCCCCCTCCCATTCCATTCCTTCTTCATAAGCAGCTGCCTTGAGTTGTCTCCCCTATTAAACTTTCTCTTTCCCACCGACCACATGTCTGCTGCCGGCTCTCCACTCAGGGCCCTGAACACAGCCCACATCCTCCCCTGGGAGGCCCCTCAGAGCCATCCTGGGTTCTGTCGGTCGTGCCTGTGGCATGTCCCCTTCCTCTCAGATGCTCATCGCTGCCCTCTTACAAGAGTTTCTGGAGTGTTCTGCCTGCCTCAAGTTCCACCCCTCCCCATTTCCTCCACATTGTGACCAAAATCATCTTTCTAAAATGCACGTTAGGAAGATTCCACCCCTCGACTTGGGGCCCCTGTGAACCCGCAGCCCGGCTGTCAGTGATGGGGGCCGGTCCCCCTCGCTCCGGGCCCTCTCGGGCTCTGTGTGACCTCTGAGGGTCTCAGGGGCCTCTGCTTGGTCCGCTCAGACCCTGGCTCTTCTTCTGAGACCTGGTTTGTGAAGCTTTTCGTCTCGGGGCAGTTGTTCTGCTCCTGGTTCCCCGTGCCCCCTGCCTGCTCCTGTCTGAGCTGTCCCTTAGCCCTCAGAGCCAGTGCTGTGGCCATGTCTGGGGAGGGATGAGGGAGGGGGCTCCCGCTGCCTTTCCAGAGACGGGACATCCTCACCCTGTGACTGGGCACACGTGGCTCCTGGAAGACAGAGGACGCCTGCTGTGCGGGAGGGTTTGACCAGGGCTCACGGGGCCTCGTTTATTAAGCCTCTTGTGAGGGGAATCTGCCTTCCTCAGTTCTTTGTTCCTGAACCCGGTGACCAAGAGACCTGCGCTTCCCTACAGCAGGTGACCTGGCGGTCTAGCCTGTGGAGCGCTCAGGTCTGTCTGGGAAGTGGTGGCTCAGGCTGAACACTGCCACTTTCACCACTGGAGTCCAGCTCGGGGATTTGCTTCCTCTCTGTCTGGAGGGCCCAGTGCTCACTCGCGCACTTGCTACTCTGGTTCTCAGTGCCGGTGTGTGTCGTAAACCTGTCCTTTCTTGTCCCTGATGGTAACGAAGGTGCCTGGGATTGCTTGAAGGACAGGGTTGGCTCTTTAGTTTGTGCAAAGAACGTGACAAGACAATTATACGAGCCTGGCCGCCCAGCACGCCCTGCGCGAGCTGCGCCTGGGGTCTGGGTGTCTGGCTCTCTGCTGGGGGGGACGGGCGGGGGGAGGGGGTGAGGAGGAGCCTGCCAGCTGAGCAGCGTTTCCTGTGGGTGCCAGTTACAGGCTGCCAAATGCAAAACATAGCGGATTATTCAGGGGTGTTATTTTCTTGACCACTTTTAGATCATCGCTTTTGACTGTTTAAAAATATTCTGCAACATATCTGTAGTATTCATGAGCAGCGAATCAGAAGAAATGCAGTTTCTGAGAAAGCTTCAAAGAAATACTGGTTTTTATCTCTTCCCAGCCTTTTCCGCTGAAACCCACCAGAGTCTTTTTCTGAGCTCTCTTGTTCTATAAATAGAACAGCAGCTCTCCTTGGGTAGCCCGCGATCAGCTCTCATCCGCTTTCTGAAAGATGTGTGTGTGTGTGTGTGTGTGTGTGTGTGTGTGTGTGTGTAGTGGATTGTGTTTTAATTCTGCTTTTCTTTTATGTGTTGTGAGACATGTAGCGGAAGGCGTAAGAGAAAATGCTCTAGTCTCTCTCCTTTAAAGATAACTTACTATAACTTTTCTGGGTCGGTGCTTGTTGGTTGTGTCGTCCTTTTTTTTTTTTTTGCATTTAGGAAAGAGATGGAAGCGATTACTTCCCCTGCAGAGGTAAGGAAGACGTGTGGGCAAGGAGAGGTGCCTGTGCCCATGAGTGGGTCCTGTGGGGTCAAGGGGCGAGGCTCTCCTGGCATGGGGTGCAGGCGTCTGTGGCCCTGCACGGCTGTGCACAGACTAGCTGTCCCGTGTCTTTGAAGAGCACGTTGAAATGAGCGTCACCATGTGTATTTGGGTCTGCAGGGAATGTTAGGAAGCAGCCCGGGAGTTTTTCCATAAGACTGGTTTCTCTCTGGAGCTGCTGGGATTAGAGGTTGGGGCTTTCTCTCCACCTGGGAGCAGCTGCATTCAGGTTGGGCATGTGGCCCCACACTTCTGAGAAGCCCATCTTTTTTCAGTAAAGGATGGTGGTTTCAGACTCTGTGACTGTAGTCGGTGTGTGTCGTCCCTCGATCGCTGGGTGGTGGTGTGTTCCTCTCTTTTCTAGGCGCTCGCCAATTACCTGGGGCAGTGGGTGGGTGAGCTCCTCAGGAGTAAAGGTGCAGGTATACAGCACAGAATGAGTGGGTGGTCGCCTCAGTCACTTTTCTTCTGGGTCGATTCTCTCTGGAGTTGGAGAGTGCTGCCGTTGGTAATACTAGGCCGCCCCGTGGCACAGATTCCCTCACACCTGGCCCGTGGTTGTGAGCTGGCATGTGCAGCCCATCCTGCCCAGGAAGCTCCCAGAGGGGGCGTCCTGTGTTGGGGACAGGAGAGGAGCACGCTACCGGCGTCCCCAGGACACCCCAGAAGGCTGCACGGCCAGCGGTGGGGGGTGTAGGGCCTTGGGGGCTTTCTTCAGTGTTGTTCTCCAAAGGGTACCGCTGTGTCCCAGGTTCTGCACCCTCCCCGGTGAGGAGTTGGCTGTGAGGGGGACCAGACGGCACCCATGCCCTGCTCTTGCCGCCTGGTGCTTGGGTGCCGGCAGGTTTCTGTGTCTGGTTTCATCTCGTGTCATCTTAAGTGGCCACAGATGCCCGTGCTCTGTACAGAAAGGTACTTACAGTGCAGAGCTGTGCGGGATTCGGTGACTAAGCGAAAGTTTCTCTGAACCTATATTCTTGTCCTCGAACGGAAGGTGGGCAGATCCTACCTCCATTCCGTGCTGAGTCCGTGGAGAACGGACATTTCCGTTACATGGGGGGAGACATGCCATGTTACGTGAGGGGAGAGCCAGGTTCTCGTTTTACACATCTTGTTTTCTAATTTTGACTGTTAGCGGCCTCATGTGGGTCCATGTGTCTTAACGATCAAGTAGACAGGTGGGGCATTTAACTTCTGTGTGTGGCCTGTGGGGCTCCCTCGGCTCATTAGGTGTCCAACACATGGGACACAACGTGAGGGGACACAGCTGTGGGAGAAGCCATGCCCCATTCTTGGCGTCCATCGAGCTGAGGTAGGGCACTGCTGTCTGTCCGCCTCTTGATTCTCTTAGGGGAACTTCTGTTTCCTGGTGGACTGGTCAGATTTACAGGATGAGATGAGTGTGATGACTGGCTGTGGCATTTCTCTCTCACAGTGTGGGTAGGCGCACGTGCCCGGCCTGTGAATTGGGGTGAGGGCTGAGTGGGGTGCAGGCCTGGAGTTGTGCCGAACCCCGCAGCAACCTACGTAGACAGTTTTGGCAATAGGATCCTGAGAAATGGCAGGAGGCCAGAGAACACGGAGACGGGGCCAAGAATAGCTGAAAAAGACCAAATGCTGAAGTTGGAGATTGCACTGGCCCGGGTGCTTACTGTGCTCCTTCCAGCCTGCGTGTCCCCTTCTGCGGACTCCCCCCCGCCCCCCGGCATATCCAGGGCACACCTTGGGTCTCTGACACCCCCACCACTCAGGCATGCCATCGCCCCACAGAGAATTGTGTTAGCCCTCCCCCGGCAGCGGGCTTGGCCTGTCCATAGGTCAAGGTCTGGGGAGAGTGTGAGAAATATTTCTGTCGGGCTGTCGGCCCTCTCCATTCGCGAATGCAGCAGACCGCCAGTGTGCAGCGCGGTGGACGAGCACAGGGCGCTGTGAAAACACACGCTCATGAGTCCGTTTCTGTGCTTTCAGACCATCATCAAAGAGGGGATGCTGACCAAACAGAACAATTCATTCCAACGATCCAAAAGGAGATACTTCAAGCTTCGAGGGCGAACGCTGTACTATGCAAAGACTGCAAAGGTAAGATGCATGCAGGAGACCTCCGCGGAGAACACCGGCCATCCGGGGAGGTTTGGGCTGTGGTCCTCAGCTGGGCAGAACTCCCATACTCAGCGCTGTTCTTTCCAGCGAGGTTCACCCTGCTCTAGAGTGCCAGGCTTTGTTTGTGTCAAGGCATCTTTTATTTCTTAGAAACAATGATTTTTATCTTCTTTTTGTTTAATGTCATATATCACCAAAGGGGAGGTAGAAAATATCTTGGAAATAACCATATGACAGCTGGATATCTTCCTTTTAGAAAGATTGGGGGGGGGTCTCAATAAGACATTTATAAATGTCTTGTTATAGACTTAAAATGTCTTTTTAAAAAAATTATTGAGGTCTAATTGGCACATAAAAAGTTGTAGATAATTGGGCCAGCCCGGTGGCGCAGGCGGTTAGAGCTCCGTGCTCCTAACTCCGAAGGCTGCGGGTTCGATTCCCACATGGGCCAGTGGGCTCTCAAAAAAAAAAAAAAAAAAAAAAGTTGTAGATAATTAATGTATACAATTTGAGAGTTTGGAGATAAGTATACACCCACGAAACTAATGAAAGGTATTTCTGAAATGTACTGGGTTTCTTGGTGTGTCAACAGCAGTTCTTTACCTCTGGACTTTTCTTGCCGTGGTCCCGCTTTCCTGTGTGCCATCTCGTACATAAGACTGAAAGCTACAGTCACTGTGCCATCTTGTATGTAAGACAGAAAGCTACAGTCACCCGGCAGATGCTCGTGAAAGCAGAGGACCCAGTGAAAGTCACTAAATGACTGCCATGTTTCAAAGAATGTGTGTGGTGTTGCACATTTCAAACACGAGTGTGTTGTTGGCTAAGCTGGTTTTTGGTATTCTGAACAGTATTTTTGTATCCGTATTGCTGTCAATACTGATACTTGGGTACTAAAAAAAATCTGGAATCTGAGTCATTTGCATTTTCAGATGGATCCCTAGAGAGCGAGTGCATCAAAATTTGAAATTGAACAGAGCAACTTTTCCAGAAACGTTTCTAAACATCCCTTATTACAAAAAAAGCCCTTATAGTTATTTTTGTTTTGTGAGGATGGGGGTTGGGGCAGGTTACTTAAAAGGCTGAGTCTCTTTTCTAAGTTATTAGTATTTTCTCCAGGGGTTCCCGATTGAGTCCTCTTAGAGGGGCCGGTAAGGTAAGCAGGAGGTGGGGGCTGTGATGGGGGAGTTTAGGGGAGAGAGGAGAGGAAAATGGGCCTAATTCCCAGTCTTTCTGGGGCCTATCTCTTTCTAGGACTAGATTCCTTCTGCTTTGCTCCCTTGTTTTCTTTCACTGCTGGATTTCTTCTATTTGGGTCGGTCTCTTTTCCCCTAGAATCATTCATTTTAGCAGAGACCTTTCCCCCAAATGTGCTAGAAGGAGAAACTAAAGCTGGAAGGACACAGGATTCTCAGTCCGGACCCTGCTCTCAGGTGGACCCCGTCTGAGGATATATATAGTTCACATTTAAAAGTGAAACGCTGGTATTATAAAAAATAAATACAGAAATTGCAGTATTATTATTATTATTATTATTATTATTATTATTATTATTATTTTCTCCACTAATGCGATCACTAATGCACTCCTTGGATTACAGTCATGGAGCCGTGCCCGTGGCTGTGTGCTGTTTGTTAGAGGCAGGTAGTCAGAGTGCACTGAGCCCACAGGCCTCCAGTTTTCAGGGGGCTGGGGCATCTCTGGGTGCTTGACTGGGGTCCAGGAGAGTGGTGGGCAGCACAGGACCGGGGCTTAGGAACGGGCCTGCCTTGGGGGTGCCTTCCTCGCGCTGACGTGGCCCCTGTGTCTCTCCAGTCGATCATATTTGATGAAGTGGACCTGACGGATGCCAGCGTGGCCGAGTCCAGCACCAAAAATGTCAACAACAGTTTTACGGTAAGACCGAATGCACCGCTTTCGTGATTCTTCCCCACACCTATCTTCCCTTTTGGTTTGAACAAGCATGTGAGCAGGTCAGACTTTTGCCTCCTTTTTTCTCTGATGGTAAATTTTGAATTTAATACTGAAAATAATACCGTGGTTGGAGAATAACTGAGAATTTGGCGCGTGACAGCAGAAAAGAGCAAAGAGAAAAGAGGGTCCACATGAATATTTTTAACGTGTCGTAGTGTACATTTCTCTAATAGTTTTGCACAGAGTATTGTTTTTTATGATTATTATAGGACATTTGGAAAAGACAGAAATGTGTGTTGAAACAAACATCCATAATTCAGCTACCTGAAAACACAGAATGTTGATATTTTAGTGTATTTCATTTTTACTTTAAACCCCCCCATTTATAAAAGTTATGTTGTACTTTCTGCAAAAGTTCTCAATGCATAAAATCACTACCCAGAGCTAGCCAACTGCACACTCTAGGTATTGATTTCTAAATATCTGTCTTCAGATACACAGATACCGTGAGACTATAGTGATCCTTTTGTGTTTACACTTGTTTTCTCTTGACAATTTATGGTGATTATTTTCCCGTGTCACTTGATCTGAATGGTCATCGTATTTTTTAATGGCTGTATAGCATTTCTTGTATGACTTTATAATCTTGGCTTCAGGGGCTGACTTTAAAACCTACCTGTTGAAGGTATGACTCTGATATCAGGAATGGAGTATTTACAAATATTTTTTCTTATTAAGCTATCTCATCTGGAAATAACGTATGCTCTCTGATTTTTTCAATTCTTTTATA
Organism: Rhinolophus hipposideros; assembly: GCF_964194185.1. NCBI lineage: Eukaryota > Metazoa > Chordata > Mammalia > Chiroptera > Rhinolophidae > Rhinolophus > Rhinolophus hipposideros. Next base: position 95,775,156 of record NC_138052.1, read on the forward strand.
ACAGTTGATGTGGGTAATTTTCTTCATGTTTAGGATCTTTTTGAGTTAGTGTTAGTTTCGGATACTTTCAGGTTTTGTTTTATCTTATTTATTTAGTGGATTGATTATTGATTTGCTGATGCAAATGGGATTTTCCTTTCTCCATTTAAATTTCTACTTATTTTGTTTTGATGTAACGAACTGCTCTTGGTTTTGTTTTGTGGCTTATTGAATTAGACTTTCCTGATGGTCTCTCTTATTTTATTCTTCATTTTACTTGGAATGTTTTCACTTTTTCTCCATGAGTTTCATTGTTTACTTAGTGGCTGGGAGAGAATCCTACACCATCTGAATGATTATTTTTTGATTTGTGGCTTTTAGAGTTTTTAATAGGAATAGGTGTTGAATTTCATTGGAGTGTTTTGAGTGTTAATTTAGATGGTCAATTTGGTTTTAGCTATTTGTGCATTTCCTAATAAATTTTTCTTGGTAATGTTGAATTTTACAACCCGATTTTGGATTTAGAATTTTCCTCATCCACGTGTGTTCCTTTTTTTTGAGGTAGGAGGTAGCCTTTGTTGTGTTTTGATTTCACAGTTAAACTAGCCCCATGAAATTCATTTAATCACTTCCCATGATTTTATGTGTTTTAGCACAATTTATATAGTTTTAGAATTGATTATTTCTTGAAAGTTTGAGAGAATTTAAATTATCTGTCAAAGACTTTTCAGGGAGGTAAGGCTATGAATAAACCTAAAAGGTTTATTTTTGCTTTTTGATCACTTGAGCTTTTTAACTTCTTGAGTGCATTTTTGTAATTTACTTTCTCACTTATTTCACACCTTCAAATTTAATAGCACATATTATTTGCACTCTAAACACCTATGTCTCTGGTTAGATCACCTTTTGCATTTCTAATTTTATTTGTTTACCTTTTTTTTTCTTGTCAGATTTCTTAAATTCTATCATTTTTTAGAAGAGAACCAGTTATTGGATTATTGATAAATTCTATTTATTTGGTTTTACCTAATTCAATTTCTGCTTTCTATTTATTGTCTTATTTTCTGCTTTTACAACTTACTGATTGGCTTATTCTTATTTTCATATATAATTCTGTATATAATAAAAACAGGAGAGACTCTGAATTTAATTCTAAGTGCCTTTCTGTTCAGATGCCAAAAGTAGATTTTTTTCCCAGTAGAAAAATGTTATTAAAGAAAGATTACTTTTTTTGATTATTTATTATTGAAGAAAAATTTGAAGTATATAAATAGGAAGTTAAAACCATCCGCACTCTTATTACACAAATATACCTAGTAATATATTTTGGTTTATGTCATTCCCATCAAATATATTTCATAAAATACAGTTTTTAACCTTCTTTCTTCACTTAACAGTGACCTTTTTCCTCTTACAATATTCTTCAAAATCTTGTTTATTAATATTGCATAGTATTCCATCATATAAATGTATAAGTTTATATATTCAGTCCCTATATTGAACATTTCATTTTTCCCCATCATAGATAATACCGTGTTTCCCTGAAAATAAGACCTAGCCGGACAATCCCCGCTAACGCGTCTTTTGGAGCAAAAATTAACATAAGAGCCAGTCTTATTTTAATATAATATAATACTGGGTCTTATATAATATAACATAAGACCGAGTCTAATATAATATGATACAATATGATACAATATGATACAATATGATACAACATGATAGAACATGATACAATATGATATAAAATATAAATAATTAATATAATATAATATATAATATATATAATATAATATATATAATTAATATAATATATAATATAATATAATAAATATAATAAATATAATACCGGGTCTTATAATATAATATAATACCCAGTCTTATATTATTTTTTGCTTCAGAAGACGCGTTAGAGCTGATGGTCCGGCTAGGTCTTATTTTTGGGGAAACACGGTATTGCAATGTACAGTTAGTTGTACAGAGATCCTTTGGTGCATTTCTGATATTTCCCTAGTGTAAATCATTGGAAATGGAATTCCGTTCGACATAGAAAATACAAACTTTTAAAAGGGTTTTGAAAAAGAAATGAGGCACGGATACATGTTAGAATTTGGATGAGCTTGAAAACATTATTCAGAGTGAAAGAAGCCAGACACCAAAGGCTGCATATTTTATGATTCCATTTATATGAAATGCCACAATAGGCAAATCTATGGAGCCAGGCAGTAGATCAGTGGTTGTGAGGGGCTAAAGGGGAAGGAGTGCTTGCTAACGAGTACAGGATATTTTCTGGAGGTGACAAAATGTTCTAAAATTAGGTATCGGTGATGGTTGCACGACTTTGTAAATAAGCTAAAAATGACTGAATTGTATACTTTAAAAGGGTGACTTGTATCTCAATGAAAATACGGAAAAATAGTATGGCCCTATGGTTTTGGCACTATACAAATTACAGTGGAGCTTTGTCAGCCTGCTCCAAGACTGAACCCTGATTTATACAGAGGGTGCCAAAAAAATGTATACACATTTTAAGAAAGGAAAACATTATTCAAATTGTAATACTCGATATATACCGATAATAGAAGATGAACACAAGTCATGTGTATACATTTTTTTGGCAGCCCCAGTATATTGTCTCTGGGAAAATGTGTTTAGAACGCCTAATACTTGACTTCCAGATGTAGAGCTGGTTCCGGGTTGGAGAGGCCTCTGGAACTCCATTCATGTCGGGTAGTCATGATGCTTCCGGGCCCTCAGAGCAGAGGCACTGATTCTTACACATGTATTTTCCATTTTGTTCATGCTTTCAAACTGCCTTTTCATCTGAGGAGGTGCTGAAAGGACAAGAGAAAGATTAATATTGAGGTTCCCCAGAAGTATTCCCAGCTCAGGAAGTTCATCCCATGAGTAATCTGTAGTGAAGTATGGAATATGCCCACTTCCCCCAGTCATTCTTCCATAGAGAGTAAGTTCCGGCCACTGGGGCTGCAGGTGCTACAGATATTTTCTTTGCTTAAAATTCACACTGAATGATCTGACCCATTTCTAACCCCCGGCGGTATTTACTGTCTGGACCCTGAACCTGCCACTTCCCGTACAGCAAACCTCAGGGATGAGGGTGCGAACTGCAGGGACCCTGCATTTGCCCTGTTGGAAGGCAGTGTACTTGATCAGGGAGTGAGTGCAGAATGAATGAATGGGTTTGTCCAGAAGCTACTTCACTTCCTGGAATATCTCTTGGTTTTCCAGCTATTCCAGTAGTGATTTTCAAGCTCCACAACTTCTACTACAATTGCATGCCTGACACAAGACACAGTCAGTGAAAGCTGCTATTATAACGAATCAGCCAACAGATGGGAACCTTTTGTAGCTGGAGAAGCATGAATAAATTCGCTCCACATTAGAAAAGACTCCATTTTTATCCCTCCCCAAAATGGCCAGAGAACTAACTGTGCCCTAAAGAAGTAAGGCCCCGAGGGACCAGAGACTCCCAAGGGAGGTGAGTGGAGGTATTTGGGGGAGAGGAGAGATTTTTAGACAGGCTTGATGGAAGAAATGGCACAAACAAGGCTCATGTGCTGAAGGTGTATTTTTACTATCATGACGTTTCAAAGGAGTTTGTTAAAGCAGCATTTCTGTTTCACTGAAACCTTACATATTTTAAATGAATTTTTAAATTGAAATATGACTTCCATACCAAAAAGTGCACACATGTAAGTCCAGATCTTGAGTTGCAGGTACCACCCAAGTCAAGTGATGGAACATATCCAGGTCCCCAGAAGCTCCCCTCATGATCTCTGCCAGTTACTACCTCCCCTTCCCACCTGTAACCACTGGCCTGATTTCTAATCCTGTAGATGAGTGTTGGCTGTTCTAGGTATTTGATGTAAATGGACTCATAATGTATGGTCTTTTGTGTCTGTTTCTAATCTGAGTATTTTCTAATTTCATGGCACTTGGGAAATTTTCTGGTTGTATTGTTACTGATTTCTAGCTTAATTCTCCTGTGACCAGAGAACATACTCTGGGTGAAGTCAACCCTTTGGAATTGTTGAGACTTTCTTTATGACCTGTCGGTTTTTATAAATGTTCGTTCCCTTTGCATCTGAGCAGAGCTTGGATTAGGTCGTTCGTGCATGCAGTTGGTTAGGACAAAAGTTTACTTATTTTTCTCAAATCTTTTATAACCTACTGATTTGTTTTTCTGCTTATTCTGTTAGTTATTGAGTGAAATGTATTAAAATCTGCTATTACGGGACGGCTGGTTAGCTCAGTTGGTTAGAGTACGGTGCTCCTAACACCCGAGGTCACCGGTTCGATCCCCACATGGGCCACTGTGAGGTGCATCCTCCACAACTAGATTGAAACAGCTTGGAGCTGATGGGTCCTGGAAAAACACTTAATAAAAAAATAAATTAATTAAATCTGCTATTATGATTGTTGACTTACCTCTTTTTTGTCTTTAGTCCGTTAATTTTGGCTTTATATATTTCAAGGGTTATTAAGTCCATATTGATGTAGAATTATTTTATCGTCTTACTAGATTCACTTTTTATTATGAAATAACTTCGGTGTCTCAATGTTTTTTGCCTTAAAGTTAACTTTGATTTTACTATAGCTACAATAGCTTTATTTTGGAGAGTCATTTTATTGTAAGTAATGGAATATAATTTCCATCCTTTTACTTTAAACCTTTTTGTTTATATTTAACGTGTGACTCTTGTAGGTCTCATTTAGTTGTGTGGTTTTAAAATTGTCTGGTTTAATTGGATTATGTCTTCCACTGGATTATGTCTAACCTATACTTAGTTTAGACACGCTTGTTCTTAGGTATAAATTTGACATTATTACTTGTTTTCTCTGTATCTCACATTTTATGTTTTTCACACCTTTTTAAAAATGGATTATAATTATTTAATTTTCCCTTCTCTTTTAGCTTGTTTCTTCTACATTATTTTAGTGGATATTTTACAGGTTACAAAATATGTCCTTTATTTAAATCCTAATACAGATTAGTACTTTTCGTGCTTCCCAGACAATGCAAGGATATTGGAGCATTTAAACTCTCTGTACTCTTCATTGCTATTGAAATTACAATTAATTTGTTATTAATATGTACTCAAAAAAAACTGTACTCAGCTCTTGCCCTTCTGTTGGTTTGTTGTATATTTTAATTTTACACATATTTGAAACCTCATAGGACATTATTATACAGTCAGTAATTTATATTTATAATGGGTATATGTACTTTCTTTTGCTCTTCATTTCTTTCTGTGTTTCTGTGAACCATTTGGGGTAATTTTCTCTGTGTCTGAAAAACTTCCTTCAATATTTCTTTAGTATAGATTTCTATTTTTGTTTGAAAATATCTTTATTTCACCTTTTTGAAAGCTGTTTTTGCTTGTTATACAATTCTAGTTTAGCACTTTTTTTCATTAGTCTAAAAATGCCACTCCATTGTATTATAGCTTCCACTATTTCTATTAAAATGATTATCTCTTCAAGTATTGCTTCTACCCATTAACTTTTTCCTCTTGTTCTGAGACTTGTATATTAGATCTTTTCACTGTTTCTTATACTGTTTAATCAATATTTTCTATTCTCTTTACTCTGGATGTTTTATTATTTTTATTCTGATGTTCTTCAGGTCTTGTCTGTTGTTTAATCCTTCTATTGAGTTTTAAATGTCCCTTTTTTTTATCTTCAGCTGTAGAATTTATATTGGATTTTTTAAAAAAGTTTCTAGTTCCCTGCCAAAGTCCCCAAATTAAACATATTTATTTTAAAGTCTGTGTCTGAAAACTCGTGTATCTGGTTCTTCTATGGGTCTTTTTTTGTTGTTTGGTTTTTCTCTTGGCTTTGGTTCCGCTAGTCTTTCTTCCTGGTATTCCTGTTAATTTTGGTTGACAGACATTGTGGGAAAAATAGTCAAGATAATTTTAGGCTCAGGATGAGGATGGCTTCCCTCAGAGAGGATTTACTTTTGCTTCTGGCGGGTAGGCAAGGCAGCAGCGGATCATGTTAAATCCAGCCTGTGATAGAGCGGATGGGAATGTGGGTTTCCTTTTTCTGATTGGCTGGTCTGTTTGTACTTCCTCTGTTGCTAGGAGCTTCAGGACGCTCAGCTGGAAGTTGCAGGTACTTATATTCTCCCGTGGGCTCTAAAGTCCAGTGTTTCTTCCTCCCAGTCGTGTAGTATTGACAAAAGCTCTGTTGAGCCTCTTTTGCTTTCACTTATGAATCAGCAGTTGTCACTAATTTTTTCTGTATCTTTTCACTCTGTAATACTTATAAATATCTGACATTAAGATCACTAATCATAAAATATGAGAAATGTTAGATACCATTTACTTGAAAGATAATATGTTTAACATAGGGAATGAAGTTTGGCTGTTGTCTATCACGCCTTGTGAAATTTGTTGCTCAGGTTTTTTTATGATCATATTTTTTTATTTACTATATTTCATCTTCCATAGACTGATAAGGAGGAGTTAATCTCTTTCAGGACAATTATATTTGTCATTTTAGTCTCAGATTTGTAACAGTTTTCACCTTCCCTGTTTTTGAAGCTCTTTTAAGAACGTAAATGTTAATATCCTCATTGAGTAATCATTTATTAATAAAGTAACATTGTTTTTATATTGAATGATCTTTGCCACTAACTATACTCTGTCTGATATTAATATCGCCACACTTTTTGTCCTTTGTTCAGAATTTAATTGATATGCTTACTTCCCGTCTTCCACCCTCACTTTTTTCTTTGATTTTTCCTTGTGATTTTAGATTTAATTCTTCTAAGCAGCATGGTACTAGAATTTGTTTTATATCATTTTGGAACACTTTGCTTGTCATAGTGAACTTTAGATACTTTCTGCTTGTCAGGAGTTTTGCATATCTGACTCTTGGGTTTTGTGGCTGCCTACGCTGTATTTTTTTTCTTTTTTTGGGGGGGGAAGGAGAACCGGACTTTTAATTGGGGAACAGTGTGTGCTCCCAGGACTTTTTTCCAAGTCAAGTTGTTGTCCTTTCAATCTTAGTTGTGGAGGGCGCCGTTCAGCTTCAAGTTGTTGTCCTTTCAGTCTTAGTTATAGAGGGCGCAGTTCAGCTCCAGGTCCCATTTTCTAGTTGCAGGGGGCACAGCCCACCATCTCTTGCCGGAGTCGAACCAGCAACCTTGTGGTTGAGAGGATGCGCTCCAACCAACTGAGCCATCCGGGAGGCAGCTCAGCTCAAGGTGCCATGTTCAAGCTTAGTTGCAGGGAGCGCTGTCCACCATCCCTTGCGGGAGTTGAACTGGCAACCTTGTGGTTGAGAGCCCACTGGCCCATGTGGGAATCGAACCAGCAGCCTTCGGAGTTAGGAGCACGGAGCTCTAACCGCCTGAGCCACAGGGCCGGCCTTACACTGTATTTGAAAATACACTGTATTTTCTTGAGTTAATGCTTCGTTGGTATCTCTCTTCTGTCTTATGTTTCGTGAGTGGTATACTTACTATTTACATTTATATTTGTTAATGATTTGAATTGAACCCCCCCCCTTTCTTTTTTTTACCCATTTACAGTTCACAAATTTTCTTGGGGTATATTGGCTTATAGCCCTCCCAAATAGCGATGTCCCTTTTATGGTCAAGCCTTGTACTAGAGTGTTTAGCCACATGGAACGTGCTGCTCCAGGCCTTCTCTCACTCATTATTCAGTTGTTTGTATCAAACTAATGAAAATGAGAAAGGACCGAAGAGCAGGGCAGAAAAAGAGCGTAAAATGTTCTGCTTTCCCCAGGTGAATCAAATATGGTACTCGTCCTTAATAAGCTCCAACCACATACAGGTTTCCGTATTGGGCATGCAGGGAGGCCTGTGACGCTGGCCTTGATGTTGATACCATCTTTGAAGATACGAGGTGATCCAACAATACGGTGAATGTTTAAATAAAAAAAATTATTACGGTAAAAGACACGTTGCCATTAATCCCCCTCACAATACTCCCCCTCACTTCGAACACACTTACCCCATCATTCTTGCCACTTTCTGAAGCAGTTCTGGAAGTCTCTTTTGTGAATGCCTTTGGTTGCACTGTCATGGCTGCCCTGATGTCCTGAATCATTTTGACTTTGGGGAAGAGCCAGAAGTCACACGGTGCCAGATCCAGCGAATAAGGTGGATGAGGACACACCGTAATGGTTTTATTTGACAGAAATTGCCATGTACCAGAAGTGACATGTGACATGGAGCCTTTCCTGGTGTATGTACATATCTGCTTGAAACCTTGCAGGATTCTCTTTTTCTCGTAGGTGACACTGGTTTTTGCTTACTAGTTTGGTGCATGGTGAACTTGCTGTCTTCAGGCTTTCGTTTGGGTTTTCCATCTTTGAAAAAGTTTTTTTGCTCTCTTTTTGCTATAATTGTGATTCATGTGCTTGGTCTTGTTCTTTGTGTACTTTGCTTGTTTATTCATTCGTGGATTCAGCACGTACCTACTGAGGGCCTACCTGGGCCACATGCCATGCTCAGCACTGATGTTTTAGTGGAGAGAGGCTTCACTAAGTTTCACTAAGCTTGTGTTCTGGTGGGGGCGTCAGGGGGCACATGGAAGGGCAAACTTACAGGCTGAGGCAGACTCGGGAGGGAAGGCTGCTTGGGGCATATCATAGAATAGGGAAAGCCGCCTGCCTCGCTCTTGGGGAGGGGAGGGAAAACTGCCCCTGAGGTGTGATGCTGTGAGATGTGAAGAGTGCTTAGTGGTAAATCAACTGAAGGGAATGTGTGCAAGTGCATCTGTGAGTGTGTTTGTGCGTGTTTGTCCTCTGTCCATATGTACTTTGGGGTGGGGCAGGTGGATGGACCAGCCTGTGCAAAGACCTTGTGATATAATGTAATATAATGCAATATAAGACAGGGTCTTATGTTAATGTTTGCTCCAAAAGACGCATTAGAGCTGATGGTCCGGCGAGGTCCTTATTTTTGGGAAACAGATTCCCAGATTAGCAGTGATGGAACATTTTACTCGGGCTGTAGTTGGAGTGTAACTAGAGGAGGAAGGGAGGGTGTGCAGGACGTGATAGGAGATGGTGGCTTCTGGGTCAGAGCAGAGGGGTGGAGGCTGGGCAGGGACACGTGGTGCCATTAGCTCAGCCCAAGGTGAGGTGGGGAAGGTGTCAGGGTTCTGCTTTGGAGTAGCAGGTGGGTTAAACGAGTTTCGGAGAATGGTGGGCCGGGGGCTGTGGGGTTGTGCGAATAGGGTTTGTTTTTATCTTTTGTGTCTGTCATGTTCTTCTGCATTATTTTAATTATTGTCTTTCTCTAATTCTATTTGTTCAAGTTTTAATTTTGTTTCTTATTACATTTACTTTGGATTTTTATTTTTAAATCCCTATTCCAGCTTAGTTTTCATGTTCTTTTTACTTTGTCTTTACCCTGGCTTATTCTTGTTTGATGGAGAAGATGTTTTTAAAATGTTTTCTGTGTAATGTGGTTCCTTCCCTGCATTTTCCTTTGCGTGCCTCCATTTCTCTTGGGTTTCTGAATGTTTGTATTGACTGGATACCCCTCTCGCGGTCTGTTCACCTCAGTGATCTCAGTGCCATCTTCCAGTCCTGTGCTGGCCTTTTATAATCTGCCGGGAGCAGCCCACAGGGAGTGGTAGGGCTGTTCGAAATCAGTGCTTTTATTCTCCAGGTCAGTGTTGTCATCATTTTTAACCTATGTCCTATTTTAATAAAGACGTGATGAAATGTTATCATCTCCTCTAATGTTATTTGAAGTTTCAAAATGCAGCAAAAGCAAAAGCAGTGGGGCCCCACACAGCTGTGTTCTCACTGCCCCCATCCCGCCATCCCTCCCTGACGGCCAGTCAGTCTCTGAGTCCGTTCGGTTTAATTACAATGCTGTCATGTATGCCGCATGGGAGCAAGGGTTTTTCTCTTTTGTTCACTGCTTTCCCCAGGGGCTAGCACCCAGTAGGTGCTCATAACTACCTGTTGAAGAGTGACTCGGTTCCCTCTGGTTCCAGGATGATTGGGCTCTGTTCGTCTTATTGATTGCACACAGCAGAACACTGTCAGTGGACCGGACCTTCCTTCGGGCGGCATAGGGCGCCACGGGGAAGGCAGGCCGTGGAGGAAGTAGCTCAGGGCCGCAGCGGTGGGCGGGGTCAGGAGGGCTTCCGTGGCTGAGGAGGAGCTCGCCAGCAGTGCCCAGTATGGGGTGGGGTGGGGTGGAAGGAGATCCTGTCTGAAGGAGCAGAACGTGGGAGGGTGATGGGATGAGCAGAGGTTGGAGGGGAAGCCCTTTCCAGGCCTTGGGGAGTTTGGACTTTTTGCCAAATGTATTGGGAAGCCATTGAGATTTTTAAAGCCGTAGGTGATAACAGTGGGTTTTTGTTATGAGTCTGGCTGTTGCCAGAGACGGGATCTGCAGGAAGAGGTGGCCAGAGTGCACGGGAGGAGGTGGGCCAGGGGCCTTTGCTGTGGCCAGGTGAGAGACGTGGAAGCGTGGACGGAGGCGACAAGGGCTGGAAGCACAGCGGGTGTTGCAGGCAGTTAGTTAAACACCGGCCTCCTTGTTCGCGGTACGGCTTTGTTTTGCCTGCCCCGGGAATTCACAACAGCACTGCAGAAGCCTGGGGTTGAGCAACAGTGGGGGCGTTCCTAGAAAGCGGCTCTGCCCAGACAGCCGTGTCACATCGTGCCGGGCCGGCCACACGCACGCGGCTGTGCTCATGCTTTACCGGGAGCCTTTCGCTGGCCGCTGCAGTTTTACCACCATCACCTCCGAGACTGATGTCGTGATGGTCGCTGGTGTCAGAGGCTTCGTCCTTTTGAGGGAGGCAGAATTAGCCGAATCCAGTGTAGTGAAGGTGAGGTGGACACAGGTGCTCCTGATGGACAGCAGGAAGCAGGTGGAGGGCCGATGGCAGGCAGGTGCAGGCTGGGCACCCTGGCCCGTGTCCCTCAGAGGGCAGGGAGCCCAGAGCACGTGACAATTGTGAGACATGCACGCCCACAATGGCTGGCAGAGGACGGTGGCTCTCCGTGGAATTTTTACTCCCTGGAGCCCTCACCCTAGTCCAAGATGACCCTGGGAACCTGCTGTCACCCCATCACCCATTCACGGCTCTGTGGTGCAGGGACCTTGCCTGAGCCGTCTACCTGGGACTCCTTGGGTTGTGGTGCCGACCCTGGGTGGCACGTTGGCCCTGGGATAAGCAGTGGCTCTGATCTGGCTGAGGCACACATCCAGTTCCCCAAGCTGGGTATTGGACACCCTCTGTCAGTGGGGCTCTGGGGCCCCCACTCTGTCAGATTTGGCTGAGCAGCCTGAAGGCAGAGAGCCAGAAAGCCAGCCCTGTGGGGGAAAAGCACCCGAGGAAAGGATGTGTGTTTATGGGCTCCTGCTGTGACATGTTCAGTTACCTTTCATTTCATTATGGGGGGAATTCTGTGCTGTTTGGTATTTCTACATTTGGGGTTTCTCAGAGGAATCAGGGGCTCTGTCTCTGAATATGCAGGTGTCAGAGCCTGGACCACTGGGCTAGGTCACAATTCTTTGTTTCTCCACAAGGACTCACCACAGGGCCTTGCAGAGCAGCAGTGCCAGGGCAGGGACTGGGGAACCAGGGGTGACTCGCATCTCAGCCTCTCCCTAGCTCAGTGGCCTTGGGCAAGCCACTTAACGTCTCTGAGCCTCAGTTTCCTCACCTGAGAAATGGGGATAATAATTTTAAGTACCCACTTGTGGGGTTGTTGTGAAGACTCAATGAGGTAATACGATGTAGACACGTATTTGCAATTATTAACATGATTATGGGCACTCACTGTTTATCCAGTGAACCAAGTAGAACTTATAGTGTCATTTGGCACTTCATTAGAAATTTTCTTTTAGTTTGGTTCACTTACATTTCTTAAATGAACCATTGCATGCATTTTCTGTTTGCTGAATAATAACTTCTAATTAAATAAAACCACTACGGTTGCTCCCGATTTTAGCAGGCCTGATGCATTCTGCTTTACTCTTACCCCTTGGGTCATGGCAGCAACTGCAGTTGAGTTGGACTTGGAACAGGAAAGACGAGTTTTGCTGGAATATACCTGAAATACAAAACCATTAAAAAGAGTCATATTCTGCCCATTTTGAAAAGCACTGTAAATCACTGCGTGCCTCCTCATTTCTCACCTAACACAGTCCAGGGGATCTGGTGCTCCCGTGCCCTCCTAACGCCCCGCCCCACATGGACCTGCTCAGCCAAGCCCTGTGCACAGGTCCCCCTGGTCTTTGTGGGGCTCCTCAGTCTGGAGCCCTCTCCTCAAGTTCTCTCCGTAGACCCTATCCAATCCTCAAAGGTAGGGTGAAAACTGTCTTCTATACGATCGCCCAGTTCACACCTTCTGTGCCTTCCGGCAGTGGTTCCCAAACTTGGGTATGCCCTGGCACCCTATGGAACTTTAAAAAGTTTCCTGGCACCATCCCCAGAGATTCTGACACTGGTCTACAAATGGGTGAGTTTTCAAACTTTCCATGATTTTGAGGTGTAGCCACCTTTGGGACACTCATGTGACAGGCCCCTTAGTAACCTACCTGTGCTCTTGGTCACGCCCCTACATCTTGACTCAGGGCCAGGGCTGCTCTTTCACACTTGCTATCCCCAGTGCAGGATACACATGACTGTGGGTCAGCCAGAGCTCGGGTCAGCGGGAGCTCGGGAGTGGGTCTTGCTGCTGCTTCCTGTTCAGACGGGATGTGGAATCGTCTCTCTGCGAAGCCCCACCGACACACGTTCATTATTGTGGCCGATCTGTGGGCCGACCCCTTATGTTCGCGTTACCCACTTCCAGGTGCCTGGAGTAGTGGAGAGAGCAGGGCTGTGGGGCTTCCCTGGGCCGGCCACGTAGGTCTGGACTCTGGGGAGCAGGTGTGGGAGGGGCCGGCTCCCTCCTTTGTGTGTGTTTCCAGCAAGTGTGACAGCTTGACAACTTCTTCACCCCAGGAGAATATAGGAAGAATCTGTCAACAAGGACGGCTCTACCCAAGTAGCTCCATTGCTGAAATCAAGCAGAAACCAACTGGAAAAAAATGCATGTTTTAGAAAGACTTATTTTTCCTTCTTTCAACAATCCTGGGTTGTTGCAAATCCTGTATTAGGTGCCTGAGAGTGGACAGAAGTGGGTAATACGTTCTTGAGCTGAGGGACTTCTCACAGCCTGCTGGACGTGACAAGAAATGATTATAGTGGCCTGTGACAACTCGAACAGACGAAGGTGCGAAATAGTGTGAGTGGTGAGAAAGCATCTCAGCCAGCCTGGGGAGCGGAAGCCTCTGAGAAGAGAAAGTGTGAGCTGGACGTGGGAGCGGGTCTCTTGCAGGGAACAGCGTGTGAAGGGCCGGCCTAGTTCAGGGACTGGCAGCCAGGCGTTGTCGTGTGTGCGACAGACCCCCAGAGAGTGCCTCCCCCAGGGACTGGAGCCCATGGGGGAACGGCGTACTCATTTATTTCCTGAAGTGTTTAAATCGTAACAATGATTTTAGGGGACATTTAAAGTAGAAAAAACAAGATCCCACAGTAGCTCAGCAGCTGTTTTCTTTTTCATGTTCCCCTCAGACTTTTTTGTAGACAAACATTAAATTTTACATATGTTACACACATAGCAGTGTATGTATAATTTTATATTTTGGCTTTATTATTTCATCATAAACGTTTCCACATGATGAGTCTCTGTAGTGATCACTTTTATCGTTGCAGATAGTTCATTGTGTGGATAGATGTGTCATAAATGATCAGTTAAGCTTTATTTATTCCTGAATTATTTGGGACTTAGCATGTTTTCCGCTTTTCCTGCTGAAGCTGTTGCTAGCGCAAGCCCCTTCGATCACTGGAGGATCGCGTGGGAAAGGGAGCAAGGCCCCCCCGCAGGGCAGCGCCCATGCTGAGTCCCCTTGCCCAGGAGAGGCTGCAAGCCGAGGGCAGCCTGTGCTCAGTCTTGCGTCTGTTCTCACCTCTGTTGCCTGCCCTCGAAGTTGAGAACATAAAATCTGCTCTGTTTGACTCGGGTTTAGTTCTGGTTTACAGCTTCATTTTGGGGCACGAGTACTTCCGTACTGCAACTTCTGCTTACGTGAATTTAAATGGGTCATAATGGGATCTCTAATGTATCCTAAACCCTCAGAATCTCTGGGGAGCATGTCACCTGTGCTAGAGGAATGGACGAGACCGGACTGGGTTTGATGATGAGAAAGTGGACAGATCAAGGGACCCTGGCGTAAGTGACTGAGCTGATGGAGGAAGAAACATGAGCAGAAAGTTGGGCGGCATATCCTGGAGGGCAGCTAGGCTGGAGTAACGCTGGGGGGAGGAGGGAGGAGGAGAGTGAGTGAGGGGTGAGTGAGGGGTGAGGGTGAGGGGAGAGTGAGGGGTGAGGGTGAGGGGTGAGTGAGGGCTGAGGGTGACGGGTGAGTGAGCGGTGAGAGTGGGGGTGAGGGTGAGGGGAGAGTGAGGGACAAGGGTGAGGGGTGAGAGTTAGGATGAGGGTGAGGGAGTGGTCAGAGGGAACGGAAGGAGCCTGGGCAGAGGGCAGAAAACATGGAGTATAAGAACAAAATGAAGGGAAGGACAGGCCCTGGGTTTATTATTAAATTTCAGAAAACTGGATTGGCCAAATAATGGGGATTGAAAAAGAGGGTGTTCAGTATAAATGGAATGAAAATGAAGTTTAGGATATACATGTTTAGAAGGCTGCTTTTGCATAATACCATACTCAACACTGCATCACAAAAGGGAGTTTATAGTTAATGATTGTATCTATTTAATGTTTGGAAAATCATAAAGATGTGTCTAAGAAATAAGTTTTACTGCTCTGTTGCTTTCATGGGGCTGCCATGACAAATTACCATGTGGCTCCGAACAGCAGAAGTGTATTCGCTCACACTTGTGGAGGCCAGAAGTCTGGAATCAAGGTGTTGGCAGCGCTGGCTCCCTCCCAAGGCCCCAGGACAGATTCCACGGCTCGCCTTTCCCAGCGTCTGCTGGGTCCAGGCGTCTCTGGCTTGTGGCTGCATTCCTCCAGTCTGCCTCCATCTTCTCGTGGCTTCTCCTCCTCCCCCGTGTCTTCTGTCTCTTGTCAGGGACACTTGTCATTGACTTAGCCCCTCCACCCCCACCCCCTTGCCATCATCCGGGATGATTTCATCTCAAGAGTCTTGATTAGGATGGCAAAGACTCGTTTTGCAGATAAGCTCATCTGCACAGGTTCTGGGGTTAGAACTTGGAGCAGCTTTTTGGAGGCCACTATTCAACCTGCTACATCGCTTATAGAAAAAAATGCCAAACTAAGGATGATGCGAACACGTCAAGTTTATTCTTCTAGACAAAGGAAGAGCATCTTTGGTCAGTACAGCAGCTCCATGGGGTTACCTGGGTCCTTCCACAGTTTGATTCTCTTGGCCCACGATGGCTGGGAGTGCCAGTCACCCCCATACCTCTTTTTGGGAGATGTTGGAGGGGAGGAGAGAAGAAAATGTGTTGCCTGGCAGGGGTTTTAAACTTAGGTTCATGGATCTCCCCCACTACTCTCCAAAGGGCCCATGGATATGACTACTTTATTAAAATTGGTTTTCATTGCAATCCTGAGTATTTCATTTTCTGCATTTGGTGACATTCTGAGAAGGGGTGACATTCACCAGGCTGCCAAAAAGAGTCCATGGCACAAAAAAGATGTTTTTTATGTGTGTGTGTGTGTGTACGTGTGTACATGCTTGTACGTGTGTGTATACGTGTGTACGTGTGTGTGTACATGTGTGTATGTGTGTGTGTACATATACATATATACGCACACGTTTCACTGTAAGGTGAATGAGCTACATTCTCTTGCAGGATATACATGTTTAGAGGGCTGTTTCTGTAAAACACCATGTTGAAATCTTGCCCGACTTCCCCCAAGTATGAGATGGCACTTCTGCTACACAGTCATATGGCTGTTGGGACAAGGTTCTAGCAGCCTTTGCTTGTAGCATCAGCCCAATGATTGCCCTCACATGACCAGGTCAGAAGAACCGTGCCATATGAGGAGAGGACTGATTCTTCATGTCTGTATTTATCATTTCCCCAAGCAATGTTGTTGAAATATTATTTGATGATATCCACAAGTTTCACGAGGCATATTATAAAGGTGGTCTTCTTTGTCAGCTGTGTGACTTAGGGCAAGATACTTCATCTTTCTGAGACTCAAGTTTTCTCATCTGTGAAATGGGGATAATGCTGAATCCATCTCATAGGTCACTGGGTTGGCAAAGGGTGCCCTCTAAATGTTTCCTGATTTTTATCTCTCCTGCCACTCATCACCACTAGTAGAAAAGTAATAGGGTTAAACTTGGTAACACTTATTTATACGGATTCAGAGGATTTTAGATGAGTTTTCTAGACAGTGTTAAAAAAACACAAAACAGTATCTAGGTCAGCTCAGTTGGTTAGACCACAGTGCTCTTAACAAGCTTGCTGGTTTGATCCCCACATGGGCCACTGTGAGCTGCACCCTCCACAACTAGGTTGAAACAACTACTTGACTTGGAGCTGATGGGTCCTGGAAAAACACACTTAAAATAAATAAAAGTTAAAAAAACAAAACAGTATCTGCAGCTGCAGAGTATATATCCAGAAAGAGTTGGTGTCCTTAAGATTATCAGGCAATAACTACTCAACACAGGAAAAATAAAGTGTAAAGGAAAACCAAATGTGATTAAAAATATAAGATGCCTTTACCATGTTTGCCCGAAAATAAGACCTGGCCGGACCATCAGCTCTAATGCGTCTTTTGGAGCAAAAACTAATATAAGACCCGGTCTTATGTTTTGTATTATATTGTATTATAATTATTTTATATTGTATTACATTACATTATATTATATAAGACCTGGTCTTACATTATATTAAAATAAGACCCGGTCTTATATTAATTTTTGCTCCAAAAGATGCATTAGAGCTGATGGTCCAGCTAGGTCCTATTTTCGGGAAAACACGGTATTTAATCATCTTACAATTTTGTTAGTTACAGCCTGATAACAAAATAAAAAGGAAGCTATGTAATGGTTTAAGTAATATTTCTAGTTTGAAATCTTGTTGCTTGGCACTCGTGTGTGTCGAGTGAAAGTGCCTTAGTAAGCCTGTGGAGGGTGAACCGTGGATCTGAGTTTCTCAGCTGTTTCCAGCAGATGTCAGCCTGTGGGGTGGTCAGGCTGCTCCTTTGGTGAGGAACCACGACCTTTGTCCAGATTTTAATATCACTTTTCCTTCCCAGCTTGTTTGGAGCGCAGATATTTCCTGGGCAAAACCCCTACGCCCGTCACTTTGGCTCAGAGAGAGGAAAAGCTATATATATAATTGGCAAATTTCCTTGCATGGAAAACTCTCCCCACTTTTCTGGATCTGAGATGGGGGAGTCAGACTTGTGGGCTGGGCTGTCCCATAAGTCGTCTTACTCCAGAAGCCCTGCCAGACAGGAAGCCCCACATTAGGGCAGCAGAGCCTGCCATCTGGGCTCCCTGCCACAAACGATTGAGCCCACGCGGTTCCTGCTCACGCACAGGGCTGTGGGAGAGCCTGACCTCATGACCTGGCTGTGCCAGCTGTCATTCCATCGGCAGTGGGGGCATTACTACCTTGCACAGGGTGGTGGCGCAGGCCCCTGGCACGTGGTAGATGCCTAGTGAATGAAATACTCTGATAGTTAAAACACGCCTTGGGCAGTGGAACAGGACTGGAAGGACAGCTGCAGAAGAAAGTTAATCCAGTGAATTCCCTGCGTTATAATCCACTCTGTTCTCAGTTTCAAGACGCAGGAGGAAACAGGCGTGGAGCCCAGTGGGTGGCTGTATGTTTGCTAAGTGTGGGGTTTTGCTGAAGGCGGCACCTGCCTGTGTGGCACAGATGGTCCGAAGAGCCCGGGGCTCCACGTGAGTGCTTGGGGCTCGGGATTCGGTTCTGTAGGTGTCCGAGTCGGTGGAGAGCGGGCGCTGCCTTCTGCTGGCAGCCTGGCTGAGGGACCAGAGGGACCAACCGTGCTGTCTGTCAAGTATGTGTAGAAGTGGCGGTGGGAGAGGCCGCTGTACTTGTACTTGTCTGGACTGTGTTGTTACTGAGAAGGGAAATTTGTGAATCTAAGCCATTTTCACGATACTGTTAGGGTGTGTGTGTGTATATGGGTGTTAATTGTTACACTTCCAGTTGTCTACTTACAAGTGACAGAGGAAACAAAAAAGAAAACTGGACAGTTGAGAGACTGTAGTTTGACTGACATATTTTTGTAAAGTTCTTTCACAAAACTAACAGTGGAGAAGATGCATGTATTTGACTGAATTTTTTTCTTTGGGTGTCTAGGAAATGAGTAATTGTAGTCCTTGTTTTCCCGGTATTTGGTAAATACACCAGGGATGTGATGGAGCCAACTCCCGTCTGTCTGGTTTTTCCTTGAAAGTTAGGAAAATGGTATTCTCTCCCAGAATGACCTGGTATTTCAGAGAATGTAGAGCTGAGGGATCTTTTTATTTCCTTGAAACAACTTGTTGTCAAATTAAGATCATTCCCTGCTCTGTGGTGGAGAGGCTGTGCTGTTTGTTGACTGACTCAGTAATCCTTCCCCCTCCACAGCTGAAGTACCTGGTTTGAAAAGTAAACTCACAAGTGAAACGTTTGTCCCTTCCCTTCCTCCTCCCCACCCCCACCTTTTTCCTTTTCTTTTTCTCAGATGGGGAGGATGGTAGGAGCTGCTGTACCAGGATGTTTAGCTAAATCTCGAGTCCTCAGCCCAGTGTAGGGGCGCTCAGTAAGGGAGCGCCCCCCCCCCACCCTCTCCCTGGCCGCTCCCAGGCTCCCCTCCATCCCGGCGACTGCTTGTTGGGAATGTTGGTCAGTGTCAGGGCGCGTCTTCTCTGCAGCCTCACTAGCTGCAAAGGTCTGAGGAGGGTGGCTCAGAGCAATTAGCGTCCGTGCAAGGGCTGGAGAGATACCTTGAGGCAGAGCCTTGGCATCTGCCCTGCCCCTGCAAAGCAGGACCACTTCCTGGTCTAGGAAACAAGGGCTCCGGCATGTCTGATCGTCCAGGCCTTCTGAGGAATGGACTTCATGCTTTGCTTTACACAGGAAGTATCTAATCGCACCAAGGAATATTGTAGATTGGGTATTTGTTGTTCCCAGAGCCGCAGTGCTGGTTTCCCCAGGACTCCGCCCGTTCACACACCCAGTTGTACAGGACTTCATACCCACGAAGAAGTTTCCTGGCTCCGATGATACATTCTAGGGTCATTCTACTCATTCAGAGAAAGGTTCACCCTGCCCTTTAAAGACTATTCCAGTGCACTAAGATATGTGAACGTTAAAATATTTTTATAACTTAGTTGAGGCATAGATGCTGTACAATGAACTGCACTATTTAAAGTATACAGCTTGGTGAGTACGTACACACACACACACACACACACACACACCCATTGGAACTGTCACGGCAGTCAGGATAACAGACATTTCCAGTCCCCTGACAGTTTCCTTGTGGTCTGTCCTCCCTACCCTCGTGCCAGGCAAACGTGGACCCATTTTCTGTTTTTGTAGATTAGTTTGCATTTTTTAGAATTCTGTGTAAATTAAATAGTGGTAGTATGTCTTCTTTTTTTTTTTAAAGTCTGGCTTCTTTGGCTCAGCATAATGATTTTGAAATTTTCCCTGTCAGGTGTATCAATAATATTCCTTTTCCACCATTTATTGATCCATTTACCTGTTTGTAGTTTTCAGCTGTTAGCGCTGCCATGACCATTCAGATACAAGGCTTTGTGTGGGGTATGTTTTCATTCCCTGGGTAAATGCCTCGTAGCAGAATTGCTGGGTCATAGTAGGTGTGTGCTTAACTTTTTAAGAAACTGCTCAACTGTTTTCGGAACTGCTTGGAGCTTTGCAGCCCCACCAGCAGTGGGAGTTGCAGTTGTTCCACATGCCGGCCAGCACTTGGTGTGGTCAGTGTTTTTATTTTACTTCCTGATGTACGCGTCGTGGCATCTCGTAGTTTTAATTTCCGTTTCCCTGACGACATATGATGTCAGCATCTTTCAATGTGCTTTTTGGCCATTTGTCTTTCTTTTGTGGAATGTGTGGTAAAATCATTTGTCCGTTTTTTTTATGGAATTGTTTGTTTTATTATTGAGTTGTAAGAGTTCTTTACATATTCTGGATATATAAGTCTTTTGTGTGATATATGTGCTGTGAATGTTTTCCTCAATCTGTGGCCTGCCTCTCTCTCTCTCTCTCTTTTTTTTAAAATAGCGTCCTTAGAAGAACAGGGTCTTTCTTTTTTGGTGAAATTGAATTTATCAATTTTTTCCTTTATGGTTTTATGCTTCTTGTGTTCTATCCAAGAAGCATTTTTCTACCTTAGCTTCTTCTAGGACGTTTGTGGTTTTAGGTTTTACAGTTAGAATTATGCTTGGTGTACAGTTAATTTGTGTCTGTCATGTGAGGTAAGAGTTGATTTTCAATTTTTGTTATATGAATATTAAATTTTTCCAACAGCATTTGTTGAAGAGACTTTCCTTTCCCCATTGAATAACCTCAACACCATTGTCACAAGTCAGTTGGCCATATATTTGTGAGTCTATTTCCAGACTTTCTCTTATATGTCAACCTTTACTCTAATATCCCACTTTCTGGATTACTCTTACTTTCCAGTAAGTGTTGAAATCAGACAGCGCAGGTCCTGTAACTTTATTCTTTCTTACACTTGTTTTGATTATTCTAAGTCCTGGTGTTTTTGTGTGAATTTTAAAATTAACTTGTCAGTTTCTACAAAAAGGGCCTCCTGGAATCTTGATTGAGATTGTGTCGAATCTGTAAATCAGTTTATTTATTTATTTTTAATTTTTTTTATTAGTTTCAGGTGCACAAGACAAGGTAATACTTAGACGTTCACAGTTTATGCAAAATTGATATATTAATAACATTTAGTTTTCCCATGAACATGATATATCTCAGTATTTATTTGGCTCCTTTAAAATTTCTCTCAGCAAACTTTTGTAGTTTTCAGTGTATTTTTAGTGACTGTTGTTAGATTCATTCCTTTGTAGTTTGTTTCTATTAAATGAAATTTAAAGTCATTTGCCAGTACTGTGAACATATGAGAATATAATGGATTTTGTGACCTTGGAAAATAACTTATTAGTTCTAGTAGTGGTATCGTAGATTCCCCAGAAATTTCTATATAGTCATAGCATCTGCAAGTTGGGACAGCCTTACTTCTTTCTGACCCAGATTGCTTTTATTTCTTTCTCTTGCCTCATTGTAAAAGCTAAGAGTGCCAGTACGGTGTTGACTAGAAGTAGTGAAAGCAGTAATCCTTTCATTTCTTCCAGTCTTAACAGAAAACAATTCAGCTTTTTAATTCAGCTTTTTGTAGGTACTTTATCAGTTTAAGGCTTTTCTTGTTTGCTAAGAATTTTTGTTATGAATATGTGTTTAATTTTGTCAAATACTTCTTTGCATATATTGAAGTGATCTTACAGTTTTTCTCTTTTATTTTATTAAAAGAACAAATTATATTGGTTGACTTTCAAGTGTTAAACCAACCTTGCATTCCTGAGACAAACCCTATTTCCTCATGATGTATTATCCTTTTATTTATTATTGGATTCAATTTGCTGTTATTTTGTTAAGGACTTTTGCATCTATATCTGTGAAAAATATTGGTCTTTAATTTTCTTTCTTTCCTTTTGTCTTTATCAGGCTTTGGTACTTAGGTTAAGCTGGCCTCATTAAACATATAAATTAGCATCATAAAAGGAGGAGGGTAATTGTCCTTTCCCCACCCCACCCCCGTGTTTTCTGATAAAGTTTGGTGTTATTTCTTAAATTTTTGTTAGAATTTACCAGTGAATCTGTCTAAGTGTGGAGTTTTTTTGGGGGAAGGTTTTTATAACACCTTTGAAATTTTCTGATAATGAAATAACATTTTTAATGGATATAAGCTCTTCAGGTTTTCTTGTTTCTTATGTCTACACAGACATTTTCCGCACCGATGTCTGTTGGAGGGAGAGGTGTAAACTTCAGGAGAGAAGGGATGTGCTGGAGTTTGTTGACTCTCTCCACGCCTGGCACAAAACAGGCATCCTGTAAATATTTGTTGGATTCATTGGTTTGCTGTTGCTGTGTCTCTGTCTCTTGGCATCTCTGGGGAGCTTTTCTGTCTCTTCCATCTACAAGGGACTGTCATAGCTGGTCCATGACAAAGGGAGGTGGCTCCTGAGTCAGGCCAGCTGGCCCTGGCCAACCCAGGTGCCATTGCCTCTCGCTGTGGCTGTTCAAATATCTGGTGATTTGTCCCCAGCCCTGGTAGACCAACCCTCCGAGTCAGGGTTTGCCAAGGGTAAAAATGTTTGCAACCTTTTTCTGTTTTGGTTTTTTAAAATGTTAAATCTTGTGGTTGGAATGACTTCCTGTTTGACATATACTTGAAATAGCAGAGGAATACAGGAAGCTTGGTCAGAGGAAAGAGGTACAGTGCCTGAAGCAGGGAAGCGGGGTCGTAGATGAGCAGGGTTATCCTGAAAGGCGGTGACCTGGGGTGTGGCCGACCTACCCAACGGGAATGTGTTCTGCGATCCCCTTCCTGGACCACTTACATGGCATCCTGACTGAGGACATCAGTCGGGCGGGGAGTGAGAAGCCAGGCTGATTTGGACTGGCCAGAGGGTGTCTAGTGCCTGGTCCCCTGCTGCACCTGAGGGCTGGCGCTGCACCTGCAGCAGCCGCAGAGGTCAGGTGTGGGAGCCGGGAGCTGAGGACAGCAGCCTTGCCCCTTGGGGTCCTCTCCCTCCTGGGTGGCGATACGAAGGAGACAGGCTCCCATGCTGATTAGCGTGCTGTGTGCATGTGCGGGCACTCATGGCTTCCCCAGACCACGAGTGTCGTTGGCTGGGCACTCAGTCCCTCCAAGAGGGCGCTCCATGGCCACTCTGTTCCCTGGATGGAGTGAGTTGACCAGCTGTCTTCTGGCCCTCCTCCAAGCGGTGTGGCCTTGGGCCGTCCCTGTCCCCTCTGGGTGTCCATTCTTCAGTGTCCGAAATGGTGTTAGAACCAATGGTTTTCCAGTTATGGGCACATGTAAGCGTCTGTGACTTCACCTTCCGGCTGAACCTGAGTAGGACCACGTGACGACTGGTCTCTGAAGAGAAGCAGCTCAGCTCCACGTCTTGTCTCTTCCTACAGCTTTGCCTTACAACCATCAAATTGGAAAACCTTCACATTGTGGCTTTTTTTCTTTTTCATGCGCCAGTAACAGGTCGGAAGACATCTCCCTCCGACTGACTTAGTTCTGGGGCACAGATGCCTGCCCCTTTTGTCTTGCATGGTGGATCACCTGCGAGGAGTGAATCCATCTCACCGTCAGGCTTGTTCCCGCCGAAGGGAGTGGTAAGGGGCTGAAAGGACCACACCTCAGATTCTGCTTCCGCCGGCCTCCTTCTTGCCCGGGAGCAAAGAAGTGTCCTCACCCAGGTAGCCGGGTGGCCTCAGCGTGGGTCCTCGTGGTTGTCCAGACAGCTTGGCTCCCAGACTGCAACACAGTCAAGTTAGATGATACGGGAATCCTTAGTCCACAGGGTAAACTGCCATGAACTATCTGTCCCCCGTGAAAGAGGGGTGTGTTAGGGAACTTGTGCTGAAGTGTGCAGCACTGTTCACGTTTGTGCAGCTTTTCATTCTGAATTGCTTAGTGGGGGTAAGCACACATGCAGTTGTCAGAGCTGACCCTTCACGTAAACGGAAGTAGTCAGTCCCGTGAGTATCGGGTGAGCCTGTACGACCAGCCAGGCACTCGGGTTCCTCTGGGCAGGGAACGGAGACCCCCCTCGTGGGCACAGTCCGTCTTGCCTGCAGCAGGTTGCGTGTAACAGCTCCACACCTGATTCTGCGCGTGCTCTTCCTATTCGACCTCAGCGGTCAGCAGCCAGCGTACGTCGCGGGCCTGCGGGCTGGGGGGGTCTCTCTCGCCTTCGTGCGCACAGGAGCACGTGTGGCTGTGTTCCCATAAAGCTGTGTTTAGAGAGCAGGCGGCAGGCGGCGTGTGTCCAGCCCTGACGTAACTGCGTCCTCAGATTTGATCTGCGGTGTTGTTATTTCAACCTTCCTGTTTGTTATCAGTTGCCCAAGTTGAGAGTTTTCAGTTCTCATCTAACGAAACAAGTCGAGGCATTTATGTGGAGGATAAAGCGGACTCCATTTCTGTGCCTGGGTTTTCTTCTGTGTGAGACGATGAGGATGGCATCTCAGTTAAGATGAGGCTTGGGAGGTTTAACAGAAAACCCAGGAAACAGTGGTTTAAACCAGGTAAGGGCTTGCTTTTCTCTCCTTGAAAAGACCAGGGCCCAGCAGTGGACAGGCACCCAGGCGTCCCCTCGGTGCAGAAGCCACTGGGAGGAGGTGGCCGCTGTTCCATCCCCTCAGAGAGTGTCCCCGGGGCTCCCCCAGTGACGTCCCCATCCTTGGGGCAGCGGGAGTGTCCTGTGGAGGCTGGCCAAGAGAGGGGCGTCTGGAACAGCAGGGACAGGTTGGAAAGAAGGACAAAATGCTAGTTATGCCGGCAGCTAGGGTTTGTTTGTTTGTCTCAGATATTTATTTTGTAGGAAAAAAAGGATAGATATATTTTAAAACTCATAACTATAGAAAATTTAGAAAATACAGAAAACCGGAAGGAACAGAAACAAGTCCCTGAATCCTCCCGCCGGAGAGGTCAGCCTCCAGTTTTCCAGGCTGTGTCCCGCCTTGAAATGCGCCTCCTCCCCGCCCCCCCTCAGCAGGACTGTGATGTAGACGTCCCCGCCCACCAATTCCTTGTGAACCTGCCCCCCCTGGGTGTTTCCTCTGCGTTCTGGCTGCATAGCCTGCTGCCTGGTAGGTTTCCAGGTTGTGTGGGGCGTGTGCAAGCAGCATTGAGGTCCGAGTATCAGTACAGACGTGCCCAAGGCTTGACCTCCAGGGTGGACACCCGGTGAGTCAGCAGGTGGGGGTGTGGGTGTTCTCACCTTGGGCCCCTGTGCTTGGGGAGGTCTTACTGGGCCGTCTTACTGCCTAATGAGCTTGGCCTTTAGTGGTCAGAAAAGTACGTGGCTGACCTTGGGCTGCAGAGGTTGCTTGTGAGCCCCTCCCCTCCCCTCCTCTCTCTTCCCCTCCCTCCCTGATGCTTGTTAACTGTAATGTGACCGTAGATGCACTTGGGTGTAGGCAGGTTTACCATCAAACCATCGCAGATACAAGCAGATCAATCATGACAGCGCGGTGGTGGCCGGATTTAAGATTGCTGATGTGTTTCTGCCCTGCTCCCTCCATCCTCATGCCCCTTGGAGACCCACTGCCAGGGGACTTGGATTTAGAGTTCATGATCACTGGGCTAATAGTAACCCGGTGTTGGAGCTAACGGCTTGGAGCTCGTCATTCCCTCTGTGCAGTAGCCAAGGAGGAGATCCAGTTAGTCCTTGCTGCTGTGGCGTGTTTCGGTAACAAAAGGGCACTGGCCCAGCAGCTGAAAGCCAGATACCAGCTGCAGGACGAGGCCTGCCAAGGAGGGGCATAGCCGTGGACTGGACGCTCCACGCTCTGCCTGGGAATCGCTTCTTGTGTCTTAGACCTCTGTGCCTTTTGCACATAACTCGTAACTGAGCTGTAGCCCATGCACGCACCAGGCTCCTTCGCTCTTTTAGATGGTAAAGGCCTATATTTACTGTAGCATTTCCTTATCACTAGTGTTTTTATTAGAATTGCCTCATCCTTTTCCACGAGACTTACTGTTTTTTATTGTGTACTTGCATAGAATGTGAGGGTTTGCTGCAACTCAAATATTGCCTATAGCAAAAACACTTGTAGTGTTTTACCAACACTAAGATTGTTTTCTATTCACTTTTTAATACAAATAACATGCTCATTATGAATAAGTACCATAACCAAAACAAACAAAAAACACTCAAAAGTCTTTTCTCTGAGATCCTAAGACATAAACACTATTATGGAGACCTGTGGTTCTCAAACATGGGTGGGATAAGGGCATGGGGAAATGAGATCGGCCCACGGAGGACGTTGGGCAGAGACATTTTGGGTTGTGAGGGCTGGGAGGGGAGCAGGAGGCGGGGAGCGCGTGCTGCTGGCATGTCCAGGGTTCAGCTTAGCACCCTGCAGTGTTGTGGGAGACAACAAAGAATTATTTGGCCCAAAATGTCAGTAGCACCGAAGTAGGAAAAGCCTGGTATACCCTAATGGTTTTTTAGGCATTTTCCTGTGAGAATCGGTACATATAATTTAGTTTTACAAACAGTGGGATCAATTATACACATCCTAATTTATAACCTGCTTTTTAAACGTATTATTACATTGTGAACATCTGTGTCTGTAAATATCTAGTCTCATTATCCTTTTAAAAACTGGCTATAAAGTATACTGATAAATGATTTTGTCATAATGTATTTCACCACACCCCAGTTTTGGGAGATTTAGGTTATTTCCAGTGCATTGAGATTTGCTAGGTTTTGTTTGTTTGTATTTTGCCTTCTGTGTGCTCCTTTCCTGCCTGCTGGTGGGGAAACGCCCTCTGGGGCACCATCTCCACACCTGGTTCCCTTTGTGGGTGATGGGACCCCCCACCCCAGGGGCTCTCCTCCACCCCTCTCAGGGCGCGCTCTGGTCGCTAAGGTTTCCCAGACACTGAGCACATTTCAAAGCCTAATGAAGCACTGTTGAAATACTGACTAGATGAACAGCCCCAAACATGTTTGTCACGTTTCCATTTTAGGTATTACTTTTACTTTTTGCTTCATTTTACTTTTTGTTGCTTTTTTAAATCTGTGATTTTAACCTCTGGCTCGGTTGGCTTTGCTCCCTGCCTGGGCGTCCTGCGTTGTTGGTGGCCAGTGTCCTCGGGGGTTGGGGGTGGGGACTGTGCGCCGTGAGCCCCTCAGCATGTCTGTAGCTGTGCTGGTGGCGACCCCCCTTTACCCCAAAGCGGCCCTGAGGCTGGAGGTGGGGTACAGACTCAGGGAGGAAAGCGTCCCGTCAGCAGTTCATGGCGGGTCTCCTCCCGGGGTCGGGCAGCAGGCAGAGCTGAGTGCCCGGAGGTCTGGACCTGTAGCGTGGGGCTGCCTCGTCACAGGGACCGCGGCAAGCCTGGTTGCGTGGTGTCTATTTTTGTGTTTCATATGGCACTCTGTGAGGACGTCCGCTGTCGACGCACATCCAGCTGTTTTGAATAGCCTGTGTCTCAGGGGGCGTCACGGTGGGGACTCGTGTGCACGAGCCCAGCATTTTAGGCAGCATCTGAACAGCAGGATGTGAGTAACAGGAAGTGACAGAAATTACCGAGCGTGCCAGATGCTTCTTGTCGGCCACCTTTCCAAGCTCCACAGGCTGGGGAGCTATATTTAGGCTGGGGGGGGCTTCCAGGGTCCTGACCCTGCCCCGAGCTCGCCTTTGCTTCTCTTGTGGTCGGTGGCTGGCCCACACGGCCTGATTTGTATCTCTGGCGTCTGTGGTCTGCTTTGGTGGCCACGGGTTCTCGTTCATCGATTTTAAAACTGTTTTTGTTGGGCCACTTCAATTCTGATCCATTTTGAGCGGTTGGAAAATGGTCTGAAGCAGAGCAGAGCTGCAGGTAAGAGTTCCAGGTGATGGTGGGTGATGAGTCCGCAGAATGCTGTGTGGGAAAGACGTTAAACTGGCAGGATTTACAATGAAGTAACTGGAAGGAATTGTGGGTTATGGTAAGCCTCTGGAGGGTTGACTTTTGCCTTGTGTTTCTTACCCGTGGAAGGCTGGGATTTTTAAAGCTGTAGGCTGGGTGGTATGACGTCACCCATATGCTAGAAACATTTTTAGGTCCCTACCTGGCTAGAAAGCCCTCAGGCTGGGGAAGCTTCTCTGTGATGACTTCCCATTGTCTGAGCTTTGTCCCAGGAGAAATCTCACCCTAGAGCCCCAAAGCCGCCCTGGGCACCTGGACGTAGCCTGCCCAGGCGGAGCGCTCACCCCACTCATACTGCTGTACATGAGGGCGATTGTTGCTCAGTGGAGTTGTACGGCGCTTCAGGCAGCTGCTGACCAGATGCCCACACAGGCTGCTCCGTGTCCCCCCAGGTGTCTGCCGTGACTACCATTTCACTGCAGGAGCACCTGGGGAGCCAGCCATTGTCTCTCGCATCGTCTCGTAGGCCCTGACCTGTGTTGTCCTGGAAGGCACAGGTGATGGCTCCCGCGGCCGGCAGCAATAATGGCCTGTTTCCTTTGCCCCTGAGCGACCCAAGGGGCAGGCCAGAACCTATACCCATTTTGCAGGTTAAGAAGCTGAGGTTAGAGAGACAGATCATTTGCACCAGCAGCTCTGTGATGTCTCAGTCTGTTGTCACTGCTGCGCCGTCCTGCCCCTCTGTGCCACATGCTCGTACCCTCACTGAGGCTTACTGAGCTGGCTTGTCCTTTGAGAAGCAGGGCACGGATCTCTGTGTGCTTTGAGGATCCTCAAAAAGGAAGTTTCCAGGTTTTTATGTTAATTTCCGGTGGCTGTCACCCCAGTGAGTCAGGGGAGGGGGGGTGTTGGGAGAAAAGGCTGTTTGTTGGTCTCTAACAGCTTCCTTCTGAGCGGTCTAGCCAGTACCTCCCCCATCCTCCCTTCATAAAGCACCCCCTTATTTTCACACACTCAGCCAGCTCCTTGGGATCCAGGGATCTACTCCAAGAAATCTGAGAGGCAAATTAGGCACAGTCGTGTCTGCCACGAAATGCATGGCAGCCCGCGGAGTCTGCCAAGTGTGTAACTGCCATGGGAAGGCGGTATGTATGGTGAATGGATACATGCCTGAGTACCAAGTTCCGGTTGTGGAGTCA
Organism: Rhinolophus hipposideros; assembly: GCF_964194185.1. NCBI lineage: Eukaryota > Metazoa > Chordata > Mammalia > Chiroptera > Rhinolophidae > Rhinolophus > Rhinolophus hipposideros. The sequence goes on from NC_138052.1 coordinate 95,804,015, forward strand.
TTCCCACCCCCCACCCCACCCCGCCCCCCAATTCCCACGCCAAGATTTACCAGCAGAATCCATCACATGGCTTCAGGGTGACCCAATCCCTTCTGTAAGGCTAAACTAGAAATACAGGGAAACTATACATTTATATAGTGCAATAAACTATACATGCTATATATGCACCCAGACACACATACGACGTGTGATCAAAAGATATGGTGAATGTTTAAATTAAAAAAATGTTACACTAAAAGACACGTTGCCATCAATCCCCCTCAAAATACTCCCCCTCGCTTTGAATACACTTATCCCATCGTTCTGGCCACTTTCTGAAGCAGTTCTGGAAGTCCTCTTTCATGAATGCCCTTAGTTGCACTGTCGTGGCTGCCTCGATGTCCTCAATCATTTTGACTTTGGGGAAGAGACAGAAGTCACACGGCACCAGATCCAGTGAATAGGGTGGATGAGAACACACTGTAATGTTTTCGTTTAACAGAAATTGCCAAAAACCAGAAGTGATGTGTGACACGGAGTGTTGTCCTGATGGAGGATGATTTACAGCACACTTTAAAATACACCTTCTCTCAACTGTAGCTCACACCCGACTGCACCGAGCTGAAACTTGTCACTCACTGTTACTAAGGTTTGATGCGCCTCTTCCCATATTGAAGATCCCTGCCTTTCCGTGGGATGGCACTCGGCAGTAGCATTCACCATATGCTTTGTTCACAACGAAAAAGGCTCCGTGTCACCTATCGCTTCTGATACGGCAACTTCTGTGAAATAAAAACATTACGGTGTGTCCTCCTCCCCCTTATTCACCAGATCTGGCGCCGTGAGACTTCTGGCTCTTCCCCAAAGTCAAAATGACCATGAAAGGTAAACACTTTGAATCAATTCATGACATGAAGCAGCCACAGCAGCACAACTAAAGACACTCACGAAAGAGGACTTCCAGAACTGCTTCAGAAAGTGGCAAGAACGATGGGTAAGTGTGTTTGAAGTGAAGAGGAGTATTTTGAGGGGGATCAATGGCCATGTGTCTTTTACTGTAATAAATTTTAAAAAATTTAAACACTATATTTTTTGATCATACCTCATATAGAAATATCTAATAAACTATAAATATGAGACATGCTATGTGTCTCTAGCTCTGGCTTGGGTATTTTAGCATATTTAACAGTTTAACATTTAACAGTTTAAAAATCATTGCCTATTTGAGGCGTTCAGAAAGTAACACAGTTAACAACTACACACACTTCCCAGCCTGAGAAAGAAAATGGGTAGGCACAGAGTGCTGTCTTCCCCTTCCTACTCTACCCCCTCCTGCCCTTCCTCCCGGAAGTCACCCCTATTCCGAGTTTGGTGTTGTCATTTGTTTGCGTTTTTTTTGTACTTTCTCTGCTCACATAGGTCGGAGGTGAAGGTGAGGGTATGGTTGCCAAACGGCGGCCTCCCAGGGTGGGGGGTAGTCAGCATGAGGACCTGTTGAGGTGTGAGTGGGACCCTCCAGGGGCCTGCCTGGGGGGCCGCGGGATCTGCGGGTCTGGAGCTGGGGAGGCAGCTTGTGTTGGCGGCATTCTGGTGGCTCCTGGAACACACCTGCTGTGAAGGGGGTGCTGGGGCCAGCCCCCCAGGCAGCGCAGTGCTGTGTGAGAACAGGACCTGTGGGTCACAGCCCCCCGACAGGAGGCATAGCGTCACTGGCGACTCAGCTCCGTTGTGTGGAGAAACGAGTCCTGCCATTTCCGGTGCTCTGTCCTGTGCAGGCTCGAGTGCCAGGACACGTGCCACAGCCCGATAGCAGCTCCGTGACCCGCTGTGCACTCAGGCTCAGGAACCAGGAATTCAAGAGGATTTGGTGTTCTTTGAGAATGTCTGCCAAAGGTGTGTCGCATAATGTTTCTGTGGCAAGTCAGACGTTTCATGAGCTTCTGCTACCTACATCAGAACTTGAACAAGATGCCTGTGTCCAGAAATAACCACGTTGTCCTGGAGTCACTCCCAGTTTTCCCATTTAAACATGTGAGCAGTTGGGAACTGTTGCTTGTGGTTCCTTCGTTTTAATGAAACCTTGTGTTCCGAGATCACTGTAGACTCACACAGAATAATACAGACATCCGTGGTGCCCTTGACCCAACTACCCGCCGGGTCCCTCCTGCAAACGGGAACTCAGCATTACGGCCAGGATGCTGACACGGACCCTGTCAGGGTCCCAGCGTCTCCATCTCTACCAGGACCCCGGTTCCTTTTGTAGCCATGCCTGCCCCCCTCCTTAACCCCTGACAACCACTAATCTGTCCTCCATTTCTGTAATTTGGTCATCTTAAGAATGTTCCATAAGTGGGATGGCACAGTGAGGAACCTTCTGGGATTGGCGCTCTGCACTCAGCGTAACTGGGCACTCCCTCCTGGTCTCTGAGTTGCGTGCGTGATCGTTGTCTCTTTTTATTACCGAGGAGCGTGCCACAGAGTATTTAATCATTTACCATTGAAGGACACTGGTTGTTTCCAGTGGGGGCGATTTCGAATAAAGCTGCTCTGAACGTGCATACAGAGGTTTTTGTGTGAACATAAGTCTTCATTTTTTTGGGATAAATGCCCAAGTGTGTAATTGCTGGGCTGTTTCATAGTTGCATGTTTGGTTTCTAAAGAAGTTGCTAAACTGTTTTGCTGCACCATTTTCCATTCTCACCAACAACGTGAGCCAATTTCTCCACTTACTCTCTAGCATTTGGTGGTGTTTTTTACTTTAGTCATCTAATGAGTGTATAGTAATATGCATTGTGATTTTAACCAGCATTTCCTTAAGGGCTAATGATGTTAAATCCCTTTCTTGTGTTTATTTGCCTCTACCTCTGACACCATGGGTGTGTGGCCTGCAGGGGTGAATGTCTCTCCTTGGCCTTCTGTGGACACCACCCAGTGGGGTGCTGGAGCACCTGGTTACAACCGGGGCGGGGCATTGGCATGGAGGCCACAGGTTTTCCATGGTGTTTGGCTGGAGTAGAGTGGTTACTGGCTACTCTACTACTGTTGATTTCTGTCTCGTTACGCTGCTCCTTTCCTGGTCCTGTTGGCAGAGACGGCAGGCTTTTGGAGGGCTTTAAAGTTTTTTCTGTGTCCATTGGTGTTTTTGGCTGCGACTTCTTCAGCTGCCCATCCTGGGTGTCCTAGGCAGAACCCAGGGAATTCAGCACTGGGGCCCCAAGGCCCTTAGTCTGCCTGCCCTCTTCTCTCCACCCTTCAGGCTGCTCATGCTTGTTTCATATCTAATGTCCAGGGTTTTAGTTGTTCTTAGCCAGAGGAATAGGGAAAAGCATGCCTAACCATCTTCCCAGAAGCAGAAGTCTATTGGCTACTTTCATTATTTTGGATCCATGAAACGGGCAAGAGTGTCTGAGCAGCTCGCAGTCCAGGCTGCGTGCCTGTCCTGCCTGCTTGGCGTGGCCTTTGCACCACCCCAGGCCCAGGGCCCCACGTTCGTTACTGCTGAGGTTGTTTGGTTTGGCCCGTGGCTCCAGCACGACAGTTTGCAGGACCGTGGTCTTTTGTCCTTAAGGTCTCGTTTATATTTGGACTCGCTGGATAGGACGTCACTGGTGAATCATGACCTGCCCTCGTCATCGTCCCCCAGACCCTACCCCTCTACCTTTCGGTTTGAATTCTTGGGAAAGCTGGGCAGTGTGGGCGGGGCAGCGGTCAGGTGACTCCGTGCGATGCCATATTGCCCTTGCACTGACCCGCCAAGCCGCTATTTCTGCCAGAAAGGAAACGGCTTGTTCTGAATGAACCAGGAGCGAGCTCTTGTTGAGTGCCATCCTCCCCGCCTTCGGCCCCGCCATTCCTGGCAGTGCGCACGCGGCTATTTGCGGGAATCCAGGTAGGAGGCCGCTGCTGGGCAGAGGGCAGGAGCCAGCCTGTCTGCTTCCCGGCTCCTGCTTCACTGGCAGTGGGACCTCGGCCAGGTCGCTTGGTGGGCTCAGTTTCCTCTCTTGCTACCTCCTACTTCACTAGGTTGTGGAGAAGCTGAAACAAAAAGTGCCTGTAAACACCTAACAGATTTCGCAGGACTAAGTGCCCCACCGTGGGGCTGCCCTGAAGTCTGACAGCCTTTCTGTCGCTTTCCCTGTCGTATCAGCTGGTAGGTGTATAATTCCACAGTCCACCTTCTCCATTTCAGCAGTCACATCTGTATGTCTGCAGCGTGTCTCCTTTTTCTCCTGGATTTCTCAAAGATCCCGGTTTAATAACCTTCTTGGCTAATTCGGAAGGTACCTGTTGGCTGGGGTGTCATCGAGTCATTTGGAGCAGCTAGGTCTTTTCTCTTAGTTCCTGGAAGAGCATTATTTGAAAGGAAAGGAGCAAAAATTCTTATTTCAACTAGAACTTTTTTTTATTTTCTGAAAATATTTTATTAAAATATTTTGGTTTCATGTATACACCATAGTTATTGAACATTTATTTATATACCCAAAGAAGTGATCACCATAAATCCAGCCGCCATCTGACACCGTCCCACGCTATCACAATATTACTGACTATGACCCTATGCTGTCCATTACATTCCCCACGACTTATTTGTTTTATAGCTGGAACTTTGAACTTCTTATTCTTCTTTACCTTCCCTCCCCTTTTTTAAATTTTTCAGTTATAGCTGACATTCAATATTATATTAATTTCAGGTGTACAATCAAGGAATCACTTCTTAAATAAATATCCATATGCAGTACAACTATTTAAAGCAAACAATATTTTCTCTTGTGGAGTTAAACTACAGGTAGTTGTAATATTTATGATAAACATTACCTCAAAGAAGGGGAGGAAGGGTGGAAAATGGACCCATGTGTTGTAAGGTTACTGTATTTTATTCAACTAGAACTTTTAAAGCTTTTTTTTTTTTTTGCCTTTAGTATATATTCTAAACTTAAGGCTTTATGTCTCAAAGTATGTTTTGAATAGATAATCCATGTACGTGGTATAGAGATGAAAAGGATGAAAAGGTATAAAGTAAGTTTCACAGCCCCGCTCAGGTCCCCTCTGAGGTGACGGGGGCTGCCTTTCCGGTGCACCCTGCTGTTCCCGCAGTTTGCTTTGAGCACTTAGCCATGTATCTTAGAGGGTGTTCCCTAGAAGTATGTGAGGAGTAAGTAGCTTAGTGTTTTAGTGGCTGGGTAGTAGCTGCTGCAGGAGTGCGCCGTACTCTGTGCAGCCAGTCTTCTACCGGTCTTAGCAGTATTTGACGGTTTCCAGTCTTTTCTTTACGATGTATATAGTGTGTGTCAGTTCGCACGAGACACACTTGTAGGATAAATGTACAGAAGTCCTGATGCTAAGCCAAAGCTGTGTATTTTAAAGTTTGCTAGGTTTCACCAGATGTTCTTCAGAGGAGTTGTAGTAACCCCCTCCCCACCCCCGCCCGCAATGTGGGAGAGTCAGCAGAGCACGGAGCCAAACTATTGGTCTCCATCTGGTGGAGAAAAAGGTGTCTCGTAATTTTAATTGGAGATTGAGCATCTTCTCCATAGGTTGAAGATCTACTTCTAACACTTTAATGTTTCATTTCAATTCCTAACATTTAATAGAGCTCTGCCAGTCTCGCAGTCATTTGTACAGGCCATCTTCTTCTGTCTCGGTGTTGTCAAAGTCATCGCGTCATGCACACGGCAGTGGTGGGTTGTTCTCATCGCCGCATGCGTGGTATTGCATCGTGTTAACGTGTTGCAGTGTATTTGGCCTCCCCGTCAGTGCTGGCCGTGTGCAGGGCAGGCCCATTCAGAGGAGTGATGCGCAAATATTCCTGCTGTGTCTCGACCAGGACACATGTCTGTATCCCTGCTGGGTGTGTGGCGGCATTTCTGAGCCACAGGGTGAATGAATAAGAACCAGCCTCGCTGTTTTCCAGAGCAGTTGCACCCAGCTGCATCCCCGCCAGCACTGGCGTCTACTTGTTCTGCCTCGTCACCAGCACTGGGTGTAGCTGTCTTTTTCAGTTTAGCCACAGTGGAAGGTTTTAATTCCCCTTTCCAGATGACTCATGATGTCGAGTACGTTTCCCCGTCCCTTCCTGGCCATCTGTGAAATAACTGTGGTGAGATAACTGTTCAGGTCTCTTGTTCATTTTGTTGTTAGTCAGTCTATTTTTTTCTTACTGATTTTTACATTCTTTCGCCTTCAGGAGAATTTAGCAAGAGTCTAAGGATTTAAATCTGTTTATTGCTCCTCTAGCTTGCCTCGAGGATTATGTGAGAAACGCTTCTACCATTTTCTCTCTTTTTCCTCCCTTTCTGTTTCACTCTGTTTCTTGCCCTTCCGACTTCAAGGTGTGGGGTGCGCTTTTTCTCACTTGAGTTTGTGGGTTTCCATGTAGCCGTCTTCTTGCTCCGTAGCCCTGCTCTGCTGCCTCTCTTGGTACCAGGTCTGCTATTCCAGCCATGGATCCCGGCCCGCCGAATCTCTGTGATGTCACTGTCACGTGCTCTGTGTTACCCTACTTTAATTGGCATTTATCTTTTAGGTTGATTTAGGTATGTGAGCCATTTCTTACCTTACAAATTTCTTTTGGTCTCTGAAGCTTTTTCTGCGTGAGGGCTAGATTTGGGGGATAGTTCTAGCTCTTTTGCACCATTCCTTGGTTTCTGGGAGTTATAGTATTGGCTGCAGTCCAAACAAAGAGACACTCTTATTACTCCTTAGTGTTTCCCCTGAATCCCACCTTCTTTTTGCTTTGATGAACTGGATGAATGGCCACGAGGGAATAACCTGAAGGTCTCACGTGGCCCTGCTTTTCTCCTGGGTCTTGTCCTGCCAGCTCTTCTCCAAAATCAAGGGACTGAATAGGAAGCCCTGTCAAGACATCTGACTCGGAAACAGCCTCCCACTTGCCTTTCCTCCTGGGGAGGCCCTCCCACCCTCACTTATCCCATGCTTCGGGCCCGGGGCGTGCGGGACAGCTGCCTGGTGTCTGGGCGGCTTCCCCTGGGCTAGAAGGCCGGCAGGAGACCCAGTGAGGAGAAGCCTTCCAAGGAGATGGAGTCATGACCAGTCTGTGGGCAGCTAAGAAACGTGGTTTCTCTCTCAAAGGGGGCAGAGTATGGTTGGAGAAAGGCAGAAACTGATTTATTTTTTAATCCTATGACGAAGTTTATGATCTGAGAGGTGGACTGTTGGCACCAGGACGTGTCAGGAAGCTGGTGTCCACAGGGAAGAGCCCCTTTTGCTTCTGCCAAACAGCTAATACCCTACATTAGGACCCAGAGCCTGAAGTAGCCCCTGGAGGAGCAGTGTGAGGCACTGTTCTCAGCACCGCACGTGGTCCCTGCCCTAAACCTCACATCCTGCTAGGACGTGACGTCACCATTAACAGCCCGTTTTCAGATGAGCAAATGGAGGCACAGGGAGGGATGGCAGCTGCTCCACGTCACACAGCCTGTCAGGGCTGCAGACCAGGGTGTGTCCTGAACCCTGTTGAGCCCCGTGCTTGGTCCTCTCCATGTTTGGTCCCATTCAATCCCATCACAACTCTGTCAGGTAGCTTCTGTCATCCCCTTTGCCAGAAGGGAAATGAAGACAGTCTACACACGTTTCCCAACCAGTCGGTGACCAGGTGGGGTTCAGAGCCACGTGTGTTGGAGGCTTCAGATGGCGCAAGGAAGAGCTTCTAAAACAGGCTGAAAATCAGGTTCTTGGACATTTATCTGTTGCTCAGTGTTTGCTCCTTGTAAGTAATGCACAGATTGAGGAAATGCCGTCGAGGATCATTTCTTTCATTAACTCACCATCTTTAAACAGACCAGTTTTGTCTGTAACGTGGTGGCCAGTGCCCCCAAAGCTGTCCCAGTAAGACTCTTTCCTTCAGCACGTGGAAGATGGAGGACCCAAAGCTCTACCTGCTCAGACGGCATAGCTGAGTTCTGGAGTAATGTGGGCCTCGTCTTGTACAGGTTGTCATGGGAGTAGTAGAAACAAGGCCTAAAATAGACCAGGATGTGAAAAACCTCATTGTTCTCTTCTGTAAACATCATGTTGCATAACTCCTGATGTAATCCCCAAGGTATGCAAAATAAAGTGCATTATCTTTCTGTAACTGTATTATTATGCTGATGAAAGTTCAAATACTAAGACTCACCTTGTAGTGAATAATAGTGTTTGTTGAGACCCTATAAATAGTTACGGATGCGAATTCTTGACGCCCCAACCCCAGGCCATCAGCGGTTGCCAGCTCTGCCATCGCCTTCCCCCATTGCCCTCCACTCACCGCCCAGCCCATCCACACGACCCCTTTGTCTTCACGGAGCGTGTGAGTGTTTGAAATTGTTTTCTTGTTTGCCTGTCTCTCCCCAGTGTGAGTTCCAGGTGAGTAGGACCCTGCCTGTCATGGATTTGAACCCCCGACCTAGCGCAGACTCAGCATCTGCTGGGCGGACGGGTGTGCCATTGCCGGGATAGGGCTGCACTGGGGAGAGTGGCTCCCACCTCCCACCCCAGGAGGGCACTCAGCCTGTTCAGGCTCCTGTTTTCTGTCTTTCAGGCTCCCCTCACCCTCTGCGAGCTTTGCCTCTTGCTGCACCCAGCCTGGCCCCTACATGTCATTATCCCTGTTACCTTGGTTACGTGAAAGAATGAACGGTACCGTGCCTCTGTGACCCCGCTGTAATTATCCCCTTCTGTGATTAAGCTTTTAGGTAGTGGTGGAAAATCGCAGAAGACATAATCTATAAAACAGTTTCTGAGCCAGAAACACGATCATCTAATCATTCAATTGGGTCTTGCTAAAATAAATGAAAGCTATATGGTAGGCCGAAATCCAGACGTTAAATAGCATTTTATTGTGAATCCCTGGGAGGCAGACATTTTTCTAACCCTGCTATGGGGAATGCAGAAACGGCACAGCCCCTGTGGAGCGGAACTTGGCAATAGCTAGTAAAGTGATACATGTGTTTACTCTGTTGGAGCCGTTCTATCTACTTCTAGGAATCTGTCCCCCAGAAGCACTGGTCCTGTGTGAAGGCTGTACATGCGGCACTATGTGACATATGAAAGGCTTCTCAGTGACATTGAATCCATGGGTGGGGACCTGGCTGAGTAGTCTCTGGTGCTTCCACACTGGGTGTCTCTGCGGGGCTGTAAGAAAGAATGAGGAAACGCTCTGTGCTGCTGAGAAGTGATGGGCAGGACGGACAACTAAGGGAAAAAAGCTCAGGTGGAGAACGTGTCTATGCTGGCTGCTGTTTGAAAAGGAAGAATATGACTAGAGACGTGCGTTTGCGTGTATCTTAAAAATGGAACGATGAACCATGCTTTTATTCTTTTAGAGCTATCTTTGAGGGGTGGGGAGCAGGCTGGAGGGGACAGGTACAGAGCAGAGCAGGACTTTTGACTGTACCTTATTTTGTGGATTTGACTTGGGAACTACGGAGATATTTTACATTATTACAAAACAAAAGTAAAAGACTATAACTTTCAAAAATTTTTGATAGTCTTGATCAGGTTTTTCTCTAAAAATTTTATACCCTGTTTACCTCCTATCATCGCTTGAGAACTTTTTACTTCTGTGCTTTTGTCAGCTCTGGAGATTATCATCTTTTACAGTTTTGCCAGTCTGTTAGGTGAAAAATAATTTGCTATTTTCATTTACGTTCCCTGAAGACTAGAATCGTTATATCTTTTTATTCATGTATTCGCCATTTTGTATTTCTCCTGTGAAATGTAAATGTATAGGCTTTTTTCTATAAGAAAGATATTTTTCAATTGATTTACAAAAACTTTTTGTATGTAGTGGGTGTCATTTTTATTTGCAGGTTATTACCAGGCTCACGAGCTCATTTCCAGGTAATTTGCTCAGGTGCCAGGTGCAGAGTAGCAGACGGTTTTATACAAGAGCAGTTCTGGATGGTCCATGTGAAACGCTCTCCGTATTCCTAGAGTAACCTGGGCCAGACTTTCCCTGCGCGATCTGAGTGCTGGGGGTCAATTTGTGAGCTCTTTGGAGCAGCAACAGCTGTTTTCTTTTCCTGTTTAAAAAATTTCCTATACATGTAGCTTCTTACTGGGTCTGGGTAGTAAGTAGTTCATAAATGTCCATGTAAGTTGATTTTTGGTGAATGTATAAACTTGTATTTTTGGTTTGAGATTGCTCTTGATTTTTCGTGACTCATGGTAACCATTTTTATGTTCTGTTCAATTGAATGACTGAATCAAACAGTCATTTTTCATTAAAACATACATAGTGAAAGTAGGGTTTCAGCTTCTTTTTCTAGTTGTTAGCATTTGTCCTTCGTCCATGAGTGTGTTGAGTGTATTCGTTGTTCCCTTCTCTAGGTCATCACTCCGTGTAGGAAACTTATCTTATGTGCTGATAACAGAAAAGAAATGGAAGACTGGATTGCCGCTCTAAAGACTGTCCAGAACAGGGAGCATTTTGAGGTAAAAAAGAAAAGCAGCCCTTCTCGTTGCCCTCTCCTTAAGTTCCTGCCGTTCCAGTCTCTCCCGTGTGTGGACTGTACGTTCTGGAACTCACTTTCTCAGCACTTTGCTTGTAAAGTAAGGCTGCCCATCAGACTGTGACCCCATCCTTTATCCTTCATGAACCTCCTGGACACGTCCCTGTGACCTGTTCAAGTGACCACGTTAAGAACGGCAGATTTTTGCCTCATCTGGGCCATCTTATTCCTTCTTCCAGCCGACCCAGTACAGCATGGACCACTTCTCAGGCACGCACAACTGGTACGCCTGTTCCCACGCGAGGCCAACCTACTGCAACGTATGTCGCGAGGCCCTGTCTGGGGTCACGTCCCACGGACTGTCCTGTGAAGGTACGAACGATGTGTCATTCGGCTGGGGAGGTAGCCCGACCTTAGAAGTCCAAACACTGCCACCGCAAGTCACTCAGGAGTCAAGTGATTCCTGTGGCCCCCATGTTTGTTTATTGTACCCATGGAGGAGTCTTTGATAAGTTAGTTTTTTATAGTAATGGAGCAGAGGGAAAGAGGGGAAGTGGTGATGAGGACACATGGAGAGGAGACTAGAGGACACAGAGGGAAAAGGGGCTGGAACTGTCTTGGTTTCCCTTGTAGTCAGCCCCCGCCTCTGGGTAAATTGGGTTATGGACTAACATGTGTCTTCCGGATGTAGAGGGCAGGCTTAGTGTGTGGGCAGGAGGAGAGAAAGGCCAGCGGTGGTCCCCGGACCAGATCCCATCTGCTGCCTGCTCTTACACGGCCTGTGAAGTTTAGAATGGTTTTACGTTTTTAAATGGTTGGAAAAAAATCAAGAGAAGACGACTATTGTGACACAGAAAATCATGCGACATTTAAACTTCAGTGTCTGTATGTGAAGCATGGCCCATGGCGGTCCTTGTGCTTCAGGGGTGGGTTGAGCCGTTGGAATGGAGACTGTGCATGGCCCACGAAGCCGGAGCTGGTTGCTCTCTGGCCCTTTCCAGAAAGTCTGCTGACTCCTGGCCGTAGTGGGCATGTAGTGTCACCGTGCCCAGTGCCTGCGCGTGCCTCAGTAGTTAGCTTATAATGGGGAGTGCTGTGTGTTCATTGCAACTTCCCCAGAAGACACCGAGCAGTTCCTCCAGAGTGTCTCCAAGCACAGGCAGTGGCTCGAGGGTTCATGTCTCATTCTCTCACAGTGTGCAAGTTCAAGGCCCACAAGCGGTGTGCTGTGCGCGCGACCAATAACTGCAAGTGGACCACGCTGGCCTCCATCGGGAAGGACATCATCGAGGATGAGGATGGGGTAGGCTCAGGGGGCCGCCGACCCTGCATGCATGGCCATCCTTTCCTTGTGCCGGCACCCGGCGCCCAGGCCGCGGACCCTCTGCCGCCCCCACTGGCCTGTGCTCAGGTCTCTTCTTGCGGGTTTGAGTTTCTCCCGCCCTGTATTGGGGGGCCCCGGGTGGCCTCTGTCCTCCTGAGTTCTGCCCCGTCCCCAGGAGTCATGCTGCACCGGGGCGGGAGCCGTGCATGGGGCAGGCCCTTGCAGACCCCGCCTCCCTCTGCCTGTGTGGAGAACAGTGTCCTGGCCGAGTTCATTCGGGAGCATCTCTACCCCAGGGCTCTTGGGCCGTGTGGGGCGGGGCCGTCCCTAGCGCGCGTCTGCTTGGTCTGCAGATCGCCATGCCTCACCAGTGGCTGGAGGGGAACCTGCCCGTGAGCGCCAAGTGCACGGTGTGTGACAAGACCTGCGGCAGCGTGCTGCGCCTGCAGGACTGGCGCTGCCTCTGGTGCAAGGTCACGGTGAGTGCGGCCCTTGGGGGGGGGGGGGTCTGGGAAATGCCCTGGTGGGCACAGCAGCGCTGCCCACTCCTCCCTGCGTCCCGGTGTGTGTGAAGGGGCCGTGACCCCCGTGCCCATGGGTGCTTGTTTCAGGTGCACACGGCGTGTAAGGAGTCCTTGCTGACCAAGTGCCCGCTGGGCCTGTGTAAGGTGTCCGTCATCCCGCCCACGGCCCTCAACAGCATCGATTCCGACGGTGGGTCCCGCGCTCCTGGCCTGTCCCTTTCCTCGTGCTTCCCTCTCTGCGCTTTCTCCTCCCCCACGCTAGAAGGGGCTGTGCTGGTGATTGTGACGTGGTCAGGAGGAGGTCAGGCCCCTCGTTGGGGAGAGGAGTTTGTGCAGCGGCTGTGCAGGGTGTCCCGATGGCCACGGGCAGAGGACTCAAGGCGGGGTCCTTACTGACGGGGCGGGGCTAGCCAGCTGTCTGAGACTCAGCAGACTGATTGGCACACAGTTCCATGCCTGCCTCTCCTGTCCGGGTGGCATTTGATGATGTGTGCTACCAGGTGTTGGCGGGCAGGTGGCAGACTGAGGCACACGCACGTGTCTCAGGAAGTCAGTTCTTCCAGGTTTAGAACAAGAGGGAAAGCCAGAGCACACGGGGCGCAGCCTTTCTGAAATTCAGCATCTTTGTAAATGTGAAGTCACATTGGGCTGGGACTCCTTCCCTCTGGGGGGACGGCCCTGTGGAAATGTGCTCACGAATCTCTGTGGTTCCTGGGCGTGCACCTGGGAGCTGCAGGGCCCTCGGGCATGCCTACTTCCTGCACGATGAAGAGTGCCCCTCATCCCTCACGGCTTTCACGTTCTCTTCCATCCTTTCCCATCCTCCCTCCAGGCTTCTGGAAGGCCACATGCCCTCCGTCCTGCACAAGTCCCTTGTTGGTCTTTGTCAATTCAAAAAGCGGGGATAACCAGGGCGTGAAGTTCCTCAGAAGATTCAAACAGCTGCTGAACCCTGCCCAGGTCTTTGACCTCATGAACGGAGGACCACACCTCGGGTAGGAAGCTTGTGGAATATGTCTTGCTTGGAGTTTAAAAAAACTTTGAAGATAATGCATGTTTATTAAACAAGGATCAAAGATAAGGACATTTTAAAACAGGAAATAAAAGTTGTCTTTCTCGAATCATCCCCTCACCAAATTCCACCCACAGAGGTACCCACTCTTAATAGAGGTGCGTGTCCGTCTAGCTTCCAAACGTGTGTGCACACATTTTTAAATCACGTGTAGTCATGTGTCCCCTGTCGCCGTGCGGCGTGCTGTGGACATGTTCTGACGTCGGTAGTTACAGACCTGCCTCGTGTTTTCGGGTGGCTGCTTCCTCCAGTGAGGCCAGAACAGAGATTTTTCACGTTGGCGGCCACAAGAGATCGCCCACCGGGCGGGCGCAGTGACACGTGCAGGTGTGCGAGGGCTGCTGTGGGAGGCACAGTAGTTACACCTTTTATGAGCTAGTTGGAGAGCTGATGTGTGTCCTTTCTAGTGAGGCGCTTGCCACTGCAGAACCTCACCTCTGTGTAGCCTCAGTTCTGGGCCATGTCCCTCGTTCCTGTTTGTCTTCTGAGGGCTTCCTCTGCTAGAGGCTCACACTCTGCTAGGTGCAAGGCCCAGGAAGGTGGGGTCCCTGCCCCCTGCCGGGGGTGTGGCACACGAACACATAGTCAAGGTCACAAGACAGGGTGATCTGTCACGTTGACAAGGAGATGCTTAGATTCTGTGTGGACCTGGGGAAGGGACTTGTGAATCAAACGGGGGTGGGGCTGGGGGAGCTGTCCTCAGATTCTCCTCCCCTGAGCCAGCATCTCAGGAGAGTTAGTGTTGTCTTGGCAGGGAGGGAGGTGGGGAACCTTCTAGACAGAGGGTGCTGTGTGTGCAAAGAGGAGAGAACATAGTGGGGTGGCCGCGGAGACGGGCAGGGAGCTGCTGGCCAGGGAGGACCCTAGGTGCTGGCCGAGAGGTTTGAACCTTTCCTGGAAAGGCAGTAACTGCTTAGATAGTCGATGAGACTTGTTTGGGAAAATCACACTGATCGCAGAAATTGAAGGTGCCCCGCAGGAGACGTGAGGCATGCAGGAGTCTCTTGTAGCCATTACGAGGGAAGCGGTGGTGGCCTGCACTCGGGACAGTGGGGCGTGGCCGGCGACTGGGTGGATGAAGCTCTGCAGTCCTCCCAGGAGGGAAACCTCGGACAGGGAGGTGACCGTGGGACACCCCACGGGCGTGTTTGGTAGACAAGTGCAGGTGTGTCTTCAGGAAGCCTGGAGGTCGTTGTGCTGAGTCATCTGGGTCATTCAGGGTCATTGGCGTCCCTGTGGTCCCTGAAGCCGAAATGTGGAGGAGGCCACTTGGGAAGAGGGTGAGGAGCGAGCAGAAGGCGGTGGGGTGTCCTGAGGGGGCAGTGCATGCGAGGGGCACGGTGACCACGAGGAGAACAGGAGGGAGATGGAGTTACGAGGCATGAAAGGGTGGGTCATGTCACCTGGGAAGATGAAGTGGCCCAGAGGGACAGGTACAGTGTGGGCAGAACCCCGCGGCCTGGGCTCCTGAGTGACGTGTGGGAGCTGGCTGCTGAGGGCCAGGGAGTGGGCTGGGCGCAGAGGCCTAGCCGCCGCCCTCGGGTGCCTGGGGTCCCAGCGGGCTGAGCTCTGCCTCTGAGAGGCTCATTCACAGGTGGAGCGCCGGCTCAGCGCAGACGGGGCCCCTCGGCCTAGGATGAAGTGGCCGCCATCTGTCCTTCAGAATGTATGTCATTTCACTGATGTCCCCTTTTCTCTGCAGCTTACGCTTATTCCAGAAGTTTGACACATTCCGGATTCTGGTCTGCGGTGGGGATGGCAGTGTTGGCTGGGTCCTCTCTGAAATCGACAGCCTCAATCTTCACAAACAGGTACCTGAATCTGGAGGGTCCCAACCATGGGAGAGCGAGGCCACCATCAGAGAGGCCTGGCTCTCCTGGTGACACCCTTTGTCACTGTTCCCCAGGAGACCAGCGAAGGTCTGGGGGAAGAGCAGGTATTATAGCTTGATAGCATGGGGCCGGGACTGGGGCACTGGCTGGGGCTGTGGTGCAGGGACGGGAACGTCACAGTGAGAAGTACAAAAAGAGCATCCATTCCCCGGAAGTCCCAGGTTGGGAGCAGGTCTGAGTGGGGCCACCACCTTGCCGCACCCTCACCGGTTCCTTGTTGAGCAGTGATGTCATCTGCGGCCTGATGCCTCTTGCTTGTGAGGAGGGGACAGAAGTAGACTTGAACTTCAAGTCAGGGTTACAGTCCCTTGGCCTTAGTTTATTTCTGTATTGAATTAAACACAGGTTTTTCTGATTGCAAGAAAAGAGGTGTTCATTGATTTTCCACTTCCTGCTTCCTCTCCTTCTCCCCCCCCCCCCGTAATTACCCACTACTAACACGGGCAGCTGTCGCTCAGACCTATCACTGTGCATGTAGGATAATGCAGTGTTGAGTCCAGCGGGCTCACGCTGCCCTGCTGCTCCGTTCCCGCACTCCATGAATCAGTGTGTTGCGGTGTCGGGCGCTCGCTCCTTGGCAGTAAGTGGAGGTCTGCGGGGGTGCTTCCCTGCTGGGCGGCACGGGCCTCGCTTCCTCCCCACTGATGGGCGCTCAGATGGCTTCATAGACAGCTCTGCTGAAAACCATGTGTGCACCCGCCCAGCTGCTCTCTTTCAAAGAGCGCCCACACTTAGCGTGTGATCTGTACTGCCGTCCGCGCTGCCTCAGGCTGTGCCCATTTAATGTCCTGGTGCTGCGGAAAAACTGTCCTTTCCCACATGCTGTCCATTGTGCGTCTTTTTCTTTTTTGTCCGACGAAGACAAAAAAGTGTGTTTTGTTTTTTATTTAATACTGGTGAAGTCAACCACCTCAGTTAACCACGAATTTTTAAATGAACCACCTGTTTGTTTCCTGTCTAGCTTTCTATTAGAGTATTTACCTTTTGGAAAAGATTGATTTCTAATGATTATTGTCGTATTAGAGATATAAACTCCTTGTTGGTCGTATTTTTCTGCGTTTGTCATTTGCTTCCATCATATTTTTTCTTCAGATTTTTGCCCTGCCTGGAGCGTAGTTTCCAGAGACTCCGCATTCTCTTCCCACTCTCAGTGCTGGCGGTCCTTGGAGGTGGGGTGGACTGTCTGTTGTCAGTATTAGCGCCTGGCTCCCCGTGAGGCCGCAAGGTGGAGGGTGACCTGCTCGCTAAGGGCGGCCGTTTGCTCAGGAAAGAGAGTGCTGCCCCCTCGTGGTGAAGTCAGAGCACTACACTTAGGTCCAGGGTTCCGTTTTGACTTCCACGACCATCTGCAAGTTCATTACCAGTAGTCAGGAAGGCAGATTTCAGCCACTCAGCTGACTTCAGTGAGCACTTATCTCCTTCGGCTTTTCTGTGGTACTTGATCCCCTGGTCACCCCCTGCCCCAGCCTCCCCAGGACGCTGCCTGGTCGGTGTTTCTCACCCTCCCCACCCTCAAGCCCGGCATTTCCAGCACTGAGCCCACTGCTCAGCCCCACAGGCCCCACATTCCTTTCCTGAGAGTCTGAAAATGTCATCTAGCAGATGTCTGAGCCAGAGACATGACAGCTGTTCTTGATTCTTCTTCCGTCACTCTCCCTCCTCACTTCTAGTTAGTTGCTGGGGCTCAGTCCTGCCACCCCGTATGCTGCTGACCCTGGGCCTCTGTCTGTCCACTCCTCCCTGGGGGCATTCCCCACGAGCGGCTCTGCTCATGCAGCCCCTCCACCCCCCTGGAGCTTTCCTTAGTGGTCCCTTGGCTTTAGGATCAAGTCCAGACTTCATAATGCAGATTACAGACCCCCCAGTTTGGCTCCTTCTTCCTTCTGTGCCTCTGACCTCCTCTGTCCTCACTACCCTGCTTGGCAGGAGGGTCACCCCCCAGCTGGGCTGTTCCCGTACCTTTACTCCACTGGCCACACCTTTTTTTTCAGGCCCTAGGGACGCAGCAGGGGCCTCTCCGCCTGGGGCTCAGGCTTCCTTGTCCTAACCTTCCATTCCAGCCCGTGGCCTCCTGGTGGCCAGGGCAGGTGACCTGGGCTGTGCAGTGTTTAGGGAGGACCGAGGACCGGCCCGCACTGCACATCGGAAGGGGAGGTGGAGAGTTCTCGGGCAGCCAGTGTATAGGGAGCTTCCTCAGCACTGACTTGGCTGTGGGGCTCATGGGGGCTCTGGGGTGGGAATTCTGGGGGCGTGGGGGCGAGGCCTGAGCAATGCACGGGTCTCCGGGGAGCAGCAGGTGGTGGGGTGGTGGCCGAGCACTGGGCAGGCTTGAGTTCGGCGGCCTTGAGCCTGGTGCTGGTACCTGTTTTGATGGGACTTAGAAGCCACTGGGGATGTTTTCATAAGAGTGATGACACTAGTGGTGTTTTTGGAAAATGAACTTGGTATTAGTGAGTAAGGTGAAATCATGGGTGGAGAGATGGTGGTGGGGGGTCAGAATGGTTCTGCAGGGGTTTAGGGGCTCAACAGTCGGGGACAGGACTGTGGCCGTGGCTATGAAAATGGCAGGGAAGGGATTTGGGCGCTGTAGATCAGAGAGACCCTAGGGGATTGTCAGAACGTGGCGACCGGTGGAACGAGGGTCTGTGGGAAAGCGAGGAGTCTTTTGTGGGGTTCAGTGGGCTGTCTGTCCTACCTTGTGGCTCTGCCTCTGCCTGGAATGTCAGCGCCACGCCGGCTTACACCAGGTTTCTCACACTGAGTTGAGCCACTGTGGTCAGTAGGAATGAGGGGATTCAGGCCTTGTCTTCCCCGCTGTGTTCTGACAGTGTCAGCTGGGAGTGTTGCCACTTGGCACAGGGAATGACCTGGCTCGTGTGCTAGGCTGGGGCTCGGCCTGTGATGATGACACGCAGCTCCCGCAGATCCTGGAGAAGCTGGAAAGGGCCAGCACCAAGATGCTGGACAGGTGAGTGGGGACGTGTTCTCATGCGACCGACAGGTCACCTCGACCAGGGGTTCTTACCCAGGGTCTCTGGAAACCATGGGCTCTCTGCAGGTAGTGGTAAAAATTTGACCTGAGCAGGAATTTTTTTTTTCTGGTAGTCTTGAACTTTTGATCAAGATTATGAAAAAGATAACAACCAACAGGACAGGTTAGGAACCGTGCCCTAGAGTGGTCTGGCCGAGCCTGACCCACTGGGGCTGTTGCGGAAGGTGACTCTGTCCCCTTTGGCCATTCAGCCCTCCTCTGATACCTGTCAGCAGAGCACTCTTTATCCATAGTTGAGCAAACCCCTTTTCCCACGTTGTGTTCCCAGAACAACCTCATGTATTGGATCCATACTCTCTGTCTGAAGAGCCTTTAGCACCCTCCCTGCGTTCTGAGCTCACGTCTCATCCCCACTCACCACAGCCTGCGGTGTTGGTGGTGTTGGTGGTGTTGGGAACGCTTCTGCTCTCTCCAGGTCAGCAGGTGTGATTTCCAGCGCACTCCTGCTGCCCCTACCATTCCTCGTCCACTTAAGGGGGGTGGCTGCCTCTGGTGCCTGTGCGTTGCACACATGCCCTGGGGGAGCTGGCTGCTGGCTGCGGATTGCAGCTCTCTGTTGGGGGCTTCATTTCGCTTCCTTCAGGGCAGCTGCCCTGCCCTCCTGGTGTGACATTTGTTCTCAGCTGAGTGAGGAGCCAAGTTATGGGACAAGCAGTCCAGACAGAAGGCGTACAGCTAGTTAGAGCTGTCGTAAGAGCAAGTCCCCAGGCCCTGGTCCCTGGAGCCAGGCTGAGAGCTGCCTTCATGTGCAGGTGGAGCGTCATGGCCTATGAGACCAAACTCCCCCGGCAGGCGTCCTCCTCCACCGTCGTCACCGAGGACTTCAGCGATGGTTCTGAGGTACTTCCGGTGACCCCCCTGCTAACACGGCCCGCCCTAGACAGACTCGCAGAAGTGCAGTGTCAGCCCAAGGTTGAGCTGGAGCCGCATGACCTCTGACCCCTACCCCCCTGGCTTTGGGGGCTTCCTGGGTTCTCACCAAGATTTGGGGTGCTTTGTGATGGTGGTCTCCTAAGGACTTCCCCCCCTCCCGGTGCACACCCTCTGTGACCTCTGCTGCCCCACGCCCCCCTTTCCACGTCACTGGCCTTTGCAGGTGGCCTGTGCGAGCTCAGCGTTTAGCTCTGCTTCTCGTCCTATGATTATTTTTGTGATTT